>NC_139604.1:100338981-101673981 GCF_964270895.1 Podarcis filfolensis
CTGCACATTAACATTTATATTAAATTTTTACCAGGTGTGGGTGTCTGTCAGGCCAACATGTATGGTGCCATTATATAAATCAGTGAATAAGGAAGCATATGCATGCAAGAGAGCTACATGAACACACTGGAACTTCCTTATGCACAAGGAATGTTTGATAAGGGCATCCATCTGTGTGGAATTCAATATCTGTCCAGTCAGCTTCTATATGTGAGAAGAAGAGGGACCTCCATCTTGCCCTTTATATCATCAAGACAAAGTCTTGAGCCAGCCCTGTTGCAGTGGTCTAGCACATAATAACTGGTGTGCTTTTTTCATGGTATATTACTGTGTACAGATTTCTGGAAATATATATATGCATATTTTCTGTAGAAAAGTAACGATCAAGTGCTCAAAAGTCATTCATTTATTATTATAGAACCTGCTATGTTTAATATTTATAAATTTTGTACCAGTAGAGTTTCATCTGTAGTAGTAGGTGAAAATTCTGCAGACACTGTCCTGATATTACTAAGTCCTGTCAAGGAAACATTTGACAGCCGTCTCTTCCGGACACAACTGCAGTTGTTAGGGATCTTAAATGCACATCTCTTGTGATAGTTTAGGCCACATCCTGAAAATTAAAAAAATAATAATGCTGATTTCAGATTGTGTCAATCTAAAGCAACAGATGAAAACTAGTAATTTGGAAAGGATTTCTTAAATGCCTGCTTTTGAATAAGCAAGTTTATTCAACAGTGCGGAGTTTAGGTGGTATCTCAGTAAGTTGGGCACTAACCCTTGATTTCCTGAGCCAGCTGAGAGCGCTTCCTTAGGATGGCTCTGGCTTGCATTTGGATCAGGGATAAAAGGAGGTGTCATTGTGAACAATGGCAACCAGCAGACCGTTTTCTTGCATTTCCCTACATTTCAGTAGGTCTACTGAAAGCATGGTTTAGTTGGAGATGACCTGGTTATGGTACATGAAAGAGGAAAAGAACAACTGCGTCTACCAAATCATGCAGCATGTATGGGGACAGGTGAAAGATAGGTTTAGGTGGGCACAAATGCGCATGCGCATTTGAATGTGCATGCCTAAGTCAAGCTTAATGATTTTCCTCCCACCTCAGCAGCACCCCCTGTTGTTGCCTCTTTATCCCATAAAAGCAGACGTCTCCAATAGAAGTGAATGAGATTGTAAATCTGAGCAAGCAATAGAAGTGAATGAGATTGTAAAACTGAGCATGAACCTCAGTAGTAATTAGTACTACTTATTTATTTATTTTCACAAGATTTATATACCAGTTGATTGTAGTAAAACCTCAAAGTGGTTTATTACTGAATTAATCATAATAAAATAAGAAAGAGCATAAAGAATTTTCCAAGGAGGGGGGTTATGATTGTATGGTCTAAACTTGATTGATTTCTTTGTTGCTGCCCAGAATTTTTGAGTATTTATATCACTTGCAATGTATCTGGAGACTTCTTTTGCAAATGCACAGAGGCCAATCTTTAACTCACCCTCGCATTTGAGTCCCTGCCGTACAAGACCCCACAGCATTTCTCCGCAGTGGTCGCAAAAGGCTGGTGCTCTGTACGAATGAACAAACAGAGCATGGGGTCGAATCTGAAAGTCTTCAAATGTTGCAGAAGCTGGTGAAAGAAAATATTTCCCAAAAGTTTAAAATGAAATGTGATGACGACAACGATGATTATGGAGGCCTAACTGTGCCTAATATTGCTACGTTAAAAAGCTACTCTTTTTCAGCAAGTGGTTTAGCTCAGATAAACTGATAATAGCAGGGAGTAAAAAAACATATTGGGAAAAGATTTCTGGATTTTCTTTGGTTTCAATCATGAGTTCTTCTATATAAAACCAAACTATTGTTACCAATGGAAGCCCCAGTTACAGCCTAGATTGAACTTCATCCATTTCTAATCCCAACCCTATGACATTACTAAAAGCCTTATCCAACCACTAGGATACTTTGGCAGAAAGGATCTATGGATACTTCAGGCTCAATCACTGAAGGCTATATCATTCATAAGAAGAATTCATATTCAGGGAAAGATACTGACAAGCAGTATCCTTCTGTGCCTTAAATTTCATCATGTACTGTGTTGCTCATGCAAATTGGATGCCAATTTGTATTTTTTTAACTCATAATTGCAGGGTTTGCCAACCTTTTTGGGTCCATTATCAAATTATATCATTGAGTAAGAGCCATGGGCACCACCTGTTCTGGTTACTTATCTCCCCCTCTCAATTAGACCCCCCTCTCAAGAGAAAGAGAGAAACCGCACACAGAGAGACAATTCATTTTTCTAAGAGATTTAGGTCAAAGTCATATGTAACATTCTCCTTCAGTTCCACAAACTTGACAGAAGAGAAAATGTCACCTTATGACTAAGGGGACATTGGGGGGTGGGGACTCAAGAGGCTTTGTGGGTACCTGGGAAAGACTTGAAGGAGATCATTGCACTCACAAGCATGATGCTGGTGATCCTTTATTTACTTTCTGCAAAAACTTTCTGAGTCTGTGTATGTGTGTAAATGTATAAATTGTATAAATGTGAAAAGTTATTCATCAGGAAATACTGTCATATAGTCATAAGTGCTACACTTACAACTTACTTTATCACTGCGTCTTACTTGTCAAACAATAGAATGCCTGAGGCATTTTGGCACAAGAGCTTTAAGTTCTAAGACCTTTGTTTGACTGAAGTATAAAACAAAGGTTTGCTATTTCAAGAGGACAGTAAAACTGAAATTCTGCAGCATATGTGGAACGTAAACTGTATCATTCCAGCTAAAGTTACATTTCCAAAAGTATGCAGTGCTATAAAGTACAGAAAAGCAGATCAACCACTGTGTTGCAGGGTTAAAAGTGCAGTTTAAAATAAAAATAAAAATAAATTCAGCCTGGCAATAAGAAACATCTATTCCACCGTCTCCAAAACAATTTTCACTGCAAACAAATATATATATATATATATATATATATATATATATATATATATATGGAGAAAGAAGAATGCTGTTGGATCTTCTCAACTAGCTAAATGGAGGAGGGATTTCTAGGCTATGGCTGATAGATTAACCTGGTGCCCTCCAAAGGATTTGAACTACAGACTACAGCTCCCATAAGATCCAGCAAGTTTGGCTCTTCTGGCTGGGTCTGAGAGTAAGTGTGCATCAGGTGGCAAAGGCTGGGCTAAGCACAAGTCGTTAGGTTGGTATATATGTAATAGTGCCTGGTCTCTTAAGGAACACTTTGCAGGCTAGCACACCACCAGCAATCTGGCACATGTACACTTCCTTCCTCTCCTCCCTTACATGAACTTCTCCCCCCCCCCACCATCCCATTTAAATAGTTAAGATCATGATCATCACACATTTCTGACAACAGAAAATTCATTTTTCTTTAATCACTTATGTATTGGTTTATTTACTTCAACTTCTCTTTTGTACCTTCTTAAATATGCTGGCAGTAATAACAGCTTAAGAGAACTACAAACAGAAAACTTAGTCAACTTAGTCAAATATAAGGGGCTAAGCAGTTGGCCCCTTATCTCTCTCGCCCTGACCTAGCCACTGTGATCCATGCGACGGTCACCTCCAGACTGGATTATTGTAACTCGCTCTACGTGGGGCTGCCCTTGAGACTGACCCAGAAACTCCAGCGGGTGCAGAATGCCGCAGCGAGACTCCTTATGGGGTCTTCGCTGCGAGACCACATTCATCCGGTACTATACCAGCTGCACTGGCTCCCGGTGGAGTACAGGATCAGGTTTAAGGTGCTGGTTTTAACCTTTAAAGCCCTATACGGCCTAGGACCCTCGTACCTACGGGACCGCCTCTCCTGGTATGCCCCACAAAGAAACCTACGGTCTGCAAATAAAAACATCCTGAAGGTCCCAGGCCTCAGAGAGGTTAGGCTGGCCTCAACTAGAGCCAGGGCCTTCTCGGCTGCGGCTCCAATCAGGTGGAACGCTCTGTCACAAGAGACTAGGGCCCTGCGGGACCTGACATCTTTCCGCAGGGCCTGCAAGACAGAGTTGTTCCACCAGGCCTTTGGTCAGGGCGCAGCCTGACTCCCTCCTCTGGCAACCTGCACAGAGTTTTGCTTAATGGTTGCCATCAACTTGATTTTAATTAATTTTTATAATGAAATATTTTTAGAATGTTGGTTTATTTGATTGTTTGATTATTTGATTGCTGTTAGCCGCCCTGAGCCCGGCTTCGGCTGGGGAGGGCGGGATATAAATAAAATTTATTATTATTATTATTATTATTATTATTATTATTATTATTATTATTCCTGCTTGCTCATAATTAACAACACTTCTAAAAGATTATTCAGATTCTGGCAATGCACTCCAGAGGAAGGGATATTCAAAACTGCACCACAGTCTTCTAGAATGCTTTTCTCTTTAGCTATTACCAGTTTAAAATGGAGCAAGGTCTTTCCCCCCCCCCCCCCGCTGTACTTCAAATTTCATTTGCACATTGCTGTACACATCAGTTAGATCTGATGTGTTTCTAAGTCAGCCAGTTTGTCCACACCAGCATGAGGAAAGGGTTTGGGATGCAAGTACGCTCTTAACTATTTGTGAAGTTGTCATCTGTGTATACACAGTCGTCCGCATGCACACCGCAGCTGTCTCAAGTGTACACACCTCAGTTTAACTACAAAGTGAACATGCCCTAAGTTTTCAATTCAGATGAAACTGAGGAAAAAATGCAATTAAATATTTCTCATGAAACTACAGAATACAGTGGCTAATGTCATGTGCATATTGCTTCAAAAACCAGGGGTGGGAGCTTAGTGGGTATAGAGTAAATAGTATTGTGTACATAGCCTTCTTCTTTTGTGTTCAGACAGTGAAGACACCATTCTGTTTTGATTATTAGGTCATGATGGAACAAAGGAGAAAATTCTCTCTCTGTGCCACACAGGTGCCACACTACTGAGGGCTTGATGGGTCAAAATCAGCATCTTGAATCATGTTCTGAAGTCAGAAGGAAGCAATGCATTTTGTTATATTTTAAAAGAATAAATTATATTAACATTTTGTGGTGCTCTTCTCTCTCTCTGATACACAGCTCCCATTTGTTTTGATAGACAGGGTCCCTTTCAGAGCAGCTTACACAAACTAAACAAAAAGAAGAATGCATTAGTTAGTGTAACTCTTTCAAGCTACTCAAGCAACTGTGTTTCTTTTTTCTTTTATACTGATTCATATCAAATAATGTTGCTCTGCTGAGTGAAGGCTATCTGATCCAGTGGAGGCTTCTGTTGGTCAAAAGGAGGGTGCGAAGCTGACCTTACGTATCTCTCCCTTTTCCTGAAGTCTGCTGTGCTACCTACACTGCTGTTCCAGTGAGTTCCTCAAACCACTGGAGCAGATTAAAAAGATGGACGATGTAGCTGCAAAGGAAAGGGTGTTCAGCAAAAAGTACCACCACTCTTTCTGCTAATGTAAACTAATGTAAGCTAATGTAAAACTGTAAACTTATCCAGCTAGTTTCTCTGCAGATTAATTATGAGGTCAGCACAGCTCACAACCCTTGACATAAAAACAGCGCTTGTGAACATTTATGGAATATGTGAAAACACAGCATACACACAGAAACTAAACTCAAAACATTTTTTTAAAAAAAAAATCAAATAGACTTGATGTGAGTAGATTAAAGTGTTTTACAAATCTCCTGTTCCATAATTTAACTCACTGGCCGGTAGTTATTATGACCCAGGGTTCAAGAAGGCTTCAACACAGAACATATTTTGAGCCCGAAAGCATATGAAAAAACAATATGAGTGCCTTTTAGGTCATACAAACACTTCTCCCAAAGCAATCAACAGCCAAAGCCAGTACAAAAGTAGGATGGAGGCAGGAAGAGGCTTCCTGTCCTTAAATTGTATTTGTTAGGAAGGTTAGATCTCTGACAGCTTTTCTTCTAGAAATTCAGCACCACTGATGTTCATAAACCTACGTTTCTGGAGTTTTTCTTCAGGGAAGTAAATGATACCAACACAGTCTCTTTGAAGAGTACAAAAAACTGTACTCTGCAAATATACTTACACTGTGATTTCCGTCTTACAATGGCTTCAAAAGGAGAGGTGGCAATGAGAGAAACTGCAGTGGAAATTTATCAGTCAAGTATTAGTTCACATAATGCATGCCACCACCTGATCTCTGCACCCAAGAATAGCCCAGAGGAATCACACAGAAGCCATTTACATAAGGGGGACCAGGCTTATTTAATTTGCCAATGCAAATTGTTCTTTGATAATTTAAAATGAACTTTTAAAATAGAAATGTAACAAGCTATGGGTGAAAGGCATCTGTAGATGATTTTGAATTAGAGGAATAGTCCAGTGGCTGAAGTCCTATACTATGTATACCTACATACTTGGAAGTAAACTTCATTGAATGCAATGGAATTACCTTCTGAGTAGGCATTGTAAAATTGTACTGTAAATAAAGCACATTTATTCCCCATTTATAACAATAGCAGAAATATATTTCACTGACACTAGTTGAACTTAAAACTGATTGCCTATGACTGAATCCTTCATTCTGCTTTACTATGTGCCCTACTATGTCCTTAGGGACGCGGGTGGCACTGTGGGTAAAACCTCAGTGCCTAGGACTTGCCGATCGTATGGTCGGCGGTTCGAATCCCTGCGGCGGGGTGAGCTCCCGTCGTTCGGTCCCAGCTCCTGCCCACCTAGCAGTTCGAAAGCACTCTCAAGTGCAAGTAGATAAATAGGGACCGCTTTATAGTGGGAAGGTAAACAGTGTTTCCGTGTGCTGCGCTGGTGCTGGCTCGCCAGCTGCAGCTTCGTCACGCTGGCCACATGACCCAGAAGTGTCTTTGGACGGCAACGGCTCCCGGCCTCTTGAGCGAGATGAGCGCGCAACCCTAGAGTCGGACACGACTGGCCCGTATGGGCAGGGGTACCTTTACCTTTACCTTACTATGTCCTTACATTCAAGTTACCTCAATTTATCCCAGTACAGTGGTACCTCAGGTTACAGACTCCGCTAACCCAGAAATAGTACCTCGGGTTAAGAACTTTGCTTCAGGATGAGAACAGAAATCTCATGGCGCAGCGGCAGTGGAAGGCCCAATTAGCTAAAGTGGTACCTCAGGTTAAGAACAGTTTCAGGTTAAGAATGGACCTCCAGAACGAATTAAGTTCTTAACCCTTGGTACCACTGTACTAGTTTCACAAAGTAACTGCAAAACATTAAATATATTATCCCTTCTTCCTATATATCTAGCCTCTCAGCCTTGGATTAAAATATTTTCAAATGCAAGCTTGCCAAATAAAATACACCCACCATGTTTATTCTTGTTTCTCTGTGGTTTGGTCAATTCCTAGTCCATTGTTCTGTTCCAAAAGGCATGAAAAATGCAAACAGCAAGACTGTATACACAGCCATATGTTCCTGGGCTATACAATGTCATGAATTGCCAGGATGCTGCCCCCCATCCCCATATGCTGACCCACAGCTCCTATCATCCCTAACTATTGGCCTTGCTGATTGGGGATGATGGGAACTAGAGCCCAACAACATCGGAAGGGCATCACGTGAATTCAAGTACTCTAGCAGCTCTTAGAAAACCCTTTAATAAGTTTTAATAAGATTGTGAGGTGACAGCTGACAGGAGCTGAGGTGAAGCTGAAACAAAATTTTGAAAAAATAAATAAATGGGGGGGGGAGTAGAGTTGAGGCTGTGAGTGCAGGAGCACAGGACAGTAATTTAGAGACGTCAAAACGAAGTCCAAAAAAGTAAGTGTCATGAAGAGAGACACTGTATATAATGCTGGTGTGTGGAACCTTTGGCCCTCCCAACAGCTCCAATAAGCCTGCTTAACAGCTGGTAATGTGGCGGGTGAAAGGTTCCCTGATCTATGCTACTTCTAGAAGCCTCTGAGCCAAGCTGGGCAGACTGAAGTGCTTTAGTCTTAAATGACACCACTGCTATAATGGACTTTCTGAACAATTTGCTGTTTCCATGTATATTTAATTTAATAGCACTATGGTCACTGTTCCCAATTGGTTCATCTCATTCCAGGTCCTGGGTGCCATCCATTATTTAAGTCCAGAATTGCTGTCCCACTGGTTGGTTTCATGACCAATTTTTCTAGGGCACAATCATTCAGAGTATCTAGAAATTTCCCCTTTTTGTAGCCAATCTGTGTCACCCCTTATTATTACAACATTTCCTCTTTGGAATTCTTCCTTGATTTCACTCTTCATCCCAAGATTTCCCTGAGTGTTTTGACTAGGGGGATGATAGCTCTGCTCCACTTTATGCCCAATACAATCACATTTACTTCAAAAGAGGAAACTTTCCAAAAATCTGGGGGGGAGGGGGGTTGGTAAAAAGGAAGCTGACAGGCAAAGTCAACAGGACCACCTCTCTCCAAAAAGCTTGGGAGTTGTTAGAACTCAACAGATATATGTTACGAAGTTTCAGTTGAATGAAACTCAAAGATGAAGACAAAAGTTACTCTTCTAAATTTATATGTGTGTGCGTACACACAAAACCATATTGCAGTAAAACTTCTAAGTGGTTAACAAGAAAAAAAAATCAACTCATCTCATGATACTCCAAAAAGACACAATCATTTTTCTTTTAACTTATGACGCAAATTTTATATTTTTCCATAAAACAATCTCTTTTCAAAACATTTTTAACCAGAAAAAATGACATCATACAATTATCTACCAGTCTGACTTTACACTGATTCATATAAGCTTGACACAAATATGACTCACAGAACTATATGTATGGAATTATTTTCATTCAAAATGGCTGGTTTTTGTTCTCTTAAAAAAAATAATAACATGCATCTTGCAAAGAAAGGCAAAACTTCTCCCCTTTGAGTCAGAATGTGAATTTTATGCTTAATTTCACATTTCCTCCATCAATCGTAGTAATTACTGCTACATTCCTAGGAATGTACAGAAGAAGCATTTTTCTTTTAAAATAATAGTTTTACTTTTAGATACTATGAGACAGCATAAGGGAGCCCCACATTGCTAACAGAGCTGTTGAAATGGGAGAGGGGTCTTCAAATGTGAAACTACAAAATATATCTACCAGCTTGATTCACAGAAGCAGTTGATAAGGAAATTTCTTGCTAACTCCAAAAGGCTACCGAATATTATTTTTCACTTCATGTTCTCATATCATAAATCAACTTTGCTCATTAGGTGACTACACCTTGAACAATTCCGTATTTCTACTTACTATCAAGGCATGTATAAGGGCAGTGTTCTTCCATATGATCCAATGTGGCATTCAGATATAGAAAAGAACTTAAATAAAACTCAATTACATTTGCTATCAATGGGTGAAAAAACACCTCATGAAATTCTGTGTGAAAGCTCAATAACATCTCACTAGCTTCCCTTCTAAAGAAAAAAAACTGTATTAAAAATCCCATTTTCTCTCTGATTATACAAAAGCAATATGCAATGATTTCCATGCGCCTTCAAGGACAAAATTTGGACAATCTTATTGTTGTATCAGTCGAGGTATAAAATTTAATATTTTAGGTAAAATCATACTATAATAGTTTTCATTTCTTTTGATGAAATTATGCTATGAATTTGGCTGGCAGGTACTGTGTCAACCTGGTTTTTTAATGTAAGTTTTAATTTATTAGTGTTTCACATAAGAAACTTGTGAAAACTCTTCCAAGCATATTACTTTTTCATTACATAAGAACCCTGTAATTTTACATGCCAGAGAAGACAGATCACCTCAAAATGAATGCCTATTCAAATCTATAGAACATTATTTTAGATGCACTGTTCTTTTTCTGAACCAAAAAGACCTGAAATGTGTGAGGAAACAGATGACTTCCAATCCAGCTTCAGTAAAATGTATTTATTGCGCTTTTTGTTTCCTTCTAAAAAAAATGACTGTGCAACCTGACAAATTTAAGATGTACAACTTATACATAATAGATATTTGGAAGCAAATGCAAAAGGTAAAAATCTCTATATTAAGAAAGTGAACCTTTAAAAGAAAAACAACTTTTCTTTCTCATTTTGATTTTGATTTTCTCTCTCTGCTGCATCATAAAATATTTGAGATTCATTTACTTATGTACTGTTATCATCACATATGGCATGTTTCGGAGTTAGCAAAAGAAAAAGGGCTGATCCCTGCCCCAAGGAACTTACAATTTAAATTTCAGCAGAGGGAATAACAGAGAGAAAAGAGAAAGAGAGAGAAGGGAAACTAACACCAATAACTAAACATGTAGCCCAGGACTCTCAGAACTCTAATTGTAAGTGACTCCACCTGTAAAAAAGGTAAAGGGACCCCTGACCATTAGGTCCAGTCGTGACCGACTCTGGGGTTGCGGCGCTCATCTCACTTTACTGGCCGAGGGAGCCGGCGAACAGCTTCCAGGTCCTGTGGCCAGCATGACTAAGCTGCTCCTGGCGAACCACAGCAGCACACGGAAACGCTGTTTACCTTCCCGCCGGAGCGGTACCTATTTATCTACTTGCACTTTGACGTGTTTTCGAACTGCTCGGTTGGCAGGAGCAGGGACTGAGCAACGGGAGCTCACCCCGTCGTGGAGATTCGAATTGCCGACCTTCTGATCAGCAAGCCCTAGGCTCTGCGGTTTAACCCACAGCGCCACCCGCGTCCCAATGACTCCACCTGTAGTATTTGGTAAATTTACAATGATCCATCTCCGTCATTGGAGGCTGACTGACTGACAGCTAGCAGGGCCCTTCTCATTGTGCTACTACGAGTTTGAGTTATGTAGGGGATAAGGAGGCATTTCTTGGCATTTCACTAAGTCCCTACACAACTCACAACCATTGTGGTAAGACAACAGTAGGTAACATGTGAGATCACTTGAACTCCCTGGTATGTTCTTTTGTTGTGTGAAGAAATAGTGCCAGCTAGTCACACTTCCCACCCCTTGAAAAGGCTATACACAAAAAAGTTGAAAAAGGCTTTTCCATGTGAGGTAAAACCCTGGTTGTCCCAGGATTCCTCTCCCATCATGAAGGAGCCCTAAACATGTACATACATAGGGCCACTTCACATGGCTGCCAAATTTACAGCCAGCATACCCATCCATAGGCCTGGAGGGGTGCCAGCAGTGTATGGGGGTGTGTCTGAACACTCATCTCAAGTGGGAGGTTAAGGCCAACATTTGCTGACATTGATGTCCAAGTAATACTTAATGATAGCTGTGACAGAGGGGAAATTTGTTCTGGACTGGAGAAGAACCAGGGAAGGAGTATGCATGATTAAAGAAGACGCTTTGTTGCATTTGTGCTAGTAAATAATTTTGCATAGCCAAATAAGTTGGTTGAAGCTATAGTTTGTTGAATACACTACGAACTATCCCACAGACAAACAAACCATGTTTTGTTTCTCCAGCATTTAGGGTTGTTTCTCTCTCCCACCATTGCTCTTGACTCATGCCTTCATAGTTTGGTGAAAGTCATATCTAAAACCAACCAAGGTTTATAAGCCAACAACAAACAATGGTTTTAGCTTGTGGTTAGTTGGAAGTAAACAAACCATAGTTAAGCCAATATGTAATGTATAACCAGCCATGGTTTAGTGTTATGTGTGAACCAGGTCAGTAAAAACCCTCTTATTACATCAGGATCCACTAATAATTAGAGTACAAAAAAGTCAATATTTTTGTCATTCTGACAAAATTTGGCATTCCTAAAGAATGATGAACATAAAATCTAGTCTACTGTATAATGAACATACAATAAAGTCCTTATACTTCCCTCTGCTGTTGGTAAGCAGTCCGCCTTTATATTTTTACAGGACTGTGCAGGTACATTTAAATCATCACCATCATCATCATCATCATACAGCTGCTTTTGTAATTTCAGTAGAATGAAAAAATGTCTGCATGTCAAAGGATAAATACCCATGTGCCAAATAGAAATCTTTATGTATTGTGGCAATATGGTAAAAGAAACAGGACAGGCAGCATATTGCCAAAGGAACAAGCCATTTCTTGGAACAAAAAGGATAAATTTGCTATAACTGAACAAAAGGAAAGTTTGGATTTGATGTTTCCAAGCCATGTGCTTAAAGTTTGTGATCGTTTAGCAAATGCCTGGCAGTTGGCCTTCTTGTAACTCTAAGAGAATGTTATCTTATATATTGCAACTTGGTTTGGAAGGTTAACAAGTATGATTTTATTTCTGCAGGTCAACTCAATGGAATTTCCTATTTCAATAAAGTTTAGATTCAGCAAGATTTAGAGAACTTACAAATGTTAACGTCTGAAATCTCTATTTTCTTTCTTTATCTTCAACTCTTTACCTAAAAAAGAGGGAAAAGCCCCATCTACAGTATACATCTAGAGCAGTATCATACCACTTTAAACAGTGGCGGCTTTCCCCAAATAATCCTATACACTGTAGTTTGTTAATAGTGCTCAGAGTTTTTACGAGATCCCTATTCCACTCACAGAGCCACAATTCCTAGAGTGGTTTAGCCATCAATCCCTTCTCAGGAATTGTAGCTCTGAGGGGAAAAGGTGTTTCCTAACAAATCTCAGTACACTTAACAAACTACAGTTCCGAGGATGATTGGGGGAAGCCAAGTCTGTTTAAAGTGATATAATACCACCTCAGAGGTGGATTGAGGGGCAGGGAACCTTGGGAGTGCCACAGGGGATGTTGCAACTATTATTAGAATGGAGTGTTGAGAAGCAGGGGGTGCCAAATCTTGCTGTCGCACAGAGTGCCACTCAAATTTGAGATCTGAGGGTCCGCCACAGACTGCTTTAAATGTATAGCGTGGATGGGCCCAAAATATATACCATACTTTTCTGTCTATAACCCGCCCCCCAATTTTAGGACTCAATTTTAGGAAATGATGGGAGATGGCCCAAAGTTGTTGTTCCTCTCTCCCCCCCCATGCAGCTGGGGGCAGGAAACGCTCCCTAAATCATTTCCCACATGCAGTGGCATTGAGGGAAGTTGAGCTCCCGCCAGCCATCCGACGCAACTGTCTCTCATGCCACCGTGCAGGGGAAATAATCCAGGGAGTGCCTGCTGCGTGCAGCGGCATCGGGGAAATTTGCAGTCCCATGGGAGTGCAACCTCCCCCGATGCTGCTGCCACCGCTGCATGTGGGAAATGACCCAGGGAGCACCCGCCACATGCATTGGCATCGGCAGAGGTTGCACTCCTGCCAACGAGCTGGCTAGAGGTGTGCAGCTTCTCCCCCCCCCCCACACACACAGCTGCAAGCAGGAAACACCCCCCAGATCGCTCCCCACTCACTGCAGCATTGGGGGAAGCCGCATTCCCGCCAACGAACTGGCTGGCAGAGTGCCGCTCCCCCCCCCCCCCATGCCACTATCCATGTATTGGACGACCCCAGTTTTTTGACGTTGTTTTTGAGTTAAAAAACCTCGTCCAATACATGGAAAAATACAGTACAGTACTTTGTTTTACATGCTTATGGTGCATACAAATCAATGATACGTTGCATGGGTTGGCAAACTAAGGCCTGGGGGCCGGATGCAGCCCAATCACCTTCTAAATCCAGCCTGTGGAAAGTCCAGGAATCAATGTGTTTTTACATGAGTAGAATGTGCACTTTTATTTAAAATGCATCTCTGGGTTATTTGTGGAGCATAGGAATTCGTTCATTCCGCTCCCCCCCAAAAAAAATAGTCTGGCCCCCCACAAGGTCTGAGGACAGTGGACCGGCCCCCTGCTGAAAAAGTTTGCTGACCCCTGATACATTGTGAAGGCAATTTACAGGGTAAATAAAGAGGCATGTCTGCCTAACCTTTTTATCACTCTAACTTGACTGGCTATTGTTTTCTAAAAGAAGTGAAGATTCTTTTGATGATTATGATGATTAATAACATTTATCAATTGCTTTACTAATTAAAAATAACTCCATGTGACTTACAATCACAGTAGAGATACTAAAACAAATTACAATAAACACAATCAATAAAAACCTTAACACCACATCATCTGCACAAATAAAGACATGTCATGCCAAAAGAAGCTGTGAATACTTAAAAACCCTTCAAACTAAGGGCCAAAAGCCCAGGTAAAAAGGAAGGCTTTTGCCTGCTGTTTAAAACAAGGTAACCTTGTTGGGTTCCTGGAAGTTGGAAACAGGATACTGGACTGGCTTGATCCAGAGTTATTCTTTGTTCTTAATCTGACAAACTGCTGGTGGAGTCAGGAGACAGGCTTGGTGGCCAGAACTATTCCCAAATTAAGGGGGACTATTACCGATTCCCACACTGAAGCAATTATAAAATACATAAAGCATACAGCATAAAAATATTACTTTTACCTGATAAGACAACTTCAACAAGGTCACCTTCTTGGATATCAGTAGCGGACTTCACCAACTGGAGAATATTTTCAGTGGTGGGGTCATGGCGAAAAAGTAGAATTTTATCATACATTCCATAAAAGCCACATTCAGGAAACTGAAAATGAATAAAATTGAGAATTTGTTTCAGTGACAAGTAGTATGCAAGCATTCTTTGGTTAGTTTGAATCAGTACAATAAGGGGAAAAACAATGTTGGCTGAGGTGCTAACTGAAATTCCTGAGAAAGAAACCACAAATTATAATACCAGCAGCCCTTTTCTGCAAGAGTAGAGACGATATTGCTTATACATTCCATTTTAGATTTGCAAAGTGCAATTCTTATATGGTGATTCTGAAAACACAGTCTTTTCAAAATTTACATTTAAACTTTCTATAGAAATACAAGAATACGTATTGGTTTATTTGTTTTTTATTTATTATAGGCAGTATCCAATTTACTCATTTCATCAGTGAATGTGTTTTTCTTGTACAACAGAACTTTCCCCATTCTTCTCCCTAAATCTGTTTTGGGGGTTACCTCAACCTCTGGAGCAGTTTTGGGGTGGGTGTGGGATACACACAAAGAGAGTAGAAGGGTGAATTCCCATTGCACAAACGGAAATCCTTGTGTTTATTGGATATCACCCTATAGATCCATATAAGGTGTGTAAGAAGGGGAAGGTTTGTAACCAGCTTAAATGATAGTAGGTTGCTTTAGTTTAAATCCCAAGTAGCACTTTCCTTTAGTTCACTTATCAAAGGCTTGAATAAGTTTCCTCAATGAGTAGAATAGGGAAACTAACAAACGTTTGCATTTTTTGCAGAAGTGGATGAAATTTGCAGGCATCAAAACACCTTTCGGAGCCCAAAATTTCAGACCAATGGGCATTTGCCTCAACCCCTCCCAGAAACTGCCTTGGCGACAACACAATTTTTTGCCCCATTTGTGCTCTAACCCTAATGTGGATGATACTTTACTGAATATGTGAAAGGGTACACTAACATAGTGTTTTGTGCACTGTTATGCTGTATGTGTGTGATACTGTTTCACAACACAAGAAAGTACATAAGCAGACAAAAGGCTTCAGTTGTGTACAAGCATATATGAAAAGAAAGAGGGAGGTAACTTGCTGATTTTTCCATTCCCCCTACATCCCCACTCTACCCTCCCTGCATCCTCCTGCACTGCTGTGAATACCCAACCCTCTGGAACAGGGGAGGGGGGAGGGGAGGGGAGGTGGAGGCAATGGGGTCATCATCCCTCCCTCTTCTGTACAAGAGAGTGAAGGGCATTCTGTTTCATGAGTGGAATTCCACTCACAGCTTTTGAGCTCTTGGTGTTTGCTGTAGCAGACTAACAACTGTTCTTCCTCTTGATGTTTGCAAAGCAAAGGCATTCAAAGTACATATAAATTGCAATTTCCTGCATTATGATATGACGTTCAGTAATATACAGTCGTACCTCGGCTCCCAAACGCCTTGGGAGTCGAACATTCTGGCTCCCGGACGATCAAAAACTGGGAGTGTTCCAGTTTTCGAACGTTCTTTTGGAAGCAGAACGTCCGGCGGGGCTTCTGCGGCTTCTGATTGGTTGCAGAAAGATCCAGCAGCCAATCAGAAGCTGCACTTTGGAAGTCAAACGTTTTGGAAGTCAAACGGACTTCCGGAACGGATTCTGTTTGACTTCCAAGGTACAACTGCAATGAGATTTTTCACATACAAATCGAAGATTTCAAATTGATAGACTTGCAATTTTGAACATGAACCCAGGATTGTGACTTATATACACATGCAAGCAAAGAACAGATATATAAATAAAATTCAATAGCTACGTTTGTAGTTCATACACATCACAAAAAAAGGTACAGGGTAGTCAATCTCCTGCAGACAGAAAAAAAATAGCCTAGAAGTATTAAAATAAGAGCCAGAAGAACTTTTATGTGCCTTCTAAAATCTTGTTTCAAAATAACAACAAAAAGCAAGCAAGTCTGCCCAGCTCCAGTTTGCTTCTCAGTCTTTCTCACCATAATACCTGCCAAGATTGTAAATTGCTCCAACAAGCACTTAGGAAAAGCCGTTTCCCTAAAATAAACATTGCTGCTAATATAACGTCAGCTTTTCCAAACACTTCAGGTAAACAAGTTTACTCACTATTTGGAAAATACCCAAAGAAAACACTGAGCAATCTAGCCACCAACAAGCTTTTCTTACCAAAAAAAAAAAAAAAAGGAGGAGGGGAATAAGTATGAGTATCTATGCCGAAGGAGACACGGAGGTGCACTATGATTCTCAGGTGTCCTTGCTCTTCAAAACTGAAACAGGGAACTGAAAAACGCTCTTAGATTTTACTACTTTCCTGTCTATTACTTCAGCTAACCAGTGATGTTGCTCTCAGTACTTCTGCACATCTTTTTTGTTATCTTATTTAAGTTTATGTTCCCTTTTAAACAAGATTTGTCACCTCTCTTTTACCTCAGACTTCTGCTGCTATTGTTTTCTCACAGGAACCTGCTTCATAATTCACTTCATTCCTTAATATGTTGTGGTGCTGAGTTGTTGCTTTAAAAAAAAAAAGGAATAAGGTTTCTGTTTTCCTTGCTTTCTCCTTCTTTTACAGGCTTTCGGGCAGGGTGTGTATGTCAATTCTTTACCCACTTCCTTTCACACACTTTAAACTCCTGCACTGGAAGTCTGATATCTTCTTTCGACTTGCAGTACTATTGTTAAGCTGATGGTGTTCCAGCTCTATCTTTCCCTCCCTCTAGCCTTACTGATATTTCCAACTGCCTTCATAGCCTCGCACATCACATCATTGTCTCAACCAGAAGTGTGCTTATTGTCTTGCCCCCTAAGCTTTTAATTTCACATTTGTTTTTCCCTTCCTTACAAATCACCATTCTTCTTTATTCGCTGCAAGAACTTGGATTCCGTGTCACTATTCACTTCACAAAACTGCTCTTATCAATTATATCTACATATTTTAAAAACAAATCCTTTCTTATCTACTGATTGTATAAACACCCTTATTCACAGGCTCATTCCATCCCACGATGATTGCCATGATATATTTTACTTAGCAATTTTCCTGCTTTTCAGTTTAAGGATACAATCCTGTACACACTTAACTGGAAGTAAGCCCCTTTTAAACTTTATGAGACTAAAGTAGCAATCCCAACCATACCTACTCATAAGTCCCATTAAATTCAATACAGCTTACTCCCAGATTACTCACAAGTCTTAACAAACTACAGTGCCCATAATCCTCTGAGAGAAAGAATGGGTCTTAAGGTATACAGTGGTACCTCGGGTTAAGAACTTAATTCATTCCAGTGGTCTGTTCTTAACCTGAAACGGTTCTTAACCTGAGGCACGCTTTTGCTAATGGGGCCTCCTGCTGCCGCTGCACTGCTGGTGCACGATTTCCGTTCTTATCCTGGGGCAATGTTCTTAACCTGGAGCAACCACTTCCTGGTTAGTGGAGTTTGTAACCCGAAGCGTCTGTAACCTGAAGCGTCTGTAACCCGAGGTACAATTCCTCTGCCTCTATCTCAGTAGTATTAGTAGTTCCAAATATTAACTTTTACTCCAGACCACACATAGTTCCCTTTGCATACTAGAGTACAGTGGTGCCCCACAAGACGAATGCCTCATAAGACGAAAAACTCGCTAGACGAAAGAGTTTTTCGTTTTTTGAGGTGCTTCGCAAGACGAATTTCCCTATGGGCTTGCTTCGCAAGACGAAAACGTCTTGCAAGCTTGTTTCCTTTTCATAAAACCGTTAATACCCAGGGTGCATTGCTTGAAGAGGTGCAGTTGCGACTTGACTTCGAGGAGCAACTCATAGCACGTGGTGTGGTAGCCTTTTTTGAGGTTTTTGAAGACTTTGCTGATTTTTGAAGATTTTCCAAAACTTCTTTTGCAGCCATTTGGTAAGTTAAACTTTTAAAACTTTTTTAGGGGTTTTTGGATTTTGGGTTGGGGTGTTTGGAATTCAAGGACTTGGTGTTGGGAAGGGGTTTGCAAGAATCTGGAAGCTTGTGTGGGTTTTTTTTCTGCATTTTTATTATTTTTTGTGACCATTGGGCCACTCTGCTGTTTTTTTAAAAAAAAAATTCTGGGTTTGAATTTCTGTGTGGTGGCTGGCTGGGGGAACAGTTGGGGAGGGGTTTGCAAGAATCTGGGAGCTTGTGTGGTTGGTTTTTTTTTTTTTGAATTTTTATGATTTTTTGTGACCATTGGGCCATGTTGTTGTTTTTTTGAAAAAAAATCTGGATTTGAATTTCTGTGTGGTGGCTGGCTGGGGGAACAGTTGGGGAGGGGTTTGCAAGAATCTGGGAGCTTGTGTAGTTTTTTCTGCATTTTTATGATTTTCTGTGACCATTGGGCCATGTTGGTTTTTTTTGAAAAAAATTCTGGATTTGAATTTCTGTGCGGTGGCTGGCTGGGGGAACAGTTGGGGAGGGGTTTGCAACAGTTGGGGAGGGGCTGGGGGAACAGTTGGGGAGGGGTTTGCAACAGTTGGGGAGGGGTTTGCAATTTCTGTGTGGTGGGTGGGTGCTGGGGGAACAGTTGAGGTTTTTGAAGACTTTGGTGATTTTTGAAGCTTTTCCAAAACTTCTTTTGGAGCCATTTGAGGTTTTAGAAGACTTTGCTGATTTTTGAAGATTTTCCAAAACTTCTTTTGCAGCCATTTGGTAAGTTAAACTTTTAAAACTTTTTTGGGGGTTTTTGGATTTTGGGTTGGGGTGTTGGAATTCAAGGACTTGGTTCTGTGCTTGAATTTCTGTGTGGTGGGTGGCTGGGTGCTTTTGAATTTTTTGGATGTGAAGCACTGATTCTTTTTTTTCTTCTGAGTTTGCGAAGGTAGGAGCTGTGCTGCCATGGGACCCAAGAAGACTGCTGCTGCAGAGGCCGGCGAGAGGAAGAAGGAGAAGGTGACACTGGAAATGAAGAAGGAGATCATCCGGAAGCACGACGGTGGAATGCGTGTGACAGACCTCGCCAGGGAGTATGGGAGGAATCCATCGACCATCGGGACCATCCTGAAGATGAGGGAGAAGATCCTTGCAACTGATGCAGCCAAGGGAGTCACCAGGATCGTGAAGAACCGCCCAGCTGTTCTGGAGGAGGTCGAGAAGTTGCTGCTCATCTGGTTAGAAGAGAAGCAGCGTGCAGGGGACACAGTGACTGAGGCCGTCATTTGTGAGAAGGCCAAGGCCTTGCACGCAGACCTCGTCCGGGAACAGCCAGGAACCTCAGGCGAGCCAGAAGTCTTCAAGGTAAGAGGTTGGTTTGACTGGTTCAAGGCAAGATCTGGAATCCACAGCGTGGTCAGGCATGGAGAGACTGCCAGTTCTGATGTTCCTGCGGCTGAAGACTTTGCAGCGGAGTTCCTGGAGGCTGTGAAGACGGAGGGCTACGTTCCACAGCAGGTCTTCAACTGCGACGAGACCGGGCTGTTTTGGAAGAGGATGCCCAAAAGGACTTTCATCACACAGGAGGAGGCCAAGTTGCCTGGCCACAAGCCCATGAAGGACCGTCTGACCCTGCTCTTCTGTGCCAACGCAAGCGGCGACCTGAAGATCAAGCCCCTGCTGGTGTACCACTTGGAGAACCCACGGGCCTTCAAGAAACACAAGGTCGACAAGGAGCAGCTGAGTGTCATGTGGCGATCCAACAGCAAGGCTTGGGTCACACGTGTGCTGTTTGTGGACTGGGTCAATCTTGCTTTTGGCCCTGCTGTCAAACAGTACCTGCTGGACAACGACCTGCCGCTGAAGGCTTTGCTTCTGATGGACAATGCTCCTGCTCATCCTAAAGGCCTTGAGGAGGACTTGTTGGAGGAGTTCAGCTTCATCAGCATCATGTTCCTGCCGCCTAACACCACGCCACTGCTCCAGCCGATGGATCAGCAGGTCATCGCCAATTTCAAAAAACTCTACACCAAGGAGCTTTTCAGGCGATGCTTCGAGGTGACTGATTGCACCACCATCACCCTGCGGGAATTCTGGAAGGACCACTTCGACATTGTCACCTGCTTGAAGATGATCACCACGGCCTGGAACGGGATCAGCCAGAGAAATTTGAATTGCGCTTGGCGCAGCCTGTGGCCGGACTGTGTGGCACCAAGTGACTCTGATGCACCAGAGTCAACAGTGGTGCAGGACATTGTTGCCTTGGGGAGGACCATGGGCCTGGAGGTCACAGAGGAGGACGTCAGCGAGCTGGTGGAGGAGCACGACCACGAGCTGACCACCCAGGAGCTGGTCGAACTGCAGGCAGAGGCTGCGCAGGAGCAGGCCTCGCTGGAAGGGGAGGAAGCAACTGAGGAACGGCTGTCCTCCAAAGAACTGAGGGACATTTGCATGAAGTGGAAGGATGTGCAGGCTTTTGCACAGCGGCACCACCCTGACAAGCACGTGGTACATGACCTTGCGAACACTTTTGATACGAGGGTCATGTCGCCTTTCAGGGAGGTGCTGAAAAGGCGGATGAAGCAGCAGACCATGGATAGGTTCTTCAGCAAGAAGCAAAGAGTGGAAGAGGAACCTTCTTCAAGTGGTCCCCCAGAGTCTTAGAAAATGTACTGTTCACTTTGTTGATTTTTAAATGTTTTTCTGTCATGTTTAGAAACTTAATTTATTGTTCCTTCAATTTTTGAAATGCTCTTTACAGTATGTGTGACTTTAAAGAGCAGTTAATAAACTCTTGTTGTACCAAATTTGGCTTTGTTTGGACTTTTTTTGACCATAGGAACGCATTAATTGATTTTCAATGCATTCCTATGGGATTTCGTGCTTCGCAAGACGAAAAATTCGCAGAACGAATTAATTTTGTCTTGCGAGGCACCACTGTATCCTTCCATAACTTTAAGATTAAAAACTATGTTTTGACAGTAATTCTATGGCTTCTATGAAATTCTGGAGAATACTGTGTAACCCACATAAATATCAGAAGCCTTAATTTCTGACCTGCTTCCCCTTCTACAAGGGCTTCCGCTGATGGGGTTCATTAGGTGAACACTGCCCTGTGTCTTTACAAGCACACACATACAGTCTTCTTCTGCCCCCATGTTTTGATGGATGTTACCTGCCCATGTAAACAAATTAGAGATGACATTGTTCCCTTAAGATACAGGTGGGTAACCTTCAATACTCAATGCTTTCTGAAGCTGCCCCATTCTTCTAACCCATAAATTCATTTCATTAGTTTCCTCCTTGTTATTTGCCGGCTTTTAAAACTATTCTCTCCTCCCCCAACCTCTTTCTATGTAGTTACAGAACAACTGGAAGGGGCAATGTTTTATTTAATAAAAATAAACTGATTTTTTAAACACGTATTTTCCTGGTTGAACTGCTCAGGTAAAAGCAGCTTTCCCCCAGCTGTCTGAGAACAAATTAGGAGGCTTCTGGCCAAGAACAAAACAGCAGGCTTCTGTGCTCTGTGTGTGCATGTATAGCATACAAAAGTCAGAAAGGAACTCAGTGGGGCTTACTTCTGAGTAGATAGTGAATTGTAATTTGAAGTAGCCATGGTGAAAAATGCAGCAGGGTGGTCTTCATTCCCTCTTAATTAATCCAGAACACTTTTGTCTCCACTCACCACCAACATACAGCCCCCAACAGATTATCTTCAAATGTATGAGACCTTCAACAGAAACAAACTTGCCCACTCATGGTTTTAAAAAATATATAAATGCAGCCCAAGAGGATCAGATGAAAAGACTAGCTACTACAGAATCCTGTTTCCAGCAGTCGTCAGCTACATATTTCCCAGGAATCCCTCCTGAAGTGATATTTAGTGGCATGGCTGATGGGTAGACTTACCATCCATGCATTTGTCCAATTCCTCTTTAGGCCATCTAAACCCATAGACATTATCACATACTGTGGCACTGATTTTTTTAAAAATGCATTGTGTTAAATACTTGCTTTTCGTTGTCTCAAATCTACTGCCAATGAAGTTCATTTAGAAGAGCAGACCCAGAATAGCTGCCTGCAAAATAAAATTGGCACTCCCAGTTCTATTAACAATGCAGAATTTGTTGTCTTAAGGTTCTGAACACCTTTGAGTGTGATGAAGGTTCCTTTGTGCACATCGGGCCCATCAGCAACTGTTTAGAAATAAGCACATCTATTTTTGCCACTATGGTCTGAAGGTGCAAGGCAAGGACATGTTTTCGTTCTCAGACTGTTTCTGTGCATTCTTTTCCACACAAAGGTCTTCTCTTCTCATTCATGAAGATTCCTATAGCATTTCGTAGGTCTCGTTTCTATAAAAGCTTCAGAGCGGTAAAATGCAAGCCAGACAAGTCACTGTGACAGCTGAGTTTCAATCATTGTTTGGTTGCCATGGCAGCCCAACCAGGCTTTTTAGCAGATTAAACACTTTATTTATTGGACAGAACAAACAAATGCATATTGGCTTAAAACTTACAAGATACGCAAACACCCCCCCCCCAAAGTGTGGCAAGTATATCAAATAAGATTTAAGACCTCAAGGTTTTGTTGAGTTTTTCCATTAAAAAAACTTTAGTAAGGGAAAGACAGGGAAATAAAACCAAGGTATCTCAGTGTGCATTAAACATGTTCAGAGTCTATGGAAAGCTGACTGTTTTAGAAGATATCTCTACAGGAAAGAGATATAGTGGTACCTTGAGTTACAGATGCTTCAGGTTACAGACACCACTAACCCAGAAGTAGTACCTCAGGTTAAGAACTGTGCTTCAGGATGAGAACAGAAATCACACGACAACGGCACGGCCGCAACGGGAGGCCCCATTAGCTAAAGTGGTACCTCAGGTTAAGAACAGTTTCAGGTTAAGAACGGACCTCCAGAACGAATTAAGTTCTTAACCCGAGGTACCACTGTAAAGCTAGAAAGATGGGCTAGAGGTATAATGGGGGGGAGGAGAGAGAGGGAGAGGGAGAGAGGAGGCTTTAAAAAAAGTTCCCATTGGCATCCTACTTACACTTGGGAGTGGGAGTTCATCCAGATCAGGTGAGCAGGAGGGACTCAGAAATGATTCACACAACCAACGTTTTACAATGTGTGGAGTAAACAGGACTGGCTCCCCCCACCCCAAATATTTTGGCTTCTTTTACTAGTCTTGGGAATGCTCCAACATGGATGAGCTTCTCTTCTGAAATGCATCCTTCAACTAGAGAAAACTTTATTTCTTGCCTAATGAAATTTTCTATGTACTTCAGTTCTGCAGACTGTCCATACATTAGGACTTGGTATTTAAAAAAAACAAAAAACAAAACATTCAGACTATATTCCAAAGCCCTTCAGACAGCAGCCCTGTGGTAAATATTTGGAATGATTACAAGCCTACACATTTGCATTCAGTTGAAACAATCATTCCCAGTTAAAAATCTAAAAGAATAGTACAGTGTCAGTAGAAGGCACTTTTCTTCAGTTCAATATTGCCTTTAGAAAGACACATTCATGCCACATTCTTCGCTGCCCTCCAATATTTCCTTGGCACTTCCAAATGCTTACATCTCTTCCTCATTTCCTACAAGGAACCACTGGAATAAAATTGTTGACATATTACATTCAGCTCCATGGTGGGCGAGAAAATAGCTGCCCCCAGTCAGTCAGTCATCACTGAGAAAAGTTTTTTGACAGTCAAATTCCAATTAGTCCTTTGTGACCAAAACTGCTTTGAAAATTTTGAAATAATCAGTATTAAAGTTTCCCTGAACTGACTTTATTTTAATACTCTCTACCATCCTGGAGCCTCACTTCACCCTCACATTCTTTTCCACAAGTCTTTTGCAATGCCATCCTATGCTTGTTTTACTCAGAAGTAAATTCTACCATGGTCAGTCATGTTTAATCTCCTGCAAATGTCTCTAAGATTGAGCTGAAGAGTAAGAATTCTTCACTGATGGAAGTACCCACCCCCTGGGTCCCTCCATGACTCACAGATCTGGAGGCACCTTTTCGTTGGATGGAGGCAAGTCCAGCTAGCGACTCACACAGAGATAGAACTGGGAACCTCGTCTGACAGCAAGGTACTTCTGTTTAACCTCTGGAATTTGGTGTTCTGGATCCATTCACACCCAAGTCAGAGCATTCAAGAACCATTCATCCCCATAGAGTCTGATTGGAAGGAGATATGGCTGGATGGACCCGATAATCATGCAGAGATGCAACAGACAGCTTCTGTATAAGTGGGTGCTTTGGGCTCATGTGAGCCTTTAATTAACTTGTCTTACAGTGTGCTACATGGTGTAGCCTTGGTAGTAGCTCTTGATGGCATTCCTTTTGCCTGTGCATGCATCCCTATTTTTGTCCACGAAATGTTGGAAGTCTGCTGTTCCCACAAGGCAAAGCCAGTGCACTAGCATCTAGGAAGGAGAAAGCCACTATATGCTAACAGAGGAAGTGTGGAAGGGCTTTAGTACCATAGCAGAAGAGGAGGGTTGCTAGATTCCATCTACACCTCACGCTCTGTACACGGAAATAACAAGGCTGCAGCTTTAAGTATCTGCATAAAAGTGATTAATAATTACTTCTTAACATATTTTGGACTGTTTAGATCATTATCTATATTGTACATTCATTTCTGCATTCAACTTCTTACATTTTAAAACTAGCTTTCGTTGATGGATTTAAGACACCTAAAGCAAGTGAACTGAACTTGTTCTATTGTATTACAACTAGTTACTCACCTGGGATAAAAACTAATTTCTTTTCTTGTGTGCAGCTAGTGTGGCTAGCAAGGTCTTTTTGCCAAAATATCTTTTAGAACAGAAAATACCATTGTATAGCCCTAGTACATTATCATAATAGATGCCTTTCTTATCCTCAAGAACAAAGAAATATGCAACCCTCTTATGTTACCTTGAATTCTTTTTTAAACCAATGTATTTTCAGAAGCATGTGTTGTTTGTTAATGATTATGCCTGTTCAGTGAACTCCACAAACACTTCAGTGCTCTGTCTAGGGTTAATTTATTCACAATCCACATCAACATTCCACAGTGACCCATGGCATTCTCTCTACAAACACACCGGTAGAATATTTTGGAATGAATGTATCAGGTAATTCATCTCTTTAAAGAATGTTTTACCTGCTACAAAAACTATGGAAACTGAGTTGGTTAGGTAGAAGAAACAGAAACTGGGTCCACAACTAAAATTAACCTCCCACCTTTTCTCTTTATTAAAATGCCTCATTAAACAAGGCAGTCATTAAACATGACCCAGAAATTGTTAACAATTTAATATGGGTGGACAAGAAAGCCAAGAGTGGGTTTTTGCCTCTTCAGAAGCAAAAACCCAAGGAGGAATATGAGACAAAGTTGTTTTGCTTATCATATTTAAATCTCTCTTAATGTTATGAAGCTGTACAACTTCTTTAGCTTGTGCAATGGTTCTGTCTAAATAACTTTTATGTTAACTATCTTACACTTTTATGTTGGAACAGAAACATGTCCTAACATGAAACCTTTGTCTGCAATCTGCTTTGTGATTCATTCATTCAGTCAGTCAGTCATTCATTCATTCACACAGTGTACAGAGCTATACACAGAACTTGGTCCCACAGGAGGCAGTGAGGGCCACCAACCTAGATGGATTTAAAAGAAGATTAGACAAATTCATGCAAAAGGACGCTATCAATGGCTACTAGGCATGATGGCTATGCTCTGCCTCTATAGGTGGAAGCAGCGGTGCTTCTGAATCTGAGTTGCTGGAAACCACAAGACAGGAAAATGCTCCTGTGCTTGAACCCTGCATGCGGATTTCCCATAGGCATCTGGCCGGCCACTGTGAGAACAGAATGCTGGACCAAATGGGCCATGGGCCTGATCCAGCAGGCTCTTATGTTCTTAAAAAAACAACTGACTTTATTATTTTACTTTGGATGTAGATAAAGAAATAAATGATACAGAATGGCCTCAATGAATAAATTTTCTCCACAGGAACAAAATAAATGATCCCAGAAGTTCACGGAGAATTTCTGATACCCAGCAATTCACAAATGTTAAAATCAAGGCCAGGGTCCAAAAAAACTGCAACTAGTTCAATGGGCTAGAGACATTATTTATAATCCAGTTTAAACAATTCTATGCGTTTTACCAGAATTGGTCCCAATGAGGTTTACTCAAAAAGGCTTTGAAGTTTTTCCTTTTTAAAAACAGCAACCCCAGCACACTGCATGGGACATCATTTATTAAACCAGATTGTAATATGGGATGAAAATCTGCTATCCAAAGGAGGAAAGAGTCAACAATCCCATTGGACATGCTAAATCCTTGGGTGCACCCAACTGATAAACAGATTTCGCCTTATGAACAAGTATAACAAGATATCGCTGGAAGAAAATTTTAAAAAGTTCAGTATTTACAAATTAGACACTTTGGCATGGATCCTAACCTTTTGCTCCATAATCTAAAAGAGCTTCTGCTCAGAGAAGAGAGTTGTATTAGTGAAAGTAAAGAGTGAGTGTAACTCCACTTCTGTGAACAGAGGAAAAAGTTAGGATCCAAGCTTTTATGAACACTTTAGAATAAGCCTCTGCAAACTGACTGACTTCAGGGAGATCTATGTACTATATACACACAACTATATACCATATTTTTCCGTGTATAATACGCTCCCTATTTTGGGGGACTCCAAATTAAGTAAACACCCCTCAGCACTACCCGTGTATAAGACGAGCCCCAATTTTAAACCTAATTTTTTTGTTTAAAAAAACCTAGTCTTATACACAGAAAAATACAGTACTTTAAGTTTTTTTAAAATCCGACAAGAATTTATACTTTCATAACACAGAGTACAGCAAACTAACTTCTTCACAATTGTGACAGGAGTGGTATATAATAATGTCATTTTGAAAAGTATTTTACATTTATTTTGACAATTTAAATACTGCTTAATTATGATTGTTTATAAGCAGTTTTTTAAAAGCAACAAAGATAAAAATCTGTAAAAATTGGTATCCATGACTGGATAGGAAATGAGATTCAGTAGTGGTGTTGTTTTCAAGACTTGAGGGTCAGGCGATTTCAAATGAATACAGTGGTGCCTGCCCAAACCTATATATGTTTATTAACAATGAAAGACAGAATTTGATGTAGTACTAAGTGGGATATGTGCACAAGGAACAAAGTCTGCAAGCACAATGAGACTTCCCCGCCTCCCCCCCCCCGTGCTCCCCTAAACCTTTTCTGGAGTTTTCTCCCAGTGGCGTAGCGTGGGTTGTCAGCACCCGGGGCAAGGCAAGTAATTTGCGCCCCCTAACCCGTGGATTTTAGCACTCGGGCAGAGAGCTGCGAGTGCGAGCGCGCCCCCCCAGATGTTGCGCCCGGTGCGGCCGCCCCCCCCTGCACTCCCACGCTACGCCACTGTTTTCTCCAGCCCTGCAGAGCAGATTTTAGTAGACTTGTTAGTTGAACCCCACCCTGAATAAATATTAATAGAAAGCATTGTAAAGATGACAACTCATATGGTACCCAAACCCCTCCCACTTTTCTATGGTATTATATCAAGGTTCCACAAGAAGCTATGCATTCAGTAAGATGAAAAGTGTTGATTTGTCTTAACTTTGACTCTATGTTGCCATGACTGTCCTGCTATGGCAGCACATATAGCAACATTTTACTTTGCAATGTGGCCTGTCATATGGCAGGAAGTTCAGGGTTGGTAAAATTATCTACAGGACTTGAAATTTACAGGGTTTTCTAACTATTGATAAAACCTGTGTAACTACACTTTTAAAGAGTTTAATTACTTAGATATCCTTCAAAAAGGCAATAAAATTTCACTCTTAGAGTGCTAAAAATAAAATGTTCTACCAAGAATGAGAAAAGTTCCTTCTGAATAATATCAAACATGCAGAAATATGTAAACCTAACAAAAGAGGGGGGTTTTCACCTTGTGAGAGCACTATAATTTTAGCCAACTAGTAGGTGTTACTTCTGAACAGAATAGCAGTTGATAAGCTCATGCAATTCCATACTATAAATATAACAGCTTTAAAAAGTTGCCTTTAAGGAATATCGAACTGTCTTTAAAGTTTCCCCATCAAAAATAATGCACATGAATACATGCAAGGAAGAGAAAGAAGAATCACATTTAAAAAGCCACTGAATTTTCAAAGTCAGGGCTCCCACAATAGGTCAATGTCCAAATTTCTTTCCTTTGTGTTTCTATGCCTAAAAGTTCTAAGAAAATAGTTAAAATATTTGTTTCAAAATGCCTCTTGCATTGCATTCATATATGCGCACGAACATACCCCAATCATTCTATAGGAAGCATCTTCTTTGTTGAAAGCATGGTGCCAAGTCATTGTTTATCAAATGGTGCAGGAACTTAGAAAATAAGAGGCTTGAACTAGCAATTTCAGAGGCAAGACTAAAATATCGTGCTTTATTTAGAGTGTCCCATGCCACTTATTACGCTTGGCAAGGCAAATGCCCTCTTTTCATTCTATCCCCGGCTATTCACAGAAAACTGAACTCCAAGAATGCCACAAAGAACTGGGATGAAGTGGTCCTCTTAGAGCCTCTCCATAGCTCAGATATGAACTACTCTGGCAAAGAAGGATGATAGAATAAGACTTTTACTATGGGGGGAATTGCATTCAGACTCAATGCAGGCAAATCGAAACAGGAAGAGCCACTGGAGAGAAGGAAAGATGGAGTCAGGAATCCTGTATGGAATTAAGACCAGTCCCAACTACAGAAGAGGAAATGGACCAACATTACACAGCTGTCAGTCGAAACGTAATTGTGGTTCAGTGAATAAATAGTACTTTAGAAATAAGTATAAACACATTAATCACCCAGGTTATTCCATATACTCTTTGATGGAAATTGGAAGTTTGTAGCCTTCAAATTTCAACAAGACGAAAAGATTCTGATGACTCTGGAGCCCCACCATCATGACCTCAACCCTGAGCAGCAGCCAGGGTTAGAGCGTTGAGTAGGAAGCAGACAGATCAATATAACCAGGGTGCAACTTATGGCAATGCTGATCCCAGCCCTAGCCCCAGCACTAAGCATGAACAAGAATTAAGCATGAACTGGAGTCCTTGAGGCAGGAATTCCAGAAACTGAGCCAATTTATTTTGAAGAATCTGCCCACTGGGAGCCTCATGCTCCCTACTGCCTGCTTGCCTGCATAAGCAATGAGCTGACAGAGGTAATGGAGTGCTAGTCTTTAGGCCAGAAGACTATGCTTTTAAGGCTACATTCTTGAAGAAAACAACAGAGCTTGGACGGGAGAGTCTGGTGCAAAGGGAATGAAAGACCTCAACTGAGCTTGAGCTTTTTTCCCTTTCCTGTTTGGAGCTATCCAAGGTCCTGCAGCTTCATGCCAACCCTACCTGTCTCCCTAACCCACTTGTCTCACATACACTGCACCCTACATGGGTTCCTAATTAAAATCTGAACAGCACAATATGAAACTGTAGAGGGGGGAAATAGGCGATAATCGCTAGTCTATACAAAAGTAGAATAAGTAGGCTTCTGTAGCGCTGGAAAGTTTTCTCAGCCAGGTCAGTATCAATAATGATGCAATCAGTCATCTTTTAAAGTTGGCTTCCATTACATTCTCTCGTGGTTGAAGACAGCAAATTCATAATTTAATCAATTGACAATCTCATAACTGTAAGCATTCCATTTGACTGACCACCTTGTTCACCCTGGGTTTTGTAAATGCTTTAACTTTAGTATGGGATGACCATCGAGCTCTCTTTTCACAATGGTGATAGATGGGTATAAATCATTTTGATGTGGGTCTGCCATATTTCTCGCCCTCTCTTGGCATGGGGGCTGGATGTCAACCATGAAAGGGATTTCAACACCACTGGCAATCACCTCGTTCCTTGAGGTTAATATTGGATTTTTTTCCAGGTTGAAATCCAGCAGATGAACTTTTGACTTTTTCAAGGCTGGGTGAGTTCTAGAAATTGGCCGAATTCCTGTATTATAGGCATTTGTTTATTGGAGAAGCCTTGCTCAAAGGAGATCAAGTCGTGGTGTTCTATGTTGATTACGGCATTGGGCTCCTCTTCTCGGCATGAGCTAAAAGTAATTTGAACTTAGCTGCAATACTTTTATGGGACGGCTCTGGTTTGTCTATTTCATCTGTTTCAAGAGTTGATTTTTGGTTATTTTAGTTATTTACAATGAGCAATAAAGATGATACTAAGTACAATAAATAACCAACACAAGGCTATTGGTATGACGGATCATTTTGGGTAGCAAAACCTACTCCATGTACAGTGGTACCTCTGGTTAAGAACTTAATTCGTTCTGGAGGTCCGTTCTTAACCTGAAACAGTTCTTAACCTGAGATACCAATTTAGCTAATGGGGCCTCCCGCTGCTGCCGCGCCGCTGGAGCACAATTTCTGTTCTCATCCTGAAGTAAAGTTCTTAATCTGAGGTACTATTTCTGGGTTAGCGGAGTCTGTAACCTGAAGCGTCTCTAACCTGAAGCATCTGTAACCCGAGGTACCACTGTATTTGTCGCTCTTGTTCAGGTAGACCTTTCCAGAAGAATGTATATCCTTCTTTTTCTTCCTTCAGTTGCCCCTCTCCTGCTCTTTGAGTTTCTTTAAGTACTGCAATATCAATATTAAACGTCACAGCTCTCTTGCAATGATGGCAAGTCCTGTGTTCGGGACACTCATCTGTGTTATCCAACGAAGTCTGTATAGTCCATGTTCCAAAGTTAAATTGTATTTATAACCACTAGGTGGTGACCCCGCTAGGCACAGTAATCCAGTCGGGGGGAAAGAGGCAGATTATGTTTAGGGCACCTTTTCTAGCCCCTTCCCCCTTTTGGGGGTGAGCAGAGTAGATCCCAAATAGGAATGCTCAGTCATGGATACAGCTGCCGAGCTACTCAACTGACTCATTCCTTAAGTCAGAACGACTGAATCTGTATCCAACGCCCATGTGCCAGTTCATGACTAGGGGCTTTCAGATTTCATGGTCCTGCCCCTGTTACCATTGACCGGTCACCATGGGACTTTTTTGGGGGGTAGGTTGGGTTTGGAATGGTTTTTTGGAAGATGCATGTGTGAATTTGTTTTATGTGTGGAGATCAATGCACACTGGCCAGGACCACTTATAAACGCCATCTCCAACTCCTTGAAAGATTCCATAAATGGTGCCTCCGAAAAAAATTATACATCACTTGGGAAGACAGGCGAACTAATGCCAGTGTACTGGAGAAAGCAAAGATCACCAGTGTCAAAGCAATGATTCTTCAACATCAACTTCGTTGGACTGATGATGTTGTTCAGATGACTGATTATCGTCTTCCAAAGCAACTACAGTGGTACCTCGGGTTAAGTACTTAATTTGTTCCGGAGGTCCGTTCTTAACCTGAAACTGTTCTTAACCTGAAGCACCACTTTAGCTAATGGGGCCGCCTGCTGCAGCCATGCCGCCGGAGCACGATTTCTGTTCTCATCCTGAAGCAAAGTTCTTAACCCGAGGTACTATTTCTGGGTTAGCGGAGTCTGTAACCTGAAGCGTATGTAACCTGAAGCGTATGTAACCTGAGGTACAACTGTACTCTATTCCCAACTTAAGAATGAAAAGTGAAATGCCAGTGGGCAACAAAAGAGGTTTAAAGATGCTCTCAAGTCAAATCTTTAAAAATATAGTATAAGCACTGATAACTGAGAAGCACTGGCCTGTGAGCACTCCAATTGGAGAACAGCCTTTACCAAAGGTGTCATGGACTTTGAAAAAGCACAAACTCAGGGCAAGAAAGAGGAATGAGCTAAGGGGAAGGCAAGTTTGGCAAACCCTCACCATGATCAACTCCGACCCAGAAACCTATGTCTCCACTGTGGAAGGCCGTGTGGATCCAGAATTGGCCTCCACAGTCACTTACGGACTCACTGTTAAGAACGTGTTCATGGAAGATAATCTTACTCGGCTACGAGTAATACTCATCAAAGACAAAACAAAGTCATTGTAATAGGAAACTGACCTTTCAGGATTAGTGCTTTGATATTAAAATGCTGTTAGATTTACTTTATATACCTGAGCCCAAAGGTACTTTAAATAACATAAGACACAAATGCAAATAGATCAATAACTTGAATCCAAGGGAATACAGAGTCTGTAATGTACAGCTACCTATCAGAACGTTTGTACAGTAATACGCAAAGACCTGTTTCACTTATCACAGAAAAGTAGACTTGTGTTTCCTACAAAGCATACATCCAACTGATAACTGCAGTCTAGCTTGGCTCCTTGACAAACATACCTTAGATTTGTCATTCATTATGTTATGTGTTTAGATATATGTATAAACTTCTAGCTGTGCGCCTAAAATGTAATATGTGAGGTGGCCTCATGTACAGGTAGTCCTGCATTTTGTTTGTGTGATGTGTGTTTCTTAATTGTTTCTGAAAGCCGTGTTTTCTTAACACTCACAGTAAACTGAACAATTCAGTATAACACATAAATAAGACAACTCACAGTAAGTTGAGTAATTTAGTGTAACAGTTGAAGGTCTAATTGGCAAAGTGTCCACTGATCTTAGTGCTAATGGGCTTTGCACAGCTCTGAATAAAAGTTCTGTGTTAAGCAAAAGTTTTCACATCAACAGTCATCAACACTGGTTAGCCACTTGCTGCGTTTCCCGCTTATTTGAACAATTTTCAGTGTACTACAATACAGTCAAGACACACATGAAAAACTGGCTACTACTGCTTTTGCATGTGCAAGGTAAAAAAGAGTTGTGTCATGCCCAAATGCAAAAGCCAAGCCATATCATTCTGTAAATACAAAATATATAATTATTTCTATTCTGAACTTAAACACCTTTTTTGGGGGGGGGGTAAAGGGGATTCTGGCTGTAAAATGTAATAAACCACACTGTCAGTTTCAATATACAAAACTATGTTCAGCTTACAATTTAGTAAATTTCCATGATAAATTTAGAATGGTAGACAGTAAATGGAGTCAACTGGGAGCCATTTTCATTATGGAAGTAAATAACAAGGGTGACTGAAAAGATGGGATGTCCATACTGAAACTATAAAGTTGTTGGGAGCTCAAAGCCTTCATAGTTATGCTGCAACAATTTTTGCTAATCGTGTCAAACCTACAAGGCTATACTATGAAGGAACTGGGACCTATTTGAAATTACATGGTCTCTAAAACCTTTTACAGATATGTATATGCAAAGCATCATGAATGTAAGGTAGTGTATAGATTTAGATAGCGTAAAACTATCTAAATGGTATAGTTTATACATTGAAGAAAGCAGGAAAAGTGTAAATTACTTCCACCCCTGAAATTGATTCACATTCTTGGCACAAGAGAGAGAACCCGTGAACTTCAGCCTTAGGACTCAATACTTACCTGTAATCTAAAAGTTCATTTCTCATTATTCTCATACTTTGAACATTTATTCACATGCAAAATATCACAATGAGGAACAAAGAAATAATATCAAATCTTGCCAAAATTTAGATGTGCTTTTTTCTTTCTTTTGAAATTACTTCTCAAAAGGTAACATTTTTACTCTGATACATTTAAACAACTCTACATTCTAACTTTAGAACTTGGAGAGAGGAGGTAGCTCAATTTTGGGGAAGAAAATCTAGTTTAGTTTAAAACTCTCATGCAAATAATAAAAATAATTGAGAACACAGAAGACTTTATCTTTAACTAGCAATTATGTTAATAACAATTTGAACAAGAATCACATTGATGGTGCTGTCACACTTCTAAAATAGCTAATTTTTTATACATAAAAAACCAGGAAATAAGCCAATAAGCAGATTTTAAACTTTAAAAAGATGACAACTCAATAAGCCAAGAATTTCATTTTATATTTGCATAATATTAAGTTAAAACTATAGTTGTAAGGATTTTGAATTAAGAAAGTTAGACTCTTTTACATATGCATGCATGCACACACGAATTAGAGAAAGAATAACTCTGAATGCAAATGCAAATCCTAAGAATAGATTCAACGAAGGTTTGGGCGACATCCAACTATGTCATTCTCAGAGTAGATCCACTGAAATCTATGGACCAAAATCAGACAAGGAATACATTTCATCTTGGGAATATTGACCTTACAAGCCGAGCACATGGGCCCCAAGACTGACCTTGTATCTGTGCACATTTTAAAAATTCTAATCTGTTTCCATAATCTTTGCTTCAATCTATAATTTGGGTTCTGAGCTGCTCTGTATAAAAACATTCTCTCTGTTCCTCATTGAGAATCTAAAAGGGACTATAAAATTTCCCCTTTGGGCCATGGATTAAAATTCAGGTACAAGAGGCCCTGCAGGATGAAGCCTGCCAAATTGCAGACAAATACGGTATATCCAGGGACTTTTTGTGAGGCTAGTTAGAGTGATTCACTTTCCTCCAAAATCTCATATGTGAAAGAAGGAGAAAGGTTTTGCTCTTTCTAACCTTAAACTAATTAGGAGGCGGCCAAATAGTGTGCATTCTTCCTTTTATTTATTTTTAACCATGCAGTTTCACACCAAAGTATTCAGGTAGCAATATTTCATATCCTCAAGTATCTTTCTTAAACAAGTGGGGTATCTGTCCCTTTCCCCACCTTTTGGAATAGCAAACTCCAACATTTTGTAAGGCATTTCTAGAACAATAACTGTTAATAAATCTTAAATAATATAAAATAAATTTAAGGTAAGCTATCAGAATTGAATATGCTTCCATCTTTCTTGAGAGACAATGGAAGAGTGCCCCATCTGGGGGCAAGTAAACTGTTGAAGAGTTACAGCACCATTAATATATGATGATTCATTGTTACAATTTATTCGCAGTGTTCCTTTCTCGGTGGGTTCTCCGTGGGTTGAAGAAAGAGGAACACTGAAACCAGTACATTTCATTTCCTGTTGAAATCCAAGCTTATTGGTTCCAAGGCTCCACTTGCTGGCTTCTGCCTAGCATATTTCTACAACATAATCCTTCCAAGTAAATGTCATTCTTATAAAAAGCAAGGTCTATGTCACCTTTAATTTCAACTATCAGGATGACAGCCATAAAAAATGCCTCAGGTCAGGTTTAAACTGTTTACTGTATCTGTCAAAACCATTCCTTGGTTTCATATTAAAGGATCTGTGTAACCAAGTGTTCTGGCTGCAGGCAAATGTGGGTTTTTTTGTAAGTGGACAAAGCATTTAAGATACAGAAATTGTTTCTGTATATGGAAGCAGCCTTTGGTGGAAGAGTTACAGATGAAGAATTAAGAACCGGCTATACTACTGTAGCCTACATACTAGGTTTTTTTAAGGACTGGACAACTGCTAAATCAAAATAAGGTATGTCTAGAAAGAAAATAATACTCTTCATTAAGAAAAGCAATTAATATTTATGTTTGGTTGGTCTATGTCTGTAAAACTTTACTTCCACTTTCTGATTTGCTAGGAGAAATACCAAGCCCATACCGGAACGTAATATGTGATTAGATGCATCAACAAATTAAAAATGAACAAATCACTGATTCCAGATGGTAGCCATACAATAGTTCATAAAGAACTCAAATGCCAAACTGCCGATCTTCTAAGAAAAATATGTAACTGATCCCTAAGATTGGTCTCTGCATATAAGGGTTGGCAAGTGATCTATGAAACACTATGTTGGTTTGTTTTTAAAAAAGAAAAAGAAAAAGAAAGAAAGAAATATGGGGGCTGCAGGAAATTACAGGCTAAATAGCTTAACATCTGTTCCAGGTAAACTGGAAGAATTAATGAAGAAAAATGTTGCATATAGAGAAGAGGTTTTGAGGCCTGTGGGTGCATTTGGAATTTTGAAAAAGTGCCATGGGTGCTACTGCACATGTCAGACCCTCAAAGTGTCCCTGTTTTCCAGGGACATCCCTGATTTAGAGAAGCCATCCAGGTTTCTGATTTGATCCTGGAATCTCCCGCTTTTCCTTAGGATGTTCCTATTTTCATTGGAGAAATGTTGGAGGGTATGGAGTTATCTGACCCCCAAGACATCAGAAGGCAATCCTGTTTAATGTTTTATCATGTTTTTATATATGCTGGAAGCTGTGAGGGGTATAAATAGTGAAAGTATCATTATGGAATGGGACGTCCCTATTTTCATCGGAGAAATGTTGGAGTAGGTCCCACTGAACTTAACAGACTTCTGAATAGACCTCCATAGGACTGATCTTTCTGTCTAATCCACACTTCTTTCTATGTCTCTCTGCATTCAGATGTGGGGATTTATTGCCTAAGTTTTACTGATGACAATTGCTGGCCCTTCTGTTCCAGTTTCTAAAGTTCATTTCACACTGCAGGACCTTGCTGCATTATGGAACTATGGCTTTTTGATCAATATACTGCCATGCCATGCTAAATTTTAAATGGTAGGAAAGAACTGTAGGCCTGTATATCACCTCAAATTTCATCAGTGTGAAACTCCCACAATTATCCAAGTTAATGAAGTTGCAAATTGATGTTTTCTGGAAACAATTAGGACAGAAAAGAGTGCTAAACTACATTCCACTAGTTTTCCAGAAGTGGATTTTAAGTCATATGGAAGATCAAGATAAAATGTAAAAAATGAACAAGGGAACACCATAAAGATAGAATAAAGTAGCATCTGATTGCAGCCTGTCCCTCTCTCACACACACACTCTCATATGCAGGTATTTTAACAACACTCTCTCACACACTCTCAATACAGGATTGCCTTCAGACGGTTCAAGGTCAGCAAGTGATGCACATTGGGACACACATATTTGTGGGAACTGAAATGGCAACGACATTAGATCGCAGTAGATAGCTTGATGGAAACCCCGTGTGCATCAGCTGTGAAAAAGGTGAATTCCACATTAGGAATCATGAGAAAATGGTTTGAATATAAATCTGCAACTATTCTAACACCATTATGCAAATCTATGGTTTGACCACATTTAGAATACTGGGGTCCTTCAAGTGAAGGACAGGTAATTAACAAATAAGCAAATACTGTTCTAGTTGCTGAACTACAAAGAGGATATTGTAGCAATGGAAAGTGTTCAGAAAAGGGTAGCCAAAATGATAATGGATCTGGAACAATTCCCCTATGAAGAAAGATCACAACAACATTTGAGGCTTTCAGCTTAGAAAAACAGCATGTAAGCAGGGACATTACAGAGGTGTATAAAGTTATACATGGTATGGGGAAAAGGGCCAAAGAATAGTTTTCCTGCATCTCTCATACATGCAATGAAGCTGAAAGTTGGAAGATTCAGGGCGGACAAATAGAAGTACTTGTGCAAACGAAGGAATCTGCTCCCATAAGAGGTACTGATGGCCACCCACTTGGAGGGATTTAAAGAGAGGATTGGACAAATTCATGGAAGATAAGGCTACCCATGGCTACTAGCCATGATGCCTATGTTCTGCTTCTGAATATCAGTTGGTGGGAATCTAAGAAGGGTAGCTTACAGACTTCCGATAGGCAATTCAGTGGCCACTGCGAGGACAGGATGCAGAACTAGATGGGCCTTTGACCTGATCCAGGAGAGCTCTTCTTACGTTCTCAGTATGGTCATGTTTTCCCCACGGTTATTGTCAACGCTAACATGAGTTACAAATGTCAATGAGAAGTAGAAGGAATTCAGCCTTCTGGGTTGATCCTCCTGTAGAGCTGCCCAGGTACCACACCTTGAATCCAACCACAGTGGTGCCAGGAGTTGCAGGAGTTGCACCTTCATCAGTTCTCGACAACCTCAGCTGCCTACAGATGAGGAATGACAAACTCAAGATTCCCCACACCATCTCCAGTGAGGCCAGTTGGGTGGGGTGAAAGGGCAGGAGGGCCATTCGGCCCAGTCTCACGCTCAAAGGTGGCCTCCAATTTAGACACTTGCTGCTGGAGGGGCATTTAATAGGTTTTACAACCTGTCTTTATGCATAATGGAGCAAAACATGACACACTCTCTCAGCTTAAGAGCTGCAAACAGAAGAAAACGAGAGATGTGATTTGGTATGACTTTTTTCTGTTAACCAATACTGATTTTGTCATATTAAAAAGTTTTAAAATATTAATGAATATTCATTTTAAAAACACATCAGTGCTCATGGCACAAGATCAGATTGTGCTGACTACATTGCCCCAGATAAGTTGATTATATATAAAGAAACTACAGTTACTCATTGTCTTTGTTGTCATTTTCTAATTTTTATAATGGCTAGGGGCCTCAAAAGCTGGAAGCAGCACCTTATTTTTATTCGATGGAAACTAGATGTTTCTTACAGGATCATTGACTGGATGTGAATTTTGTTTTAGGCCTAATTTTGATTTAATTTGAAGCAGCTATTTGAGCAGTGGTGGGGAACTTCAGGGTGAGAGCAGCCCTTCAGGCCATTCTCATCTGTCCCTTGGGACAGTCCCTAGACTACACCACTTACCAGCCCTGCTCCACATTCTTTGTGAGCACTTTTGCCTGGCTGGAGCTGTCATAGTGCCTCTTGCTTGACTGGGTGGAACATGGAAAGAGAGCAAGTACGTTTGGCACCATCCACTACCAGCATGAAGCCCCTGAAATGTTGATGAGGATGGAGTGTGCTCCTTGAGCTGAAGTTCTCTAAAGCAGGCATGGGGAACCTGACACTTATTGATTCAAGGAACTCCTATGGTTATTATCTTCAGATGCAAAAGGAAACAAGAAAATTCAGGATATTTCCACCTTATCCCACTGCTGTTTTCACTAAGTCACAGATCACTGTGTTGGTTTATGGAACTCTTCCCACAAAATAACAACCCTGCTGTTGCTTCCCCAGATACAAAAAGGTTGAATCAACAGCCTTGCTCCTATGAAGAGCTGTTGACTCTTCCACATTCATTCCACATTCTGACTCACCACTTGACTGTGCAAATAAAACAGAGGCTGAATACAACTTATACAATACACAGAAGAAAGCAAAATGCAGTTTTTTGTATTTGGTTAACTTGAAAATCCACACAATCCAAGAGGGTTGTTAGAAATGAGCAATTCTGTTTTCTTGAACTGTTTTAGATTATCTGTCACCACTTGCATAAACTACTTCTGTTTGCATTATAGTAAAAACCAAATAGCAACCACAAATTGATTGATCGTGGGCCTTTTTGTTAAAAGAATATTAATGAAATAATATTTCAAACAGACAAGTTGCTCCTCTGCTTATATAATTTTGAAATACATTTTAAAGCTACAATCCTCTAAACATGTATGAAGTCCCAGTTTTCAATAGGGCTTATATATATGCAGAGAGGACAGGATTGTGGCCTTAATTAGCTAATTCAAGCTATCCAGAATTGCAAGCGCTAGTGGGTTTCTCATCCTGCACACATCATTCACTATACAAATCTTAAAATAGCAATTCTTCTGTGTTATGGGGCTGGCCGATGAATGCTGTAGTTAAAGCACATTGTCTGAGCATCTGGAAGACTAAAAATCTCCAAGACCTCATCCTTCCAAACATATCATTAGACAATAAGGGTAATCTTAAATTTGTTTAAAGTCATAGTAGTGAGCTGCATATAATCAGTCTGGGATACTTGTTTGCGTTAGCTAGCAAAACTTTTCAAGCTGTAAAATGTGAATTGTCAAATGCCCTTCTCTCCACTTAAAAATAAATGTTAACTGTTATCAGTAATATGTTAACATGTATTAAGTCATGATCTCTGCTGTTTTAAGTTCACTGGCTATTCTGATCAAGAAGCCACAATGCCTATCAGCTGCCGTATCACCGTCATTATTGTGAAAAGGTCCCTCCACCGCTTATAGTGAGCAGAGGGAGTTAGCCCCACCCCCCAGGCAGAGGGCCTTCTCGGTGGTGGCGCCCACCCTGTGGAACACCCTCCCATCAGATGTCAAGGAAATAAACAACTATCTGACTTTTAGAAGACATCTGAAGGCAACCCTGTTTGGGGAAGTTTTTAATGTTTGGTGTTTTATACTGTTTTTAATCTGTTGGGAGCCGCCCAGAGTGGCTGGGGAAACCCAGCCGGATGGGCGGGGTATAAATATTATTATTATTATTATTGTTATTATTATTATTATTATTATTATTATTATTATATTTAAAAGGTTCATGGGATTTCACCTGGATGCTCCTTGGGATGCAACTTTTTTTGCTTGTTTCGTACTGTTCTGGTCTGGATTTTGTGGTTAATTTTGTGACAACTTTACATTTGGGGAGGACTGAGTAGGAATTTGACTTTAATGTCAGCACCCTGATGCACCTTTAGAGAAGGCTGCCTGACTAACCACCTCACATTTCTGGTTGGCTTGAGGGGCTTGCTTGGTCTGATGATCTTGGGATGCGCAAACCCACCCTACTGCCAACTCAGCTAGCAAAGATGAAGTAAAGGACTGTTCTGCCAATACATCATTATAACCGGGCTTAAGTGATTTACAATGTAAGCTGAATGAAAAGAATGGCAAATGTCTCTCAGGAAAACATTTAATCAATTGCTTGTTATTTACAAGCAAGATGTACAGACACCAATTTCCCATAAAAGAGTCTTAATCATCTAGCACTTTTTGGTTTCTTTCTTGCATGAATATGTTTTGCTAATTTGCCCATAGATACAATGCCCATAATTGTTTATACTATTATTCCACTGTGGGGGAATCTCCACTATTCTCCCTACAACCTTTGCCAACTTTGTAGCACAATTACTTCACCCATATCTGCTTCTTAGCCCTTCTAAATTGCCACTGAAGTAATGTTACAGATTTCATAGATCACCCTTTTAGTTGCTTGAGAGCTCTGAAATACTGCTTTCTCAACTTCAGTTGAGGAGATGGGAATGTGGCCTATTCTTAAGAAGAGAAATGCTGCACAAAGAAAATCTGAAAATATTTGGGCCTGGTTTTCCTAATTTTTGTACGAAGCCCTGCAAAAGAGAAAAGAATGGATCCATTTACCAGATTGTGCATTCTGCATATCTCATAACTTCCAAAACAGCATAGCCTACAGTATAAAACAGGGATTAGAGACAACCAGAATGGTGGCTGTTGACTTGCCAATTTTTCCCCCAGACTAATAATACAGTTTTGAGGAAATGGATTACCAATCTCATAAAGTTTTTGCAAACTTGCAAGAATAATAGGCACTGATTTCCATGAAGAACATTTATGTGGACTGATATCCAAAAGGCAACCATTATGAGCCATAAATTTTGAGAGGTTAAGAGTTGCATTAGCTGAAATGCTCTGTAATAATTTCTTCAGTTAGATGCATCTAATCCCCCGTAATGCTTCTATATAGAATTGCCTGAGATAACCACAGGTTTACATCCATTGTGATAAAGGAATTCAAAACGATCTGCTATTTCTTCAGCATCTGAGGTATAGATATTAAAAGGGATAGAAAAAAATAAAACAAAGACTGGATGATGTCTTCATTTTTACAGCTGCAAACCTTCCCGACAGCAAAGTTTAATTTATGTCAGGATTTTATATCCTTACCTAGTAGTTTAGTAAGATCTCTAAAATTATTGACTTGTAACAGAATAATTTGAAGGGTGTTATTTATTTACACTGAGGGAACAGCACCCTTATGACACTATTTCCTGATATAAAGGTACATACAATCACAAACAAGGATACCCTCTAATTTTAACATCCAACCAGTTTCAAATGGAAGGAATGGTCAAAAGAGAGGAAAAATAGAGTTTTGTTCCTACTTTGTTTTTAAAGAAGACAAAATTTGTGGAAATTAGGATAGCAACATTTAACAATATGTACAGGGAAACCTGTTGCCTTTGGAAGAAATCCTTAAATACTGGATTGATGTACAAGAACTGGCAAAGGATACTACAGTTGCTGGTATTAAAACAAATGCTGTAAACTGTTGGCATGACAAGGGTAGGAGACTTCTGAAAAGTCAGCTGGTTTACTGTTTTAATGTTGTTACCCTTGTTCTGCCATTGCAACAGAGCATCAGCAAAGACCATTCTGTTTGTTAAGAGAGAAAGAGAGAAAGGTTAATGACATCAGGCGTAGGGTGAGTAAAGGCAGGGCTTGAAGAAAAAAATTAGAGCTGGGCTCCCAATTGCTCTTTTGCACTAGAACAAGGCATGCTCCCAACCAACCACCAGCTGAGTGTCCTTTGCTCAAGGAGGCAGAAATGGTTTGTCGGACCACTTTTCTATCCCAGCAGCAGTGGAGGTGGGGCAGGTGTGTGTGTGAAGGGAACAGACTTACTTCTGTTACTTATGCCAGCAGCAGCAGGGCAGGAGAGGAATGGGTGCTTCATATCTCTCCTCCAACCCCCTGCTAGTCCTGCAGAGTAAGCAACAGAATAAACCTGCATATTAAAATGTGGGCTATCACTTAGTCCAGTGGCAGGGTGATGGTGGGGAGAAAGATTATTTCTCCCCTTTGCCCCACCTCCACCCTGCTCCGCCTCCTGAGGAAAGCAAGAGAAGAATATCAGCATTTTTCAAGTGAAGGCCTGTTTATACCAGCAGAAGGAGAGAAGAGGGATCGGGAGGAGCTGAGAAGCCCCTCCCACCTGTCAGATTTGGCCTGCGAGGCTAATTTTGATAAAGATCTGGGCTGCAGAGCCTAAAAGGTCCCCCACATCAGGGTTATGTCCTGATTTAAAATTCCCGATACTCATTATTGTGAGCCCAAAGTAAATAAATATACAACGCAGTTACAGTGGTACCTCGGGTTAAGTACTTAATTCATTCCGGAGGTCTGTTCTTAACCTGAAACTGTTCTTAACCTGAAGCACCATTTTAGCTAATGGGGCCTCCTGCTGCTGCCACGCCGCCAGAGCCCGATTTCTGTTCTTATGCTGAAGCAAAGTTCTTAACCTGAAGCACTATTCCTGGGTTAGCGGAGTGTGTAACCTGAAGCATATGTAACCTGAAGCGTATGTAACCCGAGGTACCACTGCATATGACTGAAGAAATCAGAAATATTTCTTTTTATGCATGTCTCTGGGAACCCATGTTTATGAGTACTTCCCATGTGACTTTGAACACGCTTGCAAAGGAGGAATTTTTTTTACATGGGTCAACTCTGCACTGCAGGGAGGATGGGAAGCACTGTAAGGGGAATAGGTGGGTTCATGAAGGTCTAAGAGGAATGGGGTTGGCAAAGGGTTGAGGGAGTAGTTGGGGTTGGTGAGTGAATCAAGAAGGGGCAGAGCCCCTAGTAATACACATACTTGCAATAGCTAATCTTCCAAATGCCAAATCAGACCTGAAAATTCCGTAGCCTAGTATGTCTATGCACATACATAAACATGGCAAAAACCAAGGTGACAACTGAAGACAACAGAAACTCCAGGAACACAGTCTAATTGCTTGACTGTGAAAACTGGTAACAATATTCCTCAGAATTCCTGATCGTATCAGCAAGCTCCAGTTTGTAAACTGGAACCTGGCCCAACAGGCACTCTGAAGTATTGCACAAAAATACAAACACCACACCAGCTGCATAGCGCAAATCTATCAAATAATCCTCTATGGCAAAAGCCTTTGTCACAGGAGAGGAGGAGGGAATCAATAGGTGAAAAACAAATGAAGAACAAACAGTAGATCAGAGGAACTGATTAAACTGAAATAATATGCAGCAAGAATACTCGGGAATGGAGTAATGTGATATTACTACTCCTTTGTGCCAACTGGTCTGCTTTCTTCATACACACAATACATAAAATCTTTTTACTAGTCCTGTAGACAAACAATGATTCAAATTTCAAAGGTCACTTTAAAATATTAAAGAGCAAATCACTTTCAACAGTGACAAATGTGTAAGATACAAAATAAAAGGCTGATTCGCCCTTCAGTGACCAAACCCGAAGTAAACTCATTCGTTTTCTGAAACTTCATCAACTCCACAAAAAACCTTTGCAATGCTCCTTATGAAGTTCCTCTCCAGCTCTTTCTTCTCCTTACCTCAACTTCAGGGGCATAAGGATGTGCATGAAAAGCACCTAAAAGCCCACAAACCAGAGACACGTTTGGGGAAGTGATTATCAGATCTGCCACAATGGTTTTGGGGGCAAAACAGGCCAAGTAGGTGCAGCCTACCCTCTGGGTCTAGAAGCCAACAGCTGCACACTGACCTCTACACACATGAATTTAGCTCAGACCACAATGATATTTTCTTTTCTTTCTTTTTTTGCAAGGGAGTGTCTAGTGCCAATTTTACCATCCAAAACACAGTATTTTCAAAAAAGACAATTTCCTGCCATGCTAGACTTGCCATCATTTTTCTCATTTTCTATCAGCACTCAAACTCACCGACCAAATGCAGGAATACAAAATAACCACTATAAAGTACCGCCATTCAATTCTGCAGTTGTATGGCAACAGTATGGACATATTAAGAATAATCCAACTACTAGTAGCTCACCTTCTTAATTTTTCCACCCAGTTCTTAATTGTAAATATCCATCTAATTGCAATGTATCCTAGCTACATCACGTGTGTTACTCTACCCACTGAAATATTTCCCTTTCCAGTTTAATGACACCTTTTCTTGCAGCACCACTCATTAATTATGATACTGACATATTGTTGAACCAGCCTCCTCCCCATTGCCTTCCTATTACTCCTCAAAATACATGGTTGTTGTTTTTTTTAACAGAAGCAGAAGAAAAAATGGGTGCAATCAAAACTGATAATAACCCTAGTTCAAATTCCCTCCACATTTTCATTCAATCCATGAAACAAATAAAAAGCAAGATTAGGTTGCAGAGTATGATGAGCAACAGCACACCCCTTCAGCTGCAGTTCTTTTTCACACACATCCATGCATACTAATATCTTCAAATGTGATGCTGGGAGTTGGAGGCAATTACTGCTGCGAGGCATTTGTAAGATGTCAGTCATATCAGAGCAAACACCATGACAGTCAAATCCAAAATGTACATTTCAGCAAATCAAATATTTAGTCACATGAACTGCAGATGTCAAAAAAGAAAAAAAAGAAGAAGGGGGAGGGGGTGGGGAGATGCACAGCAAGCCTCAATGTGGACTGTTTTCTGAACACTTTTATAGGACAAGCTAATCAGGTCAGCTTGAAATAAACACAGAAGAATGCTACTAGCATCACAAAGTAAGTTCTCCTGTTAGTGAAACATGAGAATTATAAAACTATGTATAGGTAGCCATAGGTTTAACCCAAACCATCTCCACCTGACAAAGCACTCTATTAGCCTTATTGTATCTGTGATATACTGTGGGTGCTATAGTTCAATGTGGTCTATAAGTGCCTGTACATTATTCGATTTATCTGCTAGATTGGGGAAAAGGTTTCAACTCATCTGTTTTACTCACTAGGAGGAGCTCTGTTTTGTCTGGATCAGCTTCAGTGTTCTCTGTCACTCAGGAAAGAGGTGGTCATATCACACTCTAATTCCCTAGACAACCTCCCTCATCTAAGGGATCACCCCACTTCTGCTTGCCCTGTGCCTAGAAAGCATGGGTCCAAGCAGTTTTCTGTAACTTCTACATAGGAGCACCTCTGTACTAGGAATGACCCAAAATGCACCTACTGCCTCTACACCAACTATAGCACCTAGATTGCAATGGATGAAATTTTTTTTTCTACAAAGTGTCTTGTAAACTGTTCACCTACTGGTCCTCCTAACCACCTTGTGGAGCAAGACACAACAGCATTCTGACCACTCAGAACAACTCCACGGGATAATTCTAGTCTACACAGATGCAGAAGATGGAGGGAAACAATGCTTCGTTGCTACTATCACTGCCATGTATACAGTAGGCCCTAACTCAGCACTCTAGGCCATGCTCAGTTAGACTCTTCTGCCAACAGCACTGTAGCCACACCACTGTCATGTCTTTGCCTGCAGGTCCTCAGAAAACTGGACAACCACTTTGGCTCCATCAAGTGGCAGAAGACACCTGGGGTGATCATGTCAACTGCCCTAAATATGTAGAGACTCGTTGTGCTGTTTCACTCTGTTCCTGCTCACATACTCATCTTCTCTACCACTGAAGCATTCCAAGACTGAACATTGATCCCGATAGCAGGGATTGAGGCTCAGCCATAGCCAGATGCTCATGTAACATGGGTGAGTGAAGCATCAGAAACAAAGTCCTTGGAAAGGAAATTTGATAAATGTTTCTTTTCATCCAGACAAGCAAGCCAGGACCTGGGCTTTGTGGAAGATGAATTCCCCTACCCTCCCAAGTTCTGGTTTCAGTAAGGAGATAAAAGAAGGCAATTAAGTCGGCTTGTTATTTCCCATGCCACACAATCACTATGCAAGCCCTTGGTGGGATGGGGGTGGGGAGTGTGGGCATGTAAAAAAGAAGCCAAAATTAAAGCAGACAAGTGCTGGCACTTGATGTCAGAAGCATTTGGTCTCTGCTAGTTCTCATATACAATATGACACCTGACATAGTAGTAGTAGTAGTAGTAGTAGTAGTAGTAATTTTATTATTTATGCCCTGCCCATCCGGCTGGGTTTCCCCAGACATTCTGGGTGACTTGCAGCATATATAAAAACATAGTAAAACATCAAACAATAATTGCATCTGATTGCATCAAACACACACAGCTTAAGCTAATTATTTATTAGGGTTACTACTCTATTAGTACTCAAGCATTATATGTGTGTATATGCACACAAACAATATATCTATCTATCTATCATCTATCTATCTATATACACACACATATATGACTGTGTGTGTGTGTGTGTGTGTGTGTAATCATATTCACTAGTAGATCTGTTTAATAAAACAATAATGTTACAACTCCACTTAAGTTGAATAATTAATTTGAGGGTGTCTGTATGCCCCCAAAAATCTATAGGTATTTTGTTACATAATCAAACTGTTGACACATTTTCACAAAACTTTACATATCATCAAGCTCTCAGCCCTGCAGATGAATCAAAATACTCTCTTGGCCATGGCTCTGTGTTCCTACTCACCCCAAGTGTGCCACTGCTGTTTAGAGAGTGTGCTGAACCCCAGCCTTCTTCCTAAACCTGGGAGCTGCAGAATGATGATGCAACATCCCCAATTGTTCAATGAAACATGCTACCATCCTCTTCTCTGGGAAGAGAGTATCCCAGGGCTGCATAGCTAAACAGACAAGCCTGCTGCTGCCATTCCCTTGCACCCACCCTCAAGTTTGGAACTAGACAAGAGCAGGGTTTTTCCTCCAATCTTGCACAGAAGCACACAGCCAGGGATGGGCAGGATCCCAATAATTTTTGGCCTGGCTACCAAGGTCAGTCAAGTCTTGGGGATCTTTGACAATGATCTACAGTGGGCATGGGAAACCTGTGGCCCTGCATAGGCTGTTGGGCTACAACTCCTATCATCCCTGAGCACTGACTTTGCTGATGGAAATTATAGAGTCCAACAACTTCTGGAGCGTTACAGGTTTCCCATGGTTGGCCTACAGGCTTAAGAGTTGACTAGTTTTGAAGTCTCTGGGATAGACAAACAAATAAATGACACTTTATTTTATTCAAAGATCAAAAAGGCTTTTTATTTAAACTCGAGAGAAAGTAGTTTGCCAAGTTTACACCGCCTTCATAGGCCACTTAGCTTACAAAAAAACAAAAAAGGGATGCAAAGGTATCATTTGGTCTAAATTTAAACTTTCACAGGCTCTACGACTGTTTCAACAACACTTAAAAAAGTAATTTTCAAGGAGAACTGTATGGGATCAGCCCACAAAACTTGCAAACCAGTGGCAAGCTGTATCCTTGAACTAACACAACCCTCCTTGATCTTTTCAAAGTCAGCTGTAATTATAATCTAATATAATGAATCCTATTCACAGACCACAGCAGGTAACAGAAGGGCTTTTGCACTGCCACGTTAATTACAATAGTTAATGATTAAAAGTTAATAGGTACAAAGGCAAAAACACAGAAGTTTCATTTCTAGTCTACCTGCCGCAGTGGTGTGCAATATGTACCCACAGTGCCATTTTTCCAACCACACACAATTTTACTGGCAAGCTGCCACTGTTTCAGCCCTTCACACCTATTTCCCCTGCAGCCGACACACAGCGAGAGTTCTCTGGATGGTGGTTGAGGACGCAGCATGTGTCTCTTCTGCTCTGAAGGGGAAGGGCTGTAGCTCAGTGGTGGAGCATCTGCAGAAGTTAAATCCCTGGCATCTCCAGACAGAAATGTGAGAGAATCCTGGAGAGTCATTGCCTGTTAGTGTAGACAACATTGAGATAGATGGAACAATGGTCTAATTCTGTGTAAGGCAGCTTCCTATGTTTCTATGAAGTCCCAGGACAGTTAGACTGGTAGTTAGAGCAGACTGTTCTAGGAGGGATGGAGGAAGTAAGACTCAGGTTGCTTTTCCCTTTGCCATTCTTTCTGAGAGAATGGCCTTCCATTGACCTACGTTTCCCTGGCCAATGACAGAGAACAGAGTGCTTTCCATAAAGTCAAAATGAACATACTAAATCAGAACCCACTCAATTTATGGCATCAGCACATTTTTCCAGTTCCAAATTTTCCGGAAGACCTACATTACTAACCTTAATACTAGTCAGTTTTCATCATTTTCCACTACAAGAAATGAGAACAGCAGAGTCCCAACCATGTCTATTCAGAAATATGTTCTATTGAATCCAGTGGGTTTTACTCCCAGGTAAGTGGCTAAAGGATTGCAACCTAAATCATCAGGAAAATCAATGATACCTTCATAGGGAGGATAATCTCCAGGACAGCCCATCTAAGGATAATTGCACAAATGCAATAAGAAGGCACTCATGTTGTGAAATTATGAAACAAGTCTTCTCCCAGTAACCAAGAGGCATTTCACATCTATGTCCAACATGCTCCCCACTGGGATTCCAACCCAGATCAACAACTCCAGTGGAAGATGCACTGTCAAACGGGAAATTAAAAATAGTATTCACAACATGTGATTCTAATCATACAATAACTTCTCCTAGAGATGTTGGGGGGGGGGGGTTTGCAGTGATTTTGGCATAATTTTCCTTCCAGCCACTGCATACTTTATGTCATCCTCTTTATTGCTGAAGCAATTATGCTTCAACTGCTGCTGTTACATTTGGATGAGGTTTGACAGATGAAATGCTGTTAAAATTAGAGATTCCTCGTGCTCCCTTCATAACAATGCACCGAAGAATCTGTTAGCTAAAACTCTGACGCCTGCCTGCCCGCCTCCCCCCTCGCTCTTGCTTGCGCTCTCGCTCTCTCTCTCTCTCTCTCTCTCACACACACACACACACACACAGTGATTACTAACTTCTGTAGGTGAGGAAACTGCTTAAAAACCAAACATATTGAATCCTGTAGAAACTAAAGACTAACTGGAGAGTTGCCCCACCCACCTGTCAAAGTTGACCTGCAGGGGTAAGGATCAACAACATCTGGCCTGTCAGGCCAAAATGGTTCCCTGCCTCTGACACAGGAACATTAGAAATTGCCTTATATCAAGTAAGACCATCAGTCCATCTGACCCTGACTGATGCTGACTCTTCAGGGTAGCAAGGTTGAGTTTTCACCAGTCCTACCTGGAGACGGCAGGGGAAATCTGGAACCTTAGGCATGCAAAAGCATGTGCTTTACCACTGAGCTAAAGCCCTTCCCTTCTGGAATGCGTAACCCAAAAAAACATCTGGACACATACAGCAAGAAAATGGAATTGAACCAATAATCATTTATTAGATCACACTACATTTATGGATGAGGACTGTGCCAAAGGAGATAATGTACTCCAGTTACAATATGGTAGCTGCACTCATATGTAATGAAACTGCATGTTGTTGTTTAGTCGTGTCCGACTCTTTGTGACCCCATGGACCAGAGCATGCCAGGCACGCCTGTCTTCCACTGCCTCCTGCAGCTTGGTCAAACTCATGCTGGTAGCTTTGAGAACACTGTCCAACCATCACGTCCTCTGTCATCCCCTTCTCCTTGTGCCCTCCATCTTTCCCAACATCAGGGTCTTTTCCAGGGAGTCATCTCTTCTCTTGAGGTGGCTAAAGTATTGGAGCCTCAGCTTCAGGATCTGTCCTTCCAGTGAGCACTCAGGGCTGATTTCCTGAAGAATGGATAGGTTTGATCTTCTTGCAGTCCATGGGACTCTCATGAGTCTCTTCCAACACCATAATTCAAAAGCATCAATTCTTTGGTGATCAGCCTTCTTTATGGTCCAGCTCTCACTTCCATACATCACTACTGGGAAAACCATAGCTTTAACTATACAGACCTTTGTTGGCAAGGTGATGTCTCTGCTTTTTAAGATGCTGTCTAGGTTTGCCATTGCTTTTTTCCCAAGAAGCAGGCGTCTTTTAATTACGTGACTGCTGTCACCATCTGCAGTGATCATGGAGCCCAAGAAAGTAAAATCTCTCACTGCCTCCATTTCTTCCCCTTCTAATGTTAATTAGTAATGTGGAAATGAGTAGTTTCTTTCCAAAGTGTGTGTAGCTACATAAACAGTCAAAATACCACTCATTCTGTGTGGACAGATGTGTCTGCCTAGTCCTCCAAAATAACAGAAGTTTCATGCATGCATTTTTATCATGCAGCATTGGTTGCAAAAAAGGGGAAGAGGCTGTTTTCCATAGTCATCCTTATGTGGACCTTCTGCATCTCTGATGGACCAGGGAGAGAGAGAGAATGAACTCAATACAAAGCAGTACAAATACTTAGCTTTCCGAATGCCCTAGACTGGATCCTGGCTACTTCTAGCTAAAATGATTGAAGTGCAGGGCTGGGGAAATCTTCTAAAAAGTTGAGGAACTAATGTCACAGCACTGCACTAGATAGTGCAGTGCCATACCACCTGTGAAGGCCTCCAGTGTCACCCCCAGAATGAGACCCCAGAAGCTAAGCTTTCATTTAAAAACAAACAAACGCAAGTCTCTAGCCTACCTAGAATCAGTATTAGAAACAGATATGAAATCTATGAGCTAAATGGTACCTTAAACCTAGGTTATGGGTGCAACAACGGAATGTCTAGGCCGTGCTTTTTTATAAGAATACAAAGCTGAAAATGAATGAACCGCAGCTAAAATATTACGTTCATTTTTCACATGGTCTAGTCCTTCCCCTACCCACCCACTAATATTCTTAAGAAGGTCTCTTCTCCAGTCTTCAGAGAGTAGCTGGAAATCGGGAGGCAGAAAAATGTCCTCCTTTCCTTCCACTCTGAAGTTTGAATCTGAAATCTTAGGCACAGTACTGCACCCAGAGCTCAGAAACTGCTCTCGCTAATGAAATTCCCTGTCACAAAATGCGCCTAGAATGGGAGCTTTGAACACTGCCTAGACTGAAAGTTTTGAAACAAACAGTGCTGGTACCCTTCTAATCAATTTCTGAAAAATGAGCCAACCTAGCTACTCCTTCCTGTCAAGTGTTTTAGCCAATGAGTGAATTCAGTACTATGATTGATAAGTGAGTTAGTTGCTTGGACAACAGGCAATATGCATCCCTGAGTTCCTACAGAGCTGTGTGTTTTCGCCATAGTTTGCCCTTCCTTTTTTCCTAACGCCCAAGATGCATTTTTTCTGTGGTGGGTTCATCTGAGATCAGCTACTCCCTAGATCAGTGCTTCTCAACTGGAACACATGCCCCCCAAGGGGGGCATATGAAGATCTTGGAACAAGGGGCATGTTTCCAAAAATATGCACAATATAAGTTAAAAGATAAACGTCATGATATTTCAAGCTATTTGAATGTTTAAAAAATGATTATGGGAGCCAGGATTTAAGTGCATGTGGAATTTTTACATTAGCTGAAAGGTGGCATTGGTTTAAAAAGGCAGAGAAACACTGCCCTAGACATTATTTTTTGCAAATACTACTACACAGTAAGTGTGGGTAGATCTTAAGAATCCCCTTCCCAAATGGCAATTGCAAAATGTGAAACTTTTGCAAAGCAGCTTGGCCACTTGCTATGTAAACCCTAAAGCCAGGAGCCCGTTAAAATTCATTGTATGGTTAACTTACAGTACAATGGCACACGTGTCTACTCAGATGCAAGCCTCTCTGTGTTTAATGGGGCTTGCTACAGTATGGCAGCCTATGCTTCAGTTTAGGGTTGGCATGGGAAAAACAGGGTTCCTGTGCTTTTAACAGCTGTTATCTCCACTATCAGGACAAGCAGAACACAGCTAACTTCCCATGGAAAGCATGATGTTGGGGATGGGGAGGGAAGCAGCAATAACTACGCTCTCTAACTCCCACTCAGCCATGAAGTTCACTGGGTGACCTTGGGCCAGTCAACATCTCTTAGCCTAACCTGCCTCACAGGGTTGTTGTGAGGATGAAATGGGGGGGGGAGGACCATGTACACCACCTTAAGATCCTTGGAAGATAAAGGTGGTATATAAATGCAATAAATAAAATGAAATAAACTAGTTAATTACCAGCATTGTGACCGGAACTAGTTTTCCCCAGTAAATTGCCAGTGTAAGGGTAGCAGATGGAGCTAATACATAAGCTTGTCTGAAAACAAATATTTTTTCTCTCTCATTGTATTATGACAATGCAATTAAAAGAGGCAAGAAAATGATTGTCCAAAACCATGTGAAGTTGGAACTATGATTGAAAAAATGTGAAAATCTATTTTCCCTAATTTGGCAAACAAGCATAGTCTCGTTGCATGCAATGTTTCTCATTAATCTTTAACTTGAAGAAGTGGTTTTGTTATTTACAATGGGAGACTAAAACGCAACATTTCAGACAATTGTCTGCTAAGTATAACATTTGTATCCTGCTGTATAAATCGCTCTCTTTCTGGAAGAGATATTTTTCAAGTGCTGATAAAGTCACTGGATGACTTTTTAATCCTTTTCAACTACAAGGCCACTTGGATGATTTGCTACACTTGAGGTGATGAATGAGCAGAACCATATGAAGATACTCAAAGGCTTTTAAAAACTTCTTTCAGAGAATCCTCTATAAAAAACAGAAGTATCGTTCTTAATCATTTCTATAGCATTTTTAAGCATATGAAGCACTTTCTGACTCTTACTCAGAGTCCTGTAGGGCGGTTTAACTTGAGAAACTTGCCCAAGCCTACCCACAACCTCACTTGGTTATCAGTTTACAACAAATCATGCACCTGTTATTCTTTCAATGTATAATCTGCATACCACTCTGAAAGAAAAACACAACTTTAGGAAAATCACTTTTTCCAAATACTTCCAGTTGTTGGAAAATAAAAATGCTTTGTTCCAGATCCGAGGATGGTAACATGCCTGGAGTTGGGCAAGTACCACTGGAGACTTATACTACTCATAACAAAGGGGTCCTAGTCTGATGCAATTTTACACATCCCAGTTTAAACTGAATGCAGTCCTTTATGCAGCAATGCAAGAAGCAGAAATGAAGGTCATGTGTTACTCTAGTTTGCTCAGATCTGTCATCCCTGCGGTGGGGACTGCCTTAAATCAAGCACTGTTTGCACATTTTGAAAGGTGGGTGGGGCAACCTGTGTGTTAATCGTGTGATATCATAGTGACATTATGTGATTGATGGGAGGATAGTTGTAGCATAAAAATTCTCTAACATCCTGAATTTCAGAATAGGGCCTATAATCATATAATACCATATACAATGCATAACAAATGTATTGTTATGGGCTAGTGGGTGCCATATTTCCCCCTCTAGATTCTTGGGTACTGGGGTTTAATCAAAGCTGGTATACTGAACTGGTTTTTCTGCCAGACAGAGGTGCAGAGAGAGAGAGATGATAGTTCTGCCATTAAGCCATCCACAAGAAGGAAAAAACCTACACGTAACAGAGGGAAAGGTTTCCAGGGCAACGTGGGTGTGGTGTCACAGAGGGAAATTGTCACAGAAGGTGGGAATTGCTTGGCAAGGGGTTTTCTGGGAAGGGGGAAGGAGGTGCCAGAACTCCAGGCACAGGTCATGTGGGGCAGAACCATTTTGGCAATCTGGGACAGAGCCACAGGAATGGTGGGCGGGATGCCTTGGGCAGCTGTGCTGCTGTGGGGAGCAAGACTCTCTCGAGATATAATGCTGTGAACTCACTTCTTCCACCTAGACCCAGGTGTATATAGGTGTAAAATAAACCATATATCTTAAAACACTACAGTCTCTGATGTGCCCGAATTCCCAATGGAAACATGACCCTGAGTAAGCACCTGGAACGACCTGGAATCTTGCTACCTACCTCCTGGCAGAGATTGCGGGGTGGCGCACAACCTTTGTAACAATATATTTTCATGATAAACAACTCAAAGAATATGTATTAGCAATTATCTTTGACCAGAGTCTTTATAAACATATACAGATATGTAAAAAGCTTTTCATACTGTGAAAGGTTCTTTGTTTAAAAAAAAAAGATCAAACAGAAGTTCTTGTTTATTTTAGCATATCAGGTCAATGCACACTGTACTACAATTCTAACTCATCAAAGTTTGTGGTTCTCATGCTTCTTCAGTTGCAAACTTTAACTGTGGATGCTCAAGCAGAGTCTCAGAAAACTTGCATTCCACTCTTTGTCATTCCACGCACATGTAACATAGAGCAGTAACATACCAAAAACTTTAGCTATACCTCTTCCTAAAACAATATTCAAAACAAAGTCAACTTTATTGTACAACTATTGTATCATTCTAAAGCTTCAATCAATTCTCAAGTCACAAGGATACATTTAAATTAGGAAAGGAGGCTTTGAGGTTAAGATTTTTGCCTTAAACTATTCTCTCTCTCTCTCTCACACACACACACACACACCCACACGCACACACACAAACCCAAGGCATTTATGCCACAAGCAAAAAGCATGGGCATCACAATCCGGGTACACAGAGCAAATTGTTCAATATGGCTCAAACAAGTGTGCCAAATGTACCCTGCTGTCAGCATTTGAATTCCCAAGTGCCAGGAGACCAAAATAGAAGCAGCAGTCTGTCCACCAACACTTGAACACTGGGCACACACAACAGAAACTTCCCAGGCCAGCAATGGTTTGTCCATGTGAATAACCAAAAGGTAGATATCTAATTATGAACTCATAGGTCTCCTGTGGCTTTCAAAAGTCACTTTTTAACATCTAAGTAGGGCTTTATGGTACACAAACATCCTTAGTGTTATTTTTTCATATTTGTAGTTGCTCTTCAGTGGCATCTCTAGCATTATGGGCTGAAGGTTGGAGGCCCCCTGATCAAAGGTTGAATAAAGAAGGGAGGCATACAATTAAAGACAATTGCATCATGTTTGTTTGTTTTGGTACTTCAGACTCAGGAAGCAGGAGGGAACCATGCAGAACAAGTCAGGTAATGACTCCAGCTGGGATGCAGTCAGATAATTCTCTCCTTCCCCCAACATAGCCATATCCGTATGTCAGAGATGATGGGCTGCTGGTCTCTCAGCCCAAGCTTAGCAGATGTGTCTTTCTGCAAAGGTGCAACTGTTGTCTTTGGGGCTCAGACAAACTGCCCAACAGCTGCACAGTCAGAAGGTTGGAATCCATCTGTCTCAGGAGACAAAATGGAAGAGTGCATCTTCGGAGGTCAAGTCAAATTGTTGAGTTACTGTAAAGACCAATATCACTGCTTTTCCACACACATGCAAAATCAGGCTCAAAGTGGCTTACAACAAAGAAACAGGGATGCATTTCAAAGAAACGCTACAAAAATTTCACAACAACATAGCAAAACAATAACATTGCAACAATTTTATAACGTAGCAAAACAATAACAAAATCATAGCATAGGAAAGCAATAGGATTGTGTGCTGTCCTTTTCAAAAACTTATGGGTTCAAGAACTTATGCTAATACATCTTAATTTTTAAATGAGACATGCTGAGGCTTACTTAGTCTGAAGTCCATATTTCTTTCATATGGAAGTTATTGTTCCATCATTGCATACAGTGAGATAGTAGCTGCTTTTCATTGGAAGGAATTTTGTACATGATTAAAAACACTTATTCCTGAACAAGTCAGGGGGAAAGATGCAAGCTTAAACACTAAAAGCCAACCAACTTCAAAAGACACAAGCTTACTGATCTTCCTCCAACAGTTTACATGGGGGTATATTTTATCCTCAGTATAATCCTGTTTGGTAGGTTGTGCTGAAACTTGCACAAAGTTACCCAGTGAGCTTCAGAATACAACAGGATATAAAGCTGGATTTCTTACATCCAAAGCCACTGAAATCAGTGGAACTTACTTATAGGTAACTGATATTGTAATTAAGCTGTAAAACCATACTCTGGGATTAATAATGATACATTGAAAATAGGTGGGAAATTTAGCATAACTAATTGAAGTTTAGCAATTCATTCCTAGATGCTTTCATCTTCTGTTCAGAATTTTTTTAAATAACAATTGTCAGAAGATCCTTGCAGTGCAAATCTAATCAGATTAACTTCATAATTACTTGTAGTACAGATTTAAAATATATGTGTGAGCAAGTATGACACTTCCCTGTGGAAACAGCACACAACCATGTTTTATTCACAAAATGTTTACAGATTTACAAGAGATACAAGTTTATGTGACATCATTTTTCAGAATACAGAATACCTGGAATCACATTGTATCAACTATGCAGAATATGCACTGGCTTCCTATAACATATCAAAATACAATTCCAACTACAAAGTTTAACCTACACCGAACTAAGAAACTCGGAACCCTTCTAGAGAGGCAGTTTTATCATGCGATCTACTACAGATTGCGTGCTTACTTTTTTCATACAAAAGTTAGCACATCATTAAAGATGCACTATCCCACTTCTAGATCATTCCCACCTTTCCCCATTAGAATTTATTTCTTGAACTCTTATGCCGATTTACTTAGATGTCTTGTTAAGAGTGTCTGCACTGTATTTCACAAAAGCTACACTGAAGTAATGTATTTTATTATTATTACATGTGTATACTGCCCTTCATCCAAAGATCAGAGCTGTTCACAACATAAAAATACAAAATGAGAACACAGAATATATAATAAAACAAATATAAATACAGACCAATAATCTCCTCACAAACACATTTAAAAGGCCATTGGACATTAATCAGCCCAAGGCCTGGTTAGAGAGAAGCATTTTCGCATGGCGCCAAAAGATATGCAAGGAAGGCGCCACGCAAGCCTCCCTGGGCAAAGCATTCCACAAACAGGGAGCCATTGCAGAAAAGACCCATTCCCATGTTGCCACCCTCCAGACCTCTTGTGGAGGTGGCACACAAAGAAGGGCCTCAGCTGATGATTGCTGAATCTGGGTTGGTTCATATGGGGGAAAGTGGTTCTTGAGGGTCTGCAGTTCATGTGGGGAGAGGTGGCCTTTGAGGTACTGACTGCAGGAGTAAAGGACACTGTATTCAAGTGCATAGGATTGCATCCTATTCTTATTCTTAGTCTTATTATTACACAGGATTGTATGCTTAGATTTAACACAACATACAATTCTCTTCATTTTTATTTTTTAAAATATACCTAAGTATCCAAGTTCAAAAACAAACATATTTTCTTCCTATGAAAGAACTTTGAATTGAGCAATTTAGAGTGGGAAAGAAGGGGGTGGGTGGGATGATTAACCCATTTCCAACTCACGACATGGTTTTAAAATTATGGGTAAACTCCTGTAACAATACACAATGCACAAATTAATCTGCCAACATTTGGGGGACTCGAAAATAGAAACCATATGCAAACCAGAAGCTTCTATTAAAATGCAACCGAGTATTTTCATTTAATGAAGAAAACAGAGAATGCATCACCTTGTCCAGATGGAAAAGGGAGACAGAGATGGATGTCACCCACATAATGACAAAAACCCACACCAAACCTCAAAATGACCTCATTCACTGGTTTCATCTAGATATTAAGCAACATGGTACAGATCAAGGGCTCTAAGAGGAGGAACAACAATATCTCAAATTAACCTTCTAGAAACTCTCAGCAAAGTAGGTACTGAATTTCAAAGTATGGTACCCTACCCTATTCCAGAAGGTACTAAATTTCAAAGTACAGTACCCCTACCCTATTCCAGAAGGACACCATAGTTTAAGGATCAAAAACATGAAAGATTCAGGGAAATCAACAGGATTACATCAGCCCAGAGTCCCTGTGCTCAGCAGCGCTCAGAGACACCATATTATTTAATTCTAAATGTATACCTTTTGCACAAGGCTCCATTTTATTAATCTCATGGTTCTAGCAAAACACAAAGCAGATCTCACAAGCCTTAAGCATGTCCTCCTCTGCTTTGTAGAACCAGTCAGTCACAAGATTTTGGATTTTTCCAAAATCACAAATTAAATACAAAATATAGTGGCTGCATACTTTGGTTCCAAAGTAGGTAACGATTTCTATCCAGTGTTACAGCATCTTTGTCTTCAGCGGTTCTATAACTAGATAGTTCAGGCTGCTGACTAAGTGCTATTCAATTACCCTCATTATGCACAGAGGTCACCTGCCAATTCCCCAGGCTGAAATTCAGCACCAGCCCACTTGAAAGACTCCTGCCTACCTTCACATCCCTTTTGTCCAGGGCAGCCTGGGACCTGACACACTTATCATCACAGCCATTTGCACCAAGCTCAATTTGTCCCCCAAGAACAAGCTTTTCATAAGTATCAAAAAGCATGCTAAGCACACCGCAGGTGTCAGAACAAGAGAATGTGCTGTTTACCTTGCCTTCTCACAACTCCTATCACTTTACCACCTAGAAGGTGAAAACTTAGCCCTTTCTTTTCATAATGCCAGTAACTCTGCATTCCAGAGATGAGGACCAAAGAGGGGAGCAGGACCTAGAGAAGCAGACTAAACACTGAAAACCAGTGTAGGACCAACTAGGGAAGAGTCATAGCTAAGTAGTACACCATCTGCTTTGCATGCAGGTTCAATCCCCAGCATCTCCAGATAGGAAAGGGAGTGACTCCCTGTCTGATATCCTAGAGAATTAATGCCAGTCAGTTTGGCTGAGCTACGTGAACAGTATAAGACAGCTTCCTATGTTGCTCTGTGGCTGAGGGATGGTGCAAGTGCTCTTTCTTCAGTAGTTTGTGCTCTGCAGCCTCCCCAGGTGCTCACACGTCCTGAAAACTTCATAACAGCCTTGGCTGGGCTTTTCTGTAAGAGTAGGAAGCCATGGAGGCCATCTACCATGTCCCTGTCATTTCATTGTAATTTTTTTAAGTAACCTTTTAAAGAAATTAGTGAGTACCGGGGGGGGGGGGAGGAGGGATTGTCAAAGTCAAAGTAAAGACTTCTCTTAACTATGAAATCAGAGAGTGCACCAATCCCAGAAGTTTGGTATTAAGCCTCTTTAGCTTCCCAGTCTTCAATTAAAGGGAAGGCAACATGAGGCAACTCTTCCCTTTTTTTAGATCAGTACGTACAGGCAGCTGGGAAGGTTGAAGGGCTCGGGATAAATGTTTCATGGAAAGGAACACACACAAACCACTTTGGCTACCTCGCCATGGTAAGGTGAGCTGAACCCTATACACACACATCCCCCCAAAAATCTAAAGCACCTTGTGAATATGGCAGGAGAACAGGAACCTCTTTCATGGAGGAAGCTTTCAACAAATTGGGATGACAGGTTTTGGCACAGTGATACCAAAAATCCCACACCTTATATCCTGGATCCTGCTTGAGCCTTTTCAGGCAAAATCTTTCCAGTAGGAAAGAAAACGGGCAGCAAGTACACATAAGTTCCATATTTGTGCTGCTGCCATTTTCCCCTCCACAATCGAAAAAGTTTCAGTCTCCACCCTTCGGTTAACAGAATCATCTGCGTGTGGCTAGGAGGTGTCCCCTCCCAGCAAAATGTTAAAATCAAAACTCCATAAAGCATGTGAAACTTGCATGACTGCTCCTTGGAACTGTGATTGCCTGGAACAAGAATATCTGTTTTCATCATACATCTATCTAACCAAACAGGATATTATGTTTTTAGGGCATCGTAATGATTTCCAATAGCTATTCCACAACTTTCCATGACTAGAAGTGCTTTGGCACCTTAGAGATTTTCGGGCTGTCATTTTTTTTTCACATAATAGATATGCAGTCGGCACTGATTTGTTATGCAGCATTGGCATATCTTTCCTTGCAGTACTGTTTCTGTTGCTCGATTTCACATTTCCCCAGTGTTCAAACCCACAACAGCTTGCTGCTAGAAAAATGCAATTTAAACAGAAGGTCAAAAAACAACAGTACACAGACATCTTTTTCCTCACCCCACCATCCTGCAATTTCACATCAACCTTTTACTTGATTTTCTTTCTTTCCCCCTTTTCTCATTGCAGAGTATGCTGAAACACTAACTCAGCTCTGCTTCAAAAGTTGCAAACTATATATAGCTAGCTACCCACACAGACACCCCATCTACTTACACGCAGTGTAGAATATTGGACAGAGCGTTGGGCTTTGATGTGGGAACTCACTCGGCCATGAAGGTCACTTGATGGCCTTGAGCAAATCACCACCGCTCAGTTTTACCGAATTGCTACAAAGGGACTGAACTCTTTTTATCCTGCTCTGACTCCTAATAAAACAAACAAATAAATCTATGAAACAGGAAGAGAGTGTGGCAATTTAGGTCATGGCTAACATAGGTAAGAGTAAAATAAGGTGGGACGTTCTCTAAGCATTGTATCTGACTGGCATATCCCCCCCCCACACACACACACAGTGAGCTATACAAAATTGTACGATGCACTGGTCAAATCAGAGTATATAAGAACCTACTGTCCATTGCATATCCAACTTTCTGGTTTATTCAAGAAATATTAAAAAGGTGCATGGCATAGACATAAGAATTTACTAAACTCTACAGTTTATTTTGTCTATAGACCAGATTTTCTTGTTCCTTTTGACATCATGACACACTATCATTAGAGGGATATTAAAAAGAACAGCTGCACACGAGAAATTAGAAATCCAGGACTTTTATTACTATTTGGCAGCATCATGACCTACCTCCCCCCTGCCCCCCCAAAAAAGAAGGTACAAAGACAGAAATTTAGCAGGAAGGAAACTGAACTATATAGGAAATAAATGATAGTTTGCCAAGATGGCAAAAACTCAGCAAACAGTGATATGTGAGTGTGCTGGTTTTGGTGCTCCCCTAGACTCCCTGATTTCTAGTAAGCCAAACTTTCATAGCCAACAGACTCCATCATTTGCTGCCTTCTCGGTCCCTTTCACACACCTGATTATGGTGTTGAAATTGGCTCATGCCGTAAGACTGTCCCTGAAGGTTTCCTGCGTGACTGCATGTCCTGAAGCAAACATCATCGTTTTCGAAGGGGAAGAGTCAAACCTACCAACAAAATAGCCTGATGGCAGAACCATTCTGTTTTGCAATTTGCAGTAAGGGAGGGTTGGCCCTAGATGAGAGACCACCTGGAAACCACATGTAAGGCACACACAGGTCTACTTGGTAGAAATGTATAAATAACAATGAACACTCCACAAGTGTGCTGGTTGTGAGCTCTGACTAGTCTCTTCCTCAGTCAAGTGTATGCCTCACACATCTACAGATACACATCTCCCATTCAAACTTTGCAGCAGGGCTGGGGAACCTGTGGCCCGCCAGATATTTGCTGCACTACAATCCCCATCATCACTTACCATTGGCCATGCTTGCTGGGGCTGATGGGAGTTGGAGTTCAGCAGCCATGGAAGGACTACAAGTTCCCTGCCCTGCTTTACAGTATTCACTAAAAGACAGCAAATTGACTCATGCATGGGGAGGGGATATCAAAGTTTTGACACTGGAGGGGATGAGGTTAAAACAGGACAGAGCACATTTAAGAAGTGTTGGGAGGTAGTAATAAGAAAAGGACATTGAAAGTGTGTGACAGCACTTTAAGGCCTGCAGTTCACTTGAGGAATGAGCAAGACGGCTGAAAAGTGTGTGAAGTATAAAAATTCCTCGCCCATATTATCTATTTGCCTACAGAGAAGTAAAGCCCATGTGAGTTCAAGGGGACTTTCACCTAGGTAAGCTGTAAACAGGATTGCAACTTAAGGCTGAACTGAACAGTGCTTGCTTCTGAGCAGGCGGGCATAAAAATGAGTTATAAGGCTGCAATTCTATGTACAGTACATTTATTCTTTGGCGGGGGGGGGGGGGGCGGGGATGGATGGGGCTTGTTATGAGTAAACTTGTTCAGGACTGGGTGCCTAGCACCCTTCCTTGCGGCCATCCTACCCTCCTCACCTTTCAGCCTGCCTCTCCCCATAACCAAAAGGCCGGGTAAGCTCCCGTCCGCAAGGTCAGAGCTGGCATCCCACGTGCCCCAGCGCCGGCTTGCGGGCGTCGAATTGCTGGCCTGAGCTCAGCCTACCAAGCGTGCCGACTTTGTTTTGTTTTCTGGCTTGCAAAGTGGAAACTTTCCTTCCCCAGCGGGTCCTGCGGGGCCGGGTTGTTATTATTTAGACAGCTGCAGGGGAGCCCCTGCCTCAAAACGGCCCCTCCCCGTCTTCTTTCCAAACTCCCCGCTTTTTCAAAACCCTGGGGAGGAGATCGAGTGGGGAGCAGTACCTCTGTTAAATTGGGGGGGGGGGGTTAAAAGAAACCAGCCGCCGCGTGTAGCAATCGCAACCTTGCAGAGACGCAACGAGCACAAGTTGCAACGAAAAGTATAAGGGGGGGGGGAGGATGAGTTGAAGGATGAGTTGCAATGCAGTAACCCGCCCTGGGACCTTCGGATCAATTAATTCATAGCAGACAAAGCGGTGGGACTGTAGTCACACGTGCATTTGAGACCACCATCGCATTTCCAAAATAAATAGTAGGTCCCCGGGGTGTAGACTTCTCTGAAACTAACGCTTTCTTGTCGCTTTACTCCGCCTCCCCCCAAAAAGCAAAACCCGTGTGGACAGCTGCCGGGGAAGGATCGGCAGGCATTCTGCACACGCTCAGAGGCACTCGATCCCAACAATCCAAAGGCTTTTGGGGGGGGGGGGAGGCGAGAGACGGAGGGAGAAAGGAAAGAAGCACACCCAGCCAACAGGAGGCGCCTCACCTTTTGGTCGACGATGGAGCAAGCCATTTCCCGGACATGGGCCAGACTGAACTCTCCCGAGGAGTCTTGCAGCAAGAGTACCGGCTCCCGGCTGAGGCCGATCTGGAGGTGGAAGGAGATGCCGCCGCCGCCGCTGCCCGGCTGCGAGGGGCTAGGCGGCCGGATGACCGGCGGGGCGCTCATCGACAACTTCCCGCAGCACGGAGGGAGGAAGAGGCAAAGGGGGGGGGGGGAGGAGAGAAAGCGGGAGAAAGTCAGGCGGAGTTTGCAAGAGCAGGCCGGCAAAAGTTGGTTTCTGCAAAGTCCTCTCCGCTTCCCGGCTGAAAATGGCGGGGGTGGGGAGGGGTGGCGGCGTGAGACGAAGGAAAGATGCCGAGGAGGAGGAGGAGGGCGGCCAGGCGTGGTGGGGATGGCGCCGCCTCAGCGGCAACAGCAGCTTCTCCCCCACCCTCCGACTCCCAAGCGCGGAGTCCCTGAGGCGGCAGCGGCCACTGGGCGGTCAAGCGCGCTCTGAGGGGGAGAAGAGGATGGGCGGGAAAGCAGGCGCCAGAACCGCCGCCGCCGCCACCCGGCGGCTTCAGGAGCAGCAGCAGCTCCGGCGGCGCCCGGGTGGCGGGGCAGGACACGGGGCAGCGGCCCAGCTCCAGGGGGGCGGCCCGGCCTGCCAGGTGGCCCGAGGCTTAGTCGGCCCGCCGTTCCCTGAGGAGCCCGCTCCGCCGTTTCTCACTCTCTCGCCTCCCGCACCCCACCGCCGGCTGCTCTTGCCTGCGCTTCCCTACCAAGCAAACGCGCGCAGCAGGAGCGGGCGCGTAACTTTAAGGGTCGCCCTTGCCTAGACAGGCATCCAGCACTGGTTAGCAGCCTTGTCCGTGGCCTAGCCGGATGTCACGGCCGGTTGCCAACTTCTGAGGGGTTTTTTTGGGCGGGGGGGGGGGTTGTCCCCTAGCGGGGCTCTTGTGGCTTTTAAGGGCTCTGTGGAAAGTCAAACTGAGCAGATGAAGCTGATCCTGGTAGGAAGGAGAAAACTTCACCTGTGGTGCTTTGGTCTCTCTGGGTATCTGGTTGCTGTTAGAAGTTCAAGAGCCCTAGTGTGGAAGAAGCTGACCACCCTATTTTCTTCCCTTTACTCTTCACCCAACTTCCTACATAGCTTTCTCATTCCATTAAAAAATTAAAAAATAAATAAAGTTTCTCCCTATCACCCAAGACTTCCTCCATACTCGTGAGATTCCACTTGCAATGTTCCCATGCAATAGTTCCTAGAAAACATTTGGAGATAACGTTTCGATTCTGGGTCCTTTTCCTCAGAGTTCAGTGAGACATGTTTTCATGCAGCAGGACTGCATGTTACGCTCCATCCTTAGCATGTTGATTGGAACTTGCTTCCACTTGCGCTGGCAGTCAATCCATTCAATATTTATTCAGATGTAAGTCCCAATGGGGCTTAATCCAGAGAAAGTGTATTTAATATTGCAAGCTTAGTCATCCCGCTGACCTGGGTGAACCCATTTCTTTACTACCTCTCTCTCACACACCTGGACTCAGTTCCTTATAGCTTTCTCCCTGTGACCCTTCATGGCCTTCAGAGTGTGCCATCCCAAAGTCTAAAACCCTTCTTCAGCACCCCTGTGCCTTTCATTCCCAGGGCACTCAGGTCCATTGTTTATATACTTCTGCCTCATCTCCTTTCCACCACCCAGCCATAAGTATTTTCATTTAAAAAAAACAACCCTCAATTTTGCCTTCCTTCCACAATTCTTTGGACCCCTCTCAAGATTGAAGACTTTGCAGCCAGGCTCCCCTTGTCCCTTTAAATCAGCACTCTGTACCTTCAAAGCTGCCTTCATCCCAGCTGTAACTGGTCCTTCCACCGCTGCTTCTGCTGCTGTTCCTGTTGTATTAGTGAGAGATAACAGCAAGGCTAGCTGGGAGAGCCTGAAGAAACTCTGTGAATCCCTCCTGCTTTTGTGACTGCTTCTGGGCTGGGTTATGATTTGCATGTAAGTAGGAGCTTAAACCTGTCAGCCAACTCTTCCTAGCTGTCTCCATCCAGCAGAGTAGCAGTGAGTGGTGCCATCCCCCTTCTCCAAGAGCCAGTCACATGCTGATAAAGAGAGGGAGGAAGCTGTCACCACACAGAGCTATGGATCTATTTAGCTGACTGCTGTGTCTCTCATTTGAGCTGCTGCTGCTGCTGCTCCTCAGTGATTTATTTGTGAGTGAAGAATAATCAGGGGGGAAATCCCACCCACCACCTGTCATTTTTCTATTTACCAAACATGAAAAAACATCCTATCTAGTGAATGTCGTTTACTAAGCAGAAGCTCTTTTACATCTCTTGGAAGAAAGAAGAGTTTGCCTTCCCGTTATTAGAGAAAATGCAAAACACATCTCTGTACTCCCATCTTCAGAGAATAAGACTCGAAGGAGTATGGAAACCTTCCAATTCATTACCCCAAAGTAAAGCACTGCCACTTTAACAGTCATTGCCTCTAGGAAAAAAATCCTGGGAACTGTAGTTTGTTAAAGCTGCTGAAAGTTGTTAGGTGATCCCTCCCTGTTCCCTTAAGAAACTATAGTTCCCATTATACTTTGTGGGAAGCCATGACAGTTAAAGTGATATACATGTGCTTTAAATGTATGGTGCGGATCCCTCCATGGTCTTGTAGCACTTTAGAAACAAAACAAAAAAATTATAGCATAAGCTTTGGTGGGCTAAAGTCCACTTCCATTAGATGTGTTACGTGTCACCCTATGAGCACCCTATATATCTGCCAACAAGAATTCATACATCAGATGAAGTGGTCTCCAGTCTATGAAAACATATGATAAATTTGTTGGTCTTTAAGATGCCCACAAGATTCTAAGCACAAAAATGTCTTAGAATGATGCTGTATCTCATGTTCCAGTCCAGTGCTACATTGTACAAGCCAAAGCACAGCAATTGTTTTGAGAAATGGGTCACAATGAATCTATTTCCTCCAAGAGTGCCTGCAGCTGATCCACCACTAACCTCTCAAGTACCTTACCTTAAAGAGTGGGTATTCGTGACCAGCTGGTAGTTGTCAAATACCTCTGGGGCCAGGGGGACTTCTTCAGGAGTAGTCACACTATAGCCTCCTTCAAGGCACCAGGCAGCATCATGTCATGCAAAGATGGGCTAACACTCCTTCAACCCACCTGGCCAACCACCCTCAGGTAGCTTGAATTAACCATGATGGGCAGGGGTCAAGAGAGCATATGGTGGGCTGAACCAGTTCAAGAACCTTGTCCATATCTTCAGAGTTCAGTTGAACCTGATCCCACAAGATCAGGCAAGATGTTGTGTTGGACACCTCACCAGGCTCTGTAATAATATTCAGTTCTGCCCAATATGCACATTTTTGCAAAGCAATTTCCCCAAATGATCATTTTCAGAAATATGTGTAGTTTATGCACACTTCACCCCAATATAAGCATTTTTGTATGTAATATTTGGCTGTACAACTGCATTGCAAAATCTGATTACTGAGAATTTTCAAAGGATGGCTGGCTTTCAATTTGTTAGAACAAAGCAACTGTGATCTTCTTGGGAGGCAGCAAATTCATTCTAAACTATGTACAAGAAAAGTCTGCTTGCCTGTGGTCACACACATACACACGTTAAAATGAGTTTCCTGTACAAACCCCATTGAAAGGAACAAGAACTGGGAAGGTCCAGTTTTCCTTATGCAGGAAAACTTCCTGGTGAACTGATTTGTTGGCTTCTGACATTAATGGTACCAAATTGCAATGGCTGCCTCTGGAGCATAGCACTCCAGAGCTTGCTCAAGCGAGCTGGTTATAAAGTTAATTGATGACAAGGCAGTGATTAATTTGTGCCTGTTTTGACTCCATCATCTTTGTTTGGGCAGCTGTTAATTAGACCCAAGCACAATAACTAACATATATTGGACCATCTACTCTGAGAAAGAGCCAACGAGGTTTTGAGATTCACAGGTTTCTGTTCGTTTGGGGAATAAGGTTTTTTTAATTGAATTTTTAACAATAAATAAAATATAAATTGTAGCTTTCAATATAGTTCAAATTGTTCTCAGTTATATGCAGATAGGTATGGAGACAAATTAATTCAACAGAGAGCCCCAAGCATCTTGGGCTAACATGCTATTCTCTTGACTCAGGCTACAAAATTGTACGAGTGTAAAAATGCCACAAGAAATTGTTTTTTAAATGTTTGCTGTAATAGGCAGGTAACCTAGTGAACTGTGCTAATTTCATTTCCATTTTATCTCAGTTTATTATGGTTTTCTTGAAAAACAAAGCATTAAAAAATTGGTGTTCCTATTCAGGGGTGGGCTAACTCTGAGACATGTGAAAAGCAGGATATGCATTTTAACAAGAATTAAAATAAAACTTCATCCTCCTTTGGTTTACTGTCTTTTCCTCCCAAATCTCTGTGGGGTACCCACGTATTTCAGCGTTATAAAGCAAGACTGCACAACATCTAGGGCAACCTCTAAAGTAGTATCATGATTATCTGGTTCTTTATATAATTTGTACAGCCTGTCATTCACAATCCATGCCCTTCCACACATGGCAGCTATTTGCACTGAGAAGAAAACTCCACTGGTGATGGTAGGAACCTGGCTCCCAATGCAGTTACTAGCTGTGGGATTGAGAGGTCCAGAATGGTTCTGCAGAGTGGGAGCAAAGGGTTAAAGCCCTTCTTTTCCTGCACCATGCTACAGTCCTGATCAGCGTCCTTGTTGGGGGTCCTTCAGCAGCTATTTACTATTTATAAATCACATCTAGTTTGGTTTTTGAGACATGTTAGTCCTGATAGTTTTGCTGTGGCTGTGGAACAATAGAGCCTCTCCAGATGACCTGTTTACTGAATATTCATCCTGATTTGCATGCACAAAACTCACAGGAAGGTTGGACTCTGTCCCCTTGGTGCTAAGCATTCATTCAGATTTGTTTGCATGGAGGTTGTATTACAATGAGCATTCATCCGGATTTGCTTCGGTTGGTTATATGTCTTCCTGTAAACCCTTTTAATCCAACACTTTTAATTTCTCTGTTGCACCAGGGTGACAGCATGTTTTAATCAGCTTTAACTGCACAGAACTAAATTTCAGGTGGCGCTGTGGGTTAGGACTTGCCAATCAGAAGGTCGGTGGTTCGAATCCCCGCGACGGGGTGGGCTCCCATTGCTCGGTCCCAGCTCCTGCCAACCTAGCAGTTCGAAAGCACATCAAAGTGCAAGTAGATAAATTGGTACCACTCTGGCGGGTAAACGGCGTTTACGTGCGCTGCTCTGGTTCACCAGAAGCGGCTTAGTCATGCTGGCCACATGACCCAGAAGCTGTACGTCGGCTCCCTCAGCCAATAAAGCGAGATGAGCGCCGCAACCCCAGAGTCGGCCACGACTGGACCTAATGGTCAGGGGTCCCTTTACCTTTACCTTAAATTTCAGGTGATCATTTGAATTCCTCCACAAAATACTGACACAGTCTGGAGAAAACCCTAATAAAATGTTGGGGTAATAGGGGAGGGGTAGTACTTGTGATGGGGGACATGTCGTGCTCCTTCTGGGGTAGTTTATCCACATCTGTGGCTCCTAGAAGCTATCAGCATGCAACAGCGGCCACACCCAGAAAATGGCTTCGACTGGCTAGCTAAACCAGGTGAGGGTTGCCAATGGGTCTCAAACCCTCTGTGAGTTAGTGGCTTCCCTTGCATGTGAAGGCAGGCTCTGGTGGATTGAGCGGAGAAGATCAACAGTGAGTCCAACAGTCAAGAAGGCAGTTTCTGCACATGCTGTAGAAGGAAGTGAAGGGCAGATGGGGCTTGTCAAGCTGGGAAGGTAGCCCATCCAGGATCAGAAAAACTGATCCTAGTCCTCTACTGCTTTGCAATATATCCTTGGGAGAAGAAAAGGCTAAGGAGTAAACCCTGCACAAATTGGAATGGAGTTCTTAAGACAGTTGGATGGTGCCTTCTGGCAACTCCAAAGATATTGCTGTGCTTTCCTTTAGATCACATCAGTGAGGCCAAGAAGGGTGTCTTGTCATCTGGGCATCCCAGGACCTCCATACACACTCCACAGACTTTTGCCTTGGGGAGGTCACATTGGTGTCGCTAGCACAGTGATTTGACTTTGCCCCAGAGGTGCACTCCATTGTTTCTTGAGACAGACAGATGCCAACAACAACGTGATCAAAGCAAAATATATTTTTTTTTCTGTGTGAAGAACTCCATAGCTATTATTACAGGTGCCTTTGACCATCCATAATCTGTCCATTTGGGCTTCCCACCAAGACACTTTGCAGCCTCAAAGAATTACTATAAATGATAAAAGGGAAATAGTTACTACAGTACCACGAGTTCAAAGGAAGCAATGCTAAATGTCTGTATTTTAGCACTCAGCATCAGAGGATTTAACCCTAATAACAGTTTGAACTAGAAAATGATACTCAAGTAAGCGCAACATTTTCTGCAGATGGTTCAGGGAGCAACCATAGAGAGCAGTTTCTCATGTTGGTGTTGTAGTGGAAAGCCCAAACACATGAAATGACTTAGAGACACCCCACCCCATTCCACTCGCGTTGGGCAAGAACCACGTGTACAATGTTTTGTCATCTTATTCAAAGGCACCAGACCACCTGAACTACTTTATCCAAAGCACTGCTAGGCACTCTGAGAGCCAGTGTGGTGTAGTGGTTAAGAGCGGTAGATTCGTAATCTGGGGAACCGGGTTCGCGTCTCTGCTCCTCCACATGTAGCTGCTGGGTGACCTTGGGCCAGTCACACTTCTTTGAAGTCTCTCAGCCCCACTCACCTCACAGAGTGTTTGTTGTGGGGGAGGAAGGGAAAGGAGAATGTTAGCCGCTTTGAGACTCCTTCAGGCAGTGATAAAGCCAGATTTCAAATCCAAACTCTTCTTCTTCTTCTTCTTTCACCAGCTGGTCAGAAGTGAGGGCAGATGAGCGTTCTTGCATTCCTCCATACTTTTTCAGTTCTTTAAAAAGAACTATTTTTATCCCATTGGGAAGAGATGTACACATATGTAGGTGAATCAGTTACTTAAAAAGAGGGCAGGATGAGGGGTGCTCATCTCACTACAATTATGGTTTTACTTTGAAAATTCTAGAACCCTCTCCCATCTCATTTTTTAAAATTAATATAGCCTTGCCTAATGGCGGATTACTTTTATCAATTCCCACTGATATAAGAAGTCTGCTTGACTTCGCCAATACAACCAAGAGATGGTTAATGCTTGGAACTGAGAGGCATCTGCTGAGTCTATCTGTTCCAGATGTTCTGTGATGCCATTATGGCTACTCTGCTTGAGAGTGTATCATTAAACTTAAACAAAAATATATACTACTTAAGTCTATTTAAGAAAGACCTCCTGCTCTATACAGACAGACCTGTAAGATTATCTGGTGAAATGTTGCTTCTGGTTCCACACCCTGCAGGATATCTTTGGGTGGAGACCGGAGAGACAGACATTTTTTGCTATTGCCCCTCTACTATGGAATAACCTTCTCTCTGCCATATGCGAAGCATCAATGATCAGTTGCTTCAGGCACCTTATAATGACATACCTGTTTGCCCAGACTTTCCCAGACCCATAAGATTGGAGCCTGGTTTTTTTATTTCCTTGAATCTGTTTTTGCACTACTGTTTTACTAGTTTTGCTTTAACTTTATATTTTATTAGTTTTTATGTTGAGCACCTCTTACAGATTTTTAAAATAGCACTTTAAATGCATCTAATTGATTGATTGAGATTGCAAAGTACTGGTTGTAGCTCTACCAAATATATTTCATAATGGATGGGGCATGAAGCAACTTGAATGGGTGCTACACTGAACATAACCCCAAGTTTTGTGAGGTGGATGAGAGTTGGAGGGTCACAGGTTCCCCATCCGTACACTAAATAATGTGTCACTGACAGGCAGCGAAAAATTATATATTAGACCAGGCTTCCCCAACTTGGTGCTCTCCAGATGTTTTGGACTACAACTCCCATTGGCCCCGGCCAGCACCACGCCAGGCTGGAGAAATCTGTGTTAGACTCTTGTTAACAAAAGATAGTCATAATTACTGATTTAGGTGCATATTATTACAGGACAAAAATGAGATATCAAATAACAGGTGGATAGAAGTTAAGATCCTCATTACACGTTTGAGAGCATTGGCAATGACCTAATATTTTCTGGAGCCACTGGAGGATTTATAGGAAACCTGGGTGACAGCAGTTTCACCTCAAACGTCAATGACTCTTCCATCAGGATACACAATTTAGCTGTGGTAAAGCACAGTGTTTCATAACAAAATGGCTGGGGCAGCTTTTACATTCATTTCAGGTTTAGCATTGTCTGCTTGGCAGACAAAGTGTTCCATGATGCTAGGAAATATCCAGATTCTCCTACACATTTCTCTTTATGTAACAAGGAGGGATGCATTTGCATTTACTGGTTTCCGCCATGTTCATCATTACATGCACACAAGTCTTGCCAAACAGAAATCAAAGAAGGGTTCCAAGGGGGGAACAATCAACAAAAGGAGCCTTTTTCCCAAACCGAAGTGGCCCAGCAGCTCCTTTGACCCCTCTGTTAGTCGGTGTTTCAAAGATCATTCAAATCAAGGGACTACAATGCTGGAAATTTGGGTGCAATTCATCTCGCAGAAGAGGAATTTGTGTGGGGTTAAGGCAGATAGAGTGAGGGACATCCACATTCTCAAACTATCCCTGTACCTTTGACCTATCACCTTACTTCTCTACTCCTTGCTGTTAAGACTGACACATCTTAGATAGCATCCTCTTTACAGCTTCCTCCTCTTCACAGTTATTTCTCAGATCTCAAGATGAGAGTTCATCTTTAATAATCCTCTTAGAGAACAAAGGAGCAAGCATGGCTTCCGTGTTCTCTTGACTAGTTAGTTAGGTTAGAGCCATAAACTTTTCTATCCAGACTGTGGTGCAATGGATCAGTGTGTCTGATGGTTAATCAGAAGGTTGGTGGTTTGAGCCCACCCAGGGACAGCTGGGGCAGAATTCCTGCATTGCAGGGGGTTGGACTAGATGACCCTCGGGTCCCTTCCAGATCTATGATTCTATCTGTGTCATGTATTTCCTCCAACAAACAACTTTATTATTTTCTTACCTGCAAGCATCTCTCACTAGCTAAACACTGTTCATGCTGCAAACTAGAGGGTTGCAATAGGCAATTGAGCCTGTTATTTCAATATACGAGCACCAGCGAGTACAGCCCTAGTCAGGAGTTCTCATACACAACACACATACTATTACCACCAGGCAAGGGAAAGAGCAAGGGTGCACTCCTGGTCATAGCCTATCCTGCAGAATTCTACTCCCACAATGCACTTCATGCATTGGGGGTGGAATATCTGCAGAAGGGATTCTGTCCTACGCATGTCCATCCTGGAAGATCAGGATTCTAAACTGCACACGGAGCCTACACAAGTAGAAAAGATTCCCCACTTCAGAAACTTAGCCTCCAACTTCTGAAGACAGGGCCAGCCCAATACATTTTGCCACTTGAGGCAAATCAGTTCACACCTGAAGGAGCGTCTCCACCCCTATCGTTCAGCCCGGACACTGAGGTCCAGCTCCGAGGGCCTTCTGGTGGTTCCCTCATTGCAAGAAGTGAGGTTACAGGGAACCAGGCAGAGGGCCTTCTTGGTAGTGGCACCCGCCCTGTGGAATGCCCTCCCATCAGATGTCAAGGAAATAAACAACTATCTAACTTTTAGAAGACATCTGAAAGCAGCCCTGTTTAGGGATGTTTTTAATGTTTGATGTTTTATCATGTTTTTAATATTCTGTTGGGAACTGCCCAGAGTGGCTGGGAAAACCCAGGCAGATGGGCAGGGTATAAATGATTTATTATTATTATTATTATTATTATTATTATTATTATTATTACTACTACTACTACTACTACTACTACTACAGTGGTACCTTGGTTTACGAACTTAATCCGTTTCAGAAGTCTGTTCTTAAACCAAAGCGTTCTTAAACCATGGCGTGCTTTCCCATAGCAGCAGGGGACTCAGTTTACAAATGGAACACACTCAACAGGAAGCAAAATGTGTCCTTATTCCAAGGCAAAGTTCACAAACCAAAACACTTACTTCCGGGTTTGCAGCGTTCTTAATCCAAGTTGTTCATAAACTAACCTCTTTTTAAACCAAGGTACCACTGTATTAGAAACTTTGCATTAAGGCCGCAGTCCTAAAAACATTTACCTGGTAGTAAGCCCCATTGAGCTCAGTGTTGTGCGACTTAACTCCTAGTAAACATGCACAGAATTACACTACAAAATTCTGCTCATATGCTAACAAAGTTAAATAACAAGAGCAAAGAACTTTGTCCAGATATCTAATTCAGGTGTTAAACAAAATTATGTGTATCCATGTTCATTTCATGCTTTCTTTCTATAGAAGGCCAGGTTATCTTCTACAGCAGTTCAAGCTCCAAGCCATGGATGCTGAGTGTGTTTTAACATTTCTGTGGAAATGTACTTAAACTGCCCACATTCAGTCGGGGGAGTATAGAAGCAATGCTGTGCTATATTTGCAATCACAAGGACACAACAAATGTGAAGAGAAACAGAAACAGATTTGTGATCAATCATCCCTTGAAAAAACGAGCACAGATGTCAAATGATTTCGAACAGCTTTGGTTAGAAGCTGACCATTCCCCCCCACTCCTCGGTTTAACTGAAGGTGACATGACAGGCATTGTTGTTATATAACACCCATTCCAAAAACATCACTGCTAAACAGATTGTAGGGTTTTGTTGTGATTCAAAAACTGCCAAACATTGATCACTGACAATGGTGGGACAATTAAATCTCCATATATTTATTTTACAAGATTTACATACTACTTGATTATGATAAAACCTCAAAGCAGTTTACACAATAAAACAATAAAATCAGCAGGTGTTGAAAAGCATACAGTGAAAACACCTTCCTATGTCAATAGGCAGAGAGTTCTATCACTTGGGTGGCTAACCTATGACCCACAGGCCATATCCAGACCCCTCTGTTTTTGCATTGGCATTTCGAACTGCCCTGGGTTCTGGATTACAACTGTGTGGATAATGTATTTATAAGGTTTAGTCACTAGGTGGCACTGGAGTTAGCTATAGCTGGGTGGATTCATGTGTTTCTTGTTGGTGTTATGTTCCTGTTTAAGAGAAGCAATAAAGTTCTTATATAACTTCCTGACTGGTGTGTCCAGTAATGCTAATGTAAGGTTACCAGATCTTTTTCAATGAATCCAGGGACACTTTTCAACTTCAATGGATTTTGTATGGGGACTGATTTGTAAATCTGGGGACTGTCCCCAGGAAACAGGAACATCTGGTAACCTTATGCTAATGATCTTAATCAGTTTCATGTTTTCCCAGATCCTGGATATGGGATAATCTTGAACTTCCCTACACTTAAATGGCACAGTGACTTGAGCAATGTTTTGTCTTCCTTTAGAACTCAGCTATTTTTATTAATTGATCAAGTTATAGAAAACGGAGAAAATGCCCTTCCCCCATTATTTATTTAAGCAATTTTTATCCTGCTTATCAGGTTGTTGTTGTTTTTTTAAAAAAAGGCTTGTAGAGCAAGTTACAAATCACTACAATTCCTGCCTTCAGGTTTACAATCTAAAAAGACACAGCACAAAAAGAAAATGTTGGGAGGGAGGAGAAAATCATCGAACTGGAGTAGATTCATTGAAAAGTTCAAGGAGAGGAGTCAAAAGTCTTCCAGCTGAGCTGTTGGCATGGTCTGGAATCCGGAATACCTTCTCTGCTACAGCCTAATAAAATGTCTGCCACTAGGTGACAGGTGAAAGAAGGAAATGATGATGATGATGATGATGATGATGATGAATTTATTATTTGTATGCTGCCCATCTGACTAGGTTGCCCCAGCCATTCTGGGCAGCTTCCAATAAATTGTAAAAAATCGAATGTCTGGTTCTTAGCTTCCGAGTGACCGAAGGAGCATTATGGATAGTTCATCCTCTTAGGTGAACTCTTGCTACTCAAATTTATCCAGATTTTCTCTTTCATCCCTTATATTCAGAGAGGGCACAGTACTTTTCTGCCCAAAAGATTAAGAATTAATTTAAAACGAGAATAAATAATGTAAGATCCGTTGTTGGCCACTACTGGAATCTTGTCTCATGTAAAATGTAAATCTAAATAGATGTGGTCTGTATATTATAATAGGGCACAATCTAGGTTGGAAAACGATCCTTTCCAAAAGTAATCCCTCAGCACTCGTTATATCCTGGCATCTAAAAACCAGCAAAGTGATTCTGAACAGTAGTGTGTATTCTTTGGGGACCCTGCTGTCACACTTGTAACTATGGCTCCACATCAAGAATGCTGCACCAGAACTCATCTCGCTTGTTCCCTTGTACGTTGCATCCCACTCTGGAGTTACAAAACCAAAGGATTGTGGGGGTAGGAAAATAACAAAGGAGGAGTCGAGCATAGGAAGAGGCTGCATGCAACCCATTCTCTGAATGAAGGCTTCCTTTATGTCCAGCCGGCTACAGGATGCTGAGAGGTTACTGAAGGACAGCATTGTAGCAACCTTTGCAAGCTCGCTGCAGGCAGTAACATAAGTGAAAGGCTTTCATTCAGATCCAGGATCAAGCACAACAAGCACACTCCCAGAAGCCAAATAATTATATATGCATTTCAAAATGTGTCACTGACAGGGGGGTTGATCTGAAATGATGGTGATTATGTATCAGTGGATGTTTTGCTTTTCCCTAGTGTAAATAGTTTAATTAATTGATTAGCTATTAAAGCACATTAATGATTGAGTATTGTGATATTTAGGTAACAGAAGGGAATGTGTATGGATTTAACAAAGGTGCTGGCGTGCAAAGAAAAGAGCAGACCCCCTCAACCAACCAACTTCTTTCATATCCTTTCCATTGAAAATGTCTAGATCTTAGAAGGAACTCAAAACCCCATACTTGATGATATAGGCGAAGGAATGCCTTAATGGGGGAAATGGGGGGAAACCTTGATGATATCACTCAATAGTTCTGTCTTCAGTTAAAAGCAGCCACAGGGTTGTTAGCTACATGGATTCCTTGACAGGATAAATATCACCTTGAGCAGGATTAGGGAATCGGTGTGGAGAAATGGATTAACTAGCAGTGCCATGTAAAATAGGAAATGGGGCCTTGAATCCTGCTGTGGAGAGATACAGAAAAGGGGAATAACCCAGGAAAGCACCTCTAGAAAGAAACACTCTAACCACATGGGCGCACAAGGGATACATGATGGGGCCCTCATAGCCCCACCAGCCCTTCATATGGGCCCTGTCATAAAGGTGAGCATTGAAGACACCCTATGAGGAGCTGTAGGTCAGTGAAAAGGTGCAGCCTTAGCTCACATGAGGTGCTTTCTCTATTCCCTAGCTATGGTTTCCTAGAGAGTAGAGTTGGCAAAAGATACACACACCTGAAATGAGTATTGCTAGTGAGGTAGGTAGTGAGGTAGGGCATGTACCAATAGCAGGTAGGTGTCGCAACCCCCTATTGTTTCATAGTGCCTTTAATTTTGCTTCCTCACCTTCAGCTATTCTCCATCATTTGATTGTTGATCAATTGGCCGTAACTGATGTTCATCTCATCTCATCCTCCATTTCCCACCTTCCCTTCTTGGGCTCCCTCCATTACTGTTTGGTTCAGCTCACCATCAGCCATAGAAGAATATCAGAGGAAAACAGAGTGACTGGCTCCCTGTGTCCCCCACAATCACATTTGCTAGTGCTTCAGTGAAAAGAGTAAGGGCAGGATGCAGGCCCTCAACCTGGATGAGGTGTTAGACAAGAAAACCTACCCAGTGTCATAGAGATATCTGACAGCAGATTGACATGTTCAGCTGTCCCATACACTGCATTGATGCATTGGGTGGCATGGAACCTGCTACATTACTGTCTGATACATAATTGAGAAAGCCACAGTGACCATGCTGGAACAGAACATTGACAACCCATAGGGTTTCATGGCCTAGCTGGATGCAGAGGAGTGATATGGGGAACCCTCAAGGGAAGAAGGCTCAGAGCCAGGGGAGTGGCACAGAAGATGAGGAGCCTCTCCCTGGCCACTGTTGTTTCTTGGGCCTTCCTTGTCTTGGTGCATGTTGAATGATTGCCGATGGAGAAATGCAGGGCTAGGGAGGCTGCAATAAACATAATCTGGGAATAACTGGATATTTGGGTTGTTGAGCAAGTGACCAGGAATATTATCACCTAGAGATCAAGAGTGGGGAGCCTGTGATCATGCAGATACTGATGGGCTGCAACATCTCTCATTCCTGACTGTCAAGACAGGAGTCAGGAGTAAGTCAGCAATAACTCTCTTTATTGAAAGGAACAAAACAGCTCAGGCCTAATGAGCACAAGTCTTGCCCCAATGAGGCAGTTGCAAGGACTGACGGTCCCCATTTTCCAGCACTCTCTAAGGCTCCTCCTCCCACAGGTCCTTCCCCAGCAACCCAAGGCTCCTTCATCTTATCTCTCTTTGCTCCACCCTTTGTTCTTAGAGACTAGGGAAGAAGGGAGCTGGTCACAGCAGGAGGGGGAGATTCCCTGGCTTCTTCAGCAGCCTGCCTGATCTCTGCCTCTTGGTCACCACTCCTCTCAAGCCTCTGCCTCTGCTTCTGCCTCTGGACTGATATCTGCTACAGCCTCTTCCTGCTCACCAAACCCTGTTACCTCTTTAGCTTCTGACACCGCCTCCTCCCAGTCTGTTCCCTCTTCTCCCTCTGACCTGTCATCATCATCCCACCACCAATTCCTTAGCTTGGAGCCTTCTTTCCTTGGGGGTTCCTTTGGGGGTTCCCTAGCTGGTACCTCCCACCAGTGCTCTGCATCCAGCCAATCTATGACACTGACCACTGGCCATGCTGGCTGAGGCTGGTGGGAGCTTTAGTCCAGCAACACCTGGAGGGTCCTAGGTGCTCCTCCATTCCAAATGTCTTTCCTGAAGATCTCTTTGTTCATCTGAATTTCCCCATTGTGCTGCTCTCCTCCTGCTAGGGCAAGCATAACACTGTGATTTGGGTCATCCTGTTGAGCTGCATTCCTATGCATGCTTACTTGGGAGTAAATCCCATTGAACACAGTGGGAATATGGCTGCTTCACTCCTCCTCTGATCCTCCTGCTGCTCTGCTATCCATAGCTTGGCTTTGTGTTATGTCTGAACCCAGGTATATAGTCTATCTCCAGACAATCCACAAGCTGTAGCCAAAGTTTGTTCTTGGCTTACTGCAAATGGTTACTGTCAGTACCTGAACACTTGTGTACTCACACTTAGCCATGGTTTGGCTTAACATTACATGCAAACTGGGCCATTCTGTTTGTTTCCCATTATTCAATGTTTTATTCCCTCTACATTTTTCCCCTAGCAACAATCTGTTGTTGTTGTTTTTAATAAAACTTGGTTATGCATTGTTATCTATTATATGCAATGAATCTGTTTAGAGAAATAGTGCACAATATTTACTGCTCTTGGTTGTGAAAATAGATCAGCAAATGAATTATTTGTGTTATTTTCTGAAGTTTGAAGAACTGTACCTGCCATCTGCTGGATACAGGAGGACAATGCATTTAAGCAACCCTTCACTTCTCTAGTTCCACATATGTTTTAAAACATTGTTTTAATTTAATCTCTTTAAGGCAGCAGCTCAACTGCTTTTAATTACACTCTCTCTTAAGTCCTTTTTTTCAGTTGTGATCTTAATCATTCGTATTATTAACATCCGAAAGGTTACATTTTCCGCATGCGTAATATGAAATGGCAATAAAGATCATATGAAAATATGTATGTGCCTTTTCACTGAACACTGCTTGTAAAGGTCAGTCACGTGAGCTGTTACTGGGTGGGAAGATCAAAAGGTTGTTTACAAAATATGCTTCTTTCCAATCATCAATTTCTACACATTCATGGGAGGGGAAGGCAGCCCAATGCATTTTTGAATTGAAACCATTTTCATTTCAGGACTCACGTAAACTACAGTGCACATAACTTATGTTAATCTTGTCTGTCTTCAGTTGCTTGTAGCAAAGCCCAAAGGTATCTTTTTGCAGCACAACCTTGGGGGCCAGTTTTAGTCATGCCCTCCAATATGCCCCAGAGTAAAACTGGGACAGCCACCGTAACCATATAACACTGGTCCTAAAGGACCTACACTGGCTCCCAGTACATTTCCGAGCACAATTCCAAGTGTTGGTGCTGACCTTTAAAGCCCTAAACAGCCTTGGCCCTGCATACCTGAAGGAGCATCTCCCCACCCCCCGTCGTTCAGCCGGACAGTGAGGTCTAGCTCTGAGGGCCTTCTGGCAGTTTCCTCACTGCGAGACGTGAAGCTACAGTGAACCAGGTAGAGGGCCTTCTAGGGAGTGGCGCCCACCCTGTGGAACGCCCTCCCATCAGATGTCAAGTAGATAAATAGCTATACAAATTTTAGAAGACATCTGAAGGCAGCCCTGTATTAGGAACTTGTTAATGTTTCAAATTTCATTATGTTTTTATATGTGTTGGAGGCTGCCCATAGTATGGGGTATAAATATTATTATTATTATTATTATTATTATTATTATTATTATTATTTATTATTATTAGTGTTCACATACAGTGGTACCTCGGGTTAAGAACTTAATTCATTCCGGAGCTCTGTTCTTAACCTGAAACTGTTCTTAACCCAAGGTACCACTTTAGCTAATGGGGCCTCCCGCTGCCGCCGCGCCACCGCCATGCTATTTCTGTTCTTATCCTGAAGCAAAGTTCTTAACCCGAGGTACTATTCCTGGGTTAGTGGAGTCTGTAACCTGAAGCGTCTGTAACCTGAAGCATCTGTAACCCGAGGTACCACTGTATTAACATTCACAGTTCTGTTTGGCTAAAGATATATAACTGCTTTTTATTATTGTTTCTATCCCACCTTTCCTACAAGGAGCTCAAGGTGATGTATGTGATTTCTCCACTCCTTGCTTTATCCTCACAAAAGCCCGAGAGAGAGTGACTGGCCAAAGATCACCCAGTGATATTCATGTCTGAACAGGGATTCAAACCCTGGTCTCTCCAGGTCCCAGTCCCACACTACAAGGGTCATAGTTCAGTAGTAGAGATGTGCTTTGCATGCAGGGCCTCCCAGGTTCAGTCCCTGGCATCTCCAGGTAGGGCAGGGAAAGTCTGAAATCCTGGAGGGTCACAGGCATTCAGGGTAGACAGTACTGAACCATATGGGCCAATGGTCTGAACTGGTATAGGGCATCTGCCCACGTTCTACTCTAATCGCCACATGACCCTGACTCACTATAAAGCAGCAGAGAGAAATGTTCCTGGTAATGCAAAGATGGTGTCCACTAAGCCAAATATGGCGAAAACCAGTTTATTAAAAAATGGCTACTGTAAATTATTCTTTCATCTGTAGATCTCAAGACAGTTCGCAACATAAAAGAATACAAGATAAATTAGGCAAAATTGCTTAGAAACAGGGGAAATTTCATACAAATTCACACTAAAATGCTGATGGGTTTTCACGAGGACATTTCAAACTGATGCGGATAACTGAACTTACGACTGGAAAAATGGCAAAGTAGGAAAAACCAAAATTGACAGATGCGTTCATCCCTAGCCTCAGCCCTCCAAGCAAATATCCACTCAAGCCAGAGCAGTTGCAACATATCCATCCAAACTGGGCAAGCAGACCCCAAAGGTACCTCCATATATCCTGCTCTTAATGTGCACTCCAATTCAGAAGATGTGTGAGCAGCTTTATCAGCAAAATGGTTTGCAAACTGTTCCCAGTGAGGCACCGAGGACTCCATTTTGCCTCCTTGGGGGCCAAGATGTAGCAGCCCCTTCATATTTGTTTCCTATAAACAGAACTTCTTTAAACTGGAGGGGGAAAACATTAAACCCAGAAGTCAAAACATAATTTCCAGAAGAAATGTTTTCCTTGATTTTGGTACTGAATCTGAAGGGATAAATTCTCTGCAAGTCAGAGAGAGAGACAGAGAGAGATTCATTCCATTTGTTGACTTTTACCTTCTCCCTTAGGACAATAAAAATGGAAACTTGATCTAGACAATGTGGTTACAATTGTTCCATGGGGAAGCAAATGCATGTGTTCTTGTGATAAAACCATTTCAAATCTGCTGGAATGTTTGGAAACTTTCATAAGGGACACAAACTCAACTGGGGCCACATGAATCTAACACTTGGCTGCGCTTTCAAGGCACAAAATGCAAGGCAGCTCACTGTTAAAACAAAGAGGAAAGAGTAAAATAAATAAAAACACTAGATGCTGCCCAGATCTATTAAAATCAAGGAAGATCTGTCAGTGGTTTCAATGGAGCATGAATTGTACTTATTATTTCAGGATTTTGGCAAGGGAATATCTATCACTCCATAGCTATAATCTGCTGTGTTAGGAAATAAGCATGTTGCGTTCAAACATGGATGGCCAAAACAAGATCACAACAGAAGCCACGGAAGCATAACTGGTATGCTACCTCCTGAACACTTTAAAGAGCTTAGGTTCCACATGTTTTTGATATCCTGCTCCCAAGCTGCATAGGACTTTGTATATGAGTACCAACACCTTCTATACAAGGCTTCCTTATGTACACAAAGGTTTTCATGCTGTACGCATGGGAGTGGGGCAACTGGCAAAGTATCAAGATGGGGCTAGTCAGAAAACACCCACAACCCGATCACACAACATTCTTCTGAACAGGGCTTAGGTCTCTTCTGTTATCATAGACTTCTTGGTGTTGTGTTGTTCTATCTGCAAGAACATTTCATCTCGCCATCTCTTTGAAGTCACAATAATCCTGTGTTCTTGTAAATTCTTGTAAAATGGGTGTGAATGTTTCTGTTGAAATGTACTGGCACCATTGATTGTACCATAGAGTGTGGCTGTTTGGTATGATTGTACCATAGAGTGTGGCTGCTCAGCAGCTATTTCGAAATTCAATCATTAAAGCAGTTGCAGGCAGAAGATAAAGCTAGATCTACGGATAGATCTTGGGGGTAGCTTTCAATAGATCAGTCAATGCCCAGTAATTTAACATTTCCAACAACAGAGCCTCCCTCCTCCCCACCATTAAAAAAATAGGTTGCTGAAACAAAGGACACTTCCAGGTGGCTTGTTTACTGAGCATTAATTCTGATTCATTTGCAGGGAGATTTGATGACATTCACTATTTCATAAGCGTTTGTTTTGATTTGTTTGTGGGGAGGTTAAATGAAGTAGTGTCTGTTTTCCCATGGTTTCTAGTGCATTTTCCCACCACTTTGCCTATCATGTTGAACCTATTGGAACCCACGGAGACAATGGAGTATGCCTCTAAGGGTGAAGTCAAACCACTGCATTAACAGCATCAAAGTGACCTCCCTGAGGTGCAAGCTTGGGTAGCATGTATGGAGGTCCTGGGCTGTCCAGACGACAAGACCCCTCTCTCAGCCTCCCTTTCCAAAGGAAAGCAGAGCAATACCTTTGGCACCAGCTTGGCTGCAGGAGTTGCCAGAAGGTGGCATACAAGGTGCCATCCAACCACCTTAGTTTCTCCACTCTGGATTTGTATAGGGTTTATTCCTCAGCCTTTTCTTCTCCTGAAGATATCCCACAAGGCAGCAGAGGTTTAGGATCAGAGTTGGGGAAGCAGGTTTATTGTGCAAGAGCTCCCAGTCAGCTATAATGAACAACCTGAATTTGCTTGTGTGTTATTGAATCCTACCTCAAAATAGCAACGTAGTATTCTTTGGTAGTGGCTGTCCAAGTTACGGTGGGTTGCACTGCTTTGCTGTGGTTCCAGTCCTACTTGGATAGACATTTCCAGAGGGTGATGCTTGGGGAGTGCTCTTTGGCCCTGTGGAGCCTTCAACGTGGGATTCCTCAGGGTTCAATTTTCTGGATCCATTGCTGTCACTTGGGGCTCAGGTGGCTTCGGTGAAGTGGAGTGCCTTCCCTCAGCTTTGACTGGTGGCCCTGTCCAGCTGTGCTCCTATCTGGACGGGAATAGCCTAATTTCTGTTGTCCATGCTCTGGTAAGCTCTAGGTTCGATTGGTGCAGATTTCAGCGGCCAGGTTGCTCACTGAGGGAAGACACTTTGAGCATATACTGCCAATCCTTGCCCAACTGCAAAGGCTGCTAATTAGTTTCTGGGTCCAATTCATAGTGCTGGTTTTGGCTTATAAAGCCTTAAATGGCTCAGGACTGCAAAACCTCAAGAACCACTTCTCCCCATATGAACCAACCCAGATGCAGCAACCATCAGCTGAGGCCCTTCTTTGTGTGCCACCTCCACAAGAGGTGCAGAGTATGACAACATGGGAACTGGCCTTTTGTGCAGTGGCTCCTTGTTTGTTGAATGCTCTCACCAAGGAGCTCACCTGGCACCTTCCTTACATATCTTTTGGCGCCATGCGAAAACACTTCTCTGTAACTAGGCCTTTGGCTGATAAACATTCAATGGACTTTTAAATGTGTTTGTGGGCTGATCTGGAAGTTAACATTTCCTCTTTCCAGTTTTGCCCTTCAAGTTTTGACACACCTATAAAGCTGTCTACGATTCTCACGAACCTTTCTCCAATTGCTTTCACCAATCCATCTGTAGTATATTATGTAAAATTAGCCACAAACCTCTCGTTGCCTCTCAAGTACATCTAATGTGGTCCAAGGCTCTTCTTCTCATTTCAGATTAATATTTGGTTTTTCATCAGGTTCTTGCATGATGTATGTTTTGCAGTTTTTTAAAAAATGCTATTTCCTTGCCATTAGGAAGAATGGCAATTGGAGAGATCTAGATCTGCTCCTAAACTGGTCTACATCTTTTCCTAGTTTGGGGCATGTTGGGTAGCTTATATTACTTTGGATCCAAGCCATTTCCCAGTCCTGAACCATCCCAGAAACCCTTTTGTCTCTGCAGGTGTAAGAGCTCTGGTGTCAGTTGTACCAGAGCGCAGGAGGTTTCTGCAGCGGCAATGAGGAGGGATCCACTCTGCATCTCCCTCCCCAATGTTGGAGCTTTGTCTCCAGTATTGCTGAGGGTGAAATTATATGTCCTCTGGGACACCTTCCCAGGGGTCATAGGGTTGCAGCCTCAGCCCCTTCAGAAATTGTATTTGCTTCCTGCTCATTTCAGCTACCTTGAAATGTATCCACCCACATATACTTAAGCTCTAATTCTCTTTCTCTCCGTGTGTGTAAATGGAACAGAGTGATGAACATGGTAGCCGAGACAAGATGGGAACATAACACGAAAATATCGAATTACAGAGTCTATTCTAGACTATTTGCTTGCATGTGCTTTATCAGCAGAGAATCATAATCTGACATCCATGTTGAAGCCCAAATAAAAGAAAACTACTCAGGCTTAATGACAGCTAGGAAATATGTGAAGCCAATAACAAACATCCATAAATTAAATGTGCATTTCATTTTTTCCCCGTGGCAATCTCCTTTTGCTCTGAGAAAAGCATGAAAAATGCAAGCAGACTAATATTTTTCTGAGTTTCCTTGGAATAACAAGAACGACACTTCGCCTTTCTTTCTTTCTCTTTCTTTTTCACCCCTTTAGAGCCATTCTCAGAAAGAGATGAGGGTTTTTCATATGAGAGAGATGACACTCCACCTCTATTTTATTGTGTATCTGGGGGAAATGTAGACAGCCAGCATCAAGCTTGTACACGAACTCTTGCCGAGTCTCTCCCAAACAGAATGAAAAATCATTAGTAGTCTGGATTTCAATCTCTCTTAGACAGCTCAGGTAACAATAAATGAGTAATTTACTCTCCTTGGCTTTAGGAAACTTACACTTAATGGTTACTAGGGACAGGATAATGGTTCCTTAGTGATTACACCATGTTTTTCTTCCACTTTCAAGGCCTTTGCTTTCTGCCCTAATGAAAAGACAGTCCCGGAAAAGGGGCCTATTCTTTATTAGAAATGTTCTGAGAGACTGCACCTAGATAAAATGAACTCTCTCTTCAGGTTTATGTCATTCAGCAGAGCTGTAAAGTGGAAGAGATTCATGAGAAGAGTCAAAGGCATTGGCTAATTCCAAAAGTGTCTGGAAACTTTCATTCTGAAAAGTTTTTGATAAGATGGCATGACCGTCCGATCTTTTAGCACTAGTCAAGATGTTGTTTAGGCCTCAGGATAGGAGTTCTAGCCACACTTTTGTTTTCATCCACTCTAGCTTTGAAAGGCACTATCCCAAGTAGCAAAATAATAATTTGGACCCCATTCAAAGTCTAACCTCGAAGTCTGTGAGTTCAGAACAGGGCAATGTAAATTCATGAAGGAAAATGTTGCTTAGATGTCAAAGGCAGACACCTGCACCTAAACAACAAACACACAGGAGCTAAGAGGATAGTTTTTTTCTTCTTCCCATGATCTAGACAGTGCGTAATGACAGCTATGAGATAGGTGAAGCCAATAAGAAACTTTCATAAAAGATCAGAACTGAACAATAAGGACAGGAACTGCTCTCAACATTTCTCTGATGAAAATAGAAACGTCCTAGTCTATTAATTCTTATTCTTATTTTTATTTCACTATTTATACCCCACTCATCTGACTGGGTTGCTTCCAACTTATGTAAAAACATAATAAAACATTTAAAAACTTCCCTATACAGTGGTACCTCAGCTTAAGTACTTAATTCGTTCCGGAGGTCCGTACTTAACCTGAAACTGTTCTTAACCTGAAGCACCACTTTAGCTAATGGGGCCTCCTGCTGCCACCGCGCCGCCGGAGCATGATTTCTGTTCTCATCCTGAAGCAAAGTTCTTAACCTGAAGCACTATTTCTGGGTTAGCGGCGTCTGTAACCTGAAGTGTATGTAACCCAAGGTACCACTGTACAGGGCTGTCTAAATCAGATATCTCCATACCCTCCAACATTTCTCCAATGAAAATAGGGACGTCCTGAGGAAAAATGGGACATTCCAGGATCAAATCAGAAACTGGGATGGCTTCTGTGAATCTGGGACTGTCCCTGGAAAATAGGTACACTTGGAGGGTCTGTGGTCTGAGACAACAGGAGCTGACTCCTTGTGTCAAGGATGCACGTGACAAAGAAGACAAAAAGAAAGAATTATACTTTCAAAAGAGAAACCCCACTGATTGAGGTTTCTTTCAGAGATCTACTCAGCCCTACCTTGAGATGCTGGGTTTTTAACCTGGGACCTGATGCTCCAGCACTGGGTCAAAGCATTCTGTTGAGATACTAACTGGATAAAATATTGGCTTATTCATATATTTCTTTTCTTATGAGATTTCTTACCTGCTGTTCACCATAAGGTCCTAGGACAGGTTACAGCAATAGAAGATACAATTATAAAAACAGATAAAATAATTGCAGTTACGCAATATACAAAACCGGGGCTTTTTTTTTCAGCTGGAACTCAGTTCCGGCACCTCTCAGGTGGGCGCTATTGCCACTGTAAGAGAACAAGGGAGGGGTTCATGGTGAGTTCCAGCACCTCTTTTTCTAGAAAAATAGCACTGCATAAAACTCTCCCAAATGGAATAGATTACACATTAGGAAAAGCTTCCTGATGGTACAAGCTGGTATAAGATATGTTCCACCAGTTGGTAAAAACTTGCCTATTCAAACATTCCCAGGCAATGATCCTTAGGACTTGTTTTACTGAACTCCAGACTATCTGATGCTGCTGTTCATGTTTTATTGTTATTTGATGGCACTGATTTTATTTTGTCACCTGCTTTGTTATTTCTCACAGTGAAATGTGGTTTGCAAATCATTTTTATTTATATAATGTATAAATAAATTCCCTTAATCAAAAGAGGCTTAGGCTAAGTAACTTTTGAGGCTCCTTCCAAAACCGTTATTCTGTGACTCAGCAACCACCCATTATGAGCTTTCAGTGCTTTTTCCCTTTAAAAAAAAGTTTAGGGGTACTCTCATTTTCCTACTCATATTGAAATACTGCCCCTCAGTAGATTCACAAAAGGTTTAGGGGTATGCGTACCCCTGTGTCCCCCCCCCAGAAAAAAGCACTGTGAGCCTCTGAAATGGAGCCAAACTGAAAGTAAACCGCTGCCAATTTACCCTGTGCATGTTCACTGCAGGAGAGGGATGGAATATGATTGTGCCATCTAAACATCTGACCATAATATTGCCTTTCTCCTCTCTTCGCAGAATAATATCACATAGGCTTATGAAACGCTGAATGTTAACAAGTCCTCCAGGCATATCAGATGATGAGCAAACACAATTGGGAGTCAAAAGTATTTTTCAGGCTGAGGTTGCCAAGAATTTCCCGAGAGATAAAAGTCTTTCATGTGTGGTGAAATAGGCCACAACCTCTAGGGTCAAATGTCACCATAAATTATTATAATTGCAATTTGTGGCAAAGACTGAAGTAAGGTTTGGAACCTGTCAGTGCCTATTATGGAGTGGGAATAAATTACAGCTTGTCATAAAATGATGGATTTCAGTTAGGGGCTTCCTTTTCACTCTGACGGCACCGACCTCCATTCACCCAGCAATTAACTTTGTTCACTTTAATATTCAGCAGTGTTGACAGGGCTGACATTGTAAAACTGGGTTTGCATAAAAGGAAAGACAGATTGCTTGAGAATCATTATTTTTACCTGAAAATTCATTGCTGAGCAGCAGCTCTTGATAAATGAAGAACAAAGCTTTTGACTTGACTGTTTAAATTGTTGTGCCAAAGAAAGGACTCTTGAGTTGCTGTTCATCTCAATAGTAAAATTTTGTTTGGAAATAAACAGTAATCTTAGCTGTAGAAGAAAAAACCCTAACATATGGATGCAATCCAGGACTCTTTGGTCAGATGCATGCAGTACAGCGATCGTATACAGGCTACTTTGAATTGTTTTAGCATCCATCTCTGAAGTGCATCGCTCATTCACCCAGTATCACTGCATAGGTTTGGTGAGTTTCCCCCCTCTCTGACACTATATATCAGACAATCACCCAATCTGTTAGGTGAACTGGGGTAAATGAATGGCAGCTCACCTTCAGAAAACAGTCGCAATACACAGATGAATGTTTGTATTGCAGACTGTATATTTATTTAGATTAAAACAAACAAACCAAAGTCATGCTTCTGTTAAAAAAAGAAATCCCATAGCAGTTTGCAGTAACTCATAAGATACAATAGGTAAAGGGTAAAGGGACCCCTGACCATTAGGTCAAGTCGTGACCGACTCTGGGGTTGCGGCGCTCATCTCGCTTTATTGGCCGAGGGAGCCAGCGTACAGCTTCCGGGTCATGTGGCCAGCATGACTAAGCCGCTTCTAGCAAACCAGAACAGCACACAGAAATGCCGTTTACCTTACCGCCGGAGCGGTACCTATTTATCTACTTGCACCTTGAAGTGCTTTCGAATTGCTAGGTTGGCAGGAGCAGGGACCGAGCAACGGGAGCTCACCCCCTCGCGGAGATTCGAACTGCCGACCTTCTGATCGGCACGTCCTAGGCTCTGTGGTTTAACCCACAGCGCCACCCGCATCCCTTAAGATACAATAAAACAGCAATAATTAATAAAATAGTTGGCAACTGTAAAGATCAGCACTAAAAATCAATCACAACAGGGTTTTTTAAATAAAAAAAATAAGATTAAAAGCTTGGGAAAATGAAATGGTCTTTGCCTAGCACCTAGAAGGCATTAGAATAGAAACCAGCTAAGTTTCCCTTGGTGTGCCCCCACCCTTGATGTTCCTGGACTACAACTCCCATCAACCCCAACCAACATAGCCAATGGTCACTTCCCAAGTACTTGGTAGTCATGGAAGATAGGACTTTGCTGCTAGTTGCTGCCAGGCTATGAAATACTTTACTCCCAGAGATTTGGTTGGTCCCTTCTTTTAAATGCCAGTTAAAATAGTCCCCCCCCCCTTTTAAGCTCGCCTTAGCAATATGGCTGCTCTTGCTCTTATGTCTTTATCACTTTTATGATTGCTTGCTTTATTTCACACTGCTTACATATAATTTCTTTTTACTGTTTTCATGAGCATTTTGAACCACCTCGGGGGTTCCATCGTGGAACAAAAAGGCAAAATATATGCATATGTACATATGCATATGCACACATGCATAAGGTGTGTTCTTCATCAGCTTCCATTAATCTCACTGGGATCATACAAGAGACATGTCTGGCAGAGATGAAACTTTGTTCTCTCCCCCCCCCCTTTCTGATTTAATACCAGTATAAAAACTAAGCATGGAAATGAAACAGAAGTGTGAGTATGTTCTGCAAAATGTAAAGGAATGTGCCACAGATGTTGTTTGAAGAGGTTAGCAGCAGCTGCTCTTTTTACATATTTGTTAAAATAAGCTACAGATCATCTGTTGTTAAAATAAGCAGCAAGAGCATCTTTGGCGCAGATTTTTCTCCAAAAGGGGGAAAAATGGGCAGAGAACAAGGAGAAAAGGATACAGAAAAAGGAAGTTATTTCCAGGCCGGGGGAGGGGGGGGAAGGAGAAATGCATTAGACTGCTTAGCAATTTATCTTGATTTACCTTGATGAGTGGCAGTGGCAGAAGTTTTTTCTGTGTTCTCTCCCTTCCCCCAATTTTTTGGGTGTGTGGGCGGGTAACTTACTGGTCTCTTGCCACCTGTGGGAAAAATATCACCACATGTTCCACTGCCACCACATTTGCAGACTGCAAAAGGAGCCACAAAAGTGAGGTGCCATTTTTGGCATAGTTTGTGGATACCTGTTTTTATACTCCCCCCCCCCCACAAGCAATTGAGAAAGTTAAATGACTGCAGGCTCCTCACTTCCTACAAACAGTTAGAAACCATATAACCACGCTAGTTGCTTTCGCCTGCTTCCACTTCTTGCCCTGCCGGTTAATTTCTCAGCTCAGAATGGATTTAATCCATTATCTCCCAGTGATGTAGAACAAGGTCCATCACCCAATGGTAGCAAACAAGTGAGACAATACTGGAGGTAACCAACTCCAGAGTCTCTCATTTTAGACAAACTAGATTTTCCCAGCTTCACAGCCAGCTCCATGTTTCCGAACCCTCGCAAAAAAAGGATGTGGGTTTAGCACCGGCAGCAGGGAGCGCCAGCACCAGAACCTGCCACCATCTGCATCACTCCAGTGCATTGTGGGTAAAGATGTGTGAATCTGTCAATTTCAGTTTTTCTCTGTTTCACATTCCTGTGACATACACAGATAGGGATGCTTGACTGTCACTTTTGCTTTCTCTACACTTCTCATTTCCCTCCCAATCTATTTCAGTTCTCCACATTCCTACATCAGCTTGCGATTAAACAAAAAGTCCTCATGAAAATTCATCAGCATTCTAGCGTGGATTTCTGCTAAACCACACATTGTTGTATGCAGTTTTGCCCAATAAAATGTTTTTGAAAGCAATTTCCTCTGATATAATCGCTTTTGTATGTTATTTTTTTTGCTAACATATGCATTTTTATGCACACTTTACCTCGTATATGCATTTTTGGGTGGAAAACTGCATTGCAAAATGTGGAGAAGTGAAAAATTTGAAGGATGGCTGCGTTTTGGTTTGCATATTGTTTTGGTAACTGCGGATTACGTAGGTTTGCTTCTAAGTGTGAACTGAACCAATTCCCCCCACCCTGTCCGCATCCCTAATTGTGGGAAATGTAAAATAATGACATCCGGGGGAAATTTCTGAAATGTGGTGCTGGATCTTACACAAGTCAATTAAAAAAAAAAAATCGCATTTTTGTAATAATAATAGAAAAAGCTCAACAATAAAAAGCTACCTAATTTGCACTTCCTCTAATATGGCTGCCTGAGTGGGCTGTATGCAATGGGCAGTCTCCTACCAGGTCACTTAGTTTGGTTTCATTTCCATGGAAAGAAAACCCAATGGAAATGAGGTGCGGGAATGTAATCACTTACATGCCTGAGCTCAGTCAGTAGAGCATGAGACTCTTTAATCTCAAGGTCGTGGGTTCGAGTCCCATGTTGGGTGAAAGACCCCTTGCATTGCAGGGGTTGGACTAGATGACTCTACAGATCTGTAGTTCTGTGGTTCTATGTCATCTGTGGACTGAAAACAACAACAGCAAACACAGATTGTATTCGCCGGATTGACTGTGGAATGAGAAAGCAAACACTGGTCATTTCTGCTCCTGATTCTGTTGTTGTTCTGGTGCGCGTGTTTTGTTCCATTGCACTATAATGCAAAAGTGCTCCTCCGAGTGGTGGTAATGCAATAACCTTGAGGAAGCGTCGCGTAATCACTAATAAAAGGGAATGGCATGTGGACGATCCCATATAAATCCAACATTAATGCACTATTATTGGATCAACGGCATGTTGCAGAATACTCCTCCAAAAAACCTCACCAGTCTCCATGCTCTTTCTTCCCCGAGATCTCAGCAACACTCCTCCACTATCAGGACCAGCAAGAAGAGCTTTCCAGAGAAGGACTCCTGTCCTGCTGCCTGCTTTCCTAGAGTGGCTATCATAGGCGCCAACTCCCTGGGTGCCCGAGCACCCACAAAATTCCCCATGAAGGGGCCAGGCATCCACAAATTTCAGTCCCAGGGACATGCATGCTGCATGGCACCCGCAGCCCCTGGCACCCACATTTGTGGGGCCAAGCTGGCACTCCTGGTGGCTATCTGAAGAAGTGAGCATGCAGACAAAAGCTCATACCAATAACAAACTTAGTTGGTCTCTAAGGTGCTACTGGAAGGATTTTTATTTTATTTTGTTTCGACTACGGCAGACCAACATGGCTACCTACCTGTAACTGGTGGCTATCGTGAGAGGAAGGAGGTCTCTGGAATACATTTCTTTCCAGTGCCTGGCAGAGGAAGTGCAGGCAAAGAGGAGGCCAGGTTGCTTTCCAGCTAAGGTGAGCTGCAGGAGGTTTGGGTCAGGCAAGGACTACCACCACACTTCCCAACACAATATGCGGACAAGTTGTAGGCCGAGTCAAAGTGAGCAGCCATTTGCTTACCTTGTCTAAGGTGTGGAATGGCAATGGTGCTGCTACTTCCTGTGGGTGCCATTTACAGTGGTACCTCGGGTTACAAACACCTTGGGTTACAAACACCTCAGGTTACAGACTCCACCAACCCAGAAGTAGTACCTCAGGTTAAGAACTTTACCTCAGGATGACAACAGAAATCATGCAGCGGCAGCGGGAGGCCCCATTAGCTAAAGTGGTACCTCAGGTTAAGAACAGTTTCAGGTTAAGGATGGACCTCTGGAACGAATTAAGTTCGTAGCCAGAGGTACCACTGTATATTTCTGACAGATAGAGAGGTATGCATGTTCCTTGCTTATGCCCCTACAGTTTTGGATGTGAGTTTTTTGGGGAAGCTGAAGTGAATCCAGCGATTTTTGACAATATGGTGTGACTACTAGCATCTGAGACCCGCTTACCAAGTTGTCTCTTCCAGTTTGGAGCCCACAGTGTCTACACACTGAATTTCCATCTAGCAATATAGGGAGTGACTGATGCACTACTAATGAGGCACCATCACATTTAATTACTTCCAAGGACGAATCACCAAATGGTGTCATGACCTTTTCCCAAATTTAATTTTCTTTCAAGGTTCTCCCCCCCTTCTTTTTTTGTCCTGGAAAGTCTTTGGAAAGCTCTGGCTAAAAACAAACAAACAAGAAGTATCCTGTTCCTAAATGTTTACAGAGATCTATGTACTATATGAATACATGCTGTTTAAGCAAGCTAACCAATATCAAAATAAATCTCTTCCAAATGTTTGCATAACCTTTCGGAGTTTTAATATTAAATTTAGGATGGCAACAATTTTTTCTGGGGCCAGTGGCAGGGGATCAAGTCATTCTGGAGTGATTGTTTTCCTAAGATTTATTTTCATCCAGAAACTTCATCCCTGGCTCCTGGCATTGTACAGCTTCGAATCAAGGATGCCATGAATCTTGGGGTGCATTCAGAGCCAAATTACATGTCCAGAACTATAATACTGTGGATTGCATGCTGTCAAAAATATGAGAGTCTACACCTATTTCATTTAATTTATTGGATATGTATCCCACTGTTCCTCTCGACGGAGCCCAGAGTGGCAAACACACCCATAATTTTAAAAAGAAATAAATCTAAAAACAGTTAAAGCAGTCTAAAAATTGTTACAGTTAAAAGATTTAAAGCAGTTACAGTTAAAAACTTTCTAAAAACAGTTAATTAAAAACAAAACATTCTTTTGCCTACAATGCTAACAAAACAGTGGTTATATTTAATTGCTGATGATAATAATAATAATAATAATAATAATAATAATAATAATAATAATAATTTTACTATTTGTACCCCGCCTAGTTGACTGGCTCGCCCCAGCCACTCTGGGCAACTTCCAACAAATGTGAAAGCATAATAAAGCATTAAAAACATCCTTATACAGGCACTGCTATTTTTCTAGAAAAAAAAGTGCAGGAACTCATCATGAACACCTCCCTTGTTCTCTTATAATGGCAATGGTACCCACCTGAGAGATGCAGGAACTGAGTTCTGGCAATTTCCGGCTGAAAAAAGTGCTGCCTTCAGATGTTTCCTAAAAGTTGTATAGTTATTTATCTCCTTGACATCTGAAGGGAGAGCGTTCCACAAGGCGCCACTACCGAGAAAGCTATTGCTGTTGTTCTTGGCTGTGGTTCTTGTTGCATTTATTACCCACCCTTCACCAGAATGGCTTTAACGGGTACCAGGTACTTCTGTGAAAGACACTTGCAGCTAAGGCATTATAAATCATGGGTTTCCATCTGAAACAGCACCTGGAAAACTTGGGTTGTGTCAGGGTCAAGATCCTATGATGTTGTTAGTTCCACACTGTGGATGAATCACTCTTCCAGCAGAAATTCAGGAGGCATCTTCACTGTTAACCTTCAGATATCTCTCTTGAATACCTTTTTATGCCACAGGACTATTCAACAGTTTAATTTTCTTTTCAATTTAGAGGAGCCAGTCATTCCTGCGGTTATTCCATATTGCCTTACAGTATTTTATGTTGCGCACCACCTTGATATTTTATATGAGTGGGCAGTATGTACTATAAGGACTTATATACATACATAATATAAGAGACAAAATAGGCCAAAAGTGTAATGAGGAGATTTATTTCACATGTCAGTTTTATTTTATTTTTTAATTCCAACCATGGGGTGGGGGAGTCAACATATTGTTACAAGGTGTATGTCTGAACCCACAGGTATGTCCACCATACATGTGCCTTGAACGTAGAGCACTGGGAGGGGTGAGACCTTTGGTATGGAGTCAATATGGGATACCAGTTAAACATGAGTATATACTTTTAACCCTTATGCTCAGTAATGAACTTTGCATGCCAGGAAATTTACCACATGACAGCAGAGGGACCAGCTCAGCTCTGTGTTCTCCCTGCCTTTGGACATCCCGTTTTGGGGCCTTCCTCTGCCTACCAATGGCATGCATCCTATTGGCCCAATCCAAACTCCTCAACGCCCAGCACAAGGAGGGTTTGGAATGCTCTGTAAGTCTGGACCCATTAAAATTGAAGGATCTTTTGGAAATTTGGCCACAATATTACTGAGACCAGGGTAATCTGTACCGTCGCACAGCAGAACATAATTTGTGTATTCCAGATAAGTCCTTGCAAAGGGAGGGGGAGCTGGCAAATAGCAGTTGCTTGGGGGCAATTCATAGGGGAGTGCTGTTGTTTTGTGCCCTCTTTGGTCACTTGTGGAAACAGAATACTGGGCTAGATTAGATGACCCTCTGGTTTCATCCAATAGATTCTGGACTCATCCAGCCAGGCTCTTGTGTTTTTCAGAGCAATATTTTCCCCTCACAACTCAGTTACCTTAATCAGATTTGTCCATTTCTCACTTCGTGGTTAAACAACAACTACTCCCAAAACAAATACCCTGTTTTCTGCGCTCTCTCTCTCTCTCTCTCTCTCTTTGAGTTAGGAATGTCACAGACTTTTTTGTGGCTTTGTTTGCTGTTATTTTAATCTGTTTGTTTTCTGCAGATTCTGACTGAAATTAAGCATTTTGGTTGACAGCATGTTTAATTTACCAACTCAAACAACATGCCACAGCCAAACAAAAACAAACCTGAAATATGAAGCTGCAGAAGCCAACTGCCTAAAATTCTCTCAACACACACCCAAACCCACAATTTTATTAGGGTCTAAATTATGGATGTGGAAGAAATCTGATTCAGTCTGCATTTAAAGGTGAGCCCACCTCATTCACATTTTCTGAAGTAAGATGCAAACCCAAACGCAGCCATGCTTCGAAAATCATGCTTCTTCAGGGTTCACAGGCCTGATGTGATCTTACTCCTCCTCACCTTCCACCTGAGTTGCTGTTTATACCTGGGCTGTGGATGTGGCAGTGGTCCTGCAGTTTTATAAAGCCCTGCCGACAGAGGGAGGAGGTTTGGGTGGCACCCTTAGTCAGACTTAGAGTGGTTCCATTGATTTCTGTGGGTCTGCACTAAGTGTGACTAAATCAGGATCCATTCTATCCTTAGTGTGGGACTTCATTTAGTGGTGACCAAAACAGGTGACAGGCAGGATACGCACAGGGCTGACTTTGTTGTGGCTCAGTGTCCAGAGAGTAGCCAATGTTAGCATAGGCCAATAATATATTCATCTGGCCCTCGACACTGCTGGCACTCTCAACAGCTCACCACATCCTTCTAGGAAACAACATTTTCTTTTCTTTTTTTCTTTTTTAAATGATATTTATTCAGAATTTCATCAATACAAAAACAAAAACAAGAAAATCAGAAAAATACAGCAAAAAGTAAAACAAAAAGAAAAAACCAAAAAAAGAAAAAAGAAAAATACAAATCTCAAATTACAACTTTCCATTTGCTTATTTCTTGAACCTCCTCACACCTCCCTTTTTGTATTCTAGTTTGATTTGTTATTCCAGCAAATTCTTCCCATGTTTCTCAATTTTAGTTTAAATGATTAATCTTCACAATCTATCTTATCAATTAATTCAACATAACCTTTCCATCTTTTAATATAATCTGTTATTCAATTTACCTTAATCTTTTTAACATTATCTTATCTTAAAAATCTTAAAATTTCAAAATTTACATCATATTCATTCATATCTCCTTAAATCATTTCTGCTAAAGCCAATTTGGTTCCTTTCCAGCATGTTCCCTAATATTTAATTAATGTTACACTAATTCCAAAATTAAGAAAAGAATTTCCCTTGATACCTCTAATTTTTATCCAACGTCCCTTCTTCCTGGTTTCGGATCATGTCAGTCCTTTCTGTCCATTACATCCAGTCCATCAATCTGGTGTTCTTATGTCCGAGGCCCTTAAGTCTCTTCTTGGCCCCCTCTGCACATTTTCTTGTCCTTGTTTGTGCTTGCGCACTTCTTTGTCTATTGTTAGCTTCTTGGGGAGTGGGTCTCCGGAGGGTTCCATCCAGTAATAATTTCCATTTTCCTTCATCAGGCTGGTCCCTTCCCCCCAGTCCCACTCCCTGTCGTCATCTTTGTAATCCAAAAAGTATTTATCCAAAAGATAGTTGTTCGCCTGTTTCATAGTCCCACTAGAGTTAAGAACTTCCTTGACTTCAAACACTTCCCAACACACTCCAAGTTCAATCAGTAACTTTTGTTCCTGCCGGACTTTGGATCTCTCCATTCGTGTTGTTTGAGGAGGAATCACTGCCTCTTCCTTCTTCATCTGCCCTTGGACCTGCCTTGTCAAACCAGATTCTTGAGTTGGTCGCTGTATAACTTCTTTATCCTTATTCCCTGTTAAATCATATTCACTGGCCACAGCGTTCATCAAGTCCAATTTTTCATGCATCAAATTCATTTTCTCATGCAGCTGCTCCAGCATGCCAAGGGCAGACACTAAACCTTCCTTCCAACACATTTCTGTTCAAGGTCAAACGGCAGGTCCCACGATCCAAATCTTGCAGCTGTGAACTACAACAACAAACTGACAGGCTCCCTCTAGGGGACACAGTTTCTTTTTGTATCCATTTTTAAAATGTATCCAACAAAGGAAATTACTTTCGATTTCAAATCCTTTCGATTCTCAAATACTTTGTATCTTTAAAATACAAAAATGCAGAAGGTGGCGTTGAAGTTAATTTGTTTCTCTTCTTTCTTAATACTATCTGTCAAAGCACTCCACTTTCAATCAATGGACGTCTCAAACAATTTCTGTCCCGACACCCTGTCCCCAGGTTTGGGACGATGGAAACTTAAATTCCTTTACTCTCCTCCTGCAGGATTAAACAGTCAAATTCCCCCCCCCTTTTCTCCTGCTTTCAAGGGGGGTTTTATTAGTTGTAGATGCAGGAAATTTCCAACTTTAAAGCAGTTTCCCAGGCTGTTAGTTTGCAAGGTCTTTGCTTCAGTCTATATACAAAAAGCGGAAGGCGGACTTCCTGTTTAAACCTTCCCGCTTGTGCCTAATTCATAAATTTTACAAATTTCTTGATCCAATTCTCCGTTTTTACTCACGGGTACTTGATTTAGAGTCCAAATCTCATCAGGAAAAAGTCAGCGCTCTCCGGCGATGGCTGCGCGGCTTCCCTCCATGGAAATAGCGATCGGTTCGCAGCACCGCGCTGCTCACCCCACTTCACTCCGGAGCCCCAAAAGGGGGTTCTAGGAAACAACATTTTCACTGGGAATGTAGCTAGGAGAGGGAGGACACATAAACTGTACAAAACCTCTCCCCAAGAGGTTAATTGGATGCCTGATCCACAATCAGATGACCTGGAAACTTTGGAAAAATAAAGAAATGAGAACCACAGGAATCACTTGGTGGTTTTAGTTTCCAAAATCGAGTGAAGGTCTTTGAAAAATGGCATCACTCGGTCTAAGCTCGAGTCCAGCCATCATGGTCTCACACATTCTGGATAGGGTGAAATAGTCACTGTAATGACCATTCATTTCTGGCATTGATTCAATATCAGTAACTGTTTAGAATAATCAAATTGACGAGTTGGAAGGGATCCTGAGGGTCATCTAGTCCAATCTCCTGCAATACAGGAATTCTGCCCAACAGTTGTCCCTGGGTGGGCTTGAAACCCAACCTTCTGGTTAGCAGCCAGACACATGGAGCCACTGTACCACTTTAAAAATTGGAAATGAAACGCTAACCAGGAGAGGATACGTAGCTAGGTGCAGCCAAATGAAGTTATTTCTTATACATGTGATGACAATTCACACCAAAATCACTAAAATTTGTAGAGGCACCATAGATCAGTGGTATAGTATCTGCATGTAGAAGGTCTCAGATCCAGACCTGGCATCTCCACGGGGGGGGGGGGGGCTAACTGAAACAATTTTGAGCCACTGGCACTGAGTGTAGGTAATGCATGGACCAATGGTCTGTTTTACTACAAGGTGTTCCTTTTTTTAAAAAAAATCACCAGTCCCGTAATGATTGGTAACTTCAGCACATAGTGCTCAATAAAGCAAGATAGCCGATTAGCATTACAAGTAAGGAAAGAAATGTATAACAATCAGGCTTCCCCATTCTTTCAACATTGTAATAGATAATCATCCACTAGAACTCAGTCCCATCAGAAAACAACTGTAAGAACGGCAAAGCACGGTATGTATTTAATTATTTTTCCTACTCTACAAACAAGTTTAATTGGAATCTTAAAACAGCAAGGGACAAAAGTTCAGTTCATTAGGGGCTAACTAACTGAAAAGGGCACGCATATATATATATATATAGAGAGAGAGAGAGAGAGAGCTTTCGCCTGATCCAGATGTACCTTCCAACCTCCATCTGAGAACACCAGTAGTGCACACACACATCACCAAGGAAATGTTCTCATTATTATACTCCTAAAGCATAAACCAGGCCACCACAAGCTTTGAAGGTACTGATCTTCAATTATTTCTCTAATTGTTTGGTCTGTTCATATGTCTGGCTAAAAGGGAAGAATCACTGATGCAAAAAAGAAGATACAAATAATTACTATCTCAGTGAGAGCTGCGGTTTTATATCCCATTATTTATTCTTTGTTTTCTTATGCTTGTGACTTGAAGTCAATTGTATTCATGTACAACCCCAAAAGTATAATATACAACACTTGAGACATTTTGTGCGCTTCACAGTAAGCCCAGAAACAACAACAAAACATCCCTCTACTCTGAGTGTCCTGCCAAATCAGGATTCTATTTGGTCCACTTATTATCAAACCTGGCTATTTGTCAATTTAAAATTCATTTTCCCGCTTCCATGACACTGAGAACCAAAAGAGTTGTTATTTATGTTGCTCTTCTTGCCCAAAATGCCTTGGGGAAAGATCTCTAATCTCTCTTGGCTGGATTCCCTACACTGGAAGAGCATGACTTTTATGTCCTAAATCATGCCACTTGTCTGCTTAAAAATACAGAAATATTTTTCAGTGAATTGGAAGCACCTTTTTCGTTTCATTCCATTCCAGACCAAGCCCAATAGTGATTGGTGGGGTGAGAACATTAACTTACTTTCCATCATTACCACTACTGTGGCTTACTGGGAGGGAAGGGGTGAGGTAGCAGCATGGCAAGCATGGTGCAAGCACGCCAGCAGAAATGCTGGATGGATCCGCTAATGTGTTTGCACCATGCCAGCCTCACTGTTGCCTCACCTTTGCCTCCTCTCCTGGTAAGTGACAGCGATGGCAGTGATAGCATATTGGGTAAGCCTTGCCATCCCATCAACTGCTCTTGGAGAAAGCACAAGTAGTTCTACACAAGTCTACAGTACAGATGAGATACCGTGGGTCCCAGAGTCAATTCTAGTCCGTTAGGAATGCCAACAAGCTCCCTGGTCACCAATCCACTTGCAAAATAAGTATATGGAGATGTCACCACAAGACATGCAGGTGGATTCTGGGACCCTAACCCCTGCAAAGGCCCATCGCTCATGCCAGTAGGTTTCAATGCGAACCTACCTAATTTGCACTTCCACAGAATGAAACACAGCCATCCTTTCGAATGTGTACTCTGAATTTTGTGATGAAATTCTCCAACAACACAAGCCTGCTCTGCCCAATTTTAATAATAACCTTGAAAGATTTTTATTTTTATTTTGCTGCTGCATCACACTGTTCACTTGTGTTAAGCTTGTGGTCACTAAGACCCCTAGTTCAAAGGTTTCCAACCTTTTTGAGTCCATGGCTCCCTTGACCAACTACATTCTTTCTGTGTCATCCATGTGGGGTTCAGGAGCCCAGTTTTATCACCCCTTGCCTGCAGAGTTGGCAGCCTCTCACCCTTTTTCAAACACCCCCACTTATTGAGTGTTTCCTCAGCCTCCTCTCCTCTCCACACTTCTTGGAAGTCATCCAGGCAACCACAGCTGCCACCCCAGCCTCTGAGCTGCAACCCCCATCCCAAAGAGAGGTGCCTCCTCACCCTGCCCCACAGGGACCCAGGAAACACCCCGTGGCCAGCCTCAGAGGCACCATTTGCTTGGGGAGCTTGTAGCCAGGGCTGCTGCAACAAAGAGCCATTCAAGCCATTGGGAGGAAGAGACACAAGAGGGCATCAGAGGAGGAGGGAAGAAAAGAGGGACAGAGGCCAGTGTTGTCCACGGCACCCCTGACTATCATTCAAGGCACCCCAGGGTGCCACGGCACACTGGTTGAAAACCACTGCCCTAGATCCTTTTCACATTTACCACTGGCAAGCCAATGCAGCTGGTTATCATTGCTGCCATTCACTGCTTTCATCACTACAAACTGATGAAATGACTCCCTACTATGCAGCCTGTGAATGGAATGGAAAAAATCTGGGGGTGGGAGGAACCTTTTGACTCAGCCCTACAAGTAGTACACTGAGATAGTTTAGGTGGAGGTGGAGCAACCAATCCAAGCTTTCCCACTGAGCTTCATGGCTAGCCAGAGATTTGAAACTAGGACTCTCTGCTCTGACTCCCATTTCTTCTGCCGTGATATAGAAAAATAGAATCATGGAATTGTAAAGTTGGAAGGGACCACAAGGATCATCTAGTCCAACCCCCTACAATGCAGGAATCTTTTGCCCAACATGGGACTTGAATCCATGACCGACTGAGCTACCAAGGCAGATACTGGCTTCCCAGATGTGCAAGCTCACAGTGCAATCCTGTACATGTCTCATCTAAAGTAAGCCCCTCTGAGTTCAGTGGGACCTGCTCCCAGGTGAGTGTGTATAGGATTGCAGCCTTAAACTGATTTGAAACTGCAGTCCTAACCCCACTTACCTGGGAGTAAGCTCCACTGAATTCAATAGGACTTGCTTCTGAGTAGGGCTGCACTGTCGTAGTATTTCTCTCTCCCCAGGAACCTCAGTACTGTGATGGTCACTTTAAGAAAATTATTAGAAACTTCAGTGAATGACAAGTCCCATGCTTCTTTGAGAGAAGCCATGACAGTCAAATTGGTATAATAAATTTGGAGTGTTGAAAAACAAAATAGCTAACATTATCTAGTGTGCGCTAGAATTGGGGAAATGATTTGTTTGGGAATATTTCTGTTGTCATTGTCATTGGTTTCTTTAATTTATTTGGCACATTGGGTTCCCACCCACCCCCGTCCCACTCCCCAATTCAACTGCTGTTGCTGTTGACAAGTTTTGATTTGATTTGATTGTTTTCACTCTGCTTCAGAATGCCACTCCAAGCCTGTCCACAATAAAAATACAAAGCAGATGATGAGAGAGGCCGAAGGCAGGGAAAACAATAAAACAAAAATGCAACCTATTTGCATTTCATTCCACACATGGAATTACACGGTATTTTAAAAGTATTTTGCATGATTGTGTTTTGCTTATTTTAGCATACAACTGAGAAACTGCCTTATTAACTAGTTCACATTTGAATGCTTCTATGTGAAAAGGATATAAACAGTCTTTAAAAAAACAAAAAAACCCATGAAGAAACATTTAGCCATACCCTTTAGAAAAAGTTTGTTTGTTTGTTTGCCACCATTTTTTCTCCTTGATTCTATGAGTAATTTTCAAAAGCGCATTGGCCTTTGCCTTCCAGCAGTGAATTCAGTGCCCCCCTGCCAATAGAAAAGGAGCCCAAGCAGTGGTCACTTGGAGAAAAGAGGGGTGAGCTAGGAATAAGAACATAGGAAGAGCCTGTTCGACCAGGCCAATGGCCCATCTAGCCCATCATCCTGTTCTCACAGTGATTGTTGATATTTTCACCCCTCCCATTGCAAGAATCTCCTGATCTGATGTTTTGAGAAAGGAGGGGGCGGAAATTGCTCTTCTCTTCTTCCACTCCTGACTGACTGACTGCCTGACTCTGTGTGTGGAGAGTCTTATCTATGTGCAGTGGTACCTTGGGTTAAGTACTTAATTCGTTCCTGAGGTCCGTTCTTAACCTGAAACTGTTCTTAACCTGAAGCACCACTTTAGCTAATGGGGCCTCCTGCTGCCGCTGAGCTGCCAGAGCACAATTTCTGTTCTCATCCTGAAGCAAAGATCTAAACCCGAGGTAATATTTCTGGGTTAGCGGAATCTGTAACCTGAAGTGTATTTAACCTGAAGCATATGTAACCCGAGGTACCACTGTAGTGACTAGATGGCTGAGTGGGAGATGTAACACTCATGCAAGCCAGTAGTTCTTTAGTTTGTAGTAGCTATTAGAAATAAAAGGAGTTACGCTTCACAGCTAGCTTCCATGTTATTTATACTCTGCATGAGTCTGGTGCTCACAATGCACTGTTGTGAGTCCAGTGCACTGGGACCTGTTTTCCAGGACTGGAAGGTCTCTGAACGTGCTCCAGTCGCCTAGCCCAGTCAAGGCAGAACCAGTTATTGAGCCCAGTTGCTGCACATCGGTTGAAAGGCATACTGACAGACCAACCAGATGCCCACAGGAAACTTGCAGGCAGAACCCAAGCACAAAAGCTCTCTCCCCTCCTCCATTGCTGCCTTTTGCTGTGGAAGCAGAGCATAGTCATCATGGCTGGTAGCCATCAATAGCTCTCTCCTCCATGAATTTGTCTAACTGTCAGAGAATTCTGATGGAAACAGAAATAGGAGGGGAAATGGCCAGAAAAGATAGGACATGCCAACTATCTGAAGATCTGCTTTGCATTCAAATTGCTGTCTTACCTGCCTATGTTCAAATGCCATCAAACCAAAGAAAACAAATCAACAAAATATAAAGTTATGTCGACAGAAAGAGTTATAAATCTTTCATTGTGTGAGGCTTCCTTACTGAAAAAAAATGTATAAGCAAGGATCAATGAGGAGTTTGGTAGAGTTGGAACCCCTCTTTAGCTAAATACAATAATGGCCCTTCATTTATTCGATGATATTTCCTTAACAATTCTTTATACAACGGTTGACAAGAACTGCAGCACCAAAGAATGTTTTCAGGCGTAAAAGACAGCATCAGTTCAGCATGTTGCATGACAATTCCCCATAAAGTGATTTTTCCTTCGGTTGCTAGGATCCACAAAGTCCATGACAATGACAGGGTTGCCAGTGGGTATCCATTCCCTCCCCCCGAAGCTAGAAGGCTGAGTTTTAAGCCATTGAGTATTACACATTTGTCATACAACACCTTTTGAGTTTCTTTGTTTCTAAGAGAAACAGATTTTTCGTGTCTAACAACGCTGCTGTGCTCCGATGCTGTGTGCTTGCAATGGGTTACATCCCAAAAGATAGGTAAATGCAAGATTTTTAATGCTATGCAGTTCCTTTAACCTTCAAGCAAGCCTTCAGTCAAGCCATACTGTTAGATAGCTTGCCGCTATAAACCTTTGGGCCAGCTGCCATATACTCAGCCATATGTTGTTCCGATGGGGTTTCGCTTGTGAAGTCTTATCGAAAACCATCACCCCTACATCTGCCAAAGTTGTTCCCTGCTATCTTCCCTCCTCCACCTGGGTGGATCAAATGTCAGCTTTGCAAGAAGTTTCTGAACTCTGTGCTGTCACACACACACACACACACACACACACACACACACACACACACAAACACCCCTACCTAAATATAACTGGGTATGTTTTGTTTTATTGATGAGCTTTATTATCCTGGTGAGAGTTACAAATTGGTCTGTTTTGTTTAAATGCATTTGTAAACTTCCTTCTCTTTCTATTTCCTTTGGTCTCTGAATTCAGTTGGAGGCAAACAAATCCTCCAACACACACTTTTGCTACTTCCATCATTGTTGTCATCCTCTCTCCCTCCCTCCCTCCCTCCCCCCCCCCTCTCTCTCCACAAGAGGTGCTGATCTTGCCAACAGATGTCATTCATTTTCATCAGCTTACACCTCAGCACAGGTGGAGGCTGGATATTTTGCATAGGTTGTAGGGGGAGTTTTGTCACTTTGTGATGCAACAGGCAATAGCTCACAACAACAACAACAGCATGAGCCTGCCATTATACACCCCAGTTCAGAGACCTGCCCCTGATTTCCAAGCAGCTCATTGGTTCACACTGGGTGTGGGGAGGCTGTTCATGAACACCTGAGCATTCAGATCAGAGGCACCTAGCCAGTCACATGCATGGGCTACATAATACGCTAGATCAAACCTTTTCATTCATTGGTTCCCTAAGGTTTTGAACCAAGCAGAGAATCAAGGAAACTTGAAACCCATTCAATATCACGAGAGGCAATGGGATAAGTGTGTAAAGGTCTCACAACCCACTCCAAAAATCATGATTAAGGGTGGCATTCCAAAATAGTGGGACTTCCAGTCAGAGGTGTTATGTTCCGTTTGCTGCTTGAGGTGAAACAGGAAGTGCCACTCTGTGCTGCCATCTCCACTGCCACTGCTACCCCATCATACCTGCTGCTGCCACCCTGTCTTGCCCTGCCGCTGCTGCTGCCGCTCCCATACCTGCTGCCACTGCTGCCTACACCCCTCGCTCTGCTGCCGCCACTACATAGTCTGCCACATCTGCCACTGATGCAGAAGCAAAGCCAATTTCAGGCAAAGTTGTGTTGCTTTTGGGCAAGATCTTGCCCAAAATGGATGTGATCTTGCCCAAGATTGGCGCCGATGGCAGTGGTGCTTCTCCACCGCTAGCAGAGGTGGCAGCGCAGCAGGGCACCCATGGGGGTGCCACCTCAGGGGCTTCTGTTAGCTGGGGTGGCAGCCTCATCCTGCCTAATGGCTGGGCCAACTCTGCTTCCAGTGGAAAGGAGGTCTGGAGGCACCCTCCTGCCAAGAGCTCTCAGGGGCATATTATGGAGCACTGTCTTGGCATCGCCACCTGAAAACATGTCCCAGTAGGAGACAGAAAGAAGGAGACGGACTGGGCACAATTGGTGATGGTGAACATTGATGGTCAAAGATGAGACAAACTCTTTCTTATTATTTATCTGGCTGGACGAAAATGCTCTCTGGGACCCAAAGCAGGAGTGCCCTCAGGGCAGCAGCAGCTACCCTCTGAGGCTAAAGCCCCATGTGGGTGTGAGGCAGTTGTTATAATAGACATGAAGTAGAAAAGAAAAGGTGTGGGAAGTGCATTATTTGCTTCTGAAGGCAGAGGCAGCAATGTTAGTTTGGGAAAGGAAAATGTTATTTACTGAACAGAGGTCTTTCAAGGCCAGAAGGTTATTAAACAGTGCTTGAAGACACATTTGCTCCCAGGCTTTCATGTGATAGTTAATCCTCCTCAATTTTCTCTCCCACTGTGTTCTTTTTTCTATGTCTAATAGACTGTAATCCTGTAGGCAGACCCTGTATTTTATCTTATTTATTGTACAGTGAAAATGCTTTAGAACTAATACCTATTATGAATGACATATTGGCCACCTGCTGGTACCTGGCAGGCCTTATGGGAGAGGAGAGACACAAAGGGTTGGATCCAGATAAACATGCTTAGGATAGACCCATTGAAATCAATGAGACTTCAATATGGATCCAACCCAAAGGGTTGGCCAGTTATGGTTCTTTTTCTAAGCCACACACAGGAAACCCATCATGGAGAATGAAATGAAGAACACTTATTTCCATGAAAATAAGCCTGTGTATAGACATATGTGGTCAAGGCCCTGTTGAAACCACACTCACCTTGTTACCACCAGGCTTACAATTTTCCCAACTTAGGGGAAACTGAGTTGTGATAGAAGCCAGCTCTCCACAATTCTGACTAACTCTTGTGGCCTCACAAGGTCACCCCCTTTGCATCCCCAGAGCATTTAAAAAATGGTGTGATGAAATGAAACGTTTAATTTCATATGATTGCAAGATTCTTAAAATGATTTTTCAAAAGGCAAGCAGGCCACCTTAAGCATGGAGAGAAGCATAAATGCTGAGGAATTATAGGTGTCATTTGAAGAGCAAAAAGAGAGAAGCGAAGAGCTCACTTTATAGCAGGCGAAAGTACAGTGACTTCTGTTGGTATACCCTACAGCATTGACACCTTTGAAATTTTGCAAGAGTAACAAATTCCTACATAAAATAGGTTTACAGTGTTCATCTGCTACCCTTAAACATGTGAGTTGCATATCCTCCAATATTTATCCAATGAAAATAGGGATGTCCCATTCCATAACAATAATTTTACTATTTATACTCGACGCATCTTACTGGATTGCCCTAGCCACTCTGGGCAGCTTCCAACATATACAAAAACATAATAAACATTAAATATAAAAAATCTTCCCTATACAGGATTGCCTTCATTTGGCTCCATACCCTCCAACGTTTCTCCAGTGAAAATAGGGACATCCTAAGGAAAAGTGGGACATTCCAGGATCAAATCAGAAACCTGGACGGCTTCTCCAAATTAGGGACGTCCCTGGAAAATAGGGACACTTAGGGGGTCTGGAGTTATTATTAATCATGCTTGAACTAATGTTACCAAGAAAATTGTTCTTCTGTTGTGTCTGAAGTCCTCAGATATGCAAGAAAAAAATGCTGAACTTTATCTGAACATCACTTCTCAATAATGAGGTTCTGTAACTAGTGTTGCACATTTTTCCTGACATCATAGGCTTGGAAAGAGGGCTGGTTCCAGGTTAGCATGGGTTCCTGGCATGACCCCAATCCATCCTGCTTATTATCCTGGCCATTGCAATTGGTGATGGGCGACCTCACTGCCTCTCTCTCTTCTCGTCTTCTTGTCCTTCTGCCTCTCCAACCACTGAGTCTGCCAGTGGGCCCCTTCAGCATGTGGGTGCCCACCATTGCAGCAGGTGGCCTGTCACCCACCTATCGTATGAGAATCTGATGGTTTACACAACCTCCTCCTAAATGACAGCAGGGAAGAAGAAGAGACAGCAAACATAGGCATGGCAGATAAAATGCAAGTGGAAAGGTAGGAAGGAGGCTGGATTGGTAGGTGTGTGCTGGCACCAGCAGTGGTGGTCTCTGAGCATCCCTGGAAGATTCAGGACAGTCAAAACAAAGTACTTGTTCACATAGCACATAGTTGGAACTATGGAACTATGGAATTTGCTCCCTCAAGAAATAGTGAAGGCCACCAACTTGGATAGCTTTAAAAGAAGGTTAGACAACTTCATGGAGGACAAAGTGGCTACTGGCCATGATGCTACCTCCACTGCCAGAGGTAGGATGCCCTTGAATACCAGCTTCTGGAAATCACTGTTACGAAAAAGGAGCAATGCTGCTGAGTGCTCCAGATGGCTGGAAAGCCAAACAGGATGTTGATGTTATGGGACTGTACCGTGGCAACAAAGGACAGTCTATTATGTGCACTGAGCACCGGATGTTAGCTCAGAGTGGTACATGACCCTGTACTGGAAGTACATGGGTGGAGTTATTTTCTCTCTCTGCTGTGGCTCTAAAGAGGGTGCAGACATGTTGTTCTCTGCACTGAGGAAAGACAGAAATAAAGGCATGTAAATACATTTCTGTCTGTCTCTTTCCCCTCCCTGGGGATGGCAGGGAGTGAGGGAGGAGGAGTGGCTGTGTTCTTCTCACGTTTGAAGAAGGATCGGCCGATAAAGACCTCGCCTTGTCTTGCCGGGAGTCGCTGACGGGGGAGGCCAACAAGGAATCAAGCCGGGCACCTGGAGAGTGCCAAATGCCTCTGAATGACAAGGCTTGATATCAACAATCACAAGCTGGCAGATTTCTGCTGTGCTCAGGTCCTGGTTTTGGGCTGCCCATAGGCATCTGGTTGGCCACTGTGAGAAGAAGATGCTGGACTAGATGGGCCTTTGGCCTGATCCAGCAGGCTCTTTCTATATTCAGACACTTAACAATAATGCCTCGTGCCATGGGACCTGCTGTCTTCTCATAAGAGTGCATGTCAAAATGTCCACATCCTGTGGGGAAGATGAGGGAACCGAAATCAGTACTGATCTAAATAAAGCCTACTCAAGGTGATGTTGACATTTCCATTCCACCTTAAGGAGCAGAAGTGTGGAACTGTTGTGTGTCACATGTCTGTTTACATTCCAGCACAGTATGCTGGGAACTTCCGTTGTGTATAGCTTTTGTTTTTCCCGTTCTCTCTGAGAAGATGAGAGAGAGAGACGACATGTTTCTTTGTCCTGATTTATGATTAATAAATCTGTAGTTGTAGTATGCTTCCACAAGCCTCACACCTATTCTGTGCGTGCAGTTCACTCTGCTGATAGTGTGCCCTGGCTTTGAAGCCCGGGTTACTGATTTACGTCGGAGCAGATGCCAATGGTATTCAAATCGGGAAGACTGGAAGGAGACAACCCAGCTGGGGCTAGCCAGCTGGCCTCCTGGCCCTCTGCATGCCGACAGGTAGACCCATTGAAATTCATGAATCTATGTTAGTCATGTCCATTAACTTCAATGGATCTATCTTGAGTACTACTACTATCCTATTCGGCAAGGGAAATCAAATTCAGCAATCATCCATTTCCATGAGATGTGCTTCAGTTCTAATAACTCCCACCCCTAGCAAGCGAAAGTCTTATATTGTATCCGTCTTATTTTATTGCTGGCCAACTTTTGTCCTTCACTAAACCTGTGGTGCAAATGTCTGAACAGAGCGGAAAGAATGACATGACATGGGATGAGTGTACCTCTCTGGAACATATAAGCGTTTCAGTCACTATACAGATTTTTTTTTTCAAACTGTAAATCATCTGTGAGCCAGGATTGTTCTACTAATTACAGCAAGAAGCTGTGCTCATTAGCTGTTCTCATCTGGCTCACTGCACGAGCTAAATAGTCCGTAAATGAGCCAGCAATTATTGTTGTATTACCACTACCAGCTACTGCTCATATCAAAATATCTGCACCAAATGTTGCGCCTGTTGGTGTTCTCAGGTTAGGCATTTCATAAACATATTGAAGCAGTTAATTGGGCAATCATTTGGAGGAGAAGGGGGATTAAAAATAGTATCAACAATTAAGTATTTGCTTGGATGCCAGAAAGGTGAGTTCTGCAGAAAAAAAATAACTTCAAAATCCACACAGCAATGGGCCTATGCAAATATTTTTCAAATTATGAAAATGGCCTTCAGGCCCACATGCATTCCCCACCATCTTTGCTACAGCAGCAAGACATTTAGGCTGCATTATAAAGTTTCAATAGAGACATTATGGTTGAATTATTGGCATATCACTTATGCACAGGGTGTGCTGTTTCCTCTTCCATCACTCACACAGAGGCCAAGTGCATGCAAAGGTTAGCACCATTGCACCAGTCTGGTACCATTACAAATGCCATTGTTAAGTAGAGTTAGGCTACACCCACACCATACAGTTGGAGCACTATGACATCACTTTAACAACCACGGCTTTCCACAAAGAGCCCTGGGAAGATAGATTGATGTGTCAAACAGCCAGAGATTTTGCAAACTGAATTAAAAACTTAAGAAGAACTTGCTGGATCAGACCAGTGGTCTATCTAGTCCAGCATCCTGTTCACACAGTGGCCAACCAGATACCCATCAGAAACTCCACAATATGCAACACCCACCATTAAAAGATCCTGCCACAACATCCAAAGTGGCCAAAGGTCTATTTGAACACAAAAGTTCAGAGGAAAGGAGTGAGGGTGCCAGCCTAGCCTTCCATGGAAGGGAGTTCCACAATCTGGGAGCAGCCACCAAGAAGGGCCTCTCTTGTGTCCTTTTTAAATGTGACTGTGAAGGTGCTGGGACCAAAAGAAAGGCCTACCCTGAAGATCTCACACCCTGGATATGTCATACAGGAGATGCAGTCATTTGGATAACCTGGACTTTACAGGTCATCTAGGACTTTGTAGGTCATAACAAGCACTTTGAATTGTGTCCAGAAATAGACTGGTAGCCAGTGGAGCTGTTGTAACAAGGAGTTTCTGTTCTCCCTTAACTGGCTCTGATCAGCAACTTTAATCATTTCTTTCTTAAGATTTGTTCTAAACCAGACCCTCCTCAGCTCGACTTTCCCTCTGCAGTCAGTTTAAAAGCTGCTCTGCTAGCTTTTTAATTTTAAGCTCCAGCAGTCTGGTTCCATCCAGTTTAAGTGGAAACCATCCCTTTTGTCCAGGCCATGTTTTCTCTCAAATGTTCCTCAGTGCCTAACAAATGCAAACTCCTGCTCTCAACACCATCATCTCATCCATGCACTGAGACTACAAAGCTGTGCCTGTTGAGTGAGTGGAACTTGTCACATTTCAGAGAAATATACCTCTGAGGTCCTGGCTATCAACATCCTACCTAGCAACTTAAATTTGACTTCCAGGACCTCATAGACTGCTGCAATGTGCTTCTGCATGGGGCTACCTTTGAAGGTGACTTGGAAACTACAACCAATCCAGAATGTGGCTGCCAGACTCGTGATTGGGAGCGGCTGCTGGGACCATATAACACTGGTCCCAAAATATCTACATTGGTTCTCAGTACATTTCCGAGCACAGTTCAAAATGTTGGTGCTGATCTTTAAAGCCCTTGGCACTGTATACCTGAAGGAGCGTCTCCACTCTCACTGTTCAGCCCAGACACTGAGATCCAGCTCCAAGGGCCTTCTGGCAATTCCCTCACCATGAGAAGTGAGGTTACAAGGAACCAGGCAGAAGGTCTTCAGATGCCAAGGAGATAAATGACTACACGACTTTCCAAAGACCTCTGAAGGCAGCCCCGTATCAGGAAGTTTTTAATGTGTGATGTTTTGCTGTGTTTTTATTATGTTAAATGCTGCCCAGAGCGACTGGGACAACCCAGTCTGATGGGCAGGGTGTAAGTGCGCCACAACCACTGACTCCTTCCTACACAGCTATCTAGATTATGGGTGACACCCAAAACCTTCAGACGGGCAACACCTGCAACCAGGCAGACAATTCACCCTGCAGTCTGTAGGTGCATGACATTGCTAATGATCTATGCTCTTAATTATCAAATCACTCTCTACAAGGATCCCTTCACCCCCTGGAGAATAGTAGCTTGTCCCCTAAGGAATAGGTCCCATCTAAGGGCTCATTTCCCTTATTCTCAGGGTGACACCCTCCTTCCCCGAAACCATTATTCTTCGTAACAGCCAGGGAGCTATCATTGTGGGAGTGTGACACAGCTATAACATCCCCAAAGGCCACATGCACCAACCTCTCTGCCTCTCTCAGCTTTTCCAGATCAGCCACCTTGACCTCAAAGGAACAAACTTGTTCCCAGAGAGTTGGGAACTCATGGTACTAAAGACATACCCCAACTTCTGTACAACAAACAGATACTTGTATATTTGTCATATAGTGCCAAACATGGGAAATCCCCCCCTACCCACCCATTCACCCACTGGCTTTCTAGCTGCATAACTGTCTTCTTGAATTATTTTATTCAGAGTTTGTTTGGTTTAGGACAATGGGGGGGGAGTTTTTCCCCCCTCTAGCATTGCAATCTCCCAAAATGTGAAAAGGACTGTCCATTGTAGGCAGGATGCTGAACTTCAGGAGAGTTGTGTCTTCTTTCTTGTCTGGGGGCACTAACAAGAATTGATGCTACTGTTCAACTGAAGCCAGGAGGAAACCCTGTATGACACAAAAGTGCTCTGTACAAAGATCACTCTTACAAAGAACATTCTCACAAAAAGCATTTCTAAGGTGAGGAAGTGACAGCTATTTCCATGGCCAACACCTAGGTACTGGAAAGAGTGAGTGTGCACACCTGCCCATGTACTATTGGCACACAGGGCAAGGTGAGTTGTGGCATGTCAAGGAAGCTACGTTAGGCGCTGCTGGTCAAACCTCTGTGTTATGTACTGAGTTGAATAGGATCCAAACTGCAGCAGTCTGATTGGTCCTAGAACAATAGGATCCAAAAGGCAGCGGTCTGATTGGTCCTAGAACAATGCAGCAGTATGACTGGTTGGCAGGAACCACCCAATCATGCTCCAGATAGAAGTGAATCCACAACCTGATTGGCTTACAGTAGAATTCCGGAATTAGCCAATCATGTGCAGCCCATTGTGTAAATAATGTATATAAAGTGTAAATAATGTAAATAATGTATACTTTGAGGGGACTTTCATTCATTCATTCCTCCTCACCACTATGAGCTGAATAAAGAGCATGAAATCACTTTGCGACTCTGAGTATATTTCACTGGCGACGAAGGTGGGATCCCGCTGAGCTGACTGCCACACACAGCACCGCAGCACCGCCACCTGCAGCACCGCTGCCTCGCACCGTGTATCCAGGCTTCAGCTCTGGGACACAAGGAACTCAGAATGGCAACTGACAGCAGCTTCTCGCCGTTCAACCCAGCATCTGGAGACTGGGAAGCGTACGCCTCCCGTTTCACCTTCCTCCTAGAAACCAAAGGGGTCACCGATGAAGAAGACGCCAAGAAGAGGGCAATATTCTTCAGCATCTGTGGAGAGGAGACGTTTGAAATCGCCCGGGCTCTCCTTGCGCCTGAAGACGTCGCTACTGTTCCATACAAAACAAGAATGGAACAGCTGAAGGGGCACTTTTCGCCGCAGCCCTCAGTGGTGGCTTGTCGAAATGCCTTCTATGCAAAGCGGCAAGCCCCTGGGGAAACCATAACTGGGTTTGTGACCTCTCTCCGCCAAGCCGCCCGGTTCTGCAACTTCTCAGAGCTGGAGAACATGCTTCGTGACCGCCTCGTCGGTGGCCTGAAGGATGAGAAGCTGCAACGATGCCTCTACGCTAAGAAGGACCTAACGTTCCAGGTCACTCTGGAGGAGGCCCTGGCAACGGAAGCTGCTGAGAGGTCGACGCAAGAGGCACGGCCGAGCCTGCCATCCCAACCGAGGGTCCACCACAAAGACCTCACCGACGACTCAGGATCTGACAAGGAGGAGGTGCACCGAGTACAGCAGCACACTCAAGCAGCCCACATACCACAGCTGCCTCGACGAGAAGGAGGGAACTGCGCGAGCTGCGGGGAAAGTCACGAGAGGAGGACCTGCCGTTTCCGCAACGCAGAGTGCAGGCAGTGCAGAAAATTGGAACACATCACCCGGGTGTGTCGAGCTCGGCCCACCCGACGCCAGGCATCAGATGACCAATCCAAGAGCCCCAGGTCCCAGGGCCCAACACACCAAGGCAACTCAACGGAGCTCACGGACTTCCAGGTATACCGGTTGCCCCACCCCAACGTAGAGAAAATTTATGTGGAGGTACAGATAGAGGGGGGCCCATGCCGCATGGAGCTTGACACGGGTTCAACTCTATCCATAATCTCGGCAAGGACCTTAAGGAAACTGTGTCCTACTGGGGGTCCCAAACTCAGGCCGGCCCCATTCACCCTCCGGGACTTCCAGAAACGTAAGGTCCCCACAATGGGGGTGGGGACCTTCAGGGTGCAATACCGAGGACGGACGCGGCAACTGGACTTGCTTGTGGTCAAGGGCCCCTACATTAGCTTACTGGGATTGGCATGGTTTGGACCACTGGGGCTAGCCGTCACCGGGGTGAACCACATGAGCTTACAAGTGGACGTGGACGCCATATGCAAGGAATTTCCGGGGGGTTTTGATGGGAAATTGGGACAGTATACGGGCCCCCCCATTGCTCTACAGCTTGACCCTGCAGTACGACCAGTCAGGCTCAAGGCCCGCCGGGTCCCGTTCGCCCTGAAACCCCGTATAGACGAGGAATTGGACCGACTCGTGGAGCAAGGAGTGCTGGAGCCGGTGCCTAATGCCCCCTGGGAAACCCCAATCGTCACACCTGTCAAGCCTAATGGTTCGGTCCGCATCTGCGCAGACTACAAATGTACCATAAACAAGGCCCTCACAGCCCATGCATACACAGTGCCAGTGGTCAGCCATGTCCTTGCCACCCTGGCTGGGTCGAAAATTTTTGGCAAGCTGGACTTGGCCCAAGCATATCAACAGCTGCCAGTAGATGAGGCCACAGCAGAGGCACAGACGATTGTGACGCACAGAGGAGCGTTCAGGGTAAAGTAAAGCGGCTGCAATTCTCTCCTTAAAGGGATTCCTGGCGTCACCCCCTTCTTCGATGATGTGTTGATTGCCGGGCCCACACCAGAGGAGTTTGAGGACCGCCTCTGCACCGTTCTGCACCATTTCCAGACGGTGGGTCTCAAGGTGAAGCGGGAAAAATGTCTACTAGGAGTGCCTCAGGTGGACTTTCTGGGATTTATGATGGACGCAGAAGGGGTCCACCCGACTGGGGACAAGGTACGGGCCATTTGTGATGCCCCAGCGCCCAAGAACAAGACTGAACTTCAGGCCTTCTTGGGACTATTGAACTTTTACCATTCCTTCCTTCCCCACAAGGCGGCGGTAGCGGAGCCCCTACACAGACTCCTGGACAAGCGGGCCCCTTGGGTGTGGGGCCAGCGCCAGGAGGCCGCATTCCAGGCAGTCAAGGACTTGCTTGTCTCAAACTCGGTCTTGGCACACTTCGACGAGAGGCTGCCGGGGGTGATAGCATGCGACGCCTCACCCTATGGCATTGGCGCTGTCCTGGGACACCAACTCCCGGATGGAAGAGAGGTACCGGTGGCATACTTTTCCCAGACACTCAACACAACCGAGCAGAACTACTCGCAAATCGACAAGGAGGGTCTGGCAATCGTGAAGGGAGTAAAAAAATTCCATGATTTCTTGTACAGGCGGCCCTTCACCGTGGTGACTGACCACAAGCCGTTGCTTGGCTTGTTTGCCCCCGAAAAGCAGACCCCCCAAGTGCTGTCTCCTCGCGTCCTCAGGTGGTCAATTTTCCTTGCCAGCTACCAGTATGCACTGATTCACCGCCCTGGGAAGGCGATGGGCCATGCGGACGCCTTCAGCAGGCTACCACTACCGGAAACAGGCCCCGACCCAGCACCTGCACAAGAGGTTATGAGCCTGGAGCTGCTTCCCGACCGCCCCATTCAGGCACAAGAAGTTGCACACCATTCCAAGAAAGATAGGGTCATCTCCCAGGTCCTGGAATGGGTGTGGAGGGGATGGCCCAGCAGCAGTCCCGGGCCAGAATTCGCCGGCTACACAACCCGCAAACATGAACTGTCGGCCCACAAGCGGTGCCTGTTATGGGGAAGCAGGGTCGTTGCTCCCCAGCCCCTCCGCAAAAGGGTCCTCACAGCCCTACACGAGACACACCCAGGGGTAGTAAGAATGAAGGCCCTTGCCAGGAGTTATGTGTGGTGGCCGGGGATCGACGGAGAGATAGAGGCCTGGGTCAAACGCTGCCAGGCCTGCCAAGAATCCCGCCCAGATCCCCCAAGGGCCCCAGTCCAGTCCTGGGAGTCCGCCCGAGCACCATGGTCACGCCTGCATGTGGACTTCGCTGGCCCCTTTCAGGGGAAAACATTCTTCATAGTGGTGGACTCCTAAACCAAATGGCTGGAAGTCGCACTGGTACCGTCCACTTCTACGTCCGCAGCCATCCGGGTACTACGCAGGCTGTTTGCAACCCACGGGCTCCCTGACACTCTCGTCTCAGACAACGGGACTGCATTTACGTCAGGAGAATTCCAAACCTTCACAGAGCAGAACGCCATCCGCCACATCTGTTCGGTGCCATTCCACCCTGCCACCAATGGCCAAGCAGAACGCATGGTGCGGACCACCAAGGACACCCTTCGCCGCATGATGCAAGGGGATTGGGAGTACCGCCTTGCCACATTCCTCCTAGCACAACACAGCACCCCCAGCTCAACGACTGTCCGGAGCCCCGCTGAACTACTAATGGGTTGGCACCTTGCAATCAGATTGGACCGCCTTCACCCCGATAGAGCTCAGGATGAGGTAGTGGTGGGGGAAGGCAGGAACCCCCGGACCTTCGAGGCTCAGGGCCCAGTGTACGCAAAGAATTTTGGGGCAGGCCCAGCATGGGTACCCGCCACAGTCACCAGGGTCACTGGTCCCGTGTCGTACGAGGTGCTAACGGATGGGGGGCAATGCTGGCGCCGCCATTGCGACCAGATACGGCGACGATTCCCGGGAGAAAACCAGGAGGAGAAAAGGTCAGAGGAGTCCCAAGGGAACAGAGGGGCAGTGAGGCCCATAGAGCAGGAGGGGCCAGCAGGAGAGGCAGAATCAGTAAATACAGAGAGGACCCGCGAGGCCGAAAGGACACCGGAACCAGAACCATGACTGAGCGAGCCGGTTGCGCCAGACCAAACAGGCCCATCACAGCCAGCATCCTTGGAACACGAGCCAGAACCTGAACCCCGGACCAGGGAACACCACAGGCCGCAACGCACACATAGGCCGCCGGCGTACCTCGAGGACTATGAATGCGACCTCCCGGGCAGGACTGGAACTTAGAGGGAAGGGGTGTTATGTACTGAGTTGAATAGGATCCAAACTGCAGCAGTCTGATTGGTCCTAGAACAATAGGATCCAAAAGGCAGCAGTCTGATTGGTCCTAGAACAATAGGATTCAGAATGCAGCAGTCTGATTGGTCCTAGAACAATGCAGCAGTATGATTGGTTGGCAGGAACCACCCAATCATGCTCCAGATAGAAGTGAATCCACAACTTGATTGGCTTACAGTAGAATTCCGGAATTAGCCAATCATGTGCAGCCCACTGTGTAAATAATGTATATAAAGCAGATACTTTGAGGGGACTTTCATTCATTCATTCCTCCTCACCACTATGAGCTGAATAAAGAGCATGAAATCACTTTGCGACTCTGAGTATATTTCACTCTGCTATCTGAATATGCAACACAACATGCAATCCTATGGTGGTGTACTTTGTCAGCATGAAAAAATTACAAAATTAATTGCTCTCTTGTTTTCTACATTTGTCTGCTGCATAAGGAGATCATTCTGCTCTGTGCTGAGCTGGTGAACCTTGCATCAGTGGATCTACAGTTTGGGTGGGATCTACTGGTGGAGCAACTGCAGTAGCTCAGCAAAGGGTTTCTGACTCCCAGTTGCCTAACTGGAGTAACAACACAATGCTTTTGTTGTTGTTGAAAGCTGCTGAAATAAAGAAAGCTAACAAGGAGCAAACTTGTGTGAAAAGTACTAAGAACTCGGTTCAGTTCTGACCCTGAAATAAATTCGTAGGCTCAGAATGTGCTCATTGACAACAGGACGCTGGACTTGGTGGGCTTTCAGCCTGGTCCAACGGGGCTATTTTGCACCTCAATCTAGTTGATAGATCTTGGGGTGCTAGTAAAACAACGAAACAGACTTGACAAGGCTGACATTTGCCCTGCTCTGATCTGCATGCTGCATACCCTCAGATTTAAAATCAGGTTTTTAGAGAGGGGATTTAGAGTGGAGAAATATTGGGAGGGGGGCTTACACTGCTCCAAATAGCTGTGCCCCTGGCTACTTTTTTCTTTGTGGATTTCCAGACATCTGTTTGGAACCTTGCACAAAAGGGTGAAGCATCTTTGGGGGGTAATTTGGAGCAGAGATGTGGCAGGGGGCCTCCCCCCTGCTGCTTCTCTGCCCCAGATCCATCCCACCATCACTGAAACTGCTTTGCCCTGGGAACACGCAGTCAGCCTCTGAACTAAAGTGTTGTTCCAAGAAAAACGGGAAGTAACTTCAGTGAAATAAACAGCTGAATATATTTGAATAGTCTGTTATTCGGGTTTGGCTGCTTCTGTGTTCTTTCGCTGTTAGAAGAATTAACACCCAGGTTTAATGGATGACAGAAAAAGAAGCTGGCGTGGGCGCCTTGTCTTTTCATTGCTGGCATATGCAGCAATAAGCAAATCAAAAAGAAAGGGCTATGAGGTTGGAATAAAGCAAAGGCTAAAATGGCACATTTCCTGCAGTTTTGGGTGACCTATAAGCTGCATGGTGGCAGGCAGATTTCACAGCATTCTCCAGCTTCCATTTGCTCAGAACTAGCAATTATTCCAGGTGGTGAAAGGGGAAATTGCTTGAGCCAATATTATAGCAGTAATCAATATGTAAATGCCATTCTGTAAACCTCAGGTGCATGATTCAGGGCAGAGGGAAACAACTTATATGTCTGCAATAGGCATTTAAAAGTTAGCGATAAAAATTATTTAACTAGAACATGGAGAACCGTCATAGATTCCAGTTTAAACAGAATTCAAGGGCATTTCTGCGAAGAGCCAAATGCAACTTTTTACAGCCTGCCTCCTTTACACGTATACTTGCTGGTAAGCATTGCTGACATCAGTGGGGCTTACTTCCAAGGAAGCGTGCATAGGACTGTAGCTTTGGAGCATTTTTGAACATGAAGTTTGAATTGCTATTCAGCCTCTACAATGCCTAATGCGAAAGACAAAAAGAGCCACCTTTTACAAACTGCTGAGCTGCAGAATTGCCAGGGTAATACTTTGGCATGAATAGGGGGCAGAAAAAGCAGGCAACAGTAGAAGCAATGCTGCCAAAATATGCCACCGCACATCCCAGCACAGTGCAGGGAGAAAAGCATCATCCAATGTGCCTAAGAACATTGAACATATGCAGAGGAAGCAGCAACATTTACATTGGTCTGAATTCCCTGTGGAATGCACACTAGAGTCACATACATTCATTCCTAGCAACAAACATATGGGACTTCTGTCACTGGAATAGTTCCCCACATCCCAAAAATGGATAGATAGGAACCTGTCTGCATCAGCCAGCAGTTGCTGCAATTTATATACATAGTACATTTGTACCCCACTTAGATTTGTTTTAATGTTAAGCAGTCTAGAAACAAATACATACTAACAAACAGCTGTTGATGATCCCTGATCTGGATTGGGATTATGATCCCTGAAGGAGGCAGCAATAAGATCAACCCTAAAGATGCCTTCCATGGACATGGAACATCTTGACAATTTTGGCCCAGTGGCAAATGTCCCCTTTGTGGGCAAGGGTTCTTGAAAGGGTGGTTGCTGGTCAGATCCAGGTACACTTTGAGTACACAAATTTTCTAGATCCATTTCAGTCATGATTCAGGCCTGGTTTGGGTATGGAAGCTGCCGTGATCACCTTGTACAATCACCTATGCCGGGGGAAAAACAGAGTGAGTGTGATTCTGTTCATTCTCCTTGATCTCTCAGCAACATTCAGTGCCATAGAACATGGTATCCTTCTGGGGCAACTGTCTGAGCCCGGTATTAGGGGCACTGCATTGCAGTGGTTTGGATCCTGCTTGGATGGTCAGCTCCAGAACGTGGCTCTTTGGAAAACCCTCAGAGAATAGCAATGTTTCCTACCTGGAATCCCTTGGGGATTGGCTTTGTCCCTCGTGTTGTTTAACATCTGCATGAAACCTCTGAGTGAGGTCATACAGAGTTTTGGAGTGTGTTGCCATCAATATGCAGCTCTATTCACCTTTCAGTCTTCTGCAGGTGAGGCAGTGGATGTGCTTGGTTGCAATAACGAACTGGATGAGGGTCAATAACCCAGACAAGACTGAGAAGCTGTTAGTGAAATGGCTCCTCTATTCAGCTGAGTAGCATGAACAGATGAGGGTCACACTCCCTCTGAAATTCATAGGTTTTTTAGGGTTCCAGCTGGATCCACTGCTATCATTTGAGGCACAGGTGGCCTCAGTGGCATGAAGTGCCTTCCACCAGCTTAGGCTGGTGGCCCAACTATGGTCCTATCTGGTCAGGGACAACTTGGCTGCAGTGGTCTATGCTCTGATAACCTCAAGACTTGATTATTGTGAGGCGTTTTATGTGTGGATTCTTTGAAAATGCGTTGGGGGCTTTATTGCAGGACACAGCTGCCTGATTGCTGACAGGTTCAAGGCAAATGGATCATATAGCAGTTAGGAAAGTGACAGGAAAGTGCATCACTAAAGTGCGGGGGGAATTAATGATTAATGGGAAGATGTACAACCACTGCAGAAGCAGGTTGGTAGTAGGAATGCTCATTGTTTTATAACCTCCCAACAAGCAAATCAGAACAAGGGCTCAACAAAGGCCAGACATCCTCTAACCCCCTACATGAGCTTTGATGCTAGCGAATCACAATGAAAGCTCAATAACGAATCACAATGAAAGCTCAATATTCAGGTCATCTGGGGGAGTTCTGTATTGCTCAAGTTGTACTTCAGTGCTTGTAAATGTTTCACGACGCTCCGGCTGCCAATTCAGCTGAGGACAGTAATGCTATTCACGGGACCTTTTACTATTGTACCCTGAGTTCCAATAAGTCCTCAGTAAAAGCTCTAAGAAGTAATGAACAATGGCAACAGGTGACTAATTATTCATTCTTTCTTTCCTCTCAATTTCCAAGGAAAGCAAAGTTCAGCGGGTGAAGGAAAAAGGAACCCTTGAAGGTGTCATTCAAAAAAATGCTTGGGAAGGTTACGGAAGTAGGAAATTGAAGTAGTGTTGATGAGGAGACAGTTTAAGGCTGCTTGTTAGCATATGCCGAAAGCTTGTGTGTGTGTGTGCACGCACTTGGAGGTCACATCATTAATTAATATACAGTCAAAGTGCCAAAACACATGAAACTGAGTCAGCTCTGAGTTTTCTAGACTCCGATGGCCGATCAGATTACTGCAAACTGAATTAAGCCTGTCAGAATAATGAAACGGTTTAATGAAACAACTTTACGGTGTCAGCTTGATTTGTGCACGCAATAGCAAGACGCTGTCATTTGGATCAAATGCGAAAAGATCTTCTCCTGCTCTTCTCCTGGGCATGGAATCGCACTAACATCTGTGAGTGTCCTCACCATCCTTGTGAAACATCAGGAGTGTGACAAGGTAGCTTTCACACAACCCGCCCTCTCTCTGCCTCCTAGCACCAAAAGCACTACGAGAGGGAAAACTCTTCCCCTGCCGTCGCCACCCTGTTCAAAATAAATAAAGGAGCCACAAAAACAGCTGCCGCTGCCTGAAGCACACTCAAAACATTGTGTACGAGCTCTGCATTTTCTCTTCTCACCTCTGCCCCTCTGGCAGCACTACTGTTAAGAAAGCAGAGGACCAGACCACGCACAAAGAGCCTCAATCCTTTGTCCCACAGACAGGCAAGATGTATAGCTTTGATCACCAGTCCCCACACTCCCAACCAACAAGCACAATGAATATACAGAGCTCCAGTCCAAAGCAGCATAGACTTTGGTATAAATTACCCATTGTTACAAGCTGAGAGGCTTATGTCTTTTCTCCAGCTTTGCCCTTGCTAATTCATGCCACGGTTCCTGAATGAACATATCACAGGGGGCTGGCAGAATCACTCAGTCAAATCATGTTGACAGAATCTTCATTCACTTCAAACTTGCTCACCTCAAACGGGTTTTTGTAAGGAGCGTTAAAGTGTGGCAAATGCCCTGGGTGATCCTCTGGTGATTCCACACCAGGATGAGCCAGTTGGTGAGAGGGGTGTATAGTATGGCAAGCACCCGGGGGAGAGGCCCTGTGAAAACTTCCAGGAACAATACCTGGCATCTCCAAAACTCTGGTGATCATCTTAAAGATCAGTCTAGAATGAATTAGTGGTGAATTTTCCGACCCTACCTTTCCTCCTGGAGCTGAGGAAAATTCTCAGAAGAAGCTCGGTAAAAATGCCTCTTTGATTATTGCCGCGAAACCTGTTAATTTTGCCATGCACTTTGTCTTTGCTAAGAAAAGTAAAGGAGGCCATTATTGCTCTTGGGGACAAAAGCCATTATTCCAACAGCATCTGTCAAACCAACAGTGGTGATGTTGAATAGATAATCTGTGAATGTGTTTAGGGTGCTACATACAAGGAGATGGCTGGTCTCTCAGTGGAACTTTGCTATGCATTTCAACAATCCTTAGACAAGAGGGAGGATTTCCTTTGGCAACCAGGGTACAGCATTGTTCAGAGAATGCAAGCTGATTTTACTATTATAGGTGAAGATGGCTGAGCTTCGTTCATTCATGGACCTCCAATGCAAGCTGATTTTATTACTATATATTAAGTTAGTTCGGCTTCATTCATTTATATTCTCATCAGAAAGTTAAGGGACCTGGACCTTTCTTCTAACATCTGTGATTGGATTAAAGACTTTCTGACAGATTAGACACAAATAGTGAGGACTGGGCCTGTTACATCTACCTCCCTGAAGCTCAGCATTGGCACTCCACAGGGATGCGTGCTAAGTCCATACCTGTATTCATTGTATACATATGATTGCATTTCATTTGACCCATCTACTGCAATTATTAAGTTTGCTGATGACACCACCATAATGGGTTTAATTACAGGCAGAGATGAATCTGTGTACAGGGGGGAGGTTCAAAAGGCATCCACATGGTGCTCAGAGAACAATCTGCACCTAAACATTGGCAAGACAAAGGAGATGGTGTTGGACTTTCAGAGGAAGAGAGGGGAACTAGCCCCGTTGTATACCGAGGGGGCTGTGTGGAGAGACTCTCTTCCTTTAAATTCCTGGGAGTCCATCTTAGTGAAGACCTTACTTGGAAGGTCAATACAGCCCAGGTGGTTAGGAAGGTCCAACAGAGACTTCATTTCCTTAGGGTCTTGCGAAAGAACAATGTTAGGCAGCAAATGATGATTTCCTTCTATCGGTCCACGATAGAAAGTGTTTTCTCATACTGTATTACGGTGTGGTACACTGGTTTGACAGCCATAGACAGAAAGTCTCTACAGAAGGTGGTGAAGACAGCACATGATATCATGGGCTGTCCCCTGAGTCCGCTAGATGTTATCACAGGAGACCGTTGCCTCAGAAGAGCAAGGAACATTCTCAGGGGTGACTCACACCCTGGCCAGCACCTTTTTAATCTCCTGCCCTTGGGCAGAAGATATAGCAGCATGATAAGTCGCACCAACAGGTTAAAGAACAGTTTCTACCCATAGGCCGTGAGGCTGCTGAATGGAAGACAGCCAAGAATGCATCTATGCCTACATCATACAAGCTGCATTAACTAGTACTGGCCAGAAATTGTGGATGAAAGATACTTGAGACTGTGAATGGCCAGTCAAATTACTGTATGGGACTGTTAGAAAGTGAAATGTTGTCTCTTTCCAGCTTTTTCCTTTCACCATTCTGAAAATGCTTGCACAGTGTGGAAAATGACCTGTGTGATATATTTCTTCACAGTACAGGCATGTTCTTGCATGAGTCAGGAACACATAAATGGATAGCGAAAGGGGCAAGAGCTGTGGGTAACACATTTCAACCAAACAGTTCACCAACTTCCCATTACAATGATATCTGTATATAGCCAAATCTGTATTTTGGATAACAGAAGAAAAGAAAGAGCAATGCCAGAAGTGACACAAAAACATTCCCGATTAAATGAAACACTGGTGTTGTTGTTTTTAATACTGAAGATTCAACCTAGGAGCCTTCCAGACTGACGCGCCTTTGCAGATATTGTATATTCTGTAACATGTCACTGATGCAATAATATGGCATTAGCGGTGGATTTACAATGGACCTCATCATCCTGCTTTATTAGTTGTTCTGCAATGCTTCCCAGATTGTTCCACCACATGGGAACCATCCTCTTGCAGAGATTATGGGGTTTTTTTATTTTCAGGTGTCTCCTGGAAACACCTGACAGGCCTGTGCAGCTGTCTGTATGGATTAGTCATTCGCTTTAATGATGATCTGGATTTTTAAAATGGTGTTTTATGTTTTATTGTTGTATACCACCCTGGTATTTTAGGAGACTGTTGTAAAATAATTTTTTAAGAATAGTTTTTGTTTTGTATTGTTTTTTAAAAAAGGAAAATTGAGAGATGTAAAGCTACAGGGTTTCAGTAGGAAGTTGCAGGACACACACTGATGGGAAATGAAGCACTAGGTCCACCCCAAAACTTCTGCAGATGAAACAGCATTGAAAGCAGGATGGAATATAACGGCTCCAATACCAAGCTGAGCCCAAATCATCACAAATGCATGGTGATGTTGCACCACCATGTTGTGGATCTCTCTTCGCCTTCCAGCTGTTGCCACGAATGTAGAACAAGGATGTAAAGTAAGAGAGAGGGACACATAGCAGTGGGTTTAAAAGGCAATCATGATGTAATTACATGACAGCCCTGCATCTTTACTGAAAGGTTCTGCAAGACTGTAGTAGAGAGCTGTCCAGGTCAATGCTCCGCAAGTGTGTAGGTGCTGACTGGGCAGGCATGCCCAACATGGCCATAGGATGTCAATTCAGTGGCCCTGCGCCTGAACAATCTGCAGCCACAGTCCTATACAATGCTGACTCAGATGCTCACCACCACCATTACCACCTCCTCATGAAGCCTGTCAGTAAGTTCACAGGGGACATGTCACTTCAGGGCTAGCAGCTTCTTTCCACATGCTGCTGTGTGCACCCTTCTAAGCTACCGCTGGTGCAGACACTCTCACCATTAGGTGTGAGGAACCTTTGCTCCAGCCCTTGAGATGTTGCTGCACTACAGGTCCCATCAACCCCAACCAGTGTCAGGATGCTGTCAGTGACTCCCAGCTGGTTGCCCAGGAAAGTATTAAGACAAAGGAAAGTTTCGTACCGTCCTTTTTTATTTCAATCTTTACACAGAGAGGCTATAGAACCCAGCCTCTTGGATAATGGTGTTGTCCCTAGTGAATCTCCATCCCCCATCTCTCCCACTTCCTCATTCGTCACTTCTACAGGTGCTGCTAAGTGCCCTCTGTCTTTGAGCTCTTTGCTCTCCTTCTTCTAAGGCTCACAGGGTTCTGGGAGATGGAGGGTCTGGAATGCTTTCTAAAGACAACGTGTCAGTTGGGTGTTGCTCCAGCTCTCCCATGATTTCCAGGCTTTCCCCCTCATCTGCCTCTGAGCTGTGACCTCCCTCAAACCCCCTGCTGTAAATCTATATTGTCTTCCTCTTCCTCCTCCCTAGAAGGGTCAGGATGGGGAGGTGGTTTTCCACCATTCCTCCTCTGCCCAGTCCCTGACAGCCAGCATAGTCAATAGCCAAGGCTGATGGGAGTTGTAGTCCAGCAACACCTGGAGAGCCAAAGTTTCCCCACTCCTGTGCTTTATAGCAGTGGTAGTCAGGATGAGTCTGTGACCTTCCCAATGCTACTGGACTACAATTCCCATCCTCCTTGACCATTGGCAATGCTGGGTAGTGTGCAGAGAACTTGCCACAGTGAAGCAATTTGCAAATATGATGTCAGTTCTTGCCCCAAAGAAATTAATGAAGGTCTTTAACTTCCAGTGTTTGAGGCTGGTCTGTGTGGATGTTTTTAGCACCGTTGTGTAAACGCACACATTGTATGATCCAATGTTTGCTCTTGCATCACTTTGTTTGGTACAGCGGGTGGCAGTGGGGAATCCAAGCTGCTAATCTAGCAATGATAAAAACAAAATGAAACAAAAAGCAAGGTTCGACTTTAATTCTACTGACTGTTCTTTATACAGCAGTTCGACAGCATAGACGACACGGCATACAAAAGGTATATATAGTGGTATAATCGCCAACCTTTTCCCATTTCCTATAAATCATATTTCGCTATCCCCATCTCTGTTTACCGCTTCGCATAGGCCCACGTATAGCACACTCTCCTATGAGAAACACTTTGGTGCATGTGGTGTAAAAAATGCTGATGGCGCAATATTTTGTGTATGCTGTGCAAATTTATGGGTGACAATTCCATCAGGGATTGCGGGCATGGAATGTGATAAAAATTCTTATTCCCTTTACCTAGTAAAGCGGAAAAAAGTCCCAGAATGTGACAAATAGGAGAAGCGGCAATTGTTAATTATCATGACACACAGCCCATCTGTAATTAATCCTTTTTTCTTCTAACAGGATTCTGCAACTGTAGCATAAAAAAACAGGTCAGATGATGCTTTAATTAAGGCTGTGCTGTGTTGTTGCTTCAACAGCAACAAGAACTGTTTTTGTCTATAGGTGTGTGTGAATCACTACAAATATTTTCTTAACATCTTTACAGAGTGCTGGTTAAGCATCTTTGTTAACGTTGTGTCTGTACTGTAGGTAGTCTGATTGAAATTCAAAGTAGGTTCCCCCTTCCCTCACCACACACAACTCCTTCCCTACACAGCCATCCTAAGATCCATGAAACCAATATCAGGGTTGTGCTTTCAACTGCTGAGCTTAAGTGAAAATGAAAATATTGCACAGCTAGATCTGTGCAATGAAGGAAAATTGTCTCCAGGATTACACTACAGTTTGGAAATAACATGAACACATTTTAATGACTTGTGAGATTTTATAACATGGGAAGAAATAAAGTGAAATGTTACCATCCATGGTACATTTAATGCTTTGGCACCCTATATATGAATGTAACACTTGCATAACCTCACAATTTCTGACACTGTTGGCAAGGCCAGGCAGTCTGCTCCAAACTGGCACCCTGTACACAGTAACAGGTTATTTATTCCACATAGTTTTCCTTTGGGATCTGATCCTGCCGTGAACAAGAGGAGCTGCAGGAAAGCAAAAACCACCTTTTCCTCAGAGAAGGGAGAGGACATAGCATAAATGCTAGGGATGGGGGAGAAACTTACGAAATTTGCACTTTCTAAAACAATATAAAAACTGAAACACATCCTTACTTTGAAATTCACACACATCTGAATTTTGCAATGCAATTTTGTAACATGTACAAAAATGTATCTACAAGGGCAAAGTGTTCATATGAATGTATATTTTTGTGATATAACATGCAAAATGCATCCTTTATGGAAAAACTGCTTTGCAAAAATGTGTCTATTTGGGGAGGAAATCCACTAGAATGCTGATGAATTCTCACGTGAACTTTTTTTCAGATTGCAAGCTGATGTGGAGAAATGGACACCTAATCTTAAGGCTGGAACAATGAGAAACTGAACTTGACCTATTTGCCCATCTCTAGTAATTGCACTGGGGACACCCTAGCACAACATTCCCAACTCTCACCTCCTATTTGGAAGGAGACTGAATCGAGGTACACCTCTTCCAATACAGGAGTGATCACTGGTATCAGGGCTGATCTTTTGCAGTATTGTGGGGAAATTTGTTTCATTTCATGCACCAGTTACCTAAAGATAAAGATTCATACAATCATTTCCCCCTCAGAGTGTATGTGTGTGTTTGTATGCTAGATATTCAGACATACTGGTCCTGTGAGTTGATCTATGTGCATTCCTGTTATCAAAATCCATGGTACTTGCTTTCAAGTATACAAGCACAGAATTAGCCTCCATATTCTTTCCTCTGCTACTAGGGAGGAAATAGCTATGATGGTCCAATCCTGCTGTATTTCATAGTCTTATTTTCCCTTGGACATTTGGGTAGCAGCTGTAGAAGATTTTTCCAAAACACATCAGCCATACAGGATAGAATTCCAGAATGTTGAATGTGCTAGGGAAGGGCCCTTTCCAATTAGCCCGCCACAAGACAGCTATGTTTATTTCTTCTGGTTGGCCCAGGTTATTTAACCAGTTTTGATGTTACTTTATCTGAATCAAGGTATGTAGCACTGTAAAGCTTTCTTACAGCACACTACATCATGAATGGATGGTATTGTAGGATGCTTCAGTTTCCTTCTATTGTCCTCTGTCATGGAAAATGGGACATGAGTTTCAAGTGCAGGAAATAGTGAAGAAGATTAAGACAAATTGTCTCTGAACAGCACCTCCAGACCGTTTTGGATGCTTGCAACAAGACTGGCTGGTTCATCTATCAGCTCCATATGGGTGCTAACTGAGGTGCCCCCTTCCTCCATCATGGATAGTAAGGATAGGCTTGGTACTCTCACTAGTTGCCACTAGAGAACAAGCTTACTGGCCAATGTGGTGTAGTGGTTAAGAGCAGTGGACTCGTAATCTGGTGAACCGGGTTCGCGTCTCTGCTCCTCCACATGCAGCTACTGGGTGACCTTGGGCTAGTCACACTTCTTTGAAGTCTCTCAGCCCCACTCACCTCACAGAGTGTTTGTTGTGGGGGAGGAAGGGAAAGGAGAATGTTAGCCACTTTGAGACTCCTTCGGGTAGTGATAAAGCGGGATATCCAATCCAAACTCCTCCTCCTCCTCCTCCTCCTCCTCCTCCTCTTCTTCTTCTTCTTCTTCTTCTTCAGAGTACACCCATGCCGATATCTATTATTCAGAGAGAGAGAGAGAGAGAGTTAGTTGTATAATTAGTTTTAAATGTCATCCAGTTTAGTCAAAGACTTCTAAAATGTTTCCATATTCTTGTCTTAACTCTTCTATAGAGAACCTGTGGCTATTTTTCATTCAGAATGGGAGCAGAACATGGTGAGCTCCTCATCCTCCGTAGAGAAACAAAATAATATTGTTTTGTGTTTGCTAAGTTTCCTAAGAGCAGCAACAATCAGAGACTCTGTAACCACCACCATGTTGTGAATTGCAATGTAGGATGACAAGCTGAGAAAATAGAAGCATCTTTCTCCATCAGTTTTGATAGCTGTAGGAAGCTTTGTTTGCCTTAGAAAACACTCGCTGTTGCCAGATAAAGCTTAAATATGCATAAGAGAGCACCCCAAAGTTACTGAAATATGCCATTCCTCCATCTTTGCCTTTTTGTAGCAACAAAACCATCCCAAAATACATTGTGGGTGACCAAAAAGAATTGGTCTCTCCAGTACACATTCCTTGTGTCTTTGAAAGGGGCTCACACTAATGATCTAATCACTTGACCCTATGCAAAAGTTATAGGAGGAGTTCAACATTGTGCTCTTCCAATTCTTCCATCAACACAAACATTTCAGCTTGCCAGACCAAACAACCGCCCTCTCCTCCCTCCATGTACTATTCCACAGGTTCTACTAACAACCCTCCTGAGCCAATTTTGGGGGGCATGGAGGAGATTAGAGAAAGCCCCATTGTGCAGGACTTGTGCAGGACGTTCACTGATGGGAATCATTTATCAAAGCCTACCCCAAGAATGCAAAGTCATTTATTTAAATAGCCCTCAGCACACCCAACTCTGATAGGATGAAGCCTTCTTTCTGCTGGCGGGACACCCAGAGAAGGACCTGAGGTGAACATCTGAGTTGATGAGCAAGTTTGTATGGGAACAGAAAGACCATTTGCTGTGGGGTTTTTTTTAAATTCAAAACCAGTACTTCGAATTGTATGCAAGGAGCATGCCTTCTCTCAAGGAGGAATTCACAATTTATTGGACTTAACCAGCAGCTCCCACTCACTGATATATTATCAGCCACAAATGACAGAGGTGAAGCTGAGTAGCTCTGAAATTGCCCTGTCCACATCTACAGACTGAAACAACTGAAACTTGTGTTTTTTTAAAAAAGAAAGAGAAACCTACTGCTTTCAGCATGGGGTCTATGCTGATGTGGATGCAAGCATCTTTAGCTATAGTGCACTTAGCAAATGTGTCAAAATGGGTTGTCAAGGGTTCAAAGTAGTCATGCTGGAGCCCAATATGGAGAAGACTCAGAAGCTTAGAAAATACACATGCCACCTAGGTCCACCAGTTAGAGATTCTATGATAAGCAAGGGTAAGTTTTACATACTGTACCAGCATCACTACTGGAAGGTCCTATGCAATGTCCTCAGGAAATAATTTTGGTTGGCATTTAACCCTATGTATAGCACAACCTATAAATAGCTAAACAATTATTGGGGGCGCTCTTCCTCCCACATCCTGCAGAAATGAACAAGAACTGCACAAACACAGATTGTGCTCTTACACTGTGATCTATGGGATGATATATTTAAGAAGCCCACCTCTTCCTGCCTCTGTTATGCATTTTGACACATTACCCTGTTCCAGGCCGATTCTGCAGACAGAAAAGAACCATGGATAGCTTTAAGGCAAGCAGCACTAAGTGAATTTAGATTGATCACAGACTCCAAGGATCGTCATCCTGGGATGTTGCTTCAGCCCTGGTTTCAGCTTTGGTTCTCCTAGTTGCACCCTCTCTGAGGGAACAGTTTCCTGGTGCTTAGAGGGGCCACACCCTATTCCTGAAACATTAGGGGTGATGACTGTTAGCACTCTTGAGATTTTGGAGATGAGCTCCTCAGACGATGGAAATAGTAACAAGGCTGGTGGAGGGGTTGCTTCTTACACAGAGGTTTTTTGGACATAGTGGTGCCTTCCGAAGGTAATTCCTACCCTAATTTTCCCCATTAACCTCAGATCCTTTGCCCGATTGCCATGAGTTTGATAGGTTAAAAAAAAGGTAAAGGACCCTTGGACGGTTGAGTCCAGACAAAGGCGAATATGGGGTGCGGTGCTCATTTCACTTTTCAGGCTGAGCCAGCGTAGTGTAGTGGTTAAGAGTGGTGGACTCATATCTGATGAACTGGGTTCGCTTCCTCGTTCCTCCACATGCAGCTGCTGGGTGACCTTGGGCTAGTCACACTTCTCTGAGGTCTCTCAGCCTCACTCCCCTCACAGAGTGTTTGTTGTGGGGGAGGAAGGGAAAGGAGATTGTTAGCCGCTTTGAGACTCCTTAAGGGGAGTGAAAGGCGGGATATCAAGTTCAAACTTTTCTTCTTCCGGGTCATGTGGCCAGCATGACTAAACTGCTTCTGGCACAATGGGACACCATGACGGAGGCCAGAGTGCATGGAAGCGCTGTTTACCTTCCTGCTGCAGCAGTACCTGCTTATCTACTTGCACTGGTATGTCTTCGAACTGCTAGGTTGGCAGGAGCTGGGACAGAGCAACAGGAGCTCACCTCATCATGTGGATTAGAACCGCCAACCTTCCAATAGGCAAGCCCAAGAGGGTCAGTGGTTTAGACCACAGCGCCCTCATGGGTTTTATACTTGGGTCATAACTGTGTTCTAGGATGCACTGTGATTAGAATTATCCTTTGGTTTGTTATATAAGATATTAGTGGATCTGCCTAATTCTTACCTCTGAGGATAGTTAGAAGGGGTACTTAGGTAGATCAGGATCTTCTGGTGGACCTCTGATTCGCAAGAAGATAGCAAGTGTTTCTGACTCCTAGTTGCCTAGCAATAATAACCGTGTGAGAAACTAGCAGTGGGGTTGTGTGTGCGTGTGTGCGTGTGTGTGTGTGTGTGTGTGTGTGTGTTTGAGAGGTCACATAACTTTGGTTCTGCTACTATAAATACCTGGGCTGATCATTTTCTCAGAAGCCCCTTGTTCCTTAATTCTGAGTGGAAGTTCACCAAACTGAATCACTATTTTTCATCAGGCTCCAGTTAGAGGACCATGGGGTTCTAGTAAACAAGCAAGGTTGATCCCACAAGCCTGGAGTCAGCCCACCTCTGAGACCTGAACCACGTGCATATGGTTGACTCTTGTACCCTGATATCAACAAGAATATTCATTTCAATGGGGACTGTACAGGAGAGCTTCCTCATGAATTGTGCCCTATTTAACCCGCCCCATGGATCTGTCACCATATTTTCCTCAGTCCACCTCATTTTGGAGAATTCCTACAGAAAACAAACGGCAATGCTTAAAATAACCAACTGATTAAAGGTCTCACCTGCTATCAATATATAGGTAAATTCCATTCATTTTAATGATTGTTGTGCACACACATTCAGTGTAGCATAGACACGTTTATTTTTATGTCGTGAAGCTGTTAAACTGCTCCCCTATGTACATAGTTCTTAGACGCAGTCAACTGAATGTTAAGTAAGCAGATATTTTTCCTCTTCACCCTGCTAAAGCCTGGTGGGGAACTGGAGATAATGTTAGTCTTATGAATACCTTTGTCAAGATAGGCACAACATAAACTAATTTTGTATACAATGCAATACACATTTTGTATACAAGGTGCTATTTAGAGCTAGAGATCTAAAGTTTAATGCCCCTGACACAACTACTTTTTGTGTCAGCCTCCAGGGTCTCATAGCATAAATAGATGTTAAACAATAATGCAAGGTTGTGTTTTCGGTTTCCCTGTCACTGCTGTTTTTAAAGTACCTTGAGTTCTCCAAGCCCTCCCCAGTGAACATCTCCATGGAGACAAAGACCCTTATGTATCTCAACAGTTAGACAAGTTAGAAACATTCCATTCCTGTTAATTTGTGAATTGGTTTCAGATCCTCTGGAACCCTAAAAGATGGATGAGACATCGTGGGCACTTAAAGATGGGTAAGGATAGTAATTAAATCGCAAATACACTTAATGGTGAGTAAGCCCCACTGAACTGAATGAAACTTACTTCTGAATAGACATGTATAGGATGACATTGTTAAAGTTTTGGGGTGCAATCCTGTGTTCTGTGCAACTCTCTTTCCATGGACCAAAATACCTTGTTTGGAAGAATCAAAAACATGGGACATAACCCATCATAATGGGATACAATCATTTATTAAGGATACCCCATGTGGCGAATCTCTAAACTTCATGCTGCAGCATCTGCCTAGGCTGTTTAGTATCATCAAGTCCTGTACTGCCCCATCCCTCACAGCTGGATCTTCCAAGACAATAAGGGCCACAAGAGGGCTTCTTGTTTCTTACTGGCTATGTCCTGCAGCTCCTGCTTCCAGCTCCTCTTGGATTGCTGCCCTTGTTCCAGCACTGACACCCTGAGAAATATTAATTAACTAACTAGCTAATTAAATGTCCATACTACCATCATCTGAGGATCACATCCAAGCAATAAAAAAAACACAAAATGTATAACATAGTAACAAACAAAAACAACAACACCCCATGTACAGTTTAAAAGGCCATAGATTGTTTAATTAGCCAAATGCCTGGGAGAAGAGGAATGTTTTTGCCTGGTGCCTAAAGATATGCAATGAAGATTCCAGACAAGCTTCTCTGGGGAGAGCATTCCACAAGCGGAGAGCCGCCACAGAAAATTGCTGTTTCCGTGTTGCCACCTCCAGATTGCATGTGCACATGAAGACAGGCCTTAGATTATGATAGTTGGGTCTGGGTTGGTTCAAAAGGGGAGAGGTGGTCCTTGAAGTATTGCAACCCTGAGCTGTTTAAGGCCTTTATAGGTCAAAACCAGCTCTTTGAATTGGGCCCAGAAACTAACTGACAGCAAGTACAGTCTGGCTAGGATTGGTGTAATATGTTCAGACTGTCTTGCCCCAGTGAGCAATCTGAGTGCCAGACCAAAAAATGCTAATTCTGGTGCTCATCAGCATGGTCACTCCACCCTGCTGATGAATGCCAGAGCACCAGACTGAAAGGTGCACCCCTCCTGACATCCCAATTTTGGGGACAAAAATGTTGGAGGGTATGACAAAGTAGTTTCTGTGCCATCATAATAGGACTAGACAGTGCTCTGGACACCCCTAGAGCTGCCCTGTGTTAGACAGCTAACAAATTAATTTGATGGAGATAATATTATTATTGCTATTGCTATTATTAATGTCACATCATAGTTGTTAAGCAATGGCATTTTTAAAGCATACGACCACATTTTTATACATAACATGCAGTGGTAATTTGTTTTGGCTGTCGAAAGTTGAGATTTCATATTTGAATCTTACCAATCAAGTGATGTAAACAAATTAACAGCATTTGCATTTTGAATTTTGATGCAAACATTTCATATTGTAAATGTGAATATGATTTTCTAAAATTCAAAATTTGAAAGCTGAAACCAGCAAAAAGTAGCAAAAGTTGAATAAATGAAAAATAGTCACTTCTGTGGTATGCTCAAGTAGGGATGGACAAATCTATCAATTTTGGAAGTTCAGTTCTCTGCATTTCCACCTCAGTTCGTGATTTCTTTTTTTAAAAAGAGTATCCATCAGCATTTTACTATGAATTTCTCCTAATATATTTTTGTATAATTTCCACTACTATATGCATTTTTATCCACACTTTAGCCAAAAATATGCATTTTTGCCCATATTATTTGGCTGGAGAATGGCACTGCAAAACCAGAGGAGTGCAGATTTTGGAGGATGGTTGTGTTTCAGTTTGTTTGTTGTTTTGGAAAGAGTGGATTAGGTATTTACGCCTTGAAATGCCAACTGATGCCCTGCAGTTTCCTATGCTCAGATCAGTCCCACTTAGCATCAGAAGTAAAACTGTATCACATGATTTCAGACAATTGGAGGGGGGGTCTCTTTTAAGTGAGAAACACTCCTGAAGAGTGAAGTATCACAGCAGTCAACGGAGAAAGAAACTCAAAGTAATAGCTCAAGATATTCTGGTGGTGTATTTACTGTCACACGTAGCAAAAAACCAACCTGACAGAGGCTCACCCTGTCTTGAGTATTCAAGCCACCTGCCCTTCAATCATAGACTATCAAGCACTCGTGTTGCCAAGTGGCTCAAAAAGAAAAAGAAAGATCAGAGCTGATCACCTTGGCAAGACTCTGCAGTTGCCCTTCTTTTGTCAAGGGGTTCCCGCTTCTGTGTATGGCAAATCAGAGGCAAAAAGTTCCCAGGTTGTGTCAATTTTAGGCTCATTTTTGCTCTCTTACTGGGAGAGGGCACTCTATCGGAATTTTGGAGGGCCTGGCTTGAAACTGAAACCAGAGAGGGTTCAAAGGGTTGCCGGAGCTGTGATCCGAGCCAAGTGCTTTGAACACATTTTAAGCTGAGCAGGAATCAAAAGGGTGGGTCAATGGAAGCCCGGCCAGGAATGATTCAGGGAAAAGCACAGGAAAATGCAGGAGTTTGGGAGGGGGGTGCTGGTTAAAAGAAAGCCCAGCAAGACAGGGAAAATGAGTGGCATGCTTAGTCCTGAAACTGGTCCCTGAGATGGCATCCTTCAAGGACAGACCCCACAGACCTTGAGGAGCAGGCAAGATCTGCTGGCACAAATGCTGAGGATTTCCTTTGTGAGACTGTCCAGATTAGGACCTGCTGCAAAATGCCTGGAGCTGTTAGAGGAGCTGCCCCAGTCCTTGAGAACACTGCCACCAAAATGTCTGGGTCTTGGCTGAAGAGTGACATGTAGTACATATCTACAGACCCAGCCTTGTTGTACTGCTTGTGAATAAAACAATCCCTGAAATTCCTTTAGCATTAGCTGCTGTGGTCTGGGAGGCTGGAATTCACAAGGTCTCCCTCTTGAGTCAGAAACCTTTCTCAGCCATGGGCCGGTCCACCGTCCTTCAGACCACGTGGTAGGCCACACTATATTTTGAAGGAGAGAAAAATGAACGAATTCCTATGCCCCACAAATAACTCAGAGATGCATTTCAAATAAAAGCACACATTCTACTCATGTAAAAACACACTGATTCCCGGACCGTCAGCGGGCTGGTTTGAGAAGGCGATTGGGCTGCAGCCGGCCCCTGGGCCTTAGGTTGCCTACCCCTGCTCTTGAGCCTCCCAGTTGTTAGAAGCAAAACAAGTTTATGCCTCCTTGTGTCACATGCCTTGCTGACCTTCCCATGATATCGATCTTGGATTTCTACCTGGATCACATTTGGACATAGACCGAGTCCCAGTATTTGACCTTGGGAAAGCCTGTGGTGGGGACTACTTTGATCAGAGGCTTTATATCTCCTGAGATTGGGACCTTTGCCCTTGAGACTACCCCCTGGAGCATGAAAACGAGGAACGTGAACGTGTGATCCACTTGATTTAGCTCTGCCCATTTCTTTTACACTGCTTTACAAGAAATAGTATCAGTTACAGATAGGTAGCCGTGTTGGTCTGCCATAGTCAAAACAAAAAAATATTTTTTTCCTTCCAGTAGCACCTTAAAGACCAACTAAGTTAGTTCTTAGTGTATCTGAAGAAGTGTGCATGCACACGAAAGCTCATACCAAGAACTAACTTAGTTGGTCTTTAAGGTGCTACTGGAAGGAAAAAAATATTTTTTTGTTTTAAGAAATAGTATGTGACTTCTAATGTTTTTTATTTAAATGGCCTCTATAGTCATTTTTGATTCTTTGTAAACCACCTGTGAACACTATCAGATGGGAACTCACCTCTTACCATCTCTCCTGTTTCCCATTCCCACCCCTCCACCCCCCCCCCCATAACCATACGCAGAGCCTTCCAAACTCCAACCTTTTCTGCTACTGTGGCAGGAGTGGAGCAGAAGAGAAATCTCTCTCTCTCTCTCTCTCTCTCTCTCTCTCTCTCTCTCTCTCTCTCTCTTTCCACCTCTCTGATGTCTGGCGTGCTGCTATGGCTGCATGCCAGATGCAAGGAGTACTGGGAAATGTAGTTTTTCCACCTCTCTCCTTCCATCTGTCAAGCCGCAGTAGCAGAACCCTTTTCCTTCCCTGTGACAGCAGCAAAAAAGATAACAGCAGGAGGAAGAAGGTGGGGGGGGGGGTTTCTCATGGATGCCCATGGAGGAAGTGGAAGATGAGTTGGACTCTGTGTTCTCAGTGACATAATTGGGGGGCCACCTTGCTTGGAATTGGATTAGAAAGAACCATATTATTTTCTGTATTTGGGTAAAACAGTTTCTCTTTTTAAAAGTCAAATTCTGAGCCTAACTGGAGCGAGTTTCCCCATCACTGGTATTTCGTGGCCCTAGTTTTAGTTGTCATTTCCCCATCCCCATTTTTGTATTAATAATGCAAAAGAAACATCATCGGTACACCCCTACAAGAATCTCTCTCTTCCTGCAATTTGAAACTTGCAAAAATCTAGGTTCTGTTCTGAATTCATCATTCCAACTCATTAAAATTGCTTCTGGATGACAGACAGGTGGCACGCCCAAACATTCTCACCTGGTATAAAAAGTCAATGTTAACACTGTATTCATTAGCATCCTTATGTTTAATTTATTGTTGCATTTATAAAAATGTACAGCTACAACAACAAACACAAAACCGCAGGTAGAATTTTTTTCAAGCTGTCAAAATTCCTGAGGCCTGTCATGGTGCCACTAGTTAATTGATGTGCTCTGCTGACATCTAGTGGTAGCTTACACTCCTAGAAATACAGTACAGTATACGTAAGGCCAGTATACAGGGACGCGGGTGGCGCTGTGGGTAAAAGCCTCAGCGCCTAGGGCTTGCCGATCGAAAGGTCGGCGGTTCGAATCCCCGCGGCGGGGTGCGCTCCCGTTGCTCAGTCCCAGCGCCTGCCAACCTAGCAGTTCGAAAGCACCCCCAGGTGCAAGTAGATAAATAGGGACCGCTTACCGGCGGGAAGGTAAATGGCGTTTCCGTGTGCTGCGCTGGCTCGCCAGATGCAGCTTTGTCATGCTGGCCACGTGACCCGGAAGTGTCTTCGGACAGCGCTGGCCCCCGGCCTCTTAAGTGAGATGGGCGCACAACCCTAGAGTCTGTCAAGACTGGCCCGTACGGGCAGGGGTACCTTTACCTTTACCTTTATACGTAAGGCCTACTGAAGGAATTTGGTTTTCTCTGGGTAGCACTGCCTTGACAACCTTCCTTTGCATATTTATACCCTTAGTATAAATATGTATACCCTATATACATTTCCCCAGAACTTTAAACCTATTGATGTGATGCTTCGCATCAATACGGAACTAATAAGCTCAGGCACAGAATATTCTTACATCAGAAGCACATTTTCCTGCAGCCCTATTCACAAAAAATGTGATGGGGGAGAGCAGCGTCAAGCCCAAGGAGTCTCATCCCTGGCGACCGTATCCCCAGCTACCCACACCTTGTGGGAACTCCTGAAGGGGGGGGCTGCTCTTCACAGATCGACTCTATGCGAGATTCAGAGCTACAGACAGGGAAGAAATGTGTTGGCTTTTCTTCTTCATGCAAACTTACCTGATTTGCATTTCACAAAGCACAGCTTTCTTTCAGAATTCATACTTCTGGATTTTGGAGTGTAGTTCTTCAACCCCCAAAAATATGAGCACAAAACGTTTTAGGTAAAAGTGTACCCCTGCAGTGGGTATATGAAAGAGGATAATGTACTAAAAAGCATTATATGCAGTGGAATTTCTTGCAAAAATGAGTTTTTTTGATAAAGGAGAAGAAGTGTGCATATATTAGTAGAAATGCAAATAAAATGTGGACAAATTTTTGTGTAGTGTTTTGTTTTGTTTTTTAATTGCAAACTGATGCAGTAACGGGACGATACTTGCACTGGTCCCGGGCTCTTTGTATAAAAACTTCAAGCCCAGCAGCACCATGAATGGTCACACAATCATCCATGAAAGTGATGCTGGTTTTGAAACATTTGTACATATAGCCCTGAGCTACTACAGATGCACACTGGGCTTTTAAAAGCACATGTGGGCTGAAAAAAAAGACTCCCTTGCCCGCTTGTTCATTTATATAACACACAACACCCACCCCAGTAAATCTAATTTTGCACAAAGTTCTTCCACCTTCCTACCCTGTTCACAGACACATTTGATTCTCTCCCCAGTACTGCTGGAATTTTTTTTTTTAAAGTTGCTGCAAAAGTTCAGCCAACACTTAAACAAAACAAAACAAAAACACCTCACCTTTGTGAAGGGGGAGGTTGGTAATTAACCTACTTCTGAGGAGCATTGCTTTCTGTTGGTTTCATAGGATTTGTAGTTTTCTCTAGGCAGACAAATCCTATTTCCGTGGCAGAAAATGACACTCCTGAACATGGGTGAAGGGCATTATTTCAAGCAGCACTTCTTGTCATCCATCTCTCCCTTTTTGCAAAAAAATCAGGGGCGGTGCTTACTTCAGACTCCTCATATTTAGTTTAACAAAAGTTAAATCCTTCAGCTAAAATGAAACCTTTAGCTTTGCATTAGGAATCCACACACTCTTACAAAGTAGTGCGAGAATTTAAATGGCTAGCGTGAAGTAGGAACGCCATCAAAGAAAAGGGAAGTACCATCCATTAAGTGCCATTATTGCATTCGCCTGCTAGAGCAAGGAGACTCCATCAATTACTCTGGAGCTCCAGCAGACAGTATCATCACAAGTCCTCCAGTTGCCTTCCCTTGCATTATCGCTGCACCGCACCACTGTCACCAATGCAAAGAATCTCCTGGGTGTAGCCTCCCACCAAGGTTGGCATAGTTATGCTGGCATAATATTTTTCTATTAATGTCTGTTCCACCAGCACAAAAGGATTTCGCACCAGCTTTATTCTGGCCTGGTAGATGTAAGTCAGGGATAGAATTATGCTGTTTATTTTTTTACATTGTCAATCTGTTCCCCAGTTCTAATTTTTGTAGATGCCTGGTTTTTCCCCTATATAAAACTCTCAGTATGTAGAATTCTGAATATATGTTATATATATATATATATATATATATATATATATATATTCAAGTCAATCAAGGGCAACTTTCCATGTGTCTGTTTTAAATACTGCAAATATTACTCACAGTGAAATAAAACTGTTTCTTAATTCTGTGGATATTCTGTGGATATTTGTTCGACTATATGAAATGCCATGTTGATATGCTATGCTCTGCTAGACCAATACAAGAATTATATTTATACCCAGACATTTAAAAATTGGGAATGGAGGACTTCAAAACATAATTAAACATCAAACTGGGGACTGGGCCCTTGCAGCACACTGACAAAAACTACATTCAAATCCCCAAAATTATCACCCTAAACAACAATGTAGATCAGGGATGGGGAACTGCTGGCACTCCAGAAGTTGTAACTCCAGTTCCCTTCAGGCCCAGAAGTTGTAACTCCAATTCCCATCAGGTCCAGGCAGCATTGCCAATGGGAGTTGTAGTCCAACAACACATAGAAGGCTCCATCCTTGATAGAGGTAGTAAATATCATTTTTTTAAAGGAGCGTTGCATCACTCAGTAGAGCCATTTCCATAGAGTAGAGCAGAGCATCATTCCCATTGCTCCATCTTCTATTGGATGACTGGAAGCACCATATGGCTGTCCTTTAAATACCTAGCCCATCCAGGCAGTCTAAAAGGATGGCCAGGAGAACTGACAATGTCACCATTTCCTGTCTGTCTCCTGGTACGTATCCTCTGGCAGGGTTGTTAAAGCTGTCCCTATTCCAGTACAGATTTTCTTGCATGTGACCACCTCTGACTGAATGCTACCTTATTCATGTTTGCAAATGATTTAAAAATATTTTAAAAGACAGGTTTACTTTTATTCAACATGTTGAATTTGTGAATGCTCAATACCTGGATTTTATCATTAGGCACATATTTAAGGTGGCCCCCTGTATAGTAAATGCCTCCTTTTAACAAAACTTTCTATATCTGTAAAATTTTGATGCTTTGTTCCCAGATATTGTAGAAGTAAGCTGTGTTAAGTAGTCTAATCCAATAATGTTACCTTCTTTGAGACTTAAAACAGTATGGACTAGCTATTTAAACACTCTAATTTTTAAAACATCCATTATACATGAGAAAGTAGATAATAATGAATGGAGATAAATAGCAGGTTCTAATAATGATGCAATGCATTACTCCACAATTTTATACTGCAATCAGCCAGCTAGCGGAGGTAGCACATGCTAAAATGAATTTCCTAGAAATGAAACACAGAAACTTGGCAGCGTGTCTCAGATTAGGGGCAATAGGATTCTGGGTGGAGGGGGGTGCAATTTTCTGTGTCTTGTTGGAAATAGGTGTAATAAGCCGTCAAAGCTCAGAATCCACCCGCCCCCCCCCCTTCCAATGTGGATTCTCCACTTTAATGGCAGATCCCCAGTGATGTATTGCAAAATTGCTTTTGAAGCTCCCACTAGTTTAAAAAGCAGCTTTAATGCAACCCATTGCTGGAGGGGTGCTATTGTGAAAAGAAGAGACTCTTCTCCTGGGCACACAAAGCTGGTCCTGGAGTGCCCTGGACGATGGCCAGCATCTTTGTCAGGGGGAAGGCCTTGGCAGAATTGCCACGCTCCGAGGACTGTATTAAGATGAGAGCTGAATTTGTGTATTTCATTTGCCGAGTACATTTTATGTGCAGCCAGACAAAATATTCCTTGCTTCCCTCTCTTTGTAAGCAATTACGGAACCTGACATGAAGAGATTTTCCTCTGTTAGGTTGAAAGGAAGAATCATGTCTTCATGCTTCCTTAAGCTTTTTGTGCATTATACTAGCATGCCAGGTTTAACCACATAGTCATGCAGAAGCTGGCTTACACTTGGAAAATGTCCATCACCAATCGAGAGATAAGTAGATGGGAGAAGAGAATTAGGCAGGGCTCTTCTATCTAATGCCACTAAGCCTATTGTGTAGATGGGACTTTTCTTTTCTTTTTTAACCTGTCTTATGCTGTGCTGAAAAGCCTCTCTATTTTACACCTTTATCTGGCGCAGAGCCATAAGCATATGGCCCAAATCAAATCCTCTTTTGCTTTGTGATCATGAACCAGGCAAGTGGAAGGCTGGTTCACGAAACCCAAAATTACCCCAGGGTATTCACTGAATTCCGTGTATGTTGTAGATGGCTTCACGGTGAAGCCATCGTTGATTACTCTGTCACACAGCCAGATTGATTTGTAACTCTGAATGAGGTATAGGTGGGAAAGTGACTTGCCTCATCATCATGGGCTGAATATCAATCTGTTCGTGCACTGGAGCAATCAGAGAATGGCTTTATCTCACGGTCAGCTGGAAGGAATGCTGAATCCGTCATGCTCCTAAAGCCCAGTTTTGACTATGCAAAACATCTCCTGTTTGGAATGGCTTGCAATGACATACCCTCCAACATTTCTTCGATAAAAATAGGGACGTCCTATAATGATTATGATATAATGATCCATAATGATAATTTTACTATTTATACCCCATACATCTTACTGGTTGCCCCAGCCACTCTGGGCAGCTTCCAACACATAATAAAATATTAAACGTCGGAAAAAACTTCCCTATACAGGATTGCCGTCAGATGGCTCAGGGGACGGATACTTCCATACCCTCCAACATTTCTCCAATGAAAATAGGGACTTCCTAAGGAAAAGTGGGACATTCCAGGATCAAATCAGAAACCGGGATGGCTTCTCTAAATCAGGAAAATAGGGGCACTTGGAGGGTCTGCAATGAGTGACTTCAGCAAGATGTCCGTTGAATTGCTGGATTTGTTAATTTGCAAGTCCACTTTGCATTACAGTCAATGTAAATGCATTGGGGAACATTGAAAAACTACTATCAGGGGGTCTGTTTTTTATTTCTGCATTTGTTGAACGAAACAGGACTCAAAGGAAGAGGGGCATCCAGTTAAAATACTTCCATTGAAGTCAGTTATTGCCTCCTCTCCTCCATGATAGCCACTCACAGAGGCATTATATAAGACCCAGCAGGGAATGTTGAACACATACATTGTGGTTCAAGGCACTGGGTGATGTAAGTAGTATAATGGTGGAGGAATGCAGCAGAACGCAGCTCCAGGACAATTTTCACATCCGCAGCAATGACATCGTTTGCCAGAGTACCAGGGTAATTGATGGACTTCTCGCTCTGGGGAATAAATGTGGTGATGACAAAGCTTTCAAGTTTTGTCATTGCTTGTGACATATTAGCAAAGTTAGAGAATGAGACCAGATTACTATTCTATGATTCTATCCTAATGTTGTGGAAGGGACGTGGGTGATGCTGTGGTCTAAACCACTGAGCCCCTTGGGCTTGCCGATCAGAAGGTCGGCGGTTCGAATCCCTGTGACGGGGTGAGCTCCCATTGCTCGGTCCCAGCTCCTGTCAACCTAGCAGTTCGAAAGCACACCCAAAAGTGCAAGTAGATAAATAGGTACCGCTCCGGCAGGAAGGTAAACGGTGTTTCCGTGTGCTGCTCTGGTTTCGGTGTTCCGTTGCGCCAGAAGCAGCTTAGTCATGCTGGCCACATGACCCGGAAAAACTATCTGTGCGGACAAACGCCAGCTCCCTCGGCCTGTAAAGCAAGATGAGCACCACAACCCCACAGTCGTCCACGACTGGGCTTAACAGTCAGGGGTCCTTTACCTTTGCCTTTAATGTTGGGGATCCAGACTCTCATGGCTCCTCTTCTGTGAATGGGAAGAATCACAACCTGCTTCCCCCCCCCTCCACTTCATGAAAGGGAAAGGGCAATATCGTAGGAATTCACTTCTCTCCCGCAACACTGTTTGCAAAAGGAGACCACCCAGATTGCCACCATTTTGAAAAGGGCAGATGGCTTTGAGTGCTACAATCAGCTGCCTGACTTTATCTGTATGACAGGTTAGCAGTTACCTACCCAAAACCTGTTCCACATGGCAGGTTGGTGGTGGGTGGCACTGGATCTTATTTTTCCCCAATGAATGCCATGCTTGCAAATGTCTCCAAACTGGATACAAAGTCCCCTTAATGCAGATCCTATATAATAGGCATTAGAAGCTATTGTCCCCTGCATAGGCTTTGCAGAAACCCTCTAGGTTATGCCCACTGGTAAGGCTTGCCTAGGGCTTTTTATCAGCCAGAACTCACCAGAACCAAGTTCCAGCACCTCTGTAGCATTGCAGTGCCATTCCCTGTTATGGCACTCAGAGCTGCAGGAAAGAGGTGGAAGTCAACAAGTTCCGGCACCTCTTTCTCTAGAAAAATAGCCCAGGGTTTGCCCATATCATATCAACAACCTTACAAATGTCTCATCAGTAGCATCATGCTCAGAGATGTTGAAGCCACTCCAGAATTATTCTCTACTCTGTTTTTCAAGAGGGGAAGGGGCATCTGAATAGAAAAAATACCTTTAGCGATCCTAACTTCTCGATCGCCACATGATTGGATAGTTCCAGTCTAGGATTTTGAGAGGAGGGTGCATATTTTTCTTCCTCCTCGCTTTAATTTCCCCCTGTGCAAAGATGCCTTCAACTCTTCATCTTTGTCTTCGCAAACACAGCCAAACAAAGCCTTTTCCCTCAACTGGAGAAGTCTCACACTGCCACCATGTGGCAGCCCACTTATCTACTGGGGACTGAAAAAGGAAGGAGGAAAGTTGTTTTCTTTTTCCAAAGAACATCCTTGGTGGGTCAAACTTGTATCCTTTTGTTTAGTAGTAGATTGGACAGTTCAACTACTCAGGAAAGGAAAACCAGTGACAGGGCTTGCTGTTTTAGATATTGTAATCCGTCAGCTAACCTGCATTTCAAAAACAATTTCCCCCATGTCAAGGAAATTGCTCAGAAATCAACAAGACTACTACAGTTCAGTCAAACATGCACTCCGAATCACTCTTAGTTGTTCAGTATTCCTTTTGCAGAATGGAATGTCTTTCATTTAGTGTTCAGGGGGGTAGAATGTTCATGTATGACACCAAAAACTTTTTGAATGTAGAAGCTGCCCTTTCCCCAAATCTTATTAATAACACAACACACACCTTCACAAATAGTGTATCTAGTATATGAGATGTTCCGTGGTGCATGGCTAAACTCGCCCCTTCTTCAGCTCCTGTTCATTTCTTTACTGAGTTGTCGTATCTAATAATTTTTGGCCCTTTTAACACTGCACTTTTTGCCACAGATTCCTCATGTGTGTATTCATATAATTATAGTTCATTTAGTAGTTGATATGAAAGTTACTAGTACAAGAAAGTAAGGAATCAGAAGGATGAATCATTTCTTATTCTATGACTTCGGCTACAAATTAGCCCCCCCAAAAGTCCCACTAATCTTGTCTTTTTGTAGCTTATTCAATGCGGCAATGTGCGGAGCACTTAAAAACAATAAAAGAAATAACCTAAGAAAATGAAAGAAAATGAATTTCCAATTACTCGTCGGAATTGTAATAAATGCACTTGCAAAGCAAAGAGTAAAATGTAACTTTGTTCTGTATAAGTGGAGCTTGCCTTTTGTGCTTAATATAGTTCTCTTATAATTAGCTGAAGATTTGTTCTGGCTTGAAACAAAGTTCCTCCTTGCGTTTGCTGCGCTCTGTGTATGCAGAACTTTCCGTCAAGGCAGGCTGGAGCGGCAGGGTTTGCTTTGACAGCCTTTATAATCTCTTTATAGAAATGAAAACGGGAAAGAACACAGCTGGTTCGAACAATGGAGCATGTTCAACATTAGACCAAAACACTGGAGATATTGCAAAATATTGCACAATATATTTATAGCTCCCTGCACGTTTTTTGAAATTCATGCTGATGCTCTTCTACTCAAGTCTCTGTGGAACAATCTGTCCTCTAATTAACTTTCAATTGGAGACATTGCTTTTTAAGCCATTGGCAGCAGAGCTGGCCTGGGAGCAATGACAGCGTGTGCCAGTGGAACAGAGTGATCCCAAAGGGTGTGATCCAAAAAAGTGCCTCTCTGGCACAGAAGCCAAAGCTGGTGCCCATATTCACTTTCCAAGAGCCAAATATGCTTCACTACAAGGAAGACCGTTTGCAATATCCAGCTACTCACAGTGAGTTGCTTGCACAAATTGCAAGTGTTCAGATTGTTCAAAAAGGCCCATCAGATACGGCAGAAAATGTCCTTTGCTCTTTCTTCTGCCTTGTACTCTCCAGTTCAGCATTGGTTTTGGGGAAAGTGACACACCCTTATTATTTTTAATATATATACTTATAATACAATTTCACTACAACTATCAAAGTGGTTTGCAACAATTATATATACAGTGAAAGCAACATAAAGTTAAAAACACAGACCAGCTATTACAGAAAGATTCTCTAGACTGTATAAATAAAAAAACTTTTCAGCAAAAAAATGTTTAAATGTTAATGCAGAACATTTCAGCTGCATCTTCATTGGCAGAGGATTCCACAGGGTTGCCACTGGATGAGTATCACCAACTCAGGGGACAATCCTACATCTGTAGGATTGAGCTGGAATATAATGGTTCAGACAATCCCTAAGGTACCCTAGACCAGGGCTTTGTAAACTCCTACAAGGACCCTGAGCATGGCTCAGTACTTTGCTTTAACAATGTTGGTTTATCTGCCCACAAAAGTGGTCTAACTTTCACATTCTGTCCTGTCTGGTGTTCCATGCCAGGATCCTTACCTATACAGTGAGCTTCAATCAAAAGCTTGACAGGGCAAGAATTACAGGTAGCCTTTATAAATTAATTTAAGCACATTAATCTGACTGATACTGAATATATGACACTTAGCCTACTTTGCCCTGTGTTACCTATGCTGACTGGAAGGAGCTCTGCAAAGTCTGAGGCAGAGATCTTTCCCATTCCTATTCCATGATATCCTTGTAGCCGTAGGTGTCAGAAACTGAACCAAGGATGCTCTTCTTGCAAAATGTAGGTCCTTCCACTGAGTAACAGCCACTCAGTTCCCATGGGCAGTCCAAAAATTATCGACATTACGCAAAGGCTGCTGAGAGCAACTTTCACACATTGGCATCTTCGTCACACAGCTATATAGAGGGAGCGGCCTCGTATCAAGCCAAGCCATTGGTCATCTAGCTCAGTATCCTCCACCCTGAATGGCCACAACTCTCCAGGGTTTCAGGCAGGAGTCTCTCCCAGCCTTACCTGGAAATGCTAGGGATTGAATCTGGGACCTTCTGCTTGTATGACAAGTTCTCTGCCACTGAGCTGTGGTCCTTCCCTATAATGTGTAGCTTCTTGTCACATGATGTCCCTCAGCTAATGATGGATGGACAAGGCTATTCTGCTGCACGTCTCTTTTGCATATTCACTCATAAGGCCATGTCCATAGGATATTCTTTTTGCATTAACCTGTTGTTGTTGTTGTTTTATAAAAGATAACTGGATGGAAAATAAGGCAAGCTTTTTGGTTTGAAAAATGGTGAGTAAATGCCATGTTCTGGATCCTACAGGCAAGGCTGGTCAGAAGTTGCAGAATCACTTCCAAGTGAACAACTTTCTCCAATGAAGGATAGGAGCAGACTGAGGCCGATCTCTTATTGGCTCCATCCCCTTGTGGAGAACTTCAGAGCTGACTATCTGCCTGAAAATGGGCACTCCTCCTCTATTCCACAGTCTCGCTCCTGGTGTTTTTCCCACACCTCAGAATCAGTGATGTGCAGTGGGAAGCACCAGCTTCCTCAGGAAAGTGGGGCTCGGGGCTCTGGCCCTACAGACCCTAGTGGTATGGGAAGTTCTTGGGGTCCTCTCTCTGGCTTATTGCTGGATTCGGGGGGTCATTGACAGTAAGAGAATACATGTGAGAGGTATATAGATTTATGCATAGGGTGGAGGAAGTGGATAGTGAAAAAGCTTTTCTGCCTTCTTTATAATATCAGAGTTCAAGGCCACCCTATGAAGCCGAATTTTGGAAGATTAAAAACAAAGTAAGTACTGTGAAGACACAGAGCTGTGGAATTCATCCCCACAAGAGGCAGTGATGGCCACCAACTTGGATGGTTCTCAAAGAGGTTAGATAAAATCACAGATATGGCTGCCAATGGCTACCATCTATATTCTGCTTCCACTATCAACGTGGAATATACTTCTGAACACCAGTTGCTGGGATTCACAAGTAGGAAGTGTTTCCCAGAAACCCACATAGCTCCCGTTTGTGGGCTTCCCATTGCATCTACCTGGCAACTGTGAGAACAGGATGCTAGGATAGGTGGGCTCTTGGTCTGACCTAAAAGGACTCTTAAGCTCCACAGTAAAGCAAAGGGCTGCTGAACTGGCTGTGCTTGAGAGTTCTCTGCAGGGAACTTGCTTGTGCAGCTAATGCCTGTTAAAACCAGGCTTTGGCTCTCAGGGAAACTAAATCTGGACCACTAAATCTGGGCTTGTAAACAGCAGCATTCCAGCAGGCTTGGGCTTTGCTGCACATCATCTGATGGGTGGGAAAGCTGAAGCCTGCTTTTTGCTGCTTTGCACAGGGGCTCCCAAGAAGCCCATGGTCAACTTGCGGTCAGGTGGGAACTGTGGCACAAAGCACTATGCCACATCCCTATGCTTGGGACTTCTCCAGGCACTGAGCATAGGGCTAGCAAAGCTCTTTGAGCTGGGACTCTATAATGCTCAACAGCCATCTGGCCTTCAGGCCCTTGGAAACAGCTGCACAATTGATTCTAGCAGGTGGGTGGATAACTTTCCTGTTGTCTGTCATCACAATGATGTCATATCATTAACAGGTAGGTTGTCCCACCACCTGTTGAGATAAGGATCTGGCCCACAGAACTAAAGAGGTTCCCCAACACTGTTCTGCATCAGGAGAAAGTAGGAGCAGAGACTGGACCCTACGTATTATGGTGAGAGTAAATCAGCATACAGTGGCCATTTCTATACCCTTTAACATTTCATAGATGAAAAGACGGACATTATAATAATCTCAGATCATGGACTGCTGCACAACCCACCCACCCACCCCCTTACACATTGTTGAAGGCTCTCTTCTGTCTGCTGTATACTCTGTTCCTTTATTGAATTTCTCTGATTTAGAAGCTAAGAGGGTCCATTTGTTCTTTGGGTTAAAGATACACTAGAAGAACATAATTGTCCTACAATATGTTATGAGCAGTTCAAAATAAACCTCACCAGCTGTAGCATGTGAAATGGCAGGTTGCGCACGACATGGGGCCTTATTGTTCATGCGCTTGTCTTATCATACTTATGCCCTAGAGTCAAGATGCATCTGTCTCCCACTCCCCCATCAGAGAGGAGACTTGGAGAAGGCAGCTGAAACTCAAGAGGCAACTCTATAAACTCATAAAGGAAACTTCAAGAAGCCTCACCCAAAAGACACGACAAGAACAGAACGGGGACAGTGATTTACTAGAGGGAGCAGGCAGTAGAAAAATAGGGACTTTGTAAATAAGGGCACATACCTGTCCATATCAATCCTCAAATAATGTTCTTGTTCCCTACCTATAGCTGTAGCCTTGTATGTTCTGGGAATCTCAAACTTTACTTGCAGCACAATCCTATATGCATTTACAGTGGTACCTTGGGTTACAGACGCTTCAGGTTACAGATGCTTCAGGTTGCAGACTCTGCTAACCCAGAAAGTACCTCGAGTTAAGAACTTTGCTTCAGGATGAGAACAGAAATTGCACAGTGGTGGCGGGAGGCCCCATTAGCTAAAGTGGTACCTCAGGTTAAGAACAGTTTCAGGTTAAGAACAGACCTCCAGAACAAATTAAGTTCTTAACCCGAGGTACCACTGTATTTAGAAGTAGGCTTCGTTGAGTTTAGCAGGGCTTACCTGCAGTATAGGATTGCAGCCTGAGACACTTTTAAGAGTTGCAGGGGACGCAAATCTAAAAGTTGTGACAGCAGCTGTAAGCAAGAACCGGATTGTAACATATTTATAGCTCAGTGGTAGTACTGAAAGAAAGTTCCAGGTTCAATCCTAGACATCTCCATGTAGGGCTAAGAAAGGCTGCTGCAAAAAACCCTGCAAATGTGCTACCCATCAGATGGACCAAAGGTTTGATTCAGTATAAGGCACATTCCAAGTTCATACATTCTTCCTATGTATCTGACATACTTTGATCTTTGGCTGTGTGATCTTTGGCACAGCAAACCCTACAGCCTTCTACCTGGTTACAGATTATTCCATCCTTTGTGGATTTTGGCCATATGGTATTTGTATATTCACTATTTTTCCTAGGCAGATGTTGTAATGGTTGGAGTTAAAGTGGGGAGGCAATGGCTTCCAGATGTTGTTGGAGTTCCATCATTCTGACTATTGGCCATGCTGGGTGGGTCTGATGGGAGTGGGAGTTCAACAACATCTGCAGGAATTTCCTCAATGTTCACTTAACGTGGCAGCCAAAAATTGTATCTTGGTTTCTTCAGAAGTGTTCTACTCATTCCTGACACTTCAGGAGTCCAGAATTAGGAGCCCTGGAGAAAATATCATGGTACATTCAACCAGTGCAGAATGTTTAGTGAGGGTGACTGAGGAAGGCCACATCACATACGTGATGTCAGGAGTTTGGAAGGACCTGGCGGTGGACCCAAATGCAGCGACTGCACTGTTTCAATAGCCAGGGCTCCTTCTTCTCCACCTCCTGGTGCCACCACCAGTGAGAGGCTGCTTCGACTCTCCCTCCCCTCCATGGCAGGAGGAGAAGGAGCCTCCACACTTTCTGGACATTGTGGGGGGCGGCCAGGGCTGGATTTAGGTTTGATGAGGCCCAAGGATACTGAAGGTAATGGGACCCTTTATATGTCCAGCTGTCCTTTGTCAATGACAAATTGTTGCTGTTTTTTGTTTTAAATATATGCTATATGCTATATGGTAATTTATGGACCTAATAGGTATCTAAAGCCATTTGCACATAACAAATAGGAGCCTACACAACACAAAATACTGTTGCTGTATGTAGGTTTTATTTTATTTGTTTTTTTATCTTATATTCTGGAAATGTACATCCAGGTGTGTTTTTTCCTTTAAATTTTTTTGGGGGCCCCAAGAGAGTGGGGCCCTAAGCTATAGCTTGTTTAGCTTATACGTAAATCCAGCACTGGGGGCGGCCTTGACCCCCAAAACATAGGGAGGCCCGAAAGGGGCTGGGCCCCTGGAGTTGGCACCCTACTAGTGTACAAAGCCCTAAATGTCTTAGGAACCAAGCACTTGAAAAAGCACCTTCACCAGTGCCTTATGGCATGAATTTTGCAATCTTGGGAGAGCCCGACTCATGGACCCATCAGTAGAAGTACCCTAAATAATGGGAACCCAAGACAGGGAATTCTCAGTGGTAGCCCCCTGGCTACAGAACACTCGCCCAAGGGACATTAGTCAGGCCTCCTCTTTTCTGCATTCAGGAAACAACTAAAAGACTTTTTGCATTTATCCAGGTTTTTGGTCAATACTGTTATTAAGTTTTTTACACTACTGGCTTTAGTTATCTGTAATGCATTATATGACAGAGGACGAGATGGTTGGATAGTGTTCTCAGAGCTACCAGCATGAGTTTGACCAAACTGTGGGAGGCAGTAGAAGACAGGAGTGCCTGGTGTGCTCTGGTCCATGGGGTCAGGAAGAGTCAGACACGACTAAACAACAACAAACAAATGTATTATAGTGTTGTTTAAAATTGTGTTTAAGTAATAGTATTTTTAGGGTGCCCACGACTCCCTTTGGAGAGAAATTTGAAATAATAATAAACAGTCCAATGCCGTTCAGCATTTAGGTATGCTAAAAATTGGCCATTCACTTTCACTGTTGGATGGTATGCAGTTTGTCTGTTGATATTTAATATAATCTGTGTTATGTTCACTTTGGAATCGTCTTCACCACACTAACAAGTCAGAGAGGTACGTGAGCTGTAATAGCCCATAATGTGCATTAAAGTTCAGAAAATACAATAACCACAACAGTTTCTGTTGGCTCTTGATCAGCCAAAGATCATTTGTTGCTTTTGCTCAGGCAACAAATGTTAATGACAGTTTTCAGCTAGAGATTGCATTCCACATTTATAGATTCAATCAGAAGACTTTAATGCATAACTGCCTTGCCAGTAACGAGGTTGTTGTTGTTCTGCATGAGAATGTGCATCATTTGCAGTGTAAATTTTACGCACACTGTGACAACCAAAGCAATATGATAAATTCATTTTTCTCTGGCTGATTTTAGTAATAATAGCCTCTACCTCACCCTCTGTCATTTACCTCAGCAAACACAATATATTGCATAACAACTCAGACTGATGGCAGGGGGCAGTTTGGTATTCTGTGTTGTGGTCAGTGCTTTCTTTCTGGGAGGATGCAGGGGGATGCATGCCCCTAAACATTTTGTGAATCTTTGTACTTTTGTCCATTTACTGTATTTATTTTTCCTGATTTGAACTATAAAACGGTGATTTTCTTGAGTCAAAATGAGAGTGCCCCTCAACATTTTTTTTTTAGAAAAAAAGCACTGGGGAAGGCTAATGTTCCTTTTCAAATGTTAACTTATTTTATCAAAGCCAATTTACAAGTGGCCACTGATTAGCATAGGCTAGGCCAAAAGTCTATTTATTAGTACTAGCATAATTTCTTTAATATTATTGAGATAGAGGTGGAATATAGACACATATAAAAAACGCTGTGAAAATGTTTTTAAAAAAAAGTTTGAAAAATATATTGAATTTGCCATAGCTCACCATCGCCATCTAGTGTCCCATTTGTATAATGCACTTTACAACATACTTAAAATGTTTCATTTGCAGCTGTGTAGCTGAGTCCTGAGATAGATAGCCAGCCACTACTGTAGAATGGTATTTTACAAATATGCAACCAACCAATGTGTGGATAAATCACAACATTTCAGGCATACACACACACCCAATTCCCTGGCCCCTTCCTCACATAACAATGCTGCTCTCATGGATGCTAGACTTTTACAGAGGGGCCTTTTTTACTTGTGTAGAACCCCCATACAATGTATCATCCAGATCATCTAGAACAGGGATGTCAAACTCCCAAGAGACTGCGATTTACTCCCATTATAAAAAAAAAACTGGCAGTGATCTACTCATTGGATTGACCAAAGTTGTTGAGCTTCTTTTGGGGGAGAATTCACCAAAGTTGTTGAGCTTTTGGGGGGGCGATCAATCAGGGTCACGCGATCAACAAGGATCGACCAGGGACACCCCACGATCGACCAGTAAATTGCGATCGACAAGTTGGACATGACTGGTCTAGGATTTCAAATCATACAGGGAACCTGCACAAGGGGAGGAGGCTCTCCACTACAGCTGGAGGTCTGTGGGATCAGTGACATTAATGCAAAGAAGGAGGCAGGGCCAGGGAGAGCTGCCCTTCTGTGATGCTTCTTGGACAGGGAATAATGGCTGAATATGGCTTCTCTCTCCTTTCCATTACAATCCAAGGAATTTGTTGAGGGAGGTCATTAATTTGTTGCCTGGCATCAATAATGGGCAAGATGGGGGCAAATAAGTTGAAGTTCAGTATATATAAAATTTAAGTCATTCAGTTTATATCCTACACTTCCTCCCAAGCAAATAATGAACTGACCAAGCAATACAAATAAATAAAAATTAAGCATCTGAACACATTTCACAAAGAGAAATATTAATATATGACACTTTTATATAATAGAATCATAGACATAGCTGTCAACATTTCCCATTTTTTAAGGGAAATTCCCTTATTCCGAATAGGATTCCTCACAAGAAAAGGGAAAAGTTGACAGCTATGATCATAGCATTATAGAATCTTAGAGTTGGAAGGGACTCAAGGGTCATCTAGTCTGACCAAGGGTCATTCAAAGTTCAGTGCACTTTACCTCTACCTATATGCATACATTATAACCCATAAATAAATGAATTTTCCACAAAATTAATCCAATTGATATTCCTAAAAATGTGAACTCCTCACCCCCGAAGCTCTTATCCCTACCCTCTCTTGTCTTTCTCTACCCTTAATTCTATTGATTTAGCCATTTTTGATGTCCAACATTTAAATTTTGAAATCTATTCTTTTAGGAGTTTCCTGCCTCTCCCACATTTTGGGCTGCCATCAGTGCAATACACAATAAATTACACCACGATTCTAATGTTTTAAGGATGGGTAAATGGCATTAGGATTGCAACCATACCTGCACTTTTTCTTCTGTGAGTCTAAGCCTTCTTAAAAAAAACCTTATCATCATCATCTGAGGCCCTTCTTTGTGTGCCTCATCCACAAGAGGTACGGAGGGTAGCAATATGAGGACGGGCCTTTTCTGCGGTGGCTTCCCACAGTGGCAGATCTTGGAGTGTCAAATTTCACCAGTGCCCCTTGCGACGCCAAAATTCAGCGCCCCTCACCTCTCACCTTCCATACTGCATCATTGTTGCGGCACCTCCCTGCGGCATCCCTGGTTGTGCTCACCTATATCCGCCTCTGCTTCCTACTTGCTCTCCCCAGGAAGGCTCACCTGGCATCTTCATTACATATTGTTAGGCAAAAACCTCCCTCTTCTCCCAGACCTTGGGTTAATTAAACCACCTGTGGCCTTTTAAACTGTGGAGAGTTGTTGCTGTCGTTGTTGTTACTATGCTATGTATTATTGTGTTTTTGTATTGTAAAGTACCTGTGATCCTTGGATGAAGGGTAGTATAGAAATTTAAAGACTTAATTAATTAATTAATTAATTAATTAAATATCAAGGTCTGATGGAGTTGCTTTAATTAAAAAAATAAAAATAAAGGAATAACAGATTATACCCCCCCCAAAAAAAATAATTATACCTGGACTGCTCCAGCATATACGGATCACATCTGCTCTATTTTCAACAGTCCACATTCCCTCCTGGTTGTTTTGTTTTGTTTGTTTGTTTGTTTGTTTGTCTCAACTATTTCTTAAAGTGTGTTCCACTTATTTGATTATTCCTTCTTACTTTACTTTGTATGCAGCTTCTCAACTGAAATTATTAGCACGGTTGAAATCATTTCTTTATTAATTCCTCGCAAGTATGTACTTTTTTTCTCTTTTGCCATATGTTCCAATCTTATCCAATCTACTTGCTCCCAATCCTTCCCAAAATTCATTACCATCCGCTCAGGATACATACATATGTATCTGCCATGGATATGTTGCTGGACTTGAATTGAAGTTTAATGCAGATACAAGAGAAGAAAGTTTAACTTTGGTGGCTGTGTCTAAGGTCTGAAACTTCTTTCCTAGAAAGTCCCATGCTTGATGGATTTCTACCAGCAGGCAAATACAGTGGTACCATGGTTCTCAAACATAATCCATTCCGGATGTCAATTCGACTTCCGATATGTTTGAAAACCAAGGTGTGGCTTCCAATTGACTGCAGGAGCTTCCTGCACTCAAGTGGAAGCCGCGTCGGACGTTCGGTTTCCGAAAAATGTTCGAAAACTGGAACACTCACTTCTGGTTTTTCGGCATTCAGGAGCCAATTTGTTCATCAACTAAGCCGTTCAAGAACTATACCTTCTTGTTCACATGGGCCTTTGGCCTATGAAGAGTTATGGTGATCACCTGATATTGATTTTAGTTTTTACTGTATTGATCTCTGTGTTTTATTGCCTTGGGCACCCTTAAAGGTAAAGGTAAAGGGACCCCTGACCATTAGGTCCAGTCGTGGCCGACTCTGGGGTTGCGGCGCTCATCTCGTTTTATTGGCCGAGGGAGCCGGCGTACAGCTTCCGGGTCATGTGGCCAGCATGACTAAGCCGCTTCTGGCGAACCAGAGCAGCGCACGGAAACGCCGTTTACCTTCCCGCCTATTTATCTACTTGCACTTTGACGTGCTTTTGAACTGCTAGGTTGGCAGGAGCAGGGACCGAGCAATGGGAGCTCACCCCGTCGCAGGGATTCGAACCGCCGACCTTCTGATCGGCAAGTCCTAGGATCTGTGGTTTAACCCACAGCGCCACCCGTGTCCCTAGAGAGGGCACCTTTAGAGAGGTGTAAAAATAACCTAAGGGAAAAGGCAGTGCTTGCCACAAGGAACTTATATTTTACCAGTTTAAAGCCAGGAAGAACTTTATTCTCATAGACTTTCATGACATCACCTTGTATGCTGGGGAGCTGAGGGCAATGAAGCAACTAATGTGGCAGCTTGAACACAAGTGGAGGAAAACTCTGATGAATGCAACTGGCACTTGTACAGTCTCACTTTAGAACCTACTCTGTGTATGACAAAAAAATTTATTTTTTGGTTGCCTCCACTGCATCTGCTCAATGCCACACAGCTGAGCTTTTGTGAATGGTTCAGCCCTGATACATCCTGGCCAAACTTTGGAACCATCAGAGCCCTTTGAATATAAAATCTGCAGCATCCACCAGAACTTGGATCCCACTGTTATAGCAGGTCAATCTGTTGAGATGTCCAGCTAGGTACTGCCGGGTGAGTTTCAGTTAGTTTGGCTTGAGGACATGGGCAAGGTGCTTGGATAGGTTTGCATGACACTTGTGTGCTGGACACCTGCCCATCATGGATCATACAGTCTAGAAGTGAGGGGACAGCAGGCTGGGCCAAGGAGATGTGCAATACTTCATCATGAGAGAGGGTACTTCCAAGCCACTTGAAAGAGGCAGCAATCTGACCAGTCCTTTAAAAAAAAGTTCTTGGACCTGGAAGATCTAACTGATTACAGACTGGGTGCAAATGTCCTCTTCCTGGGCAGTGGGTTGTCACTGACCAGCTCCAGGCACTTCTGGATCCAGTTCAATCCAGAATTAAGACCTGTTTTGGCACAGAAACCACATTGATTGCCTTGTACAATAATTTGAATTTGGACCCTTCTGATTTCCCTTGGTCTCTCTGACTTTTGATACCATCAACCATGGCATCCTTATGCAGAGGCTTTTCAAAATGAGGTGCAGCGGTTCTGTTCTTACTTGGATGTCCTGCTCCAGAAGGGAGGAGAAGGAGGGTGCTGTTCAACAGCATGAAACCTAAAGTACGGGGTTATGCAGGAGTTAGTTTTATGCTGTTTAACACTCACATGAGACTGCTGTGTGGGATCAGCCTGAGTTTTGAAGTATGCTATCATCAGTACAAAATCACCCTCAGAGTTTCTCCAGTGAGAAAAGTGGAGTCCTGTTGAATAGCACCAAAACAACAACAAAAACCCAGAAAGATCTGATCTGCGGTGAGAGACAAGAGTTGAAGATGACCAGGACATTTGCAATAATTAATCAGAGCCTCAAGGATTCTCAGTACTGTACAACAAAAGCGGAGGGGGTGGGGAGGATGATACACAAACTGTATATCTGAGCTGAGTCTTAATTAATTGACTCATGCTGTTGGACACAATTAAGTGTACCATTGAATTAGGCAAGTATGGATGATTAGTGACACGGTAAGCATTAGAGTCGCAAATGGTTCCCATAAATTGTTCCATTTGGGATAAGGGATATTTGGGACTCTCTCTTTTACTCTTTCTACACACTTGAATCAACATAATGGAATGTAAGATACAGAGATATCACACATGGTCTTGCATTAACCTTCAGAATACAGACCAAAGGAATTAAATACTCAAGGGATGCTATTAATGGTGCCAAATATCAAGAATGCCACACTAGTCTTTGAAAGTGCTACTTTCTTATTCAAGTAGCTTGCATTCTAGTCACAGTTATGAACTTATGAGAGCAGGCAATGTGCAATGGGGCTGTCCTCCCCCCTTGGAGCTCCTAATACATTCCCAGAAAGGTTGGGGGACCTCCTGGAGCAAAATGGGGGGGTGGGGCATGGAGAGGAGGCACCGGAAGTGCAAGCAGATTTTCACTGCCCAAGCAGGAAACTTCCCTGGGTGTTACCCTACCGCCAGGAAAATTGATGGCAGTCCAAAATCTTCTGATGTGTTTGGATGTATGTGCTAAGGTTGCCATATTTCAAAAAGTGCAAATCTGGACACAAAAGTTGTTGAACTTGGTGAACTTGTGGGCTTTTGGGGGGACAGGGGATACTTGTAGAGCTTTTTTTTAGTTTTGCCCAAGGTTGTTGAGCTTTTTTGGTGAAATCGCAAAAAATGAAGATTTTGAGCCCTTTTTTAAAATGAAAAATCGGCAAAAATTACACTGCCGACATAAGTTGCCATATGTCTGGATTTTCCCAGACATTTTGCCAATTTCCACCCGGACATTGCTTCTGACTTTACTATTCTGAATATGTCTGGGAAATTCCCAACGTATGGCAACCCTAGGATGTGTCTTTGTGTGTGTGTGTGTGTGTGTGTGTGTGGTGAACAGTATGAATTTGGTGTAATGCAAAGTTCTGCTTATAATCACTTCCTCCTACCCTTTTGCCACCCCCCCAATCCAGTGCCTGTAGCATAAAGAGGAAAGAGAGAAACATCAAGATTCTGGGTGTGTATAATTCTTATTGTCATATATAGACTGATAGTTGAGGGCTACGAGCTGAAACAATATTTTATGAAAGTATCATGTTGAAGTTTCTGCAGGTTTCAAAATATTTAAATATGTAAATTTCAATGAAGAGATTTCAGGAGGGGTTTTTTTTTGATAGCCTAATGATTTTAAGCATCTCATTTCTAGTCAAACACTGACAAAAGATGTGCAGATTGCAGTGTGAGATGGTTTCTATGGTTACCGTTGTTTCCTAGCAGTTTAGTGACATCTTTTGTGAGCATTGGGCTGCTTCACTTATTTGTCACTAATGTATGTGTAGAACTATAGTTAATAGCCTTGGGCGGACAATTTCCCCCCCTTCAGAATGGCTGCATTGTTTTTTAGCAGCATTTTTCAATAAGGTGACAATGCACCAGAATACTAATGGTATGTATGGTATTTTAAGATGTCAAGTTTTTCAATAAAATGGTGATGAAAATTTTGCATTTCAGTTAATAGTTAAATATTCATGAATTTTCACAGCACGATCAAGCAGGCGAAAAATAAACTGTATAATGTGTAACACTAAACATCATAAATTCAGACTCGTTTCGTAAAAAATATGTTCACAACTGTTTAATATAAAACCTTTTTGTGGTCTTAAACCAGCTTGTGATAAATTAAAGGTATATAAAGTCACTTTCAATCAATCAAAAATAATTCAGCTCAGCATGTTTACAACATAGAGGGAAAATATACCTCAGAACTAAATTATACTTTTTTGTCATTATAATTTATAATGACCATTGGGGGAAGAATGTAATAATATTTTGGCCTTTGTGTGTGTGTGTACACACACACACACACACACACACACACACACACAGCATTTCTTTTCAAGCTACATAATGCTTTGGTGATGTTTGTATGCTTTAAGATTTGTACAAAGACATGGAAACTGCAGGGTTAAACTGGGCAGTGTGGGAGCTGTGCATGGTGTGTCTAGACCATGACTGGTACAATCTTCCCACACTAGCATTGAAATTGTAGCTCCCCAGGAGCCAAGGGGAATTTGAAGAAGAACCACAATTTCAGATGAGCAGAATCTTGCTCCCATTATGCTTTTGTGCTTCTATTATATTCTCAGCATGAGATGTATTAATTTAAATGGCTGCAGAACCAGGACACATAATCTCACTTTTCTTGAAGCTCAGGTGCCTAATGGTATGCTACATTTGTAAACTGGTATTAATTAACTCAACAAGTCTTTGCAGGATCGCGGTCTTAGCATCAGTGATTTATGCATTCAAGCATGAAAGAATTCTTGTTCTAATTCGTTCCTGATCGAATGCATAAAATTCTTGTAGGCCTTTCCAGACATTTCTAGGCCTTTCCAGAGTTTCTATCCTCTTTTATGAATGTCTCCCCGTGCATTGAGCAGCTGAGTGTTTATGAGGAGTATAGAATATGCTCCATTGGATTTTGCAGGTTAAACAACGCAACTGTGGAGTAAAAAATATAGCAAGCAACACATTTTAGTAAAACTTCCTTAAAACTGAGGGACAATTTGTCCAATATACTAGTCTTGAGGAAACAAAGTTATATTCCAAACCAATTGCATTAGGTCTATAGTGTAGATAAAGCAGGGAAGGCTGCTGATACGCTACACTCTTGTCTTTACTACAGTGGTACCTCGGGTTAAGTACTTAATTCGTTCCGGAGGTCCGTTCTTAACCTGAAACTGTTCTTAACCCGAAGCACCACTTTAGCTAATGGGGCCTCCTGCTGCTGCCACGCCGCCGGAGCACGATTTCTGTTCTCATCCTGAAGCAAAGTTCTTAACCCGAGGTACTATTTCTGGGTTAGCGGAGTCTGTAACCTGAAGCGTATGTAACCTGAAGCGTATGTAACCCGAGGTACCACTGTAGTTATGGAGAAGCACTGCCTGGCAACTTCTTCCTTAATTTCAATGTTGCCCTTCTAGAACTCAGCAGGAATAAGGATGTAGAAAAAAACTAGATTTGTTGGCTCTGCTCATCACTGGCTGTGGACCTACGTCCTGGTGGTCTCCCTGTCTTCCACCTTCCCACTTTCAATTGGGTACCAGCTATCACCAGGCTTCCTCTTCCTCTCCTTGCTCATTCAGCTGTGTTAAGCCTGCTACCCCACTTACATTGGGGGCAACTGCTGGGACTTTTCTTACATCCATTGCCTTTCCTTGCTTCAAATCTCGTTCTCTGTCTTAGTCCAATGGGGAAAAAATTCTAAAGCCTGTGCGTTGAACCAAAGTGAAATGTTCTGGAAGGACTGCGAACAACATCTTGGTAGTCAAGATAACACCCAAAATAAGAAATAGTTGTTGCAAGGATGAGCTCATATATGCTTATTTTTCCTTGCTTCGATATAAGCTAATTGGCGTGCTTTGGTGCTGTGCTTATCTGTAGACCTTGAGATGCTGGGCCCAGAGAGGGTAGAAGCATTGGATAGCTACCACCTATGGCCTCACCTATGGTGCTGGTGCTGGAGGAGACTCTTGAGAGTCCCATGGACTGCAAGAAGATCAAACGTATCCATTCTGAAGGAAATCAGCCCTGATTGCTCACTGGAAGGAGAGATCCTGAAGCTGAGGCTCCAATACTTTGGCCACCTCCTGAGAAGAGAAGACTCCCTGGAAAAGACCCTGATGTTGGGAAAGATGGAGGGCACAAGGAGAAGGGGACGACAGAGGACGAGATGGTTTGATAGTGTTCTTGAAGCTACCAGCATGAGTTTGACCAAACTGCGGGAGGCAGTGGAAGACAGGCGTGCCTGGCGTGCTCTGGTCCATGGGGTCATGAAGAGTCGGACACGGCTAAACGACTAAACAACAACATGGCCTCACCAGTCAGGTGCGATGGGAGGTCCTGACGTATTTTGCTTTGTGCACAAAGACTGCATGAACATTTGCTTGAGTACGGTCAAGACATGGTGACCTCTTACTTCTGTGGTGTCCATCTTGTGTCTGTGAAGGCAGCACGGCCTGGCAGGCTGATTTACTGCCAGCTGACGCTTTCTTATAATAAAGCACTAGAACTAACCACCTGGGCATTTTTGACATCCTTCTTTGTAATACCTGAACCAAACCACTCCCATGAGCCCACCTTTGGGCTGGTGGAACAGGGCAGACTGTGAGGCATAGCTGGGTAAAAGTGTGGCAAGTGCTCTAGCCTGGCCCAGTCACATCCTGCCCGAATCAAAGCTGCCTGTGATTAAAAAGTTTGCACCTGACTTATCAGAGGTGAATTGCTCCAAATACAAGGATTGCCTCCATTGCTCTTGTGTCCATAAACCATGTGATTCATATAGCTTGCGACCGCAGGAAGGCGCAAACTGTTCAGATTGACTGATCAGGATTAAAAGGCAAATCAATTCATTTTAGCAGCTATGGTGAAATATACTCAGAGTCGAGAGTGGATTTCATGCACTTTATTCAGCTCATAGTGGTGAGGAGGAATGGAAGTTTCCCCAGAATGTCTGTTTTATATACATTATTTACACAATGGGCCCCACATGATTGGCTAATTCCGGGATTCACCTGTAAGCCAATCTGGTTGCGGATTCACTTCCACCTGGAGCTGGATTGGCTGGCTCCTGTGGACCAATCAGACTGCTGCATTCTGGACCCTATTGCTCTAGGACCAATCAGACTGCTGCATTCTGGACCCTATTGCTCTAGGACCAATCAGACTGCTGCATTCTGGACCCTATTGCTCTAGGACCAATCAGACTGCTGCATTCTGGACCCTATTGTTCTAGGACCAATCAGACTGCTGCATTCTGGACCCTATTGTTCTAGGACCAATCAGACTGCTGCATTCTGAATCCTATTGTTCTAGGACCAATCAGACTGCTGCCTTTTGGATCCTATTCAACTCAGTATATAACATATGGCAAGCCCTCATAGTTAAAATCTGTTGAGATTTACAGTGAAAGCAGAGTTTTCTCTCACTGTCTTTTTTCAGACTTCAAAACTTCTGTAAGTCGCTCACCAGTTTTGCTCCTAATGAAGGCAGCTTTCAAATCCTGCGATAAAATAATCAGATCACTTCAATGTCAAATGTCACTCGTTGAACGCATTCCAAATGCTGTGTAAAAGAAGTTTCATGTACTTGGCTAGAGCCATATTTAGTCCCTGCCTAAGCATTGGGGATGGCAAATTGAGGTTAATATATTGTTCTTTATGCATTTCTAACTTGATAAGCAGGTCAGCTAATCTCTTCCCAAAGTGGATTAAGAACGCTATTTAAGGCTGCATATAAGGAGGTGGGGAAATTCCCTCTGCACACTCTGTACCAACCTTTGCTGCAGGCTTTCAGTCATGTGGGTGTGATCTTGTCCCTGTACAAAGCATTCGCTAAACATTTCCTATGATGGTATTTCCATAGTGACAATGAGGGGGGACAGCAGAATAGCACGCCAGTGATTCAGGGAACAGAACTTGTCTTCAACCAGTGAAGCACAAACAGAATTTGCAAGATAATGTTGCTGTCTGGAATGCTCCTCTTCAGAGTTCCAGCCAGCCATGCCCTTTTCCAGGATATGCCATTACACATGCATGCAAACACACACACCCTTCCTCCCATGCCTGGCCACTGAGCACATTCAGTCCTCATTGGTCTGTTAATAGGATTCCCTCTTCCCTCATTGTTTCCTAATTATTTTGGGGACTTCTGCAAACTTTGGGATCTTTCTGAGCCTGCAATTAAATATGTCTTTTGCATGGATAGTGCAGTTTTGGCTATTAAAGGACCCACATTTGGTGAACAAATTCATTATTATTAAATCAGATTCCTTGAAGAAAAAACACAGCAATTCCAGGTAGAGTTAATCCAAAGCCAAAAACCCAACACCAAATTTATGAATTTGTAACAGTCACGTGAACTTCCCCAAGACCTTTTGGTTCAATTTCACATTTCTTTATCTTGCCAAAGAGCCATTGCAAAGTTGTTTAGCTTTTTTACCATTTTTTAGTTTTGCCCAAAGTTTGCCCAAAGAGTAAATGTTGTGTGGTAGAAACTATTCATTAAAAAACCCTTTACAGACATATTCACCTCCCACCTCCTGTTCAATTCTCAACTGCTGTAGCACCATGTTACTTAACTGCTTCTTCCTTTTTTCCTTCCTGAGCTAAGGAGCATGGTGCTATATAGCCATTCAGATTGCTTCCAGCAACTACTGCAGCCCCTAAATCAGTGGTTCTCAACCTGTGGGTCCCCAGATGTTGTTGGACTACAACTCCCATCATCCCTGAGCTCCGGCCTTGAAAGCTAGGGGTGATGGGAGTTGTAGTTCAACAACATCTGGGGACCCACAGGTTGAGAAAGGCTGCCCTAAATGAATGGCCCTTCCAGAACCCACTGCACCCAACCTTTTGATGCTGGGTGATCATGGTGAAGAGAGACAGAGGCAGAGAGAAAGAGCATTGTGATCCCACCATCACCGCTGGATTCACACCACAGAAGTCACTAGAAGCATTCCAAGATGTGTGAGTTTACTTTATTGTGTTTTGCTGACAAATATCTGTTTAAGGTTTTAAGGCCAAATTGCTTAATGTTCTCTGCTTGGCCTGGAAGCAGTTGGCCTATAAAGGCTTGTTAAAAGATATTTTGCATTCTGGAGAAAAATGTTGAAGCCGTCTAGTAAGTGTTGAGACCTTTGTAAAAAAAAACCAAGGAATTTATTGCACAAGGAACTGAACACATTTCCTCTTGTAGCGGCACAATTGCTCATAGCAAAAAAATTGGAAATGACTTGGTCTGCACAACACACAATGGAAGAAGGAAGTATGGGCAAATGCTTTATCTTAGAAACTAAGAGAATTTGTGCCCTGAATGATGCAACTGATATGGATGGATGGCACCCACCAGCTAACACGAGCATATAATTTAATGGGGAAATTGGCAGCAATTTGAATTGAGCAACATATTGTTGATCTGCAGCAAGGTGACATGGCTTCCAAGAAGAACAGGGGCTGCATCCACACTTACCTATGGGGAGAAAAGGTAACTGTGGATGAGGCCTCAGTTCATCTTGGAAGCCATGACACCTAGCCACAGATCAGCAATATGTGTAATTCATATGTAAAAGGTAAAATACCTACACCCAACATTTTAGAATTTCTAGAAGTCTGAATTTCTGCAAGGTCTTCTTTCAAAACTATAGTGCACTAGACAGTTTAAGCTCCTAGGTCAGAATTGCTAAAGAGAACATTGCCACACTGCTTGTAAAAGATGGAACAGGGGAGCTGCGTTATTCATTATATGTGTCGTTACAGATACTATCCAATATGTGCCTGCGACACTCCAACAACTACACTCTTGACAGCACTTCAGATGATAATAGCTTTGCTACCTTGGGAAAAAATTACATTTTCTCAGCAATAATCTATGTTAGTTTTAGTGATGGGAAATTGTGATAACATGTAACTGAAGTGGGAAATGTCTGAACCTCATATAGCAAAGGAGGAACACCTGCACACTGTTACCATGTAAACTGATTGCCCGGAAAGACCTTTTATCACTTCACCTTTTCCAGGACAAGTCTTGACACTGGGTGGGGCAGAGGGGGGGACAACTCCCAACCTGTAAGCCCTGGATAAAATTAAAGTCTTAAGCAGGAACAGATGGGACTGGATTTTTAAATACTCCAAGTTTTATTTTAACAGGCAAATGTGATGCTTATACATACCCATAGGAATTCTCCATAATCTTATTTCTATAAAGTCTCCATTTATTTTTATCTGCTTGAGTTCCTGTTGTTTTTAAATAGATAAAATACCTATTGAAGTCATTTTTAAAAAGCAAAACTGATGTGTAACAAATAATAAAAAGACTTTCTGATCAGTAATCTCTAAGGACTTGTGTAATATAATGCAACATTTATTAGATAATGCATTACTGCAATCCGGGAATGGAAATTGTAAAAAAATCAGACAAATGGTGTCTGGGTAATAATAATAATAATAATAATAATAATAATAATAATAATAATATCCACTCTTCACCAACAGCTTCCAGGGTTTAGAGAGATCAGAACCTGAAAACCAATTGTCTAAATTCAAGAATGGCATAATAGTGGGGAGTTGGTCTACTTTTTCTAGATCGGGCTGGGGAACCTCAAACTCAGGAGTCAGATGTGACCCTGCAGGCCTCAGCAAGTGTCTCTCAGAATTCTCCCCAAGCCATGCCCCTTACTGATCTTGCTTCGCACCCTGAATGATATTGTCTGGTTGGAATGTGCTTTTGAATTCTGGCAGTGCCTCTGGCTTGCCTGGATGAAAAACAGAGAGGTCTGTGTGTAGAGGAACTAATGGGCAGCAAAAAGCTAGAAAGTTACATTCACTGCCCCTTCCACATTTGCTTCTGGCCCTGTTCACCTGTGACATGTGGCCCTCAGAAGAATAGGTAAAGGGACCCCTGACCATTAGGTCCAGTCGTGGCCAACTCTGGGGTTGCGGGACTCATCTCGCTTTATTGGCCAAGGGAGCCGGCATACAGCTTCCGGGTCATGTGGCCAGCATGACTAAGCCACTTCTGGCAAACCAGAGCAGTGCATGGAAATGCCGTTTACCTTCCCACTGGAGCGGTACCTATTTATCTACTTGCACTTTGACATGCTTTCGAACTGCTAGGTTGGCAGGAACTGGGACCGAGCAACGGGAGCTCACCCCGTCACGGGGATTCGAACTGCCGACCTTCTGATTGGCAAGTCCTAGGCTCTGTGGTTTAACCCACAGCACCACCCACATCCCACTCCTCGGAAGAATACCCAGAAGCAAATGCAGACATCAGGTTGAAAAGGGTTCCTTTCTCCTCCCACCTTCTTTAAATGTTTCATGGACTATAGAACAATACTAGCCATTTCATTCCGCTGTGAAACTTGCATGCCAGCCGTGATGCAATGCCAGCAGCATAGTTGGAATGCTGACATTATTACAGGTCCCAGTTGCCAGCTGTGGCACACCTACCTGGCTAGTTCCAGACTCTATTTTGCTATCTACGTGCAGCGATTTGAAAACATCCCATTCTTGAGTCACTGCCAGTAGGTGATTGAATTGCCAAGTCTTGAAGCTCCCTTGATTACAAGTCACAAAAACCCTTCTTTCACCATCTATGGCTCTTTTCACACAGATAAAGTGCATTTCTAGATAAGCTTATTAATGACTTACACCAAGACTACTCATGCCATATGTCAGGATTGGCCACAGGGCGGTGCCTTTGGCAAGAGGGCCATCAGAGGGAACTCTTGTCCTAGCTGTCCTCACTACCTGGTTCTTCCTCTGGACCCAATCCAGGAAAGCAAGCAAGGGGTGGGAGTAGTTTCTGTTTCTCCTCAGTCGCCTCTCTACATACTGTCCGAGAAAGAGGTGGTGTTGAGAATGAGGCAAAGCATCAACAGCTAAGGCAAGGCCCTTGAAAGGTGCCCAAGGATTAGGTGGTCTTGCAATAAGGTTAAAGCTTGCTGGGAAATGATATATAATGAATTGTGAAAGATGTTTAAGATAACATTTGTATAAAAAAACAGAAGCTTTGCTTTTGAGGAATGTGAGATCAGAGCTACCTAAACAAAACCAAAACTTATTTATATATGCAACTACAGCCGCTAGAATGATATTTGCTCAAAAATGGAAATAAGAAGTCCCAACCAGAGAAGAATGGCTACAGAAATTAATGGAATATGCAGAAATGGCAAAACTTACCAGAAGAATAAGAAATCAAGATAACAAACTTTTTATTAAGGAATGGAAATCGTTCACTGAATTTTTACAAACAAATTGCAAACAGATTAAGACATTAGCAGCTTTACTGTAAAAACTTGCAGTTTCTAAAACATATATGATAACAGATGATTAAAAGAGTAAGTTTAGATAATTGGGATATGGAGAGAAAGAAGGAAAAACTTTAAGGAAGCGCAGAAAGAGGGGGAAGTTGAGCTTAAAATGTTAGAATTATTGTTGAATGATTATTGAAATGTTTTCCTTTTTTCTTATAAATGAAAATTATAAATAATAATAAGAATGATGATGATGATCAAAGGTGCCCAATGATTCCGGCTCCTGCTGTCTTCAGTAGAGGCCCTAAAGGTTGTTAAGTGAAATGGAGAAATCTTAGGTTGCAATCCTATGCTCACTTGTCTGTAATTAAGCTCCATTCAGCTCAGCTGCATGTTCTACATATTCTACTTGTTCTGCATACACTTGCATAGGATTGCATTGTGTCACACACACAGTTCCTCCAGTTCTATTTTTGATCACAATCTATCACTGGATGGCCTTGGTTACCTTGCAGAACCCACGTTTCCACTACATTCCTTGGTCTGAAACAATGCTTAGTCCATCATCCAGTCCACCAGGCCACTTTCCCACGAGAAGCAGTGCACTGTAGTGGATATGAGACAAAACCGAGAAACTCTCCCCTCTGCCACAAAGTCAATAGGAAGCCTTAAGCAGGTCACTACTGACTCTTCAACCTCAACTCCTCATCTGCAGTGTGATAATATTTGCACCACCTCACAGGGTTTTTCTAAGTAATGCTGAAATAACACTCCTGTTAGCACAATCCTAGCCACGCCTACTCAAAAGTCCTATTGAATTCAATGGGACTTACTCCCAGGTAAGTGGGGTTAGGTCTGCAGCTGAAGGTGCTATATAAACGTGTAAGAATATTATCTAAAAGTGTTCCAAATATACCACATACATTCAGAAGACCATTTGTAAAAGTGAGGAGGATATTTAGGAGCAGGTGCATTTTAAGAATTGGGGGTGTGGTCTTGCCTTTAAAGATGAGGCAGCCCACAGTTTTTTCTTTCACTTCTCCTTGTTTGGCCAATCCTTCAAGGTATTGTTTGGCAGCTCTGAGGCATCCTGCCATGTTCCTCAGACCATGTCTTGCTTAGCATGGACTTGGTACTGAGGCCTCTGAGGACAAACCAGACACTCCACAAGTCAAGCAACTAGAGGAGCAGTCAGGGTCTCTTTGAGAGACCCTCTGGTAGGAAACCTGCTGAAGAACTCCTGGAAGCTGCCTTTTAACTCACTGTTGTCTACAGCAGGCATAGGCAAACTCGGCCCTCCAGATGTTTTTTGGCCTACAACTCCCATGATCCCTAGCTAATAGGACCAGTGGTCAGGGATGATGGGAATTGTAGTCCCAAAATATCTGGAGGGCCGAGTTTGCCTATGCCTGGTCTACAGTAACCAAGAACAGGTCTCAGGGGTTTCAGATAGGGAACATTCCCAGCCCTACCTGGTGAGGCTGGGGCCTTCTGAATCAGAAGCAAATGCTTTACCGCTGAGCTATGGCTCTTCCACTTGGGTGAATGTTTTGGTGTAAGGCTTTTACCTCCTTGGACGAGCTGGGGGCACTTCATGGATCATGACAGTTAGAAGGTCCTTGGAAGCACTGGTACATAACAAATTAATTCCCAGTTTCATTCTAACAGAGAATTGGGCCAAAACTAACAAAATGAATTTCAGCAGGGGCAAATTCTACACAAAGGCAGGAATAATCCGATGCACTAATACAGGATGGGGAACATCTGGTTTGGCAGTATTACATGTGAAAAAGATCTAGGGGTCTTGGTCCAGTATTCAGTTCTCACAGTGGCCAATCAGAGGCTTTTGGGAAGCCCATAAGCAGGGCATGAATGCAATAGCATTCACCCCACCTATATTCCTTAGCAACTCGTACTACCTTTGATATTGATAACCTTTGACTCTTACGATTTTGTCTAAACCCCTTTAAAGTTGTCAAAGTTAGTGGTAATTACTACATCCTATGGAATGAAATTGCCTGATTTTACTATGCACCGGACAAAGGAGTATTCCCACATGTACTTTTGTTTGATTTGCTCCTTTGCCACATCCAAGAGAATATCCATGATATTAAAGAAGAATTGGTAATAATTTACATTCCCAGAGCTACGAGAAAGGTGGTGCTTTGTCCTTTTAAATTTTCAAAGCCACCAGCATTTTCTGTTTCCCCTAAAGTCAAGAAAAGATAAGAATAATTTAACATAATGGAAAGCTATAGACCAATTCCAACAAAGCTGCTTAATCTGCCACTATGAGTCCCTCTCTTACCCCATCCCTTTCAGATGAGATTTCTTCCCCCTCTTTTTTTTTTTTAATACTATGTTGCAAAAGATGGCATTCCAGTCTGGGCTGCTAGTTGTTAAATACATTTGATTTGCAAAAACACAAGAGAGCTAATTAACTTGTGCTGAAGAAGCATAATTTATTATAACAAATTAAGGGCATTTAAAAAAATTGTTCTGCCACAGTGAATTTCAATGATCACTCATTCAAAATGAGGAGGTACAAACATTCCTTGTGTTTTTAGTACCATATTAGCAATCTAAACTGTAAATATATCAGTATGGTGAGGGCAACCCACACAGAGAAATGCGTATTTATATATAGCGGTTATTCCGCGCCCCCCCCCAGCTTCCTTTGTATTACTTTTATTATGTTGGTGTGTGTATTTAAAAAGAAAAAGAAAAAAGAAAATCTGCTCAATTACTAATTTACCTTATGCCATTTTTCTTCCACTCTTTTTCTATCACACTAGCAATGTTTAAGCTACAGTAATTTAACACAGCCATGAGTAAAGAAACTGAGGTTTCTTCAAAAAGTTCCATGACTGGAAATCATATTTAAAGTTCAAAAGTGATCTAAATAACCCTAACCCTAATAACTGTTTTTAAAAGATATATTTTTTTTTCATTGCCCCCTTACTAGCAACAGGACTAGCTACAGTTAGATGGGCTCACCGAGCCCAGGGGAGTCACTATCCTTTCTTCTGCTCAATCATTACATACAAGCGGCGACCATTTTAGGCACATCCAATTGACACACGCTCAATGCGCAGATCTTTAAGACCTAGAAGAAGACAAAATGAGGATGGAACGGGGCAGGACAGGGGCAGGATAAGGTGGGACAGGGTGTAATGGGGTAGGTTGTGCTTATATGCACTTATATGTGCTCCATTGATACATGCAGGGGCCAGGATCTGAACCCCTGTGCGAAATGGTCGCTGCCTATACTATTATTTCCCAGGAACCTTTGGGCTCTCCTTTTAAAAGTGCACATGACGCACTTGAGGGAGTGCAGCTGGCCTTTGAAATTCAACTAAGCTTTCTTCAAAATATACCTACTGAAATTAATTAACTTGGCTTGGTCATGTTCATTAATTTCAGTGGGTCAACCCTGAGTAGAATTTAGAAGAGGTTTTAAAAAGTTTTTTAAAAGACCACCTGGACTCTGCATCTGATAGTAAATCCTACCTGAATGGCCACTGCTCTGCCTCAGTGTGTGCCGATAAATTGCAGCTGGGTGGAAGGACCAGTTCACCTAGTAATTGTCCCCCCACAAAACCTTGTTGGCCTGCCTCTGAGCATAAACCTTCCTTCACTCACTACTTTTCTCCTTCAAATTCTCATGTCCTGCTGCTTTCCCTCAGACAAGGTTTCATGTTTAGAAGAGAAACATGAATCCCTGCTACAAGAAATGCTGGAGGGGAAAGTTTGAGAGGGTTATCAAGTAGCCCAGTGGAACTGGAACTCAGCACGTGCGTGAAGACTATGTCTGTGATTTGGCTTTGTTCTGAGCAATAACAACACTATTGTGGTAGTAAGGGGATGCACCCCATGGTATGAACTCGCCACCTTTGTTAAGGGTGCCAAAAGTTGTTAGGAGACCCCAGAGCTACAATTCCCAAAGTGGTTTAACAGTGAATGCCTTTTGCCAGGGAACTCTGGAATTTGTAGCTCTTGGGAGGGAATAGGGGGTCTCCTAACAACTTTCAGCACCCTTAACAAACTACCATTCCCAGGATTCTTTGAGGAAAGCCATGACTTTTTAAAGTGGTGTGATACTGCTTTAAATAAAGGAGCAAAACCCTTGCCCACCTGTCAAAGTGGTCCATGGCCCCACTCTTGACATAAAGGATAGTGTGGCATTACAATGGCAGCTTCCACCTCAATCTATATTCATTCCTTAGAGTAGCTGAAGGGAGCCTCACTCACAAGGAGCACTCTTTCTACGTTATCAGGAACCATTAGAAAACCTGGTTCCTGACTCCACAGAAAGAGCCTCTATGTGTATGGTTGTAGGTACAGATGTTCTAATAAAGTTTGGGCAGAAGTTTGGGCACCACCTGCAACTGTGATACTGCGCACATCTTGTGCATTGAACACATCATCTCGAGTTGAGAAAATCAGAAAAATCAGTGGTTCACCTAATTTTTAACATTGCTGTGGAAACAAATAAGAGAAACTGTTAAGGAATAAATGCACTACCCAGAGGCATAACAAGAACAAGAACAAGAACAACAACAACAACAACAACAACAACATGCTCTATTAGACATGTAAATGGCAGTACTGCTTACTTAGGGCTATCTCTAAATTAAGGCTCTCTGATATGGAGGCCATTCTGGCACAGACAACTTTTGTTGTTTCGATTCTATTCTTATTCATCTTTGTCGGTGATTTTTGTCTTCTAAACTAACAGCAGCAATTCTGGGCCAGAGGAAGAAATCCTCAACGATAATGCATTGTATTTTTCAATAGGTCACACCATGTTCTGTTAAAGATGTCACAGTAGGAAACACATCTGAGAGTGGGCATAACAAAATGGCCTTTATTTATAAGGGAGCATAGTCCGTAATGTGCAGTTTCTAGGACTGAGGCATACCATGGTGTGCCTGAAAGATTGCCGATTCTTTCCTGAAAACTTTGAGTGATTCCAGAGGTGTGGAGGTCTACTGTTTGGGGTAATTAATATACACTAACAAGGCAAAGCGATCACACTCTCCTGGCATAATCATGCAAAATCAATGGCAATCGCTTACTCTTGACAATATTTCTCATCTAAAGAAGGCAAACTGTTAAGCAAGTCTCCTAATTAAAAAGATAACAAAAGGAAGAACAATTTTCTTTTCATTTGCTGACTGGGTTATAGCTGCATTTCAGACATCATCTGGGGGAGAGATGTAATTTACTGGCAAGGCTTTTTCTTTCTGATCAGAGAGGGGAGAAGAAAACAAAGTTGATAAAACAGAAATAAGATAATGAAAGAAATTATTTGTATAATACAAAAAGCAGTGTGGCTTGTTAATCTTTTCGGAAAAACTGTGTCACATGCTATCTGAATAACAATCTTCTCACACTTTATCCATCAGGAGAGACAGGCATGTAACAGGCTGACCAATTTATAATAAACAGCCTTTTTATACTAGGCTGATTGCAGAGATGTTACTTTAATGGAGAATGCTGCTGATGATATTAAAATACAGCTAAAATGCCAAATAGGCTGATTTCGCATAGTTTTATTCATACTGAGCCATTCAGAGTGTTGAAACCTACAGGTGGTCCTAGAATAAATTTGAACAGTCCATCCACCTTCTCAGATGACATACTAGACCACCTGATAATAATGATGGACTGTTCTATTGGCATCTTTCTCAGAGAGGCAAGTGCTACTATGGCACTGTCACTCTTTGTTATTATGGGCTTTGTTGCATAATGCCCAAGATAATAACCCTTTAATTCCCTTCAGCAACCAATTTGGCAACACAATCAAAATAATTAGAGCTGAAGCTGGTTAAAGGCAAAGGAATCGACTCTGAATCATCTATTTCACTTATCCAGGTAAGAGACCAAGTAAACCAGGATTGCAAAACTCAAATCGCTTTGAGGGAAATAAGATCCTGGGAACACCACCAGCCTGCATTTAGTTTCCTCTGGATCAGAGAGAATTTGTGATCTAATGTGTCTTTGTAACATTTTGATTTATTTGCAAATATGGACTCAGAACTTTGGCGGGGGGCAAACAAGGACTCCCACAAGACAGAAGTTCATCCATTCATCGAGTGTGACTTGAACTCAGTCCCAGCTTCAGCCATGTCTCTCTCCCCCACCCCAACCCCCCAGCTGCAGTCTCTTGTCTCATGCTAGGAAGGCATGAAAACTCTGAGGAAAGATTTGGTGGGATGGGCTCATAGAAGCCTTCAGCAGGTGGTGACAGGTAGAGTTAGGTCAGGCCTGTTCCACAAACAGAACTTCACTCACAATTCTTAGGGTCCAATCCTTTGTCTTTTTCCCTTTGTGGGCGGAATGGCACAGAAACTGCAATGGTTAATTCAAAGCACATGTCAGCTGCTTTGTGATGCTTGTGCGCCAGATACTTTTTCTCCATCCATGATAATGATAATCAGGTACCATCATTTTCCCTCAACGTGGAGATGTTCAATATGGTGGAAGGAGGGAAACATGCATGCCATTGTGTATGAAGTGAGGCACAAGGGTTTATTTCACTGTGAATACATACATGCCGGACAGTGTAACTGACACACTTGACCACATTGTCCCTGCATAAAATAACCAGTAGGTGTTTCGGTGGCTCTGAGCCTCAACTATTCCTGTTATCCCTACCCCAAGACAGTTTCTTGCTCAAGGCAGGGTTATTTGCCCTTCACTCCCTCACCCAGGTAAAGTAAAGGTAAAGGGACCCCTGACCATTAGGTCCAGTTGTGACCAACTCTGGGGTTGCTGTGCTCATCTCGCTTTATTGGCCGAGGGAGCCGGCGTACAGCTTCCAGGTCATGTGGCCAGAATGATTAAGCCGCTTCTGGCAAACCAGAGCATCGCACGGAAACGCCGTTTACCTTCCCGCCGGAGCGGTACCTATTTATCTACTTGCACTTTGACGTGCTTCCTTATTTTAATACTCCAATGCATGTTCCTCCTGCAACTTAGCACCGCAGAATCCTTTGCTCCTGTGAAGCAGGGCCCTAACAGGAGCATTATAGCTTGAAGGAAATATGGAAAAAGTTGTATACCACTGAGACAGTAGTGTGAGAGGAAGGCATCATGCAACCTATGAACAAGATTATTCTGTGCTGTTGTTATCAAAGGAGCAGAATGGGCACTCACAGATAGGTGATCTTTGCTAAACTTTGCTTAACTCACAAATTATGCAGATTCAGAAGAACATGGGTACATTTTATGAGCCAATCTAAGGGCAACATAAAAAGGAAATTACTGGAATTCCAAAAAGGGAAAATATTGATTATCACAAAGGCCAGAACATTTGCTGCAGGCAATTACTATTATCTTCCACCTTGCCACCTCTACAGTTTCTGAATACATATAAATTAATGGAGCTTGACTTTTTCTTGATAAACTGAGATCCCCCCACCCCGTAGAATAAAGCAGAGGCACTTTTCACAGCTTTCCCGATACCCTTCAAACTACCCATTTCTAACTGCAGGAATTTCCTGAACTTTGTAGCCACAGGGTCAACTTCCCCAATCTAATTTTGTCCATGTAAAGGCCAAACTAACATCACCCCCGATAGCCCTGTTGAAACCAGAAAATCTGCTTCTAGTGGGCTGGTGCAATCAGATAGAAGAAAGGACCCTTAATCCTCTGCCCCCCTCAAATTACCCCCAAAGAGCTTTTCCGTGGTAGTGGTGAGATTAAATGCAAGAAAATTGGGATTAAATCTTAATTTTACCAACAAAATAATAATAATATTCTGTGAGCATATTAAATAAATATAAAAAAACCTTGCATTTATAAAAAAATCAGAAATTATTCAAGCAGCACAAATAGGCAGCTTTTATTCTTCCATTGTGTGAGGGTTTTTTTACATTATCATATGACTTTTAAATAGTATCATAATAATACAAAACTGAGTTTCATTACCGGTGTCATGCTTAATTGCCCTTTTCCTTTTATTTGAAATATAAGGCAGTTAACAAAAGTACAGTTACCTGACACAGTGAGGGAACTTGGTCATAATCAATCTAAGGAATCTGTGGCTGCAGTATGTTGACTTGGTGCTCTCCCTTTGGGTGGGGGGCAAAAAAAAAAAATCATAGCTTCATAAATGTGTAATGAGTGCCAGCACAAAATGGCTGCTGACTTTATACTTTTTATTACTCTGTAAAAGCTGACCACCCACCCTCTTTTCCCCATCCCCCTTGGCTTATTAAATCTACCACTGGGGGTTTGACTGGTTGGGTCCAAAGCAGTTTAACAATCAATCCCCTTTCTCAGGGAACTCTGGGAATTGTAGCTTTTGCCTATGCCCTGCTTTTGCCTCTGGGCCTGATTGACTATGTGGCCCTCAGTAGGTTCTCCAGGTGAGGAATGTGGTCCTCGATCTGAAAAAAGGTCTCCCACTACTGTTCCAAATTATGCCTGCTTCCTTCCTTTTCTGACTCACCTGAGTTCATTCCACTGTCATAGTGGGCATAAGATGTGAGACGATCTTCTGGCAGTGGCAATGTATATCTTTTTAAGATGCATCTTGCAATGTAGTAATCAGGGATATCTAAAGTTCTCCTTTATGTGAAGCTTTGCTTTGCTTTATTTATTTAAAGTAATTGTTTGAAATAGTATAGGGCTTTATAAGCCAACAGAAGCACCTTGAATCTGGCTTGGTAGCAAATTGGTAGCCAGTGCAGACTTTCAGAACCAGTGTTCATAGAACCACAGAATCGTAGAGTTGTATGTTCTTGGTAGGCTGTACCACACTGCAGCCAGTTCAAAGTGAAGCCCTCATAGTGAGCGATACAGTCATCTAACATTTTGTCCTTCTCAATATGTCAGGTCAACAATGCACTGAGTTTGGCTATCATGGCAGCCTTAAAGTCCCCAGCCTGCCCATTTAAGGCAGCCTCAGTGTGGATAGCAATATTGTCCCCCAGGACAATAATACTGGAATAATTGATTGAATCTTTATGGATCACAACAATTTTCCCTCCAACCTGTGCTGGTGCTACACCAAATATCCAGGCGGGCATAGATGGGTCAGATTAACCCTGTCCAACTCATCCACCCAAGTTTTGTTAACTGGGTGGCCAGTAGGTCAGAGGGCAAGGTGACAGAGCAACTGGGATCCTGAAAGGAGGAGGAAGGGTTCAAAGTGGGGATAACCAAAAGATATCTAACTCCTGCCCTTCTGCTTACTAGCCAGCCCAACCTTCTCCTGAGTTCTTGACAAACTCAGATTTCTGGTTCTCATACGATCAATAAACTCACTCGTTGTATAAAGAGATGGAGACAAAATTACACAGATACAAAATATCTACATCTAAATGAAGCAAAATGCTTTCAGTAACATAAGGACAGTGGGGTGGGGCTATAAATATTGTTAATACAAGCATAGTGACTAAACATTACTCTTACTCCATTTATGGGAACTGATCAGGGTAAATGAACCATGATTAATGGATTGTCTTGTGTGGGAGAAGCTACTATGCAGATGCTTCAAAAAGACCGGGTACTATGAGCATGGTGGAGCATTCGCCATTCCCACATACAATGCATGACAAAACTGTAATAACAAAAAATGGAAGAGGGACCTTGAAGGTCAACCAGTCCAACCCACTTCTCAGTGGCAGCTTGGCAGTGAGGGATACAATTTCAGCATCCCTGACAGATGTCTGTCCAGCCTCTGCTGAAATACCTTCCACAATGGAGAGCTCGCTCCAAGGCCGTGTGTCAAACAGGTTTTACATTTGGGAAGTTTATGGTGACAAAAAAAATACACCTATGATAAATATAACACTGGCAATGTGAATCAACTCTCAGCTCACTGCGCCAACGACTAATGGCCACTTCTCCACCTTTGGACAGCTTGTCCTTGAGCTTTAACAGGTAGCCGGAGAGAAGTTGTGTGTGCATGCATTCTTTTCATTTAAAGGCTGTTTAAATCTGTGGATATGTATCACATGGTACAACAATGATGCCTATAGAATGCGGACTTCTTACCATCATTACTTGTTACGTTTGGCACTTGCTGTACCTTTTACCTCAAAACAAGCCTATTCAAGGGCTGTATGTGATTAGGAAAGCATAATCCTCTGCCTCATTTCATAGAATCATATAATTGTATAGTAAGAAGGGTCCATCTCCCTGCAATGCAGGAATGTCAACTAAGGCATGTATGCTGTTCCTCATATGCTGTTCCTTTCCCTCACTGGCTATCTGTAAGATGAGCCTCATGTTTCAATATAGGGACCAGGATATATGGGAAAGTATCCAACACATGTTGATCTGAATCCCTGGCCAACTCCATAGGGTTGTGGAGTCAGACATGGTACTCCCACCCGCAATGGGCAAAGTGTCAATCACCCCAATACCCCTTTTGCAGAGCTCACCTGAGAAGGCTGGAGACAACCTGAAAGAATTCTCAGTTCGCCCAACTCTCCTGCTGTAGGTTCAGATAGCCCAGGGAGGCTGCCATGATCAAGGACTGTCAAAAATCTTGTGCCAGCACTGCAAAGTGTATCAGTGTACCTGACATTTAGCTTTTGTAAATAGTTAACAATCCATTCCAAGAATTAAACAGTATATAAACCTACAGATAATACTAATGATAAATAATTTGATACATTCCAATGTTGTAATTTTTAAATCAATAACATATTCTGCATTTTTCTCATTCAGTGAGTATTCCTTTAAACTGCTTACCAGGAGACTCAGTAAAAGAGTACTCAAGCATTATAACTGGAATAGGTTTGACATTTAAATTTCAGCTCTGAAAGTCTTCATCCCCAATCTAGCCACCTCACAGATAAAATGAGATAGCACCACCACTGTATAGAAATCCATGTAGTTATGCCTGGAACTGACATGCATATCATATGTTTATTGTTTGCTTATTATCTGCAGATATATAGATGCTTCACATACAAATAAATAAGTAATAAATAACTTTTTATTTTAAACACTTATAAACTGCTTATTAGCTCTGAAGAAAATGCCTACATGGTGTACAACATAAAAACAGTAACCAATTTTTAATAATAGTAATTATTATTATCTTACGCCTATCTGGCTGGGTTTCCTCAGACACTCTAGGTGGCTTACAACATATCTAAAAACATAATAAAAACATCAGTCCTTAAAAACTTCCCTAAACAGGGCTGCATCCAGATGTATCTAAAAGTCAGATCGTTGTTTATTTCCTTGATATCAGAAGGGAGGGTGTTCCATAGGGAGGGCGCCACTACCAAGAAGGCCCTATGCCTGCTTCCCTGTAACTTCACTTTTCGCAGTGAAACAAAAAAGCCCACAAAAATCTAACATAAAAGCAGTGCAACAGCAGTATAAAAGCATACAAAAAGTAAATTGTTAATTCAGGGAATCCATATGGACAAAAACAGGTTACTAAAGTGATGTACAATAAAATAAAGTAAGATAGAACACAGTAAAACCATATCTACAATTATACTATTATTATTCCATAAAATGACTGGGTCACACTTCAGGGAAAGTTTCCTTAAGCAAAAAAAAAATGACTTCAACGGATGTCAAAATGCTAGGCACTTGCCTAATTTCAGTTGGTAACTCATTCCAGGGGCTGGAGCTGCAACACTAAAAGCCTGGTTCCTAGAACATACTAAGTGAACCTCTGGGGCATGCAGTGTTCTTAGCTGTGCCCCAGGTGATTAGCACAGTTACCAGCCAGGGATATATGAAGCAAGGCAGACCCTTGGGTAACTAGGTCCCAATCTTGTCCCAATCATGAATATGTCAGTCAATGCACAGATGTCAGATGGGACCAGGATTTTGATGCACCGAGATGGAGAGGCAAGGACATTCCCAGCTTCGCTACTCCATGCCTACATTGCTACAGGGCTACAGTTCTATCTGTTTCAACCACAACTACAGTGGTGTTATGAAGTTTACTTACTGATATAAGGCTCACTAATAAAAGCACGGCACATGGGAAGCTGTCTTATACCAAACCAGACCTGTGGTCCATCTGTCACAGGACTCTGGCTGATAGCAGCCTTCCAAGGTCAGAGTCAGGATCCTTTCCCAGACCTACCAGGACACACCAGAGATTGAACCTGGGATTTTCTGCATACAAAGCCGGTGCTCTACCAGGGCTGCAACCTCCTGCATCGTGTTTTGTCCTTAAACAATGAACTTGCAGGGACGTGGGTGGTGCTGTGGGTTAAACCGAAGAGCCTAGGACTAGCAGTTCGAAAGCACGTCAAAGTGCAAGTAGATAAATAGGTACTGCTCTGGCAGGAAGGTAAACGGCGTTTCCGTGCGCTGCTCAGGTTCGCCAGAAGTGGCTTAGTCATGCTGGCCACATGAACCGGAAGCTGTACGCCGACTCCCTCGGCCGATAAAGCGAGATGAGCGCCGCAACCCCAGAGTCGGCCATGACTGGACCTAATGGTCAGGGGTCCCTTTACCTTTAATGAGCCTGCACCCTTGGGAGTGTTGAAGGAAAAGATGCTATAGAAGCAAAATAAAATAAACAAGCAGACCTTGTGCGCTTCAGCGGCACATCGTGAAAGGCAGCCTGACATAAGCAGGTTCTTCCCCTATGTAACAGAGATTTTAAGTAGCACGCACCTTGGTACGAGCGGTGCCTGGGGTTCAAGAGGCTGCCTGGAAAGCACAGGTGTGCTTGCCTTGACTCCACCCAGCGCAAGGCATTAGGCACCAGCTGGAGTTTCTGAAGCCTCTTGATAGGCCTTCCTGAGATCCCCATTGCTCAGCCCTTGAGCTTGTATATCTCCCTCTGTTTCCTCCAGCAGAGCTTGAAAATTTTCTGCCGCCGAAAGAGTTAAAAAAAATCCCCCTGGAAAAGCTAATTATTGCATGCAGATACTTCTTTGTGCGATCAAGGAGGGGACAATTTAATAGGCTCTGTAATACAACCAAGAACAAAATTGCTTTAAAGGAAGTCTCTTGTTGAGTGACAACTCTGTTGCCTGAGCCAATTAGGTCCCAATAAAGAGTGTTGAATTGGCTCCTGCTTTCTCATTAATTATGTTCTGTCACAGACATGGGGCTTGATTTAGCAATTTTGTATTACATTAAGATACTGAAAAGCATTGAACAAATGGCTCACTCTGATAATAGGCATTCTATACACGGTGTGACATTTACTATCCAGCTGTCCATAAGGCAGCCTAGCACTTCAGTTCAGGGGTTTATTTGTCATTGCTTCAAAGGGACACTCAGCTTTTCACAAAAAAGAAACAGAGAGGCTAATAGATAGGACAAAATGTACTGCTGATATGCTTTATTAGAGATAGGATACTAGGGTTTTGCTAACAAGCTCATCCGTTGGGACTAAGCCGAGTTTGCTGTCAATCATCCTCCACACAAAAGCACACTAGTTAACAAGGAGAAATGAATTACAGACGCTTATTCCTGCCTGTGGGATCACAAATACACCAATCTGTGAAAGAGGCACAAACTCAAGAGACAAGCTACATATTTGTCAATAACCTCCTAGAAAGAACCCTAGTAATTCTTTGAAGACCTTTGATTTTGCTTCGCTCTAAAATGCAAGTATAGGAAATGTTTTAGTTACCATGACATTTTTTCCCTTTGTTACTTGTACAAATTTTCATCACATTAAAAACAGAAAACTGAAGAGGTCTGCAAACGTTGTTGTAGGTGTACACACTACTGTTTATTCCAACCCACAGGAGGTGACTGTTGTTGCAATATTCATTAAAGGAGACAGAAAAATTAAATCTCTAAACTTCAGATTCAACATTACACTCAACAGTATGAAGAACGTAATCCGTATATCCTATATGACAATTAAAGTAGCAGGATTTTTTTAAAAAAAGGAAAAAAGCAAGAGCTCTTTATTCCAATGGCATTTACATTGAAAATAATACTGTTACAGAATTTCCTGAACCAAAATTGTGCCTGTAGCTTACAGAAACACATCTGAATATATATGGATATAAATGTGTCTGGTATGCATATTTGTGTGTGCATACATTTTTGAAAGCAAGTGAGGAAAGCACCGACGGAATAGTTAACCTACAAGATATATAGTAAATAAATAAAATAAATACATTATCTGAAGATAATGTATTGGATAATTAGGTTTCCCAACTTAGGAAAGCTTTTTATCTCTCCATAATGGAGAGAGACCATACATCAAGCTCTCAAGTTGCAAACCTTTCAAGTGCATGAATTAATACTCTGAAATAAGACCTGTATGTAATGATCAAAGTGTAGAGACTGTAATGAATTATCTGTAACAGTAGGGGCAGAGCCAAAGTTATTTTGCCAGTGCTGGACATAAAATAACATACCATATAAAAGCAAATCTGAAACATCATGACCAGACAGCCAAAGTGATTAGGCTCAAACTGGAATATCTTATTGACCCCAAAATTTATTTATTTAATGTGGTCTCTGTAAGTTACCTTGAGGCATCCCAGGTCTGAAAGGTTGGATAAAGCAGACTAAATAGATGAAGAAATACTGTAAAATGGGCGTGGCGAATGCACATTTTTAGCACGCATTATATTTATCATGCTTGCATCCCACATTTCCTCCATGGGGCTAGCCCATTTAATGATCACCACAAAACGATGAGGTAGGTTGTGCTGAACCCAAATTTAAATCTCAGCACCACCTGCAACATTCTGATCTTCTTTCGACATGGAACACGCCAATCTCAGTGGCAAAGGGAAATGGCTTGTGGAAATCTATAAGGTAGAGAATCTTTAAGAGGGGAAAATCCCCTTACAATCTGTTTGGGAACTCTCCTCCGTTTCAGAAGTGGTTTACTATGCAACATGAAGAGGAGTGTGGTGCTGATAACTCCAAGGTTGCAGGTTCGATCCCCGTATGAGACAGCTGCATATTCCTCCATTGAAGGGAGTTGGACTAGATCATCCTTGTGATCCCTTCCAACTCTACAATTTTGACAAGCTGGATCTAACAAGGAGGTGCATTTCACGCCCTCTGCACACCATTCACCTTCAATATTGATACTTTTGCTCAGCTCATTTTCCATTTTATTCGATGACCACCCAAGTCACATATTTCAGCACCATATACCTTCATAAAGACCCTCCTGGTTGCAAGAACTCTACAAGTGGACGGATAATCATTATACCTTCAGTACATCTGACAGCATCAGGTGGGTGGGTTGGCTTAATACATATCGACCCACCTTTCCTCCATGGCACACATGGATCTCCATCCCCACCTATTCCTTTCATCACAACAACCGTGCGAGGAAAGTTGGTGTCCTGTTCTTGAGGAGCCCAGGTGGCAAGGCAGGTCAGGTGTTCCAGCATCACAGAGTGAGCAATTTGCTCCAATAACTAGAGGTGGACTGTGGTTTTTTGAACCTCTGCCTCCAGCCTAATCTCCAAGGCTCCACCTCCTTTTGAGACCTTCAGTCCTTTAAGGGCCAACCCCCTGTTCTGCCACAAAGGATTAATAGGTTTGGGAGTATTTGGGGTTGTAGCAGCCTCCCAATTGTGGTACTCCACCCCAAGGAAAGTCAAGTTAGCCCCATTGTTGTCTAGGCTTGAGGAAAGGTTAACCGTTTCATCAGCATATCATAATATTGATGACAATATATCCCTTACTCAAGGGAGGGGGGAAATAATCTCCAATCATAAATAGTATTTATTTCACAAACTTATGCTACTTGATTGCAATAGTGCGGTTTGCAAAAAGTGCAGAACAAAAAAAAATCAGTAAAAAAACCAACCCAGTTCAAAACAACATTAAAAATACAGTGGTTCTTCAGTTTAAGAATAGTCCTATTTACGAACAATTCAGTTTACGAACTCCACAAAACCAGAAGTAGTGTCCCGGTTTGAGAATTTTACCTTGGTCTAAGAACTGAAGCCAAACGGTGGAAGGGCACTGGCAGTAGGAGGCCTCATTACGGAAAACACACCTTGGTTTCAGGACGGCTTCAGTTTAAGAACAGACTTCTAGAACAGATTAAGTTTGTAAACCAAGGTACCACTGTAATTAAAATCGATGATAAGCTAAAAACCAAACAAAAACACCCCTCTACATTCTACATACGATTGCCTAAACAAAAATGTTTTCAGCAGATCTGAAAAGAGTACTGTGAAGGCTACTGCCTGATGACAATAGGGAGTTCCCAAGTGTGGGTGCCGCCACTCGAAAAGGTCAAATTCTTTCATATATATATAAAGAATTATAGATATATTAATATATTCATTATATATATATATGAAAAAAATTGATCTCGAAGCTACGAACATGAGTTTGACCAAACTGTGGGAGGCAGTGGAAGACAGGAGTGCCTGGCGTGCTCTGGTCCATGGGGTCACGAAGAGTTGGAAACGACTAAATGACTAAACAACAACAACAACAACATATATATGAAAGATATATGAAAAATATATATGAAAGAATCTGATCTTTGATATATATTAGGGTAAGGCAATCTCGTAATGATTTATTAAGAGGCTGAGAAATGATAAATCACCCCTCTAGTGAATACCCCCACAGTGGGGCAAGAATTTGAGATATGAAGATTCTAACATGAGGCACACACTAATAGCACAGATATGTTCTCTAGAACCCAGGAGAAAGGAAGAGGTTCCAGAATTGCAGGGATCCTGTCCAGATCAGCCTAGTGGCTAACTTTGCCCCTGTACCTGATGCTCCCCTAGCTTTGTTTTTAAGTACTACCTCAACCTCTGAAGCCTTGCAAAAGATATATGCCTCAAGCAAGTCATCACCTACCATGTGCTGAGGGCTTATTTAATGATTTTTGTTTAAATGCCAGCTTCCATCCTTCCTCGGTGTTTTGCACAAATTGCCACCTACACAAAATTCCTAACTAAAAATTGCATATTTATAAACATCTCAACCCACAGTAAATAAACGATCAGGCCCTTATTGAAAAACATGCAAATCAAGTAACAGCAGCACTATTTAATTCCAACATCTTTGCATACAGGTGGTGCCAACCATCGCTACATTCATCACAAGATTGCACATGCTCCCTTTGGAGCTGGCAAAGAAAAATCAGTCCTGTGTTTTGAAGTTGTGTGATGTATGATGTCTGTAGTAAAATGGAGTAACAGTTATCAAACTGACACCAGTAGCATCGTAACTTTCAGACTATGGGACTCAGTTCCAGGACCCTGCGATCAATGGCAGATGATGTGGTTGGTAACACAGCAGAAAACAAGTGTGAAGAGTTTGTAGCTCTTTCACCGCTATGTGGTAAGGGGGCAGCGGAGTGGGGTGTTCAGGGGGAAACAGAAGCAGCAGAGCTATGACGTGAGGGAGAGAGGCAGCAGTGGCAGAAAGCAGCACAGCAGCCATCTTTATGAGTCCTCTGACACCCCCCCCCCAGGCCAAACCTTTGATAAGGTCGCTCACCAAAGTCTCCTAAGCAAGTTCTGCAGTCATAGGACAAAAGCAGAGGTCCTCTTCTGGATCAATCACTGTTTAAGGAACAGGAAGCCAAGAACAGGAATAAATGGACAGTTCTTCCAGTGGCGGGATGTAAAAAGTGGAGTTCTCCAAGGCTTGAAACTTCTTCTTTAAACTTGTACATACATGTCCTAGAGTTAGGGTTGAGCAGTGAGGCAGCCAAGGATGGAAAACAAAACTGCCCATATCATCATGCAGTCAATCAAATCTACAGTGTACAGTTGCCGTACCTCAGAAAAGATACTACAAAGCTGTAAAATGGACAACCAAAAGGATCAAAGGGAATGAAACAACTCCACAATGAAGAGTTGAAATATTATGGGCTTTTTAGCGTAGAAAAAGGGTGAGGGATGGCGGGATGGGGACCTGACAGAAGTGTAGAATATTATGCACAATGTGGAAAAAGTATATAGGGAGTATTCATATATTATGCTCTTAAGGGCCTCTTAAAGCTGGAACACTCCTAACTGGCATAGAAATGGTTCGCTTTTGGTACTAAATGTTCAACAATCATTCTGTGACAGCATTGTCACCTCCAGGTTCAAAGAGGTCCCTGGCAAAGTGCCCTCTGACAGGCCCTTTCAGAGTGGTGTTGAGTGTGTTCAGTTGTACATTCTCAGTCCACACAGAGCAACACTGAAGCCCAACCGAACAGGTTAGCATTTAGTGAGAACTGACTGTCTAGCCTAGTTTCAGTACATACAGCAGAATCTTCTAGAAAAAACAGTGATTCTACAGCATAAATGCAGTGGCTCTTCAGCAATATAAAATGCCTGAAAGCCACAATTCTGTGTAAACAGAGAGGGTTAAAAATATGAAGCCGTCTACAATTACTTCTCCAGTAACACAAGATTATGTTACAGCCCCTGATTAATATGCATCTTCAGTGTTTCATCTTGGCTGACAATTACAATTTATCAAAAGATTTTTTTTATACTAGAAAACTGCAGGACAATGCAATGCTAAGATGTTCTTATCTATCATGAGGACTAGAATTGTAAAATGAATATTGACTCTCTTCTTCCAATTTAGCCTTAATTAAATGTAGGTTTTTTTAAAAAAAAAATCCCTAAAATCAAATGCTTGTTACAAAGTCATGGGCTCTGGCAATCCTTACTGTGCCTCCATCTCACAAGAAATCATTCTATTCACCGCTTTATTTTCCCTGCCTGAGGGTTTGATCCAATCTTTACAGCCATCTGTCTTTGCTGATGTAGGACAATAAACCTCTGACACATATTCATTCCACCCACCATACTGGCCACATAGGAAGTGCCAGAAGGAGAAACTAAAAACTGGGAACGTCTCGTTAGCCAATCGCCCTTATGGTGATAATTGAGCAAGGCAACCAATTCCGTTCTTTAAAATACATGTTATGTAAACAGTAGCCATGGCAAGTGCAAAGGAGCCAGGGACAATTTTGTTAAAACACAGAACACGAGGACAAGTGTCTATCTTACTTTAGCCAAGTTGCCCATCTGTTCATTTAATCAATCACTAAAAGATTTGCTCTCCACATTTTGCTGATTCTCTCCAAAGCCAAAACATCACTCATAGGAAATGAGGTTTAGAAATTTGCATGACTCTGGCTATACCAAATGGCACTGAAACTCAGTACAAAGCATAACGACTTTTGCAGAATTAAGCTTTCATGTCTGTTTGTTTGTTTGTTTGTATTTTATTTTAAAATCTAAGGTCACAATTTTCTAATTAAAAAATTAAGATTATCTGAAGATAGTTAAACTAAGGGCAGATTCTTATAAAGACTCGAAAAGGGGACTTTACATGAGTTTAGTAACAGCCTTCTCTGTCCTAGCAGCCCCCAGATGTTTCTGACCACAAGTCCCATAATTCCTGACTACTGGCCATGCTAGCTGGGGCTGATGGGAGTTTACGTCCAAAATATCTGGAGGACACCTGCTGTTTTGGGTTACAACAGGAGATCACCACCCATTTTGTCCCTCACACAGTGGCAGGCCATGGCATCTTAATTTTCAGTCGTGCCCTGTGTGATGCCAAAATCTGCCGCCGCACCCTGCATCTCGCCCTCCGTTGGACATCACAGTTGCAGTGTCTGCTGTGGCACCCCAGAAGTTCCATGTTCAGTGCAGCCATTGTGCTCTCCTAGATCTGCCATTGCCTCACGAGACGCTCACAGAGCAATGCACATCAAAGAAGATCCCCGTTGCACTCAATGGAGCCTTTAAATTCACACTGCATTTGTGGTCTTTGGGCTGCCATGCTCACCCAAAGGCCTGCTGTTACCTGGGATGGGTGGCCTATACATGCTTCTGGCAATGAAATACTAGGCACGCTAACTTGGACGGAAGCCTACACTGTGCATAATGGAACTTGTTTCTAGGTAAATGTGCATAGGATTGCAGCCGTCGTATGGCACCCAGTGGCTCTTCTCTACATATAGAAGCCTAGGAGATCCTGATACAGAAGGCTGCAGAATCTTAGAAGACATTGTAAAGATACATCCATAATAATAGCAATAACAATAATAATCAGTGCTTTTTTCTAAAAAAATAATGTTTCAGGGTACTGTCATTTTGACTCAAGAAAATCACCATTTTATAGCTCAAATCAGGAAAAATAAATACAGCGAATACAACGAGACTCACCAATCACCGTGCTAGATTCCAACTCCTACTTCACACATTAAATGCTCACTTCCGTCTGAGACTCAGGAAACACCGTGACAGGAAATGAGGCCGCCATCAGGGCTAGCAACAGAACTGACAATTCACCGTGCTAGAGAAGAAACGTGTGTGTGTGGAGAGAGAGAGAGAGAGAGAGAGAGAGAGAGAGAGAGAGAGAGAGAGAGAGTGTTTCTGCTCCCATTAGATTCACAAAATGTTTAGGGGTATGGGTACCCCTGCGTAACCCTAGGAAAAAAGCACTGATAATAACATGCTATTAAGCTCATTGCAAAAAGATTGATGGTGTGGTCATTATGCCAAAGAAAAGTGAAGCCTCTGAAGGATTTAAATTTCACAACAGGGTTCAGAGGCAAGGTGAGTTCTATGGACCATTTTTAACAGACCTGACCCTTTTGGATCAGATCCACAACTACGGGCAGTTCAGAGATTCCACAAAAACAGAGCAGCTAGTGAGTTTTATGAGAGAGCCACTGGTGCAAAAAGCAGGCCAGCAAACAAACAAGCAAAAAGGATCTCAATTTAGACAAGGCAGTCAGAATGTGCCACCAGGTATCTGAGCTTGCCTGCACTAACCTATAAATAATACAGGGAGATCCAGGTGTTGTTATTTAAAATAGAGGGGCCAGAATGAAAAAGGACAGCAGGAACCAAGGAGCAAGCTACAGACTGCAGGGAAGTCTACGGACAGACAGCAAACCAGGAAGCAATTAGGGAGATATATAACACCTATGGATCGAGAATGCCACAATGTCTTGCACTGGGCAAACTCAGTGGGTTGGATCCAGACTTGACCTTCTGTACCTGGAAGTGGCAAAAAAAAGAGTGGGCCTTTTCTGCAGCGGCATGTTTTGCAGTAGGCAAAAACATTCCTCTTCCCCCAGGCCTTTGGCACTACGGCCTTTCAAACCGTGGACGGGTAATTGTTTTCGTTTGTTACTATGTTATGCATTTTTGTGTTTTTATACCGTAAACCGCCCTGTGATCCTTGGGTGAAAGGTAGTATAGAAATTTAATAAATAAAATAAGTAATAATAATTTATTTTCTGTTTGTTCTCAGTAATAAAGATAGGTACACAGCAAAAGCTACTCAGCTGTGGGGAAAGGATGGGAGCAGCTCAGCTGAAAATAGAAGCTGATGCTGTCAGCTGCCTGCTGACCTCCCATTGATTAGTTTTTAACTTTTCTATTTTTTTGCCTCTCCTTGATGCTCGGACTGCTGATAGCAAACTTCACCATCACAAGCATAAGTTTAAGTTTCAGTAAATGTAGAACCCACGCTTCAAGAGGGCCTCTTCCCAAAATGGCTACAAATACGAAATCAACTATCAAAACAATACAAAACGGGGGGGGGGGGAGCTTTAAAGCATTCAAAATTCATGTAAGGAAAAAATCAACCTCTGGAATAACAAATGGACATCCATTGTAGAGATGCTGGAAAATTCCATCACAAACAGAAGCAGAAACAGGAATAATCTCCAACAGGAATCCAGTGAATATGATCAGTGTTCACTCACAATCTTCTTGAGGGATTTTTAAAACATTGTTTTGACATTTCTACATTGAAATGAATAGTGAAATGAATAATTAATAATAATTATGGCATGTCATTAATTATGTTAAATCTGTAAATTATGTAAATATGTAAAATACATTACATAGCAGGCAGCAAGATGAATAACAGCATTTGGCAGAAACCAAACTGCAGCAGAACAGAAGCAATGCTGCATGTGATGAATACAGGTCACTGCCTTCTTACATTTCTAAGCCAGTGGATATCTAAAATAATAATAATAAGCCATTAAATCTGAATTCTTAGTGAACTGGAAGGATTTACCACCCTAAGGTTTTTACCTTGTTTTAATTATTATACATGTTAGATTCTGTATTTATAGTTTGCGTGCTTCTGATTTTCAAAAAGTGTGTAAGGGCAAACTGCAGGCATCAACAGTGCTTGTTAAGTGGGGAAGGTTAAATTTTAATTTGGGACACCTGTCAGGAAAAGCTTCTGGGACTTCTTTTTTTTGATACAGGTCAAACTTGCATCAGCCATTCCCACACTACACAGATGTGCAGCTGCTCTGAATGTCTTGCCTTTCTCACAAGCCCAAAGAAGAGGGTTCCCAAACTGCACAAAAACCACAGACAAAGCCAACAGGCCTAGAACACAGTGCAAGATGTAAGCAATATAATTGATAACGAAACAACAATACAGCAGCCCTGTGCCAATTCCCCATTTTGGTAATTGGTTTCTGTGTTAAGGCTTCCGAGGAACAATAAGCCACATTGGGGAAATCCTGCTGGTTATGTTATTTTGGATGATTCACATCAGATAATACTTTGGGGGGGAGAGGAAGAGACACATTCAAAAAAAAACAGAGGCTTCTTTTCAGCTGCCAAGCAGGAGATAGTCCTTCTTTCTAAGTTGGTTTTGCTAAAGCAATAAGAATGAGATATAATCTAGGGATCCTGTCCCCAGCTCTACAACACATTCTTCAAGGAATCAGATTAACAAGGAAATTTGTATTTTCACTCGGGGGAGGGGGGTGCTTACTACAGTGTGAGTCTATTTCGCAACGGTTACAAACCTATTTACATTTTTATATAATATTGCTGAAATATGTTGTATTGTTATTTTTATCAGTCATACTGCTTACCTCCTATAGTACTTATGGGTCTCATTGATTTTGTCTGTGTGTTTTTTTTTCTGTGTTTCTTGCCTTTCTCTACATAAGTTTTCAAAAGAAGGGTAGAGAGTTGCAGTTTTGAATCACAATTGTAAATGGCAAGAACCAAAGGCACCAAAACCAGGAACATTAAAGCCATTCACGATGGCTTTCCCGCCCCCTTTCCTAGCTCAGCTGATATATATAAAAAAGTTGTAGCATTTGCTATACAAAGTGACCTAACTTGTCAAAGTGACCTAACTATGGTTATGTCTTCTGATGAGAATTTCCTAAGGAAACATTTCCAGTGAACTGGGATTAGTTTTTTCTCTACCATTCAATCCGTTTAATCATAAAGGTTCACGGGAAAAGTGGGCCCAGGTAACTAAATGGTCCACTTCAGTGTTAGTATAATGGTTGCTCTGATGGAAATGAATGCACATTAAGATTGATAAAGATGTCATTAATGCTAACTATTGCAAGATACCCAGAGTCTTCAGTCATTGATTTCAAGGAGCTACCGCTTGATTGCTACACAAGCTGCTTCTTGAGCTGCAGCCAAGGTTTGGACATGCAAATAAGCTTTTCTGCAAACTCATTAGTGTTGTAGCTTCTATGCCACTAGTTAGAGACATTGATTTTTTGATATATATTTTTAGCAACGGTCACTCACAAGACCATGAGTTTAGTTGCAGAATTTCACTACTGGATTCACACAAAGTTACCAGCAATGGTATAACCTCTATGCTAGCGCTAAGCTTTTAAATCAGAAATCACTACATTATTCCCTTCAGCAAAATGTATACTGCCCACGTTTAAAGATGTTTTTGGCACCCTTGTGTAATTACAGAAGATCAAAATCAACCATTTCTCAAATTATGCTAATTCCTCCCCCTCCTCTGTCATATACAGTGGTACCTCGGGTTAAGTACTTAATTCGTTCTGGAGGTTCGTTCTTAACCTGAAACTGTTCTGAACCTGAAGCACCACTTTAGCTAATGGGGCCTCCTGCTGCCACCGCACCGCCGGAGCATGATTTCTGTTCTCATCCTAAAGCAAAGTTCTTAACCCAAGGTAATATTTCTGGGTCAGCGGAGTCTGTAACCTGAAGTGTATGTAACATGAAGCATATGTAACCTGAGGTACCAATATATATATATATATATATATATATATATATATATATATGTCGTGTGTGTGTGTGTTCAAAGACAGCAAAGTGGTATGACGCAGTGCTCCAGTATTGCTTGTGAAAAATCCAAAAGGGGTGGGACAGGGCTTTCCTATTATGTGATTAAGTCATAGAAGGCCAAACACAGGCATGCACCACCACTATGAAAATTGAATCCAAAGCTTACCAAAGAAGGCAGAACAATCTATTGCTGGTCTCCATGCCAGATGCATCATTGCCCTGATAATTGCATGTCCAGCCACAGAGCCCCCCAACTCGGCCAACTACTGAGTGGTAAATGAATGGACACGACAACCATCTGGGATTTAAAATTTTATTTATTTCAGAGGTAGGAAGCCTTGACATAGGCATAGGGTGTGTATCCCTCTTAGGTCCCTTGCTGGGGGCGGGGGGGGCTGAGGCATGGCAGGTTCCATTCGTGGGTGGATCCATCACAAAACGCAGGTTTACGAGTTGGCCCCGAAACGCTTAGGGAAGCTCTATGGCCTGCTAGCCCTGTGGAAGTGGCTTTTGGACAGAGGCTTCCCTCCAGATCCTTCTAACCTTGTTATCGCTGCTGCAGAGAACCGGGTGGGTGAGTCACCACTTCACCACACCCCAAGGCCTAAACCATCAAAGTTGTGACTACTGCTATGGGGAAGGCGAAACCTGCAACACAGTGGAAATTCCTTCCCAGCCCCAAATACGGCAACCGTCAAAAGACCACAGCAAAGCCGTCCTATCCGAAAAGGAAATGGTTATAGCAGTGATAGACAATTAATGAAGGGAAGGGAAGGGTGGGTGATGCTCCTGGCTGACTGGGTGCTACGTTCGGGGGTCAGCTGGGCTAAGTAGATGGCGGGTGGACCTCAGGGAAGCCTGCCTCCCTCAGCTCCGCTCGCCATCCCCCCCGGGGGGGGGGCCGCTGTGGATTGGCCCGTTTGAATGAACGGGTTTTGGTGGAAACCTGTGAGCCTCCACAGCAGCCAAGGGGGATGGGGAGGCAGGCAAAAATGGTGCGGCACACCCAGAAGGAGAGGAGGCGCTGCGATGGGCCACAACTGCTGAACACCAGGAAGGGCAGTAAGCAGCCATTAGATGTGGCATGATTGCGCCATGATTCTGAGGGGCTCAAGCACACAGGATTATATAGGAGGAGCTATGCAGAGGTATTGTGTTCTACTTTACAGAGGGCGTTCCAGAACAGAGACAACCCATTGGCCTTTGTGAACAACTACATTCTTTTGGAAAAAAGCTCAGCTAGAAGTAGCTAATTACTGGAAGGGTCCAACCCTCCACTCCAGAAAGAGTTGGTTAGACGAAGTAGGGGACATAGCTTTATCTGGGCACCCGACACAACACAGAAAGGAAATAAGACCTGATGAATTTGATCATACGTAGTTTCCTTTTCTGTGAAGAGCTACAACTCTCCCTAGACAGCCAGCAGCCCAGACCACCTTGTGGCGGGACAGTCTTCAACACTTGGTTAGCATCTATCATTTTAACTGTAATGAAGTTGTAACTTTCTCTGTATACACCACATGTTTGGTTGTTGACTGCATTGCATTTGCTTTTACAAAAGCGTAATGAAAATATTTTGGGGAGGGGGAGACATAATGGATATTTTTCAGTCAATGGCTAATAATTTGACTATGCTCATAAATTATTGAATTAGGCAACCTTGTTTAATCGCTCCAGATAGTAACACCACCCCTCATACCAGCAGTAGACATTGTTTTATGCCAACGAAGGAAATCAGACATTTCCCCCCCTAACAATTACAAACTGTGCAAACATTTCTGATACTTAAAATTTTTTGGACTGTTTGAAATATTTCCAGGATAATTACTGAATTATAGAATGGGCTTCTCGGGCCTCTTCAATGGCCTGAGTCCCAAGACATAAGCTTGAGGCTGTATAGATGAAATTTAATATGAGGGTTGTCTGCCATATTAATTTGCCAGACACACTCTGGTATTCATGTGCAATTATGAGCCCTTATAAAAGTTAGCGAGTGGAATCATTTTACTAAGTAATCTTCACTGTCCATAGTGCAAATTAGAGCTCTTGGGTGGAGACATTTTCACAATTGCAAATCTGTCGTGTTAAATATCATTATTTGGTAATTCATCTTGATAGCTAATTTTCATGAGAGTATATGTGTTAATTGAGCAAAAAGAGAGAGAGAGAGATCTTTTTTAAAAAGGAAAAAAGGCATCTATACATTAGTGATCAAATGATAATCACACCACAGGGGGTTGTGATGCATAAGTGCAGCTAACTGTTTCTATACCAAATATGATGTAACTGTTAATCTTAACCTTAACTGAACGCCGACCTTTAGAAACATATGATCTGCAAAACTGTCATATATAGGGCAGGGAAATGCAACTCTAACCTCTATGGGGGCAGATTTTTTTTTAAAAAACCCCACTTGCTTAACAAGCTGTATACTGCTTAAAAAAGCAATTGTGTATACAGTGGTACCTCAGGTTACATACGCTTCAGGTTACATACGCTTCAGGTTACAGACTCCGCTAACCCAGAAATAGTGCTTCAATTTAAGAACTTTGCTTCAGGATGAGAACAGAAATCGTGCTCCGTCGGTGCAGCAGCAGCGGGAGGCCCCATTAGCTAAAGTGGTGCTTCAGGTTAAGAACAGTTTCAGGTTAAGTATGGACCTCCGGAACGAATTAAGTACTTAACCTGAGGTACCACTGTACTGTATACTGTGTACTGTATACTGCTGTGTACTGTATACTGCTTAAAAATGCAATTGTGCTAATTGGGCTGCGATTAAATACTAAAATAAATTGTGTGACATTGCAAGGTTATTCTCCAAGGAAGGCATCCAGGAGCCCTGTCTCTGTTACATTGTCATGCATGAAGCATGTGAAATAAATCAGAAGTAAAGTTTATTTGACCACTAACTCAACTTGCAGTGAGTTTCTTCATGAACAAATAAAAACAATAAAGTCCTAAAGTCCTGCCTTGGTGCTTCTCACAGCCATCATGTTGGGCATCGTGAGAATAAGATGCTGGATTAGATGGACCATTGGCCGGATCCAGCTGGGCAGTTCTTATGTTCACACAGTCAAACATGGACATAATTTGGAGACCATATTTCACTACTTCTTGCAGTACAACACCAATAAGCTGGTGGTCCATAAAAACAGAGAAGTTCTCAAATGCCTAATAGGCCTCCATTTGGCCCCTCAGCTGCTCATTGCATGGGCCTGGTGTCAGGGGTACAATTCTTATTGCACTCAAACATTGCATTTCCTGTTCCTTTTAAGGTTTGAGCTGGCATACTTCGAGGCCATTCAAATGGCACAGCATAAACTGTAAGGTAGTATTTTATTGTCAGTCTGTCACATTACCTTATGCTGCGTCTCCTTATGTTGCAGTTTAATACGGCAAACTGTGTTTCCAAGCAAGGAAGAGGAGCCACGACTTTCAGATTAAAAAATGTTTCTTAAAACACCCACAAATATCAATGTTTTCAGCTCTTTGCAATATGAACTACGGTCTTCTAGTTGAAAACACCATGGAGCCTTGAGCCATCTTTAAGACTATTAAGGACACTGTGGCATAAGCTTGTGTAGGCCAGGACCCACTTCTTCAGATGCATCTTTGGTTTGCTACTCATCACCCAGCACAGATTGTGCGCTAGAAGCGTTAGGTGTGTTAATCAAAATTCCCCGTAGCCTTTCCCAATCTTGTTACTTTGATTATGCATTTGCTAATATTCTAAGCACCTTTCCACTTGGTAACTAGGCCTTGACACCTGTGTCATGGTATCTCACACTTCCTCTTTAACATATGGTTTGAGCGCAGCAGCAAGTGTCTTGTTATTCCCTTCTCCTCTGGCTACCTTTTTTCCTCAAGACATTTCAATATTAAATCAAGTGCACCAGCAGAAAGGGAACTGAGGCTGTGTACAAACCCGACATTTAAAGCCCAAGGCTTCCCGCAAAGAATTCTGGGGACTTTGTTTCACCTACAGTTCCCAGCATCCTTAACAAACTAAGATCCCAGGATTCTTTGAGGGGAACCATGCACTTTAAATGTACAGTGTGCACACAGCTGCATGCGCACCATGCATTTAAAGCACATTTCCCTACACTCGAAGAATACTGAGAACTGCAATTTATCCCTCACAGAGCTACAATTCGCAGCCCCCTTAATAAACTACAGCTTCCATGATTCTTGGGCAGTGGCGGGGGGTGTTCTTTAAATGTATGATGTGTATACAGCCCTGCAGATCTTGCTGTATTTTTTTTTTTTTTAGCTGCTATTTCAGAGCGTTACAGAGTGATCCAACCAGGCTGAGGGAGGGGAAGTTGGATGGAGCAGAGATGCACTTCTGCTCAGTTCTGTCAGCTGAACCAGCCTCCTGATGGCCACTGAAGATATGGGTGAGCAAGAAGCCCACTTGAAGCATCTGTGAAGCCCAGCAGGAAGCCCCCAAAAAGGGTATTCCAAGGACGGGGAGGGGAAAAGCTGAACCACTGGTCACTGCCATCAGCCTGCCCCCCCACCTTGCTCTGCAGCTACCATAAATACCTGGGCTGTGGGTGCTGCCGTGGCCCCACTTACTTTGCAAAGCCCTTCTGACTTTGCAATAATGCCAAGGTGTCTGGGTGCTGTCGGCTGCTACTGACTGCCTGCCCAGTAAAGCAGAGAGACAGAGAAAAAGCGAGCTTTTCAGTTCCTTATTATTATTAGAATGACCAGGACAAAATTCCATCCACACCATTCATCATCCGACATTGCCTTGAGTGAAGCTCCACCGCCCCTTCTCTGTACTTCCCTATTCATCAGACTCCTCCTCCCTCCTACGGTGGCTGCTAAGTGCCACCAACCTTTGAGTCCTCTTCTCTGCTATTCTCAATGAACGTCTGGTTTTGTGGGAGGGAGCGGGTACTAGGTTACTCTCCAGCCACAGTGTGTCAGTCAGCTGCTGCTCAATGCTACCAGGTTCCTGCTCCTCATCTTCCATTATTTCCCTTCTTCTTCTTCTTCTTCGGTGTGACCTGTGTCGAACCACTCCTCTAGATCTATACTATCTGCCCCTTCCTCTTCTCTGGAAGGCTCCTGGGGAGGCAGTCTCCACCATTCCTCTTCATCTGCCCAGTCCCCGACATCAGGACTCAACTACATTCGTAAAGATAAAGCACTTTATATGTGTTAGAACACTGTGACACAAGATCATGGGGAGGCAAACATGGATGGTCCGGGAATTGGCATGTTTTTACATGAGTAGAATGTGTGCTTTTATTTAAAATGCATCTCTGGGTTATTTGTGGGGCATAGGAATTCGTTCAATTTTTTCCCAAAATATAGTCCGGCCCCCACAAGGTTTGAGAGACAGTGGACTGACCCCGTGCTGAAAAAGTTTGCTGATCCCTGCACAAGATGGTGCTGCGGAGTCCCGTCTTTTGCCAACGGAATTTCCCTGTATGAAGTTTACAACGCATTTCATGGAATAACTTTTTTGATGTGTCTAGATCCAGCGCAAGGTTGCAAGTTGGATCCCCGCATGGGATAGCTGCATATTCCTGCACTACAGGGGGGTTGACTCGATGATCCTCAGGGACCCTTCCAACTCTACAATTCTAAGTTTAAGTCTAAGGTTTACAGCCATAAGCATGTCTAATCAAAGCAAGTCCCATTGAATTCAAGGGGCTTGCTCTCAGGTAAGTGGGGTTACAACTGCCATTGCACATTGACATGGTAAGGTGGAGAAAGATACGAACAAATTTACAGAGAAGAGGCACTGTTTTATTACACATGTGAACAAAACGGACAACAGATGCTTCCTACAGCATATAAGTCCTTTTGGCTGGTTTGATTTCTGATAATGAGCTATTTTTCTTTTATTGTATTGGAATCTGGAGTCTCTCTTCTCTTTGATATGTTACATTACATGGCCATATTCAGTGCTGCATCATAGTTACTAAGGCGGGAGGGTTTTATTTGTTGTATATGTGTTGCTGTTTAACCTTTAAGAAGAAAGACAGTTATTTTTTAAGAATCTGCTATAATCAAAGAAAATGGGAGACATATTAAACATTTCAATAACTATATGTTGAAATAATAAGAACGAATGTTACATTGACACAGTGTTTTCTATGACATCTGATAACAGATACAGACATTTAAGCTGATTTTTTTTTTGAAAAAGGTGCCAGTACATTGTCTATCACTGTCATTACTGAAAGTAATGTTTCTGTTTTAAGTACTGCAGAATGTACACTATGGTCTAAATTACAAAATATTGCTAATAAAATGTGAAGACACACGGGGAGGATATGTGAGAAAATACAAACTGTATTTATAAAAGGAATCTGTTTTATTCCTAACAACATAACCGAGAGAACCCAGTGCTGCAATGTGTTCACAGTTACCAATAAATGTGTTAAGTTCACCTTGCATATTTCCAGAACGCTGAGGACATCCTAGGACAAAGCCTGCTTTGTCTATTCAGTAATGTGAACTCCCCATTCACCCTGGCTGCCCAATAGCATGTCTCCTTACAGACTATTTTCCACCATGCTGCTGTTTTCCACCATGTTTCCTTTGCCTTCTGGGTGGTCTGAAATGCCACCCGCCATCTTCATTTTCCCAGCATGTCTCTGGGCCCACTGTGTCAGGGCCTTACAGGGATTCAGAGGGGGCTGGGGGCTGGGAAGGCATGCATAAGATTATAGTGTTGATGCTGAACAACCGCTTCATTGTTTAGTATTGTCACTGTTTGTGTCTGTGATGACAGACAGCTTTACCACATGCCAGACGCTATGAATCCGGTGGACCCATATTCTTAACACTTGCTTCTGTGAAAAGGCATAAACTGAAGAAAAGTACCTTTTCTTAACATGCTTCTGCAAGGAAGGCCTCAGAGGCAAGCAAACAAATCACATTATTTGGAGAGGGAGTGGGAAAGCATTGTGTAAATCCAATAGGGAGGGCAAGCAGGGCCTGCGCAAGAGAGGCAAGTAGTCTGAAGCAGTCCATGTTCCAGGAGCTGTAGCAACTAGGGAGAAGGCCATCTTGGTGGTGGTGGTGCCCAACTATGTCCTGGGGGCTGTAGTTTGTTGAGGGTGCTGGCAAATTAGCTCTGTGGTAAGTAAACTACAGTTCCCATGATTCTTTGGGAGAAGCAATAGGCTTTAAATGCATGGTAAGGATGTGACCTGAGAACTGTGTTTAGTGTATTTTAGCCCTTGGAACAACATGTATTTACAGAGGGTTCACACAGTATTTTAACAGGATTTAATGGTGTTTATGTTGATTTTCGACATGGTTATTTGCAGAAGTGGATCACCAGGTGGATCAGAGCTGCTACACCATCTTCCCAGAAGGTGGGTCACTTATTGGGAGGGTACAGGGACAGGTAGCAGGGATGACGGTCCGGTGCAAACACACTGCCAAAGCAAATCTGGGACTTCTGCTGTTGTGCTTGCACCATGCCAACCTCCCAAATGCCTCACCCCTCTCCCTCCCAGTAAGCAGCAGTGACCCACCTGCCAGGAAGCTAATGTACTGGTTCCATCCCATCCAGTGAGCCACTCTTGTTTATTTGTATTGATTTTCTATTTCTAACTTGTAATTGTCAGAAACCACTCAGAGGGCATGGTCAATGGGTGGTTAATGATGTCTCAATAAATAAAATAAAAACAAAGTCCATAATCAGTCCACTCAAGTAGCTGAGCCAGCATGCCTGTGAGAACATGTAAATTGCAAGAATCACTGCCAGATATAGACCCATCTGCTATAAGGCAAGAGAGGCCTGGAGGAAGGCTTCCTCATTCAATCCAGCTCAGATAGAAGTACATAGGAAGCTGCCTTATACCAAGTCAGATCATTGGTCCATCTAGATCAGTATTGTCTACCAAAACAGGCTTTAGAGTATTTCAGGCAGCCCAGCCTCTTTGTCCTACCTGGAGATGCTGGGGACTCAACTTGGCTGCATGCAAAGAAGATGGTCTCCCACTGAGCTATAGCCCTTTCCCCACATGATCAGGGCAAGTGGAAGTGAGGTGGAGAAATCATCAATAGTGATAATCAGAACTCTACCTCACTTCCACTTGCCAAATGTCCTATTGCTATAGGACAGCCATGTACAACACATTGATTGCAAGCCCCCAGTGGACCGCGGGGTTATTTCTGGTCGATCGCAGGGCCTTTCTCTGCAACAACAGCAGCAGCAGCTGCTGACAGTCTCCACAGTGATGCAACCCTGAGCGGCACCCCACGTGCGGAGATGGAGGGAGGCGCGAGGGAGCCGGGGAGAGGTCTGCGTGATGCTGCTGGAAGAAGGGGGGTGGGCTTAGCTTGGCTTTCCCAATCAGATAAGGGGGCAGCTGCTGGAGACGGAGGGAACCAGGATTAGGACCAGCAGTGAGGCACCCTTTGATGGGGGGGAAGGAGGGAGGGAGGGCAGGTACTATAGGGATCCACATCAGCTGCATGGCCCCCTTTAACAGGGGAGAGAGAGAGAGAGAGAGCTGCTTTGGGGGGGAAGCAAGGGCTGGCTTGGGAGAGAGAGAGAGAGCTGGGCACCCACCTACTCTGCACCCATCCCTACCACCCACACTGCCCTCATCCCTGCCCCCTAGGGGGAAGCAGCCAGCGCCCGCCTGCCCACCCTGCACCCATCCCTGCCTGTTTTTGATATTGGATCATAGATCACAGGCTACTTGAAGTTGAACATGCCTGCTATAGGATGTTCAGCACTGAAGAGGTTGGGTGGTGAGCTTGCCAGGACACGGAAAACAAGGTTGGTTGGTTGATTGGTTGCAAATTGGAGAGATGGTTAGTTCTTGCTTCCACCGAGGCCCATATGCTGTGCCACAATCCCTGGGAATGTGTCAACACAGGCTTTTCTCAGTCATCCAAGTAACTCAGAAAGTTCTGGGTTAGCTATACATTCTAGACTTGTGTCACCAGTGAGTTGTATGAGATTGTCTGAGGCCTGCTCAGGTTCTGGTTCAGGTGGGCCTGGAACAGAAACGGTTGAGAAACACAGGCAAAAGCTGGCCACAGATGAAGCACTGAAATTGCCCAAGTCTAATTGCTGGGGTTGCAGAACTTCTGAGGCTAAGATAGATGGCACAGCCTCCTGAGATTGACTGGGTGTCCTGTATAAGTACTTCTAGTCTTGTACATTCTGTTGGAAATAATTTACCTGATCTTGTCAGATTAGATGTAGGCTTGCAGCAACAGGGCTGAATTTGGTGCTAGGTGGCTCTCTGGTAGATTGCTCGCTTGGTCCTTAGATGTGAAACTCTGCTATAGAACAGACTTTTGCTATACACAACGTGAAATCTAAATGTGCTTGTCAGACATGAGCACCAGGCTGATTGCTGTGCACAACAGTGACATGAATATAAAGACTCCCTAAGGTTAAATTAGGCTCCTACACTGAAATTCTAATTAGGAATATGAGTGCCCCAACTCTGAGAAAATGCATGTGTGTTTAATTACGCTCCGTTTTCAGTGTACCCTTCTGTTATTCCATACCACTCTCCTTCCTCTTTTCTTGCTGTTTTCAAGCCACCCATGCTCCTCACTTAATCTAACTGTAGGGCCTTTTTTTAGGCTGGCATTAATTGACAAGCAGTGTTTAATTATTATTTTTCATCTTCCAAGAGACCTTCTATTAACTCACTGTGGTTCTGTGGCGGCATCCCTACCCCCTTGGATCTTGTGGCACAGCTCTGCCATCTTCTGACGCTTCTCTACACTTGCCAGCAAGGGAGATCTGCTACTCTTCCAAACCCCCAGCCATTATTTCTGTCAGATGTCATCACTGCATGCTCCCCAAGGAAATTCTCAGGCCTCTTGAATTGTATATTCAGCATTTTAAGCAGGCAGCTAAGTGACTTTTAACCGGTACCTAAAATCACAAGGACAGGTTTTGCTCTGTTGTCAGGCCAGTGGAAGCCCACCTAACCATTCTGAGCCTAGTACATCATCCTTTGGTGGAAGAACCCAATAAATCATCAGGCAACTAGGGAATTATTTACAGACATTCAGTGAATCCCTAAGGAGCGAAGGGAATCTGGTAGGTCTGGATTATTTCCAAACCAAAAACGAAGGTGCCAGTAACTCACTCATGCTTGTAGTAGAAGCTCTCAGTCATAGGGCATTGCAGGTGGTCTTCTCCTCCTAGAGAAGTTGGGTCCAAGCTGGTTACAGAGCTTTGCTTTTCGCAGATTCACTTTTCTAGTAGTTATTATTGAACTCCAAACAATATTCACTTTAAGGAATTATTTTTGTTCTTAAAGCAAATAATCATTTCAGGGGGTTTCACAAATAATGGAACCCCACACAGTTCAGACATCAGGCATTAAAACCCCAATACTAGCTCAACAGGAGTGGATGCTAGTAGGGGTTTGTCTCATTGTATCTTCTTTGGCTACAGCTTGTCATTACTTTAGCTGTGAATGGATGTAAATGTGAAAAATAGCAGTCAGGCTGTGGCTTGGCGTAGACATTTTGGAGTATTCAGAATGTTCCATCTCTTTTCTTCCCCTCCTCTTTGTTTATCTTATTTCGAAACAATCTTGGAGCCAGCAGGAAGCTATACACGCATTTCAATGAGATACACAGTGCAGGGTGTGCAGAAAATAGAAGCTGCCATCTCTGTTGGCTACTTGTACTTGTTGAGTTATTCCCCAGGTAGTCAGAAGAATGTTCTGTGATGGAATATTGGCTATGCTCCCCTCCCCCTCAAAAAAACATATTAACTTTTCAGTTGACTAAGGAACTGAAAAATATCAGCTGTGTTTTACAATACTGCAAATGCAGAAAGAATCAAGGGACCCCTTACTTCCTTCTATTGATATATAAGGAAGCGCTCTCTCTCTCTCTCTCTCTCTCTCTCTCTCTCTCTCTCTCTCTGTGTGTGTGTGTGTGTGTGTGATATACATGGCATGGGCTGGTGTTGAGAATATAATACCCTTGAACATGGAGTTCTTTTGTGCTGAGCTATCATATACACAAATAGTGATCTCAGTTTTCCAAGTGATGGCCCTTATGTAACCAAAACTGTACCATCCATCCCAGGGGGGACGCATCCTGTTTTGCCACTTGGAGAAAAAACAGGAGCCTGCTGCCCTGCCCCACTGCTGCCCTGGCACTGATCCCTTGGTGCATCTGCAGTCTGCCTTACCTGTGTTGCATGGTAGCACCCACTTCCAGCAAGATCTGAAATCTCATGCACACCACAAGATCTCATGAGATTTCAGCAGAAACTTACGCTACTGCCATCACTGCTTCTCCAGAGGTGGTGAGGAGGCAGACAGGATGCCTGTGGGTACACGGCTTGTCATATTCCAACAGTGAAAAGTTGTTGAGTTTTTTGTGTGTTTTGGGGGGGCAAAGTTGTTGAGCTATTTAAGGAAAGCCGACATACATCCCAGGCTCCAGACGTATGGCAACCCTGAGGCTTCTGGGCTTGTATCACTCAAGGTGGTTGCCCTGACCCATTCACAAGAGGGAGCCATCAGCAGGCTTGAGGGAAACTGAAGTTTTAAAAAATAATAATTCAGAGGATAGCTCATGAAGGAGAACACAAAATGTTAAATGAGGACTGAGCATGCTCAGTGGGCATGGAATGTTTGCTGACCATTGAGGGGAAACGATGGGGGAATAGAATGGCATATACTGTAAGAGGCCATAGCTGAAGAGATTTCCACACTGCGTTATTTTGTTACAGGTTCCACGTTGAGCATTGATAGATATATTCTCCACAACTATGTTTAGCCTAAGCAACTAGATTCCACTACTTTTTATTTTTTTTAAGAATTATTTAGGGACAAAATTATATGATATTATTTACAGTAAAAAGGGACAGTATATCAGTTGCAAATACAATGAAATCCAGGAGTCAGACATATTAAAAGCAAAATAAAACATGAAATTAAGAAAAAGCTTAAAAGAAAGAGAAGCAAAAAAGAATGAAAAGTTCTGATTCTTATGTTTCATGCATGAGAGATATAGGAGAGAAGTGAAGATATTAATGACCCTTTCTTTCCCTCCATCCACTTCACATCTTCTTTCCTTGTATCTTGCGCAGGGCTTTTTCTCCTGACAGCATTCACTGGCATTGTAGGGAGTTGGACTAGATGACCCTTGGGGTCCCTTCCAACGATATAATTCTATAATCTTATGGAGTACCAGGACTTTCCCCACCCCACCCCACTCCCACATGTGGCCTCTATTTTGTGCTAGCACCCACAGTTCTCAATATATGAGAACTGGCACCTCATTTTGTAACCCAAAACAGCACTGATCTTAAATATGTCTACAAAATAAAACAAAAGATTACATCCCTACATTTGCATTACCGTACATGGCAGCTGAAGGAAGTTAGGAAGGCCCTGTTAATGACTTTCTGTCTGTGCATTGGCCTAAGCAAACTGACTGACCTTCTTGGGAATTGACCCAAGGTACTAAACAGAGGTCAACAATAGATGGGATAGAAATTCAGTTTGGTTTACATTTTAATGTAGACCTGACTAATCTGCACTTCTTAATATATGAACTGGAAATACAGGTTTCTTCAAAACACTTCTCAATATTTTTGTGAAGCAGTTCTTCAGTCAACTACTGTGTGCAAAAATGCTTCAATTTAGGAGAAAGCATACATAAATCACACATACAGTGGTACCTCGGGTTAAGTACTTAATTCGTTCCAGAGGTCCGTTCTTAACCTGAAACTGTTCTTAACCTGAAGCACCACTTTAGCTAATGGGGCCTCCTGCTGCCGCCGTGCCGCCGGAGCCCAATTCTGTTCTCATCCTGAAGCAAAGTTCTTAATCCGAGGTACTATTTCTGGGTTAGCAGAGTCTGTAACCTGAAGTGTATGGAACCTGAAGCGTATGGAACCCGAGGTACCACTGTATTAGTGAAAATCACATGCAAAAATAATGCAAACTGTTCAGGAAACTGCTTTCACAAATACATATATCAGAGGAAATACTAGTTAATGTGCTGGTGAATTTTTTCAATTTTTTTTAATGGCAGACTGATGCAGATGTGTGCAGAACTGAACTTAAGGTTGGAAAAATGAGAAACTAAGAGAAACAGATTCATCCATCCCTAAGATTGACCTCCTGATTGCAACAGTTGGCCTAAGTGCAAAGGATCGGATTGAACTTTGGTGCAAGTGTTTAGCTTGCAGCAGGACTAGTTTACAGATAAAAGGAAGTTGCTGCTCCTTCTGGAAAGCCTCTCTCTCCCCCCCCCCCCCCCCCGTCTTGGAAGTATTGTACACTATTCTTTCCTCTTGGCTGCTCTGTGTTGACAGGAACAAACAGAACCCCTTCATCTACCATACACAACAGCTGAACACAATCTCGTTTTTTACAAGTTCTTTTATAGCCTGGGTGGAACAAAAGAAAATGAGCTTTGCTTGTGGAAGTGAGAAATCTTATTTCATATGCTGTGTACAGAGGAGAAGGGGGATGAAAAGATACTGCAATCGTGGTGTTTTTTAATGTTCACTCTATTTATTTTTGTATTTCTTTTAATTCCTGGTTTATTTTGAATCAAAACAATGTCATGCACTGTGTGAAAAAACTTCATTTGGAGGATATCTCAGAAGAAAAGTGCTCCTCTCTCAAAATTGTGAACTGAATTCTGACACTATGCTTCAAGAGTTCATTGCAGGACCTGAAACCAACAGCAATTCCAGTTGTTCTGGAGTCCCTATTAGTATTAGCCTTAGCTTTGCCAGTTTCTTATGGCCAGTGTTTTCCACTCCCAAGGAATACAGAACGATTGCAGTTTGGTGGCTGGTGGCATTAAATACTTCAGCCAACACAAATTCTAGTGCTTGAGCCCTGACCAGAGATGAAGAAGAAGAGTTTGGATTTGATATCCCACTTTATCACTACCTGAAGGAGTCTCATAAGAGGCTAACATTCTCCTTTCCCTTCCTCCCCCACAACAAACACTCTGTGAGGTGAGTGAGGCTGAGAGACTTCAGAGAAGTGTGACTAGCCCAAGGTCACCCAGCAGCTGCATGTGGAGGAGCGGGGAAGCGAACCCGGTTCACCAGCTTACAAGTCTACCGCTCTTAACCACTACACCACACTGGTGTAGAGGGAGAGAGAGAGAGAGGCTGCCTTCATGCCATTAATTTAAAACACAATGCTGCTGCTGCTGCTGCTGCTACTGCTCCAACTTGACAAAAGAATGAAATAATATATATGCAGAGTTCCTCAACAAAAACAAAAACTACTACGTTCTTTATGTATGCTACAACAGCAGCAAGAGTACTCTTAGCAAAGTATTGGAAGACACAAGAACTACCCACACTGGAAGAATGGCAGACCAAGGTGATCGACTACATGGGACTGGCGGAGATGACTGGCAGAATCCGTGACCAAGGGAAAGAGACGGTGGAAGAAGACTGGAAGAAATTTAAAGTTTATCTTAAGAATTGTTGTAAAATTAATGAATGTTAAAATGTCTTGGGTAATGCAAAATAGAATTGCAGTGACAAACAATTGGATAAGAAAAAAAAAGAGTTAAAGAAAGTGTTATGAGAAATTGAAATTAGGGGTTGCTGGAAGGATTTAAAACAAGGATGCAGAAAGGGGAGGTATGGGGAAGTCGCTGAAAGAAGGTTTTAGGAAAGAAAGGTCAAGAAATTATACGTGTTTATATGTTTGTTTGTTTATGTATTGTGTTGTTTTGTCTTTTAATATGTGTTGAAAAACCAATAAAAAATTTATAAAAACAAAAACTACTGAGGGTGTCATGGAGTGATCAGAAGTGCAAACACTAATAAGAGATGAACATGAGATTGATCAGCTGAACTGCTGCAGAGATGTAAAAGCAGACTGGCCAAAAGCATCCTGGGTAAAATGTTTCACTCTCTACTGCAATCTTTGAACAATGTTTTGTAGCTCGTATTTTATCCAGCACTTCTATCATGGAACGCAAGGGTCTGTGCACCGTGTTAAACAGAAGCAGCTTGCTGGATGAGGGCAAGCCACTGGGCCAGTTTCCTGGCAGGTGGTTCACTGTTGCTTACTGGGAGGGAGACGGATGAGATGGTGGGGAGGTCAGCATTGTGCAAACACACCAGCAGAACCACCCAGTTGGAGTTAACAACAAGAAAGGACATCTAACAGTGGACCTGAGTTAGTGTGCAATGCAGTAAAAATAAATAAAAAATTAAAGCACTGAAGAATCTTTTGTTCATTTGAAATAGTGTTTCAAGTTACCTACAGAGAAACAGTTTTTTGTTGACTTCCGGCGGATCGCGAAGTGGAAGCAAGCGGGATCTTTTGCTCGCAAGAGTATCCAGCTATCGGGAGAAAAAAGGGGGGTTTGCAAGGGCGCCGCAGCCCCCCAAATACTCTTGGAAGGGAATCCAAGAGGCAGGGATCCCAGCTCTGCCGTTTAAACTCTCCCCCGGCCACCAAGTAGCCCCCTTTTTGGGGGCGACGAGTGTGGCGGGGTTGAGACGTCGGCAGCGGGAAGCCATTTCTATCTCTCCATAGCGAAGCCCCGAGCTTGCGCACAAAGCGATCCGTTCTCAAACAAAAAGAAAACGAATTTGGATTTTATAAAGTTGAATTCTATGACTGATTTGGACAAATATGGACTAATTCGTGGAGGCAGGGTGCTAAAAAGGAGGTCAGCCTTGCCGGGAATTGGATTTGGGCACAAGAAGAATTCGCGGAGCGGAAAGACTGTAAGTTTTGACAAGCGGCAAAGTTTTTTTTAAAAGATATAACGGAGAGACTGTAGGAGGAAAGACTTCTCAAATATTGACTGTGTAATAAGTGAAAGGAGAAAGGAATTGTGGAGAAGTATTTAAAAACAGTCTCTCGGAGAACTCTCTGTGAGCGGGGGGAAGGAGAAAAGGAGACAGTAAGATTACTTTCACTTTTAAAAAAAAACTGCGTAGTAAAAGTTGCGGACTCAGAGGCATTGATTTGAAACTATTTTAATGTATGCAATTCAAGTAATAGAAGAGAATGATGATGATGGACACCTACCCCTTTTTTTATAAATTCTCTGTCGGGATATTTAAGGAGCCTGTGTGAAAGTAAAGCCATTATTTTTGTTACTATTGAGTCCCCCCCCCCCCCGTCTCTTTGAAGCTACAAGCAAGGGATATAAAACGCCATTTTGTTGCCAAAAGAGAACACCCTGGTGGCTATTTAGTTATCAAAGGAAACAACTTCGTCTACTCCTCTACAACGGACTTTTGTGGTTTTGCTCTTCTTCGTTTTTTTTCTCCCTATACAAGGAATATCAGTTTGTTTGCCTTCTGGTTTTTTTTTTTTTTGGTCTTTTTTTGGGAACTACGTCACTCATTTTGTTTGGAACCTGGGTTATTGGGATCTAAGATTTTTGTAAGAGACTCTTGGGAAAGATAGAAGAAGACTCTTGGGAAAGATAGAAGAAAAGAAGAGAGAATTGTTAGTGTTTTAAACTACGCATCCAACTCCCGGGATTTAGCCAAGCAAGTGGCAAGAAGTTATAGAAGGGCCTGCTGGTTTATTCGACTGTTGCTTATATACCAACAAAGTGACTAACTCTTTCCTCTACCAGAACTAATTATATTCTGATTTGGTTTATGATATAGATGTATAAGATATGGAAATTGTTTAATTGATATCGAGCTTAAGGATTTTATTTTGGTTGGACATTGAACAAAAATAGTTTGCTGATATCTAATAGGGTTGTGTAAAACAAAATTATTGGTTTTTCTTTTTGTATTATTATTTATCTGTGTGAAAGACAAAAAGGGAAGGGGAAGGTAAAATGTCGCATACCCAGAAAAAGATAGAAGGAGCAACACCAGGAGAGAGAAAGGGTTCAAGACAAGAGCCGGAATGGAAGGCAGATATTGTAAAGATGTTTTCAGAACTTAAAACAGATATAAAAAGTAGTGAGAAAAACCTTGAGAGTAAACTGGGCAATATGGAAACTAAATTAGAACAAATGGACAATAAAATTGATTTAACAGTGAATGAACTGAAAGACCAAATGAAGGAAATTGCAAAGAAAAATACTGAGATTGTTAAAAGAACACAAAATCTGGAAGAGGGAATGAAAAGGACAAAACTAGAAATGAGAGAGGTGCGAAAGGAAGAGGAAAAAATAAGAGCAGAAATGTCAGAAGTGAATAGGACGCAGGAAGAGCTCTGGGACGCGGTTGCGATGAATGAACTTCGGCAACGGGAGTCTAATTTGAGATTAAGATCGGTGCCAGAGACCCAGGGAGAAAAGATTAAAGAAAAATTGACGGCAGAAATTGCCCAATGGTTGGATATGAAAATTGAAGAAGTGGAGAAAACGATACAAAATGCATTTAGGATTAAAATAAGAACGACCAAAGCCAAAAAATTCCCCGGTGACTGTTTGATCATCTTTAGAGACAGAGAAATGAGAGACCTGATTTTGCAAAGAAATAGAGAGAAGCGTCTAAACATCGAAGGAAATTATATAATTATTTTTAAAGACGTGCCGGTGAGATTATTGAAAAAAAGGGACCGATACAGACAATTAGTACAAACATTGAAGAAAAATGGAATAGAATTTAAGTGGGAATTTCCAGAAGGAGTGACATTTGCATACAAAGGGAAGAGGCACAGACTGATTAAACCAGAAGATGTGGAAAAAATTTTCAGAAGATATAGAGAGTTGACCAGAGCCAGAGAAGAGGCAGAAGTGCTGGGAGCTAGAGGTGGTGAGGGAGATTCGGTGGAGTTGGAGGAGGAAGAGGAGCGAGGCAGTAAGGAGAAAAGAAAAGGAAAAGGGGGAAGAAAGGACGAAGAAGAGGGAAGTGAAGAAGATAAGGAAGAGGAAGAGAAGTAAAAAGAGGGAAAAGAATTTATCTAATTGATAGACATCATGGCATTAAAATTATGGACATGGAATACAAATGGCTTGAATGAAAGAAAAAAAAGGAATAAAGTGATACAACATTTAAAACAGAAGAATTTGGACATTATTTGTTTACAAGAGACTAATGTTAAAAAAGCGCATAGAAAAATTTTGGTTAATAAAAAACTGGGAAATGAGTTTGTGTCAGAGCTACCCTAGGTCCCAGCTCACTAAGGACCAACGCTGCTTCGTTGTTAAGTATAAAAGTCTTTATTGAAGTTCAGTTTCACTTCCAGAGCCGCAGCGCGCAGCCCCACGTCCAAAGTCTCAGACCACTGATGCTCCGTCTGAGTCTCCTCCCCCTTGACACCAATTTAATAGTCTAGCCTTGCTCCACCTTCTCCGCTGCTCCTTCCTCCTCTGGGTCCGCCTGCCCGCCGGGGTTCCGCCCTTTCTAGCCTCTTCTCCCGCTGATTCCCCTGAGCCTTCTCCCTCCCTCCGGCGGGCTTTAGGAGCTGGTTCCCCATCCGGGTCTCCTGCTGTTCCGCGCGCCTGCACATTTGAACTTGGCGCGCGCGCCCAGCCAGCAGCTTTCCTCCTGACCGTTCCACTGCTGCTGTCACTGCTTCCCCCATCGGGGGGGCTAGCTGCAACTGACCTCCCCTCCGTTGGAGGTGTGGTCAGCCCTGACTCCCTCTCTGGAGGAGACACTGCTCCTGACACATGTGACTCCTCCCCCCCACTACGCTCTGGTGGGGAAACTGGTCCTGATCCTCCACTGCTGCTTTGGGGTTCCCCTCTGGCTCCTTGTTTCTGGTGCGTCCCCCCTGGGACCCCCCTTGCCCTGACCATCGGCGCCCCCTTCTGGGAATCTTCTGATTCGCTGGAGAAGCTCATGGAATCTCTCGGGCCACTGTCATACTCCCCTACGCTGCCCTCGGATTCTTCCCCTTCGCTCTCCCAATCCTCTCTCCCCAGTGCTCCTGCTCCTGATTCCCTGACAGTTTGTTTCATCGGATAAAAGTAAGAAGAGAGGGGTGGTTTTGTATATAAAAAGTAAATTAGAGGCACAGCAACTATTTAAAGATGAGGAAGGAAGGATCATAGCAGTACAAGTCAATTGGCTAGGCGAAAAATTAATAATTATTGGAGTTTATGCACCAAATGGAAGCAAAGCAGATTTTTTTAAAGGATTGGAGGAAAAATTATTTGAATATTTGGATCAGAAAATAATAATAATGGGAGATCTCAATGGGGTGGTCTCAATGGAAATGGACAGACTTCGGGCCAAAGGTAAATCGAAAGAAGGGAAACTACCAAAAACCTTTTTTGATATGGCGGAAAACTGTAATTTGGTGGATATTTGGAGACTGAGACACCCGTTAGAAAAACAATTTACTTTTTATTCAGAAGTCAATCAAGCAATGTCTCGAATTGATCAGATCTGGGTGTCTGGTGAATTAACTACAAGAATATTAAAGATTGAGATTCAACCCAAAGTACTATCAGACCATAATGCGGTTAAAGCCATTTTAAAAGGGAGTGAAGAAAAGTCCTTCAGGTGGAGGCTAAACGAAAACCTTCTAGATGACCAAAAAATTGTGGATATGGCGAAGAAATGTTTGACGGATTATTTTGTAAACAACTCTAATAAGGGAACGAAAACGAGCGTGGTTTGGGACGCCAGCAAAGCCGTAATGAGAGGATTCTTCATTCAACAAAATTCAATTAAAAACAGAATGAGAGAAAAAGGGAAGAAGGAAATTTTAAAACAAATAATGGAAAATGAAAAGAAATTAACGATAAGGCCAGGTGATGAGAAAGTAAAACAGAGTATAAAAATGTTACAGACACAATTTGCAATGATAATTAACAAAGAAGTGGAATGGAATATAAGAAGAATGAAGCAAAAGAATTTTGAATATGCAAACAAATCTGGAAAATGGCTTGCGTGGCAAATTAAAAAGAGGAAGGAACAAAGTATGATTAAGAAAATTAAAATAGAAGATCAAGAGATAGAGAACCCGAAGGGAATAAGGAAAGGCTTTGTGGACTTTTATAAAGATTTATATAAAAGAAAAGAGAAACTTAACATTAAAACAATAGAAGAATATTTAAAGAAGAAAAGGGTGCAAAAAGTATCAGACAGTAATAAAATTAAATTGAATGAACCAATAGAATTGGAAGAGGTTTTAAGAGCAATAAAGGACTTAAAAAATGGGAAGGCGCCAGGGCCGGATGGATTCAGTGCAAGATACTATAAGGAAATGAAACACACTTTACTGGTACCATTGAAAGATGTGATGAATAAGATATTGGAAAAAGGAGAACTACCTGAAACTTGGAAGGAAGCATACATAACGTTAATTCCCAAACAAGATTCGGATTTAATGCAGGTTAAAAACTATAGGCCAATCTCGTTATTGAACAATGACTATAAAATGTTTGCAAATATTCTGGCAAATAGGATGAAAAAGGTTCTGAATGAAATGATACATAAGGATCAAGCGGGTTTCCTTCCCGGGAGACAAATGAAAGATAATATAAGAAATGTAATTAACATAATTGAATATTTGTCCAGCGGGAAGGATAAACAAGTGATGTTGATTTTTGTGGATGCTGAGAAGGCCTTTGATAACATTTATTGGGAATTTATGCTAAAGAATTTAGAATATATGGATGTGGGTCAATCTTTTTTAAGTGGTATAAAGGCAATATACTCAGAACAGAGAGCAAAACTAATTGTGAATAACGTTATAACAGAAGATATTGCCATAATGAAAGGTACAAGACAAGGATGTCCGTTATCTCCGCTGTTATTCATCTCGGTCCTGGAGGTTTTCCTAAGAACTATAAGAAATAACGAAAATATAAAAGGAGTAACTGTGGGTGGCAATCAATATAAGGTTAAAGCCTTTGCCGATGACTTGGTTATAACTATTGAAGATCCTATACAGAGTGTTAAAGAGGTGTTAGAAGAAACTGAATACTTTGGTCAGGTGTCAGGTTTTAAACTAAATAGGAAAAAAACCAAAATAATGGTTTAAAATTTAGATCAAGAAGTTATAGAAGAAATACAGCAACAAACAGAAATGAATGTGGTAAAAAAAGTAAAGTACTTAGGAATCACGTTAACTCCTAGAAATATTGACTTATTTCAAAATAATTATGTACCAGTTTGGAATAAGATTAAACGTGACTTAGATGTATGGGCAAGAATGAGATTATCGTTCTGGGGAAGAATTGCAACGATAAAAATGAGCGTGCTACCGAAAATGTTGTTTTTGCTTCAGACGATACCAATAATTAAAGGAGTGACTATATTTAAAGAATGGCAAAGAACAATGTCAAAATATATCTGGCAGGGCAAAAAGCCGAGAATTAAATTTAATATATTAACAGATGCAAAAGAAAGAGGAGGCTTTGCCCTGCCAGACTTGAAGTTATATTACGAGGCTTCGTGTCTTTGCTGGTTGAAAGAATGGATAAAATTGGAGAATACGGAATTGTTGGATTTAGAGGGATATGACAACAGATTTGGGTGGCACGCTTATCTATGGTGTGATAAAAACAGAATGCATAAAGGTTTTGAAAGTCATATTTTTAGAGGAACGTTAATTGAAGTATGGAATAGGTATAAAAACCTATTAGAGCCGAAAACACCAATGTGGTTATCCCCACTGGAGATAATGAGTACGAAAAAAGTCAATATGACAGGAGATTGGATCACATACGAAAATTTAATAATTAAAGAAGGTGATAAATGGATTCTGAAACCATATGAAGAGGTTAAAGAAAAGGTGTATGACTGGCTGCATTATTTTCAATTGAATGCAATGTTTAAAAAAGAGATGCGGGAGAAAGGTTATTCAGGAAAGAAATCAAGGTTTCAGCAAGAAATTTTGAATAGTGATGTAAAAGTATTGTCAAAAATGTATAAACTATTACTTGAATGGCATACAAAGGATGAGGAAGTTAAAACGGTAATGATTCAATGGGCTAAAGATTTTGGTTATAATATACAATTTGAGGACTGGATAAGGTTATGGAAAGAGGGAATGAAGTTCACCGCATGTACTACGATAAAAGAAAATGTGATGAAAATGTTATATAGATGGTATATAACTCCAGTGAAACTAGGAAAGATGTTTAAAGTTAGTAATAAATGCTGGAAATGTCAAGAGAAAGAAGGAACATTTTATCACATGTGGTGGGAATGTAAGAAAGTGAAAGGCTTCTGGGAAATGATTTATAACGAGATGAAAAAAATGTTGAGATATACGTTTGTAAAGAAACCAGAAGCACTGTTACTAGGCATACTAGGTAACGATGTTGAAAAGAAAGATGTGAAGCTATTTAGATACGCAGTTGCAGCTGCCAGAATTTTGATAGCCCAAAAATGGAAACAGGAAGAAATGCCAACGAGAGAGGAATGGAGAACGAAATTGATGGAATACGCAGAAATGGACAAATTAACATGTAAAATTCGAGACCAACGCGATCAGAGATTCACCGAGGACTGGAATAAATTTACAGAGTATATCAAAACTGTGTGTGATCTGGAAATAACGCTTGTTGGATTTCAGGAAGCTTTGTGAAGAGAATAGTAAGGAATGTCGCTTAAATGAAAGGATAAAATAAGGATTGTTAAAGTGCAACATAAACTTAAGGAATGTGAAAAGTTGTGAAAAATATGGAAATTGTCAGATAGGCTGACGGAAGTCTATAAGATGTATAAGTTAAATTGGATGTTAAATTGTAATTGGATTGGTTATTGTAAATTTGAATAAAAATGAATTACAAAAAAAAAGAGAAACAGTTTTTTGTTACATTGCAGATTTTTATGTATATTTTCTATAACTAGCACGTGGACAGCAAACTGAGCAGACACACAGGTTACCTGCCTGCAGCTTCCCCCTACATAAAAGTGTTATTGTACTTCTATTTAAATTCTAGTAATTATGGGTGCATTTGCATATATGCATATAAACTATCACAAATCAAAACCACTAGAATGCCTATATAACGCAAAACCAGTTGAAAAAAAACACATAAACGTAATAGGCTGTATAATAACCATTATAAAGTTATTTACTAGAAACTACTTCTCAAAATTAAATACAGTTTCACATAATGTCAAAATCAACATCGTGACATAACTTATTAAAATGTAGCTTATTCAGTTAACCACCAAGTCCAGTACAGTGGTGCCCCGCAAGACGAATGCCTCGCAAGACGAAAAGCGCGCAAGACGAAAGGGTTTTTCGGTTTTTGCGTTGCTTCGCAAGACGATTTTCCCTATGGGCTTGCTTCGCAAGACGAAAACGTCTTGCGAGTTTATTCGCTTTTTTCTTAAAGCCGCTTGAAGAGGCGCAGTTGCGACGGACCGTGCTTTGCAAGACGAAAAACATCGCAAGACGAAAAGACTCGCGGAACGAATTAATTTGGCCTTGCGAGGCACCACTGTATGTACAAAATGCAATTCCTATTTTGTCAGTCCCATAGTATATTCATTTCTTCATCTTCTCTTGTGCTGAAAATCCTCTTTTTTCATACTGCATAAATGACCACCCTGCTGCCAAATGACCCTCCATCATCAACAGGATCAGCAGTAAGGCCTGCCCTACAAATCTGAAGCACGGACTGACGAGTTTTGGGAGAAGCACTCCTTCACTTACTTGTATACTGAAGTCAACACCTTGAATTGAGGCTAGTAGCAAACAAGCAGCCAGTGCAGTTTTTGAAGGGTTTGTGAAATCTGATGCTGTCTGGCACCAGCATTCACCAACAAATGTAGTTCTGTAAACCTGCTGGATTCTAAGCCCTGCCAATGGTTGTGAATAATATGAGGACATGCAATTAAGTTTATCAGAAAAGAAGGAGAAGAACTGGCAGTGTGTTAAAAAGAGTGATATAAGAAATCTAGGCCATTACCAATGACAGAAGTCCAGCTGCTTCTTTTCTTTGACAAATCTCATTACAACTCAGCTCCACCCAACTTGCTAACACACCAGATGTGTGTAAATCTATTGTGGAACAGCTTACAACAGGGGTAGCAATATGGCATCTTCCCAGGTGTTTTGGACTACAATTCCTGTCAGTCCTGGCAGCATGGCCAGTGATCAGGAATTATGGGTGTTGTAGTTCAAAACATATGGAGGGCACCACATTGGCAATCCCTGGTTTAGGGCGTCATTTCAAGCCCTGGTGCAGATGGACTTGCCAAGCAGTAAGTGGACAGCCAGTAATTTTTAACCCACAGACATCCATAGTGGCAAAAATAACCCCTAACTGTTGTTTTCAAAACAAGCATCCTGGGAAGTCCACCTTGAATTTTGAGTCACAGTGACCCTAAATGTAGGCCAGCTCTTCTTCTGATACAAGCTGGACACATGAAGTCAACCGATTACCATTGTTACCAGAAAAACCAGAAGTTTGAAGGCCACGATGGTGAAACAAACAATATATTGCATGTCTGTTGATTGCTCTGAGAGATAAGTAATACACATCTTTTGTTTGCCTCCATCCCTAATAGGCTGAAGTGTTCACATGACAAAATATAACAGAGTTTTGGGGTACCTGAAGAAAAAACAGAAATTTATTATGGCATTATGTCACTCTTTAAGGTCCCACAAGACCCTTTATTGGTTTTGTTAGAACAGACTATCCTTTGGGAAATGAGAAAATGTGATCATCGAGTAAACTACAAAAAGAAAAAAGAAATGGGAAGGAAATGAAAGCTAAGGTACAATTCATGTAGCTCTTTACATAAGAATTATACAGCAAATTATTAATGAGCTGCATCACTTCTTGGAGAAGGAGGATCTGACCACTGTTATTCATAATTGGGGGACAATTGATTAGTTTAATAAAATGTGCTCTGAGTGAGGCTGTCAGGGTCTGGCTAGATGAAAAGGAGTGGGGGGAGCCTCCCACTCAAGTGCCCCCCAGGGAAGACAGGGAAGATGAGGACTTAGACCCTGGGTTCTGGTGGTGGGACAATGGGGAAGGTTCGAGCTGGGAGGTGCTGGAAGCATGAGGGTGAAACGATCAAAAGGGATCCGAGGAAGAAGGCCCTTCCAGGACAGGGCTAGAGGCTGAGCATCTCAGTGTGAGTGCAGACACAGACAGGGAGGAATCAGAGGGTACACCTGCCATCCTGCAACAGGACAGTCTCCGTCCTGCTACATTCATTACCATGAAGTTGGACACTGTTCATTCCAGCTCTGGATCCAGTCATGACATTGAAACTGCTCATAGACACAGAATCATAGAACTGTCAAGTTGGAAGGGACCCTGAGGGTCATCGAGTTTGATCCCCTGCAATGCAGGAATCTCAGCTAAACCATCCATGACAGATGACCACCCAACCTCTGCTTCAAAATGATTCTCTACGTCCTGGGAAACCTTCAAAAACTGTGCTGAATCAGAGGGTGATGAGCTATGAACCTGGGTTGTGCTTGAATATTCAGAAGACAAAGCTCACCATACCGAAATGACTTCAGATGAAAAAGTCAACCACAATGGCTTCACTCTGCACCCAACCACATGAAAACTGTTCTGGAAATGAGCCCTAACAGACAAGAGGAAAAGAAGCGGTCTCCTAGTGTTTCAAAAGGAGTTGTCATAAGAGGTGAAATTCACAATTCCAGGTTCTAAGCAGTTTGATCAGCCCACTAAGCCACACGGCACACAGCCTGTTTAAATCTGTCAAAACAATGCTCCTCAGGGGTGTTGTTTTGATATCAAGCAGACACATTCAGATGTCACCCTCAATGTGTGAATTCTTACTCAGTGTTTAGTATTAATAGTGACAGCATCAATATTTAAAAATAAACAGAGTTGTGTAGTTTTTATGTTTGTCGAAATAATCACTGCCTTGAAAGGGGGGAGAGAAACCCTCTTAAAACATTTGTTACATTCCAAATGTGAATGCCTTCTTTTGTCATCTAGCATGATTTCCTTTGCAAAATAATTGTCTTCCACACTGCCAGGCGTATGGCTACAAACCAAACTATTTTAATAAACCTTTTTTTTTTCCCAAGAGCTCTCAGTTTGTGGCAAATAGCTTCCCGTGCTGTATTGCTGAGTACAGGGAATCACCTTCTGCATCCTGCTATGACTTGTGGTAACCCAGAAATATTTAAGGTTGGAAGACAGCCTGCAGCTTAATGTTGAACCTGCCCTTTTTGCATGAGTGATGTGGAATAAAACCAACAAAGCTTAATTTTATTCCCCACGGACAGCAGGCCCACACAGCACAGGCTGATGTTTTGACACAGCAGGAAGTCTCCGATGAGACCAGGTAGAAGAGCTTTTATTCTGTCAGCAGAAATACTAACGCTATGCATTTCAGAAGGGAGTGTAGCAATGCAATGTGGGGAGCAGCAGCTATAGACAATAAATTCATTCTGACCCACCCCCATCCCAGAAATAGACTTGCCTACTTTTGTCAGAAGATTGGCAGCGGTGCTCCCATTGGTGAGCCCCAACCTCACTGCTACCCCATTCAAGTAAGCAGTAGCAGCAACATAGGTGGGGTCTGTGGTTCTGCCCCACAAGTGCATAATCAAAGACAACTTTGATTATTCTCACTCCTAATTAGTTAACTAGGCTTGCTCCTAACTAGAATTTGTTTATCCTAACTGTAAGCATCACCACTTTTTATTTTACATGCTTGAAAAGAACATAATTCAAAACACCACCTCTACAGAGTGGTATAGCATTACTAGCTGGCAACGAAGAAATTCTAGCTAGAGATGGGGGAGAAATTCAATTTCATTTGCATTTAACAACAAACCTACCTAACTCGCGCTTTCTGAAGCAACTTTGAAATTTGCACTTCTCTGAATTTTGCAGTACAGTTCGCCAGACAAGTAATACAAATCACAGGATAAAGTGTAAAAGAAATGCACAAGTTAGTGAAAACAACATGTAAATGGAGGTTATATTGGGAAAACTGCTTTACAAAGATGTGTGTATTAGGTAAAATTGCATACAAAAATGTGTACATTAGGAGAAATCCACAATGAAATGCAGATCAGTTTTCATGAGGACTTTTGAAAAAAATGATGTTGAAATGCGGAGAACAGAATTTAAGGTTGGAGAAATGAGAAATGGAGAGGAACCAAAATTGACCAATTCATGGAATGTTCTTCAGTCTAGAGGAGGTTTCTCTGAACACAAGAGGGGAAGTATTCTTTTGCTGCTTCTCCCTTCTTTCTGCAGCCAATATGCTCCAGAGAGTTGGGGAAGAGATACCGGAGAAAAAGGGGATTTTAAGAAATCCCGTCCTACCCTCTTCCATTCATGGAAGCCTCCACTGGAGCAAAGAGCCATCCATGAACAGATACAACCCAGGGTCAATTACCTTTTTTATTTTATGAGTGTTACCGTACTTTTTCGTGTATAAGACTAGGTTTCCCCCCTAAAAAATAATGTCAAAAATTAGGAGGCGTCTTATACACGGATAGTGCCAAGGGTGGACTGGCGATTGGTTGTTGCTGCAAAAACAGGGGACGTCTTATAGACGGAAAAATACGGTATATTTGGTCCTGAAACATAGGAAGACAAGTCCAATTCAAAGTGCTGGTTTTGACCTCTAAAGCCTTAAACAAGACATTCAGAGGACAGCACCACACGAACAGATCTTTTCTGCAGTGGCTCCCCACTTGTTGAATGCTCTCCCCAGGGAGGCTCGCCTGGCCCCATCATTATATATATTTAGGCATGAGGCAAAAATGTTTCTCTATAACCAGGTCTTTGGCTAACTAACATTCTATTACCTTTTTGTAGGAGGGGAGCTTATTGGTTTGTGTGGTTTTTTGGTTTTTTTATGTATTTTGTGTTCTTAGTTTGTATTTTTATATTGTGAACCACCCTTTGATCTCTGGATGAAGGGCGTTATACAAATTTAATAAAGTAAATTAAATAAATAAATATCAGCCCACAAAATGAATCAGCCACTTATACTGCTGTATGTGATCATCATGCCTGTTTTTATTTTCCCCTTCAAAAAATGAATAACAGTAGATTGCTTTTAGGGTCTTGGGATAGGAGAGTTAGAGGAACTTCCACCTTCGCCATAGAAATCAACAAGGAAAAAGAGAGCTGGACGTCTCCATTCGCTGTGTGCTAATGCATCAGCTAGAATTAAAATCTAAGGCATTGCAGCTCCTCGTTGCATGCAAAGGCATCTCTCTAGGTTTACTCATGCCAATAAGATCAGTTCAGTCATTCTTGCTACATTGCATTTTTGTTTCTTACACGAGTAACCACAGCACCGAGTAATTTCCGTATGACTTAGGATCTCAGGTCACGACTCTTTCAGCACTGCCAGCTTTATTTTATGAGTGGGATGGTTTCCGGCAGATAAATTCCAGCCCAGATGTCAATTAAAGGGCACCAAGAGGAATCTCCAGGTGAACTAGTGCCCTGTTTTACATAGGTCCAAGTGATATTTTGACACACCGAACATATACAATATAGCAAATGCATATAATGTATATAATATTTACCGAGGGAAATATAAACTTACCTTTACAGTGTAGCAAATTGTACCTCATAATCAGAATGCTCAGCTCTTAATTTCCCCCCTGTCATTGTGAACCACAATCATAAGGGTGTAATGTAATTACGATCATAATAAAGGCACTCGTTTTTTTCTGAGGCTCCTTATTTGCTTTGACATTTACCGTAAAGAAAAACCTGCCAAGTCCACAGAGGCAACATTCTCATCTGGAAAGATAAAACCTATAGACATCCTTGTCTATATGCAGAGCTTTATGTCCATAAAGCAGTACAAATCAGAGGTGCCATGCCTGTCATGGAATATGAACCTTGTTTCTATTCAGTATGACAAGCTAACATTTTTTGAACGCTAAAACGGTATGCTGCTACAAAAGAAAATAGGGCAGGATCCAGCCAGAGACAAGCGCTTTTTGAGTTCCACTTATTTCAGGGAGTGAGGTTTAAGCAAGTGCATGAAGTTCCATTTGAAAGAAATGGGACTTGAACATAGTTAACTTTGTGTCTATTCTAGCAAGTGAAAAGAACCTTACGAACCACCTTATATATATATGCACTCTACATGGGGCTACCTTTAAAGGTGACTCGGAAACTGCAATTAATCCAGAATGTGGCAGCTAGACTGGTGACTGGGAGTGGCCGCCGACACCATATAACACTGGTCCTGAAAGATCTTCATTGGCTCCCAGTACATTTCCGAGCACAATTCAAAGTGTTGGTGCTGACCTTTAAAGCCCTAAACGGCCTCGGTCCTATATACCTGAAGGAGCATCTCCACCCCCATTGTCCAGCCCAGACACTGAGGTCCAGCGCTGAGGGCCTTCTGGCGGTTCCCTCGCTGTGAGAAGTGAGACAGAGGGCCTTTTTGGTAGTGATGCCTGCCCTGTGGAACGCCCTCCCAGCAGATGTCAAGGCGGTAAGCAACTATTTTATTTTTAAAAGACAACTGAAGGCGGCCCTGTTTAGGGAAGTTTTTTAATGTTTGATGCTGTATTGTTTTTTTAATATTTTTTTAATATTCGATTGGAAGCGGACCAGAGTGGCTGGGGAAACCCAGCCAGATGGGCGGGGTATAAATAAATTAATAATAATAATAATAATAATAATAATAATAATAATAATAATAATGTAGTCTATTTAGACCAGGGCCACATTCCTTTGTGGAGAGCTTCCCATGGGCTGTACATTAGTGGTGGATGGGGCCAGATGCAAAAATCACTCTGACTTTGGCACAGTAGCTTACATCCCAGCCATGCAGGTCAAGAGGTTTCTACATTCAGGCACATACTCAGACATAAACACCCCTCCATCTTTCTTTCTTTCAAGCAAGAAACAGGCAGTTACCACAGTTCAAAGAGCCAACAGAATAGGTTGTGGAGTGGTGGTACACACAACAATTTCTCCAGTTTGCAAGTGTGCCCACCGGTCCAAAAATGTTGGTGATGTCAGTGTTAGATAATGTCCCTTAGCTGTTGCCTGTTAGGGCCCATCCAGACTTCCACTTGTCCCCCTGCTTTCCCCTGGGAAAACCCTTTTTTTACCGCTAAATTGGAGCAAACACCAATTGGGTTTTCTGATTCAGTGCAAAAGAGCAAGCTTTCCCAGCGAAAGCAGGAGGGCAAATGGAACACTGCTCAGACCAGTGCCTAGGAAGCACAGGCAAGTGGGAAACTGCCAAGACCCAGGCTTTTTAGGCATTGGACAAGTGGAAATGTGGACATTTTGTACAGTGGTACCTCGGGTTACAGACGCTTCAGGTTACAGACTTCAGGTTACAGACTCCCCTAACCCGGAAGTAGTACCTTGGGTTAAGAACTTTGCTTCAGGATGAGAACAGAAATCATGTGGTGGCAGTGTGGCGGCAGCGGGAGGCCCCATTAGCTAAAGTGGTACCTCAGGTTAAGAACAGTTTCAGATTAAGAACGGACCTCCAGAACGAATTAAGTTCTTAACCCGAGGTACCACTGCGCTTAGTTACACCAGTACAAGTAACAGATTTCTTCTTGTCCTCTATCTGTTATAACTTTTAAATATATTTCAGCATTGTGTAGGGCTCATGCTGACTTCATTTTAAGAAAATTGGAATGGTAAGATTCTGAACAGCTTAGTGTGTTACCAAAGAAGCACTGCTACCCAAACACACCATTGTTGGCTGGAAAAGCCTCATGTAATATTCAATCAAAATAAATTAAAAAATTGTCCAGTAGCACCTTAGAGTCCAACTAAGTTTGTTCTGGGTACAAGCTTTCGTGTGCATGCACACTTCTTCAGATACCTGATATTCTTTTGTAATAAGACAGCTGCTTTGAGATCTTATATTGAATGTCCTGGGAGATTGAAGTGTTCTCCTACTGGTTCCTTTGTCTTGTGTTTCCTGATGTCAGATTTATGCCCATTTATCCTTTGGCATAGGGTTTGGCCTGTTTGTCCAATATAGAGAGCTGAAGGGCACTGTTGGCATTTGATAGCATACACAATGTTAGAAGATGAGCAATTAAATAGGCCTGAGATGGTATGTTTGATGTTGTTTGGTCCAATGATGGTGTTGTTTGGGTGTATGTGGCAGCAAAGTTGGCATCTGGGTTTAATGCAGGCTCTGGTACCAGTGTCCATGTTAAGTCTGGTTGCTGTATTATTGTGTGTGAGGAGTTGTTTAAGATTGGGTGGTTGTCTGTAGGCAATGAAAGGTCTTCCTCCCAGAGCTTGAGAAAGAGAACTGTCGTTGTCTAGAAGAGATTGTAAATCTCTGATGATGCGTTGAACTGTTTTAACTTGGGAGCTGTATGTGATTACTGTTGTTTTCTCTTTTGGGTCTGTCTTGCAGCAAGTTCTCTCTGGGTATCTTATCTGAACCTGATATCTGAACCAGGTTCTTATCTGAAGAAGTGTGCATGCACACGAAAGCTTATACCCAGAACAAACTTAGTTGGTCTCTAAGGTGCTACTGGACAATTTTTTAATTTATTTCGACTGCGTCAGACCAACACGGCTACCTACCTGAATCTAGTAATATTCAATGGGGAACTTTGTACCCCCATTTATAACTTGTGTTATTCACCTTTGAATAAGAGTCTAACATGCACTTTAGGTCATGGATTCCATATTATGGGTTCCTTTTTCCACTTCTGTTCAACTGGCACAGGGCAAAACTTGTTGAAATGACTTGCCATCTTTAGATGTGGTTTCTTCTGCTATCTTGAACACTGAAGCTTGCAGCAGACATTTCCAAAATTTAAATAAAATAGTCAAGTACTGCTCACAATACCCATCACAAATGGAGCGTGATTGTGGGGGAAGGGCACCAAACTTCTGCATTCAGCCTCTTCAGTGTAATCAGCACAAAATCATCTACAATTTCTTTCTAAATTGCATATTATGCCTTTGAAAAGTCAAACCTGATTACAAAGAATACAGCCTGCTCAACTTCTTGCCAAGAATGCCATTCATAAAAACAACTGTTTTGTAAATATATCCCCGTTTGTATCATTATTGTATACATATACTGAGTGTTTGAATGCCTTATTATAATTTTAATGGTGACATAAAGACTCCACATTGATATTTCTGGCTCAATGGGAAAGAGCTTTATTCAGCATCCCTGGGCACTCAAAGGTCAAGTTCAATGTCAGTTTATCTGCATTAACCAAAGGTTCTCACAAATTCTTCCAGTAAAAGGCAAGTCGTGTATAATTGTGAAAGGTCAGTAAAATACATTAGTCAGCCTTCGTCATGAGAATTGGCCATTTCTTCCACCATTTTCTCTGTTAAGAATCTTGGCAGCTTTGGCAAATAAAACTGTCCTGTAAGTTATAAACAGATCGATATCTGCAAGGAGGCAGCAAATATTCTGGGCTTCTGTAAAATTTGGTAATTTACAAACAAGCTGCTGCAACAATCTGTCCCTTCTTTCTTGCCCACTATACAAAAAGCTGACCCAGTGCACCAAATGCTGAATTTCATTGCCACGACATATGCAGAAATGCTTGTTTTATTCTTATATTTCCCATCCAAATATGCTGAAGGCATGGTTGGAAATGTAATCGAGTAAGAGACCTTCTCTGAGGAAATGAATTCCAATAAGTATCTTAGTGATTGATCTTAGAGTGGTGAAACATTGGTGAGAAGCTGGGCATTTTTAATGCCTATTAGATATTAGCAATTAGTGGTAGCCAGGGTGGGGGTGGGGAGTCAGGGAACCCAAACAGTAGACAGAGCCACAGCCAACAGCAAGCAGGAAGAGCTGGCTAATGGTAGTTTTGCCCCAGTCCTCCTTCCAGGGCAAAGGAGGAGGAAGCTGATAGCCAAGGCCATCTCCTAGACCTGTTGAAAGTCAGAAGGCAGACAAACAGATAGGGATTAGCTCAAAGCTGACTGAGGTTGTTTTGGGGCAGGGTCCTGCTTGTCCTAAAGTACCAGCCACCACTGAATATAGTTAAAAACTTATGGATCCAGAAGCCCATGAGCAGAACTCCGCCAATATCATGTGGCTTGTTGCGGACGGTGAGGGCGACTAAAAAAATAAATCCTCCTGTCAGACTGGGAATATCCCCTCACTCACTCAGTTTAGGATATTCCACACCATTCTTCAGCAGAGTTTCTTTTCTTTCAGCAAAGTAAGCAGCTAACGTATATGTTAAACAAAGCTTTAACAATGAAGAAAATTTTAACACAATGACATCTGAGAGAAACTAAAATGACATCATGAGGCAAGAATGACAGTTGGCCTCTCAAACTGACCTTAACTGAACACCCAAAGGGAGGGTTCAATCAAGTACTTTATGACGGTCATAGACCAGCATAAGCAAAACATCTAAATAAACATAGCTGTCAATGTTTCCCTTTTTTTAAGGGAAATTCTCTTATTCTGAATAAGATTCCTCACAAGAAAAGGGAAAAGTTGACAGCTGTGTAAATAAATAGCATAACAGTATGAATCTAAGCGAATAATTATTAAATAAGTGGGAGCAAGAACCAAACGTACATTTAAACATATACATAGAATACTTAATTAAGCATAGATAATGGGTGAGATCAAAACACAAGCCAAAGGTAGGGGCTGATTCCGGAGTGTAACACAAAAGCCCCACCCACCAGCTGCCAGTCATTCTACTAATCAAATTAGGCCCCAGTGTTTTTCTTACATGGATTACACCTCATTTCAACTACAACACCCTTTCCCCACCCACCCAAATCTGCTCCTTTGGTACCAATATGGATGTGGTTGAGTCCAGCAGAGCATTGGCCAAAAGTAGGGGGGTGGACACTTTTTGTGAATGGAAATCCCTTCTACTCACAGGACTTTTTAGTTTATTGAAAAGTTAGAGAAAAGGTGAACAAGAGGTAACTTGATAGGAGTTCATAAAACTGGGCATGGAATGGAGAAAGTGGAAAGAGAAACGGTTTTGTCACTCTGTTATAACTCTCTAGAATTCATGGGCAGCCAATGGAGCTGGACATTGGGAGATTCAGGACAGATAACTGGAAGTACCTCTTCACACAAATTCCTAGTTCAACTATGGATCTGTCTCCTACAGGAGGCAGGGATGGCCACCAACTTGGATGGCTTTAAAAGAGGATGAGGACAACCACCACAATAAAATTCTATGTCCATTTGTGTATTGGGAGCAGGTGGAGGGGTTTCTTAGTACATTTGGCATATTCTATATGAATTCTTTGCGTTGTTGTATTTTTTATATTTTAATTCAAAAAAGTTTTTGAAAATTTAAAGAGGATTAGACAAATTCATGGAGAAAATGCTGTTGCACTCATGTTCATCTATGCTTTCCATAAGCATCTTGTTGGCCACAGGCTGTAGAGCCAGGATGGAAAACCAAAGACCCCTCTCCCCCCACCCTGATGTTGCATTATATCTCGAGACAGGTGGATGCCAATAACAGAAGCCCCCTCCCCCCACCCTGAGTAATCATATTGCATCTGGTTTTCGCATTTCCACTGCAAACTGGAAAGGCCACAAATCACTTGACTCCTCCTGTATTGTCAAACACAGTTCTGAAACCCTGAAATGTCACAGGAGAGTTTGAAAACAATTAATGAGATTCCCTAATTTGATTTCTCTTGTAGTAATGAAAGTGGCATTCAACCAAAGGCAAGTAAATGAAGGACAATGGCTGTTTCTCATAGGGAGGGGTGGTCTCAGTTCATTTTGCTTACTGAAAATTAAGGAGAATAAGGCAGTCATTAAAATCCACCAGCTCGTGACCTGGCTAGAAATACACTGGTCCATGGATAACAAGGTCATGGCAGTATTTCAGTTTACTGAGTTTAAAACACACACACACAACTGCCGTGGGACTGAAATAACAGGACCCGTGCCCCCCAACCCAACTTTGTGTTTATTAATTAGTATTATAAAAATCCATGGTCTCCACCTTTCCTCCCTGAGAGACGCTTGCTGTTATTTAAAAACTCTCCTCACGAAATTCTAGAAATATCTGCCACCCAAAAAGACAAAGATATCGTGCAAATGCACAATGAGTCATAGATATGCTACCACAGCTGTTTACTTGCTTTCAGTTTCAATACAAGTTTTTGAAAAACAGTCTCAAGACTTTTTAGGCTGTTGCCTTTGCCCTCCTTCATCTGGTTGACAGGCTTCTTTTTTACTTTAGTTTCCTTCCCTGTTTACTGACTTGAGAAACGCCTCTTAATCCTGCAGTGGACTCTGCCATTCCGTGACTGGCTGGCATTTTCAGACTTCCTGCTGCTTGGCTGTCTGTTTTATTATGCAGAGAGGGAAGTAATCCCTGGGCCATTTCGACTGAGCAATAAACTAGATGTGCCCTGTGCAGACATGTTTAAGGCCAAACCAAAAATGATCACAGCCATATGGAAAGTTCAGTTAGTATCCCCAAGGTAGGGTGAATGTAGGGAGAATTTTTATTTTATTTCATTTTGTGCAATAAAAGTAGCACTCATCAAAGCAGATACCAAGTAGGTGAAGAAATATGCAAGTGTTGTTGTTGTTTTTACAAAAGTACTTACACCACAACCCTTACTCTCAGGTAAGTGTACATAGGACTGCAGCCTTGTATTGCAATCCATGTCTATTCAGGAATAAGTACCACTGAGTTCAATAGAGCTTATTGCCAGTTAAGTGGGTACAGGATTGCAGCTGTAGGCTTACTTCTGAGTAAACATGCTGTAGATTGTGCTGTGGCATTCCAGTCTTAAAATAACTTATGTGGGAGTAAGCCCCATTGGGACAGAAGCATTGTTAATTCTTATCACATGGGTCTCAGTTACGGTCTGGTAAGTTCAGCAGTGCTGCATGAGGAAGGTGGAGTGATAACAGCATCCTCCTGGCAATGCTGCCACTCACCAGGATGAGGTAAAGCATCAGTGTGGTCAGGGGAACTCTGAGTTGGTAGCCATGCAGATGTACATGGCCCCTATACCGCTGCCACTCTGCCTCCCTCTGCATGTGTAAGTTTATACTTACCCATGTGATACTCTGCATGTGATACTGCTGGGAGGGGCTAGGGAGGGGCAGATATTACACTGTGAAATGGGCCATCCCAAGATATTTTGTGGACTGAAGGAAAGGACAAGATTGTGCTCCCTCTGCATTCCACATACAAAAGCTGTCTCAATTGATGGTCAATCTTACTTCGACACCAATGACATGACAGCATTCCCCACTGCACTTGAGGCAGCAGGAGCAGGCTACTTCAGGGGTGGCCAGGATAGGCCATGTAGCGTAAGGTTACCAGATTTTTTTCAAAGAATCCGGGGACACTTAAAAAAAAAAAAGAGAAAATAAAGTTACTAAAAAAGTTATGTTTTTATATTTTAAAAAAGAAGTAATATCTTCTGTTCTGTGGTCTCCTCTGTCATGTGGCCTTCCTCTGGGCCCCGGCCTGCTCTCTCGGAGCGCTAGCCACCATGGAGTAGGCTTGGGTCGGGCCTTGGCTCGGCCATGTGTCCTTGCCCGCCTGGTGTTCTCCTACCTGTTCTCCTCAGTGATGCCAGCGGCGTGGCAAGGTCAGGGCTCCCCTCTTTTTCTCCTTCCTCTTTCTCTCTCTTCCTTATCCTTCTCCTCTCTTCCTTCTCCCTGTGTCAGCTCCGGGGTTTTCCTGGCCCCGGACCACCACTGGGCAGTCGGCCGGGTGGTCCCCATATGATGTTCCTGTGCCGTTGAACCAATCATGCAACATTCATTCCCTACTAATAAATCTACAACACTTAAAATATAAATCCGGGGACATTAAATGAAATCCGGGGACATTCCGGGGACGGATTTTGTCCAGGGACAGATTTGTAAATCCGGGGACTGTCCCCAGGAAACGGGGACGTCTGGTAACCATAATGTAGTGCACAAACCTTTTTGTCCTTCAACTGACTGGAATGACTGGGGTCTTTCAAATGAAGGAAGCAACACTTAAGGGCTGGCTGCCACTGCTGCCTACCAACATCTGCTGCCTGAGACGCTCACCTCATTTCCCCTAATGGTAGGTCCTGTGCATGAAAAAGAGGTTGGTGGTATTAGGTTTTCCTTGATTCAGGACTTATTTAACCTTTCTTACTTGAAACTTGTAAAAAAGTTGATTACAGAAGGTGAAAGCCTGAGACAGCAAGAAAAACACCAAGAGGAAATTAGTCGGACTGAATTTAATGGTCCTGAAATCTGAAGCTGTGAATACATTGGAAGCACAGTAGGATTCATCTGGGTAAATGTTTGATTTATTTAATCTCTTAATTTCATGAGAAATTGAAGGAGGCAATAGTGGGTGAGCATGTCAATTGAAATTGGGCTTGTCCATGGGCAGACAAATGCAGCTGGGCATTTAATATTTACAAATATAATTGCTACAAAAAGGACCTGTTTCCTTTCAGAGGGAACTTTAGCTGGGAGATTCACAGTTTGAGTGTTCAGTTTGCACGGAGGCACACTTTAATATCTCCAAATTATACATTTTGTATGTGCGTGAAAGAACTTACTATCATTTTGACAACAACATTTAAGCTCATTATGAGATCATCTTGAGGTTTCAGGATATGTTCAATTGATACAGTAGAAAAACATTTCAAAGGTAATGCATTTTTCAAGAGGATGCCTTACTATTTCTGTTAGAGTTACAGTGGTACCTCAGGTTAAGAACTTAATTCATTCCAGAGGTCCATTCTTAACCTGAAACAGTTCTTAATCTGAGGCGCGCTTTCGCTAATGGGGCCTCTTGCTGCCGCTGCGCTGCTGGCGTGCGATTTCCGTTCTTATCCTGGTACAAAGTTCTTAACCTGGAGCAAACACTTCCTGGTTAGTGGAGTGTGTAACCCGAAGCGTCTGTAACCCGAGGTACCACTGTGCGTTTTGTTGATTAATCAAATTAATAATTTGTTAACAATTTGCTTAGCTTAAAAAGGGGCCTCCAACTGAATCTAAAAGGAGATTAGATAAATTCCTGGAGCATAAGTCTATCAGTGTCTGCTAGCTGTGATGGCTGTATACTGTCTCCACTGTCAGAGGCAGGTTGGTTCTGAACACCAGTTGCTGGGGAGCACAAATGGGGAGAGTGCTGTTGTGCTCAGGTGCTTCCAAAAGGCATCTGGTTGGCCACAGAGAGAACAAGATGTTGGACCAGATGAACCTTTGGTCTGATCCAGCAGGGCTCTTCTTCTGTTCTCGACACATTTTTGAATAATGTTTATTATTTTTAGTATAAGCATAAAATATACTATAAAAAAAATTCAAGTGACAGCTGCCATCTGAAAAAAAATATTTTCCCCTTCTCCCACACACAAGAGGAAATGTCTCTTTTAAGACAGTGCCTGCTGCGACACATACAGGCACCATCTAATTTTAAAAAAAAAAAAATTCTTCAAGACTGTTGTTTTATATTGAAATCATACAGAGTTATTGGTTGAGTAATCAATCGATTAATTTAAGAGCATGAATTACCTAACAGTTTGATCCTGTGAATAAGAAGAGCCTTGTGGGACCAGGCCAAAGATCCACCTGGCCCAACATTCTTCTCTCACAATCAATAGGTCATAAATGATAAGGATTCTAGACCAGCAGCATCAGAAAGTCCATGGGTTAGTCACCCCGATGTATGTAGTGCTGAAGTAAGAGTTGTGAAAGACAGCTAGGAATATATATATATATATATATATATATATATATATATATATATATACATACATATATGAATGACTGACCCCCTTCTTTGGAAATTAAACCACTGTCCAGAATTCAACATTCAAAAACGTTACTTGCAGAAAGTTATAAAAACATAAAAACATAATATTTACAGTCACATGCTTCTCCAAGCATGGGTTTGCAGTCTTTTCCAAACAACTGTATTTTCCTCTCTTTCTAGAGCTCAGCGCTCAACCTTCTATATCTCAGTTAGGCCATGTCTTGCAGCTCCTATGAGAGATTTCCACTTCTACCATACTGGCCTGAATATAAGCCACACTTTCCCCCCGAATTCCGATTGTAAAAAGTTAAAGTGCGGCTTACATTCACAACCTTACGGTATCGCTGCTGAAACAGCTGCCCATGAGGACGATCGGGGGCGCAGGACAATGGTGCCCATCCCAACCACGTCTCCTAAGCCTCCCCTGAGCCACCGTAAGGAAGGGGGGAGGCCGCCGGCAAAACAGACCGGCTCCGCTCCCCCCCCCCCGAAGCAGCGCGGGAGCATAGGGCAACAGCGCACAGCATGCCCGCCTGTCACTCCCAAGCCTCCCCCGGCGCCGGCTTGAGGAGGTAGTGTGGGCATGCCGGTAGGCGGTAGTGCCAGGAGGCGGGTGCACAGCGTGCTCGGAACCAAGCGCCAGTGCCAACCACCCCCCATCCCCACCCCCGTTCCCCGTTCTGGTCAGTAGAGCCAGGAGGCAGGCCACACCCGCAAATAAGGCTTGAATTTTAAAGACGCAGCTTATTTGCGGGTGCGTCTTGTATTTGGGCCAATACAGTATCTTCTCCTGCAGCTTTGCTCTTTTTCTTTCAAGCAGAGAAGAACTCCAACACTCTATACAATGTAGCAGTGTTCACAGTGGATTCTAAACACGGTCATCTTGCTTCAACATAAAATGGAGTCTCTCCTTCACTAGATAGCTCCCATGTGACCAAATATAGCCAATCACATGAAAACTACTAGAGAACTTTCAGTTACCAACCAATCAAATTTAAACTCATAGTAATGCATACAAATATTTACAATTCCAGTGAATTAAATTACTATACTTAACATGTAGTGTGTTCATGGAAGAGAGAAAGCATTCACAATAGGCCTTTTGGTGCCTGCTTAAAACATTTTTTGTTTGGACAAGCCTATCCAGGCAGTGTTTCAATCTCTTTTACTATTAATTTCAATTATTTTAAAATATTTCTAATTGTTATAAACTGTTTTTTACTGATGATGTTAAAATTACTTGTGAACTGCTTAGAGGTTTTACTATAACCAGGCAGTATATGAATGCTGATAGGCAAGGAAATAAATAAAAGTGGCAATTTCCCTTCCTGCCCTCTGCCCCCGCATCTCCCACAGTGTTGTGGAGAGTCTCTAACCACGTAGAACAGTTTTTTGGGTGCAGGGAACTGCTGAAAGAAAGGGGATCAGTGAAAATTGTCTCCCCATCCTGTTCATGGAAGTCACTTATAGATCAAAGAGCCATCGATGAAGAAACAGGCAGCACTGGATATAACCCAGTGTACAGAGTCCAAAACTTTTCAGAAACCTCAGAATGTCATTTTCCACGATACAAATAAACATATTCAATCAGATTAGCAAGCCATCCTCTCAGAGCTGGAGGATCAGAAGTCAATTAATTATATCTGTAGCAGTAATTCAGTTCTAGCTTGACTGAGGATGTCCCTGAACTTCATAATCTTTCATATATCTTTATAGAATATGTAATTATTCAACAGGCAAAGTATAATCATTGCACCAATCTCTGAAATTGTTTTGTTCACAGAAAGAAACACCCTAGAAGCTTATTGTTTCAACCAGTCATCTTTTGCTTATCAACACTTTTCATTCCCATTTATGTACATCTCTGGAGGACAAGGCACCAGACAGCAAAACCAAAACATTTTAGAAGAATATACCGTTATATCAGAGATCTGTTTTTGGCCCTCCAGATGTTGTTGAACTCCAACTCCCATCAGCCCCAGCTGGTATTAAGCAATTGCAGCTCCTGTACAACTTTTTCAGATCCTACTTCAAATGCCTCTCACCTCTCCAGCATGGGAAAGAAACGGGTTTGTGTTAGGAAATATGAAGAAGCAAGCTAACATGGGAAAATGTAAAGAAGCTTGTTTTAATCCCTGCAAACCTTTAGTTCTTCAATGTCCATGGAAACAAAAATGGAAGTTCAGAAGTCCTTGATATTTCATAAACATTGTTAGAGAAAGCAACTTGAAATGATAGCATTTCCAAGGCTATTTATTGAGTTTCATGTGGCTCTTTTATTCACAGTTACTATGACACTTCCTATGAGTGATAATGATACATGATTAAAAAGTTTGATGTTAAAAAAATTCAACTCAATATCCCAATATCCTCCCAGTCTCTAATACTGTGATCTGTGAAGCTACTTGAAGGTAGCCCAGTAGCAGGGTCAAGCAAATGGATCCATCACACTCCCACATCGAGATGTGCTTCATTCCTTCCCTCAAGATTATTATTATTATTATTATTATTATTATTATTATTATTATTTCCAATCTGTGACATGGCAGACAATTGCAGCTTGTTTAAAGAACAGGAGAAATTTAAGATTAGGGTCCTCTGAAAAATTCCATGAATAAGGCAGGGTAAATGCCCAACAAAAGCTTCACCTGCAAGAGCCCTCCAAAAGTAATAATAATAATAATAATAATAATAATAATAATAATAATAATAATAAATTTATTATTTATACCCCACCCATCTGGCTGGGTTTCCCCAGCCACTCTGGGCAGCTTCCAACAAAATATTAAAAATACAATAAAACATCAAACATTAAAAACATCCCTAAATAGAGCTGCCTTCAGAGGTCTTCTAAAAGTCAGGCACTTGTTTATTTCCTTGACATCTGATGGGAGGGCGTTCCACAGGGCGGGCGCCACTACCAAGAAGGCCCTCTGCCTGGTCTACTCAAGACTTTCCCTTAATGAGGATATATTTTCCATGATCCAAATCACTCTATAATTACTTAAGTGATCCGGGGGCGGGGGGGGCAGCCTTTATAATAACATGACCTTTGAAGAGTTAAATATTGGAACTTTCTATAATGGATTAGACTTTCCTTTGCTCAGCTTTTCAGTTTCATTTGTGTTCTTATCCCAGAAGCATGTTTGTTTGCCTAAGTAAGAAGGATGAGTTTGTTTATTCTGCAGTTATCATGATGAGTAGAAAAGGACTGGGTGCTTACTGCTAAAGAGTGAAATAAACAGCTACAGCAGGATTGTTGTTGACATCATATATGTTTGAGGTGTTAGAAAAACTACTACTGGTAGCAGCACCATCTGTGATCATGGCAACGTAAGGTAAGAGTGAAAAGTTCATTTGCGTACTGTTACATGCTGGAAAATAGACAAGAGTGATATTCCCATTTGCTCCTTCCAGGAAACACTTCAAGTGAAATCTATTTTACAAGGTATCCTAGAGAGTAAAAAACATGGAGAACACAAAACAAATAGGAAATAAATATTGCAAGCATTACAAATCATTATAAATTTATATAGCACGAATCTTAAACTAGCAACAAAGTGGATAATTTATTTCACCCTTGTAGAGATGCTTATGCATTATTCCAATCTTTGATTAGCTAATCCTTGGAATTACTTACAACAAATGATAGCCAGCATTAATCATACCGAGAGGAGACCCACTGAAATCAAAAGGCCTACTCAGAAAGTGTTGCATTAACTTATATACATTTTGTAAACTTCAGAGCACATTAATTGCATCGCTGCTTTCAGTCATCACTTTGGGCAATCACAGAGCAGACTTAGATGAGATGAGGAAAGAAATGGGAATTTATTTTATTTATTTCATGTATCCTGCCCTTCCTCCAAGGGACACAAAATGATCTGCTTGCGGGTATTTAATTTCATTGTCACCACAACATTGTGTTCGTCTGAGAGATGGCTTGCCCCAGGCTGCCCAGCAATTCCCATAGCCTTCGTAGGGATTTGAACCCAGGTTTTTCCAGTCTAACATATTGCGAACTTGTTATGCCAGAAGAGTGTGTCTTGCTAACACAAAATGACCCAGCAACACAAAAGAATTACTGCTGTTTCTTCTGCCATTTTGTATATGGGGATGGTTTTCACGCCCTGTCAGACCTCCCTCTTCCCAAGCTCTCTGCAATATTCATATTTCACACCCAGAACTGCAACAAGACAATGTTTGACTTTATTTGGGTATGGATAATCGTGAGATCCACATGGGTTTATGTCTGAGATGCATGATATTATTAGATCTCCACAGACAAATCCTCATAGAACATTTCTCCAGGATGATGAAATGTGTGTGCATTTTTTTTTTTACTCATGTAATTGCCCTTAAGTTGTGTGTGTGTGTTTTAGGGGGGGGGGCAATCTTGTGTGTGCCTTCAGTACAGTTACATCCTTTCAACCTTCACAGGTTCCAAAAGCTGTAACTTCATAGGCTATTCCTGATCTCTCTCTCTCTTTTTTTTTTCCTTGTGTGTAAGGGTTTGCGTGCCGTTTTTATAATGTTTTCATTGATGTCAAGACCTTGGTATAAAAACAAGACTAGCTCTGTACTAATTTACCCCATGGTCTCCCGTGCCTTTCATTGCCTCTCTCCTTGAGCAACTGGCATAGCTGCAGGACTGTTTACTCCATGGCTTATTTCCCCTTTATCTTTGATGTCCCAGGATGTCAAAGGCTGTGAATTTAATATTGATTTTATAAAGTACTTTTACTGTAACATGTCAGTTAGGATTAGCTTCAACCTCGAGGAAGCTCAGGCACTGAGCTGGATTTGCACGCAATGTGGCTCTCCGGCTCTCAGACTCTTTACCCGAGCCAATGCTTTATTTATAAGAGTGACAGTGTGCTGTGAAAGCAGGGACAGCACACAGCCCCCAGCCATCTCTGTGTCTTGTATACACAGCATCAGTGCCCTGTGTATACATTAGGCTTGAAAATGTAAGTGGATCAGAGAGACGTATCATTTGCTGGTATGTAAACAGACAGATGAGTTTATAGATCGCATTAAACCCCAGTGGCTGTAAGTAGTGGAAAGAAAGGCACGTCTGCCCGGGCTCCCAACCCCCACTCACCCTTGCTCCATCCCATTTCCCCCCTTCTTCTGGTGCCACTATAACCATTACCGTAACATATTCACAACAGATGGCAATTCTTTCCACATATAAACTGTGTGCACCCGGTTTTGTGTAACATGCAAGAGGATGTTCATTGATCATGCAGTCTACATGCAGATTTCCTACAAGGAAGAAAGCAGTTGCTAAATAGGGAATGGACACATGTAAAGTAGCCTCTAGTCTCTCAGCTAGGTAGGCTTTTAGTGTTATACTTTCCGAGGAGGAAACATGTTGAGCCAACATTCAAAAACTTGGTTCCCATCCAGCCACTTCGTCGCTTTTTATGAATGGAGTTGCTATTGGATTAAGGAAGAAAAAAATCCAGTGCTTAAACAGCAAAGCTTCGTGACCTAACTCATAACCTAACTGAGTATTGATCCTTTCTTTTCTCAGGATCAATGTAGGGGAAAAGGTGGCCTTTCAGGTTATCTTTTTTTAAAAAAAGTTTTAGTAATGCCTCGTGGATGCTCTTAAAGGTGAACCTACCTAATTGTGCCTTCTGAAACAATACGTTATCTGAAACATAAACGTCCTTTGAAATTTGCACTTTTCTGAATTTCTCAGTGCAATTCTCCAGCCATGTAATGTGTACAGAATTGCATAGATTCGGGTAAACTGTACATATAAATGCATACATTAGTGAAAATAGCATACTAAAAAATGCATCATATTAGGGGGAAATGGGTTAAAGGGAAATTGTGTCCAAAAATGTGTATATTAGAACCGCCCTGAGACCTTCGGGTATAGGGTGTTATATAAATTCAATAAGTAGTAGTAGTAGTAGTAAAATGTTGGTGAAAATTCGCAAACCAATGTGGAAGTGTGGGGAATTGAACATTTGATTGGAAAAATGTGAAACTGAGAAAATGGACACATTTGTCAATAACTAGTAGCAGCCTTGTTAATTTATTGAGTAACACATTCAATATAGAGGGATAGATACTTTGATTTATCAGAGGATATTGAATTGTCAAATAAACTCCATGTGACAAAGGAGAATAGCCACCTTGTCATGAGAATTGAACAATTCGTGCCAACTGATTACACAGTGTTAATGAAAGATTAACTATTTAATGCATTAGCTTTTTGTGGCCGCACATAACAGCTGTGCACTTAGCCAAGCCGTGTCTATACCACCCCCTCGCAATATGTATTGTCTCAAAGCTTGCCAGTTGATTTGAGCTTCTCCCCACCCCCACCCCACCCCAAGCTGGGACTTAAAACCATTTAGATCTCTGAAGCATAGTTAAAATATTTCTTGATTTAAATCATTAATAATTCTGGAGGCCATGACTTCATAAAGCCTTGGCCACAGTGCTAAATAAATAATTATTATTATTCTACTTACGTCTCAGAGATTCTTGGTTTTTTCTCTCTAAAGAAATCTGGCAGGGTGCTGTCTAGACAGCCAAATGATAATCAGATTCTGTTTTACAACCTTTTCTAGCTCAAATGAAGTTGCTGCTGTTAATATACTTTTTTATTAAAAGTGCAGAATTTCAATAGTAAAAGGGAAAGGATGCAATAGTGATATTAATTCTGAGTTCCCCATTCTTAGAGTGATATCCTAGGCATGTGCTCCTGGAAATAAGCCTCCCTAGTAAGTGTGTTTAGTGTAGTGCATCTGCAGCAACATAACTGGACGCCTTCTTCTGCCCCAGCTGCAACAAAACATGTCTCTCCTGTATCAGTCTCTACAGCCACAGCAGGTGCTGTAACTTCCCAACAGTTTAGCTTCACCCCCAAAGGCACTCTCTTCCATTGTCTCCTGAGATAGATGGATGCTAACACAACACTAAGTTGTGTTCCACCAGCTGGACTATAACTCCCGTCTGTCTTGATCATTAGCCATGTTTTTGGAGGCTGATGGGAGTTGGAGTCCAACAGCATCAGGAGGGCCACAGGTTCCCTATATCAGGTGTAGCAGTGAGTTGTGTGCAATTTCCCCATTCACATCAGCATAAACACAGAAGGTGAACTGAGAATTTCTCAAGGTCGGCACCCCATCTGCAATGTGAGAATCAGAAAATGAACCAGCCTTATGGGGATCTTGTAGCAGCTGTTATATTGTGTGTAAAGTGACTGGAACACTCTGGCTACGTGCATTTTACCTATAGAGGCCTACTGAAGTTAGAGATGTCCAGGATAGAGTATCATCATCATCATCATCATCATCATCATCATCATATTTTATTTATATCCCACCCTCCCCACAAAGTGCTATATGACTGGTATGTATGTATATATGTATGCATGCATGCATTTATATGTCACTTAACTACAATCATCTCTTAAGCAGATATTCAGCCCCCTGGCCTGAAGTTTACTATCCCAGCTTTAAGAAAAGCAAATGGAAAAACCTGCCCCACATTTTCACTAATATTCCACTTAATTAAGGTAAAAAACCCAGGCAAAGCATGGTCATGTCTGGCAAAGCTACTTGACAGAGTGGGCAGCAGCAACAGAAACCTCTGATTCTTGTACATATCAGCAACATGTTCGCTCGCTAGATATTTCTCAATGTCACGAATAGCTGCTGGAGAATACAAAATGGAGACTCTCTCCTCTGAATTTGAGTGTGCCGCACCAGCTTTTGGGGCAGCACTGTTTTCTGTGTGTTGTGTCACTGGATACATTTTACACAAGAGGACTGCCCTCTCCCTTTCTTTTCCCTTTTTTATAAAGTTCGTGACATTATTTTCAACTCATTCACTTTGTTCAGTCTGGATGAATTCCCCTTCAGAAAATATTTCCCCATTAGTGCAGCTTCGCAGGTTCAACCTGCAGTTACTCATAAGTTAATGATTTTTTTCCTGCCACCTCATGCCTTTAAATGCTTACTGGGCTTGAGTTTTAGTGACATACAAAAGTGTATTGACTTGTAGCAAACAAAGCCCACATCAGCAGCATTGACAGTAAAAAAAGGGAGGGCACAGATATCAACCAATTTCAATCTGATGAGTGAATAAAACAGGCATTAGAAAAATGTAAGTCAGACTGATAAAGCTTAAGACATGAATGAGCAGGATATTGGGGGCACTGTTGATATTCTGACTCAGCATGTTAAGTCCTGCAAATGTAAACTAAACACCGCCAAGCTGAACCCCATATGCCTTGTGAATTACAGAGGTAGCACTTCCAGCATTTTTCTAAAATGTTGTACTAGTAGAGAGTGAAATTCTTAGGGTGCTGCAGCCAGATGGGTGTTTCTTTGTGGGATGGGTGCTCCTCATGAGTACAGATTTTTAACACCGTCTATGTGGTTGTGTTGATATAAAAATGGTCTATTTCGGTCCTCCATAATGGACTGGATGAGGATGGCTTCCCTCAAAGCCTCCTGAGAACTTTAGTTTGCCCTGCATCAAGTTCCCATCGCCCTTAAACCACAGTTCCCATGATTCTTTGGGGTTAGCCATGTGTTTTAAATGTATCATGAGGATGTGTTGCCAGACTCTCGTATTTTCAACACTTTTGTAGTACAGGAAATTTCAGAAGACACAACTTTTTACACCCTGCATGACAAGCTGTGCTAACTCTCATTCTAGCTGCAGTTGTTGGTCCTTCACAGGAATGACCTGGATTCATGTCTGATGCCTGTCTAGTGTTGTAGGTATAATCATCCAATGTAACCGTGATTCACTCGCAGAAGGTCTATTTTGTACCAGCAGAGAGAAACAAAACCATCTTCAGTGATGGAGAAAAACATGACTCCTCTTTTTTTATCAGTTCTATTGATCTGCAACAGAGTCATGAACTTATTGAAGCCAGAAACAAAACTCTTGGGGATTTCGGTGAGACTCTGCTGTTGGGAAAGGCATTGTGAGCCTCACTGGGTGCTGAGTAAACAGCAGAAAATATGGCATACAAGAATTTAAATTAAAATAATGAGCAATTAAAATGAGCTACTTACATTTCCAGAGGGACAGGTTTTTCCATTTGCAAGTATAGTCTGTTATTTCATCAGTGGGGAAACTGAGTCATTCCCCTGCCCCACAAAAAAAATACAGTGGAATCTCGGGTTAAGAACTTAATTCATTCTGGAGGTCCGTTCTTAACCTGAAACTGTTCTTAACCTGAAGTACCACTTTAGCTAATGGGGCCTCCTGCTGCCGCCATGCCGCTGCCACGCAATTTCTGTTCTCATCCTGAAGCAAGGTTCTTAACCCGAGGTACTATTTCTGGGTTAGCGGAATCTGTAACCTGAAGCGTCTGTAACCCAAGGTACCACTATAAAATTACGTAGTATCACTCAGTAAGAAAATAAGGTGTTGGAATCAGAGAAATGCCAGAAGAAGGGCTGGGCCCCCCAGAAGCACTCCCCCAAGACCCAAAACTCCTACCCAATGGTGCAGGGGCCCTGCTAAACGGAGTACGATGTGCTATAGGGGGCTGACGGAGAAGAATAATTTGGTTGGAGGCACCTTTTTGAGTAAGAGCTACATTCATATATTGGTGCTTTTGCCTCTGTTCCAGCACCTGTCCCTTCCCTACCACCGATCTACTGAAAAGGATCTCCCAACCCTTAGGCTGGCTATCAGTATATGAGGCTATCATATCTGGGCTATCTCCCAGTATGTTTCTGAGCACAATTCAAAGTGTTGGTACTGACCTTTAAAGCCCTAAACGGCCTCAATCCTGTATACCTGAAGGAGCGTCTCCACCCCCATCGTTCAGCCCGGACACTGAGATCCAGTGCCGAGGGCCTTCTGGCGGTTCCCTCATTGCGAGAAGTGAGGTTACAGGGAACCAGACAGAGGGCCTTCTTGGTAGTGGCGCCCACCCTGTGGAACACCCTCCATTCAGATGTGAAGGAAATAAGCAGCTATCCTATCTTTAAAAGACATCTGAAGGCAGCCCTGTTCAGGGAAGTTTTTAATATTTAATGCTGTACTGTTTTTAACACTTGATTGGGAGCCGTCCAGAGTGGCTGGGGAAACTCAGCCAGATGGGCAGGGTATAAATTATTATTATTATTATTATTATTATTATTATTATTATTATTATTATTATCATCATCATCATCATCATCATCATCATCATTTGGAGAGGGAACATCACCTCCTGCCTACCCCACCATTGGATACAATTTGCCAGAAGGAGAACATGGTGTGAACCAAATGACAAATAATCGGGTAAATGCTCATTCAATGTAGGCCTGCCCCCATCATAGACAAAGCAGGACACAAGGTGCTAGATGCTGTTTAAAGCACAAGAGAGGGTAGGTCATGTGTGATGAATGTCCTCACTGCAGCTTTCTCCCCTGCAGCTGCTGCTCCTCAGGCACTTTTTCCCAGCTGACTTGATTTCTGGTATCAGAGGGCAGCTGGGACAAAAATGCCTTCCAGGACGGCATGCAAAGGGTGAAGTGGTGAGAAGGTTCAGAAACTCCACCCTGCTTTTCACATGACAAACCCACACAGCTCCCCCATTAAAAGCAAGGACTTGTAATCTGGCCCTCTGTTTGGGGAAGTATGAAGGGCTGGACAGAACTCCCAACATTAATATTTCTCTGATTTTTTTCCCTTCCTAACAGGCATTCTTTCTGTTGCTCATTAAATGGGATTCTAAGCTTCAGCCAGTGATGTGTTTTAAAACCATTTTAATGAAAAAATTCTAATTCCATCTAATCACACTATAAGTGCTCTCTTTCTCTTCAAAGGGAAAACAGTGTAAAATGTTAATGCATGCCTCTGCTCGGCTGCATTAGAGGTGTTTGGCCAGACCGAAATCCGATTAGTGTAACTGTTACAGATTACAGAGAAATCACTTCTGATCGCAGATAGTCACAGCGGCTCAAAGGAGTCATATTCACAATCCACACTCTGATGGCATAGTTGAGATATTTAAACAGACAGGCATAGGAATGTGCTGTAGTCAAGAGGCTTAATCGTTCTGTTAGAAAGGAGAAAGGAGAAAACACATATCTCATTCAGATAAGACATTTAAAAAATACCTTACCAACTTGTCTTGTAATATCCTGATTAGTTGAACAATATACAGTCATGCCTCGGGTTACAGCCGCTTCAGGTTGCGTTTTTTCGGGTTGTGGACCACCGAAACCTGGAAGTACTGGAACGGGTTACTTCCGGGTTTCAGCAGTCGCGCATGCGCAGAAGCACCAAATGGCAACCCGCGTGTGCGCAGACACGGGTTGCAAACGCTGCGGCTTGTGAATGTGCATCCCTCATGGATCACGTTCACAACCCAAGCATCCACTGTACACCTTTTTGACCACCCCACCTAGTCCAATCAGATGCCTTTGGGAAACACACACAAGTCAGATATGAGAGCAATAGCACTCTTCCATTTTTGTTCCCCAGCAACTGGTATTCAAAGACACTTAGCCATCATGACCAGTAGCCATTGATAGCCTTAGCCTTCATAAACATGTCTACTCTTCTATAAAGTTACCCAAGATTTAGGTAACTGAAACTGTGTTACATGGCAGCCATAGGTGGGTTGGGTTCTTGTGTGTGAAATTTCTAGGCCAAAAAGGTAACGTGTGGGATTCCCATAATGAAGTGCTTTTTGTGGGCAGGGAGGGAGGGTGGGTGGGTGAAGCTGGGAGGCTGAGCCATATCTTGGAAAATCCCTGCTCTGTAACCACAGGCTTTGTTTACAGATCAGTGGCTGCTCATTATAATTCCAAAGAAGGTCTTGCTTTGGGGACAAACCATTTTACACCAACACATGCTGCTGCTTTGTCTCATTTGAAGACCTGCGATTTTGGAAATGTAACCAACCCATTGAATATGTGTTTGTTGCGACATTGCTCCTGAAACCTCAGCATACCAGCACCTTGATCATTGCTGGATGCCCAGTGTAAACCTCCTAAGACAGTTTTTGCCTTAGTGACGTGTTGACACTTCAGATGAGCACATGTCTATAAATTCTCTGGAGACTTTCTGGATCTTCAGAGGAAGTCATTATAGTTTATAAGGGTCCCCACAAACTGTCCCACGGGACTCTCAAAAATCAGGAAAGGGCCATTGAGGTTGAAATTCAATAGCATCATTCTTGAGCAATGATAGATGCTTACAAGACAAATAATGATCATCTCTACTTGTTGTTTCGATATCATAATTTATATTTAAGGTAGTATTGCAGAAAGCTTCAGTAAATAACCATTTGGGTATTTTGGATGACCTCCCCACCCCCATCCAGAAATACTGTTCGAGAGTATGTTCCTAGAAATATACATGTTAAAAAAAAGAAGACTTCAAAGCGGTGATACGTTCAATATTTTTTCCCCAAAACACCGTGCAAGTTGGAAGGAAGGAGAACACCCACAATTATAGGGCTTTCTCTTTTAACTATTATTTTGGTTTGGTTATGGCTGCCGTGTTCCAAATGGCGTGGTCCTTTGGTAAACTGTGAGACAGTCACAGCAATATCAGCAGGCTGTTTATACAGACCTCTCAACACTGCTCCACCATTGCTGCATACCCTGGTATAAACGCTTTGTTTTGGACGCCTGTAGGATCAAGCTTACTGTCAGCAGGGAAAAGGCAGACTTTTTGAAAACCCTCATTCATGGACGTTGTGTGGGATTAAAGCAAATCTTTCATATAATGATAAGTACTATAATCGGAAGGATTTGTACTAATTCCATGCATGTTGCGAGTATTTGAATCTTTTTTTTTTCTTCCTGCGGGTTTCCTCCCCTCCCTATTCGCTTTACAAAAACTTGGATTCATACCAAAGTCTAATGACTCTACTTTTTATTAATCTTCTCTAAGGAGCTAAACTTGAAAACTGAAAGGAGGGTTAAAAAAAAAATCCTGCTAATTTATTTTAGAGAAAAGGTGTCATAATTTGAGTGAAAAACAGCAAGCAGAAGGAGGAGAAGTTAAGAAAAGGCTCCAGCAATCAGTAATAAGCTCGTACCTAGAGGCTGTGAGAGAAGCTTCAATATGTTTTAACATTCTCACAATTGTCTATTTTCACTTTGATAATAGGTGCCAGTGTAACTGATGTGAAAATCTGAACATTCAGCCCATATTTCATATTTTAATAAGCTGTACCATATGTTAGGATTGTTTGTGAAGCTCAGAAAGAATAAATGTTTCCATACTTCTAAGCAGGAATCAAACTTTGTTGCAAAGAGTAGTAAACTCTGCAGAATCTCCATCGTCTAAGTGAATGTTAAGCCTACGTTAATGTTAACTGACAAGCAGAGTGAAGGCCCAGAGTAAACAGCTGAAGCTGGCAAACAGTACAGAAAATATACGCACAATTTTCATATTTGAAGAGAAATCAAGAATGGCTACAATGGTTTTCCTGCAGTTCCTGAGAAACTGCAAAGGGACAGAACGATGGCACAAGGAAAACCTGTGTGAGAAAAATCACCTGGAAAGCACCACAAGCTATCAGGTGTAGATCATCTTTTGATGGAGGTGAGATGCTGAGAGCGTAAAACAACTTTTAGTTCAACAGCCATGCCCTCCTATCTATTTCTGAATTAAAATTTGAAGACCTGAGCTGTCTGCACTCTAGGGAGCTTGCTTGCTTGCTTGCTTGATTTACTTACTTACTTACTTACTTACATTTATAGACCACCTTTATCTTCCAAGGATCTCAAGGAGGTGTACAAGGTTTTCCTCCTTCCCCATTTCATCCGCAAAACTACCCTGAGAGGTAGGTTAGGCTAAAGAGATGGTGACTGGCCCAAGGTCACCCAGTGAGCTTCATGGCCAAATGGGGATCTGAAGCCTGCTCTCCCAGGTCCCAGTCCAACATTCTAACCATAATGCCACACTGGCTCTCCATGTCACCTACTACAGGGGAGGCCCTTCAATGGCCTAACATCTGTTGTCTATGCTCTGGTAACCCCTATGTTAGATTACTGCAATACATTATATGTGAGGTTGCCTCTGAAGACGGTTCAGAAACTTCAGCTGGTGCAGAATTCAGCGGCCAGGTTGCTCACCGGGGCAAGATGGTTTGAGCCTATTACACCAATCCTGGCCCAACTGCACTGGCTGCCAATAAGTTTCCCGGCCCATTTAAAGTTCTGGTTTTGACCTATAAAGCCTTAAACAGCTTAGGTTCACAGTTCTGCAAGGACTGCCTCTCCCTATATGAACCACCCCGGATCCCGCATTCATAATTTGAGGCCCTTCTTAATGTGCCTTCTCCATGAGAGGTCCAGATACTGGCAACATGAGCATGGGCTTTTTCTGCGGTGGTTCCCCATTTGTGGAATGCTCTCCCCAGTGAGGCTCGTTTGGAGTTGTCATGCACTAAGCTTGGATCCTAGAACAATAGGCAAGAAGGATCCTAGAATGCAACAACTGATTGGCTTGCAGGAGAAGACCAATCAGGCTCCAGGAGGAAGTTAATCAACCTATTAGGCTGGTAGGATTGTAGAATGCAACTGATTGGCCTGCAGGAAAAGAGCAATCAGGCTCCAGGAGGGAAGCAGAATCAGCCAATCAGACAGAACTCATTGTGTAAATAATGTATATAAAAGCCTGAGGTTTGGGGGGTAAAAAAAAAATCACTGTTTTACAAGCTGCAATAAAGAGCATGAAATCGCTACAGGATTCCGAGTATATTTCAGGTGTCTGCCTTACATATCTTTAGATGCAAGGCAAAAACATTTCTTTATAAGCAGGCCATTAACTGACTAACATTCTATGTCTTTTTAAATGTGTTTGTGGGAGCCGGGGCTATTGGTTTGTTTTTGTTTTATTATGTACTTTGTATGCTGATTCTGCCCTGATGTTGCATGCCTCTGCTGGTCCATGCCCCTGTCACCCCACACATTGAGCACGGACGTCTGCATAGGTAAAGCCTGCATATATTGACCTCTACGCTTATAGGCTTCCATGCAATCTAGAATCCTGATTGTGCAGGCTAAGTTTCACCTCTGCAGACTCCACCTACGCAATCAGCCACACAACATGTGCGCCAAAGAACCACTTGACCTCAGGGACAGCAACAGCAGTCTTTGCACATGTGAGGACCTTGCCCATGATTCATTACAAGGGGCCTCTGTGGAATGTACTTCCAGGGGAGAGATTTGTCTCTGCTTCTCTGGTTAATTTCCATCAGTAAGTGAAGATCTTTTCATTGCATTTACCCATTTCCCAGTACCAGATTCATCTGATTGCTGAAATGTGTTTTGCTAGTCTTCAGGTTATGGGTGAATTTTAATTGCATGGTGCTTCCATTTCAGCCGAAGAAATGTCTAGCGTGGCCCTTCTATTTTAGCTGAACTTATTAGTCTTTCTTTGTTTTTGTATGATTTTATTGTGTTTTTAAATGTGTGGTAAGGCACCTTAAATATCTTCAGGTAGAGAAAGCAGTTGATGAAGGATTTCTTTTATAAAAAAAAGAACCATGAGCAGAAGCTTGCCCATGTTCATCTTGCACAAGCATTAGTATATGATTCTTCACAGTACAGTGGTACCTCGGGTTACATACGCTTCAGGTTACATACGCTTCAGGTTACAGACTCTGCAAACCCAGAAATAGTGCTTCAGGTTAAGAACTTTGCTTCAGGATAAGAACAGAAATCGTGCTCCGGCGGCGCGGTAGCAGCAGGAGGCCCCATTAGCTAAAGTGGTGCTTCAGGTTAAGAACAGACCTCTGGAATGAATTAAGTACTTAACCTGAGGTACCACTGTATATCAGGGGCTTTGCATTAAAAGTATGGAAAAGGTGGTGAATACAGAATGTGGCATTAACTTTTCTAGTGGGCATAAAAGGTCTTGCATAACAGCATGTACAAATGAAAGACCCTCTCTAGAGTTGTGTGGATTTCTGTGGACTCCTCACACAACCTTCTAAATAGGAAAAGCCCTTCTCTGATATGCTTTCCTCCTGCCTGGGGGTGCAAGGGGAGCCTTTCCTCCTGAGAAATCTTCCAGGCCCTTCACGTCAGTGGTGGGTGGAGCCAGGGGTAAAGGAAAAAAGTGGGTGGGGCAATGGATGTGCCTCTCTTACCTTTGTGTGATAGGCTGCATTCTAGCCATGCAGAAGTTTTTATGCACGCTCCATCCTCCATGCAGGCGAGCACAAATGCTTTGGGGAACATGCCATAGCTCAGTGACAGAACATCTGTTTTGCATGCAGAAGATCCCAGTTTCCATCCCCAGCATCTCCAAGTGGGGCTGGGAAAGATTCCCTGTCTGAGACCCTGGAGAGCCACTGCCAGTCAGTGCAAAACAATACTGAGCAAGATAGACTGTTGATCTGATTCCATCTAAGGCAGTTTTCTACAACACATTCTGACCATTCAATAGCACTTCAAGATGGTGTGAAGAAGGACCAGTGGTGGGTGTGGCCTGAAGAGTGTCCTGAGGGCTTGATAAAGAGGCCTGGGGGGCTGTGCTAAACCCCCAGGCCAGAAATCCCCCACTCCTGCCCTAGTGAAAGGGTACTTCAGGGTCTAACCCACTGTCCCCTCCACTCTTTGCTTTGCCTTTTATCTGCACTAGCATACCCTCCAACATTTCTCCAGTGAAAATAGGGGTGTCCCATTCCATAATGATAATTTTACTATTTATACCCCACTAATCTTATTGGGTTGCCCTAGCACTCTGGGCAGCTTCCAACATATATAAAAACATAATAAAACATTAAACATTTTAAAAAAACCTTCCCTATACAGGATTGCCTTTAAACGGCTTGGGGGTTGGATAACTCCATACCTTCCAACATTTCTCCAATGAAAATAGGAACAACCTAAGGAAAAGCAGGACATTCCGGGATCAAATCAGAAACCGGGATGACTTCTTTAAATCAGGGACATCCCTGGAAAATAGAGACACTTGGAGGGTCTGCACTAGTAGCCCAATAGATAAGAAATGTTGCTCTTTGTAGGAATTGGGGGCTGGCTTCCATAATGATCAACAGGCCCCTGTTTATCCTTTTCCCCCACTGGTGCTCATGCACCAAGGGAAAGGGCCGCAGCTCAGTGATACAGCATCTGCCTTGCGTACAGAAGCTCCCAGGTTCAGTCTCTGGCATCTCCAGGTAGAGGATCCCTCTCTGAAACCCTGGAGAGCTGCTGCCAGTCAGTGTGGACAAAACTGAGCTGGATGGACCAGTGGGTCTGATTCAGTATGAGGCAACTTCCAGTGTTCCTATGCAGACAGCAGACCCTCTAAGTGTCCCTTTTTTCCAGGGATAGTCCTGGATTTACAGAAGCTGTCTCAGTTTCTGATTTGATCCGGGAATGTCCTGCTTTTCCTTTGGACATCCCTATCTTTATTGGTGAAATGTTGGAAGGTATGGAGTTTTCAGCCCCCGAGCCATGGAGATACAGTAAGTAACTATACAACCTTCAGAAGACATCTAAAGGCAGCCCTGTATAGGGAAGTTTTTTAATGTTTAATGAAGCTGAGGCTCCAATACTTTGGCCACCTTATGAGAAGAGAAGAGTCCCTGGAAAAGACCCTGATGTTGGGAAAGATTGAGGCACAAGGAGAAGGGGACGACAGAGGACGAGATGGTTGGACAGTGTTCTTGAAGCTACCAACATGAGTTTGACCAAACTGCGGGAGGCAGTGGAAGGCAGGGGTGCCTGGCGTGCTCTGGGCCATGGGGACACAAAGAGTTGGACACAACTAAATGACTAAACAACAACAACAACAACAACAACAATGTTTAATTATAGTTATTGTGGGCAGGGTATAGTGGAACCTCAGTTTTCGAATGTAATCCATTCCAGAAGTCCGTTCGACTTCAGAAACATTAGAAAACTGAGGATCAAAGGGCTGTCAGCAAGCTCAATGGAAAAAAATGAAAAACGCACCTCGGAAGCCATTTGACTTCCGAGGCATGTTTGAAAACAGAAGCATTCACTTCTGGGTTTTCGGCATTTGGCTTCCAAAATGCTGGGCAGCCAAGACGTTCGAAAACCAAGGTTTGACTGTATTATTATTATTATTATTTGAATTGGACATTCCTATTTTCATCTGAGAAATGTTGCAGGGTTTGAGACAGTACTCCAGGGGGCTGCACGTCTCTCTCTCACAAACCCTCTACTTGGCCAAAATCACTCGGTTCTTATCACCACCTAGTCTTCCAGAAGTGCCCTCTCCTTCTTGTTTAATGAATCTGAAAGCATCTGCCAAGAGGGGGAGCTTTGTGCCTATAAACATACTACCCACTGCAACTGGTGAGGAGAGGGTTAAAAGAAATCTTGACTTGAGCAAATGCCACAGCTGTTGCCTGCCCTCAGAGTAAGGATCACTTGCCTGGGAGGCCAGTCATGCAAAGAAAAAGGGGAGGGAGAAATATGGCTTATGCCTCAGAGGGAAGGGAATGGTTAACCTGAAAAAATGAATATCAGAAGGAGAGGGCGCTGGGATTCTAGCCTCATCGTGACGAGGAGATGGATTGGAAGGCAGCCTTCTGTCCCATGCTGCATTGGCATATAAAGGAGTTTTATGAGGAAACCTGCCTGCTGTGGAATCTTACTGTCATGCTAACACCTCATCAGTGGCGTAGCGTGGGTTGTCAGCACCCGGGGCAAGGCAAGTAATTTGCGCCCCCTAACCCATGGATTTGTGCCCCCTAACCCGTGGATTTGCGCCCCCTAACCCTAACCCCCAGATGTTGCGCCCGGTGTGGCTGGCCCCCCCTGCACCCCCCACGCTACGCCACTGCACCTCATGTCTGCTGCTTGCATATGTTCATGCTCTTTCATCCATATGACTGCTTTCTGTACTATGGCATGCCAAGGTCTGTGTGTCATCGTCGTCGTCATCATCATCATCATCATCATCATCATTTTATTATTTATACCCCACCCATCTGGCTGGGTTTTCCCGGCCACTCTGAGCAGCTTTCAGCACATATAAAAACATAATAAAACACCAAACATTAAAAACTTCCCCATACAGGGCTGCCTTCAATTGTCTTCTAAAACTTGTGCAGTTCTTTATCTCTTAGACATCTGATGGGACAGCGTTCCACTGGGTGGGTGCCACTACCAAGAAGGCCCTCTGCCTGGTTCCCTGCAACCTCACTTCTCTCAGGGAGGGAAACGCCAGAAGGCCCTCGGAACTGGAACTCAGTGTCTGGGCCGAAAAATGGAGGTGGAGACGCTCCTTCAGGTATACTGGGCTGAGACTGGGCAATCCTCCTAAACCTTCGCTTGATTGTAGAGGACTTGTTTGTGCTGGTATTTTTGTAAGTCATAGATGTCCGTGTGAACAGTACAATATACAATTTCTCGGCATGTCTGCTCTCATCAAGCATGAGGGACTGCTCAAGTTTTTATAGTCCCCCCTCTTCCGATGCAATTTTCTCTTCTCTAGTTGCAACCATTGGAAATCAATGGCCATGTAACCAGTAGCTGTTTCCCATTTCATTATTTTTTTGTACTTCTGCAATTTTTAATGTTTAACACTCGGTCCAATAAATGGATCTAGAACTTGAAGACTCTCTCTCTCTCTTTTTCATCTTGGAGAATGAGGCTGTTTTTGCCGTTTTAAACCCGGCTGCCATTTAATTAGTTCTTCTCTTGTTTAGGATTAGGTTGTGTTTTCAGACAAATGCACACAATTTCCTTTGACTCTGCTGTGCATATCTAAAGACAGAATGTGGCCTTTAACATTTTAATGGATGGAGTTTTAAAAGTTCATTCAGCAGAAATGGAAGAGATTAGCCTCTGACCTAATCACTAGACCTTTGGCAAAACAGATTATCACCCAAATGAAATGCGGGGGTGGGGATTAAGAGGGGTCTTCACAAATGCCTTGCTTAAATGAGAAAAATGCAAAACATGGAGTCTATATGGAGACCCACTTTATCACATGTTATGCTACACATTTTGGCACATATTGGTAGCTGGTGTGCAGTAAAACTTTCAGAGGGAATTCCCTAAGCATGCACCCTAGAGGGATGTACGTCAGTCCCTAGATTCTCTGAAGACTCCCCCCACACACACACACACACACAATCCACCAGAGATCAAGTTGTCAGCAGCTGTTTTGACATATTCTTGTTGGGAAAGCTGCATGTCGACCCAGTCTAGATGCTATGTTTCCTGGAATGAATAAAGTAAAATTGTCTCTGGCAACTTTCATAGCACAACAACAGTTTGGTATTCTTCTCCATCCCTGAATAGAATTTCACATTCTGAAAAATCACCTTCTGTCTCAACATGTAAATGAACTAATAAGTCTATCAACTGAAGGGCTGAAACAATTGGATGCATGAGAAGTGGCTGAAATCCATTACATTCAGAACATTCGTGAACAAGAAGGATATGAATGCAGGCAATTTTAGTTAAGTCTAATGAAGTGGTCATGATTGTGAGGCATTGTTCTTTTGTGTTCTTTTTTATTACCATGCCATACACACTGTGTCCAAGGGTGAAGACTCTCACCCCTTGGTTCTCACCCCACACCCACATCCCAGTAACTCAGTGATAGAGCACAAGCTTTGTCTCTAAAATATCTCAGGTTCAGTGTCTGACAGTGTCTGAAACCCTGGAGCAACTTTGCCAATCTACAGTCCCCCAGATGTACTGGACTTCATCTTTAATCAGCCCCAGTCAACACTAGTCCAAAAACATCTAGTGGTGTTGGGGGATGAGTGTTCAGACCCCTGGGCTCTCACTTGTGGGGTGCCTCAGGGTTCCGTCCTCTTCCCCATGCTTTTTAACATCTACATGAAGCCGCTGGGAGAGATCATTAGGAGGATTGGGCTGGGTGTTCATCAGTATGCAGATGATACCCAGCTCTGCCTCTCTTAATTCGGAACCATTGAAGGCGGTGAAGGTCCTGTGTGAGTGTCTAGAGGCAGTTGGAGGATGGATAGAGGCTAACAGATTGAGGTTGAATCCTGGCAAGACCAAAGTACTGTTTCTGGAGGAAAGGGGGTGGGTGTGGAGGACTCCCTGGACCTGAATGGGCAACTGTGCCTCTGAAGGACCAGGTGCGCAGCCTGGAAGTCATTTTGGACTCACAGCCGCAGGTCAATTCTGTGTCCAAGGCAGCTGTCTACCAGCTCCATCTGGTACACAGGCTGAGACCCTACCTGCTTGCGGACTGTCTCGCAAGAGTGGTGCATGCTCTGGTTACCTCCTGCTTGGACTACTGCAATGCACTCTATGTGGGGCTACCTTTGAAGGTGACCTGGAAACTACAACTAATCCAGAATGCAGCAGCTACACTGGTGACTGGGAGTGGCCACCAAGACCACATAACACCGGTCCTGAAAGACCTACATTGGCTCCCAGTACGTTTCTGGACACAATTCAAAGTGTTGGTGCTAACCTTTAAAGCCCTAAACGGCCTCGGCCCAGTATACCTGAAGAAGCGTCTCCATCCCCATCGTTCTGCCCGGACACTGAGGTCCAGCACCGAGGGCCTGCTAGTGGTTCCCTTGCTGTGAGAAGTGAGGTTACAGGGAACCAGGCAGAGGGCCTTCTCGGTAGTGGCGCCCGCCCTGTGGAACGCCCTCCCATCAGATGTCAAAGAAATAAACAACTATCGGACTTTTAGAAGACATCTGAAGGCAGCGCTGTTTAGGGAAGCTTTAAATATTTGATGTATCATTGTATTTAATATTCTGCTGGAAGCTACCCAGAGTGGCTGAGGAAACCCAGCCAGATGGGTGGGGTATAAATGATAAATTATTATTATCTATTAGGCACCAGGTTGTTGAAGGCTGCTTTAGAGAGCCAAAATCAATCAGGGGAGACCGTGGGTCCTACAACTTCCCAGATCTTAGTAGACTACCAGTGGCGTAGCGTGGGTTGTCAGCACCCGGGGCAAGGCAAGTAATTTGCGCCCCCTAACCCGTGGATTTGTGCCCCCTAACCCATGGATTTGCGCCCCCTAACCTGTGGATTTGCCCTAACCCCAGATGTTGCGCCCGGTGCGGCCGGCCCCCCCTGCACCCCCCACGCTACGCCACTGTAGACTACCACTCCCTGAAGCGGTTTTAGGGTAGTGTGACCAGTGTGGTGTCACTGGGCACCATGCAGCAGGGGAACCAAAACAATGCTGTAGAATGCAGCGCAAGATGCCAAGGGGGCAGATTTTTAGTGCCGCACAGGGTGCTGCTGGAATTTGAGAGCCCAAAGTCTGCCACTGCCATTCTCATTCATGATCACTGGCAATGTTTTTCTTCTTTTAAGTGTGCACTTTTCCTCTCCTTTTTCTTTCTTTATTTAAAAATCCCAGTAAAACGTCAATAAAGAAAGGAATGCCACACACTGTTCAGTTGTTCATATTAATTTTGGTATATTCCGCCACCGATGTGCAGCCATACTACTTATACTATAAAGGTCTGGTCTCCTAATAAGCCTATATTTTGTTCTGTTTATTAGGTTTGTATCTTCTTCACAGCTATTCAAGGTTGCTCGTATGCCAGACACCCCCTGTAGCTAATTCCTGGTATGTGCTAATCAATTAATCTTCTTCCTTCTGCACGTTGTCTCTTCTCTTCCCTACTCTTTTGTATAATTTCCAATGGAACAAAAATGGTTCCGAATGGCTCTAAACAATAGAACTTCAAGTTTAAAAATCTGATTCTGGCTGGTTTTAGGCTGCAACCCTAAACAGCCTGCTTTTCTAGAGGTGCAGAGCATTTGTCTGCATATCTAAATAGCACTGGAATTCTCTTGAGGAGAAGGAAGACTTCTGGGTCCAAACTATACATTGGCCATGTCTTAATTTCTTGTAATTCTGATTTTAAGACAGAATTTTAGCAACACATTTGGAGTACTAGTAGCTGGTGTGCCAGATATTCCCATATTTTTTCCTTTAAACATTGTAATAAGGAGGTCTTTGAAACGAAATCCTCTCTTTGCTGTTTTTGCTTCAACAGACTTAATCCAGCTTCCTCTCCCCAAATCCTGAAGTTTCCTAAACCCTCAGTATCTTAACATTCTTATTCTTGTTTCAATTATTTAGATATTAGTCCTGAGTAGGATAGATGGTCACATTGGAAATCTGCCAATAAAGAGAAGGGAGGTGCTTGGATTTCACATCAATTAAGTACTAATTTGTGTTAATTAGGTGTCTTTACCTGCCAGGAGATAAATATGTGCTACAATGGCGGTAGCAACCCTGACTGAAGGCCAGTGTAAAATGTGCCTCTTATGCAGCTTGTGTGGATTTTGGAGAATATCATGCTAACCAGACGTACAGAAATGGCAGATAAAAGGGAGTTACATGCTGCTCTCCAAATAAATATGTATGTTCATGCAAAAGAACCAATGCTGAGGTTGCCATCCAGTGCCGGATTTACGTATAAGCTAAACAAGTCATAGCTTAGGGCCCCACTCTCTTAGGGGCCACCGAAAAAATTCACTATTAATATCCTTCTTAATTGTATTTCAGTTCAACAATTACTTAGATAAAATACATATTTTGTTGTGTGCAAATGGCTTTAGATACCTGTTAGGTCCATAAATTACCATATAGCATATATTCAACACAAAAAAAAGTGACAATTTGTTGTTGACCAAGGACAGCTGGACATATAAAGGGCCCCATTACCTTGAGTAGCTTAGGGCCTCATCAAACCTAAATCCGGCCCTGTTGCCATCCTATGCACATTTAATGTATAATGAATCCCACTGAACTCAATTGGACTTACTCCGCAAAGTAAACCTGTGAAGGATCAGGATCAGGCTACATGTGTGCCACGCCGGTGTCAAGGAGCAACTTGTCTGTTTTTTGTGATTCAAGCTCTAATAATAATAATAATAATAATAATAATAATAAGCTTCTCATGGTCAGATACACATGAATAAGAAAATTCTGAACATACACAGAAATCAGATGTCTAAAATGGCATCTGGGGGGATTTTGTTTGCTGATTCAGCAAAAGGTCTGGGGGGAAACCCGTACATACGGCAACTAGGGTATTTTTTCCCCCCAAAGCATGCTTTAAAAGCCTAAAAAACATATGTCTATACGTGCTGCCACTTCCTTTCCTGCCGGAGAGCGTGCTCAGGGTGGAAGATCAGGTCAGGATGGGGAGTGGGAGGGCAGCACATGTGGGGTGGGGGGCGGCAATGTTAGAATTCCTGCTCCATGACTGCAGTCATGGGATTGTTGTCTATCACATGACGGTATATGTTTTGACACCACAGAGTAGGAAGTGACGGAGACAGGATGTTTGTGTTACTGTGTTCGGTGAGGTGGAACTATTGTCCTTTGTTCTTTCTCTTTGCTGTCTGATGCTAGAGAGCGAGGGAGCTCCATGTGTGTTTATATGTTAATAAAGTAGATTAGCCAAAATGCTGAGTTGCTGAGGTCTGTTACGCAAGCTGCGAAGACTCTGCGGATCCCTAAGTGTGGCATCGGTCGCTGTGATGTTCGGGCTGAAGAAAGCTTTTGAGGCTCCCGAACGATCGACCAGGAGAGAGAGAACATGCCAGTCGGGCATGTGTCTCTGCCAGGGTCCTACTCGAGTGTAGGACGAGCTCCTGACAATCAGTGTGTGTGTGGTGCCCCCCTCTCTTCCCTCCTTCCTCTCTTTCTTCCTTTTTATTTTCTTTTTAAACTATGGTCATGGCAGCCTCTGCAAAATAGACAGCCAGTTTCTCTAGCTCCTTGGCATGGGACGCAAAGCAGAGTTGTACCTTCTTCCCTACAACATGAGCCGAGCCAGCGCCACCACACACCCTGCCGCTGCCTCCGCCTCCCCCTGCCACCACGGGGCTCTCAGCAGCAGGAGAGAGGGAAGGAGGGGACAGGGCCGTACCATGCACAGGTCCTGCTGAGAGGAGAGGAGGAGGAGGAGGCACCACTAAGAAGCTAGCGGGGAGGGGAAGGCAACTGACATGTTGTTGCCATGAGTGAGCCTGGCTTCGGCTGTCACCGCCTGGCAGCCGAGGAGGAAAGCCAGCGGCTGGGCCATCCTTCCCTCGCCCGGAAAGCAACGCAGCAGTCCTGGCCATAAAGCGTGCCTGGTGCTTCAGCAGCCCCAGTTAGCCCCCCACCCTCCGGTCTGGGTTGCCTCACACATGCAGGGTGGGAGTGTGTGTGAAATATACTTGGAGTTGAGTGTGAATTTCATGCTCTTTATTCAGTTCATAGTAGCAATGAATGAAACTTTCCCCAAAACGTCTAGCTATATATACATTATTTACACAATGGGCCCTGCGTGATTGGCTAATTCCGGGCTGCTCCTGTAGGCCAATCAGGTTGCTGATTCACTTCATCCAGGAGCCTGATTGGCTGCTCCTGCAGGCCAATCAGGTCACTGATTCACTTCCATCTGGAGCTGGATTGGGTGGCTCCTCCAGACCAATCAGACTGCTGCATTCTGGATCCTATTGTTCTAGGATTCAGCTCAGTACATAACAGTGTGTGTGATTTCTAGTTTTGGGGGATATGGCAAGCCTACACACGAAAACGCACTGGATCATATGCGCAGCTGTCAGGGGGTTTTTTTTCCTCATAAGGAAGTGGGAGTTCCTTCACCACATATTCTCTGTATTCCTGACTTCCATAGGATTGCTCATTTATGGTATTTGCACACTGTCCTTCATACAAATATATCTCAGGACGTTTCACTGTAAAAATGTACAATGAAATGCCAACATATCATTAAAATACTGCCAAAAAGAAACCCACACAATAAAAACAGAAGCATTTTCTAAAGCAGGCATAGGCAAACTCGGCCCTCCAGCTGTTTTGGGACTACAGCTCCCATCATCCCTAGCTAAGAGGACCAGTGGTCAGGGATGATGGGAATTGTAGTCCCAAAACAACTGGAGTTTGCCTGTGCCAGTTCTAAAGTCATCACAACTTCAGAACTTATGCAGACAAGCAGAATAGTCAACTCAGTTACAGTGCTTAAAATATAGCTATCATTTCAATAATAATAATTTCATTTTAAATGCCTCTGAGAATAGAAATGCTGTAACCTTGTACCTAAAAGATATTAACACAGGAGCCAGACAAACTGCACAGTCAGGCACCACTGAGTGCTATCTATCTCTTTCTATCACCTCCTTGATTTCTGATGCTGAGGACACTCTGAGAAAGACCTCAGTGAAAATTCCTGTGTATCTTAATCCGGAAGAAGGCAGTCCTTAAACTGCTTTTGGTAAATTTTGGTAAATTTCAAATATTTATGAATGCAAAGAATGCAAAGAAGCCATCCTCGTTATGCCCTCCAGCAGAGCTTTTCCAGGTAGTACAAGACCCCTTACAGTCTGGCCTGAAGGAGGCTGTAGAACTAATGATAGCTTGCTGCAACTTGTTTGCAAAGCATTTTGAGCACAACATCACTTGCATCCACCAGGATCTTGACTCTGCTATTACATCAAATGACTCTCAAGGGCTGTTCAGAGCACTGCGTAGTCCTGTTGTGTTGGATAAGTTTCAGTTAGGCTGGATCTATACTGATTGTAAAAACGCTAAAAAAAAAGTTATACAGCTCTCAATGGAATTTTACATTGCTCTACAGCGCCCTCTGGTGTCGCATGCCTATATACATTTATAACATTTTAAATTGGCCAGTATAGATTAGTCCTTAGTAAGGCTCAAGGATGTGGACAAGGTGCTTGGATTGGTGAGGTCAACCACTTGTGCTCTGGAAACTTCAGCTAGTTCAGAATTTGGTGACCAGGTTGCCAACTGGGCAAGATGGTTTGAGCATATTACACCAATCCTGACCAAACTGTACTGGCTGCCAGCTAGTTTCTGGACCCAATTCAAAGTGATTGTTTTGATCTATAAAGCCTTAAATGGCTCAGGACTACAATACCTTGAGGACCACCTCTCTGCATATGAACTGACCTGGACTATGCAATCATCATCCGAGGTCCTTCTTCATATGCCTCCTTCATGAGAGGTCCAGAGGGTGGCAACATGAAAATGGGCCTTTTCTGTGGTGGCTCCCCATTTGTTGAATGCTCTCCCAAGAGAGGCTTGCCTGATGTGTTGATTACATATGTTTAAGCGCCAAGCAAAAACATTTCTCTTCAACCAGGCATTCGACTGATTAACACTCTACGGTTTTTTAAAAAGTGTATGGGGAGGGGGTTATTGGTTTGCTTCTGTTTTATTATGTAATTTGTATTCTCGTTTTGTATTTTTCTGTTGTGAGCTGCCCAGAGATCTTCAGATGAAGGGCAGTCTGATGATAATAATAATAATAATAATAATAATAATAGGGGTACTAGCTGAGAGGTCCCAATTGGGAGCACACACCAGTTTTCCGCTGAGAATCCCGCAGTCTAGTGCTGTCTGTCCCTGAAGGCGTTGTTTACTGAAGGCAGCACCTTTGGTAAAAATGGCAGCTTGGAGCTGCATTTTTTGGCAGAAAACTTATCATGGGAATCCTGGTCCCAAATTGGAACACGTTTCACTTTGGGGGCGCACATCTGCTTTTTCTTCAAAATAGATGTGAATGGCAAACTCTATTTGAGTCTTGATGACTCACAAGATGCAAATGCCTATTTTAACATCAGCTTAGGATCTGGTCCAGTTCCATTTGAGTCCTGGCGGGTGGGGAGCAACATTTTTAAAGGATAAATCTCTATGGAAGGTATTCTTCCAGCAAAAGTACATTCCAGTTTTGTGCAAAATATTTAATCCAAGAGAAAAATAAAACAGGTGAAGATATTTTGTATTCTCATTCTAGACAATATTGTGTTAGAAAAATATATAGTCCTCATGCTAGGGAAAATGTTTTCATCTTCTGTGTTCCAAATAGCAAACAGTGATTCAACCTACACAATAACAAAATGGATTTTTCAGATTTGGCACAGAGGGATTGGCCTAACTTCTCTTTCTAAAAATAGGAATCCATTCAGAAGCTTTAAGATACCACACTTACGTTTTGCTATATATAGGATGACCCTGCAACTAATTATTAAGTCATGCATAAACTACTGCTTCTACATAGTTATATTTGAATTATATTGAGGACATTGTGGTGGTGTTTTGGCCTGTGTTTAATAATCTTTAATACAGAAATGTATTAAAGAAAGATGCGTAGAAGCTTGCAGCAGGACAAGATTTCACCAAATGAAAGATAAGGAAATTCTCATTCAAATTATGCCTTTTGAAATTATACTGCAAGGGGAGGGAATCACTTGACCCTTTCTTCTTCAATTCTCCCCCCCCCCCCTCGAATTGGAGGAAAAAGAAAAGGCAAAACATGCCACAACAGGAGGAAAAAATGGAATTGCTTTTATACTACCTGCCTGCCATCTACAATTACCATGGCCTGACAGACAAATATAATTATAGCATGTGATGTCTGTTTGTGTGTGTGAGGGCTTTGATTGTGTAGGCTCACTTGTCTGTATTACACCACAACACAACGCAGCACACACAATTACAGTGTGTAGTAGCGCTAATCCACAGCTAGTGCCCAAAGCAATCGATGTCACATCACATTGTGGAGGTTACTTTGACGCACACCACTGCCTTTTCCAGGTGGAGTTAACCAGAGGAAGAACAGTGCAGTACTGCTCGCTTCTTCCTTCAGAGATGAGTGCAGAGAAAAATGGAGAAATGAACAGAAACAAGTAAGCACTCAAGGATGAACAAAACTTTCTAATGGGATTAATTGCAGGTATGAGGGAGACAAATGCACATATCATTTTCCTGACAAAACTATTAAGCAGATGAGTCCCCTTGGGTGGTTCTGCCCTTCCCCCCCCCCTGCCAAAAAAAAAAAATAGTTTCATACGCTAAATTTTAATTGTCATTTCTTAGCATCTCGCTCCAAGAGGGAAGAAGCAGTTCACATTATAAACGTTACTGATATCATCAACATCAGCATTATTTTATTAAATTTATATACCACCCTTCATCTGCAGATCTCAGGGCGGTAAGTATTATTACACTTTGTATAATTTTGTTTTGAACCAAGAACAAGAGTAATTTCTTTGGAAACATAATTGCATAATGGTTAATATATGTAACTTGACAAGAGCTGATAGCTCAGTGGTAGAGCTTGTGCTTAACATGCAGAAGTGTTGAGAATTCCGTTCCACCTTAAGGAACAGACGTGTGGAATTGTTGCATGTCACATGTCTGTTTACATTCCAGCACAGTATACTGGGAACTTCCGTTTGTGTATAGTTTTTGCTTTTGCTGTTCTCTCTGAGACGACATGAGAGAGAGACGACATATTTCTTTGTTCTGATTTATGTTTAATAAATCTGTAGTTATAGCATGACATACGCCTCACACCTACTTCTGTGTGTGCAGTACACTCTGCTAATTGCGTGCCCTGGCTTTTGAAGTTTGGGTCACTGATTTATGCCAGAGCACGGGCCGATGGAAGGAGCCATCCAAGCTGGGCTTGCCAGCTGGCCTCCAGGCCCCTCTGCATGTTGACAAGAAGGTCCCAAGTTTCTAAGTTCTATTTCCACTGTTGGAGGCAACGTGCCCCTGGATACCAATTGGCAGGAGTCACAAGTTAGGCGAGTGCTGTCACACTGAGGTCTTGCCTGTGGGCTTCCTATACATACCTGGTGTGAGATGAGGTGATGGGAAAGACCTCTGCTGGAGACCCAGAAGAGCTATTGTAGATATTTAATGCTAGATGAACAAATAGTCTGACTGGTATTAGACAGCTTCCTCTCTTCCCGTTTTTTATTCATTATTGTGGAACCAATAGATTTGAAGTAATCATACTTAAAGTCAAGAAAATGGATTTGCATGAAACAGCTGCATTTCACTGAACATATGGCCAAGGAACAAATTAGTGGGTGGTCAGTCATCCGCTTACGGCAAATAGTCGAGTACAGGAACTCAGGGTTCTGTTCTCGTAGCCGGAAATTTTCTAGTGTTTAACAGTGTCCTCATGTTTTTGTCCCTACTTAGGTACTTATGCTGCAGTCCCAACCATGTCTACTCAGAAGTAAGCCCTATCAAATTCAATGCGCTTTACACCCAAATAAGTGAGTTTAGGTTTGCAGCCTTAGATTCTGAACCCAGCACACTAAAATCATAGAACTGTAGAGTTGGAAGAGACCACAAGGATCATCTAGTCCAACCCCCTACAATGGCAGGAGTCTTTCTCCTAATTTGGGGCTCAAACCGACAACCCTGAGATTAAGAGTCTCATGCTCTACTGACTGAACTATCTCCCAGAAGGTGAATCCTACTGATTCTAACTTACCCTTCTCTGAGTGTCATCAGTTGCTGAAGTGTGTTATTCTTACAAGAAGAAGAGGGACTCTTCTGTGGTGGTGTCTACAATGCTCAACTGGTGTTTCCATTGTCAACTTAAAAATTTCCTGGTTTTTTAAAGACATTTTACAGACGTTTATTTGTTTGTGGTCTGTTGTGCTTTTCTAAAAAGCTGTTTGTTTCTTGGTTTAGTTGGGATGAGTTATGCCTGCTTTTATTTTATTGTGTTGACATTTTTGTACCCTACTCTCTCAGAGCTATCCTGATCAAGGGCTGTGTGTGTGTGTGTGTGTGTGTGTGTGTGTACACACACACACATAAAATAACCTGCAGACTTATTTACATATTTTTTAAAAAAATGTTCTAATGACATGACCCGCTGTAAGTTGTTCCACATATATACAGCCATACAACAACAACAAAAGGTAAAGGACCCCTGGACGGGTGTTGGAAAGGGTGATGTTGAAGGCGGGGCCATTCAATAGCACCAGCAGGATGGGCACATCCAATCCAATGCTCTCACTAGCACAACTGTGCGCCCTTGACCTAGCTGCTGCGCCACCATGCCCCAGCCACATCCAGGTAAGTAGCAGAGATGCTACTGACAGGTGGGCAGCTGCATCGCACCACATGTACTGATCAGAGATGCCTCTGCTGTCATCCCATGTCTTAGCGGACCATCCACCTATCCTCTCTTTTCCCACTTTCTGCAGCTTCTGCACACACAACAATTGCTGCACAGCACCTTGGGAGATGCAGAAATTCTGGATCGGGGAAACTTTGCTTAGGGAAGAAGATCTGACATGTTTTTATTCTTGACTCAAGTGAATGCAACAGACCATATAATGTATATATACAGACACACAGAGATACACAAACACACACAGAGAGAGAGAGAGAGAGATCAGCTAGCAGATTTGTGGATTCCCAGTGGGATTTAATTTCCAAATATAAAATGCTTACCATGCTCACAGGCCGAATCTTAGAATAGCAATAATGATCTAATGGCTTTGGTAATACTTTGAACTGCTGCTGTTGCTGTACAGGTTCAACATTTGCAAAGCTTGTGTGAAATACAGACCTCCAGGGAAAGAAGTGTACATTACAGAAAGAAGGAGAATAACAAGTCACCAAAAGTGCAGAAAACAACAGATTTTTTTATTGTATGTCCTGAAAGAAAGGGGGAGAGAAAGTTCTTAACAGCTAGCAATCCTCTTCATCATGAGAACTGCATCACTTATAAAGCTAAATACGTCTGCTTTCATTGTTTACAGGAGAAATTGTTTGTTTTTAAGCAGCACTGTGTTCAGTGGGAGTTCTGCAGAGTTTTGACTTTTCCCTCAGCACCATCACACATGAAGGTGCTTCAGTGCTTGTGAAAGGAAGTGACACTCTGATGACAGCTCACTTAACCTCCCGTCCACTGTAACTTTGTGAAAGCAGTTGTGAATTTGAAAAGAATATGCAGCCCTGGTAAGGAAAAACAGTCAAGAAAGTAACACCAGTACCATTTGCCCATATAGATATATATATAGGGTGCTCCCTTTTAAAACAGGTGTATCTGCATAAGCTCATTTTGTCTTACAGGCAGCATTAGGGTTGCCATATTTCCAAACGTGAAAATCCGGACAAAGTTTTTGGCCCAAAGTTGTTCAGCTTTGTTTTGCTTTGTTTTGGCCAAGGTAGTTGAGCTATTTTTTATGAATTTCGCAAAATACAGAAAAACAACCACTTCTTATATGGGCTGCCATACGACTAGATTTCCCTGGACATTTTAATCAATTTTCAAAAATCACACCTGTATGCTATTTTCGGCGGATGAATCCTGGATGTGTTCGGGAACTGCCACACGTATGGCAGCCCTAGGCAATATGAGAAGTAATCTTAGTAATTGTTATCCAGGAGTGGAGGGAGGGAGGGAAAGATACAGGTGTGTTTTTTTCTCCTACTAGGAGCATTCGTCCATTGGTCATTGGTTGTTAAAATGAGGGACATCATATATTGAATATACTACTGAGGTACCATAATTTATATATAAGGTACCATAGTTTATATATAATACACTTTGTGTGCATGCAATGTGGAGGAAAGGGGGTAGTAAGCAGATAACTGAAGGAAGAAGAGGCTAAAGAGACCTTGGTGTGTGGGAGGCAAAGAACAAACTTCACATCTTATTCTTTAGATTAGAAGAGGTGTGGCCAGGGATTATGAGAATGTTAGTTACGCAACATCTGGAGGGCCCAAGGTTCCCCACAGCTTGACTAGACCACTGGTGGTCTCCAGACTCCATTCAGGTGGTCTGCAGAAAGATTGCAAAGCTGCTGGTAATAGCTGCCCTTGGTTTATTTGGTCCGACAACAGAGATTGAGGCTATTTTTATCAGGTCTGGATTATTGAATAGGCTAAAAATGCCCTAGTCCAAGGTCCATGGCTTTCATAATACAACACTGGTCCAGTTTACTAATTTCCCCCTGACATACAGTGGTACCTCGGGTTACATACGCTTCAGGTTACATATGCTTCAGGTTACACACTCCGCTAACCCAGAAATAGTGCTTCAGGTTAAGAACTTTGCTTCAGGATGAGAACAGAAATTGTGCAGCGGCAGCAGCGGGAGGCCCCATTAGCTAAAGTGGTGCTTCAGATTAAGAACAGTTTCAGGTTAAGAACAGACCTCCGGAACGAATTAAGTACTTAACCTGAGGTACCACTGTATTTGGTTGTAATTACTGGGCATGCTGTACATGCATGTTTTTCATTATCTGCATTTTGTTAGCTAGCCTGTGTGGTGAAATATTAAAGTATGTGTTTTCCTTTGACAATACAGTGCTTGCCATATTGGTCAAAATTTGTTTTGGTTTAAATGGTTGGCACCAAGACAGAGGAGTGTGATTTGAGGGAGGGAGAGAGACCAAGGGGCTCACTGATAATCTGCGTTCAAGGGCCCCCAGAAACCTAGAACCAGACCTGTACTTGTGTATGTTTACAACAAAGAAAAGGTGGTAATAAGGGAAGAAAAGGAAAACAGCAACCAGGATCTGTTTGGGACAGAACAGGGGTCCATGAATATATGAATGATTGGAGAGAAAGAGTCTGGCCTCATATACTCAATCACCTCATACACTTAAAGCACTATGATACTATGTTAAGTACTCATGGCTTCCCCCAAATAATTATGGGAGATGTAGTTTGTTAATGTTGTTATGAGTTCCCTATGAACAGGGATTGATGGTTAATTCACTCTGGCAGTTGTAACTCTGGAAGAGAAATAGGCGATCCCCTAACAACTCTCAGCACATTTAACAGACATCAGCTGCCAAAATTCTTTGGGACTGTTTAAAGTGGTATCATAGCACTTCAAATGTATGGTGTGAATGTTTCCCTTGCCTTGTGAAATGAATAGTTTGTTTCTTAGTCTCACTTCTCTTCTGTGAAATTGGTATTTTGTGATGGGCTGCGTCTACACAGCAGCCATTTTGTGAATGGGCATACACCCACCCACCTCAGCAGCCATTTTATGCTGACCCTTAAAATTATCTCAAAATTCTGAATGTGCCCATGGACCCAAGAAGGTTGGGACTGCTGCTCTGTGTCCATATTCACCGCAGTGCGCAGAGGAAGAATCAGGAGCTCACTATTTACCTTGTACCCGATACCCATCTGTTGGACAAGGAAAGAGTCCCTAAACTCATATTGCCACAGCCAGGACTAGTGTTTACTTAAAGTAACATCCACTGTTGGTGACATGCACTGTGGAGTCCTGCCAATGCTGATTTAGCAGAATATGCCAGCTAAACAAGTCAGCAAAGATCTTAGATGTGCCAACTCCATTGTGCAGTGTTGTTTAGAAATCTCCCTTCTTGCTGAATAATTGCTGAATTCCCTGACCTACTTCCTCACAAGAAACAAAGAGAATGCAAACAATATCCATCAGAATTTTTTTTTAACTGGGGTGGGGGGGGATTGCTTTAAGAAGGGCAGACTGGCTACAGACACCAACCATAGAAAATCTATCATCCAGAAGAACTTGTCACCTCTGCTGTGCATGATGAGCCCTCTCAAAACTCCAGTTGCCTGGAGGAAGTTGACCCATCTGTCAATCACCTTATGTCATGCTATATCTTTCCCAAGGCCACTCAGTCCTCACTGGGCTGCTGCTGAGAGGGTCCCTTTCTTGGGGTTTTTTCTAACTTGGTAGAGTACTTCCACAAACCATGGGGTTTCCCCAAGCTGGTAGACATCTCCTTCTTACATGTAGCTGGTGTTTTTAAGGCTATGCTATGTGACAGCAGTCACAGCCTGAGCACTGAAATCAGGGGAGGTTATATAAAGCTATCTAATACTTTGTTAAGCTTAGGGATTGGGATAAATTTGACTCAGTTCACATTTAAAGGCAAACCTACCTACTATGAACTTTTCAAGGTAATATGCAAACCAAAATGAAACTTTCCTTTGAAATTTGCGCTTATCCGAATTTTGCAATGCACTTCTCCAACCAAGTAATTTGTACAAAAATTAGGATAAGGCATTTGTAAAAATGTATATATTGGTGAAAATGGCAGCATCATATTAGGTAAATTAGCTTTGCAAAAAAGTCTGTGTGTTGGGCAAATAGCACATAAAAACGTTCATGTTAGGAGAAAACTGCTGGTGAATTTTCATGAGGACTTTTTTAAAAATGCAAAGTTGTGCGGGAGAACTGAATTTAGGATTGGAAAATGAGAAACTGAGAGAAAATGACATTGACAGATTTGCCCATCTCTAGGTTAAGCCAGTGGCCCAGCTAGTTTGCTTTGCTTGTCCAAAGCTCTTCAAGGCTTTAGGGATACTTTCCCACCCCACCCCCCTATTTATGCTGGTAATATCCTTTTAACTGAACAAGCTTTCCCACACAGCTTTGGACAAACTGTTTATATATATTTTAAATGGATATATGATTGCCCACAGACATATTACAAATAGAAATTGCCTGCAAAGAAATATTGCAGAAGAAAATGGAACGCAATGTGATAGTTCTATATGCTTTCAGGCCATTGCTTCGTATAATAGCACAGGACTCCTCCGGGGAAGGAAATAATTTATTTAAAAATCTTATTATCCTTTTTCATATCAGGAAAGAGCAGATTTCCCCCCACCCAAATCCTGACCTAATCCCCTTGCCACAACACAAATAGACTATAATATTTCCCTCTATGCGTGACAAAGTACAGATGCTGATCCCAGTGATATGACAAATGACTGTCAGCCCCATAAATCTAATTCCTGCAACCATCTATTTTAATAGTCACAGCAAAGTTCCAATGAATCTAAATCTGAATGGAAAATTGTTCTGCAGTAGGGGGAGGGAGCTGTATAACAATGGAAATTTATCACACAGAATATGCTTTCCGTGGATAGCTCAAATGAACCTTATAGAAAGTTAGTGGCATGCATGAAATGCCATTTTATTTTGAGACAGGATCTATTGTATCCTGTGAGTTGAATAACATATTCTTTTGTATCATTCCTTTAGTGACTAACCAGCTATATGTGAAGATTCTGTGGCTATGCTGTGTGGTCAGATCTTGCTTAGTGTTCAAGCTGAGATGCACATTGTGGTGAACTAATTGGCATGTATTGTATGGCTTTGTGTATAATTGTTGTAAACTGCTCTGATTTTTAAAATAAATAGTGGAATATCAATATTTTTTATATATATTTTTCTTTTTTAAGTATTCATCCGAACATCTACAAGGATAGCCCATGAACTGCAGTTCCTTGCAAAAGGCCCTTGGGGATTCTCAGTGCTTCACATCATCAGAAATGGTCAGATTCAGTTCATAAGTGATTCCCCATGTTGGCATCCTTCTGTCTTGGGAGACAATAGAGGAGTGTGCCTTTGGAAGGTTGCATCGCCCGCTGTGGCTGCAGAGACCAATATGGGAGAGATATGTTTTGTTGCCACTGGGGCAGATGAAGGCCTCCGGTTGTGCATTTCTTTTCTCTGTGCTCCTCTCAGCCGTCATTCCTTCTCTGGTCACAGCCATGGAGACACAACCTGACTATCTGTCTCCAGGCACTGTGGTCATCTGCAAGGGATTCCCACAAAGCAGGGTTGATGTTGCCAGTCACATTTGCAGACATCTTTGAAATTGAGTCCCCCTAAGTCCTGGAATAAAATTAACCACAATTTTTATCTCTGTGCTTGTTTTCCCAGCACCACCCACTTTAGGAACTAAACATTCAGGCAAAATTATGCTGATAAAATCCTGCACAGCCAAAGGCCCTTTTGAGCCTAATGGATCCTATGGTGTCACTCAGCTGCTGGCAAGGTTTCAATCAGGAGAACAGGGAGATAAATCTTTTTTTTTTTAGCAATTGCCCCTTCCCTAAGCCACACTTAAATCTGCTTAGGGGGCACCCTATGGAGCAGAATTAAGTGAGCTGCAGAGGAGAAGGGGGTTGTCAAAATAGTTTTCCTTTCCATTCCACTGATGGTTGCTGTACCATAAGCTAACCCACACTATTCGATACCAGCCCAACAAGTACAAAATAACCCCTATGCAGCACCAGAAATCCAACTCAATGATGTAATGTTGGAAAATGTTGATCACTTCTCCTACCTAGGCAGTTATCTTTCAACAAGGGTCAAAACTGATGCCGAAATCCAGCATTGCACTTCTGATTGAAGTGCAGAGTGTTTGAGGACCGGGACATTCACAGGGAAACCAAAATGCTTGTTTACAAAGCTATTGTACTACCAACCTTACTGTATGCTTGTGAAACATGGACCACTTACAAACGCTATCTCCAACTTCTCGAAAGATTCCATCAACGGTGTCTCCGAAAAATCTTACACATCACTTGGGGAGACAGGCGAGCTAATATCAGTGTACAGGATGAAGCATAGATCACAGGTGTTGAAGCAATGATTCTTCAACATCAACTTCGGTGAACTCGTCATGTTGTGAGGATGCCTGATGATCATCTTCCAAAGCAACTACTCTATTCCGAACTTAAAAATGGAAAGCGTAACGCTGGTGGTCAACAAAACAGGTTTAAAGACTGTCTCAAGGCAAATCTAAAAAAATGTAGTATAAACACCGACAACTGGAAAACACTGGCCTGCGAGTGCTCCAGTTGGAGAACAGCCTTTACCAAAGGTGTCATGGACTTTGAAGACACTCGAACTCAGGACACAAGGGAGAAATGAGCTAAGAGGAAGGCACGCTTGGCAAATCCACATCATGATCAACTCCCGCCCGGAAACCAATGTCCCCACTGTGGAAGAACGTATGGGTCCAGAATTGGCCTCCACAGTCACTTACGGACTCATTGTTAAAACCATGTTTATGGAAGACAATCTTACTCGGCTACGAGTGATCGCCAAAGAAGAAGACGACTTTTCATTTTACGTTTTCTCTACAGATCGCGTGCATAAGTTTGTTTGGTTTTTTCATGAATTGGAGCACTTCAAACTACAGATGGGAAAATTGCATGCTTGAATGCTACCCCCTTTGTGGATAGTGTCATGATATAATTTGGTCACAGGGTGTCACTGGATTTAGTTATAGCTGGGGTAAAACCAGGAGCTTCCTATTCCTCTTCTGCTCTTGTCTAAGAAGGACAATGAAGTTCTCATCTAGCTTACTGACTCTAAGGTGTGCCCTCTAAGTCCAATATAAAAAAAACCTCTCTGTGCAGAAATAAACTGATGTTGTAGAGAAGGTGTCTCTCTGGCTTTTTGTACTAGGCTTCTGTGTATAGGATTCCGTCCCCCTTCAAAACATGCTATTCCATTATTTACCTGCAATCTGAGGAATAATCTAATCCAAGGGTGAAATATTTTATTGTGTATCTGGCTATAGATATGCATTCATAGAATCATAGAACTGTAGGGTTGGAAAAGACCCTGAGGATCATCTAGTCCAACCCCCTGCAAGGTACAGTGGTACCTTGGGTTACAAACACTTCGGGTTACAGACTTCGCTAACCCAGAAGTAGTACCTTGGGTTAAGAACTTTACCTCAGGATGAGAACGGAAATTGTGCAGCGGCAACGCAGCAGCAGTGGGAGGCCCCATTAGCTAAAGTGGTACCTCAGGTTAAGAACGGTTTCAGGTTAAGAAGGTACCTCAGGAGCTAATTAAGGTCATAACCAGAGGTACCACTGTATGCAGCTGTTTCATATGGGGATCAAACCTGCAACCTTGGCATTATCAGCACCAAGCTCTAACCAACTGAGCTATCCATGTTCTTTAGTAGCCTGTTTGTATACATTCAGAACTCCTAACTTGACACTTAAATGTATGGGGGGGGGCATGTGAATAACTACATACACATCATCCCATCTAACTCAACCAAGATTTGCCAACAAGAAATTGTGGTTGCTAATTAAGTCAAAAATGGATTGCTCTACAATTGTTTTCCAAAGCTTTAACATTCAAGATGCTTCAACAGTTGTGCTTAGAAATCTCAGAGTTTAAAGTAGAAATCTAATTAAAGATTTGGGCTCTGATCCTAAGAACACTTCTTTTTATATAGCCCTTAGTTTGAGATTTGCTTCAAAGAGCAAATTTTAAGAATTGCAAACTACTTTCAGTTTTAAAAGAAAACAACTGAAGTTCTGCACTATTAAAACTGCTGCATGGGATTGTTTTGTGCTTTTAAAACATTCCACTGCAGCAAAAGATAAAAAATTACCACTAATAAATCTACAGAGGTTATTAAGGTTGTTGCATTCCACTGTGAAATAGTTTGGGACTATAAAAGTCATTTCAATGCAATGAGAGTAGGATTTGTCTTGTGTATGACTCCAACAATATAGAAATAATGCAGTGCTGGAAACATAAAAATGTTGTTGTTGTTTAGTCGTTTAGTCGTGTCCGACTCTTCGTGACCCCATAAACCGGAGCACGCCAGGCACTCCTGTCTTCCACTGCCTCCCGCAGTTTGGTCAAACTCATGTTCGTAGCTTCGAGAACACTGTCCAGCCATCTTGTCCTCTGTCTTCCCCTTCTCCTAGTGTCCTCCATCTTTCCCAACATCAGGGTCTTTTCCAGGGAGTCTTCTCTTCTCATGAGGTGGCCAAAGTATTGGAGTCTCAGCTTCAGGATCAATCAGTCCTAATACTTTGGCTACAATGCTGACTCAGGGGGAGGAATCAAAATTCTTGGGGAGGGAAAAACATTTTTGTTGTTTCAGTTTCTAGCAAGCACTAGTAGAGTAACAGCTTCCTATGGGGCCAACCTATTTGTATTTACTTCCAGACAGGTAGTAGTTGTTGGTGCATGGACAGCAGCCCAAGCCACCACTACCTCCTCACAAATAACTAATTCAAACAAGTCTGACCTGAAAACTTAGACTAGTATATTGAAACCACTGTGATCTTTTCGAGAGAGAAATCTTTGCGGATAGAAAGCGTTAGATCCTAATGACACCTTCGTCCTTCCAATCAAGTTTAAAATATGAAACCAAACAGGTGAAGATGTCCGGGGCTTGAGATTAAATTGGTCAAGTTTCCCAGAGCTGAGCAGTGACCGCCTCCAGGATTCTACCTGCACTCTCCAGGAATCCCTTGTGCTGATGACTGCTAAATGTAATTTTGTCACATGGGGGGGTGGGAGGGAAGTCTTTGTGACTCAGATGAAAAGGTGACTGTGAACCCGACCAGTGACACAGAGTTACAGCAGGATGGCAGAGATCTTAATAATGAGAGATTGCACTTCCCAGCTATCCTTCCAGGGCCAGAGGGAGGGAATTATTTGGTTTACGCTGGCAGCAATTTCCCTAAGCCATGTGAGACGACATGCCTCAAGCTGTTGCAAATGCAGGCAGAGCTGCTGCAACCCCATTGCTCCAGGTGGGATCCTGATCCCCTGGGGGATCAAATATATTGAAAAAGGTTCCTAAATAGAGACTGATCACTTAATTTGACTGCATGAATGGAAGTTCCACATCGTCTTCCATCTGTAACACTTATTCACAGCTCCTTTGAGGTTAATAATCACTTCTGCGTTTTTTTGTGGGTTTTTTGCAATGAAATTAGATTAGTTCTTCAAGGTTATGGTTTGAGAGAGCAGTAACAGATCAAAAGTGTCAAACAGCAATTATGCCATATTTCATATCTTGGGGTTCCTAAGGCAGAATTGCAATAAAAAGGTTGGCCTTCGCAACTGACATGAAGATTTAATGATCTGATGTGGGGGGTTTTTCTGACAGTGTACTATAAAAGTATTCAACGTGTTGGAGAGAAAGACATAGAGTAAAAAGGGCAAAATTAATCCAAGTCGCCAAAATAAATAGATGAACAAGTAAATTGTTTGTCTTTAGAAAAAAATTAGCCCCATGAGTTATCTTCAGTGGCTGATTATTATACTTAAAGTCTGCTATGCTGTCTACTTTTTCAGCATTACCATACTAAATAGTCTTTTTGTCCTTCTTTATGAAAGAATCCCCTTTGAAGGATTTCAGTCTTTGTCAGTGAGGCACACCTATTTTTTTCTATATAAGAATACAAAATAGCATCTATTATTATGTATATTAAAGAGCAGACTTTTAAATTATCCATATTGTGCTACTCCACATAATCAGAAGAGTTCTTTGTGGCCGTTCAGTGGAATATGTACACATTACAAAGCTAAGAAACTGTTCGTTTATGATTTTCAAAGCTGTATATCTTTACGATAAACCTCTTTACAATTAGATATTTTAAAAACAGTCAACAATTGTATAATTGCAATAAACATAAAGGGGAAAAAACATTCTTTTCTACAGGTACTTGAAAGTTTCGTGTTTTATTACAGTTAATTATATTTATACCCTTTTATAAATACCCACATGGCATTTAGTCACCTAATTAACTGTTATTGTATATTAATTGCTTTTTTTAACAGTGAGCTGAAGTTCAGAATATATTGCTGGGCTGTGTTTAATACATCTAATTGTAAAAAGCAATGCAGCCTAAAATATAATGTAAGCTTCCATAGCGTCAGCAGCACACATGTAAAGTGATGTCTGCAGAAAATGAAACACAACAGCATAAAGCTTCCACAGTTTCCTTTGCATTCTTGCAGCGTGAGTTCACTATAAATAAAGTATTTTGTCATTCTATTTTCAGAGGTTATAACTTGAAAAGATTATTTATATATAGTGCTCTGCACAAGGTAATGGGTTTTTAAATAGCTCCTAATTACCTATGGAAGCAAAAGATTGGAGTTCCAGAAAGCTTTATGATGGCGCAGTGCGACATGTTTAGAATCTGGAAATTAAACATGAGCAAGTAATCTCCCCCCCCCCTTCATAGAGACAGAGTGAAAGCCGGCTGGCAAAGCAATGCATGTCTGATGCACTGTTGCTGCACCAAGCCAGAAAGTGCAAGTCCCCTTTGACTCCTCTTCCTTTGTAGCGATGTCGCATGAGAACTATGCCCTGCCATTGTGGGTAAGTAGGCAGGGATAGCCAGGAGGGTGCCTTGTAGATGATGTTGAACTACAACACCCATTAACCTTTGCCAGGGTGGCCAGTGGTCCAGATTGCTTGAAATTGTAGTCCAACAATACATGGAGGTAGGTAGCCGTGTTGGTCTGATGCAGATGAAATAAATTTTAAAAATTGTCTAGTAGCACCTTAGAGACCAACTAATTTAGTTCTGGGTATAAGCTTTCGTGTGCATGTATCTGAAGAAGTGTGCATGCGCACGAAAGCTTATACCCAGAACTAACTTAGTCGGTCTTTAATGTGCTACTGGACAATTTTTTTATTTATTCAATATGTGGAGGGTGCAGCATTAGCTACCCCAGAGTTAGGGAGTCGCTCTTAAGCCCTGTGTTCTAGTCTGACAGCTATTGGAGTGGTTTGTTTTCCGCCAGGGGCAGGGATAGGATTCATAAACCAATGGCAAAACATCTTTCAATTCCTGGCATATCTAGCCAATGATCCCTAGTAGCAGGGCTATGGGGGGGGAACCCCTCTGCTTGAGACCTTGGAGTAGGGATATACAATGTGGTGCCCTCCAAGTGTTGTTGGACTACAACTTCCATCAGTCCCAGGCTGGCCAGCATGACTAATGAGCAGGAGATGATGGGATTTGTAGTCCAACCACATCTGAAGGACATGATATTGGGTACCCGTGCCAGAGAGTAACTGCAATCGGTGCTGTGCTAGAATTCTGAAAGTCTGTCTGCATAATTCTAGCCCATCATCGATTAGTCTGACTAACAGTTACTCCCTGGTAGAGGTAGTCAATATAGTGCCCTTCAGCTCTTCATAGACTACAAATCGCAACACCTCACCTCCTGCTTATAGCCATATGTTCTTTTTCTGCGTTGTGATCTATCTTTGCATCGAGAGCCTTATGCATCCCTTAGGTAGGTGAGGTGTGGTGGTCATATTCTAGCACGGTCCTGTTTTGTACAAACAGGAACGATGAGGAACTTGTGCTTTTGTACAGTTACAGAATGTCTGGGAAACAGAATATCTAAATTGCAGTCCTGGGAGTGTTCTTTCCTATTTGTAACTGAGTCAAGGAATTGGAGCCCAAAGTTATGACAAAGGATTGGAATGGGCTCTACCTTGTGATTTTTCCCAAGTCCACTTAAAATGTAAGACTCTCTTCTTTGCAAGGGGTTGGGAGATGTCTTCATCCCCAAATCACCAAAAACAACACATTCATAACAAAAAAAATTGTTGGGGATAATTCAGATGGAAATTCCCAGGTGTCGAAAAAGGTTATTTATGTACGCCTCTATGGCGGCCCGTGTTTTGTTAGCCCAAAAATGGAAAATGAGTGAGGTCCCAACCAAAGAAGAATAGCCAATTAAACTGTTGGCATATGTGCAGCTTGTGGATCTAACTTATATAATATGAACATTTGTTTAAAGAAGATTGGAAAATGTTTGTTGAATATATGGGGGATAATCGTGTACACTTGAAAACGTTGGCAGCATTAAGATAAATTCAACAGTGTAAATAAGTTTCGATGGAAGTAACAATGGAATACCGAATGGTTTGGTTTATATAAAATATACAGAGATTTATGCTATGCAAAATGAACCATGGAAAGAGAAGAAAGGAAGTCATTGATAGGTTGTCTAAATGAATATTCTAAATTGTAAAACATATATATATATATATATATATATATATAACAACACATTCATGTCTTAATGAATATTCTAAATTGTAAAACATATATATATATATATATATATATATATATATATATATATATAAAAATAAAACAACACATTCATGTAAAAAGGCAGCTATAAACTGAACATCTTGATGGATGCAATCGCTGGATGCAAAAGTCTCCTAGGCTGGGGAAGGAGACTCTCTCTAGTACCCTGGATGCAGTGCTGGTCCCGTGACTGATTCCAGGTACGACATCACTCCTCACATCACTCTACCTTTGCCCTCTGCTCCACCAGGTGATGACTGTGGAAGCTGACAGCTGGCCATCTATTCACTGGAAGAACATTCTCACATGAAGGAGCATGCAAACAGTGTAGTGCTAGGCATGTTGGATCTCTGGATGAAAGCCAGTGTGTGCTGTCGATGCAATAGATATAACAAAGCAGAATCATTATGCATTTTAATCTCCAGGCTGTGCCCAAACTATTTTTCACTTCCTCAATTGTACTTTCAACCAGCTGCATTAAAAAAATAAGCAGGCTTCGTTAGAGCAGAACTACTACATTCTTTTATTCCGCAGCATCAAAAAATGGTTTTTTTTTAGAAACTTGAGGTACATAGGGGGTTTTTAAAAAGATATAATGGACCTTGTGTGTCTTTCATTTGACTGACTTTATGCTGTTGTAGGTGCACATTATGGGCTCTCCTGAATTTACTGGTGCTCAAACAATTGCAACCTTCAACTAAAGAACAGTTAGCAGCCAGATGATGGATTAGGAGTGCGGTAGAAACGTACCAAATCATCTAAATTTAGGTTATAAATTGTGTTTTAATTGAGTGTGCAGGTTATAACCTCATTTGTTATCATTGTTTACTTATTTATTTGTGATATTTACTTCCCATCTTTCCTACAAATAATACAGGTAGGGTTGCCATGTGTCCTCTTTTTCCAAGACATGTCCTCTTTTTCAGCGGTAAAATTTCTGCCTGGGAGGATTTTTTATATTTGCCAAAATGTCTCTGGCTATACTTTCTGGATGAGACATAGACATAACTGATGGCTGAAGACATGCTTTCCTCTTCTCTTCTCCTGCTCCCCTCAGCAATATATCACAGCTCCTATAGTTTACATATAGGAGCGGTATTTAAAATGAGAATCGTCATAGCGTCCTCTTTTTTGCTCTTCAAAATAAGGCAGCCCTAAATTTTTATAGGAGTCTCTCCTCCCCCATTTTATCTCACAATAATGTGGGGGGGGGCTGGGATTCGAACCTGCATTTCCTTAATCCTATTAAAACATTTTAATGTTTTTCTTTGTCAGGTTTTTTTTGTTTGTTTTTTTGTTCTGTTTTGCTTTGCTTTCCAAGCTTTTTAGACTTGTTATGGGGTAGCTAGATGAAATTAACTAATTAATCCTTCAGCCTTAATCCTCTTCCCATGGAGGTGTTAATGATACATTCCCTCCTTGAATAGGGAATGAAAGGTATAATACATCGGGACCTGTCAGCCATTTTGGCCATTATGCAAGAGAGTGGCAGCATCTCAGTGGAAGAGCACATGCCTTGTCTTCAGAAAATTCTACTGCTATGTTTCCAGTTCAATGGCCAACTAGGAAAGGCTATTACTCCAGACCCAGTCCCAGGCAGAGTAGACAATACTGAACTAGATGGGCCAGTTATACGAGTTGGTATGTGAGGCAGCTTCATATGGGTAAGCTGACACTTAATCCAATTTATTCTCCACCCCTTATGACTGTCTGAAGAGCCGATATCGACTTATCCTCCTCTTCCATTGGCATAGACCCTCATCCATGTGCAAGATGGGATCAGTTGCTGTGGATCGTGAACAGGAGAGTAATGTTGAACTCATGTCTTTTGAGCGGACCTCCTATGAGCCTTTGGGTTTGACCAAGCAGGACTATTCCTCTTGTGCTCTTGCATGGCAGCCAAATAAATGATTTGGTACAACAATCCACAGGTGTTATAAGGGTAGGAGGATGCCTGGGCAGCATGTGAGTCCTTTCTCTTCACTGTAAAGATTGAGTCACGCTGCTCCAGCTTTCGAGCATACATAAAAAGCGTGGTGGATCAGATCACTGGCCCGTCTAGGCCAACATCCTGTTCTCATGGTGGCCAACCAGATGTCTATGGGAAGCCCACAATCAGGCTCTGAGCCCAATGGCACTCTCCTCTCCAGCAGTTTCCAGAAATGGGTGTTCAGAAGCATACTGTCTCCATCTCCAACATAGAACATAGCCACTGATGGCCTTATCCTCCATTAATTTGTCTAATCCTTCTTTAAAGCCATCCAGGACAGAGGCCATCAGTGTCTCTCAACAGAATGAATTCCATAGTTTAATTGTACGCGCACAGTGTGAATGAAGAAGTACCTCCTTTTGTTTGTCCTGAATCTTCTAACATTCATTTGACGTCCATGAGCTCTGGTGTTGAAAGAGAGGGAGAAAACATTGTCCACCTTCTCCACACCATACATAACAACACAACCCCACCGACAGCCAGCTACCCATGAAGGAAGGCATGCAGCTCACAAGCTAGAACAGCAGGATTGGAAGGTCAAAGTGGGAGGCATCTTCTAAACTTCAGTGCTGCCCACCTTTCTCTTCACTAAACAGGATCCAGCAGGATATTCCTTCAGAAAGTTTCCCCCACAAGCAACAGCATTTAAAGAAGGTTCAATATGGCTCACTCCATCACAGTTGGCTTGTCAGCCCTTCTGCCTGGTTTCCTAGAGCTCCAGCACGTTTTGCTTTCATGTGTGCGATGAATGTGTGACTCATGTGCCCACACACTCAATATGCCTTTTGTACAGGATGTTGAAAGGTTGGCCTTGGCATTTTGAATGAAATTGATCAGAAGCTGAGATTTGGAAAGATAGCAAGTTGACTTCGGGTCCAGCAAGAAGTCACATCTCATCTGTTCCAAGGATTATGGTGAAAACAATACATGAAAGATAAAGTAGAATCTCTGAGCAACCTTCACCCCACAAAAGAAAGAATTTCCCTCTTTTCTTCCTTAGTGTTTCACCAGTGCTACTGGCACACGCAGATACCAGATGGTAGCATGGAGACTGGAACACCATTTATTGTTCAGCCTTTGCTATCTAGCAAAAGTGTTGATAGCACAGCATGCAAGGGAAAAACAAAGTGGGCTTTCTCCAGTGTAGCCCCTGAATCTGCCTTTGGTAACACACGCATCTTCTGGTCAGACCCTGCTGAGGATACACATACTGAAGAATGTAAGACATGTGTTGAAATAAACGTCTTTTCTTTGCCTGAGATCTGATGGCTCAGACTAAAGGTCCATCTACTCCTGCATCCTGTTGCCTGCCTTTGCCAACCAGATGCCGCTGAGAAGCCCACAAGCCAGAAAGGAGCACAATACCCAATTTTATTCCTGTATTTAGTTTCTAAACTGGGTTCGTCTGGCCCTAGCCTTGCATTTAGGTCGCCTACCAGCAGGACCTCTGCTCCCGGATAATCTGATAACAGTAAACTGACAAAAGATTCCAGTCTATTCCAGTTGCTCTCGATGTCGTTTTTTTTGCTAGTTGGGGGAATATAAGCATTGATAATTAACAAACTGCAGTTACCCAGTACTCTCCTCCACTTGTGATTTCCTACATGGATCCCTTGATCCTGAAGGTGTTTTAGCCATCACAACTAGTAGCCATTAATAGCCTTGTCGTCCATGAAATTGTCTAAATCCCAACAGGCCTTTTAAGAAGAGATCTTTCACAGTTTTGGAATTGTTTTCAGACTGTTTCAGTTTTTTGCCACCTGCTTTTGCTGCCCTGGGCTCCTTTAGCAGGAATGGCAGGATAAAATTATATAGATAAATAAATACACCCCTTCTAACAACATCTGGGTTGTTGGTACATTCAGTTTTATGTTCTGTATGAAGAAGTACTCAGGTTTTCTCTTTCCTGAATCTCCTCCCCTTTGACTTAATTGGATGGTGCCAGGTTCTAATATTATGAGGGAGAAAGAGAGTTCCCTCTCCCCACACCGCGTACAAATTTTATCAGATCAAAATACATAATGAGCTGTTTCAGCTGTTGAAGCACACCAAATACATTTTAGCACTAAGCAATACCCTCAAAAAGAATATTGGTCGTGTGGAAATGGTTCAGAAAAGAATGACCAAAATGATCAAGCGGTTGGCTCAACTCTCCTATGTGGAAAGGTTAAAACATTTTTTGTTTTAGCTTAGGGGAAAAGGTGAGTAAGAGAAGACACAATAGAGGTGTATAAAATTATCTTTGGTGTGGAGAAAGTCGATAGGAAGAAGCTTTTTCTCCCTCTCTCATATTACAAGAACTCGGGGGTATCCAAGGAAGTTGAATATTAGAAGATTCGGGACAGACAAAATACTTTTTCACACGACACATAGATAAACTGTGAAATTCAATCCCACAAGATGTAGTGGCGGTTGCCATCTTGGATAGCTTTAAGAGATAATTAGACAAATTCATGGAAGATGAGGTTTTCGGTAGCTAACTAGCTATGTTAGAGGAACTAGCCATGATTGCTGCGCCCTGTGTCCAGTGTCAGAGGCAGTATTACTCTGAATAACATTTGCTGGGAATGGCGAGAGGTGAGGGCACTGTTTCATTCATGACCTGCTTGCTGACTTCTCACAAGACAGAGAAACCAGTAGGAGAACACTTCAATCTCCCAGGACATTCTATACAAGATCTCAAAGTAGCTGTATTACTACAAAGGAATTTCAGAAATAGACTGGAAAGAGAAGCTGCTGAATTGCAACTCATTACCAAACTTAAAACCATGGAGAGACCTGGTCTGAACAAAGACATTGGATTCTTACCTCATTATACATGACAAAGCCATTTTTCACCTTCTCACCCCTTGCTTTTTCCTGTAAGACCTATTGCAGTCGTTAAGAGTCGTCAACAGGCTCATCACAGCTATCTGCCAATCACCCATTCCCACCACCCTTCTGAGTAATACCCCTCCCCACCTTCTCACTATATAGAAGGATCTGGCAACTTCTGTTTCAGTGTATCTGAAGAAGTGTGCATGCACACGAAAGCTCATACCAAGAACTAACTTAGTTGGTCTTTAAGGTGCTACTGGAAGGAAAAAAAAATTTTTGTTTTGACTATGGCAGACCAACACGGCTACCTATCTGTAACTAATTTTACAATGTTTCTGTAGATAGTCATTAAATTTCTTCCAGTCTTCTTCCACCAACTCTTCTCCCTGGTCTCGGATTCTGCCAGTCATTTCCGCCAATTCCATATAGTCCATCACTTTCATCTGCCATTCTTCCAGAGTGGGTAAATCTTGTGTCTTCCCATACTTTGCAATAAGTATTCCTGCTGCTGTTGTAGCGTACATAAAAAATGTTCTATCCTTCTTTAACACCAATTGGCCAACCATGCCCAGGAGAAAGGCCTCTGGTTTCTTCAAGAAGGTATATTTAAATACCTTTTTCATTTCGTTATATATCATCTCCCAGAAAGCCTTAATCCTTGGGCACGTCCACCAAAGGTGAAAGAATGTACCTTCGGTCTCTTTACATTTTCAACATTTATTATCAGGCAAATGATAGATTTTTGCAAGCTTGACTGGTGTCATGTACCACCTGTATATCATTTTCATAATATTCTCTCTTAAGGCATTACAAGCCGTAAATTTCATACCTGTGGTCCACAACTGTTCCCAGTCAGCAAACATAATGTTATATCCAACATCTTGTGCCCATTTAATCATAGCAGATTTAACCGTTTCATCCTGAGTATTCCATTTCATTTTTTATTTTTTTAAAAAAATATTTATTGAAGTTTTACAAAAAACAGAAAATTACCGAAGAAAAAAAAACAAGAGAAAAAAAGAAGAAAAATACAAAGAATACAAAAATACATAGGAAAAAAAAAGATACAAAATACAGAAAAAGTAAATAGAAAAAATTAAAAACAAATCAATTTTTTCATATCTTGAATTTCGTTTGCTTATTTCCCTGACCTCCTCACACCTCCCTTTTTTGTATTCCCGTTCACATAGTTAGTTCAGCAAATCCTTACCCTCTTTCATTTATCTTAACTCTATATCTCAACATATTATAACTATATATTTTCATCCGTTATCAATCCATTTTTACATTTTCTTATTAACCTTGTTGCTAAGGCCGCTTAATTTCAATCCAGCATCATTTTAACATTCATTAATTTTACAGTATTTCTGCAAATAGTCTTTAAATTTTTTCCAATCTTCTTCCACCGACTCTTCTCCCTGGTCTCGGATTCTGCCAGTCATTTCCGCCAGTTCCACATAGTCCATCACCTTCATCTGCCACTCTTCCCACCTGAAGACAATACTATTACTTCTCAGCAGGGTCACCAAGTCTCCGTAGTTAGACCTAAGGTCCAAAAGATATTTCGGAATGTCTTTGAATATCTCCACTCTTGATTGATGTATTTCCAAGGTCTTCTGGAAATGCAGACTCAGTATTTTGTCTCTCTCCTCTTTTGTTCGGAGGGTAATCAAACAGTCTCTCACCCTGTTCTTTCTCCCCCCTCTTCCGAACCTGAAAGCACTTACTATCTTGATATCTTGCTTCTCTGAATCTAAGTTCCAGAAGTCTGCAAATTCATTCATAAGAAAGTCACTTAGGTTATCTTTCTCAAGTTCAGGTACCGCCCTGATCCTTAAATTTGTCTGTCTTTCCTTCAATTCAATCATAGATAACATTGACTTGTGATTCTCAAGTTGCCTACATATCGGTGGTATCTTTTCCTCTACGGCCAGTGCTTTTTCCTTTGCTTCTTCAGCTGTCTTTCGGGTCAAGGTAGATTGCTGCAGCAATTTCTCAATAGATTCTGTGTTAGAATTCACCTTCTGACCCAAATTATTGATGCTTGTAGTATTCTGATAATTTTAGTTGATGCTTCAGCTACTTGTTTACTCAGTTTTTCCAGAGATTCACTAATTTTTCCTAATGCCACAGCTAAAACATCTTCAGATGCCATTCCTTTTGGATCAGTTTGAACAGGTACTGCCCCTAATGGTACAGAAGGGCCAGATGCTGATGCTCTTCGCTGCTGCCGAATTTTCCCAGATCTTGTTGTTTTTTCCTGCGGCAAGTTTGCCATAACACTTTATCTGAAGCTCAAGGTCAGTCCCACGGCCGGAGTTTGTTTTACTGTGGGAAATTCCCCTGGCCAATTTAAAGTGGAAAGTTCCCTAGCCTGTTGTAGCAATTACAAAGTTCCTCTAGGGGGACACAGTAACAGTTAATTCTTGTTGCCTTAAAGTAACTTCCAAATCCCCCATTTAACAAAGTAAACAACCGTTTCAGTTTCAATTTCAGCTACTTTACAGTTCCTTAAAATCCTTTAAGTCCGGAGAAGCCAGTCAGAATCAAAAGTATCTCTCTTACAGAGTTAACTGTCAAGAGGTTACAATGTCTATAAACAGCGCGATTCACGGTACGGCAATCTTATTAGCACTTGACAGCCCGTCGCAGGCATTAAGCGGTGGTCTTTGTTTCTTTTTCCTCTCTCTTTGCAGGCGAAAATACTTTTCACTCTTCCCTCCCCTCTCCTGCAATTCAGGGAGGGAGATCTTTTGTCTTGATGTTAGGATTTAAATCCTTTTGAAGTAGTTTCCAGGTCTTAGTTTAAATAGTCTTTGCTTTGATCTGTTTACAAAAAACGGAAGGCGGACTTCCTGTTTACACCTTCCCGTTTTCGGTGCCAAATTAGTACTTTTTCTTCCCTTATTTTCAAATCTTTAAATTCAACCTACTCACGGTAGTTGTTTTGATAGCCGAATTGTCACAGGAAAAAAGTCAGCGCTCTCCGACAACAGCTGTGCGGCTTCACTCCACGGAAGAAGCAATTGACTCTCAGTACCGCGCCGCTTCCCCGTTTCGCTCCGGAGCCCGGAGCCGGGTTCCTTTGCAAATTGGGGGGGCACTGAAGGTGCCCGCCGAGTCCCACGGTCACAGGCCTCACCCACCTGTGGTTTTTTGGAGGGTCCCCGCTTCGCCGTAACGGCAAGACCCGATTTCCGCGAAGCAAACTCCCTCCGAGTTAGAGGGAATCCGCCATTGCCGATGGCGCCGACTCCGGAAGTCACAAACCCCAATTTTTAAAAGGAGGCAAATTCCACCACTCACCATTTTGCCACTTACAAATAGGGTTGAGACTTAGGGGAGGCCATTTTCACTTAGCTTTGGGATAATGTATTTGAGGCAGCAGTGGCTAATCTACTGCCCTCCCAATGTTGTTGGATTCCCACTAGCCCCAGCCAGCTTGGCCAATGGTCAGGGATGTTGGGAGTTTGAGTCCAACAACAATTGGATGGCCACAGGTTCTCCAACCCTGCTTTAACTTTCCCTCACATGAAACCACCCAAATATTAAGTGGCCCTCAGAGGCCCTTCTTTGGCTCCCACCGCTTTACACTTGAGGTGGATTGAAACCCAGGATAGGGTCTCCTCAGTTGTGGCAACTCAACCCAGAAACACACTCCACAGGAAAGCTCACCTGCCACTGAGCCTGATGTTGTTTTGGCACTGAGGTAATGCCTTTTTCTTTTCCCCAGGCCTCTTAGCCTTTTTTTCAGCTTTGGGTTTTTTTATTTTCAACTGCTCTGCTTGATTGTATTTTCCGTCTTGTTGTCTTCTTGTGCTTTTAATTATTGTTAGGTGTTTTGACAGCCTTCAGGCTGATGCAGGGTAGGAAATGTTTTAAACAAACAAACAAAGGTACTACTTTTAAAAAAATTATATTAAATAACCATTTCTGATGTTGGTCCCATTGTATTTTATTATTTACATATTTGCATTTCTACCCAAACCCTTAATCAGGTCCCTGATTAACCCAGGGAGGACTGTAAAGAAGAACCACTAAACTCGCCAAAAAAAATAAAACCATGAGAATAATTTTAAATGGAACAACAGTATAATAGTTCAGCGAACAGGTAACAGCTTATTTGCAATTCAGCAAGACATCAGTCCCCTGCAAAAGCCTGGGTGAGTAGGTACATTTCTAATTAGCGCCAAAAGCTCTATGATGGCACTGCTAATCAGACCTTGGGCAAATGAGCAGGATGTATAGTGAACCAAAACATTTAATCTAAAGCATTTAATCCAGAATGCTTCAGCTTCAAGCAACTCTGGCTTCAAACTGATCCAGCAGTTTTATAGCATTTATTCATTAACATCCCACTTTTTTACTATGCTCTGATCACACAGGGTTCCAGACCATTGGGAGAGCAAGTTTTTTCTTAATGTGTGGATTAAGCAAGGGCCACAGCTCACTGGAAAGTATCCACTCCACATGCAGAAGGTTCCTGGGCTCAATCCTTGGCGTCTTCAGGTAGGGCTGGGAGGGAACCTTGCCTGAAACCCTGAAAAGCTGCTGCCAGTCCGTGTAGACAACACCAAGCTAGTTGGACCAGTGGTCTGGCTTAGGGTAGTAGGGCAGGTTCCTATGTTCCTACGATGGCAGGGTCATGCCTCTGGGAACACAATAGCAGAAGCAGCACCAAAGATGAATGATGGGGCTATAAAAAGGTAAAGGTAAAGGTAAAGGGACCCCTGACCATTAGGTCCAGTCGTGACCGACTCTGGGGTTGCGGTGCTCATCTCGCTTTATTGGCCGAGGGAGCCGGCGTACAGCTCCCTCCCTGGTCATGTGGCCAGGATGACTAAGCCACTTCTGGCGAACCAGAGCAGCACATGGAAACGCCGTTTACCTTCCCGCCGGAGCGGTACCTATTTATCTACCTGCACTTTGACGTGCTTTCGAACTGCTAGGTTAGCAGGAGCTGGGACCGAACAACGGGAGCTCACCCCGTCGTGGGGATTCGAACCGCCAACCTTCTGATCGGCAAGCCCTAGGCTCAGTGGTTTAGACCACAGTGCCACCCGCGTGTGCAAGTAAAAGTGGTGGGGAACCTATGGCCCTCTGAATGTTCCTGAACTCCCATCAGTCCCCGACAGCATGGTCTAATGGTCAGGGACACAGTATCAAAGGAAATGTCAACAAATGTTTATAAAGTATGTTGTCCCTGAAGTATACAGTCACCGAAAAGCATAATGAATGCTAACTCCTTTCCCAAATCAACTCTCTGGGTACTGTAGTTCACGAACATCCGGAGGGCTTCAGTAAAACATCCAGCATTGTATCTCTGAAAAGAGGTACAAAGGTAAAGGTAAAGGACCCCTGGACGGTTAAGTCCAGTCAAAGGCGACTATGGGACTGCAGCGCTCATCTCACTTTCAGGCCGAGGGAGCTAGCGTTTGTCCACAGACAGCTTTCCGGGTCATGTGGCCAGCATAACTAAACCGCTTCTGGCACAACAGGACACCGTGACGGAAGCCAGAAGTGGTACCTATTTATCTACTAGCACTGGTGTGCTTTCAAACTGCTAGGTTGGCAGGAGCTGGAACAGAGCAACGGGAGCTCACCCCATCACAGGGATTCGAAGCACTAACCTTCCGATCGGCAAGCCCAGAGCCTCAGTGGTTTAGACCACTGCGCCACCCACATCCCTCTCTGAAAATAGATGGTGATAGAACAGAGGAAATTACAGAGAGGAGGGAAATATGTCAGAGAAACCCCTTTTTTGCTGCACTATGCTGTTAAAATGTCTTACATTCTTCGATTCATGTTCTACGACCTACATTCCGCATAAATGTTTGATTGTTGGCTTTTTCTTTCTATCTTTTCAAATTACCTTCTCCAGGTTCCACATCCCATTCTCTTATAAATTTGTTGACACCCCCCCCCCAACCTTGGATGAATCGCTCATGTGGACATGGAGACCCAGAGCAATTAAAAGGGAGCAGGATACCAGGAAGGATAGACATGTAGCATACTTGCAAATCCTTGCAGCAGTGAACTAATTGATGTGTGCTACTTAAAGGGGAGCACAAATGGATATTTGTTTCTGCTTGCGTGCTGCCCAGTATTTTGACAGGAGGCCAAGCCTCGTCCCGAGACAGAGCATCAGAACACGATCGTGCAGTTGCATCAGCAGCAGATGAGCTAAATAGTTCAAGAGAGACGGGAGATTTGCTTTGGGAGGATGGAGTAGGTCCATGGCTCGTGTGATTGGCCGACCATTTCATTCTGGAAGCTAATGACTGGAAACGGTCCAATCACCTACCCGCCCCCCTCAACTCTATCCCCACTTCACAGAGGTTGTTATTTAAGTCAACCAGATACACATTTCAATCCTTTGCAGATACAAGTTATTGTTCCCTGCCTTTAAAACCTTGCCTTTGTAGGATTAGACAGACAAATGTATTCCCAGGAAAGAAAAGATTTAAATTGAACACAACTCCAGGCAGTAATTTTATTTAATTAAACAAATAATAGACATTCGTTTTAAGCTGCTGCTAAAATAAATCTGCATTAATTATTTTTTTATTAATGAAACAAATAGTAAATGTAATCTAAAATAAATGCTACGAAGATTCAATTTTTTTGCCAGGAATTTGCTACCTGGGAGCACTGTTTGCTTTGTTGCCACAAAATTACATATCACCTTATTCATGGAGAGATAATCTTCTTCCCCTTCATCTTTTCCCTTTTGTTGCCCAGGGGTGGAAAAAATCTTTTGAGCAGAGGAGCGATCTCTGTTTTGGATCTGAAGCAAAAATAATGTCATATTTAGCTTTAAAATGCACTGCTAGATAATCAATAGAAAGAACTGGAAGGATGCAAATGGTTTATACCAATGCATCGTGTTTCTGCATTTTTCTCTAGTTTCCTTTTGTTTTAAAGGGTATAATTTTGCCTTCAGATTCAAATGTGCTGAATGATAGGGTTAAAGAAACCTAGAGTCTATTTTTAAATTCAAAGACCTGGGTGATTTTATTGGTGGTTTGGCGACATCTAGTGGTACTAGCACATATAGCAGGCTTTATCTGGTTTTTATGTGCACAATAAAGAAAGCTGAACACCATATTTCTTCTTAATTATGGCAGCAGGCCCGATCTCAGTATTTAGGCAAGACGAAGAGGATCTGTTGCACCCCCCCTTCTTCTTGCTTCCTTCCTAGTCATTCAGATTCCCCCCCCCATATCTCTTCACCTGGGGCTCATCCAAATTTACTTTTGTGTTGTGTTTCTAGGCACAAGGCCACGCTTTAAAGCGCCATATCTGAGTGTTTATTATTTTATTTTATTTTATTTTATTTTATTTTATTTTATTTTATTTTATTTATTACTTTACCTGATGCTTTCCCCATAGAAACCCACTCTTTGCCACTGAATCAGAGCAAATGGCAAGCCACAGAAAACCCAAATTGCCATTTGTTCCCATTCAGCGTTTAAAAAGTGGGTTTTCCTGGGGAAAACAAGGGGAGAGAGGACTCAGACCTTGAGCTTCAAAGTGTGGGCCTCTACCTAGAAAGTATGGGGCAAAGGGTAAGCGTGGGTGAGCCCCTGAACACATACTTAACTGCCCTGGTGCCTTCCCTTCTCTTTCATTTTTCGAAGGTGAGCCTCAGCCCTGATGTACTTGAAGAGACATTGGTTGATAGATATGGACAAAAAAAACCCCAGCTTTTGTCATGCTCCCTCCCTCCCATTTCCTAGTTCTTTTTTAAAAGATTTGGTCTGCCCTGCACTCACATTTGCATGCTTACCTTCCAGCATTTCACAGGTGAAAACACATATTTGCATGTTTTTGTAACAGCCTTATTCTCACACTGACAACACAATCCTATATATATCTGCTAAAAAGTAAGGCCAAATGAGTTCAATGGAACTTATCCTCAGGTAACCGGGGATGGGATTGTGGCCTAACGACAACTGCCTGACCCAGACACATACTACTCCTTACAACAGCAAATTCAGGGGGTGAGTGCCAAGGTTGGGGGAAAGAGTCAAAATTGGGCCACTAAGAAGCAAACAAAGGCCCCATACTCCAGGATACCCCGAAGATTTCGTAAGCAAACTAAGAAATTTAAAAAGGGGCTATATCATGGAAGGCAATTGTTATCTCAAGGAAGAAGAAGAAGAAGAAGAAGAAGAAGAAGAAGAAGAAGAGGAGGAGGAGGAGGAGGAGGAGGAGCAGGAGTTTGGATTTGATATCCCGCCTTATCACTACCCTAAGGAGTCTCAAAGCGGCTAACATTCTCCTTTCCCTTCCTCCCCCACAACAAACACTCTGTGAGGTGAGTGAGGCTGAGAGACTTCAAAGAAGTGTGACTGGCCCAAGGTCACCCAGCAGCTGCATGTGGAGGAGCAGAGACGCGAACCCAGTTCACCAGAATACGAGTCTACCGCTCTTAACCACTAAACAAGCTGCTTCTGCCGGGTTATAATTTTTGCTGAAAGCTCTTACCACTTTGCAGTCACATTCTAAAGTTGAGGTAATTATGCACACTAGTCATCCATGGCAAAGAAGGAATCTCACAGTTCTTACTAGCATAAATTTATGCCATAAGCTAAGCACTGGTTGTACCACAAGTACCATAGTGTACTATTGCTTTAATGAGAGTTATTTATTTACATTGCTTAATGTAATGGACCCAGCAACGGTAAGGGGAGGGGAGAGGAAATAGAACTGTTTTATTCATAAACCACATATGTCAGAGACTGCCTCTAGGTCCCGGCTCACAAAGGACCAACGCTAGCCGGTAGAACGGTATAAAGTCTTTATTGAAGTATAGTTTCCATTTCCAAATCTTAGCGTGCGTCTCTACGTCTATTCCCTAGATCGGCGAAGTCCCATCTGAATCTCCGCCTCCTGTACACCAGTTCAAGACCCTAGCCTTGCTCCACCTTTTGCGTCTCTCCTTTCGCCTCTGGGTCCTACCACCCCCCGGGGTTCCTTCCTTCCTGGATGCCTCGGATGCGGACCCTTCGGATTCCTCCCCCTCCCTTCGGCGGGCTTTAGGACCTGGCTCCCTTTCCGGGCTGCTCATTGCGCCTCCCTCTGTTACATTTGAACTTGGCGCGCGCGCGCTGTCTCCGACCCTCCTCTCTACCGTTTCCTCGCTCTCCGACGCAGGCGTGGCTGCTGCCGGAGAGCTGCCTGTCGCTGGTGCCTGGAACTCCTCCCCCCTGCTGCTCTCTGGTGGCGTAGCTGGTCCGGATTTCCAGCTGCTGCTCTCTGAATCCCCTCTGGTCCCTCCTTCCTGAGGTGCCCCTCTTGGCAACCCCCCAGCTCTGCCCACGGGAGCCCCTTTCTGTGAATCCTCCGATTCGCTGGAGAGACTTAGGGACCTTGGTCGGCTATCGTCGCTAACTTCTCCCTCCGATTCCTCTCCATCCGTCCCTTCTGCTCCTGAACCCCTGACATCCATCCCCCCCTCGAAGCCCCCCCTTCCCCCCTCCCCTCCTTCCGGTGTGGGTTCTGGGTGCTCCGTCGTGGCGGGGGTGAGTGCCGGATACAGTTCTTCCCCCGTGTCGTACATCACATCGGGCAGGTCTGGCTCTTCCTCCGTGCGCTCGTCGACGTCGATCTCCTCTGCTTCCATCTCCCTGCCTTCGTGTTCAAATCCCACGTCCTCCCCCAACACGTCCATGTCCATCTCTCCCCCGTTCCCCTCTGAGGGTGATGCCTGCCAGGGACCCCCCAGCCACTTCCTGCGCCACTGCTCCTCTGGTTGAGTATCCCACCAATAGGAGCGGTCTGAGGCAGAACCCGAGGTTGAACCCTCCGGAGAGCGTATGTGTGGTGCCGTCTCCTCGTCCGAGTCGAACCCCTGGAACGTGCTGCCTGAAAGTGTGGGTGTGAAGAGCCAGTCGTCGAAATACTCGGCTGGCATGGGCCTGTGTGGGAAAATGGCATGGAACTCTTCCTTGAGAAGAGGCTCGTCCAAGGCATAGCCCGGCACCCAACTGTTGGCGCTGGCCGGGGTATCCTCTCTGGCAAGAAGGTATTCTACTCCCTCTTCCCCCCATCTCGAGTCTAAAATTTCTGTGGCTTCGTTGATGCGCTCCCCTCTTGGCGACCCCCCTTCCCTGGGTCCTTCTCTGGGCGGATCTGGTGCTGTGCCTGGCTCCTGAAATCTATGCGGTGCTTTGTAGGGCGTGAGCACCGATCTATGGAACACCGGATGCATTCTGGAACCCTCCGGAAGCGCTAACCGGAAGGCCACTGGATTGACCTGTGCCTGGACTTGGTAAGGCCCTAGCTGCTTATGCCCTAGCTTCTTCTTGGCCAACGATTTGGTCGGCACTGCTTGCGCTGCTAACCAGACCCAGTCTCCCACCTGTATGTCTTCCCCTACTCTCCTGTGTCTGTCAGCCTGCAGTTTGTATGCGTGCTTGGCCAGTTCCAACTGCCTCCTAAGCTGTTCGTGGACTTCCTGCAACTCTGACGCTAAGTCTTCCGCTGCCTGCGGCTCCCCCTCCCCCACTCTCTCTAAACCTGGGAAGGTTCTGGGATGCCTCCCGTTGTTGGCGAAGAACGGCGTCACCCCCGTCGACACGTGCTTCGTATTGTTGTAAGCGAACTCTGCGAGGGGCAGGTAGTCCACCCACGTGTTAGGCTGCTGATTGGCGTAGCATCTCAGGTACTGCTGCATGATGGCGTTGACCCTCTCCGCTTGTCCGTTGGTCTGCGGGTGTCTCGCCGACGCTAGATTGATCTTGACGTTCAGGATGCCCATCAACTTTTGCCAGAAGTTCGAGATGAACTGCCGCCCCCGGTCGGATAGAATAGATCGTGGCAGACCGTGGACCTTAAACACGTGGTCTATGAACAGCCTGGCGGTCTGTTCTGCCGTGGGCACCTTCGCACACGGGATGAAGTGTGCCATCTTGGTAAACATGTCCACCACCACAAGCACTGCCGTCTTTCCCCTCGAACTGGGCAGATCCGTGACAAAGTCCAGGGCCACCCGTTCCCACGGCTCAGACGGCGTCTGCAACGGTTCCAGCAATCCCGCCGGCGGTTTGTGCACTGACTTGGCTCTTTGGCAGGTGTCGCATCTCGAGACGTAATCCGCTACTTCCCCCCGCATCTTGGGCCACCAAAAGTCTCTGGTCACTAGTTCTACAGTCTTTTCTCTGCCAAAGTGCCCGGCAGTGGGGGCGTCGTGTAGCTGCTGCAGCACCCTCGCGCGGAGGTCATTCCCCGGCACGTAGAGTGCTCCCTTGCGGATGAGCAACCCGTCTCTGATCTGGAACTCGTCGTCCTTCACCGTGCCCTTGTGCACCTCCTCCATCTTGGCTTGCGCGAAGGGGTCCTCCTGCAACGCTCGACGTACGGCGTCCAGATCCACGGTCGCCGAAGCGCAAGCCCACGCTTCCGGTGCGAAAATGTGCTTGGCTGCCGACGGTGCCTCCTCCTCGAGGTATTGCGGCTTTCTGGACAAGGCATCCGCCATGATGTTGTTGTCACCCGGGATGTACTCTATCTTGAAGTCGAAGTCCGCGAAGAACTCTGCCCATCTAATGTGCCTCTGATTCAGGAACCTCGCCGTGCGCCAGTACTCTAGATTCTTGTGGTCCGTGCGGACCTGCACTGTGTGTCTGGCTCCGATAAGGAAGTGCCGCCACGCCTTGAACGCTGCATGGATGGCTAGCAACTCCCTGTCCCAGATGGTGTAATTCTGCTCCGACTTGCTGAGCTTCCTTGAGTAGAAGGCGCACGGCCTCCAGTCCCCCTGCTGGTCTTGTTGCAACAGTACAGCTCCCACGGCTCTGTCTGAGGCGTCTGTCTCCACCCTCATTGGTCTGCTGGGATTCACATGCAGCAGCTGCTCCTCGGACGCGAAGAGACGCTTGAGTTTCTGAAAGGACTGCTCCGCTTCCTCCGTCCAGAGAAACTTCTTCTTCTTGGAGCTGAGCGTGTCGGTGATGGCCGCCGTTTGCATAGCGAACCCCTTGATGAACTTGCGATAAAAGTTGGCAAAGCCGACAAACCGCTGGACTTCCTTCCGATTGCGCGGGCTTTTCCAGTCCAATACTGAGCGAACCTTGGCGCTGTCCATGGCGAGCCCCTTGTCCGACAGTTTATAGCCCAGGAAATCCACCTCCGTCACGTCGAACTGGCACTTCTCCAGCTTGGCGTACAGCCTGTGCTCCTTTAGTCTCTGCAGAACTTCCCTGACATCCCTCTCGTGCGCCTCTCGCGACTCAGAAAATATCAGGATGTCGTCCAGGAAGCATACGCACTTCTTGTAAAGGAGTCCCGCCAACACGTGATGCATAAAGGCTTGAAAACAGTGAGAGCCATTTTGTAATCCGAAGGGCATAACTCTGTATTCGTAGGTGCCCAGTGGTGTGAACATGGCCGTTTTCCACTCGTCGCCCTCCCGCACACGAATCAGGTTGTACGCGCCTCGCAGATCCAACTTGGTGAAAACGCGTCCTTTCCTTACCGTCGCGAGCAGGTCGTCTATTTTGGGCATGGGGAAGGACGAGGGCTTGGTTTTCGAGTTCAAAATTCGAAAGTCCACTACAAGCCTCTTCTGGGGCGTGTCTCGCTTCTTCACAAAGAATACTGGGCTGCCCCCTACAGCTTTCGACTCCCGGATGAACCCGCGCTTCAAATTGTGGTCTATGAACTCCCTAAGTTCCTGCAGTTCATCCTCAGACATGGAATACAGTTTCCCTGTTGGCAGCGTCGCCCCCGGCAGGAGATCAATCTTGCAGTCATAGGGTCTGTGGGGGGGTAGCTTGTCCGCTTCCTTCTCGCAGAACACCTCCAAAAATTCAGAATACTTGAGAGGTACTGCTTGCAGCGTGCCCAAATGTAACTGTGGGTCATCCTCCTCCCCTTCTGGTCTAGGCAGAATGCAGTGTTCCGCACAGTAGGAGGAGCCAAAAGTCAGTTGGCGTTGGTACCATGCCAATGCTGGGCTGTGCCTGTGTAGCCAACTCATTCCCAGAACTACTGGCGTGTCCGACAATTGGGTGACGTTGAAGCTGATTATTTCTCGGTGATTCCCAATTTGCATCACCATAGGTGGTGTCTGCTGTACCACCTGCCCCCCTAGCAGTTCCCTGCCATCCACTGTGACAACGTTCAGGGGCAGTGTGGCTGGCAGTAGCGCTATGTTGTGTTGTTGAAGGAATTCCAGTGCGATAAAGTCCGCATTACTGCCAGAGTCAATCGTAATCGGCACTTCTAAAGTGAGACCACTGGGCAGCTGGAGCGATGCGGTGAGCTGCACCACTGGTTTGGGCGGGAGGGGATCCGTGGGCTTCAAAATCTCTGGGGACTTCTTTACTGACTCGCCTGGCTGGCCCCCAGTGCTTCTGTTTCCAGCCAGACTCCTTCGTTTCCCTGCTGTGGTTCACTTTGCTGAGTTGCTCCCATTACTGTCATTGAAGCTGCAGTGTGCTTGTGGAGCCTCTGGGGACACTCTTTCGCCATGTGCTTAGGACTTTCACAGATGTAACACTTCCTGTTCCCTCTAGGCTGCTTTGTTTTGACTGCTCCCGGTGTTAAGGCTCTGGTGGCTGATTGAGCTCTAGCACCGCCGATCTCCATTGGCTCCTCCCCCCCTGCTTGCGGAGGCGTTGATTGCGCACGCGCGACATCCCTGGGCAAGAGGGAGGGCGCTCTGGCTGGTGTGCGTCCCCAACGCCCTTCTTCTCTGTCCCATGGGCGGTCCTCCAGCCTCACCCCCACTGCGAGCGATCTGTCCACCACTTCCTGGGTGCTTTTGGGTCTCTCCCCCCGCGCTATCTCATCCTTGATTTGGGGGTTCAATCCTTCCCAATAAAGATCTCTAACGGGGGGGGAATCCTTGTCCCACCCCAAGGCATTGACCAATGCAAAAAAGCGGGAGTGATACTGCCTCACGCTGGCTTTCCCTTGTCTCAGCCCAAATATGTCCTTACGGGCAATGTCAATGTCTATTTTCGATAGAAAGCAAGAATCCATCGCTTTAATGAATGCAGCTGAACTCTGGAGCGCTGGGTCCATATCTCTCCACAGATTGCGCAGACATGCTTTCGCGTCTCCATGCAAATGAGACAAGATAAACCCCACTTTTTCCTGCTCATCTCTAAACTCTTTTTCCAGCAGTTTCAGCGCAAACTGCACGTCTGCTCGGAAATTGGGGTACTGCTGTAAATTCCCATCGAAGTGAGATACAATGCTGCCTCCTCTCCTCCCCAACCCGATCCCCTCGGATCTGGACCCCGTTTGTGCCTGCTTAGTAAGCACGTCCAACCTGGCTTGGAGATCTCGGCATGCAGCAGCCGCTTCATCCTCTCTTTTCCTGGAGGCGAGTATCTCTGCGCTGAGCTGCGTTACCGCTTCTTGCAGGGAAGCAATTTGCTCTTCAGTAGACATGTCGCTTGACTCTTGTGAGCTCCCAAGGCACCAGTCCTCTTTCCTCCCTGCTTCGCTCCCCACACGCCGCTTGAGTCAAAGAGAACTGATGAAAACTTTGAGAGATGGGACTTACTGTCAGAGACTGCCTCTAGGTCCCGGCTCACAAAGGACCAACGCTAGCCGGTAGAACGGTATAAAGTCTTTATTGAAGTATAGTTTCCATTTCCAAATCTTAGCGTGCGTCTCTACGTCTATTCCCTAGATCGGCGAAGTCCCATCTGAATCTCCGCCTCCTGTACACCAGTTCAAGACCCTAGCCTTGCTCCACCTTTTGCGTCTCTCCTTTCGCCTCTGGGTCCTACCACCCCCCGGGGTTCCTTCCTTCCTGGATGCCTCGGATGCGGACCCTTCGGATTCCTCCCCCTCCCTTCGGCGGGCTTTAGGACCTGGCTCCCTTTCCGGGCTGCTCATTGCGCCTCCCTCTGTTACATTTGAACTTGGCGCGCGCGCGCTGTCTCCGACCCTCCTCTCTACCGTTTCCTCGCTCTCCGACGCAGGCGTGGCTGCTGCCGGAGAGCTGCCTGTCGCTGGTGCCTGGAACTCCTCCCCCCTGCTGCTCTCTGGTGGCGTAGCTGGTCCGGATTTCCAGCTGCTGCTCTCTGAATCCCCTCTGGTCCCTCCTTCCTGAGGTGCCCCTCTTGGCAACCCCCCAGCTCTGCCCACGGGAGCCCCTTTCTGTGAATCCTCCGATTCGCTGGAGAGACTTAGGGACCTTGGTCGGCTATCGTCGCTAACTTCTCCCTCCGATTCCTCTCCATCCGTCCCTTCTGCTCCTGAACCCCTGACAACATATATTTTCATTTCCAGTTGGGAAAACAGCAGGGGTGGGGGAAGGGAAAGGGTTAAGCAGGCCCTCTGTTTAAAAAAATGTTCTAATATTCCTAATTACATCAACTCCTTTTCAGTTTGATTGGGGGTTTTTTTAAGTCCAGTATCCCCCTATAAAATATCTAATGTTGGTTTGATTGTCTTTGCTTGAATAGCCTTTATTTTCATGGCTCAGCACAGGATTATTATTTTAAAATTAAGTGCAGATATTTAGTCAGGTGGCAGAGGTAATATCTTGCAATTCAGTAAAATAAGGTTTATGTACTTTTCATTCAGTGCGGTGTGTGTGTGTGTGTGAGAGAGAGAGAGAGAGAGAGAGAGAGAGGTGGCAATGAGGTTGCTATGGCAATTACTTGTCACTAATGATAGGAGGGTAATTAATGCAGTAGATTCCCACATAGCTGTTCAGCACGCAACTTAGACATCTCCCTGCTGTATATTTCTAAGTTTACCAGATTTGGCTCATTTTTACACTGTTACATATGTAGAATAATCCTTTGATCTTAACATATTAAAAAAATCAATTATCCATGCTTCTAGTAAACATATTTAGTCAGCTGCCGAGGCCTGCTCTTTACAGGATATTGACCAAGCAAAGTATTGCTGGGTGAGCCACCAATTAAGGGCTCAATCTGCCATGGTCTGCTGATCTCAAAGAAGCTGAACCCAGAGCTGGAAGATTAAACCTAGGAAGCCAGGAAGCTGGCTTCTACTGAGTCAAACCATTGGTCCATCTAACTCAGTACTGTCAACACTGACTGGTAGCTGCTCTCCAGAATTCCAGGCAGGGGGGTTTCAGGCAGCCCTACCTGCAGATGCTAAACATTGACCTTGAGACCAAATGTTTTCCCACTGATTCCCTCAGAGGGCATTGTGCTGGCTTGTGAGAAAGGGGTTGGTGAAGAAGGTTTAGTGGCTCCGCAGGCACCCGCCTTCAGCAGGGGTCAGGCATCAGGCCATTGGGTTATTGGACCCCGAGGAAACTGGCTGCGGGCTTAAAGCAGGTGAGCGGTCCAAAACAGACAAGGGTTGAGCTGTAGAGCAACAAGCAAATCTCAGGAGGAGCTAGCAGTGGTTCCCAACATTTTTCTGGACATGCCCCACTTAAGCATCTCTAAAATCCTGCGACATATACCCTATTTTTTGCTCTATAAGACTCACTTTTCCCTCCTAAAAAGTAAGGGGAAATGTGTATGCGTCTTATGGAGCGAATGCAGGCTGCACAGCTATACCAGAAGCCAGAACAGCAAAAGGGAAGTAATTCTTATTATTCAAAAGGTGAACTCCAATTCATGTGGAGGAAACCTAAAAGGCCATTAACTGTTAATAACTCATTCTCAAAAATGCCCTCCTTAAAAATCAAATTGCCCCCCTGTGGAGCGCATGCCCCACGATGGGAACCACGAGGCTAGAGGGAGGTGTACAGTCAAAACCAGGCAGGGCTCAAATTCCGAAGCATCAACAGGCAGTGGCAGAGCTTCATGCTCCGGCACCAGGGGGCGGAGAGCAGGCAGAGCGGGGCTGGCACACGTCCTGGGGGCGTGGCACACATCCTGGGGGCATGGCGCCCAGTGTGGGCAGGGGGGCAGCCATGATGGCACCCCAGTGGGATCACACTGCCGGGAGCGGTGTGCTCCCCCCGCACTCCTCTTCCTCCGCCAGTGTCAACAGGGGATCAGGAGCAGTGGGAAATTAGCATCCTCACACCAGAGACCTGTTGATTAGACTTGAGGACCAAGCGCTGTGGCTTCGTAGAATGGGGATTGGCCCATGGTGTCAGCTGATTAAATGCTCTGGTGGGCTGGTACCTCAAGCCTAGATGACGCTCTCGAGCAAAGAGTTCAGTCTCCCAGACCTGGCATAGAAACAGAGTGCTGGTGACGCAGGACTGGGCACTTGGTGTGGAAAAGTCACACTTGGCTCTTTCATATTTCTGAGAGCATCTGCATAGCATGCTTAAGGACCACTGAACCAACCTGGATCCTGCAATCATCAGCTGAGGCCCTTTTTCACGTGCCTCCTCCACAAGAGGTCCAGAGGGTGGAAACATGAGAATGAGCCATTTCTGCAGTGGCTTCCCATTTGTGGAAAGCTCTCCCTAGGGAGACCCGCTTGGCGCCTTCATTATATATCTTTAGGCACCAGGTGAAAACATTCCTTTATTTATCCCCACCCAACAGCCTAGTACTTGTAAAAACATATTGTCAGGCCTTTGTAGACACTCCGTGTCCCTATTTTCCAGAGCAGATTCTGATTTGTTCCTGCAATGTCCCATTTTTCCTTAGGACGTCCCTATTTTCATCGGAGAAATGTTGGAGGGTATGGAGTTATGAGACCCCAAGGAGATAAGTAACTATACAACCTTTAGATAATGTCTGAAGGCAGCCCTGTATAGGGACATTTTTTATGTTCAATGTTTTATTATGTTTTGACATATGTTTTAAGCTGCCCAGAGTGGCTGGGGCAACATAGTCAGATGGGTGGCGTATAAATAATACAGTTATTATGCCACCATGTGTAGGGGGTGGAGGGCTATAGCCAGGTGTTGACTGAACCCAAAGGGATCTCTCTGCCTGCAATGAACATGTCCCAAGGCAAAAAATAAAACCCCAAACTACTGTATTGGCCTGTCTACTAGGCACTCACGCAAAAAGCACAAATCCATTTCCTCCCCTTCCCCCTGCAACAAAAGGGAGAGCTCAAGACCATCTTGCGGTGATAGCATTTCAAGAGTGAAAAACTGAGCCAAAACAAATGCTCACAAAACGCAATTATTATTTATTTAGTTGCTGCAATTCAGTTCCTCCAAGAGTGGCCCTTGACATTTTACTGAATTTAGTTATGTCATTTAGATTTCGTAGCAGCTGAATACTGCGAATAAGAAGAAAGCTCTATCCATTTGTTTACTGATGACCTTCCATGCGACTTTAAAAATAAAACAAATGTGCTATAGCAACATGAATAATTGGCTCTTTTCATGAATTAAGCAGTTTCACAGTCTTATTTTTGCTTGCCTTGTTTATGCCTCGAGTGAGACGTTCATAAATGTGGAGGATATCAGCTTTCCATGTGCAAAACTGCTGCGTTATTTGCTGCTCCCCGCATACCCCTGGGAGGTCTGTGGCCACTGCCTGTTCCCTTCCATGGGCCTGTTGAGTTTGGGTCCCACGCAGAGGCTGGAGCCACAGGAAGGATGACTGCAGAGCAAAGAGAAAAGGGCATGTGCAAACTTCGCAAAGTACACCACAAGCGCCAGCTTGTAAAGCTCACAAGCGGAGACTGCAGTCCATCCCGCTTCCACGCTGTCACATAATACGAGATGCTGGAAGTTGTGAAGCAATGTGTTTAAGTATAAATAGTCACCACTGGCTTGAAGAAGTAAAACTGTTCTCTCAGTTCAGTCAACACATTGCTTGCTGGGGAAGCTGAGAAGCCAATGGCCTCGACTCACCAGTGATTTCTCCCTGCAAAATGAAAGCAGGCAATAATTTGGTGTGTAATATTGTCTATTAGGTGGCGCATAAAGGCCTGCATTGTATGTTCATACTGTAGCTGTATAGAAAACATTACAGAATGAGCCTGCTTTTAGCCTGATGCCTCATACAGCGGTAATTAAGGAGAACAGCCTTTTGATTTGCTACTATTTGCAGTTCTGCAGGAAAAACAGAGTTTAGGCCATCTTGTGCTGTGCATTGTTGCTATGCTTAATCTCCTGATTTGCCTGCAACAATTACGAGCAGCACCTATGGAGCATTTAATTGCTTGCCTTCCTATTCGGCGACAATTGTAATTACTGTGCAGCGGTTTGGTGTTTTGCTGTGGGGTGTTCTTTGTTGTTTTTTCGCAAGGACGCACACATCCACCCCCCAACTAGGGTGGCTTATTTTCTTTTAGGACATGGAACTGAAGAGCACCCAAAGAACGGTTTATAAACGCTTGTCCCTCCCCCCTAAAAATATGAGGGATAGGGGTTGGCTCTTCCTCACTGGAGGTCTTAAGCAGTAAGTAGACAGTGATCTCTTGAAGATCCTCTACTTCTGGATCTCCTGCACTGAGCAGGGTGTTAGATAGACCTGTGTTTCCCAAGCTTGGGCCTCCAGCTGTTTTTGAACTACAATTCCCATCATCCCTGGCCACTGGTCTGGCTAGCTAGGGATGATGGGAGTTGTAGTCCAAAAAGAGCTGGCAATCCAAGGTTGGGAAACACTGAGTTAGACTGCCGTGTCTATATGACCCCCTCTGTAGTGTCTCCTTCTCTATTGACATGGTTGTGGAGAAACACACTCAACTTCCTTCCAGCTTGCCTGCCTAGATGGCTGTAAAAGAGGATTAAATTCATAGAGAGGGCTATTAACAGCCACAATAGCTATGCTTAGCTTCCATAGTTTGAGGCAGCAATGCTTCTGAAAACCTGTTGCTGGAAAGCACAGGAGGGGAGACTACAGTTGTGCTTGACTTCTGCTTGCTGGTTTCCCACAAGCATCCGCTTGGCCACTGTGAGAATAGGATGCTGGACTTATTTAAAGCAACAGCAGGAGTCAAGAGCCTTCTTTATTCAGGAACAATAGATACAAGAGGCAGAAATCTAGCAGCTTAGACGATATCAACTTCCCAGACCTGGTACCCTCAGATGTTTGGGACATCTGTGCTGGCTGCAGCTAGTTAGAGTTGGAGTCCAACACATCTGCAGAACACCAGTCTGGGCAAAGCTGGTTTACAGAATACCGTCTCTGAACATGGAGATTCCATTTTGCCATCGTGGCAAACAGTCAATGGCAGAGCTCTCCTCCATGCATCTGTCTGTTTCCTCTCTCCTGTGTGTGGGTTGTGCAGTTTTGACTCCAGGTTTGCGAGGGGGAGAGCAGGGCTACCCCATCCCTTCAACTGCCCTGCACTGCGCTCCCCCCTCCACATACTGGGGAAGCCAACAGGGAAACACATTAAATGTGCATAAGCTCTCCTTACACTGATTTTATGGGGCTTATTCAACTTTGGTTGTAGTTCAGTGGTAGAACATCTGCTTTGCACACAGAAGGTCCAAGTCTCAATTCTCAGAATGTCCAGGTCAAGATGGGAAATCCTGGACAGCTGCTGCCAGTCAAGGTAGACAAGTGTGAGCTAGATGAACCAGTGGTCTGACCATTTCCAGTGTTCCTATGGCATTAAAAAACCATCTGTTTCATTCTGGAGTGTCATTCTGAATGGATTCTGCTCCAGCCATGCTACATCCACAGTTCCAAACAAACAGTGGGTCTCTGCATCCCAGCATTGGATTGGAGTTCTGGTAGCACCAATTGCCTCTTTTAGTAGGGTAGGGGACCGAGCTCACTCCCTTTGTCCCTCCTAAACAAGTTTTTGGCAGTGTCCCAGCTTACACCATGGAACCATCACTTGGATTAAAGGCCATTCTCAGGAGCACATGGGCACTGGGCAGCCCACTGAAACATGCACATATTTCTGAACCTGGATTCAAAGATGGGATTAAACAAAATAAGGTCGGGGTGAATCTTGTTCACTAAGTTTTTAACAGGTCTTGTTTTTATCTGTAAGGTGTCTTAAGGGGAAAAGGTAGAGCATAAATAAATGACAAAGAAGAAGAAGTGGTGACTGTCTAATCCTGGAGGCATTTCCTCACCCTGAAGTATTTTCAAAATAAATGACAAAGAAGAAGAAGTGGTGACTGTCTAATCCTGGAGGCATTTCCTCACCCTGAAGTATTTTCATTCACCTTTAATGACATCATCACATACTTAAATAATCTAATTGGTACCTTGTGCCACAATGTCATCCTGTCTACCTCATGATGCCCAATTGGCTGAGATCACCCATGTGACTCATCCAAGAAGAAGAAAGACAGCAGCAGCCGGGGGGAATGGCTTCAAAGCAGTAGCAGCTATGGGAAACAATGAGAAGGATCAAATAGGTGAATATTTGCTTTCCAGGAATTATTTTTACCCCACCAGAATCACTGCTTTCAACCTGAAAATTGCAACTGGAAAATATTTAGCAGTCCCGTAGGTATGAGGGTGCTAGGTCGTATAGGGCTTTAAAGGTTAAAACCAGCACCTTGAACCTGATCCTGTACTCCACCGGGAGCCAGTACAGCTGGTATAGCACTGGGTGAATGTGATCCCACAGTGAGGACCCCGTAAGGAGTCTCACCGCGGCATTCTGCACCTGCTGGAGTTTCTGGGTCAGTCTCAAGGGCAGCCCCATGTAGAGCAAGTTACAATAATCCAGTCTGGAGGTGACCATCACGTGGATCACAGTGGCTAGGTCAGGGCTAGAGAGGTGAGGAGCCAACTGCTTAGCTTGGCGGAGATGAAAAAATGCCGCCTTTGTTATAGCTGCAATCTGCACCTCCATGGAAAGGGAAGTGTCGAAGATTACACCCAAACTCTTAACGGACAGTGCTGGCACTAATTGCGCCCCCGCAAGAGATGGGAGTCCCCCCCCAATCCCATATCGTCCCAACCCAGCCAAAAGACCTCTGTCTTCGAAGGATTTAACTTCAACCAGCTCCCATGTAACCATCCAGCCACAGCTTCCAAACATCTGATCAGTGTGTCTGGGGCCGAGTCAGGATGGCCATCCATCAATAGATAGAGTTGGGTGTCATCAGCATACTGATGGCAGCCCAACCCAAAACTCCGGACAAGCTGGGCGAGGGGCGCATAAAGATGTTGAAAAGCATCGGGGAGAGTATCGCACCCTGCGGCACTCCATGGTTTCTGGGTTCACGAGAGCCCCCTGTGAGAGTTTCTGGACATTGTTTCGCAAATTACATTGTAAAGCGGACTCATTATCTGAACAAACCTGGCAACGGAGCCCTGTAGAAGTAAACCTTATGTTCATCCAAACTTCTGACCAGCCAAACACTTTAGATATTAGGTATTTGAGGTTTCACTGTGTATGGATGTGAGAGCAAGTTGGGCTTCCCCCTCCCTTGCAACACACCTTGTGATGCCAACAGCTCATATGATTTACAGTCTACCAAAACAGTAATTCACAATAACAGCAGCATGATGAGATTAAAAACTGTTCCTCGGCTGATGGTGAGAACTCACTGTTTGGCAGCACTGCCTGGAACATGAGATGAGACAATGAGCTGGAAATTGCCAAGCAAGGAAGAAGAAGCTCATCTATAATCATGTCTTTAGAAGAGTCAAGCATGCTGACTAAAAAGAGGCCTTTCTTCACCTGGTGGGTTCTGTCCTTTCTCAAACAGGGACTAAGTGAAAAGCAATATGACAAATGGTATGATCCAGTGGAAAGAATATTGGACTTCAACCAATCAGTCATGTTTATTGTTACAAACCAAAGATATACAGTGACAGCCAAGACAGAAACAATCACCCTGGTACACAGTTTTTATTTCATTTTTTAAAAAACCACAAATTGCTGTTCTGTGGGTTGCAGTTCCTGTCCAGATGTGTTCAAGGTATAACATTCTAGTAAATAATGTGGAAAATTCTAGGCAGCCTTGTTAGTGCAAATGCATAATTTGGATTCACAAGAGTTTCTTGTAACAACTTAGCAATACTGCAGTGACCACAGATTGATGCCGGAATACAGTAAATGTTCTTACTTGAGGAAAAGTTGAAACAAAGGCATCCTATCTTTAAATTGCAGCCATAGATTTCCTGAGTGACCTCATTCAGGACTATTTTCACTTTGACTGCCACACCAGTAACAAAATAAAAGAGAAAGATCTGAAGAGAACGTTGCCATGATTCTGGAGATATTATTTTTATTTACCGTATTTTTCTGTCTATAAGATGCCCCCATGTATAAGACGCCCCCTATTTTGGGGGACTCAAATTTAAGAAAATGGGGGGAGGTGGCCCCATGTATAAGACACCCCCTAATTTTTGACATTCTTTTTTAGGAAAAAAACCTAGTCTTACACACTGAAAAATATGGTAATTTCTATCCAAACTTAATTATTCGCATTTTTAAGCAGTGTACATAAAACAAATCTGCAGAAAATGGACAATAAAACAAAACCCTACCTTAAAATGCCTGCTGAAACAAAAAAAAAAATGACTTAGTTATGCACCTGAGGCAAGGAGGGTGCCTTTCTAATCTCGGGGGGGGGGGGAGAGTTCCACAGGATTAGGCCTACTACACAGAACACACGTTTTCTAGTAGTTATGACCCATGCATCCGAGCCTTGAAGGTTCTCCAACATGGAGATTCAACTAAAGCGTTCTGCTAGCACAATCCTATAAAAGGATTTCTGCTAGTACATTGGGGCTTACCTCTCCTCCTCCAGCAGTAAATCCCTGTGACACCCAAATTAGCTTGGACTGAAAGTTAACCACCTCTGATATGTGGACTTGAATGAACATGGGGGGGAAGCATGCACAAGTGCGTTTATTCTGCCACACTGTGTCCATAACCACTGCCCTCCACAAGTTTAAAGATGACTGCAGCAGAAGAGCCTGCTGTACTCATGGAAGCTCCCATACATTTTGGAACCCTGATTTTTCCAGGGTTCCAGAACACACCGAAAGCTCCGCAAGTCCAGGGATCTTCCCTGCTTCAGGGAAGCCTGATTTCCCAAGGCCAGCTGGAGCTGGTGAGAGTTGTAGTCTGGAGGGCACCACCATGTTGACAAAAGCTAGCCTAGAGATTCATCAGAGGATGCACCTGAATATGTTCTAGAATTAAGGATACAGATAGGTAGCCGTGTTGGTCTGCCATAGTCAAAACAAAAAAAATTTTTTCCTTCCAGTTAGCACCTTAAAGACCAACTAAGTTAGTTCTTGGTATGAGCTTTCGTGTGCATGCACACTTCTTCAGATACACTTCTTCTTCTTCAGTGTGTATCTGAAGAAGTGTGCATGCACACGAAAGCTCATACCAAGAACTAACTTAGTTGGTCTTTAAGGTGCTACTGGAAGGAAAAAAATTTTTTTGTTTAGAATTAAGGAGGCAATGTGAGTAGTGATATTGTACTTTACTAGCCACCATATTTTAGAAAAATTTGATTACAGCATTATGGGAAACCCTACACTCTGGACATAGAATGGGCTACTCCTTCTAAAGAAAACAAAGAAAACCATCAAAGCTTAAATATGGTACTTCAGGCTGATTTAGCCCCATTGACTAATAGCAGTAAATCCAGATTAACATTGTCTTGTCTGGGCTGTGGATTATGATTGCAAATGGAAATGGAGTTAATGAGTGTGTATCATGAGCTAGCTGCATCCTTTCTTAGTCAGCTGACACAAGGATAAACCATTGACCATTGCGTTGTGGAAAATAAGCACATAATTAATGCACAGTGTAAAATTGAACAGCTAACAGATGGATTAATTACAGACTGATTGTATGTCTGTATATATGTGTGTGTGTGTGTCACTGCTAACAAGAGACTATGACAAAGTTATTTTGAGATACGGATTTGATTTTGCAAAGAACTCAGGATATTTGCGAGGTTACTGAAAACTGTGCTTCCCCAATGAAAGTGTTAGCAAGCAGTGAATGATTTAGAGTGTGCCTAATTAAAAACAGATACCCATACATAAAGACACAATGAGGGTAAACAAGTAGCAGAGACCAGATTTGTTTCTAATAAATGTGGAGGCAATCACAACACAATGCAAAGACTCCCAGCACAAGGGGCAAAGTATCAGACATGCAATAAAAGCAAACTCTTTGAGAGAAATGTGTTTTCCTCAGCACAAATTGAGAATAGAGACAAAAGCAAAATACATTAATGAACATGCAGCTGTAAGATAAAGGCCTGATGATGGTGATGGTGGTGGTGGTGGTCGTGGTGGTGATGATCACGCAGAAACAAACTTCTTGCTTGATTCTTCCCCATGAATGTACAAAACAGGACTTGACAACAGATTGCTTTGTGACACTGGGAATAAATGAACAAAAATTGAATTTCAAAACAGATCTCAACACTGAATGCAGCATAATCACACAGCCAGCAGAGACAAAAAGATTAGTGATTGCCCACTGTTAGCACTGCAAATTAGGCTTGTTTCACAAAACAAGTCCATGCTACAAAGCTATGCTGGCATGACAGGGTAAGGACAGATGCCACTCATAGTCTGAAAAGCAGCAAGGCAGGGAATTTCATGTGCAGTTGGGTTAAAGAGGAGTTTGCAAACACAGATAATCCAATCGGTCTGAAACCTTTCTAGCAGTAAGAACAGAAGAGACACTCTTCTTGATAGCACACTATACGGAACAATAACTCATTGGCTTCTTCATGATCCCCCACATTGCATGGATGTATCTGCATTCAGAGTGTCGCATTATGGTTTATAGTTCTGTACTTACGCCATAGTCATTAGGACCCATGCAAAGCATTAGTTTTCAGGTGCAATAAGTAGTAGATAGAAGAGAGCTTCAAGGATTTAATGGTTCACAATGACCTAAAAACACAAATGTCATTGTACATAAATATATTCACGCACACGCCCCCCCCCCTCTTATTTTCTAACCCATTAACTGAATTTGGTATCCTTCTCAAAGTTATGGCAAAAACAACAGCCTAAACTCAGGTAATGCAAGTTCTCTTCTTAAAATGATGTTTGTATTTTGATCGCAATCAGCATTTGCCAAACATTTACCACTGATGAAAAACTCAAGCAGCAGGAATCTCAAATTCCAAATCTTGGACCTACTTTTGTTGTTGATTATACCATAAAGCAGTGAAGCATTATAGGATACAAGTTGACTTGAAAGTTTGCTTGCTAACAAGATCCAGGGATATTATACACATATGTTCTATAGGACAGACGTCTTTAAAGTTTTTAGACCTGAACTCTCCTTTAACCCCAACCTGTGACAAGGGACCCACTTTTAATATTATGTATATCAGTTTCTCTGTCTGTCTATCTGTATGTCTCTTTTTCCTTCTTTCTGTCTCTCTCCATCATTCTCCTTGTATTAAACAGCACAATCATAGACATCTACTTGGAAGTCTTACTGAAGTAGTACATACAGGAATGCTATTGGTGTAGCCCACCTTTATATCCACCTTTATATTACAGTGGTACCTCAGGTTAAGTACTTAATTTGTTCCGGAGGTCCGTTCTTAACCTGAAACTGTTCTTAACCTGAAGCACCACTTTAGCTAATGGGGCCTCCCGCTGCCGCCGTGCCGCCGGAGCACAATTTCTGTTCTCATCCTGAAGCTCTTAACCCGAGGTACTATTTCTGGGTTAGTGGAGTCTGTAAGCTGAAGCGTATGTAACCTGAAGCATATGTAACCTGAGGTACCACTGTATTTATTGGTCATTATTACATCCCACCCTTTCTCCCAAAAAGGAACACAGAGAAGCTAGCAATATAAAACAATGCATTAATCATAATCATAATCGCACCCAAAAGGACTGGGCAAACAGGTGAGTTTTCAAAATGTGCCTGAACACAGCTGAAGTATAACCTGATTTAACTTGGGGCAGATTTCCACAAACATGGTGCTACCACTAAGAATGCCCTGCCTTGTGTGACAATCCTCATGTGACCTTAGATCAGGATGCCAGCACCTTCTGCAACTTCACCCACCACTTGAAAACTAACGTTGTAAATCAGAATCTTTCTTTTGTGTTCATATGTTTCATTCAGCTGCATCATGGCTAATAATGTCTCCAGCATTCAGGGCAGGAGCACTAGGCTGTTATCAAATGAAAAATTACACTGGCTATCCTGGCTGGAAATCAGACTAGATAGATAGGTGAGAGAGAGAGAGAGAGAGAGAGAGAGAGAGAGAGAGAGAGAGAGAGAGGTGATAAAAATTAATAACCCACATTTCTCACTCCAAGGGAGGTCATTCAAAGCAGCTAGTAAAGCAAAGAAAACAATTATAAAATCATGAAAAATGCAGAAAATAAATAAATAAAAATAGCATCACATCAAGACCAAAAAAAGTTGCCATAAGACCAAAGAGAGCTAGAAAAGAACTAAAAAACATAGTTGTCAAAGCAAAATTAAAAACTGGTCGGGAAGAAATGTCTTCAGGTGTTGGCAGAACACAGGCTGAAATGCTACGCAAACAGGAACGCAAACTCTGAATCCTTTTGGCATCATTCAGACATTGTCCTAATAGCAAAAAAAGAAAATGAGGAATGAAACTTGAGAGTAGGTTCACTTTATATGGAAGGCTGGTGTATTTGAAGGCTTGCATATTTGTAAATAAGTTAAATATTATCAAGGGTGGTCCACAGCGCAGTGAAGAGCATCTGTTGGACATGCAGAAGGTCCCAGGATTAATTCTGGGTAGGACTCTGGGAGATCCTTGACTAAAATCCTGGAGACACATTGCCAGCCATGGACCAATTCTCTGATTCAGTATAAGGCAGCAGCTTCTTTTGCTACTACAAAATGCCAGAAGCTTACAGTGATCTCTCCTCCCAAAGGAAATCAAACACAGAAGAGTGCTGTCCCAGAAACATCCCACCACTTGGGGTGCCGGGAACAAGGGACAAGTTTTTAAACATTCTGGGAACATGTGAACAGAAATTTGCTTATGCAATTGAATTTCTTCTGCCTGCAGCCCACTGTGACATCAGATCTGTTCAGGAGGGTCCTCCAACCCCCCAGAGCAAATTTTGGGTGCATGGGAAAGAGCATGATCAGGAAGGGAAGAGGAATTTCTGTGTGTGGAAGTCCAGTTTGCTCACTGACAGACAGAACCAGATGTCACCCTCTGTTATTTTACAGTTCCAGTAAAAATCACCAAAAGTGGCTTCAATTGACTGTACAGTGGTACCTCTGCTTATGAACTTAATTAGTTCCGGAGGTCCGTTCTTAACCTGAAACCATTCTTGACCTGAGGTACCACTTTAGCTAATGGGGCCTCCCACTGCCACCGCACCACCGCCGCACGATTTCTGTTCTTATCCTGAGGTAAAGTTCTTAACCTGAGGTACTACTTCCGGGTTAGCGGAGTGTGTAACCCAAAGTGTTTGTAACCCAAGGTACCACTGTTTTTATTCATAAGCCTCCCTACAATCTCTGGGTGTGTGTGTGTGTGTGTGTGTGTGTGTGTGTGTGTGTACTCATAAATAAATTGATAAGTTTGATAAGTAGAATGGTGAATAGATAGCACTCAAGTCAGTGAAAACTGACCCCGGATTTATGTCAGTGGAATTAATTTTTTCCAACCTTTGACCTGAATGAAGTTTTTAAAAGAGGGGATTTAGGAGAGAATCCATTATCCTTATTGCCCATTCTCTATTCCTGTTTATCAGTAACTCTACAATGTGCATATATTTCAAGAAAGAAAATGGTAAAAAAGAAACCTTCCCTTTTCCATTTTATTTTTGTTCCACTAACCCTGCAAGCTAAACATGTTCCATTTATTTTTAAATTAAGTGAAAATTAGCCAGGTGTGTTAGATAAGCTTTCTATACACAGGTCTAAATATTGACAAAGGGAGATGTGTCACTGGAAAAATCATCAGTCTAGCAATTATCACGTTAGCATGTTAAGTAGGATAAGATGTGAAACTTCCAAATGTGTCAATACAGATTATTTCATTTCCACCAGTTATCAGCTATACTGTGAACATCAGTGCCTTGATGTATACTCAGCGGCAGGTCACCTCCTGCAAGCAAATGCTCTCCACACAGGAGGTGGAATTGCTGGGGTCAGACTGAAATCATGAATGTTCTGCAGCCCCAAACACAATGTCAAGCAGAGAATTATTGCAGAACATACCATCAAGCAGGAATGAAGTAATCTTCATCCAATCAGCCTGCCTACCACTGCTTTCTTTAATGAATTCTCACCGTTTCCGTATTGTGTTTTAAAATGTACATCCTCATTGCCCAGTTGTCAGTCACGTCATGTTTGTTAGTTATATCATCCTTTGTGTTTTTTCTTTCCCTAGAGTCGCTTGTAAGTCTGTGTAGAGCAGATAAACAGTGAAGAAATGAGATGGTGTGAACAGTTTGCTGTAGTTTTCTCCCTACTTCTCGGGAGAGGACATTCCACAACACTGCTTCTTTCTGGGAGAACGGGCTGCCCTGCCCTGCTATAAGTGAGGGACTCCTTTTGCACTGGCATGATTCACTGGCTGCGTACACCACATGCATTTAAAGCACATTACTTCCTCCAAAGAATCCTGGGGACAATAGGCACCAACTCTATGGTGCCAAAGTATGCAGGGATGGGGCTGAGCCCCCAAAAACTTGAGGGGCCGGGCTTCCCCACGGCAGTTGAGGGCCTCACCGAGCCTCACAGTCTCAAACCGATGAGCATGAAGCAGGCCCAAGAGGGATCCCTCAGACCTGGAGGCAGTCCTACCAGAGGCAGCTTATAGCTACCATTTAGCCTGTACAGTGGTACCTCAGTTTTCAAACGTCTCAGAAGTCAAACGTTTTGGTTTTCGAATGCCAAAAACCCAGAAGTAACTGCTTCGGCTTTCAAACGCTTCTTGGAAGTTGAACATGCCACACTGCTTCCGTATCGAGTTTTCCGTAAGTAAATGATTCCATAAGTAAATGCTTCAGTTTTCGAACGTTTCAGAAGTCAAACGGTCTTCCAGAATGGATTACATTCAAAAACCAAGGTACCACTGTAGCATGTAGCCAGCTTCAAAGACAAGATGGATACTTGCTGATTAAATGCCCCCAAATGCCACATCTAAAATGTGTTTATTGGGATGAGGACATGTGCAGAATTCCCAATGATTCTCTCATTTAACCACACACACAGAGACACACACCAGGGCATGGAGAATAATGAAAGCACACAGCCAAGTTTGGGAATAAATGATCGTTAAATTAAATCCTGCAACGATAACATTTGAGCTCTCCATGCACAAGTTCCAAAAAAAAACAGGCAACTCTGTTCTTTTATAATTACTAATTGTGTGGCCCATTACTTTTTCACACATCCTTTGAAAGAATATAATTGAGCCAAAACCAGAGTATGGTTTAGTTGTTCAGATTCCCTAATATTGCGAAATCAAACTGATGTGCTTTCAGAACTCCCCAGAGTTTTTGCCCATCTATTTTCCATCCCAAAAAGCAAATTTGGGAGCAGGTAATGCACCTGTCCAGAATCAGGGGTAGGCAGATGTGGCCACATTCTGAGGCTTGGTGTGTATTTGGCCCATCCTCAGCCACAGACCCTCACAAATGCACCAACGTTTAGGAGATTAAAATCCCGTTTGGATGGTTGGATAGAAATCTTTAATATATAGAAAAAGCACCTGCAGTGTACAGTGGTACCTTAGGTTACATACGCTTCAGGGTACATGCGCTTCAGGTTACAGACTCCACTAACCCAGAAATAGTACCTCGGGTTAAGAACTTTGCTTCAGGATGAGTACAGAAATCGTGATCCAGCAGCACGGTGGCATCAGGAGGCTCCATTAGCTAAAGTGGTGCTTCAGGTTAAGAACAGTTTCAGGTTAAGAACGGACCTCCAGAACGAATTAAGTACTTAACCTGAGGTACCACTGTAGTATTGTCCACTGTGGAGGCTACTACTTATTACCAGGTTTTTAACATCCCTGTGGAAAGGAAGAAGAGAACAAGAGAGGCAGGCAAAGACAATATCAGGGCCTGCTCCTGCCAGACTGTCCCCTCACAGGGAGAACGGATACCAACTGCCATGTGCGAAGGAAGAAGAGTGTGCATGCAAACTCAGCAGCCACATTTACACCAAACATTTTAAAAACAGTCGTACCTCAGAAGTCAAACGGAATCCGTTCCCGAAGTCTGTTCGACTTCCAAAATATTCAAGGCGCGGCTTCCGATTGGCTCAATCAGAAGCCGCAGAACCCGCATCGGACGTTCAGGTTCCAAAGAACGTTTGCAAACCAGAACACTCACTTCCAGGGTTGCGACGTTCGGGAACCAAAACGTTTGACTTGCAAGGTGTTCGACTTCCGAGGTATGACTGTACTATGAAATCACTCAGGGAATTGTGGCTCTGGGAAGGGAATAAGGGTCTCCTGACAACTCTCAGCAGCCTCTACAAACCACAGCTCCCAGGATTCTTTGGGGGAAGCCATGATCATTTAATGTGGTATCATAGTTCTTTAAATTTATGGTGTGAATGCGGCCAACATCAGGGCCCACTCAAGTCAAACTGTTCCTCCCCAACCCCCAGGGCCAACTTTATATTTTGCACCATCTATTTGTTTTGGCTTTTGAAAATTGCAAACCACCTTAGGTGACTTCACAGAAAGATGGCATATAAATGCAATCAGTCAGTCAGTCAGTCATTCAGTCAGTCCATGATCTGGTAACTGCTTACTCAAATATTGATAATTTCTTGTGGTGATTCTTGTGGCACATGTGACCATCTGGGTTAATTGTTATTTTTACCACAACTAACTCAAATTCAGAGGCACACTTGAGGGGAATAAGGGTCTCCTAAAAACTCTCATCGCCCTTAATAAATTGCAGTTCCCCGGGTTCTTTGTAGGAAGCCATGACTGTTTAAAGTGGTATGATGATGCTTCAGACGTGTATTGCAGATGGGGCCACTGCTTGATATTTTAAAGTGATGTTGCAGTGAAGATTATACATGGGCAATTGACTACATCGACATAGCATTTAGGATGGAGGAGATCGTGTTCGCATTTTAATATGAACGTCTTTTCATACTTCACAAAACAGTATGTGAAGCGAAACACAGGTCTCCTTTGCCATTTGTGCTTCTCCAGATTTTGTGGTGCTGTTCTCCAACCAAAGGATGCGTACAAAACTGCCTAGATTAGTGGAAAGTGTATGCAAAACTTGGTGCATGAATGAAAATAAAAAATGCATTCTGTTATTCATAAACTAGACAAAATTGTGTATTATACTGTGCATATTAGCAGCAATGCAGATGAAAATATATGCGAATTTTCGTGTGGCTGTTTAATGAAAAATTCAGGAAAGTATGGGGAAATGAGGTGAACCGAACATAAAACCTGAAAAGGGAGAAATAGAGAGAAACCAAAACTGACAGATTCATCCATCCCTACACAGTATAACCCTTGTGTGTTTCTGTGACCCTATGAATGCCATTATATGTATCTTGTATCACTGTTTAAAAATATAGGTGTTTTTGCAGCTAACTCTATCAACACTCGCCTGCTGTTAGTCCCCCAGGGTATTCAGAGGCATGCTGACTCTGATCCTGGAGCTAGCAGCACTACTAGAAGCAGCAATTAATAGTCTTATCCTCCTTGACTTTGTCTAATGCCCCCTTTTAAAGCCATCTAAGTTGGCTTTACACTTCACCTTGTGGTAGTGAGTAGCCATACTTCATCCTGTGGTGGTGATTTCCATTGTCTGCTTTTTGGGAAGAAGCCCTTCTTTTTCTCTATCCTGAGAATAGCTTTGGCAGATGACCTCAAGTTCTAGTACAGGAGAGAGAGAGAGAGAGAGAGAGAGAGAGAGAGAGAGAGAGAGAGAGAGATTATCTATGTACAGTGGTACCTCGGGTTAAGTACTTAATTCGTTCCAGAGGTCCGTTCTTAACCTGAAACTGTTCTTAACCTGAAGCACCACTTTAGCTAATGGGGCCTCCTGCTGCCGCTGCACCACCGGAGCACGATTTCTGTTCTTATCCTGAAGCAAAGTTCTTAACCTGAAGCACTATTTCTGGGTTAGCGGAGTGTGTAACCTGAAGCGTATGTAACTTGAAGCGTATGTAACCCGAGGTACCACTGTACTTTTTCTTCACCATGCATAATTTTACAAATGTCTAGAATTCCCTCCTTTCATTACTTGTCCCCCCCCCCAAAAAAAACTAAAATTCCACAAACATTTTAAGCTTTCCTCACAGAGGAGGTATTTTGACCCCTTGACCCCTTTGGTTTTGGCCTTGTTCTGCACACCCTTTTTCCTTCTGTGAAAACTACCGGTATTTTTTATTCTCCTAAAACTGGGTACTCCTGTTTTGTGAGGAAAGAAAGCAGCCATCAAATTCTGAGTTAGGGAACGTTTTTAGGGAGCCCATTTTAGAGAATATATTATAAGATAACCCTACTCTTTCCCTTTGGAAAACCCCAATATTCCAAAACAGCCACTTCACCCCTCCACCAGCTAATTTAGCTAAGGGCCTGCTCTTGCTTCTCATAATGGTTTTTTTTCAAGGTGTTATTGAGAAAATGTAGATAGGACTGGCATTAATGTTGTATACTGAACTCGTCTACTTGTATATAAAAAATGCTGTGAATTTTTTTAAAAAAACATTTTAAAATATATGTAGAATTTACCATCAGCTCACTGGCCCCATCTAGTGTCTCATTCACATAATGCACTTAAAACACACTTAAAACCTTATATTTGCAGCTGTACAGCTGAGTCTATTGTGGTTTGTTTCGCTCCCGTGGGAAAATGTGTGCTGTGCAATAGCCAGTTGAAGACCACTTGAAACAGCCTCTGCATAATAATAAAATGGTGGTCATAAGAGTGACTTGCAATATTGGCCAAACCCATCTCACTACTATAGCTTCCTGGATGTAGTGTGCCACTTTTAGAATAGCTGGGTGATGACACAGAGACTGTCCATGACTGGGGCAATCAATACATGCGTATAAGATACACTGCGCTGCACACCTCAGATCCCATATTAAGGAGCCACAACACAAATAAGGTTTCAGGCAGGTTCAGTATCACAACTGTAATGTGTGAACCTACCTAAAACCAGAAGTATCAAATACTACCATATCCCACAATTATGATGCAATTTAAATACATTTTTTTAAAATGGAACTCTAAATCTGCATTAAGATTCTTAATGAAACTCAGGGCATTAACCATCAAGCAGAATATGGCCTCCCAAGCGATGGAGATTTTAGGCAACCGTTTCTCCTGTGTTAAAATTTTAAGAGTAGTTACCATAGCAACTGCTAGACACGGCATATGGTATGTCTGCTACCTCTGAGATAACAGAGCAATTTCTAAAGAATTTACTTTACAATATGGTGTGAACACTTGTACTTTTTACCATTTTTCCAGAGTGTTGTATAAGGTACTGTTGTTCCTTGACATACTCCTCATGCTGAATGCTCATTTTGTGGCTTTCTTTCATACTAAGCAAAACAGTTTCTTCCTTTTCTTTGTCTTTCTTAAACTTACTATAAATACAAAGTGATATATGAAAAGATTATGGGCACAATCCACTGGAATCTTCTCTTGTGCCAAATCAGTAATATTCTTGCATATCTTCCATGCATTTCAGTGGGGGTAGATTGTGGTCTATGTTGGGGGGGGAGTTACTGGGCAAAATAGATATCTGTTTCAGTGTAGGAGAGGAACTGAGAAGGACAAGCAAACAGTCTCTCTTGTATTGTGGATTTTGAGGGGGCATTGACTGAGACCTTTCATGAGCTACATGGGAGATACTGGCTGGGATGTTTACTGCTATAAGGTTTAAGTGCTCTTTTAGCAGGCTTTCCACCTATATTCCTTTGAAACATAGCTAGAAAGGGGCAGGGAACAGTTGCTTTCAATATTCAAAGTTCAATTATAATATATTATATGTGTCGACTCAGCAACATGACAGCACAGCATACAGTGGTACCTTAGGTTACAGACGCTTCAGGACACTTCAGGTTACAGATTCCGCTAACCCAGAAATAGTACCTTGAGTTAAGAACTTTGCTTCAGGATGAGAACAGATATCGCGGGGCGGCAGTGGGAGGCCCCATTAGCTAAAGTGGTACCTCAGGTTAAGAACAGTTTCAGGTTAAGAACGGACCTCCGGAACGAGTTAAGTCCTTAACTCAAGGTGCCACTGAATTTTCATTGCAAAGGTAGGGAAGACAAAGGGCATTTTATCTTGGGCATTTCTTTTTCAAGCCCCACCCTCTCCACCCCCTTTTTAAAAAAAAGACTATCACAACTTTCTATGATATGTTCCATCCAGTATGTTGATGCATCCTTTTCAGTGTCCCAGATTTGCTGCTTCCCAGCTTCACTGAATGATCCTCTTGATGTTTGGGGAGATTTAGTCCTTATCTTGATCCACTTTCCCTGTATCCATCCCACCATCATATGTTCCTGTCATGCCCCTTGTTCTCCCCCTTCCTCAGGTAAAGAAGAAAAAGGAAATAGCCCCAATTTCTCCATAAGAGGATGATTCATGACATTGATCATTTCAACTGATCGTCTTCCTACACTCTCCAGTTCTATCCGTCAGAAACCCATGCAAAATTCTCAATGTGGAAACCCCACTGAGGAGCTAAATTATTTTTCATTTCTTTCGTAGTAAAACCCAGCATTGCTGCACACCTAGACTTAATTTTGAAATAGCTAACTCTTCGGTTCCTATCTTTAATACAGATATGGTATCTGAATCTAACAATGCACACCTGAATTGTGATGTTTTATATAAGTAAACCCAGCCTGCGACAAAGGGAAGAGATGTTTATTTATGTATGCCACTACCATGTCCTGTGTTTTGTTAGCCCAAAAATGGAAAACGAGCTAAGTCCCAACTAAACAAGATGCGCAACTTAAATTGATTGAATATGTGCAGCTTGCAATCTTAAAATATAGAAAAAGAGAACAAGAAGAACATATGTTTAAAGAAGATTTGAAAATATTTATTGAATATATGGAGGAAATTTGTGTTTATTTGAAAATGTGGGCCACATTAAGATAAATTCAACAGTGTAAATAAGTTTTGATGGATGTAATAATGGGGTACTGAATGGTTTAGTTTATATAAAATATGCAGGGATTTATGTTGTGCAAAATGAACCATGGAAAGAGAGGAGGGGAAGTCATTGATAATTTAAGGTTGTTTAAGTGGATATTCTAAAATGTAAAACAGAAATTGAATTCAAAAAATTACACTCAAAGGGAAGAGATACAGGTTTTCAAAAACACTGAGGCTACTGCCAAAAATGGCAATCCCATGTTGAATACCCTCTACTGGTCCATAATATGTAATACAACTTAAACATTCCTTTGCATTTTCCTTCACCTGTTCCACTGTCAGTTCTTGAGAGGTGGAAACATCGGGAACTCAGTGTGGTACAGACATAACAGGAGTGTTGGATTGGCTCCACCTCAGCAGCCACACCGCACTGAGTTTCTCATGCCTCACCCCGATATCTCACAGGAGCTAGCAGTCAGGTCATACTTTGGTAATATGGCCCTGAGCAAGGACAAAATTTGGCACCCCCTCAATATTTCTTACTCGCATGCCCTCCTCCCTCTCACCTTCTGTTTATCATCATCATCATTCATCATCATTATTATTTTGATCAGTGGCCTGTGGCTCAGCCCCCTGCGGGGGGATTGTAAAGGTAAAGCACCCCTGACCATTAGGTCCAGTCATGACCGACTCTGGGGTTGGGGCGCTCATCTCACTTTCTTGGCTGAGGGAGCCGGCATTTGTCCGCAGACAGCTTCCAGGTCATGTGGCCAGCATGACTAAGCTGCTTCTGGTGAACCAGAGCAGCGCATAGAAACGCCGTTTACCTTCCCGCCGGAGCAGTACCTATTTATCTACTTGCACTTTGATGTGCTTTCGAATTGCTAGGTTGGCAAGAGCAGGGACCGAGCAACGGGAGCTCACCCCGTGGCGGGGATTTGAACTGCCGACCTTCTGATCAGCAAGTCCTAGGCTTTGTGGTTTAACCCACAGCGCCACCCGCGTCCCTTTGGGGGGATTGTCCTCGCCACCATAAATCCGGTTCTGCCATAGTTATGCTGAAGACTGTGAAGGCAGGTGAGTGATGACCTCCTGCCTGTGCTACACTGCCAACCATTGATATAGGCTTTCAGAATAATGATGTTAAGACTCAAGACACAGGTTAAGCGGCATTGGACGTTCCAGAGAGGAAGGAGAAACTCAATATAGGCCTTATTTTATGGCAGCCGACATATGTTTCTTATGTGGTACCGCTCTAAGTCAGTTTAAACTAAATCATTTGCCTTGGACCTGTGCCTCACAGCCTTCATGCAATGCATTAATTTAAAACCCTCTTCCAGTTTTGAATTGTGTTCATACTCTGCAGCTGACAGCACATGAGTGAAGGATGCGCACGCAAAAAGTAGCAAAATGCAAGCCCAATTGCTGTAACTTGTCTTAAAATATGAGCTGAGCACGTCATGTTTGCTCTCAGTGTCAATGTTCCTTCCCAAGGGAATCCGAGGAAGCTTGAAGCCGATGATCTGCAGCCGGTATTTTTTTTTATTTTTTATTTTTTAGAAAAGAAAATAGGTAATCTGAAAGAATCGAGACTCTAATGACTTTGAACTATGACACATCTAAAAAACCGAAAGTCTTATCCAAACACTTCCATTTCCCCCGAATGCTTTTAACGCCTACATACATCATTTGGACAACTCTGAAGCGAGGCACTGAGCATTAGAATAAATGCAAATACAGCTACATTTACCGTAGAAACGCAAAGGCTGTGACAAGCTAAAAATGCAATAAAATGTGACGTTATGTCTATTCGCTTTTTTCAGCTCTGATTCCTCTAATACTGTGAGTCACCATACCTACCACAATCTTCGTTCTTGGTGCACTGCAGAGCTATAAATTGTTTCCCATTTTTTATTATGAAAGCAGCCTAGACACTAAATTCTGCACCCAAATAATCACTTGACTGAAAGATGTAATTCTTAATAACAACAATAAATGTGGTGCTGGTCAGGGATCGGAAACCTACAGCCCTCCAGAAGTTGTTTTATTATTATTTAATAAATTTCTATTCTATCCTTCCTCCCAATAGAGCTCAGGTATCAGGATGCTGTCAGCGGCTCCCAGCTGGTTGCCCAGGATAATATAAAGACAAGGAAAAGATTCTTACCATCCTTTTTTATTTCAAACGTTACAGAGAGAAGCTCTAGAACCCCGCCTCTTGGATAATGGCATCCTGAGTGAATCTCCACCCCCTTCTCTCCCACTTTCTCATTCGTCATTCACATTGTTTCCCCTATGGGTGCTGCTACGTGCCCTCTGTCTTTGAGCTTTTTGCTCTCCTACTTTTAAGGTTTGCCGGGTTCTGGGAGAAGGTGGGTCTGGAATGCTTTCTAATGACAACCAGCCAGCTGCTGCTCCAGCTCTGCCTGCTCCTCCCCTTCCATTATTTCCCAACTTTTCCCGTCATCTGCCTCTGAGCTGTGACCTCCCACAAACCACTGTTGTAATTCTAAACTGTCATCCTCTTCCTCCTCCCTGGAAGGGTCAGGATGGGGAGGCGGTCTCCACCATTCCTCCTCCTCTGCCCAGTCCTTGACACCAAGGCAACAAACAACAATGCAGTAAAACAATCTACTTTAAAATAACATAAAATAATATTTCAAAACATTTTAGGGAAGTTTTTAATGTTTGGTGCTTTATCACTTTATTATTATTATTATTATTATTATTATTATTATTATTATATGTTGGAAGCTGCCCAGATGGGTGGGGTATAAATAAATTAACAACAACAACAACAGGATGATAGTAATAATAATAATAATAATAATAATAATAATAATAATAATAATAATAATAATGTGATTTGTTGTTGTTGTTGTCATGTGCAGGTTAGTAGAACATAAAATACAGCCAATGAACTTTCATTCAAGCTGATAGGATGACAGCAAAGCGAATATGTTTAAAGCTGCAGTCCTAAAAACACACATTGGGAGTCCCTTTGAATAAAGCAGGGGTTTGCTTCTGAAGAAACATGCATAAAATTGCACTTTAAGGGAAGTTTATAACAAGCTCTTTTTTCCTCACCACATAATGAAATCTGCAGTTCAAAGGGACATTGGAAGCTGCTTCACTCCAAGTCAGACCATTGATCCAACTAACACACTACTGCCAACACAGACTGGCAATGGGTTTCTGAGGTTCCAGATTAAGGTTTTTCCCCTGGAGACGATGGGGAGCTTTTTGCACGGCAAGTAAGTGCTCTACCACTGATATGCAGCCCCTTAGTACACTCATAGTCACCAGAGATTTTTGCTACACATTTTGTCTTAACGTTTGTAAGCCGCCTTGATTATATTCTAGAAAGTCCAGCTAGAAATTCCAGAATTGATTACCAAACAAATACATCTGAAGGATTCTTTTAATGATCACATCTGAATGCTGTGATAAGAGGACACAAGAGCTACAGAGTCCATTTGCAATTTGCCCTTTGCACATTGACAAACAGCACAATTCCACTTCTTCCCTGTGGTTGTATGTATCACCAAAAAGTGGCAATAAAAAAATAAAAATACCCTGGTCAAGTGACTAATATTCAGCATTCTGGTTTCCTGCAACCAGAAGAGCTACTTCACACATTGCCCAGAAGTGGCAAGAGAGAATACAAAAATGACAAGCATGCATTTTATTTCGCCATGCTTCTGGGGCTAGATCTATACTGATTGTAAAAATGCTTTTTTAAAAAAGTTATGTAGCTCTCAATGCAATTTTACACTGACGATTTTCCATTGCTCTACAGCGCCCTCTGGTGTCACTCATTTATAACGCATTTATAACATTTTAACTGGTCGGTATAGATTAGTCCTGGGTCTCATATAATTCCTGTGTGCAGCTGTAGCCACCTAAGGGGCACACAAATCCAGCTGTGGAAAAGTGACCATCCCAGATCAGCAATGCATGGAAATGTTATTTCCACTGAATAGTGTGGTGGCACTATGGGTGCTTCAAGTAAAGCATCTTCTGTATGACATGTGCATGCAAGTTTTTTTGCAACGACCACAGTAAGTTGTTGACATCCAAATACCAGTCCATAATTCCACCCCACCCCACCCCTTTTTTTTGGATCAAGGATCAACTTTCCAGGAAAGATAGATAGATAGATGATAGATAGATAGATAGATAGATAGATAGATAGATAGATAGATAGATAGATGATAGATAGATGATAGATAGATAGATATAATAATAATAATAATAATAATAATAATAATAATAATAATAATAATAATAATTTATTTGTACCCCGCTCATCTGGCTGGGTTTCCCCAGCCACTCTGTGCGGCTTCCAACAAAGACCCAAAATACACTAAAATGTCACACATTAAAAACTTCCCTGAACAGGGCTGCCTTCAGATGTCTTCTGAATGTCAGTTAGTCATTTATCTCTTTGACATCTGATGGGAGGGCATTCCACAGGGCGGGCACCACTACCGAGAAGGCCCTTTGCCTGGTTCCCTGTAGCTTTGCTTCTCGCAACGAGGGAACCGCCAGAAGGCCCCCGGCGCCGGACCTCATGATAGATAGATGACAGATAGATAGGTTGCCGATGAGCATTTACAAATCTAAAATCTTAAAAGAACAGAAGCCCTTTTCCCTTTGAAATACAGTCACATTGGTTATACACTGTATAAGTATTCTGACTATAGAACAAAACCATAGTTTAGATATAGGATATGTGGTGGTAGTTTTGTTAACTAGTCAGCTAGTTTACAGATTATGCTACTTTATCAGAATGCTATCCACAACTGCCTAGGAAAAAGCTCCACTGTACACACCCTGGGCCTTTCATCCGAGTAAACTCTCACACGACTGTGCTACAAGAGAACGAAGAGAAACTTCTAAAACATTGTGTGTTTTCAAAGGTAGACTAGAACAGAATACTAATAACACTACATACTTGTATATGCATGAATTAATCTCATTTCTATCCCTTTCCGTATTCTTTTCTTCCCAAACCTGTAATATGTCACTACCCTTCGAACAGGTTAATCCCAGGAGGTCCCGTAACTGCAATTACTGCATTTAAATATTCCACATATCTGTCAAGATTCAAAAGTATTCTGTGGTGTCAGTTTAAATATAAATATCTATAATTCTAGTTAATCACCATCACTTTTAGTCAGTTTTGAAAACTCGTTTGATGTCTATTTTGTGCTTGTGGCCGCCTGCCGCTTAAGGTTGCAGCTCCTGCCATTGATTTATTGGTTAAGAAGTTACCCAAAGCAATTCGGCAAAACAACAGTGTTCCTGTACAGACAGTCCAGAGCTTTTCACAGAAGTAAAACTTGTCAATGTAATTTGTCCGCCTAATCGTTGGAGAAATTGCTCTGCTTTTTAGATATATATAAAAAGCTGTAAGTGAGGCTGGAGTTGTTATACAAATACCGTATACCAGACTCTCCTTACAGAAACACAAGCTTTCCATTCAGCTTGCCTTTTTGCTTCTAAAGGACCCCCTTTATATTTACCAGCAACGCAGAGGCTGTCGATACCTCTCCATCGCCTTTGGCTTTTGAAGCAAGTGCCGATTTTATACAGCTTGTAATGACATCTTGTAAATGGCCTGAACGGCCGTGCAACAGAAAACAAGCATTTGAGTGGTTTGTGGAAGCTGCAGCCACATCATTTTGACCAGAGACGTGTCACAAGGGCACCGTGTTTACCTTTAAACTTAGATGTGTTCATGTGTCTACATTTATTTATCCTACTTCAATAGCCCTTGCAGCGCAGATGAAAGTGCAATTATTTTTGCAACAATGAAAGATTCAGGGTGCCAGAACTAATATCCTTGTGCCCAGCAACCATAACTAGCACCAATGAAAAGCACTTCAAAGCTTTTAATCTCCATGACAACCTACATCACATTCTTCAATAAAATACCACTTTACACAAACATACTCTTTATGCACACCTACTATGTGTTCATAAATATCACTTGCATTGCACACCGAACAACCTGTTCTTTAGTGCCCTTGACTTCTTTTTCCTCGCAAAATTAATCAATCAGTTGCACAGTTCAAATGGAGCTTAATTTTATGCTCTTATGTCTGTGGTTCACCTCAGAATAAATCAAAGAAACAGATAGTGAAATTGGACAGGCCTATAGGTTTCCAATGCAAGACAGGGGCAAATCAGGCCTAGGATGTGGGCTCAGCTAAGAAACCGGACAGCGATGTGACCTTCCCCTCTCATTCGAGTGACAAGGCAGCATAACTAGTAGCAAATTGTTATTTAACAGAACATCCAGCATATGGCGGCACAAATCCATTGAGATTAACTTTTGATTTAAGAATAATGAGACTCAATCTAATTTCTATCATTAAGTAGTAAAAGAACCTCCCTGTCTGTAAGTCTGCCTGCCATATCTAAATCAAGTTTTTTCCCCTGGTTCTAGTTCTAGTCTCAATTCCCCCATCTCTCCTTCCACTGCTTTATTCCTGCCCTAAATTCAATTCCTACCCAGGTATTCTGGAAACCTACACAACCTATTCTGGAATTGCTACAACAATTCCTTTTTCTACATACTGTACCTGTTAAAAGATACGGGGGCTCTCTCTTCTTTTGCATATGTTCAATTTATCACTTACCTTGGCTACTTTTTTAGTTTCTCATAGTTTATTAGGGGAACTGGGAATTTTAGTGAAACTACTGTTAAGGTGTGAAACCTAAGACGCTGGCAAGTTAGCAATGTCATGTGACTTTAAGTAGTCAAGCTCGTTAAGTTGTTAAGTTGCTCAGTATATAAAGAGTGTTTGTTTTCTCTGCCTGTGGGGCGTGAAGCAAAAATGTCTGAAAGCTCCGGAGGTGTTTCTGTTATCTTTCTGCAATAAACCTGTCTTTGGAAAGACAGGCTTCCCTGTGTCGTTATTTCTTTGCTGCTGAGACTTTGAAGCTTGTACTGCAACAAGAATCTCTGCACTGGACTTAATTAATGCTCTGCAAAGAGAACTGTTGCTGGTGGCGCAGCGGAAACGTTTACTGGACCAGTACACAGACTCTCTTAACTACAATTGCCATGAATCTTTAGGGGACGTTATGTGTTTTAAATGTGTGCTGAATGTGCTTTAAATGTATGGTGTGGTCAAAATCTCTTCAGCAAGGAAGATCCAGGAAATGCATCACATTCCTTCCAATTGCTCAGCAGTGATTAAGTGACTAAGTGAGCAGCTTTAGCAACAGCAGTGTCTCTGTATCTGCCTAATAAACCTTAGGATGGTGCCTCCACATTTTGCTTTCTAACTTTTGTTTGTGTGACTCTTTTTAAATGAAAGCTATGAGGCTGGGATGAACCAAGAGGATGAATTATAAAAGTTGTACCCGAAAATGAACTTAATTCACTTTTTAGTTCACCTAGGAATTACAGAAACCACTTTCAGAGATTTTTGAACTAGTTCAGTGAACTTTGTCTAGGAGAAGCAGTCTAAAAGTATAGACCATCACAAAAATCCTAGATCAGTGATGGTGACCTTTTAAAGACTGAGTGCCAAAACTGCAACCCAAAACCCACTTATTTATCGCAAAGCGCCAACATGGCAATTTAACTTGAATATCTCATTTTTTTCTGTGTGTTTCACGTTTCTTCTTTATGACTGCTGTTGTATTAATAATCCTTCATAAAATTTATTGCATTACATTCTTCATTAAATTACCTTTCCAATGATATATAATTTTATGGTATAACTCAGTGCTTTTTTTCTAAAAAAAAAAATGTTTAGAGGGTACTCTCATTTTGACTCAAGAAAATCACCACCAGGGAAAAATAAATACAGTTCAAATCAGGAAAAATAAATACTTCTCCCGTTAAATTCACAAAATTTTAAGGGGTATGCGTCCCCCTGCGTCCCCACAAAGAAAACACACTGGTATTACTCCAAAACAAAGTGATGTTATGAGCCATCAAACATTGGAAATACATTTTTTCCAGAAGGTTCCACAATTTTGGCCACTAGTGTACATTGGAGGGCTGTACTAAGAGCCACCCTCTCCCAATTTTTAATATGAAATAATAATGATTATCCGCGTGCGCACATACAAATAAATATAAATAAATAAACCCAGCCCAGATGGGCAAGGTATAAAAAATTTGTTGCTGTTGTTGTTGTTATTTGCCGTGGAGGCTGCCATTTGATCACAGCCTCCACGGAATTAATTTATCTGTAGGCTTCCGCGGGAAAGTGCAACGAACATGTAAACCCAGCAGCCCCTTCTTAGGCTGCAGGCTTTATATGCTTAGTGACCTAGGAGTTAAGCCCTGCTAAACTCAAGGCGGCTTACTCTCGAGTAGGAAAAACAGACTGGCGGGAGGCCCTGGTGCATCAAAAGTCAATGTCTGCTCAGTCTCTCGCTCGCTCAGCAGGCCCTGGTGCCGCAGGCTTTGGATGGCGCACGCAAGCTCTCCTCTCCTCCTCCTCCCCCAACCCCGGCACGGAAGCTACGGCCCTGCTGGGGCAATGGCGTGCATGCCCACAGAGAGGGCTCTGAGTGCCCTCTCTGGCACACGTGCCATAGGTTCGCCACCACTGTCCTAGACCATAAAAGAGGGACCTTGTAAAAGAAGTCTAGAAATCTACCATCTGCAATTCAAGCAAAGACTTGACTTTGCTCTGGATATAGCAGTTCCAGCATGGGAGTTTTGCTTTAGCATGAGTCTCTCCTAGCCATATATCAGGCCAAATCAAGCATCCCTCTATTATCTGCCAGGAGTTAGGAACATCAGGTGTAAACCTGAGTGAAACTGCATTCCTGCAATTTGCTCCCAGCCTATAATAGGAAAGAAACTCAAGGCCTACAGAGAGTCACTCAGAACCCCTCCAGACTGGCGTTTTGTTGTGGATGTATTCTGCAACATTTTCTTAGGACTTGACACAATAATAGTGCATTAGTGGTGGATTTATTCTGCTTTATTACAGTATATGTTCTGCAATGTTTCCCTAGTGTTACCACATTATTGCTGCAACAAAATAGTGCAGTCTGGAGTGTTCCCTTTTCAGGATTTGAACTATTCCATTTCGTTATCCTACTCCCTGCCCTACCCCACCCCCAATCCATTTCACATACACACAAAACAGCCAATCAGCATTCTGCATCTACTGAGCATACTCTCTTCTTCTCACTGGTCTCCACCCCTTTTGTTTTGTTTCCCCCCCTCAATAGGTTTCTACCCTTGTCAAATGCAGGGTTCCCCCAAGCCTTCTGATAACTGCCTCTTGTGAGTTGATAAGAGATTTCTCTACACAAGTCATGGCAGTCACAGCCTGAATGAGGAAATGGTGACAGCATCCATTTATGCTCAAGGTATGCAAAAGAATGATCTTGACACATGTGACTGGTTCTAGCAGAATGGGAATGACCATTAAATAACTCCTCTGCTGAAAACTATAAAACCTTTTGATAGGCAACATGCATACTTGCTTGCATGTCCGAATGCGCACACACAGTTCCTTATCCATCAAGTAATCAAAGTCTGCTTCCATATTTGCATCTCTTCTGGATTGAAGCATCTAAATCATTTGCCTAAATCTGATTTTTAGAACATTTAAAAAAATATATTTACAGGGAAGGATTGTACATAGCTCAGTGGTCAAGCATTTGCTTTATATGCAGGAGATGCTAGGTTCAGTCCTCAGCAGCTCTCGGTGACACTGAGAGAGACCCCATCTGAAACCTTCAGAAACTGCTCCTCTACAGTGTAGACAATAATGAGCTGAATGGACCATTGATCTGATTCAGTATAAGGCAGCTTCCTATGTTCCTGTCTTAAAACTTTTTAAAAGCCAGCATAATGTACAGATACATTCAACACATTGCATTGACCTTCTAGCCTAATTTTAATTACCATACTGCACTGTAATTTAGAAAATAGTAATAATGACATGAAACCCACGGTTGGGGGGGAAACGCCTAACAAATGAGGGGGGGTGAAAGGCAGAACCTCAAACTCCCACATTCTGCAACAGAGGCACCCTATTCACTGAGGACAAAACCTCCAGCAACCTCTTCAGCAACTGCCTCTCAAACGCTAGCAAGGACTCATGGGATAGAATTCTTCAAAGTCCCTAATGGGAAAAGAAGCCCTGTGACAGCACCACCGCAGAACTGGGTTGTTGTTGTTTTTTCAAAGTACCACACAACATAGCCAAACATCTACAACTGACTGTAAAAGGCAAACAATCAACACTATCCAAAATCACTTTCCAAACTAACACTTGGCAAAGTGTAACATCTAGATCAGACCCCAACGATAAGCATTTTTTGTGGAATATTTTTACAGGAACCTGACCCTTTGCTTGGGAAAAAGTCATATATAGGAGAGAGGTTTTATACACACACAAACACACTTAATGTTTAACTATGGCTTGCATTGCGGAAGTGGCCCCTAAATCAAAAGATCCAGTTTTCAGGAGCCCACTGCTGACATTTACAGGACCTTCAATTAACTAATCAAGCCCTTTCTTACCTCCTTTTTTCCTGCCTTATTATAGTGCCATGGGGGAAAAAATTATATACTTTGCCTCTTCAGAAATGGGCTCATTCTTTTTTCAGCACTACCTATGGAGAACAAAAAGTTTTAGGTATGGGGTGAAGATAATGCTTGAAACTATAGTTTCTAGCTATATATAATTACTTTCAATGGAGCAAAATCATAATGAGAATAGCTTTATTGTCATATTTTTCACTAGTGGGTGTGAAGAGTGATTTAACTTACAGGTACTGATTATGTAATTGTATTGATATAGGGCACACAGCCTACTCTGCCTCATGAATCATCTAGACTGACAAGAGGAGGTGTAGGAAACCCCACATGCTTTTGGCTTCACAAAGGGAGAGAACAGCTTTCACAGCGAGCGATTAAAGTTCTTGGTCACAGATAGGCATGGAAGAAAGAGAACATGTCGGTTCCGATTGGTGCAATTTTAGAATTTAACCAGAGGAAGCAAACCAGCACATGTACAGTGCGGCTATCAGAACTTGCCAATGGTCTGAACAGAAAGATACACATTCAGCTAAATTGAACTGACAGGTGCACCTCAGTCAAGTGCATGGATTGAAGGCTCATAATGCCTTGCTCCAGAAAAGGACTGTTTGTGGTCAGTGCCTGGATGGGAGGTGATAGCTGTGTGTATATTACTGCTTACTCTGACTCCAGTTCACTCCCACCACTGGTGTTTGAAGCCAAGAACTACAAGATGTTAACCACTTTCCATAGGTATCTTCTCGAGAAATAATCCTGTTTGATGTGCCTTACTAGTTTCCATCTGATTTGAAAATGGATGCTGCGCTTAAATGCTGTGTGCATTTCATGCAGCCATTGCACATGCACAGATTATCGCACATGTGCAGGTGACAGTTTCAGTGAACTGGCGTTTGGCACAGGAAAACAAATTAGGTTATGAGCATAAGGTCAAAACTTTCCGGTGTAGTGGTTAAGAGCGGTGGACTCATAATCTGGGGAACTGGGTTCGCTTCCCCGCTCCTCCACATGCAGCTGCTGGGTGACCTTGGGCTAGTCACACTTCTTTGAAGTCTCTCAGCCTCACTCACCTCACAGAGTGTTTGTTGTGGAGGAGGAAGGGAAAGGAGATGTTAGCAGCTTTGAGACTCCTTCGGGTAGTAAAAAAGCGAGATATCAAATCCAAAGTCGTCGTCTTCTTCTTTGGTCTGTACAGCAGCACAAGACTGCAACTTAAAACACAGCTGAAGAGAAAAGCCTCACCATATTTTGAGCTGCCAATGTGTACGTAGCTTACTTGGGATCTGTATGTAAACCACTTCATGGAAAAAAGAGGACTATAAATGCACTTTATAATTTTTTCATACTTTACATATGCCATGTCATAAACCGAAAAGGAAAGTCCAGCACATGAGTGAAAAATGGTACAAGAATTTCAGCCGGCTGAATGTGAAAAGGGAAACAGAACCAAATACGCTCAGGTTGTCCATTGGTGCCCATCGCCAAAAATAGAATAATATACAAGACTCAAAAAGAGGTCAGACAGCTTCCACACAATCTGGATGTTTTGCAATCAAATTTTCAGCTTCATTACAAAATACTATATGAAAATGGAAGCCCTGAGGCCATTAACCTAAACTGAGAACCTAAAGACCGAAATGAGAAGAGGTGAAAAAGTTCTGATCTAAAAAAAACCCTATTTTATTAACTGTAACTTTTGGCTCCATGGGAACACTTATGAAAGTATGGGAATCAGACATTGGTAAAAACAATTCAGGTTAATGACTTGAACAAATTTTGGGAAACTTGCCCACTGAAATCAGTATCCAGCTTTTTTCAAGAAAACACACTCAAATTTCTCCACAGGTGGTATTGCATGCCAAGGCAACTATCTCAAATGTTCTCATCAATACCACCATTATGTTGGAGAGGCTTCAGGTAACGTGGCACAATGGCACATGCCATTACCGATGGTGATTGTACCATTGTTAAAAAGTTCTGGAAGTTGGTTCACGCAGAAATGACTAATATTTCTAAGGAACAGATTATATGTTGGCCTAAACAGATGCTGTTAAATATTTTTGATGGGGGGAAAGCTAACATATTATCAAAGGAAATAATGGTTTATATGATTGTAGCAGCCCGTCTTGTTCTTACAACTCAACTGATAACAGCTCAAGATCTCATGCTGGACAGGGGGTATCATTCTTTATGGAACATGGCAGTAACAGAAAAAATCATACATCAATTAAAATTTAGACAAGGACAAGAATCACTTTTAAATTATATAACATTCCTTTATTTATTTTACAGAAAACAATATATTGTTACACACTATCCCAATATCCCAATGGTGCGCGATTCCAGGGGTCCAGGATTTGTGTTTCTTTTGGAAATGAGGCACAGTGGAGACTGTGGTATCTTTATGACATATGGTTTATTTACACATATATACAACCTGAACTTATGACGGAGGGGTTCAAAGCATTCCCATTGTTTCTCCCATTGCTCCAGTGTCCAATTAAAATTGTCAGCCCACATTATTCTCTGACCACCTACTCTCCAACTTGCCGCAGCTTGCAAGCTGCAGCTGTTCCCCTCCAGTTTGCATCATCCTCAACTACAATCCTGAATCTCCCTCCTCAGTACTCTAGTATTGTGTTCTGCTAAATACCCCGAGCTCAGAGAAGGGCTGCAGCCATTTGCTGGCACAGAGTCTTTGCTCTGCTGGTAACCCATCTGCCTGCCCTTGTTCCCTGCTAATGGCCCATCTTTAGCAGCACAATACAAAGCTGGCTCCTGGCTTGCATTTTAACATGCTAAATCCAGAGTTTGGCAGCCAGGAATGAGAAGGGGAGCCCGGGCACTCTATAAGCTGATAACACTATTTTCTAGACAACTGTCATCACAAGCTTGGCATATGTGGAAATATACTTGACTGGATCATGCAATGTTTTGGTGCTGTCTTTTTCTTGAGTTTAATCCTGATGATCTTCTTTTGTAACCGAACTTTTACATTTGTCCATTATGACTTTTGTATGCCATGCATGCCTAGAACTATGTTTGCTTTCTCATGCCTTTTTATGTTCCCTTTCTCGTTTGTAATTGAGATGTTGCTTTTCCTGTTCTATACCTATTAAAAATACAATGATAATGATGATGATGATGATGATGATGATAATAATAATAATAATAATAATGTCAATTCCAGAAGGGCAACCCAGGCAATTGAGGCAGATGCAGGAAGTGGTGGAGGAAGGGGAGTGCAGAGGGTGTGGTCCACCTCAGGTATCATCACTGGGGGGGGGGTGACAAAATGAATTTAAAATAAATAAAAAATAAATAAATAATTTATTCATTTATTAAATAAATAAAAAATAAAAAACTTTTTAGGAGTGATGTGGTGGCTTAGGCACCTACAGGTTCCGCACTGCCTGAAAAAGAAGCGTGAGACTTGCGTCTGCGTACTGCCTCCCCCTCAGCCGCCCTACAGCTGAGGGGGAGGCAGCGGAGAGGCTCCAAGCGTCAGAGAGGTTTGCCCCACCCCCATGGGCGGATCACCCCACCCCCATGGGCAGTTTGCTTCCCCCACGGATGGATCGTCCCACCCCCATGGGTGGATCACCCCATCCCCGGCTGCAGGGCACGGTCCCGCACCAGGCACCCAAGCGGCTAGCTAAGCCACTGGATGGAGGGAGAGAAGCAAGTACTGGGATTGATAAGACCAACGTTTGCAGAGCCAGGGATCAAAGTAGGAGCAGGCTTGAGCAAGCAAGGCAAGGAATGCTTTTTCAAAACACCAAGGTTTATAATCCTATGCACACCGACCTGCAAGTAAGTCTAATTGAGCATAATAGGGATTGCTTCTGAGACAGTTGTGTTCTGCATTTGTTAGCAGAAAGGGAGGTTTACCTAGCGACTAAAGAAAAAGTAGAAATTAAGCCCAGCTCTCAAAAAGCCTGAAGTCTGAGCCTGACTGTGGGCCAAAAAAGTAGTCTCTCTCTCTTTTTTCCTTCTTCTTCTTCTTCTTCTTCTTCTTTTTGCATGGAAGGTATTTATGTCTTTTAAGGCTCAGTGCAAGAGGAACATCACATCAGCAGGCTATCTGCTCTCCATACTTTCATCCTTAAATCATGCCTTCAAGAATAAGAGCCTAAGTTGAGTCCTGCTGGATCAGGCCAATGGCTCATCTAGTCCAGCATTTAATTCTCACTCTAGCCAACCAGGCAACTATGAGAAGCCCACAAGCAGAGTGTGTGCACAACAGCATTCTACCCTCTTCTGATTCCCAGCAACTGGTACTCAGGGGCAAACTGCCTCTGACAGTGGATGTAAAGCAAAACCATTATGGCAAGTAGACACTTATGGCCTTCCCCTCCATTGATTTGTCAATCTAATTCTCTTTTATAATTGTTCAAGTTGGTGGCATCTGTATTCCAGAGTTTAATGGAATTCGGCAGATGAATCCTTATACCTTCACTTAAATTATCACATTTCACTTATCAGCAGTGCTTTTTTTTCAAAAAAAAAAAAGTTTAGGGGTACTTTCATTTTCCTACTCATATTGAAATACCGCCCCTCAATGAAGCCAAACTTAGATTCACAAAATGTTTAGGGGTATGCATACCCCTGCGTACCCCCCATAAAAAACACTGCTTATTAGTATAGATCACTTATTTTACTGAAACAAATCATTTTGTAATTCATGATTTTCTTGGTCTCTTCTGCTATGGATAACTAAGAAATTCTTTGATGCCATCTAGTGGTGACTCGTTATTCTACAAAGATGCTTTATGGAGGGGAAAAACAACCATCAGTATCACTTCTTCCGAGTAGAAAATCATATGTGTCCATATGTACACTGTCAACTGTAATGAACACACACGTCTATTTTCACTCATGCTGCAACATATTCATGCATCTGTCACAAATGGCATTAAGATGGAGGTAGGGATATTATCATGTGTGAATAAGTGCTCTGAGAAAACAGTTTCCTATTATAGTATACCCTGGTCCATATGCAGATATAAGGATCTATGTGTTATATAAAATAAAAGGATGGTAGAATAGACTTTCCTACAAAGGTGAAGTTTCAATACTATTGTAAACAAGGATGGACTACTCGTATGAAATGGCTTTTGTGTAATCAAGCAGTCACAAGCTAAGGATCCATGCACACAGAACATTGTGGAAGAACTTCAGGGCAGAGAAGAAGAAGAGGAGGAGGAGGAGGAGGAAGAAGAAGAAGGTGAACTCCCTGCATCAAACCATATGTGCCATCAGAGTGGTCTCATTACCAAAGTCTCTGTGAAACTCTGTGCTGGCAAAAATACAGAAATAAGGGGAGTGTTCTATAATGTACCATATTTTTCAATGTATAGCATGACCCCATGTATGATATGTCCCCTATTTTGGGGGAATTGGAAAAAAAAAACCCACTACACCCTGATGTTGAAGTTTGCTGAGCTGTTGAGCTATTTTCCAACGATCCCCCGCTCTGACACCGTATTAGCCTGTGTTTAAGACGACCCCCAATTTATCACTAAAAAAAATCATTAGAAAAGGGCTTCCTATACATGGAAAAATGCGGTAACTAGGCCAGGCCTGAGTGGGAAATAAGAGCATGACAATTGTGAGAACGGACAGAGAGTGAAACAACAGAGTTGCAGGAAACTACTACTCAAGTAGACTCACTGAAATTAATGGGAATGAACTTGGGTCAATTTATGTCAAAGTGTGCACTATAAGTAAAAATTAGCTGAATACAACTCATAATGTAAAGCCTCAAGATGAATGTGTATCCTCTGACACTGTGAAATCACAAGCCCTTCTTATCTATACTGCAAGTCCCAAGGCAATGACAAGAGGAAGCAAAGCTATCACAGATACTTTGCTCTTTCTTGTTCACAGATAAGATCTCATCTTTACCGAAACACATGCAATGGACAAATTTTATGAATCTTTCTCCTGTAAGTTTTGATTGGAGGAGAAAAGCAGGTACATGAGGTTGAAACTGGAAGTTGACAGGGTTGGGGCAATTTAACCTGTTGGTAGCAGGGACTATTTGTCAATGGCAATCATCTGGACTTCCGGGTTGGCGCCATCGCCGAATGGCGGACTCCCTCCGAGCTCCGGAGGGAGCCGGCTCGGCAGGGGCTGGGTTTTACCGCACCGGCGATGCGGGGACCCTTAGAAACCACGGCCACGGGGGCCGTGGACTTGGAGACTCGGCTAGCACCGCTAGCGCCCTCCCGACTCGTGAAGGAGCCTTTTTAAAGGCTACGGATCGGGTGCCGGGGAGAAGCGTGGTGCTTTGAGTCCTCTGCCACCCCTGCCGAGCGAAGCCGCATGCCATCCGGCGGAGAGCGCTGACTTCTTCCATTGAGAATTTGGACTTTTAACAACAACCCGTGAGTAAATTGGAAATCGGGTTTAAAAGAAGAAAAATTTTTTGGATTTGAGACGAGCGGGGGGGGATCTAAAAAGGAAGTCAGTCCCCCTCCCTATTGTAGACATTTTAAAACAAGGATTGGGAAGCCAAGGCCCAAAAAGAACGGTATCTTTGCTAAAATCAAGAATTCCATGATGGGAAAGTACAAGAATTGTGCTGGAGGAAGAATTGAAGGAGAAGGAAAATGCACCCCCCTCCCTGGGAACCGGGGCGATTGAGGAGTGAGCCTGGTGAAAAGAGCCGGTGATTTTGACAGCTGTCAAAGTAGCTGTCAAAGTCGGAATTTTAAAGAGGATTTTATTACAAGGACCTTGCTGGTCAAATTTGTTACAACTTGATATAATTTGTTAAGACTTGAATACAAAATGGCGAAAATACGGAGAACAATCGGATTTTTGGAAACAAAGTTACAACAACCCCCCTAGAGGAGCTTCGGGACATTACAAAGATGGGCGTAAGCCGGGAAAAATACAACACTTCGGAATTTCACAGAACTGGTTATCTCCTGGGAAAGCTGCAAAACTGAAACTGAATCTCGTCTACAGGGTGTTTAGACTAAAAGGAGACAACAGAATACTTTACTGAAGAAGGAAGGGACTGAACGCAAGTTTTTGTTCCTGAATAACAACAACCCATGTAGAGTTACTAAACTTCTGAATAAGAAAGTTTTAGCAGCGGAACAAGAGGAAGCTGGACTATAACCTTGAAAGAACAATGGGGGGAATTTTATAATTTGACATTTTTAAAGATTTAGGAATTAATTTTTAAAAAGTAATCCTAAAAATGGGAAATAATTCTGCAAGGAGTTGGGGAAAAAATGGGATTGATGGACTTAAGACTTCCAGGCTGGAAACATAGATTGGAGGATAAGGGAAATTAAACCGGGGAAGGGGAGGGAGAATTAGAATCCAAAGGCTTGCAACTATTTTCTGAATTGGTTTTCTTTTTTCTAATATATTTCTTATTTTTTTTTATACTTTTATTCTGTGTGCTTTTACTTTAATGGGAAAAAAGGGGGACATTGTGGAAAGAAAAGGGGGCGGGCTATGGGGAGAGATCTTTTGTTTTTTTTTATCAAGGGTGTTGCATAAGGTTTGTATAAATTTAAATTTGAACAATGGGGTATATAAATTGTGCTTTAAATCAGAAACAGAACTTGTGGAAACAACAATATGAAAGGGGAATACGGTAGGGGTGGGGGAAGGGGGGAGTCCCAGAAAGTGGATGTTTGAAAATAAGGTTCTGAATGTATCTTCATAATTTCTTTTCTTCTCTTTCTGTATTTTGGAAACTTCAATAAATATTATTTAAAAAAAAAAAAAATATTTGTCAATGGCAATCATCAAAGACTTGTGATAGCTCTTACCAATGCACTGGAACTAAGTATCCACACCTCTGACTGCCATGTATTATTTAATATTTAAAATGAGAATCCTAAGTGGGAGAAAGGAAAAACGGGATAAAGAAAATACACAAACGCTTCCCAGCTACTAGGCTACTACTTCCAGATAAGTGACTGCTAGGGCTACCAAATCATGACCCATCAAGTGGAATTGCAATTGACTAGTGCGGGTTCTATCCTTTTTCTGAATGTACATCCAGTTACATCCAATATACTAAAACCAGTAGGGATAACGTAGTTGCCATAGTGGGGGAGGTTCAATTTACCTGAATGGCTGTTTAAAACTAAGCACACATTCACTATAACTTTGCAATGGGAGCAGTTTAGTCATCCCATGCCTTTCTAACGTTTTAATCTTTTAATTAGTACAGGAATGCTTTTTCAGCTACATTTTCAAAATATGAAAATAGTGAAATACAACGTAAAAACAAAAGTCTTATAGTGCCATAACACTGTAAAGCTGATTTTAGAAAAGTGGTTAATGGGACTGGAAAGGATATCCAAAAGGATCTGTAGTAAGACAAACTGTGCTTGCTGTCTCTCAAAATGAAATCTGGCAATTACTGGTCACATCTTAGCAATCACGGCCAACATCGCCTAGGTGAGATGCAGTGCTGCAGATGCCAAGGAAGTCTGGCAGCCATATTTTTAAGCTGAGTCTCATGGTTGGTTGGCTGAAAGTTGAGGAGATATGGGACATTTGCTAGCATTCATCTCTACACTGTAGTTACCAATGGGAGTCTTGTGACTCATCTGATGGATGAATTAATGAAACTGGAAATTATATTAATCATTATCACAATTTTGCATACCTAAAATTAGACTGTCCCCTCAGACCAAATATCTTTTAGTTTGCAGCTAAACCTGAATGACTAGTTTCAAAGCACAGGTGCAAGAAACAAAAATTGTATCGGTTGGATGCCGCACCAAGCCAAATCCTACCTATGTTCAGTTGACTCACATTTAATTGGGCTTCTGCTCAATCTGAAACTCACATTCAAATGCATCTGAAAAGACAAACCATTAAAAGTGTGAAACAAGGAAGAGGGAAATGAAGAGCAATTGAGCCTGTGCCGCACTTCAGAGACCAAGGAATGTGGCAGAATGATCTTGCATTCGTATAAACACATTATACTTGTGACCCACATTAGAGCAAAGTAACGCAAACGTACAGGCAACATCTGAGCTCTCCCCAGTGAAGCCGCATGGTCACACAGCAGGGGAAATATCATTCCCAGGCACTGCTGCTCACGTAGCTACTTATTATCCGAGCAACCCTGTAACAAGAGACCTGAAATTGCTGTTTTGTGAAAAAATTCCTGCTGCTAAGAAGGTGGCATGTTTGAATTTAAAAGGCACCCAGCACAGCCAGAGGTTATTTCTGGATCAAAACACTCACACAAGGATGTAAGAATATAATAGAAGAGGGCTGTATTTTAAAAAAGTTATATTTTATGGCAAACATCAAAGTGATACACCTAAGAAGTGGTAAGTTGGAAGTTTGAATATGTGACACTTAATTACCACAGAACTATTAGGTGAGCCAGTTTAATATTGATCTCTGGTCTAAAGCATTACATACCAGGAATTATCTTTTAATTTTGTAATTAAGGCTACAAGGCTTTCCTTGCCCACTTATTTGAAAGTAAGTCCCATTAGATTCACTGGAAAACAATCTACAGTGGTACCTCGGGTTGAGAACTTAATTCATTCTGGAGGTCTGTTCTTAACCTGAAACTGTTCTTAACCTGAGGTACCACTTTAGCTAATGGCGCCTGCCGCTGCTGCCGTGCCGCCTCTACACGATTTCTGTTCTCATCCTGAAGCAAAGTTCTTAACCCGAGGTACTATTTCTGGGTTAGAAGAGTATGTAACCTGAAGCGTCTTTAACCTGAAGCGTCTGTAACCCGAGGTAGCACTGTATGGTTCTCTGTACAAACATATATTTAAATGTTTTGGGCAAAGCTGCACAGATAGCATTTTATCTGAACGTTGTGCTTGCTATTTTGGAGACGAATTAGATTATCTTGTAGTATCCGTTGTGTCAAGAAGGAACTCTTGAAAACACAGTGTGCAGCTGTTATGAATATATCAAACAACTATGTGGTAGCACATTTCCTGAATGTCTAGTTATGCATCATGTTTCCAGTCAACCTAACAAGGCTCAGTGCAGCTGTAACACTAGTGATCAGCTAACCATGGCCAGATTGGAAGTGCACCAATAGCTGCATGGGCCTAGTGCTCTTAGATGCAGAAGAAAAAATGGAAGAGATGCGGGAGGTGAGGGGTCACAACTGCTATAGTGGCCGGAAAAACAAAAAAAACACACAAAGTAAACTATGAGGAGTTTATATGTGGTAGAGAAATAGAGCCAGAGTATTTACAGTTCATTAGAAAGACAAAAAGAAAACCCTTTTATTGCCTCAGTAGGGGTGCTAACAAATTGCTTCGCAAATGAAGATATCTCATCATTAAAGGAGCAAATCTCTGGAAATAGTATCCTTGGAGCAAACAGCTGCAGGATGCTTTAGCCGCCCAGAGTGACTGGGGCAACTCAGTCAAATGGGTAGGGTACAAATAAAAAATTATTAAGCTGAGATTCCTGCATTGCACAGTCTCTTCCAGTTCTATAATTCTATAACGCTATCAAGTTAAATTACTGTGCACTGAATTTTCACCCTACCTCTCACAATCAGTTTCCGAGATTTTAAAATGAAACAGTAGTGTTCTCACAAATCACATCCCATTTTTAGAAAACAGCACATGGGAACAGCACACTTCAGGGAATCAATATTTAATTTACGACATATACAACTTTACTATAACGGGGAAAGAGCCTGCTGCTGGGTCAGGTCAATGACCCGTCTAGCCCAGCATCCTGTTCACACAGTAGCCAACATGAAGGTTTGGAAGCGTTACCCTTTTAATTAAGACTTCATAATTCAGCTTGCCTTATAGGAAGCCAACACACTGGAGCTTATTTGTCAGTAAAGGGGTGCGCGTGTGTGTGTCAGCTCTTGTTTATGCTGCAAAGCTTGGGGCGCAAACTGACAAGCTGTAAAATGCGTGCACCCTGCCCCTCTCTTGCGATCCTCCCCGCAATTGCTACCCCAGAGAGTACATCCCCTGGGCTTGCAAGCAGTTAGGACTGCGATCCTGCAGCCATCTACTTAGGGGAAAGCAATGGGGTTTTACTAGCAGGAACGCAAGTATAGCGGAGCGAGGCGCCTCCCGTTTCGGTGGCTGATATTCCGCTCCCCCCCCCCCCAGCCCCGCGCAACCTTCCCCGGCTGTGCTTCGGTAACTTGGGGCGAAAATGCACGTCCCCCGGTGAACAAGCCAGGCTCAAACTGAAGCCAGTCCCCGGCGAGCGAGAGGTTTCGCCGCTACGACCCCGCGTCGCCCCGAAGGCTTCGGACCGCGGGAGGTGAAGGGGAGCGAAGGCGCTGCAACCGCCTCCCTCCTACGGCTAAGAGACTGAATGAGTGAGAAGAGGAGCACCAAGACAGCAGCAGCCGAGCGTCCGATTAAGAGATGTCCCTCGGAGATCCGGGAATTCTGCTTAATTAAGGCAAGAGCAGCCGAGCGTCCGACCAAGCGATCGGAAGGACCAGGGGCGGGGCGGGGCGGGGCGGGGCGGAGCTTCCTCCTCGCGTCCTTGGCCGTCTTTGTGACGCAAGCGGATGCTGGAGTTTTGAATGCTCGGGCGGTTATTTTGGAGTGGACGTGCGAGCGGGAGGGTGCGGGTCCGCCCGCTTTACGGATCGCGCAGGTGAGCCTGACGTGCGCGGGGCAGGAATGGTGGCCGCGGGGGTTGGGAGAAGGGCGCGCGCAGGGAGGGCGTTTTTCCCGCCTTTCACGCGGCGCTCCGGGAGATGCCGAAGCATCGGCCCGTCCAGCTCAGTATTGCCTGCACGGGCTGGTAGCTGCTCTCCGGGATTTCAGGCAGGGAGCGCCTGCCAACCCTGAGAACGTGGGACATTTTGCATGCAAAGCAGCTGCTTTGGCATTTAACTGCGGTTCTGCAGCATCCTTACACGAGAGTAAACTGCTGTGGGGTTTACTTTGGAATGCCAGTTGCTCTTGTGCTCGGGTCCCGTTTGCGGGTTTCCCACAGGCATCTGGTTGGCCACTGTGAGAATAGGATGCTGGACTAGCTGAGCCATTGGCCTCATCCCGAGGGCCCTTGTTTTCTTTCTCCCCGTGGGTTTCCTTCGGAGTAAATATTCACTAGGATCCGGGTGCAAATCATGGTTGATATAGGAGGGTGATGCTGATGTTCCTGGGCGCATCCTACGGTCTGAGTGGTGAGAAGCACTTACCTGACTTCAGTTTCCTTTGGTATTATTATTACTACAGTGGTACCTCGGGTTACATACGCTTCAGGTTACATACGCTTTAGGTTACAGACTCTGCTAACCCAGAAATATTACCTCGGGTTAAGAACTTTGCTTCAGGATGAGAACAGAAATCATTCTCCGCTGACGCAGCGGCAGCGGGAGCCCCCATTAACTAAAGTGGTGCTTCAGGTTAAGAACAGATCTCCGGAACGAATTAAGTACTTAACCTGAGGTACCACTGTATTGCTGTCAATTAAATTTGTATTCCGCCCTGAGATCTACAGATGAAGGGTGGTACAACATAAAAATACAATATAAAAAAGACAAAATGCACAATAAAAATAGGAACAAAGGCAAACCAAAAAATCTCCCCTCCTACTACACATTTAATTGAATGTGAATCAGCAAAGGCTGGTTGAAGAGGAATGCTCTATGCCTGCTGCCTAAAGGTATATACTGTACTGTAATTAAAGTGCCAGATACTGGATGTTTTACTGGTGTTCTGTAATATTGGAGTACATTTATAAGTATTCCACATCCTATATGTAGAGAGAGAAACCACACACTATATGTAGAGAGAGAAAGAGCATCCTGGCTGGATGGTGGAAAAGAAGAAAGATATACTGTACAGCCCCCTCCCAGCTCTTCTTTCATTCAGATGGCAACATACTGTTGTCTAGTAACAAGTTTTTCGAGTGGTTGACAGAGTTACTTCTGCTCAAAAAAATACAGTAGGAGAATCTTTAACATGCTTAAAAGAAGAATTTTTTTTGAGGGACAGCCATGCTACAGAAAATACCATTAAGGCTGATGAATTACAGTGTAATCCTGTGCATATCAGACTTCCTGTGTTTTGTGCAAGACTTACTCCCTAGTCATGCACTCTTACTTGAAAGTAAGCCCCATTGAATTCAGTTGGGTGTGCTTTTAAGTAAACATGCATAGTATTGTGAAGTTGGTTCAAAGTAGATTATGCTAAAGTAAGTTTCTTAGCTTTAAGGTAGGATAAAACTCCTATTTGTTTGCTTTAAAGGGCTGTTTACTGAGGATTTTATTTTATACAGCCCTTCTTTCTTCCCACTGATGCCAGTTTTCTATATAATAATAATAATAACAATAATAATAATAATAATTTATTATTTATACCCCGCCCATCTGGCTGGGCCTCCCCAGCCACTCTGGGCGGCTTCCATAGAAACCAAAAATACAGTAAAATATCACACGTTAAAAACTTCCCTGAACAGGGCTGCCTTAAGATGTCTTCTGAATGTCAGGTAGTTGTTTATCGCTTTGACATCTGCTGGAAGGGTGTTCCACAGGGCGGGTGCCACTACCGAGAAGGCCCTCTGCCTGGTTCCCTGTAGCTTTGCTTCTCGCAATGAGGGAACCGCCAGAAGGCCCTCGGCACTGGACCTCAGCGTCCGGGCAGAATGATGGGGGTGGAGACACTCCTTCAGGTATACTGGACCGAGGCCGTTTAGGGCTTTAAAGGTCAGCACCAACACTTTGAATTGTGCTCGGAAACGTACTGGGAGCCAATGTAGGTCTTTCAAGACCGGTGTTATATGGTCTCGGCGGCCGCCCCCAGTCACCAGTCTAGCTGCCGCATTCTGGATTAGTTGTAGTTTCCGAGTCACCTTCAAAGGTAGCCCCACGTAGAGTGCATTGCAGTAGTCCAAGCGGGAGATAACCATGGCTGATATAACCATATGTTATATGGTAACCATATGAGATAACCATATGTTTGAAATCCCCAGGAATATGATTTTCCACATTTTTTTTTTATTGTGACAGAGCTCTTTCTACATTTAACAGCTAGCATTTTATATTCAAAAACATTCTTAAATTCAACACTTGACATTACAATTAAAACAAAATAAATTTAAGGGGAAAACAAGGAAACAATAGGGTTTTCATTCAGAGCTCTAAATAATAAAATTTTCACCTGTCAAAAAGTTAAAATCATTAATTGAATCATTTTATACTGTGGCTTTTGAAGGTAAAATTGTAAATTAAAACAATTTAAAGCAGAAAAACAAAATCACAGATAATGGGAAAGAAGAATGCCTACCATCAACTACAATTGTGCTACACTATGTCCTTTCCTGGATGGGGATAGTTTGATCACTACGGGAATTCTCACACTGGGAACCTCCCCTATGCATTAGTGTAATGCACTAAAGTGGGGCTATTTCACAACTGGGACATCATCACTGAAGAGTCCCTAAATCCCAGTTACCCACCTCAGCTTTGAAAATGACATCTAGGAGTAGAGCCTGAAATGCAGAACTTAAAGAGCAGGCAGGTTCATAGTCTGGAAACATGTCATACAGGAATTCAGCTGGTGCAAACAAACCATTTCCCATCATTTCCTTTATGTTAGGAAAAGCTTTACCTGTTGAATTTCTGTATGCCACACAGTTGTCGATGCCAGAAATAAAAAAACAACTCAACCCAGGGAAGCACTTACAAAAAGAGAATAGCATTTGTTCCCCTTTGTGCCATTATTTTGCAAGGCTGGAAGGTGACAAGGAGCCATTTTTCAGTTCATTTCTCATTTGTCTCTTCCTTCCCAACCACTGTGGTGATGCTCTCAGTCATTCACTGCCCTAAGCAGATAACACCCCTTTACTGACTCTTCCCCACTGGGCCTTTAAAGCCCTAAACAGCCTCAGCCCAGTATACCTGAAGGAGTGTCTCCACCCCCATTGTTTAGCCCGGACACTGAGGTCCTCCTCCAAGGGTCTTCTGCTGGTTCCCTCACTGCAAGAAGTTACAGCGAACCAGGCAAAGGGTCTTCTTGGTAGTGGCAACCCTCCCTGTGGAACACCTCCCCCCCTTTCAGATGTCAAGGAGATAAAGAACTACATAACTTTTAGAAGACATCTGAAGGTAGCCCTGTATTGGGAAGTTTTTAATGTTTGATGTTTTATTATGCTTTGATATATGCTGTGAGCTCCCTAGAGTGGCTAGGGAAACCCATAAAATTATTATTACTGTCAAGTTGATCACTGTGACTTAGCAACTGTTTATGGTTGGAGCACTCTTTTCTATAAGTAGTGAAAGGGCTGAGGCAGTTGACGTATTTCAGCATCCATATATTACACATGTGCTTCTGTTTCATAGGGTTATCTTCTCTGTTTTCACTGAACACCCCAGAACCTTAGGCTGAAATATCTTCCTTTTTCTAGTGAGATTTCTTAAGTTACTGTTTGGGTTCCAGTCTAAGTAGGTTTGTAAGCTGTAAGTCCAAAGTACTAGGAAGCAAGTCCTGTTGAATTCAGTGGACAGTTCTGAGTAAACTGAGCTAAAAGACTCTAAGATACTTCCTAAGTTCAGGAATGTTAAGTCATTTCAGATTTGCAGTGTATAATACATGCAGGCTGGTTATTATTGCTTGGAGCTGTCCTTCAATTTAGAGAGCATTTCCGCTAAAAACGGAATATGATTTGCTAAACAAATAGCCCAGTGGTTTCCTTTCAAGTGGTAGCATTAGGCTGTCACAAACCACAATGTGAACTTAAGACCATTTCATATTTAAATTCAGGACACATACAGTGAACTGAAATGGCATCTGTGAAAGCTCCTGAAGTGCAAAGCTTGTCTTTGTTGCCTGTTAACAGAAGGGAAAACATGCATTTGAAATTCTGTCTCCTTTCCTTGTTTTGTTTGTTTAGAACATTTTATTTAAAACTGACTGTGGCAGTATAGATTTGACTTTGAAATCAGAGGCTGCTCCAAAATAAGTTTGGTGTTTTTTTAATACACACAACATTTTTTCCATAGTTCTCAAAAGTGACTGTTAGCTGCAGGTGTTCTATTGTTTTATCTCAGCAGTGGGGAACCTTTGGCCCAGGAGGGGTCCAAATTTTACCCACAAAGCCGTTTTCTCCAAGCCATGCCCCAAGTCATTTTTCTATTTATTTTTTATTTCATAAAATTTTTGTACCACTTGATTTGGGAAAATCTTCAGAGTGGTTTATATGACATCAGGTGTGGGGCAGTTAAAAACATGGCTGCAAACGAACAACTGGGAGCTGTAAAGCAGGCTTCTTCAAACTCAGCCCTCCAGATGTTTCGAGACTACAATTCCCATCATCCCTGACCACTAGTCCTGCTAGCTAGGGATCAAGGGAGTTGTAGGCCAGAAACACCTGATGGCCGAGTTTGAGGAAGCCTGCTGTAAAGTGTACTGTTGCTTCTTTCTTGGTAAGCAGGGCTTCCAAGACCTGCTAGGGTTGGTTCCATTCAGGAGTACTCAATCAGAGCTCCCAGGTGGGGTGGATCCCTGGCAAAATTGGGATTTGAAGTCAGCACCAATCAGCTGTTTGGTGTGTCTTCAGGCCCCAGTGAGAACAGGGAACTCCGGAATGTAGCTTGTCCCTGCTTGAAAGCAGGGTGTGAAGAAAATGGTGTTCGGCAATGACTTCAAGCGCTACTTGGACTTGAAGAGGTGCAGCAAAAGAGGCAAATAGGTTCTCTGAAATCATGGTGACATCAGGTGATTGACAGGTGGACAGTCCCACCCACCTGTCAAAGTGGCTTGCCAGAGGTGAGGAAGCTCAGGATACAGCCCCCCAGCTGGATCCTTTTCTTTGCCATTGTTTTATCTGAAGTCATGACACCATCTCAAGTTTGAAATAAAACCTGCCTTGTTACGTTTATTCATTTTTTATAAAAAGTATCAGCCTTGACTTATGAAATGTATTTTTGTAGCCCATGTTGTACCTGTCTGGAAATAGAAAAATAAAGCTTTTAAAACAGAGTTTTGATTACTTAGAATGATCCAGATAACCCAAGTTCCACCCCACAAAAAAGCCTGCAGAGGAAATAAAAGTTTGCTAAAGATCATTAAGACTCTGTGCACATGCATACCTTTCTTTATCCATCTGCTGAATTTAGGAAACTTCTGCTGTGATCCTCAAGATGCTTACTCAGGAGTATTTTGCTTATTTCTGGGTAGACAAGTATTTAGGATAATAAAATATTCCCAGTTTCTTTTTCTGTAATAGGAATGATCGAAGATAGCGAAGGTTGTAACCTTTCCCATCTGCTTCTGTCCATGTTACACAGGAAACCCTACCTGTACAGATGATATCAGTTGAAATACTTAGAGCTAGTGGATCTTGAATGCCTTTGGAAATTATTGAGAAAAGAATATTTTTTCAGGAGAGGTAATCAAAAAACAAAAAAGATTTGTGATTTGGTTGTTTTGTATAGTCAGCTAAATACTGTTGCCAACGCAGAGGCCTTTTGCCAATTTCAAACCAATGTCCCTCTTGGAAGCCATCCTCTGAAGTGGGGGTGGGCAGAGAGTTATCTCTTGTTGGAGCTCTGTTTGTGGAATAAAATCCCTGCAAGCTGTCTTTTGAGCAGCAGGCAAAAGCCTTATTTTTGCAGACCTGTTTTCTCCCAAATGGATGATCCTGCATGGAGCTTATAACTAGGATTTCTATGTAGTATCTGTTTCAGAACTTTTTATTGGTGCATACTGTATTCCTAAAACAAATAAAATTAGCTTTTCATTAAAACTTAACATATGGTCAGTGTAATGCAGCGATAGTGGTGCAAATTCATTAGTCTCCTTTCCAGCTAGCCAAGCTAAACTGTTGTGATATCTTTTGCTTGTTGGAGAAGTGGGACATTGGAGGCTAACCTAAACTGACATATTGTGTTTGGGAAGAAGATTTTAAGCAAAGTATTAACCTTACACTAGGCATGGAAGATACTTGCATCTTGGGGTTTGCTGTGTTGCAAAGTGTCTTATTTTACAGGCTTAGAAATTCAACTTACCACTGATATATTTTATTGGGTAACAATCTACTAGAGTGATACCCAAGGGAGCATTCCAAGTCATTCCAAGGGAGCAAGAGGTATTTATAATGGCAAAATACCCTTTTATATAAGCTTACTGGCTCATGAGGTACCTTTCTGGAATGTTGGATAACAACTGTACTGTCCCAGAGCAAGAGCCTTTATGACCTAATTGCTCCAAAGTAATAACCTTTGTGACCTGTTATCTCATCTCACTGCTTGCCTCTTCAGTTGACACAAAAACTCAACTCCCCTCTCATCCCCTCCCCTACCCCTCCTTCCCTCTTTTTTTGTTTTTCTTCACTTGTTCCTTATCATCTTATTTTTCTGGATGAAGACTGAAGGCAGGACTCTCAGCTGACTCACAGAGACAAAATAGCTAACTGCAAGGACCCTAGGAGCTTATTTTCTTCCAGATAATTTTGTACCACCGAAAAGATAATGTATTTGCTTTTCTGAATTTCAAGTTTATTCTAAAAATGTTGTTGTAGCTACTTTTAAAAATAATGGCAAATTTCAATGAACTACTGATTAATACAAAACCTGAAGCCAGATTTGTCATGACAGCAGAAAAGTATACTGAGTAGTTAAACCAATAATTCTGTTTCCTGTACTTTGTTTTTAATTTGAAACAGAACACTGGGTATGGTACTAGACTAAAAAGACTAATATCAGGTATGCTGCAACTGATTTTTTTTCTTTCTTCCATATTTAACAGTTGGAAGGAGAACGCTAGGATGAGTGATAACATTGTTGGCTGCCTTCAGAAACTGAGTAAGTACCGTGCATGTTTACTTAAACAATTAATGCAGGCTTCCTCAATCTTGGCCCTCCAGGTGTTTTGAGACTACAATTCCCATCATGCCTGACCACTGGTCCTGCTAGCTAGGGATCATGGGAGTTTCAGACCAAAAACATCTGGAGGGCCAAGGTTGAGGAAGCCTGAATTAATGTAACCAAATGCCAATCATGGATTTGTACAAAAAAAAGAACTGTGTTTTTAATGCTAGTGCAATTTGCCATTTCAAATTCACATAACAATTGTTTCAGGGGCTAGATAATTAACTATTCTTGGACATTGTCACTCTGCCCCATTCTTAATAAGCCTAGCTGTACCAAGGAGCTAAAGGTTCCATACATTGTTCTCGTCCCCATTTTATCCTCTCAAAGGTACTGTGAAGTAGGTTAGGCTGAGAGATGGTCAAGGTCAACCAGTAAGATTTCTAGCTGATGGAATTTGAACCTTGGTCTCCCAAGTCCTAATCTAACCTCTGTACCACACTAACCTGCTACAAACAAGTACTGCAGTAATTACTGGCAGACGGAATTTGAAAGATTTACTTAAACTGATACCTAACCTTGCGATTAGATTTGTCCTTCCCCTGCAGTCCCTTCCCCAAATCTTCAGACATAGAATGCTTCATCCTCTATGTATCATGTTCTTGGCTTTGTTATCCGTACTGGATCAGTCACTAAAACCCCCATGTTGGACAATCTACATTGTTCTAGCAATTTTGTTTTAGTTCTGATTTTTGCTATTGAACTCAACAACTGGATGCAATGTTTCCGTATTTTTCAAGAGGGAGTGTATGTGTCTGTGGTTGTGAATTGCCACTGGTCCAGAAATATGGGTGACCTCGGTGCCAAAACAAGTTCAGCACAGAGAAATGCACCACAGGGAGCTTCAGGGTCATGCTCCCCTCATTCAGTGCTTCCAAACACCCTCCCCAGCTGTGCAAGGGAGGGGCACTCACTGCAGCTCATTCCTGTCTCTGAACATCATGCCACACAATGCATTCCCCACTTTCCTCTAGCAGGAGCATCTACTAGATCTCAGTCCCTTCTTTGAATGGAAGGGATACTGGATGCAACCCATCGTGTCCAGATATTGTTGCTTTGTGTCGGAAGGGTATATCTTACAACTTGAAACATCTGTTAAACATCTAAAGTGCCATTTCAGAGAACTAACACACTATATAAAATTGCTTCTTAATATTTTAGCCTGTGAATTTTGTCAACGGGCTGATGACCGTCCTGAAAAGTATGGGGAAAGGAGGACTTACGAGGACTACAATCTCACTGTTCATTATTACTGTGTGGTAAGTATTTTCTTTTGAACCTGCAAAGTTCTAACTTCTTTGGTATAGTGAAAACCAACACCTCCTTGGGTGGTATTATGGTCAGCTGGAGCAGAGCGTGTGTACGTGGGTGTCTGCAGTAATGTTTTTTCTCAATAACTTACCAGTAATCCATTCCTTTATTGTAGTTAATGTCAAGTGGGATTTGGCAGAGAGGTGAAGACGAAGAAGGTTTTTATGGGTTTTTACCTGAGGACATCCAAAAAGAAATTAATCGAGCTGCAAGACTGGTAAGAATATATCTTGAATGTTGAGTCTGTTCCAAAGAGTTGTCTGACCAGAAGGACATAGCATCATGTATACCAGTACAATATGCTAAAATATGATATAGTTGAGTTTCACTAAGGCGACAGTCTTTCTTTGGCATTATAGGCAGATATTGATGCAACTGCTTTGGTTAAAGAAATCTGTATAGCATTAAGCAGTCATTTCTAGTTAATGGTTAGGATAGCTGTAGATAAAACCCAGGGAATTAAAAAAAATAGTTGTAGTAAACGATGCTGCTTCTTTTTTTTCTTTTTTTGAAGTTGAGAAAGCCAAATCACTTCTCAGATAACCTGTAGAATTAACTGTATAAAAACAGTTAACTTCTATGATTGGTGTTAAGCAAAATTAATCAAATCTCTAAACTAAAGGTTCTAGAAATTCCAAAAGCATGTTGGAAATTTCTGCCACAAATAGAAGTACTGAAGATGTAGAGTGGCAGTTGGGAGTAAGATACTTACATATATTTTTAAGACAGAGTTATTAATGCTGTTCTGTTGTTATATAAAGTTATTTGCAAATATGAAAGATCGAAAACCAGCATTTTAAATGTTCACATTAGCTGGAGTTCTGTATACAAAATACTAGTGATAGTGGACAATTCTGAATGAGTGGCTATGCAGATGACAGGATTATTGCTTGGTTTTGTAGTAAACCAAAAGAGAAAAGAAAGCTAGTTACATTTTCATTTACATAATAGAAAAATGAACTACAGTGGAACCTCTACTTATAACCATAATCTGTTCCGGAGGTCCGGTCATAACTAGAAATGTACATAAGTAGGCACTTTTCCATAGAAAGTAGTGGAAAAGTGAATTCATCCGTCCTAGATGATGAAAAACATCCCCTAAAACAGCAACTTAACATGGATTTTACTGTCTAACAAGACTATAGATCCATAAAATGAAGGCAATAATCAATGTACTGTACTGTAAAATAAATAAGACAGTATTGTAGATGAAAAAAATTAACATTTTTTTTTCCTTACGTGCACTGAGGGTGGGTGGGCTTACCTGGCTACAAGCTGGGGATGGGGCAAGGGTCAGTAAAGAGCTGGTTCCCATCAGCTAGGGTCACTTTTTTTCTTGCCAGGCCAGGTTCTTTTCTGGACTTCCTCAGGTTAGTTCCTCGGCGGGGTTTGGGGCTACAGTGCGCCCTGCTGTGCCTCTTGCAGGCGGCACCTCTTCCACAGCTTTGGGGGTGGGATGGGGGCCCTCTCCCCAGGAGCAGAGACCTCAGCGCTGCTCCGCAGCCGGCCGGGCGAGCTCCAGGCTGCTGGCAAGGTCTCTGTTCGTATCTAGAGAAAAGTTCATAAGTAGAAGCACCTACTGAAGGTCATAACTGGAATGGTACATAAGTAGAGCCGTACGTAAGTCGAGGTTCCACTGTATAGTAAATCATTGACATTTGATAAAAGGCTCATTATTGTTTTGACTAGTAGTGATGACTTATTCAACAGCGCATTTCTCTTAATATACATTTTATACAGTTATATATTGCTTCTTATTTTTAAACAGAGGTTAAAATAAGTTTTAGAATAACTACTAAAACAAAAAAAATTAAACAACTGGTGGTATTTGTTTTTAGAAATGTGCTATCTGTAAGAAAAGAGGTGCTTCAATTGGTTGTGTGGCATCCAGATGCAAACGAAGTTACCACTTTCCTTGTGGGGTAGAGAGAGGATGCATTTTCCAATTCAGGGAAAATTTTCCGTAAGTTATGTTCATTAACTTTTAGTAAAATTAACTAGAGTCAAAAAGCTGCAAGTTCCAAAGTTCTTGTTAATGTGGAGTTATTTAAATATAATACATAAATTGGATGATATCTAGTTGTGGTGTCCCACTTGCATGACAGATTTCCTCTCACATAAAAATAGGAATCCCTCTTGCTCTTCTCTCATCTTGCAACCACATATACACCTCGCAAATCCTGAGAGACCAGATATCACCATTGGCTAGAGCTTTTGTGCTGTGCATAGTAATGCAACACCTCTACTGCTGTTTCATTCATTGCTTGCTTATTTGGCTTACTTTGGTTCTTAAAAACACCATTCTCTCTGTACACATTGTTTATATATGCATATCCACTTAGGTGACCACTTCATATATCTGATGTTGATTCCAGCCCACAAAAGCTTATACCAAGAGAAATTTGTTGGTCTTAAGTTGACCCATGTTTCTTTGTTGCTTGGAATGTCAGTAAGCTTTTACAGATAATAACCTTGCAGTGGCTCCGTATTTTTCAGGTCATACTGTTGGAAACACCGACCCACACAAAAACGTTCCCCAACCTCTAAAGGATCATCACAGTGTACCATATGTTTAGAGTTGGTTGAACATGCACCATCGTATAACATTTTGGCAAGTCCATGCTGCAAAAACGCTTGGTTTCATAGAGACTGTTTGCAGGTATGTCCAGAACACCACAATATTAGTACTTCCTTTTAATACTAAAAAGAAGTATGCTGTACAATGATGGAAAGCACTTGTGTAGTTTAATTCAAGTAGGACCTGCAATAAAAATGTTGCAGAATTGAATGTTCCTGTTCAGGGAGCCAGCCGGCTTTGCCCTCTTCCAGGAGACTTCATTTCAGGTTGGGGACCAATTCAGCTTCAAGCAAAGAACTTTAAAGTGAGTTCCTTACTATTCCTTTGCTGAAGCAAGATGAACACCTACCCACCCATCAGTTAATCCTGATAAGCTGGTGAGCAGTGGGAGTGTACCTTGCTTCAGGATCACGAAGGGGTTTGCATTGAAACCCTTGCTAAAATTGAAGAAAGACCTTCATATTTAGCAACATTTTCCATGCAAACTGCTTCATGAACCTGAGAAGCCTCTATAGAGCAGGCATGGCCAAACTTGGCCCTCCAGCTGTTTTGGGACTACAACTCCCATCATCCCTAGCTAACAGGACCAGTGGTCAAGAATGATGATGGGAATTGTAGTCCCAAAACAGTTGGAGGGCCAAGTTTGGCCATGCCTGCTATAGAGGCACACTCAGAACATTCATAGAGAGGCTTGTTACCTGATATCGCTGCGACATCACATGATTGGTAGGTGATGGCTCCACCCACCTGGCAAATCTTACCCATGGTGGTAGGGCAAAGACAGATCTTGCCCACCAGGGAGAAATGGTTTCCCACCCCTGCACTAAAAGCTAACTGAAATAAGAGTCACAAATTCTATAATAACTGGCATGGGAACAAACTATAAGGTTTTATAGTGCATCAGTGGTGTTTCCTAGAGTAGCATAAGCATGCATGTACACAAACAAATTTCCATATCCCTACTTCAAAGAAGTTTAGAATCTAAATGTCATCAGTAAGATAGGGCTGGACGATAAAATGAATGTATATGAGCAAATGCAGTAACATGTACTTGGGAAAATCAGCTTTCTGTTGGAAACCAGGATAGAACTGCCAAACCCATCCTGTACTCTTTAGCCATAACTACTGATAATATGGAGTAAATGTGCTTTTTGCATTGGAAGCTTTACAAGCTCAGAACTAGTAAGCACTTGCAAAAGTAACAGGATATAGAAGGCAATGTTACAACCGCTCCACTGGCTACCAGTCTGTTTCTGAGCACAAGTCAACGTGCTGGTTATGACCTATAAAGTCCTACACAGCTTAGGTCCAGGCTATCTGAAAGTTTTTCTTTCTCATATGAACCTGCGTGGGCTCTGGGATCTTCACTTGCACAGGCATCCTGGGGTGGGGGGGATCCAGAATATAAATAAATATAGTAATGGTAATAAGCATTAAATAAATTGTCATTAGTATAGCCTACTAAGGATACTGTGTTGTACCCTCATCTTCAAAAGTATCCAGAATCTTGTCTGATTTCCTGATCATTTTTCTCTCTTTTGGATCCAGTGTCAAGCGCTAAGTGCAGGGGTATTTTTCTTTAGATGCCCAGTATGTAATAATAAAGAGAAATTTCAGAATGAAATGCTGAGAATGGGCTTACATATTCCAGAAAAGTAAGTACCTCCCAAAATATTGTTTTATTTTTAAGAATATATTGTACAGGTTTATAGTTAAAGCTGTATACCACTAGGTATATTTAACAGGAGAGTGAGATATACATGGTTAATTCTCTTTTGAAATTTATGGTGTATTATTTTGTATCATTTTTCTATTTAGCTGCTTTTTTCATGGGTTTATATTAAGAGCATGAGGCATGTTTTTCATTAGTTTTAATAGTAAAGGTTGAAATTAAGATGCAAGATGGAAAGAACTGAACATTTTAGCTACTGCAAAGTATTTTTACAACTCATTTCTTAAGAGACGAAGGCACAGAGACTTAGATTAGGAGACAAATGATTTTCGTCAAGACACACACAATGCAAAGCCACATTTAACCCTAGAAAGGGATGTGGGAAATCTTTTTTTGAAGTTTTCCAAATTTTGTAAATGCTGGCTGTTCAGGAACCCAGGGGTTAATCAGCTTGCTCTCATAGATGAGAGATCTGAATTACAAAAACATAGTCTATCCAACAGCTACTGATTTTCTGTAGATTCCATCTTCTCTTGATAATAGTAAAATCATATATTACTATTTAAACAAGGAAAGCTGCAGTGTTGGCCTGAAATGTTCAAATAAGTTTTAATGTTTCCAGAGATGCCTCCTGGGAACTGGAAGAGAATGCATACCAGGACCTTCTTCAGTGCTACCAACACTGTGACATCAATATCTGCCTCTGTGAAAATGGAAGAAACTACAATGAGCCTGATAGGTATTAATAAATGTGGTCCTTGGAAATAAGCATATTAAATATGCTCATAGTTTATAGGAATGTCATCTTGTCCTGCTTCCATCCATAATTAAATTAATTTAATTCAAAGTTAGTTGGACATGATGATGACCACATAAGTGCCTGGTGGATCAGGCCCATCTAGTCCAGCATCCTGTTCTTGCAATGACCTTCCCCAGATGTCTGTAGGAAGCCCCACTATAGGGCCAGCTGTGGAGGTAGAACATAACTGTTATGGTTAGTAGCTGTTGATCACCTTATTCTATATATGGAATTATACTAAGACAACAAAACTAGTGATCCTTAACTTAAATTGCCTGGTGAATTTTTGTTTCCTTGTAATAAGATATTGGCATATTGATTTTCTGCTGCCAGTCATTAGGTCTTCATGGTTAGAAATCTGAAACTCTGAAGAAACAGGAAAGCATGCATCCTATGTGTGTGTCAACATTAGAGGACCTGGTCCATGTCCCATGCCATCACTAGGAAGGTTTTATCATTATTTTTATTCCATCAATGAAGTGGTGGCTTTTCTAGAAGGCATTGGGGGATGGTATACTTTGACTATCTGTAGAGCTGAGTTACCATTAGGTTGAACTGAATGGCTAGTTCTGTGAGCGGAATAGAACATTTGAGTCCTGCCCAGTGTGCTTTTGCAGCTGTGGAGTTATGTTTGATTCTTTTTAAAAGTGTATTATTTATTATTGCTAGCTATCTTGTATCCTTTGCTAAAGAGAGCCAGGGTAAATATATTAAATATAAAATAATATTAGTAATCTTTGACCTTGCACCTCCCATTTTACCACATATATGTTGCAACTGAAATTTATGTCCCATCTTGGGAAATATACTGATGCAAAGTGAAGCCATAACTAGTTACATTGAGTTAACTCTTCTCTTTTTTAAGCTTAACAGTCTTAATTTTAAAAATGCATTTTTGTTTTCTTTTAGCAAATGGGAAATAAAGCGCTGTCAATATTGTGGTTCGAGTGGAACTCACTTGGCATGTTCCTCACTAACAAGTTGGGAGCAAAATTGGGAATGCATAGAATGTAGAACTATCCTTGCCAAATCAACTGGTATGAAACTGTTCACCATTATACTTGAATTAATTACATTTTTAAAAAAGATTTTGGATGAGAAATTGTGTTAATTTCATTACACAGGGAACTGTCAGAAATGGCGAAAGCGTTCTCGGAGTATGCCAGAAAAAACAGATATTGGCGATAGCTTGCTGGAAGAGCCGTCACCCAAATGTCCCAGACAGTCTCCTGGATCCCATCTTGGCTTCCTTGTCAGGCATGTGGTGTTCTTTCATTTGCAGCTGCATGGAAACAAACAGGCAGTGTTCACACATCATGCTAAACCATGGTTGAGCGCAATGTGAATGAACAGGAATGAGCTGCAGTGAACCTCATGTTTATGCTCGCTCTTCCCACATGGCTGGGAGATGTTGAGAGTTCTCACTTTTGGTTGTTCAGTCTGTAACCTTGGTCAGTTGTCTGTCCTGGATGAGGTCCACCCCCATGCCCAAAGGAGCAGATGCGCAGTCTGGGGGTTCTTGTGGATCCAGCTTTGCCGCTGGAGGCCCAGGTAGCTCCAGTAGCTAACAGTCTCTTTTACCAGCTGCATTTGGTACGACTGTTTCAGCTGTTCCTGGACTGGGAGAGCACTGGTGACTTCAAGATTAGATTACCTCAGTGTACTCTATGTGGGTCTTCCCTTGCACTTTGCCTGGAAACTGCAGTTAATGCAGAATGCTGCAGCATAGTTGCTGACAGGAGTAAGGCCCTGTCAGCACATTATGCCTCTGCCCAGAGATCTGCACTAGTTGCCGATTTGTTCAAGCCAAGTTTAAGGTTTAACTTATATAAAGCCCATAATGGCTTGGGAATGTCTTCCTTGCAGCATCACCTTACTCCATATATGTCACTTGACCGAAACTGGCACTGTTAAAGGTGCCACGTAATATTCATTCCACAGTTGTGAGAAATTGATATTTTAGTGTGGCAGCACCTATACTATGGAATTCCTTGCCTTTTAGCACCACCTTCCCTGTACTTTCTTTCAATGCCAGCTTCAAACCATAGCTACTGAAGCTGACATGTTTAACTGTGGTTAAGACTAACCCGAATTCCAGATCCAGAGGATGTGGCAAATGGTGGGTAATCAAAAGCAAAACCTTCTGCTCCTGAACTCCAGCCTGCACTGGGATTGGACAGTGGGGATGTGCTATCAAATTTAAGGCTTGCTACAGCTCATTCTTGTTCATTCATGTGGCAAAGCTTGGGTGAACATCGGCACTATCAAATTATAGTTAGAGCCTAAAAATAATAACTGATCAAAGGGCTAAATCATGAATTCAACCTAATGTTCCAGAGTTTTTTGTAGCAGCTCTTCATTCCATCCAACAAGCTGTTCTGAAACTTGGGGACTTCAGAAGCAGCCTGCAATGTATTCTTTGAATGGGGAGTAGCATAAAGCATGTAATTTGTTTAAGGACATGGTGCAAATCTTATTTTGTTTGCATCCAGAAGCAATCCTTCATGCCTGAAGTACTCATTTACAAAAAAACAAATGTAATTTACTGACTGTACACTTGCCATGGACAATATTGTATGCTGGAGATACCTGTATCCTGACTCAGCTGTTTCTGAGTCAGGGTGTGGCTAACTCAACTAACAAGGTGGTTGGGCTTCTTCCCTTCTAGGTCCCCAAAGATATGCCCCAATGCCTTTACTCAGTGTTCACAACTAGATCTCCCCTCTTCGAATAATAGACTGATATCCCCTTCCTCCGTGATTAGTCCTTCCGTGAGGAATCTGACACTAAGAAAAACGTAAGTAAATGTTGAACTGTCAGCCAATTTTTTAAATTTTATACCGAATGATTGAATTTGGGGGCAGGGATTGACCCTTAGCTTGCAGCCCAGTGGAATTTTTACCTCCCACTGGGGACTACTATGGGCAGGAGAACAAGTATGAAACAACTTTGAGATCCAGTGTCATGTCAGCATACACGATGGGGCTTTCCCTTCTACTCTTGCCCACACACCTTCTGACTTGGCCTCCAAATCAGCTCCAAATGTTTCTTTGACCTTCCAGAGCAGATTCTTTGGCTGGAGGCAGGAAGAAAGGACAGGAAAATAACATTTGCACAAATAGTAGTTCATTGCAGTATCAAGATATCACAATTAGATATTGCCCATTAGGCTCGTGGAAATAGTTTAATGATTCTTTTGATCCAGACCATTGTTTTAAGGTTAGATAGAGACTGGGGGTTATATGCAACTGCTCCTTCCTCTCCTGCATCTGAAGCCCCCATAAACCTTCAAAAATCTGCTCCAGGTTGGGACACCTTCTGGGGCATATTTTTGAGATGCACAGGGGGCTGCAGAGGAGGAGAAGTCCCATCACACTAGTGGAAGTCTGCTTGTATAGTATTAGATACAATCCACTACACTGATTTTATTGACATACAGAACTGAGTGGGGAACATAGTATTTAAAGAGATGATGCACAGCTGTTTATCAGCATTTTGTCTGACCCTGTTCTCAACAAGAAACTTTGTGCTTCCTTATTTAAATGCTATTGAAATGTTTTGAGTAGTATGCTAATTCTTAAAAAGAGAGAGAGAGATTATCATGCTGTTAGCAGTTTCAGTTAGCTAATTATTAGGATGCCATTAGTAATTTATTCTTTAAAAAAATGGGCAACTTGAGGTTACATGGTTACATAGATCCAGAAATATTGCTGTACATACCTAAGTAGATGCTGTGCTAATAAAACAGTCCTTTTATTTTGTGCAGGCAACTTGTAGTGCAGCAAAGAAAAGTTTCCAATATTCTGAGGGAATTAAGATCACAAATTAATACCAAACGAACAAGACTGAATATCAATAGACGAAACATCTGGGATAGCGCCTTAAAAGGATTTCAGAAGCGGAGCTTCAATCCTGCCAATACTATTGAAGTAAAGTACATAAACTGCAGGAGAAAAAATATGGATTCATCAAAAGGAGATTTTTTTCTATTACTGATTCTTCACCTTCAGAACTCCTCGCTCTTTGAAGGCGATTCCTCAAAAATATTGTCTTTTGATTCTCAAGGTAAGCCTAAATTATAAACATTTGAAATGTTTTTGGAGGCAAGTGGGTACAGTCATACCTTGGAAGTTGAACGGAATCCATTCTGGAAGTTTGTTTGACTTCCAAAACGTCCAGAAGCCAAAGCATGGCTTCTCGTTGGCTGCAGGAAGCTCCTGCAGCCAATCAGAAGCCGCGGAAGCCCCGTTGGACGTTCGGCTTCCGAAAGAACGTTCGAAAACCAGAACACTCACTTCCAGGTTTTAACCGTTTAGGAGCTGATTTGTTCGGGAGCCAAGGCTTTTGAAATCCAAGGTACGACTGTATGCTTCTTTCTCCCTTCTCCATTGGGTTCTGAGCACTCTTGATGTGGTGTGCAGCAAGCCTGTGAGGTGAATAAGGTGATCTTAAGCAAGTGTCTTCCTACCTAAGAAACTGCATGGGTTGAGCAGAAATTTGAGCCTAGATCTTACCACAATCTAATTCAAAAACACTATCAACTACACCATACTGGCTGTGTACTGCAAATTCAGTAATACGAATACTCCTAATAATATTAATAGGAATATTCACTTTGATATATAGGAGTCTCCTTACTCTCTTTGCTATTTAGGCTGCTCAGAAATAGCAAAATTGGTAATAGTGGATGGAGCAACTCCAATTAGAGGGGTGCTGGTAATTGTATTTTTGAGTTTTTATTGACTCTGTCCAGGTAACAAAAACCAATACAAATAGAGGAGACACCTTCTGCTCTAGTGTTTTACTATGTATCAAGGGACAGGAGAACTATTAAATAGTTTTAAGTCATGGTTCTTTGGGGTAATGAAAATTGCCTTTGTTAAGCTCTGGTGAGCATATTTGCTGGCATACCAAAAAAAACCTGAGCACTTGCCCCAGTTTCTTGAAGTAGAGTTGATGGCTCAGTTTCCTTTCTGACTAAAACTCCAGGGCAGCTTTTTGTGACCACAGGGGTTGGGTATGCAGTGGGGAAGGGAAACAGACAAGTCCTGGTAGTTTAGCATAAATGTCCAGCCCATTTCTTTTGTATCCCATAAGTACAGTTGGCTTACATAGATTTAGATAAATTCATGGAAGATGGGCACTTGTTCAGATGAATGGTGCCTCTGAACACTAAGTGCTGGCAACAAATGGGGGAAGAGAGCTGTGGCCTCTGTGCACTTTTTCTGGGCTTCCAAGGGCATTTTATTGGATGGGAAACAGAATATTGAAGTAGGTGTGCAGTTGGTTAGATTGATTGGGGCTCATCCCAGCTGCATTTAGTAAGCACAAGAGTTATTTTACATACTTTGTACTTTCAGCTCTTGAAGATAATTTATACTATGAAGCTGGAAAAATGATAGCAGTTTCTCTGGTTCATGGAGGGCCATCTCCTAGCTTCTTTTCCAAGACCTTGTTTGACTGCCTTGTTTATGGCACAGAGAATGTGAAACCAACTATTGAAGATGTTGCTGATGTGACTGTTCTGCAGACAATAGAGAAGGTAGGTTGTTCTACAACTGCATAGCACTATAGGGATGGGTCTTGGTATTTTTTTCTCTTTTAACATCTTAATTTTAAATCAATTTGGTATTGAGGGCATTTCTTTTCTCAGCAATAGTTGGCATAATATATGTGCCACTTATTTGTCAGCCAAAAGTGATCAGACATAAGATCTGAAACAAAGAGGAAGTTGCATCCATCCATTTGAATTTATTCATCAAATTAACTAGTTGATGTTTGATTTCTTACTGTAGATAAAATCTGCAAGAACTCTGAACAGCTTAGAATCAGCAATAAGTGATTGCTCCGAATATCTCGCCATTGCTGGATGTTTGAAACCTGTAACAGCTCTACATGATAAGAATGTGTTGGTGAATGAGATATTGAATTACCATGTCATAAAGAGAACACTTTTACCTTTTGAAAGGTTTGTTTTGCACATAGAACCCATTACTATACTTTTGCAGTTTATACTCCAGGGTTCTGTAGCCACACTCTTTCCATGTGAATTAACTCATGTTTTGCATTTATAAATTAAAATTTTACAAGTCAAGTTTCACGTGTTATGAAGAATTTATTGTTCTAGTGGTGGCTTCCCCTCTCATTTACTAGTACTGAAAATATAAAATTTTATTATGACACCAAGTGAAAGATGTATTGCTGGTAATTGCAAGTAGGCAGAGTGCTGTTGCGCTCATGTCCAGTTTGCAGGCTTCTCTCACACATTTGGTCGGCCACTGTGAGAATATGATCCTAGGTGAGCCACCAGCCTGTTCTTAATGTTGTTCATCTTACGTTGTTACTCAAAAATGCTTAAAGATATTTGATGTTTCAAATTTGAAAAACTGAGTTGTTGGATGAATACTTAAATATACTTAATAGTGTCCCAAGGTAGGAAGCTCTGCAGCTTTCTTTCACTGGGGCGAGATCCGTCATTTTACCTGTGGATGTGACAGGTTTTCCCTTTTTGGCTGCCTCTATAGCCTCCCTGCTCCCTAATCTGTCCTTCAGGATCCCCCAACTTTCCAGAACGGTTTCAGGGAGTGTACTGGGGCTGCCTGGGAGAAGGGAAAAGAGGGAAATTCCTGTAAGCTGGATGCCACACTTGGACACCATCCATTGTTGTGAGTAGCTTTCAGGAAAATTTAGAAGCTCTAAAATAAATTACTGATTAGAATCTGTAGCTGGTACCAGCTCCAGCAAGGGTATTCTGACTAGTACATGTACAGAAATATATCAGTAAATTGGTTTTGTTTTGTTTTTAATAATTCCAGCAAAGCCCTAAGGAATTACTGCTTCTAGAAATTTAAAGTGGTGTTTGTAATATGCAAATGAATTTGGGAGTTTTTTCCCTATCTTTTTAAAAACAAAAAAAACCTCATAGCACTTTCTTGGTTCAATGCATTGTCTCTTTCCCCCTTAGCTTTAGACAAGGTTTGAAAACACTTGGTGTTTTGGAAAAAATGCAGATGAATCCTGATGCATTCTGTAGCATATTATGTCACAAGCCTGAGAAACTTACAGCAAAACTTCTTGGTGATCTCTTTGCTATCCACTGTGTACCAGGAGCAGACAAAGCCAGAAGTCTAGATTTCTGGATGGGTTACTTACAGGAAACAGAAGGTAAGAAAAAATGGACCCACCTAAATGAATCTGAACTAGGAATCTGGAATGTGTTGGGGGCTTTAAAAAAGACTTCAGTTCCTATTTATCAAACTCTTAAGACAAGCCTTGCCTATGAATTTTAGTTTCACTTTACATTTGCAGTAATGATTAACTATGGTCAATTTATCATTAGCTTGAGTCACTCTTACCTTCTAATGTGAAAATCTTGTAAAAGCTGTTTTCAGCTAATCAAATTCCTCATTCTTGGTCTAGGTGGTGAGTCAGCAGTAACTCTAGAGGACATCTTAGTGTTTACAACTGGCATTCGTGATATCCCACCCATTGGCTTTGATCCTGAGCCTGCAGTTAAGTTTCTGCATATAAAATACCCTGTTGGAAAGAGACACCTTAATTGTTTAGAGCTTCCAATAACAAAGTCTTACGAGAAGTTTAAAAGAATTATGGATTGCACCATCAGAAGTACTCTAAGGTTAGAATCAGAAGTGCATTAGTCACTACCATGGATGCTGAAAATTGAATGATGAAGCATTTAAGAAGCTTGCTAGCTGCTACTGGATAACACACACGTTCATCCTCACAGACTTGCAACTTGATCGTGGAAATGGCTTAATCTCAGTCTTTACATTTTGAACATTGATTCAAAATGATGAACAAACAAAGCTTTCCAAACCATTTTGCATTATTTGGTTTCTTTTCAACACTGTGCCCCAATCTCATCCTTAGCACAGCCCCACTTCATAACATAAGGCAACTGGTGACATAATTGTCTGCTGATGCACTGTACCATCAATCCATTTATATTATAATCAAATATACACTAGCAGACAACTAGATTCACAAATCCCTTTTACATTGGTTTGTAATATAGCCAGAAAATCATGTTTTTGTGTAAGTTTTGACTTGTTGGTTTGTTGAGATGAGAAAATATTTTACATTCTAAGTGAATTTCAAGTATCCTAGCTATTACTTATGAACTATAAAAAGGAAGCTAAACATAATACCTCATTTTAACTTTTGTCAGATATATATATATATTAAAAGAATAACAGAGCTTTATGACACTGAATACAGCTGTGGTGCAGTATCCCAGCTGCTTTAAAATTAAATTTCCGTTCTACAGTCATTCCAAATATTTTCCTTGGTATTAGAAAAATGTGCTGGTGTGTAAAGGTGTTGCAATTCATAGAAGTGTAAGTATATTCTTATGTGCTAGTTATAAGTGACTTAAGACAGAACATGGACACTTAGATGTCAATCATTTGAGAGAAAAGGTGAGGTTGACTTCAAGAGAAGGGCCATGTCAAAAGGACATGCAGAAGAAGAAAAAGAAGAAGAGTTTGGATTTGATATCCCGCTTTATCACTACCCTAAGCCATCTCAAAGCGGCTAACGTTCTCCTTTCCCTTCCTCCCCCACAATAAACACTCCGTGAGGTGAGTGAGGCTGAGAGACTTCAGAAAAGTGTGACTAGCCCAAGGTCACCCAGCAGCTGCATGTGGAGGAGCGGGGAAGCGAACCCGGTTCACCAGATTACAAGTCCACCGCTCTTAATCACTACACCATGCAGGAGTATCTCCAAACTCATATCAAAGTTCAGATGAAAGCAAGCAGAAATTCACACACATTGAAGGCCCTATATGTGCCTGTTATGAGAATGGCAACAAACTATATGTAGAAATACATCTTGAATTGCAGTGTTGCAGGAATTATTATTCTCTGTGTAGCATACATCCTTACATTTAAACATTCCATACTACACTGTGAGTCCTGTAGAACCTTAGTATAGAACCTTAGAATAGACTCATAGAGTTGGAAGGGATCCAGAGGATCATCTAGTCCAACCCCCTGCAATGCAGGAATATGCAACTATCTTATGGGGATTGAACCTGTAACCTTAGTGTTATCAGCACCACGCTCTAACCAACTGAGCTATCCGCCTTATTGTAAAGTATTTCACTTACTCAAAAAGATAATTTTCCAGTGTTTTCTGTTGCATTGTATATGGCTTTTCTTTATGTCCTGCTCCCTGCCCTGGGTTTTGCAGGCCTAACTATTTTCAGTTGCACTGTGCTTTGAAAATCCTCCAGGTACATCATGAGCATCATATAAACATGCTTCAGTCTTTTCCTTGAGCTTAAGAACAGGGAGGAGAATTGCTTAAAAGACCTCTCAGACATGCTGAGCATTAAAAGACCTCCCGTGTCAAGCTAATCATTGGAAATGAGCTCCCTCCCGTACTGGGGAATGCAGAGATTTTGCTGGCTACCCAAACTAGCAAAAATTTGTAGGCTACAGGAAGAAAGGATTTTGGGCTGCTATGGGTTGTATTCAATTAAGCTTTTCCGTTTGCACAATGGAATTTCCTCCCTCTTCCCTGCATTCCCCCCCCCCTCAAAATATGTTCCAGAAGGTTGGGGGACCCTCTGGAGATGTTTGGGGGCAGAGAAGCTCTATTCATACAGCATGGAATAGAACCCTCTAAGTTTATAAACATGTTGGTCTACTGCATGTCCAAAGTCCGTTTCGGGGCCCTTAAAAAGACCTCCACAACTTCAATCCTAAAAAAAGCTCTACAACTTCAATCTTAAAAAACAAGGTCAACAACTTTGGTCAGCCCTCATGGCCCTTCACTTCATCAGATCTGGCCCTCTTTGAAAAAAGTATGGACACTACTGGTCTACTGTATAATCTGTGCTCCCTTACAGAAGTCTTGATCATTGTATTTTATATTGCAGTATCTGTGGATTTAATTTACTTCCCATGATTGGTGCATCCTGGCAATCTATTCTTTGCACTTTGTGATTTTATGACCTTGTTAGCTTAGCCGTTTGTTGGGTTAAAGTACTAGGAGTAAAGAAAATGCTGTTGTGCTATTTCTGCCTTAAAACCTCTGTGCACAGGATATGAACCTCTTAAGTTCTCCTAATTGTGATTATTTGAATATGTACTACTTTATTAAAGTTGTAATGCTACATCTATACTAGCATAAGTAGGATAAACTGCAAATGAATGGAATCCGCAAATAGATGTCAATTCAGGGCAACAGTATTCCTTATGGCAGCTCAGGTACCTTTAACACTTCACTGAATGCTTTTATCATAGCATTCTTAAATTCATTGATTTTTTTGTTCTGTAATTTGGATTAAAGGAAGGCACCATTTCTGTATGACTGAACTCTTTCATGGGTGGGGGGGGATTAAACAATTAGCATTATGTAGAAATAGTGTAGAATACAAATTTGCATGTACAATTATAAGTTTGTAAATATTAGTTTTTGTTTAAAACTGTAATATCTATTTCCTGGGGCTTTCTATGGCTTCCAGTGTCTGTTTGCTCTTCTATTACTTGCAGCAATGTATTATGGGAGAACTGTCATTTACATGTACTGTATATAAAGTGCAATAAATCAATGATGTGTCAGTTAACAGTATTAAATATATATGCATTCAAATGTAGTTGGACTTGATTCTTTTGAGGATGTTCATATGCAACAATGGTGTTGCTTCATCTAGGATTCATGATAATCCTCATGTTACCATACAATGTTAATAGTGCAAACAGGAATATCTTATATCATAGTCCAGTGTTACTTACCTAGCTTCATTTTACAAATAAAATTGGTATATTATAGCTCTGAAGATTCACAAATGACACTGATTTATTTCTTCCTAAAGTGTGACAGGGGATTCCCATTCTTATATATTTTATATGATTCCTGTTCAGGTACTTATGGAAAAGATTATAAACTAAACTTGGTGTTTCCACTGAGGGGTTGAAGGATGAGACAGAAAAATTCCCAAATTTAGACTACCCCCTTCCACCAAAAACATGCCTCTGAAAATGCTTCTATACACTTCACAAAGGCTACACTATTGATGTAGTGGATAAACCTGGGAGACCAGGGTTGAAATCCCTACCCTGCAAATGGGGAGGAGCAAAACTCTTTGTCCCTTTGAGCTCCTTGGAAGGTAGGACATAATTGCAATGTTTGGCTTGCTGGTCCTTGAGAATGGGCAGCACCATGAAGAAGCAAATGTGCTGAATCCTAACACCCTGAAATCCCAGTGACACAAACATGCTGGAAATTATGCCACATAATGAGCTGGAACATGCCATCCCCATGCCATTTGCTCCAATGGGAAGAAGACTATTCCTTCTGGCACACTTTTCCTCCTCCCCTGCCATGAAGATGGTTTGGAAGCTGTAGGGCTCTGGACCTACACATTTCTGGTGGTAATATTGCTCAGTAAGAATAATTATCCCTTAAAGCAACCTTTAAATTATATTTTTTTTTTAAATACTGTTATTTGACTTGTCAGTCATTTGTTACCCAAAGGTCTTCAAGTGACTTAAAGGTAAAGGGACCCCTGACCATTAGGTCCAGTCGTGACCGACTCTGGGGTTGCGGTGCTCATCTTGCTTTATTGGCCGGGGGAGCCGGCGTACAGCTTCCAGGTCATGTGGCCAGCATGACTAAGCCGCTTCTGGCGAACCAGAGCAGCGCACGGAACTGCCATTTACCTTCCCGCCAGAGCGGTACCTATTTATCTACTTGAACTTTGACATGCTTTTGAACTGCTAGGTTGGCAGGAGCAGGGACAGAGCAACGGGAGCTCACCCTGTCGCGAGGATTCGAACCGCGACCTTCTGATCAGCAAGTCCGAGGCTCTGTGGTTTAACCCACAGTGCCACCCACATCCAGTCAAGTGACTCATCACACATTAAAAACAAATAGTAATACTTTATGCCACAAAAATGTAACAATCCCTATAACAGCTACAGGAAATCGCCTGCACAGCAGTAGCAAAACATCCATTTGTAATCCATCAAAAGCTGGGTGGAGGAGATAAGTCTGGTGCTGAAACAAAGATGCCAGGTCGACTTCACTGCAAAAGGCATTAAACCAATGAAACCACAACTGAAAAGGTCCTCTTCCTTGTTACCACCCTCCAAGCATCCCCAAAGAGGGGGATGGGCTCTGGAGAAGGATGCAGGTATGTTTGGGATAGCCATGCCAGAATACACTGGGGTTCTGAGCCATAGAGTTTTATAGGTCAAAAGCAGCACATTGAATTGGATCTAGAACCACACTGGCTGCCTGTATGCTTCCAACACAATTGGTATTCTAGGATACCATGGTGGATGGTACTGAAAGCTGCTGAGAGATCAAGAAGAATCAACAGAGTCACATTCCTCCATCTGTCTCCCAACAGTGGCCAATTAATGGGGCGGGACACACACCAAAGCAGTTATTTTTGTGGGTTGTGTATGAATTGCTGTGGTAGACTAAATTATTATTATTATTACTTTATTTTGTACCCTAACCATCTGACTGGGCTGCCCCAGCAACTCTGGGTGGCTTCCATCATATATAAAAAACAGTAAAACATTCAACATTAAAAAGCTTCCCTAAATAACAACAGTGCTTGTGTACAGGACCAAATGTCAACTTCTAGCACTTTGTAAACCTCTCTGACTAGCTAACCTGGAGAACTGTGACTTTAGGCCAAACTTGGACTATCCAGTTAGGAATACAAGCCCTGAATAAGATAAAGAGTATATGGCAAAATAATATAAATACAATGCCATATCCAATTAAGCCATACTCAAACCCACTGAAATCATGTTTCCATTCATTTCAGTGGGTCTACTATGCATATGGCTTAATGTCAGCCAGATTCTTACTCCCACAATGGCTTTCTTCTCTTTCTGCTAATATTTGGTACTTCTGAAGACAGAGGTTCTGTGTGACTATTGGGTTTAGCAACAACAAAAGCCATCACAAAAGAATAATAAAACCAGTGGTAGCCCTGGAGGTAAATCATAATTTAGGAAGCAAGGCTACCCACGTCTACTGAGAAGTAAATCCAGCAGAATCTAAGGAGGTTTTACTAGCAGGTTAAGTGGGGCTAGGATTGCAGCCTTGAGAATATTATGATGATCTTATGCGAGTCTTTTACTGGAGAGACAAAAAAGGGTTTTTTGGGGGGGGTACATGGTGGTCAGATCTAGGACGTTGCCCAGCCCTTCCCCATGAAACCCTGTATATTTTCTAACAGCTGTTTCAAGCGTAAGAAGCTACCGGCCCCTAGGCAGCAACTTTTGTGCGTGGCGTTTTCTCCCTCTTCCCTATATTTTGGCTCCTCACTGCCAATTCACCTCAGAACCGCCCCATCCGGCACCGCCAACCCCGTCCCGCGCGAGGGCCGCGAGCGCCTCAGTGGGAGAAGAGCCGGCGGTGGGAAGAAGCAGAAGGGGGAAACCGCCGCCCTCTCCTCTTCCAACCATCCCCGAAGATAACCGAGAAGCCCCAGTTGCGGCGCCGGCGGCTGGGATATACGAGGAGCCAGAGGGGACGCCGGGCGAGGAGGCTCCGCCCGCCGCGCCTCAGGTCGCTCGCAGCAGCAGCAGGGGCCGCCTCGCCGGGGCGCCACGTCTGCCGGCTGCTGTAGTGGCGACGGGGGCGGAGCTGGCCTGAGTGGCAGAAAAGATGGCGGCCAGCATCCGGGAGAAGCAGACGGGTGAGTTCCCCGCTTTTCTCTCGGGGACAGGCTCGAAGGGGCGCCGGCCCTCTGCTGCATGGGAGCCCGCGGGGTGCGGCAGGGCCGCCGCTGCCTCGGCGGGAGGGTTTCGCGGCGTCTTTGTTACCTCACGGACGATACGCGCGGCCTGCTCCTTCCTGCACCCTCTGCGGGGCCTCTTCCTTTAAAACCCGCGCGAAGAAGGCTCTCTTTGGCTGGCCGACCCGCTTCTGGAGGAGCGGAGCCCTGCCCTACTTTGGGGGGGAGGGTTGCCCTGTGGCGGCCAAGGCGCCGAGAGGGTTCCCTGTATTGACCCCGCATCCTGCTCTTAGTTTCCTGGCGCGGCTGTGTTTCTTCTTTCGCTGCCTCCAACCCTCGGGTTTTATAAGAACAGCAACAACACTTTGGGATTATAGGGCAGTAGGTACTTCATAGACCACTACGGAGTTTTAAGTTGGTACAAAAAGGGGGGGGGGGAATCCACCACACCCCATCATGTCCACAAAGAGACTGCCGTCACAGTTTCATAGACATTACAGTTATTCCAAAGGAGCCCTTAAACTTAAAGTGGAGTCATGCTATTAGTTGTTAAAAGCAGCCTTTGCATCATCCGCCTACCCGCGTTAAGCAATTTGCAAGGCATTGTTAGAAGATACAAGAACAAATGATCCCCAAGAAATGCCCCTTTAGTACCTTACACGCATCATCCTCAAAGGAAAATACAAGGTTTATCAGAGTCAGCATTGTTTTCATCTTTTCAAGCTGTGCTCCGAGGAGTTCTGAACATGTCATCTATGTGATCGTGATGGTTTTAGGCTGGGTGTTTTTCTGTATATGTAATGTAATGTAATGGCTGTGTATGTAATGGCTGGTGTTACTACTCCAAACTGAAGCACAGCCCTTCAAGTCAGAGTTTCTTCACCTGGTGTCCTCCAGTTGTTTTTGGACTAGTTCCCATTAGCCGCAATCAGCACTGGTTGGACTTGTGGTCCAGAACATCTGCGGGTTACCAGGTTGGGGGAGGTTGTTTCAAACAAACAGATTTGCCTATGTTATCCAGTCAGAAGCAGGTCAGCGTAGTATGTCCCAATGGCTTGTAATTGCCAAAGCATTCCATACTGAACATATATTTATTAGTAAGAAATGTTTCAGGAAACCATTCTGGAACACATACTGCAAAGGTGTATGAAATCTTCACGGATTCACCCATGTCGGGGTTTGGGTTTAGGACTAGACTTCTTCATCAGCCTTCAACACACACACACACACACACACACACACACACACACACATTTTTTATTACAGTTTCATTCTTCTTATGTCAGAGATATTGAGAAGTCACTACCAGTTTGGACTTGACAGCATATATGTAAATTCAGTGCCCTTGTGTGCAACACTTTACACTTTCTGCTGAATCTCCTTTGCCATTTTTTTCCCATTCGAGCATTTGTTCATGGATTATTTTAAAAGTTTTAGTCTCAGGGCAGAGCCTTGGGAATATCGAATAAGACTTTCACATCAATTTTCATCATACTTATGTCTCTGAGTATAAGAAGGCTTTGGTACATAGGAAGTACAATGGAAACGTACTGTTATTTTACAAGACCAGGTTTCTGCTCCTAGGTTCTTGTCTCTTCAGTTGCTACAATATCCACACATCTTGACAAATGTTGTTATCAGTTTAAATAAGACAGCAGCCATGGCCTCTGTATTTATTTTATTTTAACAATTTATATACTGCCTGACTACAATCATCTCAAATAAATAAACTCTAGCATTGTTTATTTTGAAATAACATATAAGCAGATTGCAATATTTTGAAAACATTCTCAATAATTTTTATGTGGTTAGTCATACGTTTTCAAAACTATTCAAAATCCTCTTTTCTCTCATTTTCAGTGGCTCTAAAACGTATGTTGAATTTCAATGTGCCACCTGTTAAAAACAGTACAGGTGAACCAGTATGGAAAGTAAGTCAAACTATATGCCAATTTTACATCCATGGTAATCATTTCTAGTTTCAAAATAACTTATTTGCCTTGTTCTTGAAAATGACATTTTATAGCTTTACGAAATAGTTTGTTGACTTGGACCAATTGCTGATAATGAAAATGAAAGTGTTTTAATTATATTGTTGTTTAGTCGTGTCCGACTCTTCGTGACCCCATAGAACTGCATAAAGCAGAGCTCTGAAAGTAAACATAGCTGAGTAGATAGAAGTAATTACTTTGGTAGTGTATTTGACACTGGTGATGGAAACTGTACTAATTGAGGAAACTGTACTAATGGTTTAAGAAACATTGTTTGTGACTGTGTTTTAATGTTGCATGATAGAACCATTTCAGCCTTTATTGTGCATGTTACCTTTTCCAGTTGGCTTTTAAGTCCAGATGTTATCATAAAACACTTTTTTAATTCTGACAGGAACTAGCTAGGTGAGCATCAGATGCACACTGCCCCATTCCCTCCTTCTCTGGCATGGCTGCAATTAGGAGCTCTGAAGCTTTTCCTTTCTTTCTTTCATTTGTTTGAGGCTTGCTGTGTTGTGTGACCCTGAGAAACTCCAGTTAATCTTAACTCTGATTTGCTTGAAACAAGCCATATATTATGAAGCTGCCTGGTTTTGACAAACAACATTAAATACAGTCATACCTCCAGTTACAAACACTTCAGGTTACAAACTCTGCTAACATGGAAGAGTTACCTCGAGTTGAGAACTTTGCCCCAGGATAAGAATGGAAATTGGGTGCCCGGCAGTACAGCGGCAGCAAGAGGCCCCATTAGTGAAAGCACTCCTCTAGTTAAGAACAGTTTCAGGTTAAGAATGGACCTCTGGAATGAATTAAGTTTGTATCTAGAGGTAACCACTGTACAGTTGAAGCTTGAGACATAACATTGAGATTGATTGATTTAGACACTAAACAGTGTTTAATAAAAAACATGGGGAAAAACATTAATTCAACTGCACTGGAGGGAGCAGGAAAAGCATTTTAGCCCATGGTTCATCTAGAATTATTCCCTTCACAATAAATCATGGTTAGTTATTATGTCCAAATATTCTCTCTTGGTTTTGTATGACAGGCTGCCCTTATTTTTTTAAAAAAATGCAATGTTAAAAAATATTTTTAAATGTTTTCCTGTTGTTTTCATATTTTTAAAATAATAATATGTTTTAAAGGAAATTACAGTGGTACCTTTAGTTACATACTTAATTTGTTCCGGAGGTCCATTCTTAACCTGAAACTGTTCTTAACCTGAAGCACCACTTTAGCTAATGGGGCCTCTTGCTGCGGCTGCACCGCCGGAGCACGATTTCTGTTCTCATCCTGAAGCAAAGTTCTTAACCCGAGGTACTATTTCTGGGTTAGCGGAGTCTGTAACCTGAAGCATATGTAACCTGAAGCGTATTTAACCTGAGGTACCACTGTATTTATTTCAAAGCATATGAGAATGTGACTGACTCCTTCAGATCTGAAATGTTGCTTAAGACCCCTTTATCTGTTAAATAATTACAAGCTCATGGACATAAAGCTGCTGCACAACCTCTGCTCAGGCCCCACTGAAGTGAATGGTGATCCATGCACTGACATTGCTTTCTAGTTTGCTTAGTGTGTATGCAACTAATAAAACCTGACCGTAGCATTATTCTTCCTCTCTGATTGGTTGACCTCAAAAGAGTCCTATCCTCTCCCCCAAAATATGTCATGTTCCTTACTGGAATTATGCTAATAGGTATTTTTGTGTTGCAGGTTCTCATTTATGACAGATTTGGCCAAGATATAATATCTCCATTATTGTCAGTGAAAGAATTAAGAGACATGGGCATTACTTTACATCTGTATGTATCTATATGTATACGTTTTGCAGTTGTGTTACTTTATACGTTGTTTGAAAAAACGTGGTTTTTTTATGGTGAGGAGGATAAGGTTGGATGTTAAACCACCAGCTGGGTAACTGGTCAATAATGGCAAGCTGAAGGATGCTAGTTATGCTTACAGTGATGTATCTTGTAAAGAGCAGACTGAAGCTCTGGCATGTCTAAGTATGCCAGTCTTTAGCTAAAACAGTACATAAATCCATTACATTGATTACAAAATTAAGAGAAGGCTGAAAACAGTTTTAATTTTGCAAGTTACTGGGCATACAGTAAGAGCATATCTGAAAAATATATTTTCATTATACTTATGTCTATGCAATCTACCTTTCAAGTCATAGTTTTGAAACACCTGAGACAGCTCCTTTTCCTTTTTTCAGACTAATCATACAAGCTATGAATGGGTACACTGAGATGCTGTGGTTAACCTTGATTGCAATTCATGATGTGTGGTCAACAAACTGCTTAACTATAGTGAAGGGAACAGGAGAGAAAGGAATTCACCTTCCTTGGGCAGGCTTTCAGTTAAACTGCAATTAAAGAAAAACTAGCATTACTTCCGCATCAGCAAATTATGTAGAAAGTGCCGTGTGCCCAATCCAATAGATGGTTACTTGGAAGAAGGCTGATTGCACAGTCAAGCTCTGCCTTAAGCAAGTGTGCATAGGATTGAAGCTGTTGAAGCCTTTTTTGTTTCTAGGGCTTTTTGTTGTTCCATTTGTTTCAAGAAAGAGTAGAACAGTTCACAAATGAAGCTTGTTCTTTTATTTCCAGTCTTCTGCACTCCGATCGAGATTCTATTCCAGACGTTCCAGCAATATATTTTGTAATGCCAACAGAAGAAAATATTGACAGGCTGTGCCAGGTAGTGTGACGTGCTTAATGTCCATTGTAAGAGTTTAAAAATTCATGTTGTAACACAAGAAACTGGACTTTGTTTTACTGCCAGATAAAAGGTAGTGTTTATGCTTCAGCTGCATAGATGTTAGGGCTGTGACTTCATTGTTTGCAACATGTACTCCACATCATCAAATCCAGTGATGAGCCAACTGCTTAGAAAATACTCCTACTACTTACAATGGTTATGCTATGGATCAGAGAGGTTCTTAAGTGTCATTGGCAGTTAGGAGAGACAGCTTGCTACTGCTGTAGCCCCTGCAAACGTGTTGTCTTGTATGATTATTCCCTACCTTTCCTTGCAGTTTTAAAGTCTATCTACTACCTGTTCTAGTGTCTACGAATACATCAGGTGTCAAGTGTTCGAAGCTCCCATTGTTCTAGGCTCATTTTGCGACAAGGAATTTCATTAGCATGAGCAGCTTCTGAGCTCTGGGTACAGTACTGTGCCTAAGATTTCAAACTGCAGAGTAGAAGTAAAGAAAGACCTTTTTCTGCCTCCCCACTTCCAGCTACTCTCTAAAGACTGGAGAAGAGACCCTCTTAAGAATATTAGGGGGGTGGGCAGGGGAAGGACCGGATCATGTGAAAAATGAGCATAATATTTTAGCTGCAGTTCATTCATTTTCAGCTTTGTATTCTTGTTATAAAAAAGTCTGCCTAGACATTCCGTTATTGCACCCATAACCTAGGTTTAAGGTGCATTTAGCTCCTAGCTTTCATATCTCAGTTTGTAACACTGGCTGGCTTGCTTAACTTTTTCTTAAAATCCAGAAATTGATATAGCAGTGAATATCAGGTATAACTCAAATCTCCTTTTCACATGGGAAAAAAAACCTTCATTCTCTTTTACCCCAACCTCTGAGCATTATGACAATATGATTTTCACCTTTTGTAAAGGGAGTGAGCCAGAATTGTTGCAACATTCTTAATTTGATTAAGCTTTTCAGGTGATTTGAATGTAACATTTCATAATCTGAGATATCTCTTGGAGTGATTTCTGGAACCATGACCATGAAAATGATTCATTATGCCCCATTCCTGTAGATTTAATGTATATTATACAAGCTGAGGCAACAGATGGTATTAGTGGAATTATATATAATCAGGTTGCATAGATTAATTTTTTCTCCCATCAAAGCCCATACAGGGCAGGCCACAACCTTTGTATTGGTGCAATTTAGGATTGCAGTTTTTAGTGAATGAATGTCCAGCATATCAATTTAACACTGCTGACACCTGCAGGACACATGCAGACACTGCAGACTGAGTTCTTCTCCAGACAGATCTAATCCAGGACAGATGCAATAACACAATGTGCAGAAAAATGAACGAATCAATATATTCAAAAATTTACCCAAATGAGCTCAGCAGAAAAGCTTCTTACTGGGGTCAAAACAGGCTAAATAAAGAAATGGCATATTCTGTTAATTTTTGGTTTGAAGTGTGGATACTTGGATAATATTAAATGGGAAACTGCTTTACCCATGCTTATCAGAATAACAGAATAACTGCTTTTCTGAATAAGCTTTATTCTATCCCATGTTAGACATCTTAATAACCAGGAGTGATGTCCACTCAGAGATGCACACATTCTCACCAGTCAAAAGCATTGTATTTGTGGAATGTGAACTTGACAAATATAGGCCACTGGCAAGTAAGGAGCAAGAATTTTAACTAAACTTGGGGCCATTACAAATGAAACCACATACCACTGTGTTCTGCCGAGTGTCTATTTTATTTTATTTGCATGAGACATTCGAGCATGCTTCCCACATGTCAGCATACATACAAATGAATATAGAACTGGGGATGTGTACCTCAAACTAAGCTTTGGGACACTGCAGATTAAATAATGATGCTTCAGAAGAACATTTTCTGCAAAACTTCCTAGTACTGTATATGGTCTAGCGCTTGAGCTTGGTGTCTGTTGTCTATTATTGGCATGGGTTATGCTGCCTTATAGGAGATTAAATTTTAGAAGCACAACTGTGTAGTAAAGGTTTTCATTTTTAAAGTATACTTGTTATCTAAAAATTCTGGTGTTTTTAACATTCATTTTTTTCTTTCAGGATCTTAGAAACCAACTTTACGAATATTATTATTTAAATTTTATTTCTGCCATTTCAAGAAGTAAACTGGAAGATATTGCAAATGCTGCTCTGGGTGCCAGTGCAGTAGCACAAGTAGCTAAGGTAAAGTACATTATTTGCAAACATTCATATTGGAGTACCTGTTACTTTCAAAACTGATTCAACAAGTTTTTTGGAGTGGGGGTTCTTAAGTTGGGAGTTGGCAAAATTGGGTATTTCAATTTGTGCAGGTTGGAACTATTTTGCAAAGATAATACTGTTATTGCATATAGGCCCTTGTTGTTCCTTAAATAAAAATAATGTTTTGATATAGTAGTGATTTAATATAAACTAATCATTTACATGTTATTCTCACTAATGATCTCTTTGTTTTGATGTATAGGTTTTTGACCAATATCTCAACTTCATTACTTTGGAAGATGATATGTTTTTATTATGCAATCAAAACAAGGAGCTTGTTTCGTATCGTGGTAGGTGGATTATTCTAAAAACAGTTATTTTGTTAAATGTCTAGCATTTTAAGAGAACATAATGGTGTATAATGTAATTCTGTATGTGCACGCAGACATTCTATTGCTGGTGACGATGTGGAGTTTTGCTGCTGATTTCATTTTCCATTATTCGCCTTGATTACTTGCCTACATTTATTATTGAGCTGTAATGGATTATTGAAGTTTATGAAAGCAAGCACATAAAGTGCTTTCTGCTGTTTAGACCGAGTAACTTATTTTTGTGTCATAGACCCAGGATATATATCTTTACTGTCAGGCAAGAAACATAAATGGAGGGTAGAATCCAACATGCAATCAGACTGCTGCTCATGCGGCAACGTTGCTGCTTCCTCTCATCACCCCTGCAGCCCCCTACGTGCCCCCCAGATTTGCTTCCTGTCCTTCATCCCTTTGGGGCAAATTTTGAGGGTGCACGCAAGGCTGCAGGGGGAAGAGATTAAGGTGATAATCTCTCACACAACAGACAGCATTGGATACACCCTGGAATTTTAAAATTGTTTTGGTATGCTAGAATTTTCAGCTTTTAATCTAGAGTGAATGACACACAGGCATAATTTATACAGTACAGTAATGTGATTTTTTTCTCCTCTCCCTTTTTGGTATTGCAGCCATCAACAGACCAGATATAACAGACACGGAAATGGAGACTGTAATGGATACAATTGTAGACAGCCTTTTCTGTTTTTTTGTTACACTTGGTAAGTGTGTTGGTCTCTTAAATATCATACCTCTGTAAGGAATGCTGTGAAATTTCCTCTACATTAGGTCATATGTAATTTGAAGGAGGTGGTTAGGATAAAGCGAGCCACCTCTTCCTCAGAAATGCCCAGTTCCCTGAATTGTTTTTACAGAATTGAGCTCTATTCATGGTTACCTATTCCTAGAGTTTGCAAACCAGCTTCAAATGCTGTTATAAAGCAGAGTTTCAAAAAAGAATTTGAAGATGGTTCATCATGCTTGAAATTAACATTGGCACACAAATAATTTTGCACCATGAATAGTAGTGAAATATGAAGTAGGGTGAATTCAGCTGGAAGAGAGGAGAAGAAAGCATAGGAATTGTACAGATCAATGGTTAAGTGAATTTGCTCATGCAGAAATTTTCACATTTTCAGGGACCTCCCCTTTGCCCTCAGCTTCCTGCCGCATTCAGCAGTATCCTCCAGACCTCTGGAGAGGCTTTTGGGAGCTGCTATGGAGAAATCATATTCTGCCCACCCACTTCCACTTGGATTTTGTGGATCCAACCCTATGGGTGTTGTATAGCAAAGTAATTGAGAAAAGGTTCTTCCTGTTCCACTGCTCCTCTCCCTGCACACCTCCCTGAATCTGCTACAGAGACTTGGGAGAACAGATTTGAGAGGGTTTGTGAGAAGTGGAAGTCCATGCGTTGGTGGAACAGTTCATTGGATACAACCCCATTTCTGCACTGGCTTGGACTTTGTAAAATAAGGACTTCTTCTGTAAATGTTGTCAGAAAAGAAATAGAGTCCTAGACCAAGGACAGCAACAGTATGATATGATTTCATGTTATTCTCTTTGAACATTTAATAATTTGTAGGAATTAAAGATATTGATAGATATTAGATGTTCTTGATATATGAATTGTTTGAACTCAGAGCTTACAATTTACCCATCTGTATCTGGCTAAAGATTAAAAATTAAGAATTATTCAGGAAAAGCTTCCCTATTTAAGTTTGCATGTCCTGTTATGACAGTGATAATCTGTCACTCAGGCTGTGATGTTTCAGAATGTGGTTTCAGACAATTCAATTACTTAAATCTCCTGGAAGATATAACGTAGATATAAAGATATAAAGAAGATATAAAGTAAAAATTCCCTCTGAATAAGGGAATTTCTGAGCACTTTAAAAAGTTTTCATAAGCTTTGTTTAAATATTATTAACCCATATTTATTTAATAAAACTAACTTGGTAGCAGGCAATATAAAAGCCATTTATCCTAAAAGAAACGTGATAGACTTTATAACAGCATTTCCCCCCAAAATAAATTTTTATTTTTTAATAGGAGCTATTCCAATAATCCGATGTTCAAGAGGAACAGCAGCAGAAATGGTGGCAGTGGTGAGTTGTGACATATTCCAACTGAATTAATTTTTGAAATATGTATGACAGGCATTATGAAGGCAGAATCACTGTTTAACTGAAAGCCGAACAGCAGACAGACAATTGTTTTTACCGAGCTATACAGTGGTGCCCCGCAAGACGAATGCCTCGCTAAACGAAAAACCCGCAAGATGAAAGGGTTTTCCGATTTTTAGCGGCTTCGCAAGATGAATTTCCCTATGGGCTTGCTTCGCAAGACTAAAGCCCATAGGGAAATCTCCGGGGACAGCGGGGAAGCACAGCGCGCCTTCTCCTCTGTTCCCGGACCTGTCCTGAAGGCTTGCGGTGGGAGGAAGGTTTTCCTCCCCACCGCCAACATTCAGAAGGCTGTTCTGAAGGCTGGCGGTGGGGAGAAAAGTCCTTCTCCCCCCGCCAGCCTTCAGAAGAGGTCCGGGGACAGACTGTCCCCGGACCTGGTCTGAAGGCGGTCTCCATAGGAACACATTAATTGATTTTCAATGCATTCCTATGGGAAACCGTGCTTCGCAAGACGAAAAACTCGCAAGAAGAAAAAACTTGCGGAACGAATTAATTTCGTCTTGCGAGGCACCACTGTATCACAGAGGAGACAGAACGGTCAGTGTAACTTTACATTGTCATGGTAACTCCACTTGTGTGTACCAAGCTAAACAGACACAATCTAAGAATGTTTTTATCCACTGCAATTCTTAGGAAGACATGTGCAGTAGAATTTCTGGGTTTGGACATAGCATCAAGCTTTGGTTTAGTTCTACATAAACCAGCCTTAGGCTTGTGCACTCTGTGCCCAATTTAAGAAGTATGCAAACTCTGGGCATAATTATTTTCCCTCCCATTGGTTCCAGTGGGAGGGAATAGTTTTAAAAGGCCATATCAGGAAAATCTGCTCAACCAGCTCCTGCTAATGGTAAGCAAGCAGAGGTTAGGTTGATGTGGTGGTTTCTCTATCATTGAGTCTTCCACCACCTTTGACTATTTTCCGTGTCTTGGATTGTATGTTGTTCTTGGCTAGCTGCCTCTTAACTGGCCTGGGTATGCAGTGCCCACCTATTTCCCCCTAATTATTATTATTATTTTTTGTTTGTAAAAAAGTAAGGGTGGCTGCTGCAGCAGTGCCCCCTCTTTTAAAAAGAAAAGTGATAAAAGTAGGTATATGGGGGGGAATAAAAAAGAATTATTATTTTTTTTAAAAAAAGAGAGGGGAGGAAGGGGTTAAAAAAGGATTTAAGGGGGGGGGAAGGGTAGTTTCTTCCTTTCTGCGATCTTTGTCATGCGGCTTTCCTCTGTTTTCCTTGCCGCTGGAGTCGGAGTCGGCTCAGCCACGTGTTTTTCCGGAGCCTTTTTTGCCTTCCCGTGCTCACCTACCTCTCCTCTTCTTTCCCGTAGGCAGAGATGGGGACAGCAGCGGTAAAGTTGGGGCTCCTTTTTCTTTCTTTCTTTCTTTTTCTTCCTCTTTCCCCCCTCTTTCCCCCCTCCCTCTTTGCGTTAGCTTCACTGTCCTCCTGGTTTTGGAGCTCCTCTCGGCTGTTGGGGGGGTGGTCGGGTGCCTTTCCGGCTCAATCAAGGTTGTGGGGGGGTGTTTTGGCTCCTTTGATAGACGCCCCGGGCACCCCCAATTCCTCTCCGCTGGCAGTGCTGGCGGTAGCAGTCCTGGGAATCCGGGAGTCGGCCAGACAGAGCCTTTTACTCTGGCTGGCTTCAGGAGCTCTTTTCTGCTGTTGCAGCCGCCATGCTGCCTCGCCGGAAGTCAGGTCTGATATGTTCTGTCCACAAGGCCTATTCAGTTCAGCGGGACTTGCTTCTAGTTAAGTGTGCATAAGTTTGTGGGGTTAGTACTGAGCTTATGCTAGCTTGCAACAATAGTGGAATATTTTTAGAACAGTAATGCTTGGGAGGGGAGGAGATAGCTGTGGTGTAAAGTGGAAAGGCCTGTTTGTCCCCTTTTAAAAAATGGCCCATATGTAATCTGGTGCCTCTCAAGGGCATGAACTGAGAACACAGTGTATTTGTACATGAACTAGGGGTAGTGTACTTAAAAGATCACCTTATTCCTTATACCTGGTCTAATCTTTGCAATATACCACTCAGGCATGTCAGACTGTCCTCAACAGGAAGTAGTGTGGCACTCTTTATATAGAAAAAGCAATCTGGCACAGTCTGTACTGAGTTTCGGTGCCAACTTAAGACTTTGTTATTTCATCAAGCTTTCTTATGAAAAGATTTGGATCACCTTAGTGTTTGGATGGGAGATAATATCAGAATCCTGTGTACACTTCCAAGAGTTCCATGAAAGAATAAAGGCAGAATGTTGTTGTTGTTTAGTCGTTTAGTCGTGTCCGACTCTTCGTGACCCCATGGACCAGAGCACGCCAGGCACTTCTGTCTTCCGCTGCCTCCAGATGAACTTAAATTGTTTTGGAGGGACTGTATGAACACTCAGCCTTCAAAGACAGTAACACATGAAAAAGAAAAGATTGCAGAATGGTGTAGCATTGCTGTGCAATAAAAGGGTAGTCTTCAGTGGAGGGGACTGATGTCTGTCATCAGTGACACCATAGGTGTCTATGCTGTTCACATAGTCATCACAATAAGTGATGTTAGCTAAGTGGTGTTAGCTAAGAAGTGTTAGCTAAGTGGGTCATCTAATGTAACCATATCACAAAATTTTGATGGCTCATAGGAAAATGACATTTCTCTATGAGCATGCAGGAGCCCTTCAGTAAACATTGGGTTCAGTCCCATCCAAAGACAGGCAGGAATAATAAAATGAAAGAGCTTAGCAGCCACCCCTCATATTGGCTCCAGTTCCTTTCCCTGCCTTGCTTGGAATAGGTTAGTTTATCTCAGCCTGGGCATTCAAGATGCCTTCTGGGGGGGAAACAAGAAGAAATAAGATTAGCTGTGCAAAAGAAACAGTACAGGAAATCTGATGTCTGATTTTACCATAGTGACACATGCATTTGTTACATCCTGTTTGTCTTGCTCCACCTTAGCAAAGCTTTCAACATCTATTGTAGTGGCTTATGAGATCCAACATATTCCTCACCTTTAAACATCACAGCTCAGCTCATTCCACCAGGACTTCAGCAGCATTTGCTGCTCACTCTGCTAATGGTTCTGTCTTGGAGATTTATAGCACAGTTACCTGGTTTATGATGAGTAGCTTGAGCACATCCCATTGTTTACTGAAGGGCTCTCATAGAGCACAAACCATTGAATAATGTGAATGCTGCTTTTGGGGGGACACATGAGACCTTCTGACCAATCCTTGTGGTTGAGTGGCATCCAGTTTTCTATTTGACCTTGCCTTTTCAGTTGGCTCCTTTTTATATCGGCAATTTCTCCAACGTTTTAACCTGTCAGACATCCTCTTTGTGTCATGCCTTTTCGTAGTTTTTTCTTCTTCTCCTGATTACGATTCTTCTTGAATTTCCTCTTAGTTTTGTCTGCCGGTTTTCACTTCCATAAGGTCTGCAACAATTTGGCAACAGGGCAGGAACTGGAGGCAGATGTGAGGGCTGGCTGCTAAGCTTTTACTTTCATTACCTCACCCCTGTCTATGTCTGGGTAGTGGATCTTTAGTTAGTGTTTACTGAGCCCCTCACATTCCCAAAAGGAGCATTCACAGTAAGTTTAAAATGCTCCATTCTCAAGTTTTGGATCTTTCAGCTTTCCTTGATTATTGAGATATTTATACTCCACCTTTTCAATTCCAGAAGGTCATCTCAAGGTGGTTATCTCTCTACCATTATTTCATCATGGACCATTTTCTCATAATTTTCATCTTCGTCCTCATATAGGCTGTGGGGAAATCGACAGGTTCATTCTGTTATATTTAGCTATCTTTATGGATATATGAAAGCTCTGATAAATCTTTTTCAGAAACTAGATAAGAAACTCCGGGAGAACCTCAGAGATGCCAGAAACAGCCTTTTCACAGGTGACACACTTGGGGCTGGACAATTCAGGTATCAGCATCTACTTGTATTTTTCAGCAGCCTTTTTTAATGCCCTATATGTATTCGTGCTTTGCAGACTTGCAGCATGTCATTGCTTTTCATCTGATTAGCTTGAAGATTTAGCAATATTGGGATTTAAAATCCTAAGGAGAGAAAAACATTCTACATGATTTTAAAATGATGGAATGATTTTAAAATGGGGGAACCCAGCCAGATGGGCAGGGTATAAATATTATATTATTATTATTATTATTATTATTATTATTATTATTATTATTATTTATTATCATTATTGTATAGCATCAGATGGCAAAATGCTTCATATTTCATAACTATTCTGCAGAGTTTGGCTATGAATTTGGCCACGGAAATATTCCAAATATGTGATGGTTTGTTTCAGGTTATTAACTTAATGTTTTTATTTAGTTTCCAGAGACCTCTCTTAGTACTTGTTGACAGAAACATCGATTTGGCAACTCCTCTACACCATACTTGGACCTACCAAGCCTTAGTGCACGATGTACTGGTAAGAAACTTGTTTTTTGTGACTATATATTCTTCGTTTATTATTATTACCAGCTTAATAATGTAAAACTTTGGTTCAGTGCTTGCCTTAAGACAGGAATGGGGAAATTGTTTCTCTCCAGATTGCATTGGATGACAACTCCCATCATTCCTGACCATCAGTTATGCTAGCTAGTACTGATGGGAGTTTAAGTAACAACATCCATAGAGCCACAGATTCCCCATCCATGCCTTAAGAACATGGCTGCTAAAACTGCCTAAAAATCCATTTCTTTCTACATAAAGGAAAACAGAAATCCTTACATGTGCAAAACAGCTGTTAGTTTGAACCATAATTTCCCTCCCATTATAACTGTTTATGAATGTAATTTGAGGCTGTGGTCTGCTGTAGTACAAATTTGGTTACTACCTAACTTTCACATAATGACAGTTGTGCTGTCAAATTCCTCAAATTTTGACTGGACTTCATAACCATTCATTATATCTAGTGGTCAGTGAGATTGGTTTTTCACTTGCTGCTCTACAAGTACATTGCTTTTGTACTTGCTTTCTGGTGAGGTGGATTTACGTGGGTTGGTTGCCATATTTGTAGACCACTGAAGTTGAGTGATGTGCATAGTGGATGCAGTAATAACAGCGAGATGAAATGAGAGCTAATAAACTGGATGAGAGCTAATAAACTGAAGCTCAGTCTGGATAAGACTGAGGCACTCTTAATGGGTGGTTCCTTTAGACCAGATGGGAAGGTGGCCTGTATTCGATGAAGTTACAGTACCTCTGAAGAAGAGGGAATGTGCCTTGTGGATACTTCTTAATCCATTGCTGTTGCTTGAGGCTCAGGTGGCCTAGGTGGTCCAGAGTGCCTTCCAACAGCTTTGGCTGGTAGCCTAGCTACCTGTTTGGACAGAGATAGCTTAACTTCTGCTGTCTATGCTCTGGTAACCTCTAGGTTAGATTATTGCAACGTATATGTGGGGCTACTTCTGAAGATGGTTCGGAAACTTCAGCTGGTGCAGAATTCAGCGGCCAGGGCAAGACAGTTTGAGCATAAAACACCAATCCTGGCCTGACTCCACTGGCTGCCCATTAGTTTTCCGGGCCTAACTCAAAGTGCTGGTTTTGACTATAAAGCCTTAAACGGCTTGGGACCACAATAACTTAAGAATTCCTCTCCCCATATGAACCTACCCCCAACCCACAATCATCATCTTAGGTCTTTCTTAGTGTGCCTCCTCGGCAAGAGGTCTGGAGGGAGGTAGCACAAGAATTGGCCTTTTCAGTGGTGGCTTCCAATTTGTGGAATGCTCTCCTAGAAGGCTCGCCTGGTGCCTTCGTTACATTCCTCATTTTCCAGGCCTTTGGCTAATTAAACAATCTATGGCATTTTTAACTGTTTTTTCCCCCTATGTTATGTATTTTTGAGTTTTTATATTGTAAACAGCCCTGTGATCCTTAGAGGATGGGAGGTATAGAAATTTAAATGAAATATAGCCATTAGATATACTTAGGATCATTTTTACCTGTTGTAACAAAAGCTTTTAGTTTACTGTTTGAATATTTCATGAAGTTTGCACATATCATCAGAATAATATTTAGTACTGTTTTATAATTCCTATTCAGTTCATAACACAACTATCAACATTAAACATTAAAATATTAATCATCACCACAAGATGGTGTAGATGTTCCATATTAAGAAACTCAAAGAATAACAAGACAGTCTTGCGATTACAAGTTGCTGTTTTTTAACTAGGAAAAGAAAACCTAAAGAATTATGGATAGCTGTTAACCAGAGCTGCTTTTAAAATTTCCAGAGGATATAGCCCTGTTAGACTATTTCAGGCCTCTCCATCTACATGTAACTTTATGCATCTGAAGGAGACTAGAGTCCACTTACATAAATTATGCCATAATAAATTTATCAGTCTTTTAAGACTTGACAACTCCCCTTGCTACCGATCTGGGCATATTAACTTTCTTTTTGAAAAATCCTTCATTTTTGTTTATGAACCCAAACCAGAGATTCCCAAACTGTGGTCCGAGGACCACTAGTGGTGGTCCATGGTATGTTTGTGGATTTGTGATTGAAGACAGCATATGCATCACATTAAACATTCATATTGATTTTTAATTGTACATTTGCTGCTACTTTTAATTTATAATATTTTGATTTGTATGGAATTCAAATTGTAATACAATAAAATATGGGTGAAATTCAACAGCATGTTATTACAACACTCCATCTGCACAGACACTCATAGTCTTGCCTATGGAGAATACTGATCACATATCTTAATAAAAATAAACTATTTCAAGAAAATGTATATTATGTCTTAAAGCAGGTGGGGGTTCTGAAATATGAAATTGTTTTTAGGATACAGTTACCTTTGAAATTCAAATAATAACCACTTCTTAAAAGCATATTTCTGGGAAACATTTTAAATAGAGTTTATAGATGTTTTTCTAACATTTCTGACATACAAGTTGAATTTCAGAATTAATACTTCATAAAGCTAGTATAATTTATTTAGGGGCATTTTATCCCTTTTATAGAATTTTTATTTTTGTAATGGGAAAAAGTTACATAAGTTTTTTCTTCTTCATTTAAATCAATGTTCATTTTTCTCTCGGCTGATGTACTCAAGGGAGATTGTGGCATGCTGAACCAAATGCCATTCCAGCTACATATTTATAGCAATTCATCTGTTTAGGTAATAACTGTACCATTGCTGCTTATAAACAGGTTGATCTGTGGAGAATTGCATTACTCTTTTCATTGGAAGTCAGAAAGTTGTGTTCTGTGAAAGTACAGAAAATATTTTTCTTCTCCTGAGTGGGGTAGACATTTCCCCATAATTCACATTAATATCTTTCAGTTCTTTACTAGAGGAGTCAAGCAAAGCAAAGAGTAGGCATGTTGCTCTCCTACCCAACTCTTTTCTCTCTTTTTCTCCCCACCCCTCCCATGGCAGTATCGGTCTGTTAGATCCTCCTTCTGTTCTTATGAACTGAGTAGTCCATGGGACATCTTCATCTCCCCCATTTCATCCCTACCACCTGAAGCGTTGGAGTCTGTTCTTCCTACACCGATGCAAAAGTTTTACCATATTTTTGGTTGGGGAAAATAGATATAAATGGAGCTGAAGTATAATAATGCCAGTCAGTATAAGGAGAAAATGCTTGGAAAATTGCAGTATCCTCCCATTTGCTGTTGAATTAAAGCCATTGAAGAGCCAAATTTGGTGGCTAGGTTGCTCACCGGGGCAAGACTATTTGAGCATATAATGCCAGTCCTGGTTTGGCTGCCACTTAGTCTCCAGACCCAATTCAAAGTGCTGGTTTTGACCTATAATGAGTTAAATGACTCAGGACCACAATACCTGAAGCTATGGCAACATGAGAATGGACCTTCTCTGTAGTGGCATGTTTTCTCCTGCTCTGGAGAGTAAGATTCAAACCAATGGCTTCAAGTTAGGAGCCATTCCGACTAAACAACAGATAAAACTTTCTGACAGTAAGAGCTGTTTGAAAATGGAGGTTGTGGACTCTCCTTTCTTGGAGGTTTTTAAGCAAAGGTTGGATGGCCATAGATGCTTTAGTTGTGATTTCTGCATTGCATGGAGTTAAACTAGATGACCCTTGGTGTTCCTTCCAGCTCTACAATTCTATGCTATTATTTGAACACAATCATATGCCAGTGTGAAATACTTATTATAGTTGTGTGTAGTGCTTAATATAATGTGTGACTCTTCCTTTTTGACTTTTTGCTAGGCAGAGAAAAAGAACAGTAAGGACAGTTACTAACTTTTAGCCATCTTTTTTAAAGTAAGAAACAATTACAGAGAGTTGCAGTGGTAGCTGCAGCTTCTAGGCGGGAGATGCCATTTTTAATTCTCCAAACACCAACTGTGTGAGGAAATGTGGGGTGTAAATGCATTGAATAATAATAATCCAGAGGTGCCTTTCATTTGTGTTGCCTGAAATGGTTCCAGGAATGAGAGGAGATAGATATGGGCAAAATTAAAGAACTCCCTTTGTCTCTCTTTTCTCTATCCCATCTCCAAGCTGTTCTTCATACAATGGAGACTCCAGTTCAGAGGATGAGAGGGTAATCCACAGCAAGGAAAAAGGAGAACCTTATTTTCTCTCACTTTCAATGTATATTTTCTTCCATCCCCACCCCTCCCATTTCCCAGGTTGTCTTGGATTGCCTGGGCATTCTCAGAACAAAAGAGGAAGGAGGCAAATTAAAAAGCGTCTGAATGTTTTGCGGAAACATAGCCAAATAATGTTTTGTAATATTCAGAAGTTGCAACAGTTGCCCAATGGAAAAAGCCAATAATAATAATAATAATATCTATTCTTAAGCTTTTGTACAAAGAGTAGACTACAAGTAAACTAGCACAATTTGAGGCAGCGTTTAAAATGTCATATTTAATAGAAAGAATATGAGATTTCATTTGCTCTGCATATTCAGAATCACATTCAACAGTTGCCCTTTTTATAATCCCATTTTGAATTAGGAATATTCTGCTTTCAATTGTGGGGCAGCAGGCAAAAATGTTTAAGCCATGTAATTTTCTTTAAAGGATTTTCATTTGAACAGAGTTGTTTTGGAAGAGTCTTCAGGAATGGAAAATTCCCCAGCAGGTGCTAGACCAAAGAAAAAAAATAAAAAGTCATATGATTTAACTGCAGCTGATAAATTTTGGCAGAAGCATAAAGGAAGGTAAGCTGGATATTTTAAATTAACTACTTCTGCTTCAAGGTCTATTACTGACTAGGGGCTTTACCCCCTGCTCACTCCACTTACCAATCTCTCTGCCATTCCCCACCACATCAAACCCCTTCCCACCTCATGCCACTACAGAGGTCACTGTTCACCTTCCTAACCCCATTTCCAAAGCCACGTCTCTCTTCTTCAGGCTTGCTTTGCACTCATTTTCACCTTCACCCCAACTTCCTTTTGTTCAACTCTCCTTGAATACAAATAACCCCCATAGTAAACTCTTGCATCTTTCTCGTCCCACACATTGCAACTACTAAGCAGCCTTTCCACCTTCTGCCTGTCTATGAAGCCACCCCCTTCTATTCTACAGACCCTTTCATGCCCCTGCTTCAATCCCATTCCTCTTATTCCCTCCTTTTTAACCCCCTTTGCACCTCCTCCACCCTCCTCTCCCTTGCACACAGACCACTCCCATTTTCATGCCTCCTCCTCTCTCCAGTTTTGCAGCCTTCTTTACACAACATGATGATATATGTTACTCTATATTTAAGATGAATAAAATCTTAACAGCAAATCCGCCAGTTAGCTTATTCAGTTACAGAAGACTAAGGTCACTTGATGGGTGTTACAAATAGATTGGTGTTTGCTTGTTAATAAAATATCTTCTAAATTACTACATTGAATCTAGAACGTCATGTCGAAGACAACACAGGGTACGAGAAGTGAAATACATAATTGTGGGAAGTTACTATGAAATGTTTGAAGGCTTCACATTGTTTATCTCTCTCACATGAAGCAGCTGAGGAATAGAAGAATAAGAGGTTTAAAACAGCCAATTTTCAGTGTCCTTCTTGCTGGACTCCTCAAACAATGGCAGAAGTTAGGCAGAGGGACACTGAGAAGAAATTGAGGTTTGAGTAAAGCAGGGATGGAGAGACAGTGAGGGTTCGTTTAAAAAAAAACAGTTTTAACAAGGAGAAGAGAGAAGGGTACTGAGTTACTGTGTGCAGCCCCAGGTGTGTTTGCGATGAAGGGTTGGTGGGCTGAATGAAAGTGAATAAAGGACTATGGAAGCTGGGTTTTTTACAGACTGTGTTAGTTTAAAGTGTTAATTTAAACAGTGCCTACATAATCTCTTTAGCCCTTTCCCAGAGGTAGCCGAGTCGGTTCAGCAAGAGCTAGAAACTTACAGAGCTCAGGAAGATGAAGTCAAGAGGCTTAAAAGTATAATGGTAAGATTTGCTTATATCTAACTTAAAATATTATTCTTGGAATTTATACAGTGCTTTAAAATGTTGACATTCAAGAAATGTACTGGGTGTTTCCAGGAAGTAAATACACAGGAAGGGGGAGTTGGGAGGACTTGAGAGGCAATGCAGCACAGCCCTATTAGGATTGGAGTTTAAACCTCTAACAAGGTTGCACTTTTAAGAGATGCATGGAAAACAACTCCTGCAACCAAGCTTGTGCCAGATGTATTGCTCTGCTTTCATTTGGACCACATCAGCGGGGCTGAGAGGGGGGGTCGTCTCATCTGGGCAGCCCAGGAACTCCATACACACTGTCCAGGCTTGTACCCCAAAGAAATCCCTTCGGTGCTGGAGGAGACAGGAGGCAGCAGTTACATGTTACTGGTCTCTGCAGCCCCCCAGCAGGTGCTGGTATTCTCCCGTGGTTTGACTTCATCCCTGGAGGCACACTGTATCTTTTGATGCAGACAGCTGCCAACAACACTAGGAAAGCAGTGAACAATATCTCTATATTTTGAGGTAATTTTAAGGTCTGGCAGAGGGCTTGTTGGAAGTCTGCATTCACCCATTGTGTTGGTAATCATATTTTAGGGAGCCATTCACAGAAGAGACTTGAAAATGTTTCAGTATTTTCAATCATTTTTTGTGATTTTTGTGAACTGCTTTGAAATTATTTTTCCAGTTAAGTGATATATAAATTCTATGAAACAAATATATAAACCAGTAGACCTAGATTTATCTTTCTTCAAAACCTGTGTAAAATTGAATTGTGGTTCTTCTGTTATAAAGTTCAATATTTCAACTGGATTTTCACCATATTTTTGTTCTTCAAGTATATATGGTGGTTGTTTTTTTGAAATTATTTTTCTTCCCAGGGACTAGAAGGTGAAGATGAAGGAGCAATAAGTATGCTTTCTGATAACACAGCTAAGCTAACTTCAGCTGTTAGGTAAGCAATATTACTGAAGCATTCTTAAGTGCTTGCAAAAGACTTGTCATTTAATCGGTTTTCTTTCTTATTCAGTTTTAAGGATACTTGACTGACTCTCCAGAGTATGTTCCATAGTAGAAGCATAACACTGTGACACACTAGTGTACCCCAATGATATAAGATAACATGGGTGCCAAATTATAGGCTGGGAAGATTAGGAAGTCTGATTATTGAAATCATACCACTACAGATTACATCTTGTAACATTTGCTGAGGGGCAGAGAAATAGGATTTACATATCCAGTATCCTGATCCTGTGCTAGAGCTGGGTGATATTTCGATTCTTTGTCTGAAACTGGTACGAAGTTCAGATTGTGATATCGGTTTCAGACTTTTTGAGGCTGCCATGCATCGCAGCTCCCTGGCCACTGCCAGCACAGCGCATTTCACTCCCATCTGCCTGCCTGCCTGCGCTGTGCTGGCAGTGGCCAGGGAGCCTCAATGTATGGCCCGCTGAAATTGCCTGTTCTGCCTGCCTGCCTGCCTGCCTGTGTGTTTGCCTTCACCCGAGCAAGCTTCCATATCTCTTCTCTGGTGGTACTGTTATTGTTGGCTTGCTTCCCAAGTGACCAAAGGCCTCAGATATCACAGGTGCGTGTTTATAGGTGGAGACTCCTAGAGGCATTTAAAACTTTTCAGTGGCTGGTGATTCCAGTCAAGTTCCTCCCCACCCACTGTCCCCAAGTCACATACTTGGGAACTCTTATCACAGAGCCAGTGAGTAGAGCAAAGTAGGGCCTAAGGCAGCCTTTCCCAGCCTGGTTCCCCCTGACATTTTGGACTACAATTCTGTCCTTCGTGATGTTATGCCGGCCGAGGTTGATGGGAGTTGTCATCCAAAACATCTGTAGAATACCAGGCTGGAAAAGGCTGGAGGTCTAAAGTGTGTCTTGGCACAGAGATCCTAAACTTGTTTTGGATATCCATTTCCTGTATCTCAGAAGCTGCTGATTTGAGCGTACTACTGTCTCTCAAAAGTATTATATTGTTCCCTCATATGTATATCATATTTTGGGTTGCTTTTGTAATGCTAAATATGGAGTTGAATTGGACTACATAGTGCGGACAGTTAGTTTGTATGTAATTTCTTCAGCTCTCTTCCAGAGCTTCTAGAAAAGAAGAGGCTCATAGATCTTCATACAAATGTGGCAACAGCTGTCCTGGAACACATAAAGGTATGGAAAATAGTTATTTGAAGCTCATTAATCATGAAGCTTTCTAACATACTAAATATTCTGAAAGCAGTGTTCTTTTGTAAAACATTTGCAATAACTTCATTTTGAGAAGAAGGAACAAGTAAGTTAACAGCAAAAAGAACAAGAAAGATACTGTCTATCAGGATCAAATTAAAATGGCAGACAAAAATTAACATTTTTGCAGAACACTTAAGCGAACCACTGAAGTGATCTGCTATGCTTCCTTTGGGGAAGGGCCTATTCCTATAGCTGTGGTTCTGCCACTGATGAAGCCTTATTATGAGTAAGGGGAGGAAACGGAGAGAGCAGAGATTCTTGATGGGAAGAGAGACAGTAGATAAGAGCTGTTATAGTGAACAATTGCTTGAGCTGGATTCATCCTAAGTGCCTTGAGTGAGGAGTGTAATTCTGCTTGTATGTGCTTGTCAGTATCAAGTATTGCAGTCTACATGGATAGGCAATAATGTGCCACTTCCTCGCTGTGCAAACTTAACCATAGTTGTCTGTGTCATGGAGGGAGTCGGCTCCCCAATTCCTCCCTCCAGGCTACTCATCAATTACACGCAGGCACTGAGCGGGTTACCAGGCTTTATTGGCTTCTTCCTTGGCAAAAGTTACAGGGCATCAAACAACAAATCTAATAAACGGCATGTTCTCTCCTGCCCCCGGCAGGTTAACTCAATGATTTATAGGGGCTGGGGGATGCAGGCAACCAGCCAGCCCCATCACATGCTCCCACTTTGGGAGACTAATTGTTACCACCTGCCTAAGGGGCCCCACCCAGCAGTACTTGCTCGTAGGATCACCACTTCATGACATTCTGAATCATTAGCAGCTACTACCATCACCTTCAACATTTTTGAGAACTGGTGCAGTTTGGCAGCCAATAGCATAAGTCGTAGACTAATGCAAATTTCCTATCAGCCGCAAACACTCTACATGACCTTAAGCAAAGTACTATCGCTCATCTTCAATCTAGAGCTAAAAATATGAGTACAGTCATACCTCGGGTTACAGATGCTTCAGGTTGCGCGTTTTCGGGTTGCGAACTGCACCGAACCCGGAAGTACTGGAACAGGTTACTTCCGGTTTTCGGTGCATACGCAGAAGCGCCGAATTGCAACCCATACATGCACAGACACAGTGCTGCGGGTTGCGGATGCTGGGGGTTGCAAACGTGCCTCCTGCACAGATCACGTTCGCAACCCGAGCGTCTACTGTACTGTAAAATGAAGGTTGTTTTCTCAGGACTCTGAAGGGATGCATTAGTTCCATTTTGGAAGGTTCTATTATTTAAAGCAGGGGTCATTCTTCAGGTGGAAAAACATAGCCAGTTTTAAAGTTCTAGCTTTCATTTTTTAATAGAGAATATCATTGTGTTGTCAATTTATAGGCTACATTTTTGGAATGTACAGTGTTAACAAAAATTGAAACAGCTACAGCATCTTATGTTTGATAAAAATGAATAAGAAACTTATTTTTATCTTATTCAGAAATGATCTTAGACACAAGCTGGTATTCTGCCAGATCATATTCTCATCTTACGAACAAAAAAAGAGAGGAAAATGTTTAAGCAGAAGGCCATGCCTGTATATCATGCTGCTATTAAGAGAACAACTACAGTATCAGAAATAGCTAACCCAAGCAATTTTTATCCACTGCTTTCCTTTTAAAAAGCTTATTGGTTCCTGAGAATAACTTCACAAAGAATAATTTACATCGGTTGAATTTTGAAAATTTGTGATCACCAGCTGCCCAATCTATGTAACCCAAAACAATACCATGGATTAATACCCACCTTCAGCAGTGCACCTAATTAGTGTAATTTTATTTGAAAGATATTTTTATTATTTACACACTATTTCCCCTCCTCTGGACTTGACAGCAATATCATCTTTTTCCCTGCGGTGTTTGACATGGAACGTTTCATGACAGCTTTATGAGATCTGAATAATAGTGCAGTATTTCCATAGAATTTGATTGAAGTCAAATATGCAGTGGGTGACGTTCAGTCCTTATTTGTCACCTCTTTTTTCTGGGAAAGTGGTGGCAGGTCATTGACAGCAGCACTTTACATTGGACTTTGATCAAATTCCAAGGCAGGATGTGGTTTGGAAATAATTGCATGGTTGACTATCTCCCACTTCCAAGGCACAGAAATCTGAGGTCCTTTCTGAAGTGGATGCTTTTGACACTGCAGAGGTAGAATAAATTATTAGTGTGTCCCCTTTCTGTCTCAAGATGGGAGATTATTAAAGAAAAATAAAAGACAGATCTATCATCGAACTCAGGGCAGTCCAACTTTTCATACCAAGTGGGCCACAAGAGCACTTCAGCATGGAACCTGCGGGCCTTGTCATGCCAAGGGGGAGGAGAAGGCCAAAATTTGACCTCCCCTCCCCCAGCCCTCATGCTGCCTTCCCAAAGCTGGAGGCACTGGGCGTTGGGAAGGAGGCACAAGGCTCTGATGGTAAAAACCCTTTAGTATAAAGTATTTGGATTAGACTATGTCTTAAGACTGCACATATATGTGCACGCATGCACACACACACATACCTTTTGATGTCAGTGTAGTTTAGAGAAGAGTAATTGGGCACAGAGTTGCAGTTAAAGATTTACAAAGACTTATTTAAAGGGTGTTACTTCGTAGAGTGTAGTATTACCTGATCTGATCATTTGTACTTTATCTGAGAAGTAATTTTAAAATCATACTATGTGTAATAGTGGTATTTTTAGATTCAGTTTGCAGCTGCTTTCCACATTGCGTTAGATCATTTTCGAAGGCACAGCAAGAGGAACTGTGAGATTAATCACCAGCTCATGGAACCTGGCAGTTTTTTGGCATATTTCAGTGTTGAGCAAAAATTCTGGAAAGAACACACCAGTATTTCCCAGGATGGATTAGCAAATATTTATTGGTAAAGCTTAGAAGAAAAGAAACCTTGTTTTAGGTTAATTGTTTAAGCTGTTAGAAGTTTGGCAACTAATAATCATAGCCAAAATAGGGTTTGTTTTGTTTTGTTCTTAAAAAGGCTGTCATTTTATTGGAAACATTCTTATACTGCTGTTCTGGGCACCTTTACGCATTTTTCTTTCCCACTAGTTTCAGTGAGAGTTAAGCATTAGCAGTGGGTACATGGTTGAAGTCTTGGTGTATAGTATTTCCTTATTTTAATCTAATTGTGGTTCTGATTTCTGTTGAATTTTTTCATGGATTTATAGTATTTCCAAAAACAATAATGTAGATATGTGACTTTTTCTACAAGTTTATTTTAAGATCTAATAGAACAAATAGTTTGACAGAAGGATTGTGACTATTGGACAAATATTACTCTAGCATCATAGAATATGTGAATATAGTTAAAGACCTGAAATGTTTGCAGAACAATTAGCACCTTCCCCTGTACAGTGGCCCTCAAGTACTTTTTTGCTTTACAGAGGGCTAAGGCCCTTATAGAAAGTCATTTTGTTTGTCTGCCTCTTGCATAGCACTAAACTCTGGGCTACCTTTTTCACAGCTGCCACACACTCAACCAACATCTTCATCAAGCTATCCACCTTGACCCCAAGATCTCGTTTTGGTCAGTCACCGCCAATTCAGGCCTCATAAAAGTACATACAAAGCCTCAAAATGCATCATTTTGCACTTGTTTACACCATGGGTAGGCAAACTAAGGCCCGGGGGCCGGATCCAACCTAATCCCCTTTTAAATCTGGCCTTCGGACGGTTCGGGAATCAGCATGTTTTTACATGAGTAGAATGTGTGTACTACTATAGCAAAGACCCCAGAGCACAGTCTAAAGCCACATAGTATAGCAACCTTGCTGAAGATGAGCACATTTGAATCTGATAAGTGCTTGGTTTTGAGACTACCTGGGTACTTCATGTATGCTGCTTTGAGTTTAATGGAAGAAAGGTGACATATAAATTTTATATAAATACAGGTCTTAAGACAGGTTTGAATGCTACTTTCTCGCTTCTGATCATGGGAAGAAGAGAATGACCAAACTAACATATTGTGTGGTTATTTGAATGTTGGCTCCCCTTATTCAAACTTTTTTTCTCCCACGGTGGGAAGGAGTGTACAAATATGATTCTGAGACCTGCTTCCAATCTCTAATCATAGGTTATCCCAGGTTGAGGAAAATCACCATATGAACAATTTCATATATTAAAAGTAGCTAATCAAATCTACTGTAGTAATGATATTCTAACAACAAATTTGTTTTTATTTAATTTAAAGACACGGAAACTAGATTTGTATTTTGAATATGAAGAAAAAATCATGAGCAAGTCCACCTTGGATAAATCACTTTTGGACATGATTTCTGATCCTGATGGTAAGTAAAAAATTAATAATTTACTATAAAGTTTCTTTCTGTTCATAACATTCTGAGAATTGTTGCCATATAAGCAAGCTCATGCTATTAAAGACTTTCTCTCTGGGAACTCAAAATGCCACTGCCGGTTGGATATCATATCATACACAATATATCACTGCATGATATTGTTTGGTATGTTTATTCTTTAAATGTCTTACCTTTTAAAATTTGGCCAGTCTTCTAAAGTTTGCACGTTCAGCTTACAAACTAAAGTCAAAGGGTAGGCCTTAGGAACTCCTGGTCCAATTGCTTCAGCAAGTAGAGGATGCTAGCCAGGGCTATAAAGAACCCCAGCTAGCTCAGCATCTTAACCCCAGTAACAAAGCATCAAGCCAAGGTAACAGGCGAGTTCGGCTGCAGGGTGAGAAGGCTAGGGCAGACTACTTTGCCCTTCTCCTTTGTGAACTAACAAATTCTAAGCTCCCTAGAAAACTAATTCAATAGGCTACAAAAACAGATAGGTTGAAAGACAACAGGGATGAGCGATATCCAGTGTATTGTACAGAATGTCACACGTATTACTATCTGCCTGCTGGACAGAAGTGGTGGGTGTATCCTCGATTGATGGATACACTGAGCTCCTGGCCCTCAGGCAACAAGTACCTTTCCTTGAGGCCAAGTAGGCTGACTTGGAACAACTGATGGAAAAGTCCTTCAGAGATGTGATAGCTGTGTCACACTCCCAGAGTGATAGCTTTGTCTTGACAAATCCTCCTCCTCTGATGGCAACTTCCCATACTTCAGGCTTAATATCATGCTTCATGAGTACTCTTTTTATTTTTTATTATAATTTTTTATTGGTTTTTAAAATAATTTTATACACATTTAATATAACCATTTCAAGCATTCTTTTGAGCCTTCGGACCTTCTTCTCTCTCTCCATGTATTCCATGTTTAAGATTAAATTTGCAGCATCTTTTACCATTATCCATCTGTTATACTACCATAATTATCCTAAATCATTCCACATTACAAGTGTCATTGCATCCCTGCTAAAGATTTTAACTGTTTACAGTACTCTTTTTTTTTAAAGGCTGCTTATTTAGTTGTATATAAAACTTTTGTTGTATGTTACTAAACTTAGTTCACTTCATTGAAACAATTCAAAGTTTTACTTCCTGCCTATGATATTGTATACCAAATTGCTTTTAATTACACAGATGATGATTATTAAGAGAGAGAAAATTAATTCAGAACTTTTCTTTCCTCAGCGGGAACTGCAGAGGACAAGATGCGACTGTTTCTTATATATTACATAAGTTGTGTACAGTGTCCTTCTGAGGTATGGATTTTTTATGAAACAGTCATGCAGTTTCATTAGGAATGCTTCCGAGTTTAATGTTTTGCTCTTACTTGGTAGTAGGCTGTGGCACTGGCTGTAGACAGAGCATAGAAAATGCAGGCGTGAGTCTTAAAAGTAGGAGATTTACAAGCAATCTGCTATTTTCACTCCAGTGCTATGTGCAGGCATTGTTTCACCACTTGCCTCTGTGAGCACAAAGTAACAGAGCAACTTCAGTGTGTTAAGTGTAAAATTCTTGTCCATAGATGCCCTGTCCTGAAAAGTAAAGGTAGGCAACGTTGAGGATCTCAAGAAAGCGTTTTATACCACTAAGAAAGAACTCTATAAAAGTTTACTGCTTGGCAATGCAGTCCTAAACATGTTTACTCATATGGTCTTTCTAGCTTCTCCAGCCGCCACACTTGAAGCTAAATTCTGAAATGTTGCCAAATATTTGGTCACAACTAACTGAATTTGTGAGGAGCTTTGGTGTGTTTTCTTGAAATAAAGAAATACGTATTTGGCAGTGACAGGAAATTGGAAGCATTTATTGTATTTTTTAATAATTCTAGATCACTTCCTATAAATATATTATCAGGACAGCTTAAATAGCTTAAAATGCAATAAGTCAATTAGGATAATTATTATTTGAGGTGACTAAAGATAATCTGTATTAAAAATGCAGATTATTTTTCTATTTCCACATGGCCAAGGAGTCTCTGGATTTGCATTCGTCATGAAACATACCCTGTAATACAGCAAGAGAAGAGTGTAGCTTTTTTAATGCTAGCCTTTCTAAAGTGTATTTCATAGGAGCTGACTGACACACACAGTGAGATCAGGTGCTTCAGCCTGCAGGTGGAGAATCCTTACTTGAATGCTTGCTCGTGTTAAAAAAAATATTCTGCACAAAGAAGAGTAACATGTAGGACTCCTCTTTTATGCTAACTTGGATCTTATTTAATATGCATTTTTTATTTTAAATTTGAAAATGCAGTCAGTTTGCATACAAGCCATTGAAGCATGAGACTCCTCAAACAGCTGATTGCTTGATTAGCCTGGGACAAGGTCTGAGGGGGCAAGTAAAATAGATGAAATTTTGCTGCTTCCTGCCAGGTATGGGGAACTTTTTACTGGAAATGCAAACTAGTCTCGCTTCTTACCTGTTATATGAACATTGGACTACATTGCAGGTCTGCTGTATGCTGTGCTATCTCAGCACAGTCCTCCAGCCTGCAGTAGGGGTCTAATGCCACTAGACAACGCTGCAGAAATGTTGTAAACCACTCAGAACCTGACCTGTGGTATTCAGTCTGAACTACATTGCAGAACTTTAATAAACCATTCTCTCTGAACTCCTTAGGATTTTTTCCCTACAGTCTGTAGATATCTCCCATCAATATGGGTGCTGCTGCATAATGGCAGGGAGTCACCCCTGAAATTTGAAAGCAGAATATAATCTATAGTACAGAGAGTACCATGCATTGATTTTTCATGTAATGAGTTGTGGAATATATTTTTAAAAACTTACATTGGCTTAAGTTTCTCAAAGATTGTAAGGTGACAATATGATAGTGGCCCAGTTCATATGTCACTTTTAAACCATAGTTAAGAAGCTTAACCATAGGTTCAAGTGATGCGTAAAAGAAGGCAATGATTGCTTTTGTTCATTTATTTCAACACCCTTCTTAATTTGCACTTTCATAGCAATCATGCATGATTTGTTCTGAATGAAATGTTAATATGTCTGCATATATCCAGTGCTTTTTGTATTCATGATTGTTTAGAAGATAATGAGGATTTTCTATGCCCTGAAGTAAAAGTGTTAGATTTATTATTAGCAAATAATGGTGGCAGTTTACTGCTAAATTTAGAAGACATGTAACACATCTCAAATCTCCTGTTTGATTCTAGGCAGATCTGGAACAATACAAAAAAGCGTTGACAGATGCAGGGTGTAATCTTAGTCCCTTAAACTACATTAAACAATGGAAGTAAGTTATTTTTGTTTTCATAAAGCAATGAAATTCTATATTGCAAAAACTTAGAGAGACCTGGAGTTGCAAGAAAATGTCTACTGTCTGGCTACTGGGCACTTCATCCTGTCCCTCTTTCCCCTCAAACAATTCAACAAAAAGTGCATTAGATACTACCATGCACACTAAAAACTTATTCTGCTTCAAAATATAGTGCCTCAGATTCTCACGATTGTGGAGCAACAGTCAGATTCAGCATCTGCAGTCATACATTGTTCAGTACCATAGTCACATCTCTAGGGGAGAAGCGTCTTCATAGTGATTACAGAAATTTTAAAGTATTAGAATATAACATTTCCAAACCAAACTGGCCTAAGACTTTTATAGGTTCAGGATGATAGCCAGTGTAATAGATAAGATTATTACAATTCTTTCTGAAAAATACCTTTTTTTCTTTTGTTTTTAAGCTATTCCCTCCTGTCCCCTTTGACCCCTTTGACTTTGAACATGTATTGCAATTATTTGTTCTGCTTTGAACACAGAATTTTCTCTATAATACTTTCAAAACGGTTTATTTTTGTGAATTGTGAAGCTGAAGTATTTGGGAGGTAGTAAAGTAGGAGACAGGTGTTATTTGTAGTATGTGCTTATTAATTAGTCATGTTGCCTTTCTAATGTGAAGTAAAGAGCAGTTTCATCCTCAAATGCCTAGAAAGGCTAGATTTTCAAACTTAATGCTTCTTTCATGGTATAATTGGTAGATTTAGTAGTGTTCTGATGAAAATAAATTAAGTGTGCAGATATTAACTTACTTATTTCACAGAGCTTTTGCCAAGATGGCTTCAGCTCCAACTACGTATGGAAACAGTGCAGCCAAGTCTCTGGGGTAAGTTTCAAAGTACATTTTGTTACTGCTACTTGAAAAGCCTTGCCTTTTTACTGGGAACAAGTTGAGTGCTGCCTCTGATCGCTTCTGCCTGTGAGGTTTAACTTCTCTTAGGCTATTTATTTATTTATTCATTTATTTAATTTACTGTCCTGTGCTTTCGGTTCCAAAGGACTCCCAAAGTGGTTTACTATTAGAACAACAAAGAGTGAAACAAAATTCAATGAATATTATGTAGCAATGAAATTGTATGATATATGTAAAAGCAACAGAAAAAAATAAATTCAAAAGCAGATTCATAGTAGCAGTAATAGTAATATTGGTATGCAGTATTGCAGTATTGGTATGAATTGGTATGCAGAAGCTTTGCTGAAGATTCAGGATTTCACTGCTTGGCAGTTTCCCACCAGCAACCCTCGCTCTACTCTCTAGAGGCTGTTTCAATACAGAGCTTCCCAAGCATTACATTGGTTAAAGTAGATGCAAAATTTATTTTCCATACAAAAAACAAAACAAAAAAACAACTAATAGTCTGATTGTGTATATCCTAAGGGAATAGAAGAAAAGTGTGGTAAAATATTTCACACACAGGTTTTTTCCTATTAATTTTATTTTTTGTTTTAAAAATTCAGTTAAATAAAATAAAAAAATGAACAAAGAAACAAAAGGTGCATTAAAAAATAAACGATATTCAGATAAATCGGAAACAGAACAAAAGGGAGTGGTGGCAGTTCTTCATATCTTTGATGCTTAATTTCTGTTTCTTACCTTCATATGGTATAGTTCACCATAATAATAATTTTATTAACACCTGAAAGTACACAAAATCATGCTCGATGTGCTCTTTATGTTTTAGCCTTTTCTCACGTGTCATGAATACAGGATCCCAGTTTGTGATGGAAGGGGTCAAGAATTTCGTGCTAAAGCAACAGGTGTGTTTAACAATGTAGATTCTATGTTGACGATCATTAAGCATGTTCATATTCTAGTATTTGAAACCAATGATATTTCACAGTATAACTAGAAAGCATGGGTTAGATTTCTTGGACTGCCAACAAGAAACTTTAAAGAAAAGGGCAAACTGTTTCTTAAGTTGCATGCAACTCTTTGGCATTCAGTAGTTCATATGGGACACCTAGAATTTTAAAGAAATTGATAAGCGATACAAGAATAATCTACTACAGTTCCAGAATATCTCTGAAGACTTGTCTGTTCCCATCAGTCTCCATGCTACTACCTATTATTATATCTCCTCTTTCTTGACTGTTTCTCAAGGAAGGAGGGTGGCAGATGAGTTGGGACCCAGTGAGAGCTTTGAAAGGGGGAAAAAACAGGTGCTTTAAGACAAGCTGCAGGCTAACTGATTGAAGCTGCTTTTCCCAATATTGAGGCTCAAAGTTCAGTGGCTACTAACTTGGGCGCAGTTCCGTCAGTCTTAATATCCAGACCGCCTGTGTGCTGTTCCACCTGGTATGTCCATTGCTATTCCATCAGGGTGAAGGATGGGTAATGACCAAATAAATAAATAAATGCAATATCTGAATCACCTCTCTTTTTTTTTTCTTTTTTACCCTGGGAACAAACACTCAGATAGTGTGTGCTTATTTTACTATGGCAGAGGCATATATAGCAGGCCAACTGTATTCATTTTAAAATGAGGAAGGGCTCCAATAGCAATGTGAAAAGTGATCCAATTGTGTCTGTGCCTGTTTCTTTTCTAAGCTACATTGAACAACAATTTCTGCAATTTACTTGAATTAAGTACTCTCTTCTATAGAATCTTCCTGTCACCCGCATTTTAGACAACCTTATGGAGATGAAGTCCAATCCTGTAAGTACAGCAAACAAACTTGCACATTAGATTTTATTTATAAAGTCCCTTTACCCTGGCCTTTGAAACCTGAGGTGTGTTTTCCAGATCCACCCCATACCTGTGACTAATTTGTTAACTGCTTTTAATACTGAATTGTAAATTGTTGTAACCCACTCTGGGTTCTGCTAGTGAAGGGTGTGCATTAAATTTGATAAATTTTTTTAAATACTGATATACACAATTTTGGTGCCATGAACTACTACGAATTTTAACATTATAGGAAGAAATTGTGTTTCATATCGTATCTGTAAATCTGCATGTACCACTTTACAGTTTAACAGAATGATGAAGCTGACCAAAACATAAAACTTCAACAAGTATTTCAGTATCATCTCATTACCTTTCCTTATTTCTGTGGGTGTAGATATACACACAAATATGCCACCAAGGTGGTAAATACTATAGAAAAACCAACATCTGTGAGGTTGTATCATGAAAAACAGCTCCCAAACACAACTGAGGGCACATATTTTGGTGGCCTACGAGATGAATCTCTATGAGATAATTCTATTCAGAAGTTTTTGTACATTGGTATGCACAAGAATAAACTAAATTTCTGATAATTGTTGTGGATTCATTTGGGAGGAGGTTTTTTTAATTCTACAGATATAATCTGGAAAATATAGCCTAGTGAGAGTTGTTTCTTCTTCAACCTCCTTGATAAAAGTAACTGCAAAAGTAGAGACAGAAAAACTGGTGCTATTTGCCAATAAAAATATTGAGTGTCTTTGAGGGAGGAAAAAATCCTTCATATCATAATGATGTCAACAGTATAAAAAAAAAATGTCATGCCTCACGTTTTCTAAAAACAAACTTAATTTGCTTTAATAGTACTAGTAAATCATGGGCTGAAATAAATTTGACTGGTGCATCATTTCAACATTCATTGCCATTTTTGAAAAGAAAGCAGGCAATCTTGGTTACTATGTGGGGGGAAAACATACTGTTGGGGGACCTAGTGTGAGATCTAAAACTAGTGACATCTTTAGATTAATATATTGCTTCAGAGCTAGAACATATTACGCAAGTAGTATATTTTGAAAAGTTTGGGAGTTGTGAATTTCCCATGAGCCACCTCTTCTCCTCACCCACCAGCTGGTAGCAGCTAACATAGGTATTTTACCAATGTGACTGAATGAATATTGGTGGCTGCTAGCATATGTTTGTTTTTATGAATGAATACTTCTAGATTCGTAAGTTGGGAAATGGATTAATAGAAGCCACAGTAGTCAAACTTGTGGGACTGAACATAGCAATAAATTGTTACCAAGATTTCTCTTGTTAAATAGGAAACAGATGACTACAGGTATTTTGACCCTAAGATGTTGCGTGGCAGTGACAGGTGAGTTTACCATGCAATTTTAGTAAGTGTGATGCCTGCCGTTTGAAATATAGTTAATGTGCAGTCTGTGTAACATTAAATAAAAGAGTAAAGAAACCATTCTCTTATCTGGATCCTCCTGTACACATGCCAAAATCTGCACTTGGCCCAAGATATTGAGGGTTCACAAAGAGGAGAAAAAGATGAAGTTCTCTTGTCTGAACAGAACTCTACTACAACTCATGTGTTCTGGGATGTGCTTTTCTAATGTTTAAGTTAAATGTTTAGGTGACCGAGTGCCATTCTCATTATCAACCATCTTGGGCCCTATGATCAGCAGAGGAGGCCCTGTTAGTGGACCCACTACTAAGGGTTCCCTGGTTGGCAGTGACCAATGACAGGGCCTTTGACATTCCCTCATTTGTGGAATGCCCTCCCTAATAAGATGTGTTTGTCTTCCTCACTATGAACTTTTAGGAGAAATTTTGAAACATTCCTGTTAATCTAAGCATTTGATGGCTGAAAGTTCTGTTCCTGACAACCCTGAAATGGTTAGTTTGAGAATATGCGATTGATTTTAGGAGCTTTAAACTTTTTTTAGAAGCTTGAACAGTGGCAATTTCTGCCTTGTGAACCACTAAAGGTCAACTGAAGTCCTCTAGAGCAGCAGGTTCTCTAATTGCATTGTCACCAAAGAGTTAGCCCTTACACAAATGCCCCGAGCCTGGCAGGCAGGAGAAGGAACACAGTCCCACTTAGAGGAATATTAATACCCAGTCACAAACACATTTTAGGTAAGACCAACGCTCCTGTTTTATAGTTCAAGGTGTTTATGAATATTGAATGCTTGATGTTTAAAAGATAACTGAGCTTTCAATAAAGTTTTTATTTATTTATTTCAGCTCAGTTCCAAGAAACAAAAATCCATTTCAGGAGGTAAGAACAGATCGTACTTCTCCAAATCAGTGGTATGAACATTTGCTTTAAATATAATAGATGTTGGTCACTCCTTACAGAAAATTGGATCCCGTTATATGAAATCATTAGTGTGATTACAGTTTTGTTAAATGATATTTAGCCGCGATTGTAAGCTCCTTTCATCTTCAAAGAGTCAAGTAAGCATAAGCTAATCTTTTCCAACATTCTTAACACCCTGGCCTTAAACACATTTACTTAAGATATTAGGAGAAATTAATTGTAAAGAAATGTGTTTAGGTTCTTGGTTGATGAGCAATTTAAAATGTAAAATGTCGCTTCTAAGGAGCAATGTAAAACGTAACTTCAAAAAAAATTTCACCATTTTGCTGAAAGTGGGTACACACTAAAAACACACATTCTGCACCTTTTTTCTCTCTCCTAACTTTGACCCAGTCCCAGCATAATAGCCCTGTGCAGACAATATTGCACAAGGGAGATATCGGTATTTGGTTTTAATGTAGGGAGTATCAGTTAAAGGTCCTGGTCTGATCATTCACTTCTCTGTGTTGGGGAAAGGAGCTGTGAGCAAGCTCAGAGTCTCTTCCCAGTCTTTCCCAGGTACAATATTGGAGTTGATGGTCTTGTTTGAACAGTAACTGGTTTTCCTCTATAGAGAATTACACATGAAGAAAAGCACATGAAAAACAGTATTGGGATGCACAATTCAGAAGCAGTTCTCAAACAGAAGACTGGGTTTCTGACTCCTACTGCTTATATATCTTTCCTACAAAATCCCTATTTTTACAGGGAAATGTTGCTAAGAACAAAAACCAGTTTTGACTTCTCTGATCATATTTGTAATAGAATGTAGAAATGGTTAAGCTTAAATATGTTGATATACAGCTCCAATATTATGGTCAAACAGAATGAAGTTAATTGAATATTACATCAGCTGTGCGCCTTCACTTCCAGAAGTGTGGGCATGAGGACAAGGCCTTCTGTGTTGTGGTGCCAAGGTTATGGAATGCCCTTTCCAAGGGAGCCCTGCCGGGCTTCTTCTCTGCTCTTCTTCCAGCAGGCAGTAAAATTGCAGTGTTTTAAAATGTTATCTAATGTAAATTTTGATTTATTGGGGAGTTTTTTTAATTGGTTATGGTGGTTATCATTTTTTAGATGAAGTTTACTATTTTGATGTTGATTGATGTCGAGTATTTCCCTGAAATAGAAAAGCAGACTGCAAATATTTTAGAAATAAATATGATTCAATACTTTCCCGTTAAATGACTATTTTGTCATGAAACTGCTATTTTAAATTAGAATTGGATCAAATATAAATAGTTCAATGCTCTTAACTGCAAAAATAAAATATCTAAACCCTATGGCAAAATAAATTGTGTGGATAATTAGCTGCCTTTGGCAGAATACATGAGGCACAATCTGTCGTTGTGTGAGGACCCTTAGAAACTTACCCTGCCAAATAAAATCCACTCTAGAGGGTCCTCCAGCCCTTCAGAGCAGAACTGATGGCATGAAAGAGACTACAAGAAAGGAAGAGAGTTAGGTGAAGTCCTGTTGTGCAAGTGGAAGTCTGTTGTCTTCAAGGGTGGACAGCATCGGATGAAGCCCATGATTTATATGTTTGTATATTTATTTATTTTTAATGTGATGCTGCATTTCCACTATAAAAAGTCCCATAAGGCGTAAATCAAAACACATTCTGTCCTGAGATAAATATTATGAAGGGAAATATATTAATACCTTAAATAAATAAAAAAGTAATTAAAATCACAATGATAAATAGCATCTGTGGTAGTAACTTAACTCAATAAAAATAAGTGAGTGTTTAAACTGACGTTTTGTTACTAGATGGACATTTTTTGCTTTGGAGAATTAAAAGAAAATTTGACTGTTTATCCACAGTAATCATACATTTTCTAGAACAGGAGTGGCTAATCTTACATTGTAATAAGGGTGACATTGACCTCAAAATTTTGAAGAGGCCAGGGATTCTTCTGTCTTTATAAACACACAAACACACACACACAAAAGAGAGAGAGAGAGAGAGTTCCCGCCGGGCTCTGCAGGCTTGCGGATAGGTGCTTGCAGCCCGAAGCCCGGGGAGCGCGGCGCTGCGCACCCCGGGCTTAGGGCAGCTATCCGCAAGCCTGCGGAGCCCGGCGGGAGTTCCTCGCCTTCGCTCCCCGACCCGTTCTGGGGGCTGGGGTCAGGGGAAGCTTGGGCTTCCCCCGCCCCCAGCCCGTCAAGCTCCGGGAGCGATTGCGAGGTTGAGCAGGATCCATGGCTTCTTTGCTCTTTGGGGCTCGGGGGGGGGGGGCAAAAAAATTTTTTTCCCTTATTTCCCCCCCCCAAAAAAAAAAAAACTAGGTGCGCCCTATGGTCCGGTGCGCCCAATAGAGCGAAAAATACGGTAACTGCACTGCTTCAGGCTGGCATAGTTAATGGTCCAAATCCAGGTCCACAGGAGCAAAGCAACTTTGGATTTAACAGATTCAAGACCAATCCCAGGATTGAACTCTACATCCACAGAGCTTTTCCATGGGCATACCAAGGTCTCCATGGCAGGTAGATCATTGAGTTAGTGGATCCACATTTGTGCCCCATCTTACCCTCCCCAAAAGGATTTGGCAGGATTATAGGATTGCTGTGCCCAGATTTTGAGATGCAGTCTAAAGGTTTAAACAGCTGAAAAGTTCTGTTTCTACTATCACAAACCGAGTACTTTCTTGGTACTCGGCTTTTTGATGCCCTGAAATTCATCCAAATAACACAAATTCAACTGTTTTAAAAATATGACGAATTTGTATCTTCTTTCTGTAGCAAGCTTAGAATGCAGCAGTAGCTACAGAATATTATTTGTTTCATTTGTTTTTGCATTGTAGGCAATTGTGTTTGTAGTTGGAGGAGGCAATTACATTGAATACCAAAACCTTATTGATTACGTAAAGGTATGTTACCACTTTATGAGTTTCTTTTATTATTATATCTCTTCTTGCATTTTTTTGCATGCCTCTCTGGGGTACACAAGTGGACTTCCTTTTTCATTTTAATCACAAGTATAGACGTGTACACAGATATATGTGCACCATGCTTCCTCCTCCATTGAAGTAAATGGGAAGGCAGCAGCACACACATGAAATTAATACATCGGGTCATTTATATAATGGTAAAGTCAGTGATTTATTTCTTCAGTTTCTTTAACTTTCCACCGCAAACAATTACGTTTCTTTGTGGTATGTTTGAAACACAAGTGAGGGTTGAAATGCAGATTCACAAATTTATGGTTTTATTTATATTGTTTGTTTTTAAAATGCTTTGAAAATGTTTTTAACAGAAAGATAGGCTAAATAGGGATGCCCCATATAGGGAAGTTTTTAATGTTTGATGTCTTACTGTGTTTTAATTTGTTGGAAGCCACCCAAAGTGGCTGCGGCTACCCAGTCAGATGGGCGGCATATAAATAAATTGTTGATCTGGTTGTCAATTGCTTATATACAACAATGGGGGGAAACTGAGCTCTCTTCCTGCTACACTGCAGTTCATAAAAAAAAAACCACCTCCATTCTCTGAAGTTGTAGAATGGCCTTCCTAATATAAAATTGAGCAATGTTTTGATTAAATCTGTGTTGTCTCACATAGGGCAAGCAAGGTAAACATGTCTTATATGGCTGCAGTGAACTCTTTAATGCTGCACAGTTTTTAAAACAGGTAAGGATTTAAATGATAATGCAGTTATCATTTTAAAATATAATGCACAAGTCAATTAAAAGTTTTTTTCAACAAGTATTTTTATTTGTGATATTCATCGTAAACCCAGGAAAGGCCCATCAAATTTGTTGGTTCATTGCGCTTGGCAAGATGTTTACTGCTCACAGAACTGCTATAGAGGAAACAAGAGCTGGCAGGGAGGGAGAGGGGGCAGAATACACACTTTGCGTGCACACTTCACAGCTCTCTGAGGCATGTTTTTATTAATATGGGGCGATTTATCAGCTAGGTTGAAAACAGCGTGCAAGTCTCTCAGATGTTGCTTTGGGTGGGCTAGCACCAACTCCAGTGAATTTGCAGTCTTTTCCAACCTATTGGCATGTTTCCCAAGTGAACCAGAAACTCATAAAACAAGCCTCTCAAATTTGCTTCTACTTACCCTGCTGCTACTTGTTTCCTCAACAGCAGCCTGCTGATCCCATGTGAAGGGAGGGCAGTGTGAAGCAGAGCACCTTAGAAAAACCAGGAGCGAGTAAAAGTGGTGACCCTATTAAAGTGATCTTCCCTTCACTGTGTAGCCGTGCTAAAATACTGTATTTTTCGCCCCATAGGGCGCACCGGCCCATAGGGCGCACCTAATTTTTTTTTGGGGGGGGGAATAAAGAAAAAAAAAATATTTCTCCCCCAGGCATGGGGCTGGGGCAGAGCAAGCCCGAGCTTCCTCCGACCCCAACCCCCAGAACAGGCTGCTATCCGCAAGCCTAGGGAGCCCGGCGGGAAGTCGCGCTGGTCTCCCAAGGGTTGCAGAGAGCTGCCCGAAGCCCGGGGCACGCTCTTCAGCGCACCCCAGGCTTTGGGATGCAGGCAGCTCTGCGCAACCCTTGGGAGACCGGCGCAAAGTCGCACCGGTCTCCCAAGGGTTGCAGAGAGCTTCCTGAAGCCTGCATTCGCCCCATAGGATGCACACACATTTCCCCTTCATTTTTGGAGGGGAAAAAGTGCATCCTATAGGGCGAAAAATACGGTAACTTCCTCTCCTGGTGGTCAGAAGGTTTAACTGCTTGGCTTATTTAGCATTGCTGGTCATACTTCCCCTTCAAGATGTTTTGTGCATTTTAAATCTTTTTCTAGTAGTATTAGAGCAAAGTAATATCTGAGTATTAAGTTTTTATGTTTTAAACCACGCTGTGGACTTTGGAAGAAGGGTGGTTTATAAATTTAATTGATGATGATGATGATGATTACATAACAAGTACCCATAATGGAGTTCTTCTGCAAAGACATGAGACCATGATACACTCCTATACTGTACTAGGTGTTTATTTTGGGGGTTTTCCCCATGTGAGCCTTTTGTCTGTGAGCACACAGTACCCTACATGCAGATGAATCCCTGTAGGACTTAAAATAAATTGGTTTGCCTTCATCCCCTGGAAATCTTGGAAATGGAAGATCTGTCCCAGGCAACTTGTCTAAGTGGAGAGATGGTGTATGATGTGGAGATGACACACATCCAGGTCTCCCATTCAGACAGTTGTGCTGTCTCTTGTCATGCTCAAGAGAGAAGGGCTGTGTACCCACAGGGAAGAATCATTCCTTAACTAAAAATATTGCTTTGTTTCAGGAGTGGGGAATCTATGGTCCTCCAAATATTGCTATATAACTCCTATCATCCCTGACTATTGGACATCCTGTCTAAGGATGAGAGTCCAGCAACATCTGAAGAGCCACAGATTCCTCAACCCTGCTCTATTTTATGAAACATGCTTGATAAAATAAATTATTTTGAGTCTGAAAATATTGCCTACTTTGTTTATCTTTAGTAATACATTAGTACACAATATTTGGATGAAGTCAGTTTTCTCCTTATAAACTGGAGTATAATGGGTAATCTAACGTTTTTCTTATCTTTTTATATTTAGCTTTCCCAACTTGGACAGAAATAGGAAAAGATTATCTGGCCTTTTGACAAAATGTGAAGAAAAGATCATGGCAACATGTAACATCTTAACCTGTGCATAGTATTTAAACCTCAACTGATCCCTTAAACTAATAATTTTTATTAAAGGATATTCTGTACTTCTATATATATAAGACATACTACAGTGCAGAATGATATCAAATAAACCACAACACTTGGGTTCTGCCTGCTGTGATGTTTCTTCAATTTGCTTATATGTTGTTAAATTCAAGTGATAATTTATCGGTAGGCTATTGCATCTGGAATGTAATTTGTACCAACATTTCTCATTTAATTTGTTGAAATAAATTAAGCTCAGATCCCTCCTAAGGAACATGTTCCATTTTAGCTCAGCTGTGTAATTTTATCTAGCTGTGAAGGCATTCAGTTGTTTGTGCATAGATTATTAATCATTCATTCATCTTTCATCTTTCTTGTACAAGGTGGCTTTTCAGTTCTTCTTACCTTCAAAAGCCTTTGATATGGGAAACACTTCATTTTGCCCGGGGGGGAGAGAGACTTTTGTACCAGCCTAACGAGTCTTGAGAGATCTGCGATCATCGCTGTACTATGTGAACATTTACCAGTCCTATATTCTATAACATAACTCATAGGAGTTATTGCCGATGCCCCACACGCATAGTTCCACAGGTGCAATGGGACTGCCATTTCTTCTCCTACAGCTATCCGCCCCCAAAATCTGCTCCAAACAGTCCTCCAACACTCTGAAACTGATTTTGAAGGTGTACAGGGGCTAGAGGGAACAGTAGAAGAAGTTCATTTGCACGCGCAGAAGTCCATTGCGCTATTGGAGTGTTAGTTGCAGGCCCAGTCTCAGTGTTCCCGCAGGGCTCCCTAGGCTGCAGATAGCAGCCTGCTGCCCGGCGTGCGGGCGCCCTGAAGCAGAGCGCCCCGCGCTTCGGGCAGACATTGGGCAGCCCCACAAGCTCGGGGGACAGCAGGGAGGCGCAGCGCCGCCATCCCGCTGTTCCTTGACCTGGTTTGGATTCCCCGACCTGGTTTTGGGGGGAAAATAAAGGGGAAAATACGGTAATAACTCAGACAGACAACAATCTGGATTAAAAATGACCACAACTTTATTGATTACAGATGTAAGTGGAATTTATCCAAGTGCTTGGGTTTTAACACAGATTTAAGGGTTCTGCAGCCTTGAAAATGGCAGGCAGGAAAGGGGGGGGCAAATAGCAACCCGCCACTAAAAGCTCTTGGGACAAGAAGTAATTACTCTTGCCTCCCCACCAGCCATTTTGCTGATGGGTGGGAAATAAACAGGGATTTTAATCCAAGCCCCAGGTTCAGGAGAATTCTAATCCCAAATTACCAAACTGATTTCCAGACCAGAACACCACAACCTGCAGCATCTCTAATTGCAATGTACACATCTCTTACTCCAATATAAACATGAATGAAAATCCATTCAGACACTCTTTCTAAAATTGTGAAGGAAGGAAGTGAGTGACTGAGCTGTGTGTCTCACTGATAATGATGAGTTACTTTGCTCTATGGATTGACATTATCTAAAGTAAGATCAAACACATATCAAGCATTTTACCAAGGCTATAAAATAGCCCTTACAGTGTGTATATCCCTGTGCCATTTTCTTCAAATCCTTTACTGCCCCCTCCCCCTCCCTCCAAATGCTCCTACCATCACAGGCAGTGATAATCCAGATTTCAAACAAAGGTACATCCAGATTTCATAGGCCTTTCATCACCCTGGGGAAATTAGGTATCACAGTTTGCATTTTGAAAATGAAGCTGCGCATGGGAGTTGTTTATTTGCAAGATTTTCTGTACCAGCATCAAGAAAGCTATCGGAGCCAGCATAAAATCACCAACAAGATTACATTCATAAAAGAAATGAAAAAATACATCACAAGTCGGTCAGTTAAATTAATACAACATAGCTGAATCTCTCTTCCTAGCGAGGCAGCAATAATTAAAAAACCAGCACATTTGCAAAGTTAAGCAGACTCCGGTGTGGTTTCAAACTGGATAGGGGACCCTGTTGAGATTTCTGCATTGCAGGGTGTTGGACTAGATGACCCTGGGGATCCCCTACAATTCTATGATTCTGTGAATCCTTCAGGGAAAGCCTGGGTGAACAGGTGAGTTTTATGCCAGTAAATAAATGCCAATACAGTAATTGCCTGCCTCGTGTTAATTGGAAGTGCATACCAAAAGGCAGATACTGCCTCACTACAGGTTCTGGTCTTTGTGGGCATAAAATAAACCTCAGAAGTATAGAGCCCAAAAGTGTCTCTCCCAAGGATCAAATTAACCAGGCAGGGCTATACAAAACAAGCTTGAACGTAACCTGGTTCCAAATTATTCAGAAGTAGGTTAGATGGACTAGTGCCAAAATTTTGAGACAATCTTGCTTCAAGATAAGCATGTAGTCCAGGGATGGTGAACCTCAGGCCCTAGGGTCAAATGTGGTCTTCCAGGGCTTTCTACCCAGCCTTTGGAACTTTCCAAGGCCATGCCTCTCACCAGCGGTGCTCTGCAAATAAATCCTGGATTTATTTTGCGTGGCTAGAATGGATCCTCGAACCATCGTATCACAATGCCTTTTGTTTCTCTAGAAAGAGGGTGAGGAGTGGAAGGGTAGAAACCTCTGACTATGGCTAGAATGTAGCTCATTGCAAAAAGGTAAGAATCGTCCATGTTGCCCTCCACTTTTGCCTCTAGAAACTTTTGCCAAACGCTGGCATGCAGGCCCCTGAAGGCTGCCCATAAGGGAATTGCAGCTCTTGGGCTGGAAAAGCAATCCTCACCCCAATCAAGTTGATTCCCCGGCTTGTCAGTCTATTTGCATTCTTTTGCCAAGGGGGGATTTCCCATGTATGAAATCGCACAATGCACTGAGCTATCCGAAGCTGTTTTAGCATTTGAGCAGGCCTACCTCAAGCACTGGGAATATTCTTCACTAATGTTCTCTGGCTGCTGCATGGTAAAATTTGGAAGATTCGGTATATTGAGGAGGAAGAAGCAAAATGCTGGCTGGTGAGGAAGGTCGCTCAAGGCATTAGATTATCTTTGCCCCTTCCAGACTTCGATTATGTTAGTCTAAATACAAACTGAGGCTGGGGGCAAGTGCAAGTTCTTTTGGAATGGCTGCTTCACTTTCGCCTAATCACCTTGTTCTGCTTGCCCTGCGAGACAGATCTGGGTCGCAGAGACAGTTGTGAACGTCAAGACCTCGAAACTTCGAGTGCCTCCAGCATTTATGGTGCTACAAATTACTCTAAGTAATGTAGAGCAACTGACAGAGTGTGCCATTGCATCATCCATCCCCTCAGTTAGGCACTTACAGCATGGTTGCAACAGGTATTGTCTTTATTCTGTTGTGGGTGCTTCATTCACTGACTTGTAGGTGTGCTGCTACGGACAGTAGGTAGTGCTGATGGACAGCTCCAGCCTGTTGCAGAGTAACAGGTCTCATTTTGAAGTCTTCAGTAAGTAGACAGTTTGTTCCTGTTATGTTTTCCTGAGTGGTCATACAAGGCATATTGGACTTTGCTTAAAAGAAAGGGGGTCCTAGAAAATCTGGACCATGGTTTTCCAGGTTATTAATTCAATGGTGTGTTTAAAAATAAATAAATACAGAAATCAAGATCTAAATGCTCCAATTTGTTACTCAGTTTCATTTTTCCCTATGTATGGGGCTAGGGGAGAATAAGGACGGAAATGGGAATTATGTCTCAGAATAAGTTTGAAAGGAAGTTTAGGGTTACGAAGGAAACTTTCTGTGCTAAGGTCCCTGAGGTGTGCCTAATATGCCTTTCAAACAAATTGCCCTGAAGTGATTTATGGGATCAGAAACAATAATGGGAGGGAATTTGATTCTGTGTAGAGAAGGACTCTCTGGTGAAAGTTATAAGGATGTAACATACACACCTTGCTATTTAAATTCCCATGACCTTTGTCTAAATAGATTAAGAACCTCTAGCACAGAGAAGTCTCCTTTGCAATGTTGTTTGCTAGAGGCGCATAGGAAGTGACCTTACCCAGGTGTGGATTATTGGCCTACTCCATGAGGAAACTGCCTTGTGAAACCATTTCCAAGTGGCTTCCAGACTGCAGCCATTTTATGAAAAGGACCCCCAAAACAGTCTGAATGGAATGTCCAAAACTAATACAGAGCTTCCCCCAAAGATGTGAGTACATAAAAGTTGATCTTTTTTTTATCAAAACAGGCATGGCTTAGCTGTGGCCTTCTAGATGCTATCGAACTGCAGCTCCCATCATTCATGATCAAGTGCCAAAAAACAAAATTACAGAGAATTCAAGGAAGCCTTCGCCTCAAAAAAGAGTTGGATTCAATTCATTTCATCCAGTTTATGAAAACTTCACACTCTGTTTTTGTTTTTTTAGGCTTAGAAATAGAATTATCATTACAGATATTTCAGAAGCATGGAATAATATATTCATCGCATTTCCAGCTGCTGTGCAGATTTCATCAAGTGTTTTGGGAAATATTTAGGCTGACTTTGAACAGAATTAGTAGGCTTTGTACAAACAGCTGAGATGCAGGGCCAACATTCACCTAAGCATATTTTACACTAAGGATTTTATCTGTGGAGTGTTTCATTCAAAAATAAAAGGATGACCTTTTGGGGGGTACAGTTCTGAATAATCAACTTAAGATAGGTGTTTTTTTCATGTCCTAAAAGTGGCATATTGTTCACATCCATTGTGTCTGACGTGATTGAACTAGATGAAATTATTCTATTTTTTCATTTACCTGTATGCATCGCTTGCATTCTGCTCATCTACTTAGGTTGAATCCCATTCAGATTTGTAGAATACCGGGGGGGGCACCAGGTGGCGCATTGGAAGATGGCCGACAATAACATCTCTCTGACCCATACGAGGTAATTAAGAGGCTCCTATGGGAAGTATGCAGTCTTCCTACCCCCCCCCAAGGAGATGGGGGCTGCCTTGCCAGCAGTGTCCACAATGCACCCCCAGATCTGAGGTCTGGGGGTGCCCATCACTTGGCACAAGCCCTCGATGCGGTCAGCTCTTCCTGACACCGATTCCAATCAGCGCGTGCTGGTTAGCTTCAGCTCGGAATTATAATTGGAACCATACGATTGGAATGAAGCTGAAGCACATACATCAAGTAACGCTCGAGAGATAAGACTGCTGATTAATGGATCTCTGTGACCGGGAGTGACGGACGGATAAGTAAATCTTCTGATGAATCACCATTAAGAGACTGTATGTTTGCAATGAAGGGGGGGTGGAGGAAAAAAACTTTTTTCTTTGTACTATGTGATATTAATAACCCTTCACCCCAGAAAGAAACAAGATCGTTGCGTTTTACTAATCACAAGCAGGAAGTTAAAAACTGTGTGGGATGGATTATAGCTAAAGAAAGGATTGGTAAACAATGAGAACGGAGGAAAATTCTATGACGCAGTCAAAAAATGGCGTCTCGCCAAGACAGGCTTGCCGGAGAAAGGACAGGGGGAGGAGAATCAGGACCATTGGAATGAGAAGGATTGCTGGAATGTAATTTTGACCTGACAGAGCCTCCTGATATACTGGGCAAGTCTGAGAAAAGTAAAGGACAGACCGAATATTTTTTTTTTTTTTTATGGAAGCGAGGAACAGCGGCTGTCCCTGAGCGATATGATCTTTGGAGAGTACAAAACCCGCACAGAGCATGTCTGTTTCCAATCTGCTTGTGAAAATTATCAGAGATCGCAAAGAAAGGAATATACGATAACAACAAGAAGATGAAGAAAGTAATAAAGGACTATCTGGATTGAACTGGATAGAACTGTTTAATTAATGCAGCAATATAAGTGATGTTTGGACTCGTCCGGAGCTTGATGTATGGGTACCCCCAACAAAAATTTAAAATTCGGCTGTATAATTTGGAACTAATGTGATTTGGATAATGTGATGTGATTGGCCTGTTAATAAAAATTATTTAAAAAAACAACAACAGATTTGTAGAATACCAGTTTGTATGCTGCAAAGCCAACTACTGAATTCTCTCTCTCTCTCTCTCTCTCTCTCTCTCTCACACACACACACACACACACACACACACACAAACATAAACATTCTATACCTAGTAGGACTGGACTACATCTGAGCTGGCTGAAATGGCATCAGAGACAGGAGGACATGATTTTGTCTTGTTGCCCCACCACTTTAGAAGATCCATATGTTTCGCATCAGCCCAACATTTCCCCCTCAATCCTTGCACCGCAGCCACCTCTGGCTGTACCTAGTGAAGAGCATCACATGATCCTAAGCAATCAGAGTGATGAATAATTTTGGCAGTGGTGCTTTGGATAGAAGGAAAAGAGTTCCTAGGGGATGGCCAGGGAAGAAGATTGCAACAGGTATGGCCAGAGCATAAACCAACGTTTTAGCCAAGAGTACAGAAGAAAGGCTGGAGTTCTTTAAGTGTTGTACAAGGAGAAGGGAGAGGGTCCGCAACTAGGGAAAGGATTTGATGTGTTGAGCAGAAGGGTCAAAGATAAAGCCTAGATTGTGTGTCTGGAGTAGGCCATCCTGGGACAAAAATTAGTCAAGACTTGGACTGTTGAATTTGAGCTAGCAATGAGACACCCCCAGTGAATATATCAGGCAGACTGGCAGAGATACTGGACTGGACTGAGAGGAAGTGGTCTGCAGAAGAGAAACAGCTGGATATCATCAGTATTGAAATCCATGGTTGTGAAATGGGATTCCATCCCGTCCACCTGAGAAAGTAAAGTGAGAATGTAGCAATAGACCAATATAGTTATTAGCAGTTTGCTAAGACTGATGGTTCCACAGCTTAGCTGGTCCCAGCTTAACAAAAAGCATAGAAATAGAGCACAAAGGATTTTCATGGCACTGCTGTTGATCAGAACTGTGTCCTTTAATGCAAAAAATCAAGCACAGTTCTTGCTCCCAAACTGCTCCTCAGCAGACCTATGAGATCAGTCACTGTTTGGCTAAACAAAACGGAGACAAAAAGCCATTTGGCATTATGCTTTAAATTTTTGTCAGATAATTCTGTTGGGTTGGCTCTAGGCACATCATATTAAGAGAAGACCCAACTGGCACGACTGGTTTAAGCCCATTGCTTTCAATGGGTCTGGACCTGTATGATTTAGTCGGATACAACTCAACAAATATTGAGATATGGTCACAAGACTTAGGACACACATTCTTTGTTCGAAGTTTGAGAACTATCTGAAACCCCATGCCTATTTTCAAAGAAGACAAACGGTGCAAAGTATAATAAACCACATTTTCCTTGAAGGCTGAGAGCCTAAAAATTAAAATAATTCAGGCATTTTATTCCTCCCTAAATATTTATACTCAAGATCCATTTCCATTTTCATGGCATCTAGGAATTAATGTGGTCTCTCAAACTCTTTATTTCTTTGTAGCCCTATTTTACAAGATATGCTTTATTTGTATCCCTATTTTACGGAGAGTGGTCTGGGGTGAAAAGATACTGCCTTGCCCAAGCACATAAGCAGAAAATGTATTCTTATTCAGGTACAATATTTTATCTAGGCTTGCCATACGTCAGGAAAACTCCTGACATGTCCTGGATTTCAGGTGTAAAAATGGCTTTGGGGGATATTTTGCTGAATTGGCAAAATGTTAGGGAAAATGCCAAGGAAAACCACTCAAAAAGCTTAAAATCACTATGGGGGGATAGGTTCCCCCCAAAAGTTCAACAATTTGGGTTTGATCCCAAAAAATGCTCAACAACTTTGTGGGTGTCAGGATTTTTTCTATTTGAAATATGTCAACCCTAATTTTATCTGAAACCTCCTGATTTAATTCCGTCCATGACATTAAGCTGGTCTTGCAAGTACCTAGAGGGAAGGCTTTCTGGAAATCCCAGCCATATCACTCTGAAGTCCTTGATGAAGGGTTTGATACATGTGTTGCAAATAAATAACTCTTATTGCCACACTTAGTTAACAAAGATCAAGTAAGGAGCACTTTCCCCATCTGGTGGTGTGTGGGTGGAAGAGAAGAAAAATCTCACCTAACCATCCTTCACTTTGTTGACCTCTATCCCTTAAATAGTGGATAGAGGATCAGTACAACATATGTATGCAATGAAATAAATTTAAAAACACAATTTTTTCTTGATACAGGTAGGTAGCCGTGTTGGTCTGACACAGACGGGAGGGAAAATAAAATTATCCAGTAGCACTTTAGAGACCAACTAAGTTTGTTCTTGGTATAAGCTTTCGTGTGCATGCACACTTCTTCAGATACACTGAAACAGAAGTCACCAGACCCTTATATATAGTGGGAGGGTGGGGTGGGGTTTTTCTCAGGAGGGTAGTAGGAGATGGGTGATTGACTCAATGGGTATGATAAACCTGTTGACGACTGCTGGCATACACAATGTTAGAAGATGACCAATTGAATAGACCTGAGATGGTATGTTTGATGTTGTTGGGTCCAGTGATGGTGTTGTCTGGGTGTATGTGGCAGCAAAGCTGGCATCAAGCTGTGGGAGGAAGACCTTTCATTGCCTACAGACAGTCACCCAATCTTAAACAAATCCTCACCCACAATAATACAGCAACCAGACTTAACATGAACACTGGTACCAGAGCCTGCAATAAACCCAGAGGCCAACTTTGCTGCCACATACACCATTTTTTCTTATTTTTCATAAGATTTTTTTGAACAGAGAGAGGGAGAACAAATCTGCCTTTCATTTAGTTAGTTAATGCATGGAGGTTTTTGAAAAGCTTTCCTTTCTTTAGAGTGGATATTTCCGTAGTTATAAAACTAAAATGTTCTTCCAAAAACTGCAGTAATTCTAGAATCGCCGTATTATGTGAAATGAAATGTGGTATTTACAGATTTGGTGCCCTCAACCTCTTTTCTATTCCTCTAGGTGTCATTTGTAATTTGTTCAGCCTTTCTCTTGGCCTAGTCTCCTTATGCGGTCATCTCCATGTGGTCAGCATGTGGGTTTCAGGTGCCTGCACTCACCAGTGGCCTAGCCAGCCTTTTTGCCAAATCTGCCAGTTTTTACAACCCATTCATCTATATTGGCATGAGTTCTAAATTCCGTAAGGACATAGTAACTTTGTTTCGTTGCCTCAAAAGAGACAAGGAGTCAGCCATGCAAATGCCTATGTTGGTGCTGGATCAAAGGCATGAGCCAGCAGTCTGTCCAAACTGACAGAAGTATTTGGTGTCCAAAGTTCCTGAGGATAAAATGCCAGACGTAGAAATTAATTGAGTGTCCAGAGACACCATCCTTTGGCTTCAGAAGGACCTACATTTGTTCTCTTGTTTCTAATAAACTTATTGTTGTAGTCGCTAAAACAATTCCAAGGTATAAAAGACAGTCTGACTCTGACCTTGGGCTGAAGAAACAAATATCCTGGCAATTAAGTTTCCCAGCAACAGTTTTTGTCCTTAATTTATTAATAAATTCCGTATTTTTAAAAAAGTATAATTTTACTACGCCTTAAAATTCATTGGTGGAAACCGTCTTTCTAAGAAGGAAACAGGCTTTTTCCCTAGAAGCTTTTTGTTAAGAGCATGTTACATTTACTAATAATGAAATATATTTGTCCAGTTGAAATATATGCTTCCTGTTTATGCTGTTATGTATAGTATTTGTTTTGTTTTCCATTTCCTGCCTAGACCAATTCTTTTTCCTTTATTTGCAAAACCCTGCCATGACTACCATTTTCAAATACAATACAGTCAAACCTTGGTTGTCGAACGTAATCCATTCCGGAAGTCCATTCAGCTTCCAAAACATTCGACAACCAAAGCGTGGCTTCCAATTGGTTGCAAGAGCTTCCTGTACTCAAGTGGAAGCTGAAACAGACGTTCAGCTTTCAAAAACCATTCGAAAACCAGAGCATTTACTTCCAGGTTTTCGGCATTCGGGAACCGAGGTTTGACTGTATCTCACAAATACTCAGGACAGTCTAACACCTTGAACATCCATTAGAGTACAAAGAAACACTTTGAAAGTTCACGCAGATATACTGTTTACCCATTCTGTTTACAGGGGATTCTCATTTACTGTTGTTAAAAAATCAACTGAGTCTGAATATTCATCTTATCTTTCTACATTAGCATTAATTTTCACATTTACAATCCATCTTACTAGAGTTGCCAGTGCCTTATCATCACAGTTTTGAAAGCGTCAGATGGAGGCCAGTGAGGAATTACCAGATGGTTGGTGACAACTCCAATCCTTCCATGGCCTCTCTTAGCCTGGGTTTTGTGTCACTTTGGCAATGACACAGAGATGTTGGACACAGAGGATTAAGATGGTAAGATTTGGGACATTTGGGTTTTGTTTTGGGCTCAGCTTGAAATACTGGTGAAGCAGACTCATGAAACACAGCAATTGAGGAAAGGTCAGGTGCAGAATAGTAACCTAGAAGGGTGTGGCTAACACAATGGAAAGGGAAGCGAGTGGCGCTGTGGGTTAAATCACAGAGCCTAGGACTTGCCGATCAGAAGGTCGGCGGTTCGAATCCCCGCGACAGGGTGAGCTCCCGTTGCTCGGTCCCTGGTCCTGCCAACCTAGCAGTTCGAAAGCACGTCAAAGTGCAAGTAGATAAATAGGTACTGCTCCAGCAGGAAGGTAAACGGCATTTCCCTGCGCTGCTCTGGTTCGCCAGAAGCGGCTTAGTCATGCTGGCCACATGACCCGGAAGCTGTACGCCGGCTCCCTCGGCCAATAAAGCGAGATGAGCGCTGCAACCCCAGAGTCGTCCGCGACTGGACCTAATGGTCAGGGGTCCCTTTACCCTTTACCTTTAACACAATGGAAAGTCCAATGGAAAGAATATACAGCCAATAGGAAGGGTGATAACTCAGCAGCAGAGCATCTGCTGTGCATGCAGAAAGTCCCAGGTTCAGACCTCAGCATCTCCAGGTAGAGTTAGGAAGGACTCCTGCCTGAAACTCTGGAGGCCACTACAGTCAGTGTAGACAAGACAGAGCTGGATGGACCAATGGTCTGACTTAGTAAAGGCAGCTTCCTATGAGAAAGATAAGGGACTAAGAATGGCACCCAGAGTGGCCAATATGGGGTGCAGAAGATACAGAAGAAAGGAGACAGAGGAAGAAATAGCTGGAGGCAACCAATGGGGGGGGGAGTTAAAGGGGAAGGTGGGTTGAATAGTTGCTAGAGATATCAAAAATAACATGGGCTCCTTGGGCTCCTTGAGCGAAAAGTTGCTGGGAAGCTTGGTAATCAGCGTTTCAGTGGGGTAAAAAGAAGTAACAGCTAAAATGGACTGATGGCCAAGAAGAACCTTATTTGTCCATAGTGTAGTAATAGGCTATTTAACAACAACAAAAGTGCAAGAACAATGTACCCATTATAGCTTTATTTTTAGCAGATGTCTTGAGGTGACGCTGAGCATCGAAGCAGCAGTGAGTTCCATATTACAGTTCCTGCTGAGAGCTTTTCCGGAACATTGGCTACCCTGAGCACTTAGATTATCATTTTTTAAAAATACAGACACATGGCAGCATCTTTCTAAAAGGTTCAAGTTTTGCATCTGAAATACATAGTTTAATCTAGGCGTCTCCCCGCCCCCTAATACCTGGCTCTGGGGCCTTGCGATCGGATACATTCCTTTTGAACTCCAAAACAACATTTCTGGGACAATGAATAGAGAAGCCTTTGGTTCACAAAAATATTTTTGCAACAATCAGGTGCCTGAATGGGCTTCCTGTAGGCCTGGCACTCATGAAGGCGAATTATGATGCTATGAACTATCACTGACCTCAAGCTTTCTGGGATCTATTGAATCATGCCAGCACTGAAGCAATAGGACTCTTTGTCGTTAAAAGTTACCTAACATTTGCCATGGGAACATTTGGGGAGACTGGACTCCCTCTCTTTGGCAGCAAGCACCCGAACCAGTTGCAAAAAGCGCCCAGGAACACAACTACGAAACAATGGTCGGGGGGGGGGGGGACTGTGCTATTCTATGAAGCTCTTTCTTCCATGGTTTTCTCCAGCTGCATTTCTGCTTGGATTCCTCCTAGGATGTATGGACAGAGCTGGTAGTATGTTTTTGCATTTGCACTAAAAATAAAAGACCCAAGTTATTTGCCAACACACTGTGGCTTCTTTAGCAATATTTCGTTTTTGTGCTTAAAATGGATTTCACAAGCAGTCCTGGCCCGACACGGAGCCCAAATCTACCCATTCCTCAGTGGGGATTTTTTTTTGTATTATTTTAGAATTTTATAATGTTTTAATTATGTTATTGTATACCACCATGATGCTTTTTACGAGTTTGCTTATTCTTCTCAAATAAAATACATTGTGGTGCAGAAGTCCTACCAGCGTTTCTCCCTGTGAATAGATGTAAATTACCATATTGGTCTGAATATAAGCCTCACTTTTCCCCCAAATTCTGACTGTGAAAAGTTAAAGTGCGGCTTAAATTCACGACCTTACAAAAATTGGCTTTTATGATATCGCTGCTGAAACAGACATATGGTGAAACAGAATGGGGGTGAGTGCCTGTGGAATTTTAAGGGAGCGGCTTATATTCAGGTATTGTCTTTTTTTTCTTTTTCCCCCTTGAATTTTAAAGCTGTGGCTTATATTCGGGTGCAGCTTATATTCGGGTCAATACGGTACTTTCATTTTAGTTCTGTGTTTAAATAGGTATTAGGCTTGTTCTGCTTATGTTCCTTTGACATAAATCATTTTAGGAGGTATATACCCATCAAGCTGATTTATTGCAGCAAGGGATGTTTTTTTAAAAGAAAGTCTCTTTTTTCCCCACCACCGTTATTTTTTTATATAAAAAAAATGTGTTCAAAAGCACAAGCCTTGCCATAACCAACGGAATTAAAATCCATGCTTCCTTCTGAAGGCTGTAACTAAACAATTCTACAGTGCCACCCTGATGAGCCAAAAATGACCACACAACTAGAATATTTCCTTTGTTTCTTTATTCCAAAAATTTATGAGTTGTCTATTCTAATTTGCTTTAAATTTCCAGGAGAAATGTACATGGGCATAAATCATGCCTTTCAAATATCCCAGATTAGTGCTTCGTTTTGGTGTAACTGGATTGACAATCTCCAGAATCATTAAGAAAATAACAACAGACAATTATAAAAGCAATTTACTCTCTCAAGAGTTTTGCATTCTTAAGAGAGGTATAATATTCAATTGGGTCAATTTGTCTTACCTACAGAAGGAAAACAAAAGATCTGCCAAGCCTAATTATTTGTATGAATTTATAGCACTCGTCTTTGTATTTTCCTGCTCTGAATACACTGCTGTGGCTTACAGCCTTCTAATCACAATGTACACCTAACGTTTTCCATATGTAAGACAATACATTGGTGACATCTTTTTTTTTTAAGAAAGCATTTCTTTTTAAAAAAAGAACAACAATTTACTTTTATTCAAACAAAACATAACTTCTAAACTGTACATCCTAGGTTCATATCTATGTATTTGAGAGCTTAAGTTTAATAATGGCCTTTTTGCCAGTTGCCATGATAGGGACACAGGTGGCGCTGTGGGTTAAACCACAGAGCCTAGGGCTTGCCGATCAGAAGGTCGGTGGTTCGAATCCCCACAACGGAGTGAGCTCCCATTGCTCGGTCCCTGCTCCTGCCAACCTAGCAGTTCAAAAGCACATCAAAGTGCAAGTAGATAAATAGGAACCGCTCCGGCAGGAAGGGAAACAGCATTTCCGTGTGCTGCTCTGGTTCACCAGAAGTGGCTTAGTCATGCTGGCCACATGACCCAGAAGCTGTACGCCGGCTCCCTCGGCCAATAAAGCGAGATGAGCGCTGCAACCCCAGAGTCGTCCACGACTGGACCTAATGGTCAGGGGTCCCCTTGCCTTTACCTTTATGATAGGTAATGGGAAGCTGTGCTGTTGCCAAGCTGCTCTGGAGGCAATAAAGGCCAGAATGGGTTGTTTTCGGAGTGTGTCAGGGGCAGACTGGGGGAGGCTTTTGATCTGCTGGATTTTCCCAGAACATGAAGAAAACAATGCCAGTCTGTAACCAACAGGAGGGCAAGGAAAAAACCTGACAAGAAAAGGAAGCAGTGGGGGGAAAGCCTTCTCACCTTCCACTGACTTGAGTCACCACTTTTGCCATTGTTTGTTTCAGCTGCCAGTCTTCAGGCTTCAGTTCTATCTCTGAGTCTTCAGAACTAAAATCTCTGCGATTGGATGCTGGTGGAGTGAATGCATGCAAATGCAAGTACGGTCTCAGCCCCTACATTCATTCCATTTCACTTTTAATTTGTATACTGCCTTTCTATGCACAAGGCCGTTTACAAGCTGTAGAAGCAACAAAATACACAACAAGGATCACACGTCCTCTAACAATCTCACCCAATACAAATAAGTCACAATAAAACATATTACATTAATAGAAGCAACTTATATGAAATAAGGTAATCGTTGATAATCCACTTTGAATATATTGTGCAATAAAATTAACTCTCAAAATATCAGGAAATAATTTAAAATAATTTACTCTCAACAATTGCAATAAATCATTACTAAACTAAAATCAATAAAAAGCAACAAGATCATAATACGTAAAACACCACAGTACATATAAAGACCCTGCCATGAGATTGAACTGAGCAACAAAGTCAGGAAGTTTATAAGATTCATTATATTGTATGTATAATTGTGTAGAGCAATTAGGAACGGGGAGGGCTCTTGGTTTTGGCTTCTCTCCATTTCTCATTTTTCCATTATTGAGATGAGTTCACATCTACACATCGGTTTGTGGGTTTTTTTTAAATGATCCAGTTATGGTTATAGCAGCAGTAATAATAATAATATAGCCATCATAACTAGTAGCCATTGATAGCCTTGTTCACCATGAATTTATGTGATCCTTTACATTTTGTGGAAGTGAATTTCATAGTTCGTCTCAGGGTCGGATTTAGGTTTGATGAGGCCCTAAGCTACTGAAGGTAATGGGGCCCTTTATATGTCCAGCTGTCCTTTGTCAACAACAAATTGTCCCTGTTTTTTGTGTTGAATATATGCTATATGGTAATTTATGGACCTAATAGGTAGCTAAAGCCATTTGCACATGCAGAATGTAGGCACCCTATATATAGAAATGAGGAAACCAGTGATATTTTAGGGAGCAGGCCGGGCCCATTACTTACACCATAGGAGCCTACACAACACAAAACACTGTTGCTGTATGTAAGTTTGATTTTGTTTGTTTTTTATCTTATATTTTGGAAATGTACATCCAGGTGTTGTTTTTTCCTTAAATTTTTTGGGGTCCCCAAGAGAGTGGGGCCCTAAGCTATAGCTTGTTTAGCTTATACGTAAATCCAGCACTGGTTTGGCTATGCGCTTGTGTGAAGAATGCTCACGTGTGCCGCTGTACCTCCTCTCCTTTACAACTGCTGACAGTGTGTCAAGCCACTTCCACTTCTCTTTCCAAAACAGTGGCAAACAGTTCATGTGGCTTGAGGAGGAACAATGTGGTGATGGCAAACTGGAAAGGGGAGAGAGGGAAACTGCATGGCATGGCACCCATTTACCAGCTTCCCCCACCCCTCAGTCTTCCAGGACAGGCCCTACAGTCTTCACATTTGAGTTACAGTGGTACCTCATGTTAAGTACTTAATTTGTTCCGTACTTAACCTGAAACTGTTCTTAACCTGAAGCACCACTTTAGCTAATGGGGCCTCCTGCTGCTGCCGCACCGCTGGAGCCCGATTTCTGTTCTCATCCTGAAGCAAAGTTCTTAACTTGAAGCACTATTTCAGGGTTAACGGAGTCTGTAATCTGAAGCATATGTAACCTGAAGCGTATGTAACCTGAGGCACCACTGTACAGCCTTGATAGCCCAAATATTGGGCCCCAGGTCTAGATGCACTGGGCCAAAGCAGGAGACCTGGGAACCCTTCCAAGGAGGGAGGATAAAGTGATTGTAGAGGTTCTGCATGTGAGAAGAAGGTCAGAGAACAACAGGGGATTTTTGCAGTGAGCCATCTCTCTTTAAAATAAATTTCCAATGCAAACATCTCAGCTTTTACCTCCTCACTCTAGATTCTACCAGCAGATTCTGTTCAGGTCTGTTAGTTTGTAAGCCTGCAGGGAGAGCCTGCCTTGGATTTAAATGTGTTTTAGAAATCATAATAATTTGATGGCATTTTCCTGGACTGCTTTTCACTGGTGGTCTGAACTGTATTTATTAGAATGATTTGTGGGAAGATGCTAATAGCTTTTTAAAACAAAAATAAAAGTTAAATGTATTCTTAGTAGAAGAAGGTAGCAGCATATTAGGCTGGCCGGAGATATGTTTATGTTGACTCGCTGGATATTTTGGTAAGCAACAGTGCTTTTCTTGGCAAGCCATAAGAGCACACAGCAGCCTAGGATATTATTTAACAGTACAGCAGGCCATCTTATCAGCTTGGTAGAGGCATCAAGCCCTGAAGCCTTCAAAAGATGACCCAGAGAGTTTAGAACAACAACAACAGAGCCCAGAAACTGGTGGACAAACTTTAGGATATTTTCTAAGGAGCTGTGAATTATATAATTGGGGCAGGAGAGTCATTTCTTGTGAGCTTTAAATAAAAAAAGATGATAGTGTACTTAAGCTACTGAATACTCAGAACTAAGTACCTGAATATAACTGAGATATTACATAGGAAACTGAGTCAAACCATTGGTCAATCTAACTCAGTATACTGACTGGCAGTGGCTCTCTGTGAAATTAGCCAATTTACTCTCCCAGCTATACCTGGGAGATTCCAGGGACTGAACCTCAGACCTTCAGCAGACATTGCAGATGCTGTCACTGACCTATTTATTTTGAAGGTGACATATACCCTGAGGCATCTGGTTTCTGTTAAACTTCTAGCAAATGGTCAGGGATTGTGCGAGTTTTAATCATCAACATCTGGAGGCCCGCAGGCTCCCCGTCCCTGATCAACACCCTCCTACCCATTCTAGGTCTGTCTTTGTTTCCAACCCCTTTATTTCTGTGCTTCCTGCCCTCAATTTTACCCTTAAGAGCAATATCTTAATACGAAGGCCCTTCATTTCCCTTCCATTTTAAAGCACACATCTACAGCTGCAGCCCACAAATTAGGATTTTCCTAATCCACAGAAAATTAGATATATGGGAAGAAGATCTGATATAAAACTTCCTGTTGCCCAACATGGTCATTTGCTGCTTTAGTTCTTTTCTTACTACCGCCATTATCTTTGGATATATGTTAGGTGAAGGGCCTTAGCTCCGCATCAGAGCGCATGCTTGCGCACTCTAAAGGTCTGAGCTTCAATCCTGAGCCTCTTCAGGTGGGAGAGAAGCCTGGACAGCTGCTACTTTGGAGAGCTCATTAGCCTTTAATCTGCTGGTGTGGGAAGCGACAGCACCGACAATGACCAGCCATCACCGCACAACACCATGTTGCACTTTCCTGGGTTTGCATCTAGTCAAGGCAAACTTTGTGCCGTGTAGAGACAGGTGCAAGCTGCCGCCACAGCCTTAAAGGAGATAATACTGGGAGTGATGGACCACTGAATCGGTATAAAGCAGTTTCCTATATATAGCCAAAAGGGGTAGGGGGCCTCCTCAAGAAATGAAGATTGCGTGCTAGGTAGTTTCTAGAATTGTCCCCATTCTAATAAAATCTGTTAAGCCTTTAAGCCTGTAATCTTCCAAATGGCATAAGAATGTTTCCTGTAAGCTTGCCAAAATATCTATCCATAAGCAAACCATACTATCTCCTCCCTGCCCATCACTTTTAGCCCTTATTATTTGCGGTGCTTGATAGGAATTCTCTGGAGCCGTTTTCTTTGTTTATTGAATAAAACACTTTGTCCACCTACCCAAAGAAAGATAGCCTAATATTGAAGAGGAATGCTAAAATCTTGCTAGCAAGAATTTAATCCAGCAGAATAACTACATCCACAAATCCAGTTACAGATAGGTAGCCGTGTTGGTCTGCCATAGTCAAAACAAATCCACAAAGCCACTTTTCTGCAGGCAGAAGAAGACTTCCCTTTATATCGTGATCATTTGCACAAGGGTGCTGGGAAGTCTGTGGCCCTCCAGATATTGTTGAACTCCAGCTAGCCAGCCTGGCAAATGATCAAGGATTGTGAGAATTGTAATCCCAAAATAGCTGGAGATCCACAGGTTCCCCATCCCTGATCAACACCTTCCTACGCATTCTAGTTTTATCTATGTTTCAAAGCCCTTTATTGCTCTGCTTTCCACCCTCAATTTTATCTCTAAGGGCAATAACTTAAAGGCCCTTTGTTTCCCTTCCATTTTATTTATTTATTTATTTATTTATTTATTTTTATATAATATTTATTGAGGTTTTACAAAAAACAAAGGTTTACAGAATAAAGAAAAAGCATAAAAAAAGAAAAAATAAGGAAAGATACAAAAAATACAAAAATACATAGAGAATAAAAAAGAGAAAGAAAAGAAAAAATACAAGATACAAAAAACAAGTAAATAAGAAAAAATTAAAAACAAATCCTTTTTTTATATATCTTTAGGCTCATTTGCTTGTTTCCTTGACCTCCTCACACCTCCTTTTTGTATTCCCATTTACATAATCAATTCAGCAAATCCTTACCCTCTTTCCTTTATCTTAACTATATCTTCTTTATTGCATTCTGTTGAATCAGAAACCCCCTCATAACTGCTTTACTTGCGTCCCAGATTATTCTTTTTTCAATAGTGGTGTTCAAATTTATCTTAAACTTATTTAAAGATAACTATGAGAAATGTTGGTCAGAAGTGAAAAAGGACTTAGAAATATGGTCTCTCAAGGTTTTTTGGGCCTTCTTGGTGACCTCTTGATCTCTGAACAAGGTGTCATTCATCCTCCACCTGAAGGAACCGGTTGGTGTTAATTTCATCTCCATTTTCACAGCATTGTGGTCGGAGCAAATTTTTGGGCAAATTTCCACTTTTTGAGTCTTAGGTGCCAGTCCTCTAGTTATCCAGATTTGGTCAATTCTTGTCCATGTCATTTTGGCTTCAGAAAAGAAGGTTCCCTCTCTACCCAAGGGGTTCTTAGTTCTCCAAATGTCAATCAAGTCCATATTGTCAGTCAATTCAAAAAAGGTTTTTGGTAGTCTGCCATCTTTGGTAACTACCTGTCTCTGCGACTGTCCATGTTTGTAGATACCACTCCGTTCATATCTCCCATCATAATGATGTTGTGGTCCATATAGTCTAACAATGTCTCATGCAATTTCTTAAAAAATTCAAATTTCCCCTCATTTGGTGCATAAACTCATGGAACTTTGAAGTGTCAGGCATAGCTCTAATGGCTTTAGCCCAAACGTAGCAGAGTTTTCCTGCACAGCAAAGAAGCTAGTTGAGGTGGAAATGACTAGTCAGCTAGACTCAGAATAACTATTTACAGGATTTATTAAAAGGAAAAAATAAAACCAGCAGAGTTTCTGCATACAAAACAAAGCAAAATAAATCCTTTCTTTCTCTCTCTCTCTCTTAACCATACACAGCACTTCTACTCCTAACACACCCCTAACACCAAACTGTGCTAGCAATCCCTAGATAACAGAGTTGAGTGCTGGTCGTTAACCAATCAGAGTAAGTAGTTTCTAGGTCAAGCTGACCTTGGCTTTCTGCCAAGAGTAAATTGACACGGCCTTGAGTTAATTGTGTGAAGCCAGAATCTGTAAGTTTCCCATGAGAACCAATTAACAGAAACTGAACACCCCCTCACAGATTCTGCTGGACAATTAACATCAAATACACCTATGTAGGAGATTATTTTTCCAGCAAACCTAAACCCTTGCACATTCGCTTGTTCTTTACCTTTGCCAATGGTTTAGTTAACACATCTGCTACATTTTCTTCACTTGATACATAAGTACAGGTGATTACATTGTCTTGTACACAGCAACGCACATTTTGGTATTTTACAGAGATATGTTTGGAACGCGATTTGAAACCCTCTGTTTTACTTAAGGTTATACAAGCTTGATTATCAATGTAAACTTGTACTGGTTCTCCACAATTTACATTTAAATCTGTTAACAAATGCTTGAAATAAATCACCTCGTTGCACAATTCACTCAACGCGGCGTACTCTGATTCCGTTGATGACACACTTACAACGTCTTGCTTGCGTGACCGCCAGCTGATTAAAGCTCCACCGACCATTATGACTAGTCCTGTGACAGATTTTCTATCCGGCAAATTTCCCCAGTCACTATCACAGTAGCAACTCAACATTTCATCCTCTGAAGAATTTAATTGTAACATATAGCCAATTGTCTGTTTGAGGTATCTCAGAACTTGTTTTACCCCTTTCCAGGCATTTAGTGTGGGTTTTGAGACCAATCTACTTAATATGCCTACTGCATAGCTAATATCAGGTCTGGACCACTGTGCTAGATACAATAAACTTCCAATTACAGAATGATATACATCAGGATGTTCAAATTCAGGACTCTCATCTGTATGAAGTGTTTTTATGAAACCTGGATCCATAGGCACCACTGCCCCTTTGCAATCCTGCATCCTGTATGTAGTCAGTAGTTGTTTAACTTTGTTCTGCTGACTAATTAGGCCGCTGCCATCTTGGGCCCAGCACACTTCCAACCCTAGATATGTCCTAACCGGGTCTAAGAGAGTATCCTTGAGCCACTAAACGAGCTTTGTATTTGTACTTTCCTGTCACCAGAGGTTTAAGTTTGTACACCCACCTGCAGCCTACAATCTTTGCCCCCTCAGGCGCTGCTACTGGTGTAAAAACCTTGTGCTCATTCAGAGAGGACATCTCTTCCTCCATTGCCTGCTTCCAGAGCTCTGCCTCCTCTTTTGGTAACTTTAACACCTCCTGAAAACTCTTGGGCTCTGCAATTACACTAAACACATTTGCAGTATCTGGAGAAAAACGCACCGGAGGCACTCCTTTGTTTTGTCTTTTAGATCTTCTGGGAGAAAATTTTTCTTCTGACCCACTTTCCTCCTCAGAACTACGACCTCTCTTTTGTTGCTTAGCAACTGGTCTCTGGCTAATTCCACTTTCTTGAGAGCTCTTATCTGAACTTTCCTCCCCCTCAGACTCTGATTCTCTATGTTTACCTTCAGAGTCATGAAGTTCCTGGGAAGGTTCAAACCAAACCTCAGTATTGGCATGTAGTCTCTCCCAGCCACTATGTTCACAAAAACTGGCATTCCTGGAGATCACAATGCCATTTGTCCCTTCAGCAAAGCGGAAACCTTTTCCCAGCTCCTGGTAACCCACAAACACTAACTGTTTGGTCTTAGGATCTCCCTTCTTTCTCATTTGTTTTGGAATTAATACCCAGGCTTTTGATCCAAACACATGCAAATGGTCAATTTTGGTTTTTTTCTGAAACAATTTAAAGTATGGAGTTGTACCTATTGTTTGATGAAAGAGCCTATTTTGGAGATAACACGCGGTGAGCATGCTCTCCCCCCAATAAGACATGGGCAAATCAGCATCATCAAGCATGGCAAACATCATGTCTTGTAAAGATCTGTTTTTTCGCTCTGCAACGCCATTCTCCTCTGGGGAAAAAGCGTTCGTTTTTCTATGCCCAATGCCACGCTTTTGTAACCAATCTCTAAAAGCATTTGACATAAATTCGCCACCTCTGTCCGTCTGAATCCTTTTGAGTTTAATGGACAGAAATCTTTCCACAGATGCCACCCAGCCTTTAAACTTAGTGAACACGTCACCCTTATTCTTCATGGGATAAACCCAAGAATAACGCGTGGCGTCATCCACAATTGTTAATGAAAAACGCGATCCACCCCTGCTTACAGCAAATGGACCAATTACGTCCATGTGAACCAGCTGTAGTGGTGACTCACTAACTCTGTCACTTCTGGGGTAAGAGACTCTGTGGGTTTTAACCTTTTTACAAACATTACAATCAAGGTACTTGTTACAACTCTTTAAATTACCCCCATCAGCCAATTCAGACATTTTTAGTATACTTTTCCAGCCAGCATGCCCCATTTTCCTATGCAATAAGTGCACACAGTTGTCATGTATAGCTTTGTTATTCACTGCAGGCTGAGATTTACTGACTACTGCTGCAACTTGAGATCCTGCTTTAAGCCAAAACAAGCCTCCCTCTGACTTAGCAGTGCCTAAAGTCTCACCAGCCTTCTTAATAATGCAACTGTCTCCTTCAAAATACACTTTAAACCCAGCTTTTAGCAAACAATCTACAGACATCAGATTGCTCCTTAATGAAGGCACACAAAGTACATTTTGCAGGCATTCACGAAGACAAGGAACAAAAACTGCACCCCCCGAAATCACTTCGGAAGTACTTCCGTCTGCTAGAGCCACCTGGCTGCGCTGTGCTGAGTTCTTGGAAACAAACAATTCATCTGAATTTATGATGTGCCGAGACGCTCCCGAATCGACCACCCAGACAGCTTGTTTCTCATCAGCAATCTTGACCTCGGCGGTCACCAGCTGAGCCGACTGTTTTTGTTTGAAGAACTTCTTTTTCCGCTGCTGCTGCTGCTGCTGCTGCTGCTGCTGATCTCGTCTCTGCTCCTGCACCGGCAACTGAGACTTGACCAACTCAGGACATTGTCGTTTTAGATGCGCTGAAGACCCACATCGGAAACAACGCCTAACAGCAAACGCAGACTCCTCACCGGCACGCTGCTCTTGCTTCACCCCTGGCACGGCATGAGAACTCCTTCCAAACCGCCCGCCTGTAGAAGCCTCTGCAGCCAACGACCTTTCTTGCCTCTTCTGCCACTCTTCAATCAAACGCCCAGTAACGTAACTGATTGATAAATCACGCTCCTGTATGCCTTCTAGAGACAAAACTAAATTATCCCAGCTTTCCGGGAGAGAACTCAAAATAATAGCCACCTTCTCCTGCTGGTCTAATGCACAGTCTCTTTCCTGTAGCGCAGCAAACTTTAACTGTAAACTGTGTAGGTGTTCCTGCATTGTAACCCCAGGCTGTAACATTGCCTTGTACAATGCCTTGCGAATGAACAGCTTGGAAACCGCTGTCTCACGCACATGGAGTTCTTTAAGTGCTTGCCACACACCTCTAGCTGTCTTGATTCCCCTCACATACGGCAACTGGGAATCTTCCAGCCCCAAGACAATTGTGGCCCTTGCTCTTTGGTCTTTATCTAGGTCTTCATCATCAGGCTTCGCAGGAAACTTACTCACCACTTGCCAGAGACGATCCCTCTGCAGCACTGCCTGCATGCGTTCCGACCACAGCAAGTAATTGGAGTCATTCAGACGCTCAAAAGCCATCTGAACTGGTTGTGAGGCCATCTTGAGAGCGATGTCCCTGGAACCCGGAACCAGCTACTCACGACCATCGAGAGAGAAAACAGGAACCACAGCACCCAGCACTCACACGCTGCAGCTGTTGTCCTTGTGTCCACTGCGTCACCAGCTCACCACAGTCAGGAACCAGCCAGTGTCCATCTGCTGCACCAACAGGAACAACAACTTCTGGAACTACTGGAACCAACGCCGTTGATGCTGACACCACCACAACTCAGGCTGGCAGCACAATACCCATAACCTCATGGAACTTTGAAGTGTCAGGCATAGCTCTAATGGCTTTAGCCCAAACGTAGCAGAGTTTTCCTGCACAGCAAAGAAGCTAGTTGAGGTGGAAATGACTAGTCAGCTAGACTCAGAATAACTATTTACAGGATTTATTAAAAGGAAAAAATAAAACCAGCAGAGTTTCTGCATACAAAACAAAGCAAAATAAATCCTTTCTTTCTCTCTCTCTCTCTTAACCATACACAGCACTTCTACTCCTAACACACCCCTAACACCAAACTGTGCTAGCAATCCCTAGATAACAGAGTTGAGTGCTGGTCGTTAACCAATCAGAGTAAGTAGTTTCTAGGTCAAGCTGACCTTGGCTTTCTGCCAAGAGTAAATTGACACGGCCTTGAGTTAATTGTGTGAAGCCAGAATCTGTAAGTTTCCCATGAGAACCAATTAACAGAAACTGAACATAAACTCCTAATATCAAAATTTTTTCTCCTTGTGTTTGAATTTCGATTGCCACAAATCTTCCTTGATCATCTTTAAAAACGAATTTCGGTGATAGGCTCTCTTTTGCATAAATAACTACTCCTCTCTTTTTAACCTTGTCCGATGAAATAAACTCTTGACCCAATATTTTGTTAATCAATACTTTCCCGTGTAGCCTTATCACATGTGTTTCCTGTAAACAAATCAAGTCCAATTGTTCCTTTTTCAGTAAATGAAAGACTTTCCTCCTTTTCTCCGGGGAATTAAATCCATGAATGTTCCAACTTAATAGTTGCAGAGACATGGTGTATTTATTTTACTTTCCTCCAACTGCTCCCAATAATTCCTCTTGTTCTGACGGTGGTATCACTTTCTCTAGCTTGTCCAATCCCAAAGGTGGTGGTACTATGTCTAGTACTCCTGGTTTTAAGGCTCTTAGCTCTTCTACAGCTTCTTTTTGCAGGTCTTCTCCATGTTCTCTCAAAAAAATTTCTTTATCTTCCACTGATCTTATTTTAAACTTTTTCCCTTTAAAAGTAAAGGATAGGCCTTGGGGGAATTCCCACCGAAAAATGGTTCTATTTCCTCTCAACAGGGCCACCAAATCTCCATAATTAGACCTAAGGTCCAAAAGATGTTTCGGAATGTCCTTAAATATCTCCACTCTTGATTCGTTTATTTCCAGGGTCTTCTGGAAGTGCAGACTCAATATTTTGTCTCTCTCCTCTTTTGATCGGAGGGTAATCAAACAGTCTCTTGACCTGTTCTTTCTCCCTCCTCTTCCAAGTCTAAAGGCACTTACTATCTTAAAGTCTTGCTTATCATCCAAGTTCCAAAAGTCTGCAAATTCCTGTGTAAGAAAATCACTTAGGCTGTCTTTTTCAAGTTCAGGTACCGCCCTGATCCTCAGATTAGTCTGTTTCTCCCTCAGTTCAATCATAGACAAAAGCGACTGATGGTCCCCAAGCTGTTTGCATATCGGTGTTATCTTTTCCTCTACAGCCGCTGCTTTTTCCCTTGCTTCCTCAGCTGTCTTTCGATTAGAAGTAGATTCTTGCAGCAGTTTTTCAATGGATTCTCTATTGGAATTCACCTTCTGCCCCAGGTTGCTAATACTAGTAGTATTTTGGTCAATTTTAGTTGTTGCTTCAGTAACTTGTTTACTTAATTTTTCCAATGTTTCATAAATTTTATTTAGTACTGAAGTAAATCCCTCTTCAGAGGCCATTCCTTTTGACCCAGCTTATACAGGATCTTCCCCCTGTGGTGCAGGAGGGCCGGATGCAGATGGTCTACGCTGCTGGGATACTGCACTGGTCTGCTGCAATCTGACCTTGCCCGATCTTGTTATTTTTTCATCCATCACACTTTGTCTGAGAATCAAGGTCAGTCCCACAGCCAAAGCTTGTTTTGCAGTGGAAATTCCCAAGCTAGTTGAAAATGGAAAATTCCCCAACTGGTTGTAACAATTTCAGTGTTCCTCTAGGGGGACACAGTAGCAGTCAATAATATTGTAATAGAGTATCCTTCCAACTTTTCCAAAGTCCCCCTTCAACAGAATAGGCAACAGTTTCAAGTCCAAAGAAGCCCTTCAACAAGTATCTCCCTTGCAGAGTTAACTGTCAAAAAGTTACATTGTCCATAAATAGTGCGACTCTCAGTACAGCAGTTCTAATAATCCTGGCAATCCGTTCCCAAGGATTAAGTGGTGGTCTTTATTCCCTTTTCTCTCCTTCTTTTCTTTTTTTGCAGGCAAAAAATTACTTTCCCCTCTTCCCTCCCCTCTCCTGCAATTCAGGGAGGGAGTTATTTTGTTTTGACGTTTGGATTTGAGACTTTTAAACGCAATTCTCCAGGTCTTAGCTTAAACAGTCTTTGCTTTGATCTATATACAGAAAGCGGAAGGCGGACTTCCTGTTTACACCTTCCCGCTTCAGTGCCAAATTAGTCCCTTTTTTTCCTTTAATCCCAATCTTTAAGCTTCACCTACTCACTGGTAGTTGTTTAGTAGCCGAATTGTCACAGGAAAAAGGTCAGCGCTCTCCGGCAACAGCTGCGTGGCTTCACTCCACGGAAAGAGCAATTGACTATCAGCACTGCGCCACACTCCCCCGTTACGCTCTGGAGCCCCTCGTGGGGTTCCCCCGCGAATTGGGGGGGGCGCTGAAGGTGCCCGCCGAGTCCCACGGTCACAGGCTTCACCCGCCTGTGATTTTCAAAAGGGTCCCCGCTTCGCCGTAGTGGCAAGACCCAATTTCCGCGGAGCTACTCCCTCCAGACTAGAGGGAATCCGCCATTGTCGATGGCGCCGCCTCCGGAAGTCCTGTTTCCCTTCCATTTTAAAACTCCCTTAAGCAGAGTATCTTTTTTTTAATCTTCTGGAGTGTAGATGAAGAAAGGACACACTCTCATTATACACTTCAAGCACATGTGTACCACTTAAACCATCATGGCATCCCCACCAAAATCATCTGAACTCTAGTTTACCCCTCACGGAGCTACAGCCATTTGAGAATGGGAATTGAGGGCAAGGGGGAATCAGGTGTCCAAGGCAAGAGCTCGTGTCAAGGGTCTGTATTGTACGACACCTGCTAAGACCCACATCCCAGCAGCGGCCCCATTGGAGGTTCTTGGCCAATTGCTGCTTGATATTCACTGCATCTTCAGCCGTCTCTCCTAAACAAGTGGGCAATGACCAGAGCAAAGAGAAGGAGCAGCTTCTGTTCACCTTGCACTCTCCTGCTGTGTGAACTGGATCCAAAGAGAAAGGCAAGCAAATGGACGACAGTGAAAAAGTGGTGGGCCCACTGAAGGCACCTTTCCCAGCCCCCCCAAATAAAAACCCTGAAGCTTTGACCTCAAAGAAAAGGTCAGTTCTGCTCAGCCAGTAGAATTGGAGCACTTTCGAAAAAGCTTATAGTCTTTGGGGTCCCAGCCAGTATACTAAGAAAATTTTCGTTTTAATCACATACCGTTTCAATGACCTAATAGTGCAGTGTTTGCATATGCATAGCAAATGAAACAGGAGCACCAGACAGCTAGGGAAACTTTAGATGGAACTTTTCACCTTAAAATCTTTACAGAGATCCAACTGATTAGAAGCAAAGAATCTTCGGATTTCATCACTTTGGCTGTAAAAGAGAAACAAAAATTATTGCCATAGGAAACATATAAAAACATATCAAGCGGCCAAAACATGTGTTGTTGCCGTACTCTGCTTGTTTCCCAAACACCCACAGTCATTTTGCTCACCTCCCAAGGAATATCTTGTTGGAACAGACCAGAACAGTGTGTATCAAGATCCACAGTGGTCAATGAATGGCTTATTGGAAGACTATACACAAGTTAGAATGGTGACAGCCAGTCCCTGGTTGCCTTGATCATCTGATAAATGTTGTGTTACTGTAGACAGTCAGTTTCTTATGTTATTTTGTATTTACATAGCAACCCATAAACCATTGGATCTGGGGTAAAATCATACAAGTGTCACTGTATTTTGCCAATTTACTAAGTAAACACTCCTCGTTACTGAGACTACCTCAAGAGATAGCATAGGATCAAGGAGTACCCCAAGCTGCATACCTGTTCTCTCAGGTGGAGTGATGCCCCATCTCATTTCCAAGACCTGAGCACTGTTGACCCACAAGACCACCATCGTGTCAGGATTTAGCATTAGTTTATCAGATGTCACCCAACCCATCACTGCTCCAAGACATTGGTTCAGCAGCGTTAGTTTATCAGATGTCACCCAACCCATCACTGCTCCAAGACATTGGTTCAGCACCTGAACAGCCTCTCTTAATTCACATGGAGAGCTAGAGCTGGGTGCCATCCCAACAGCTTCATATAGATGTTAAGCAGCATAAATGTATTACTTCTGGGCAGTAGCTCCCCAGAGCGGCCCTGCAAGTCAGAGTGGAATCACGGCAATACAATGGCTCCAACCCCCACTGAGTGGCGAAGAAGGGAGCTATCGTTTTATGGCACAGTTCAACAAGCTCTTCAGGCCAGGACTTTCTGAGAAAGACAAAATGGCAGCTGCTTTGATTCTCGTCACCAACAAAATAATCTAGCTTCTTGCCAGAAATGCAACCAAAACAAAATAGACAATTTTAAGATGGCTGAGAAGGAATCCTTGCCAATTCAGCGCAACTCAATGCAGACCATGAAACCAGCCACTTTAATATATATTTTTAATTGTCTTCATTCACATGTGTATGTCCTACTTTAAAGTCGTGAGAACTGGGGGAATTAAGTGATTTATTTGGCATGGGATGGGAAGCTACACCCATCGCCATATGGGTCTCATTCTTGAACTTTAAGCACAACAGCATATTTACCACGTGAGTATGAATCATACCGCATTCTCGTTGAGATGAAAACCAGATTTATTCTTTTTACTCCATCACTAAGGCCCTAGATATGTGGCAACTGGTACAGCACGGTGTGGTGTTTGCAAATTGTGTCTAATTTGAGTAATAAGGTACGTCCACACTTGGATGCAAGAAGATCTAAGCAACCTACTATAAACATTTAAGCACTGCTTCTTTCCAGACCACAGAGCGCCACAGAGGCCAACATAATGGCAAACCTTCACATTGACCTGTCACTTTGGGTCTGCCATGTTTGTTCTTTCCTGCTGTAGCTCTTGGTGGGAAAAATGTCCAAAGAAACCCTATCTCCACTCGGTACGCTTCAATAAAAAATTCCTGGGTTTTTATATCAAGTGCTGCATGACAAGCACAATATGAACTAAGATTTTTCGTTACTTAACTTTAGATGTATATAAAACAATCGAAAAATAAATGTTTTGTTGATGCAGCTATGCCTAAGACTCATTAAAGAAGAACTTGACAAAAAAAGAGAAAGAAGACTGCTTGGCAGTCTTAAAGAGTAAAGCAGGGATTAATCCAAATAAATGTGTGGTATACAGCTGCTCTGCACAATATAGGCACCAGAAACAACCAAAGAAAAAGACATAAGGTCCTTATGCCTCAATCTAGAAATTTGTTCAGGAAATGAGACCTTTAGGCTCCACAGACAGGTCCCCCAAGCCACACTGATTTCAATGGAGAAAGTAGCTCCAAAAGGAGAATTCCATATATGGCAGTGTTGCATAGTGGTTAGGTATCAGCATAGGACTAGGGAAAACCAGGTTCAAATTCCCACCCAGTCTTGAAAGTCGCTGGATAATCTTGGGCTAATTATTATCTATCAGCCTAGCCTTCCTCATAGGGTTGTTGTGAGGATAACATTCAGGGGCCAGGAGAGAAAAATTATTCATGCTACTTTGAACTCCTTAGAGGAAAAGAGAAGATTAAAAGAATGTAATAAAAACATTAAAACATGCAAATATTGCACATGTTAATTTAAGGGATCTTGACCTGGGCATTTGATTTTTAACAGAATTCTTAGTTTGCACTAGAGTGGGTGTCCCTGACCCTTCTGAGCCCCGCGTAACATTCGGAAATCTAAAAAATAGTTGTGGGCACCACAAAAGAACCCATTTCACAGAAGAAAAAGTGGTGATACTCAGTACTCCAATCTAAAACAGGAAGAACACTGATATCTGCCCTCAGCAAATTAAACATGAACAAAAAAAACAGGCAATACTTCCACCTCACCTCCAGAAAGCTGAAACCCACCAACCAAACAGCCAACAGAACCATTTTGAATTTTTTATTTTAAAAATATAAATTGGGAAGGGCAGGAGGTTTGGCTGGGTGGCAAGGGGTGTATGCCATGGTTGTCGAAGGACACCACGTTGGAAGATTCTATCACCAGAGGATGTGGGAATAAAAAAAATTAGATGAAAATGCAAATTCCCCATGCCAGCAGCAATCAATAATAAGAGAAAGGAGGGAGATGAAGTTGACTCTTTCAAAGGTTGGCCATGGGTCTGTGCAATATTTTGATTAATAACATGGGTACAGGGGACAGAAAGTGAGCTCATTAAATCTTCAGTTGGCAAAAAAATAATGTGACTGCAAACACTTGAGAACAGTTAATAGCCAATATCCACATGAGGTGGCCAGCTGGATATGTTTACCCCATATTGATTTTAAAAGAGCAGAGTGAGCTCAGTGGAATTCAAATAATACCTCAGAACTCGTTTTAAATGTTTTCTCAGGGATCCAGTGGTGTTTCCATAAAACATTTTTCTTTTCTAAGGTTGATATTTTACAAGCCAATATCAACAACAACAGGAAGAGAGAAATAAGTCTTTGGAGTAAATAAGAACAGGTATTATTTCGACCATATTGTGATCTAGTTTTAAAAAGTCTATATTACTGGGGGTGGGGAATAATTCATCAACAATCTAAAGAAAGACTTCAACTGCCTGCTTGCTCTTCTGACTGTTCACTTTCATTTAGTTACTTGAGCAAACATGGCAAATCTTTGCAGGAGCTTTATATTAGCATTTAAAATAAACTAGTGTGTTTTCAAAATACAAGTCACATTCCGGTTCCTTCTGTGTTGCGCAAGCAGAAATTCTACACCTCAGTTAACGATTCCTATATTCAAGCAGAGCTTTCTTCTTAGTGTTTTACAGCAGCCAAGAACCCCATGTATTATGCAAAGCCACATATTCTAAATGGAAATTTAAAAAATAAACTCAGGTTTCCAAAACTGGCCTTCCCTCGTTAAAATGAACCTGGACAAAAATGAAACAAAACCATTTTCTAGGTTAGACTTTACCACATTCCTGTGATACGCAACAAATTTATCTGCAACTATTCTGATGCTCTGAAACCATTGGAATTTTTCCTAAGAATGTTCTCTATCTCTCACCTGATTTCTTTGCCTTCCTGGAGAATTAGAGCATTTGAAACAATACTTTCAGCTCCCAGTTCCTCTCTTTTTCAGCCACTTTGCTTTTGAGTATGAATAAGCTTTTAGACTGAATTTGGATACAGGTCCAATCCTAGAATCACCAAACCAGCAATAAATGCTTAGGATGGGACACAATGAGCCTGATGCTATTAATCATATACCATATTTTTCGCTCTATAAGACGCACCAGACCACGAGACGCACCTAGTTTTTGGAGGAGGAAAACAAGAACAAAAATATTCTGAATCTCAGAGCCAGAACAGCAAGAGGGATCGCTGCGCAGTGAAAGCAGCGATCCCTCTTGCTGTTCTGGTTTCTGGGATAGCCGCGCAGCCTGCATTCGCTCCATAAGACGCACACACATTTCCCCTTACCTTTTAGGAGGGAAAAAGGGAGTCTTATAGAGCAAAAAATACGGTAATCAGTGGCAGTATACTGAGATCTCGAGCAAAATAGAGAACCTGGGTGAATAAACTGCTGGGCATAGTTTGGGGAAACTTTGGGGATCAAATCCCTGTTAAAACTTGAAGTTCTCTGGGTCAGTTGAACAAGTCACTACGTAGTAGCTACCTCACAGAGTTATTCCGAGTATGAAATCAGGAGGATGGGACACGTGAAGCACCATGGAGGGAAGGTGGGATACAAAATAATAAACAGGATGGGGTGTTGCAGGAATAGCTCATGCCAGTAAACTAGGAAACACTGTCAGCACCAGGTAGGCAAATATTTCAGTTTCTCATTTTCCCCATTTTAAGTTTGGTTCTCTACATTTTCACTGCAGTTTGTGATTTTTTTTTTTAAGTCCTCGTGAAAATTCGGTAGCATTTGATTGTGAATTTCTCCTAATAAAACTTGTTTTTTTAATGCAATTTCCCCTAATGTACACATTTTTTGCAAAGCAATTTTCCTTAGTACAATGTGGTTTTGGTATGCTGTTTGCACTAATATATGTATTTCTATGCAAACTTTACCTCAGTGTATGCATTTTTTTGTACACATTACTTGGCTGGAGGCTGCATTGCAAAATTGAGAGAAGTGCCAGTTTTGAAGGACTGCTGTTCTTTTGGTCCTCATATGGTTTCAGGAAGTGCAAATTAGGTAAGTTCACCTTTAAAAAATGGAATTGAATTCCCCCTCCCCCTCCCTATCACCAGGTTCCTCCTGCTCAAGCATTGTGCTTTGAAGGGCTATGATCAGTTACAGACTGCAAGTGCAGACATGAAGTCGCTAAGGCCCTCTTTGGTTGCCATACAGCAACACCAGTCTGCAAATTAATAGGTTGGTTTTAATGGGTTCTCAGTGGAGTCTGTTATCACTGAAGATCTCCTGTTATTAAGTCAATGTTTCTTCCAGTTCCACAGGAAACAGAAATAACACTAATCTTATTATTCTAAGCCAACCTTACGTTTTGAATGCAAAGCACAGTATAAATTTAATAATAAATATATAAAACATTTAGGGTGCAATACCCTGGCCAGGCTGAGAAAGGGGGGAGACCCAAGAAGCTCTGATGTTGTAGCCCCACTCTCTGCTGCCACAGAAACATTCAACAACCTGGACCAAGCAATCCTAGAGCTAAAACATTGGTAGGGCCCAAAAGGGGAACATGCTAAGGGAGGAATGGGAAACAGCTTGGACCCAGAGGATCCAAAGCTACTGCAGTCCAGCCAGTGGCAGAGCTTCATGCTCCGACACCGGGGGGCGGAGGGCAGGCGGGGACAGCAACAGGCCCTGAAACTCAGGAGAGATTTAAATCCATCCATTATTTAAGAAAAGGGGGGAGATATAAAAGGATGTAGGAGTCTGAGCAGGGTCGGTCCACCCATGCACCTAGGTGAGGTGACTGCCTCAGGTGAAAGGATTGCCGGCGGCTGCAGTTCCTGATGTCAAACTTTCTGCCCCGCCACTTGTTCCAGATGTAGATCTTCACTGACCCCTTCTGCCCTGGCAGGGAGGGGGGTGCCATTATGGCGTTCACCTCAGGTGCCTAGATGTATTGGGCTGGCCCTGAGTCCAAGATCACTCTCCTGACTTAACTTTTGAAAACCCAGCAGGGCTTTCGATGAGAGGTTAAACCACCTTCAGATTTCCATCATCCCCAGCATCTTGAGGACTTCACAATAAGCTGTTTACACTGAAGAGAATGAAGCCACTTACTATGGGCTTGTCCAAATTTTCACCTGACCCGTGTTTTGATCATATCGTGTACCAATTAATTCCCCCAGAGCTTTTCTTATTGTTCTGCTGCTGTGCCTTATAAAAATCCAATCTTACCCACTGTATTGGATCTTAACAGATGTGTGGACAGCCCAAAGAGAGATTTTGCTGAAGCAAGCTTTAGTTCAGTGGGTGAGATCGAATTTTCGCAAGGCACAGCTTCGGAACGAGAAAAGCTCTTGGACACAGGGGAATTCATCAATTTACAGAGCGATCAAAATGTGAGTCGAGCAGAAGTGTGGATGAGCCCTATGACAAACTCCCTACTCTGGTTTTTAAAACTGAGTTTTGTTTTTACAATCTAGCAGTGTATAAATTGCATGAAACAAATTGTATGGGGGGAAAAGAAAAACAAGACATTTACAGACACAAACTCATGTAGGTCTTCAGTCTGGATTCAGTTTCTTAGGTTCTCAGAAGGCCCCTGGGACACTACAGCCATTGCCATCTCTGTTTCTGGGCCAGTTCAATCGTTCAGAGGATCAGGTATAAGAAAATGTTTAACATATCAGGACATTTCTCTTTTTCCTAAAGCAGGATGTTGCCTATATTTCTGCTCCAGGATGTAACCATAGACTTTCTATCCCAAGAAACCACAGACAAGAGATATTTTGTTTGTATGGTAGAAAATGTCCTGCCAGTGGTGAACTCATATTACCTTGAGAATAGTGCTTTTGTGCTGCCTTATATATATGCTGTCCTAGCGGTCAATTTGTTTTTGAATGTGTAAAAAAAAACACCCACTTCCCCTGAATGTCTTCAAATGATACCTCATAGATGTAACTTTAAATAAAGTACTAAATTAAGCCTATGTGTGAATATTAAAAAGAAAAAGTGGGATGCAAAGGGACACATAATAAAACAAAATTAAAAGTGGTTTATTTTTGAAATGAATACTTTTATTTTTGAGTTTGCAGTTCGTGAGGTTTTCTGCAGTTCACATTTTGACACAGCTTAAAATCCCACCCCTTGAATAATTAGCAAGGCTGAAATTTGACTCAGTATCTTAGATTGGCTCTGTCTCCAGTGCTACTGAATCAACAGATATACTATTAAGATATTTTTAAAGAGTGTTTTATAACTGTGGTTGCTGGCTCCTCACAACTCATTTTTTCTGTGTGTGTCAACAGATTACTTTAGCAGAGATTATTGTATCTCCAGATTCATCACAATGGAAACATTATAGAAGAATTTATTTGCCCCTTGAGCCAATTTTTTAAAATCTCTATTTTAATTTTTTGACAAAATATTTTGTTATTTTGTAGTTAAGACTTCTGCTGAACGCATGTTGTCAAGTGACTTAACTTCAAGGGAAAAGATTGGGAGTATATTCCTGATCCCCCCCCCATTCTTCCTTTGCAGGATTCAAGCCACACTCTCAAAGGAACATTTTTTTTTAATTGAGCTGCATCTGCAAATAAAGATTCCTGTCACAAGTCGGGCTTGCGCTCGGCACTGAATTTAAATTCTGTGTTGCCTGACGTGCAAGAGAGATTGACTGCACTTGAGAGCTCCAATCAACAGACTTGCATTAGGTGCTGAATTTAAACAGCGCTGAACCCAAGTCCCACTTACAGAAGAACAACTGACCACTCACTCTAACACTTCAGATTGTTCCTTGCAGTTGTGATTTTACCAGTCCCATATCTGATGGCTGGTGTGGGGCAAATGGGCATGGCTGGGGAGTGGGTGGAAATGAATAATTTGGCCCACAGGCCAGAAGTTCCCAATACTTCTGCACTGCAGCAATGGCACAGTTAGTCCCATCATTTTCTGCATGTGGTGTGTCAAGGTTTTTAAAATTTAAATTAGAATTGCTAACAGTCATAGTCATTAGTCTGTTGGCATTGTGGGAAGGCCCTTCTCCCGGAAGGGAGAGGCTGCCTCATATTCCACCTGATATAATAACAACAATATGATAACTACTTCACTGACATTTTTTTTTAAATAGAAAAAATGGATTTAAGGTAGGACATTGCACTACCCTAGCATGTGCAGCATCTATTAATTCCTCAAAATGAAGCAATCTCCATCGCCAAAAATAGTGTCATCTTTTCTTTGTGGCAGAGGTGGTCTAAGCTAAGAGGCGATTGCTAGACTAAAACCTCCCCATAAATTCTTGACTGAACCGAGTTTTGAACTGTAATTAGTAATTAGCTATTTATTGTAATTGTTAAGAGTGAATTTCTGTTTAATTATTAATCACTGGTGTTTTGAGTTACTTTTATTGTATACCATTATATTCTAATATTATTGAATATTACTTTATCTGATATAAGTTGTTTTATTTTAAAGTTATGTTTTATTATGACTTTCTGTATTGTCAGATTATTATTATAAGGTTTTGTCATTTGTTGTATATTTTGTTGCTGTAAACCACCTTGCGTATAGTAATAAAGAAAGGTGGTATACAAATTAAAAGTGAAATGAAATGAAACCGAGAGCTTCTGGCTAATAATAATAAATTTATGGCCCAGCTTTCTCTAGTAATTCCCAGGCTGGGTTGCAACAGTTTAACATTCAGAATTAAGAACTGTTAAAACAGATTACATTCAGAGAAATACCGTGGGACCTGAAAACATACATCTCAGGTGCTTAAGGCCAGGGTAAAGAGGTGTGTCTTCAGCATTTGCCAGAAGTTCTATAATGAAGAAGCCAGACTCAGCTCTGTGAAGAGGGGATTTCAGAATTTAGGAGCTGCCACAGAGAATACCCTCTTCCAGACTTCCTTCCTTCCTTCCTTCCTTCCTTCCTTTCTTTCTTTCTTTCTTTCTTTCTTTCTTTCTTTCTTTCGCAATCACTCGTAGCCGAGTAAGAGTGTCTTCCATAAACACAGTTTTAACAATGAGTCCGTAAGTGACTGTGGAGGTCAATTCTGGATCCACACGTCCTTCCACAGTGGGTACATTGGTTTCTGGGCGGGAGTTGATCACGGTGTGGATTTGCCGAGTGTGCCTTCCTCTTAGCACGTTTCTCCCTTGCGTCCTGAGTTCAAGTGTCTTCAAAGCCCATGACACCTTTGGTAAAGGCTGTTCTCCAATTGGAGCACTCGCAGGCAAGTGTTTCCCAATTGTTGGTGTTTATACTACATTTTTTTAGATTTGCCTTGAGACAGTCTTTAAACCTCTTTTGTTGACCACCAGCATTACACTTTCCATTTTTAAGTTTGAGTAGTTGAGTAGAGTAGTTGCTTTGAAAGACAATCATCAGGCATCCGCACAACATGACCAGTCCAACGAAGTTGATGTTGAAGAATCATTGCTTCAACACTGGTGATCTTTGCTTCTTCCAGTACACTGGTATTAGTTCGACCACCACCACTCAAACTTCTGATGGGGCTGGAATTACCAAGAGGAATTAATTACCCTTTGTTGACTGAAACACGCAGGAGGGTCTGTAGGGAAGGAGGTGGTCTGTCAGCTCGTAGCTCACCTTCTTAACTGCTACACTTCATCTGCTCCCTGAAGTACTGTTCTGCAGCTGGAGCTTAGACTTCAGCTGTCAAAGTTCAAATAGCGTACTTTTCAACAATGTTTTTAAAAGGTTGAAATCACTAATGCTCAGCATACCCAAGAGGAAGATCTGTTTTCATTTTTACATAGTTCCTTGTCTGAAGTTAACCTAACTACGTATCACATGTAGTTCACTTAGCTGAGCTGCACATATATAATTAATTCCAGCCAAACCTACTGGGATACCAATGATATGCACTGGAGAAATCTCTTCCACTTAAATGCATGCTCAATATGCTTTCTACGTGCCAGTGCAATGACTTTAATGATGCACTTACACCCAAGGAAAGGCATATTTGGAACACGGGAGCACAAAAAAGTAAGTGGAAATGTCAAAACCATTAAGAAACTGCAAGCACACCAAACAGAGTCAGCCACTGTACTGAAAGAATGAGCTATTAGAATGCAGTGATGAAAAGCTGGAAACAGGGGTTTGCATAATGTCAGTCTGTGCAGGCTTCTACATGCACAATAATAAGATAAAAGAATGTGAGCTATTTCTTCGTAGCTTTGGTACATTCATGGCATTATTGGTGTTGATAAAAGAGAATCTGCCTCTCTTTCATGAGAAGTACTTTTTTCAGCTTCTTATCTTAGTTATTATGCATATTTTTATTTTGTAACTATGAAGCAGAAACTTGTGACATGCCAGGTCGCCATCTTTGGGAGAGAAAGGCAGCCCCCTCACCCCACACAAGAAGCTGGTAATTTTCTCTGTCAGTATTTTTCTGCATTTCATTTTATTATAATAATAATAATAATAATAATAATAATAATAATAATAATAATAATTTATTATTTATACCCCGCCCACCTGGCTGGGCCTCCCCAGCCACTCTGGGCGGCTTCCATAGAAACCAAAAATACAGTAAAATATCACACGTTAAAAACTTCCCTGAACAGGGCTGCCTTAAGATGTCTTCTGAATGTCAGGTAGTTGTTTATTGCTTTGACATCTGCTGGAAGGGCGTTCCACAGGGCGGGCGCCACTACCGAGAAGGCCCTCTGCCTGGTTCCCTGTAGCTTTGCTTCTCGCAATGAGGGAACCGCCAGAAGGCCCTCAGCGCTGGACCTCAGCGTCCGGGCAAAATGATGGGGGTGGAGACGCTCCTTCAGGTATACTGGACCGAGGCCGTTTAGGGCTTTAAAGGTCAGCACCAACACTTTGAATTGTGCTCGGAAACGTACTGGGAGCCAATGTAGGTCTTTCAAGACCGGTGTTATATGATTTCGGCGGCCGCCCCCAGTCACCAGTCTAGCTGCCGCATTCTGGATTAGTTGTAGTTTCCGAGTCACCTTCAAAGGTAGCCCCACGTAGAGTGCATTGCAGTAGTCCAAGCGGGAGATAACCAGAGCATGCACCACTCTGGCGAGACAGTCCGCAGGCAGATAGGGTCTCAGCCTACGTACCAGATGGAGCTGGTAAACAGCTGCCCTGGACACAGATTTGACCTGTGCCTCCATGGACAGCTGTGAGTCCAAAATGACTCCCAGGCTGCGCACCTGGTCCTTCAGGGGCACAGTTACCCCATTCAGGACCAGGGAATCCTCCACACCTGCCCGCCTCCTGTCCCCCGAAAACAGTACTTCTGTCTTGTCAGGATTCAACCTCAATCTGTTAGCCGCCATCCATCCTCCAACCGCCTCCAGACACTCACACAGGACCTTCACCGCCTTCACTGGTTCTGATTTAAAAGAGAGGTAGAGCTGGGTATCATCCGCATACTGATGAACACCCAGCCCAAACCTCCTGATGATTTCTCCCGATGATTACAGCGGCTGCATGTAAATGTTGAAAAGCATGGGGGAGAGGACAGAACCCTGAGGCACCCCACAAGTGAGAGCCCAGGGGTCTGAACACTCATCCCCCACCACCACTTTCTGAACACGGCCCAGGAGGAAGGAGCGGAACCACTGTATGACAGTGCCCCCAGCTCCCAGCCCCTCAAGACGGTCCAGAAGGATGTTATGGTCGATGGTATCAAACGCCGCGGAGAGATCCAGCAGAACTAGGAAACAGCTCTCACCTTTGTCCCTAGCCCGCCGGAGATCATCAACCAGTGCGACCAAGGCAGTTTCAGTCCCATGATGAGGCCTGAATCCCGACTGGAAGGGATCCAAATGGTCTGCTTCTTCCAGGCGTGCCTGGAGTTGTTCGGCAACCACTCGCTCAATCACCTTGCCCAAGAATGGAAGATTTGAGACTGGGCGATAGTTGGCCATCGTGGCCGCATCTAAAGATGGTTTTTTTAAGAAGCGGTTTAATAACCGCCTCTTTCAGCGGGTCTGGGAAGGCTCCCTCACGGAGGGAAGCATTCACCACCCCACGAAGCCCATCGCCCAGTCCTTCCCGGCTAGCTTTTATAAGCCAGGATGGGCAAGGATCCAGGAGACAGGTGGTTGGTTTCACTCGTCCAAGCAGCCTGTCCACATCCTCGGAGGTAACAGATTGGAATTGCTCCCACTCAACTTGACTAGACAGAACTCTAGCACTCTCCCCCCCCCCCGGCCCTGCTCCCACGGTGGAGTCTACTTCTTCCCGAATCAGAGCGATTTTATCTGCAAAAAACTTTGCAAAATCATTGCAGGAGAACATGTGGCCCGTACTGGGCCCCGATGTTGCAGGTGGTTCCGCTAAATTGTGAACCACCTGAAAAAGTCTCCTGCTGCTGTTTTCTGCAGATGCAATAGAGGCGGTGAAGAAATTCTTCTTCGCCGTCGCTATTGCCACTTGGTAGGCTCAACGTTGAGTTCTAACCTGTGTCCGGTCAGATTCGGAATGAGTTATCCGCCACCGGCGCTCTAGCCGTCTCAACGATTGTTTCATTGCCCTCAGATCCGTGGAAAACCACGGGGCTGTCCGGGCTCCATGCAATCGGAGAGGGCGCTTCGGAGCCAAACAGTCAATAGCCCTGGTTAACTCCACATTCCAGCGGGCCACCAGGGAATCAGCTGAAAGGCCATCAACATGGGATAAAGCATCCCCTACCACTCTCTGGAAACCATTTGGATCCATTAAGTGGCGGGGGCGGACCATCCGAATTGGTCCCACCTCCCTGCAGAGGGGATGGGTCGCAGAGAAGTCGAGTTGCACCAGGAAGTGATCTGACCATGGCACTTCTTTCGTTTCGCTTTTACTTAGTGTCAGATCACCAACATCCATAGAGGTAAACACCAGGTCCAAGGCATGTCCGCGGCTATGGGTTGGGCCAGACTTATTCAGGGACAGCCCCATGGAGGCCATGCTTTCCACGAAGTCCCGAGCGGCCCCTTGTAAGGTTGTGTCGGCATGGATGTTAAAATCCCCTAGGACGACCAAGCTAGGTGTCTCCAGGAGAACATCCGCCACGACCTGAAGCAGCTCGGGCAGGGAATCCTTGGTGCAGCGGGGAGGTCGGTACACCAAAAGGAATCCTGTACTGCCCCTATTGCCCAACTTCCAGAACATGCACTCGGAAAACTGGGTCTTCACAATAGGACGCCCGGTGTAAACTAATGACTTCCTAAAAATCACTGCAACCCCCCTCCCTGCCCACATGACCTGGGTTGCTGTGCGTAAGAGAAACCTGGTGGACAAGCAGCGGCATTTTCTCCTCACCACATTGTTTAAAGTTCTCACTCCTTCCCCCTGTGTCGCCCCATAACATGCATACCCTCCAACATTTCTCCGATGAAAATGGGGACATCCAAGGAAAAACGGGACACTCTGGGATCAAATCAGGAACCGGGACACCTTCTCTAGATCAGGGACATCCCTGGAAAATAGGGACACTTGGAGGGCCTGTAACATGGGAACTTGGGAGTCATAGAATTGCTTCATCCAGGGTGCAAGCCTAACCCCAGCCACTGCCCAGTGGGGCTTAACAGAGCGGTGGGGCCACTGCCACATCCTCAGCCCTGCCAAGCATGCCAGGTGGGGCATAACATGGAGGGCTGGCCATCCAGATTGGGCCTAAATGCCATCATGCGCTAACAGTGTGGCAGTCTTAGGAAGCAAGTGACCTCAGGCAGGCTCAGCTCCTCCCTAAATTCTTGAGCTTTCTGCTGCTTGCCTCTAACGGTGGCAGCACTTCTGCCTCCCTGCACTTTTGGTGGGCAGAAGGCGACGCTTCGCTCACTGTCTGGAAGGGCTCCATCTCCACCCAACCTCCCAGCCCAGTGCAAAGGGGCAGGGTTGCTCTCTAAGTGCTATTCCTTCTTATACAGACACACAAGCCCTTGTTTTGGGACATTTTACTACTCAAAGGTACACTAGGATTTGGCTTTAGGTATAAAAATCACTTACGTTTTTAGTTTTGGTTTCAGTTATTAACTCCAGAGCTGTGAAGAAGTATAAGAACATAAGAACACAGGGAAAGTCTGCTGGATCAGGCCCATCTAGTCCAGCATCCTGTTCTCACAGTGGCCAACCAGGTGCCTATAGGGAACCTGCAAGCAGAATCCAGTTACAAGAGCTTTTTTCCCTCCTGTGGTTTCCAGCAGCCAGAATCATGGCTAGTAGCCATCTATAGCCCTCTTCTCTATTAGTTCATCTATGCCATCCTGCCATCTACCCAGGCTACCCCACTTCTTTCTGTGGACCAAGAATCCTGCTTCCTACAGCTGATAAAAGGGAAGAGGAAGGTGCAACGATAGGGCTGGAGGAGGATTAGTGGGCAAACTGGAGAGTCTGTGGCTGAAATCACTTCACAGAGGGTGAAAAGAAGAAGATGGTTCTCTGGGTTGTGGCCTGGCAAGCTTAAGAAGGAGGAATGTAATAGCAGTCTGATTTGGGAGTGATGGATGAAGTCCTGCCAAATAATGGGAACTTTTTTTAACTTAATTTCATGTGTTAGAAAGACTTGCTCTGATCTAGAAATCTGCATGCAGGGGAATATTAATATGGATAGACTCTGAGTGGGGGAACCCAGTTCATGCCTCAGACTGAATAAATGGATGGGTGGAGATGAAAGTGTTTTTAACTGTTTTATTTATGTTTAAAAAAGGGGTTGGATTTGTGTGGGGAAAGGGAGCCTTGGACAGACGCAAGTGGGAAACTTACATGTTTATCATCTCACAACATTCCTACTATGTTGAGATTGTATTCATCCCTTCCTTTCTCTCTGGAATAGCAGCAAAAGAACTGCGTGGATTCCAGCGAGCATTAGGCGATACAGTCCCTGGCCTGACTGAATAAAGTTTTACTTCTTTCCGTCCTCTTTGATTCCAGCAGTCCGTCAGTACTTTTCGTCTCAGGCCACTCTTGACATACCAGCAGATGTTGGCATTGACGTGACATTCTCTCTTTTGAAGCAGAGCTTCAAAATGCCTCTTGATTTATGAGCAGACCATGAATGCTGGGCATTCACTCAGAAGAAGTCACCTGAGTACACCCTGTTCAGACTGAACAAAGGTTACAAAATGTCTCCCTTGTGCTAACACCTATTTGGGCATCAGCTGACCACTCAAGATGGCCCTATAGTTTGTTTGGGATTGTATTTGTTTGTTGTTTCAGTATTACTAAAACACTTTTCAAAGACATTCCTGAATTAGTGGAATCTTTCTTGAAATACAATTTGTGCCACTGGCAGCTTCAATCCATTAGACATGTCTAATGGCACATAAGGCTAAATGCTTTATTGAAATATGATCCCCTTTACAAAGATTATTCTGCTAGTGTGATTCAATCATTTTAGCAACAGAATGTTATCTTGCTGTAGTAGTTATAATGCATATTCATAAACCACTTGTCATTGAATATTTCAGCCCCAGAGCAGGGAGCAACAAAATAAAATAACAGTAAAAGTTTACAGGGAAAAGATGACAGGATCCAAAAATTACAGATTCCATAAAAAGAAGTCCAATAAGTAACAAGCTAATCAACAACTCCATCATAAAACAAAACTGAACTGAACAGTAATATATTCTGCTTGGCTCAATAGCTGAACTGCACATCCTTTCTTCTGATTCTATATAATTTTCTGATATATTTTGTGTGTGTACACCATTATTGACAATGACTACTAACATCATACAGGAAACCTTCAGCAAGTAAAAGGAGGGTGGAAAGTCCTACCATAAGTACAATAGAAAACAGGACCCCAAAGTCTCTTTAAAACCACAATTATTATGGCTAAATGAATATACGAGCTGGGCAGCTTATACAATATGTACAAAGCAGCTACATAACTGCTCCACCTTCTTCTCTGACATGTTTAATATTGTCTAAATTGTTGATCTAGAGATAAAAACCTTAATGACTATTGCAGATGGACTTCAGCAAAGCTATTTTTATATGTCTCGTCTGTTTTTCTCACACTATAGTGATGTGATCCAATGTATAAAACCAAGCCCAGTAAAAGGATATGATCAATGTTTTAAGTGCACACCAAATAGTAACCTAAAGGCTTAATTGCACTTAATTTGCCACCTCTTTTGACCGGTGTTTAAGAATGCAGCCACATCTGTTAGGGCCACACCTTAAGCCATCTGCAAAACAGAAGATTAGTGGTGCTTTCAACCCTTGAACTGATTGTTCTCTCTTGCCAAAAAAAAACCAAAAAACTAAGCTAGTTTTAAAATTCCAGAGAGACTAATATTGATATTAACAAGGCATGAATGTGCTCTGACAAATGACAAAGTGTCTTGCAGCATTTATTGTGTCATAAGCTTTTGTAGTCAAAGTCCACTTCAACAAATGCATGGAATAGTATACAGACTATTACAAAGTAAGGCTACAAGGGACTGCAATGTAAGGGACAGTTCTGCTACATTACTGTAAGGTAAAGGTAAATGGACCCCTGACCGTTAGGTCCAGTCGCGGACGACCCTGGGGTTGCGGCGTTCATCTCGCTTTATTGGCCAAGGGAGCTGGCGTACAGCTTCCGGGTCATGGGCCAGCATGGCTAAGCTGCTTCTGGTGAATCAGAGCAGCACATGGAAATGCTGTTTACCTTCTCGCCAGAGCGGTGCCTATTTATTTACTTGCACTTTGATGTGCTTTCGAACTGCTAGGTTAGCAGGAGCAGGGACTGAGCAATGGGAGCTCACCCCGTCGCGGGGATTCGAACCGCCGACCTTCTGACCAGCAAGCCCTAGGCTCTGTGGTAAAAGCAGTGAAATATCTCATCAGGGTGGATATGGCTTACTCTCAAGGAACAGAGTAAGCACAAGGTGGATCATATATGACATTAGGGGTGGGGCTTGAGCAAAAGTGTCTTTACAGGAATTGCAAATGGGCAGAACCTGCAAAATCCCTATGTGCAGTGCAGTGCTTTTCAAATGCCTGACAACCACTTGATTGTTGAGTGCTTTGAAAGCACTACTCAGAGCGCTTTGCAAGATCTCTTTTTGGTGTTTGGGAAGTGCTGAGCACAGAGCTTTCAAAGCCCCTTGTGCATCACTTCCCAGCCAGACGGGCAAGGTATAAATGTTGTTGTTGTCATTGTTGTTATTCCCATACACCCAACAATAATCTGAATATCAGGCATTTGAGAAGCACTGTACAAAGTGATTTGCAAACCCTGTGCTCAGCACTTTTCAACAACTGATTTGTTGGCAACTGACAATCAGCTGGTTGTGTGTGTTTTAGAAGAGCTGAACAAGTCCTTTGAACTATCTCCCATAACAGGCCAACATGGACCAGTGTCAATCAGCTGACATCATATGGTGGATGGCTCTGCCCACCTGACAAATAAGAGATAAAGATCTGGTCCATCAGGCCAAAAGATTCCCCATTCCTGGTGTATGCAAACTGAACCCAAACCTGATTATACTAGACAATATGCAATAGTATAGGAATCAAAAATTAATAAGGAGTTAAATGGGCTGAATAACAGAGAAATAACATAGTGTTGGAATTATACAATAATAATGTAAGAACATAAGGGAAGTTCCACAGGATCAGACCAAGGACCCATCCATTCCAGCATCCTGTTTTCACCAGTTGCCTATGGAAGCATGCAAGAAGGCACTGAGTGCAACAGCACTATCCCCACTTGTGTTTCTTAGCAATTGGTACACAGTAGGACACATTGGAGGTGGAACACAACCATCATATGTAGTAGGCATTGAGAGCCTTTTCCTGGCTCTCCTGTCTAAACCTGTTTTAAAGCCATCCAGGTTGGTGGACAACAATACATCTTAAAGGAGCAAACTGCACAGTTAAACTATGCACTGTTACAAGTGTGAAGAAGTACAGAAGTTTGTACTGGGGAAAAATACTAAAACAAACAGGTCATATTTCAAAACTTCAGGAATACAGCTAAGATTACATTGAGAAAATAGCTTTTTCTCAATTGGCATTTGTGCACTAAAACTGAAGAATGAGATGTGAACAAATGAGGTATCTTCCCTTTTAGCTTTAGGCTCTGTGAAGAACTCCCTCTGTTATACATTCTGGTTTTGAATTACTAGGATTTGCTGTATTTGTTGCTTTTTACCCTATGTCCCCAGGTACTGTACTTAATCCTTGGCATGAGCCAAAGAGTAAGAGCAAAAGGGATCTTGTCCTTCAGCTATCAGCCAAGGGAGAGCAGCCAGAGCATGCAATGCTGGCCAACAAGATGTCAATGAAGCATGAGATGGACCAGGCCAACTTGCAATGTACCAGGAGCCAAGTTTGTTGTCATCACAACAGCCCCATGATTTTCAGTTTTCAAGTTATACCAGATACTTTGAGGAGGTGCAGAAAGGGAGTGGAGCAATAAGCAGCTGAATTTACGGTGACCTTCAGGGCCCCTTTTAGTGTGAGGTTGGTATTTGTGTCTGCTGTCAGTGCTGACTGGTTATTTGCCAGGAGTTGGGAGTGTGAAATAACATGCAGTTATGTAGTTGGGAGCTGGTGGATGAAGGTGGCTTTATAGCCATTCACCCCAGCCTACACTGCTATAGAACTGGACCCCTCCCAGGTGAGAGATGGGAGAGATGAGAGAAATGTATTTGATGTTCCAGTAGGTGTGGGGAATGGACAGTCTCTTACATGTGTATGCTTGGAAAGTGGGGAAGAGGAAGAAGAAGATGAAGAAGGGCTACAACAGTTAATAGCCAAATATTGTATGTTTTTTGGGTGGGGTTATATGCAAACTAACGGCTTTTAAATCATCAGTTTACCTAAAATCTTGGCCTTTGTTGACAGGAAAGAGTGTGTGATTATGGTGGTGCTCAAGGGCGCCAACTACAGGGGGCAGAATGGGCTGAGTCCCCCCTCAATATTTGTGGGCAGGGAGCTGAGTCCCCCCCCCAACAGATCGGCCTTCTGCCTGCAAACACGCCCTCCATGCACCCCATCCCCCACCGCCAGTAGGGCAGATTGGGGATCTCTGTGGGGTGGGGCGCTTGGTTCTCACACACTCCGATTGTGCATGATGTGCATATGATGTCATGCGACGCCAGGCCCCCTCAATGTGGGGGACAAGTCAGTGTCCCTGGTGGAGATGGGGATGGGAATATAAAGGTTTACAGATGCTGGCAGAGACAGTGCACCATATTTTCCAAGTAAAAGTGCATAGTATTAAGTTGTACAACAACAAAAGGCAACACTTAAAAAAATGATGTATGTCAAAAGCTAGACTTAGTTCTTTGGTAATTTTTCTTTTGAAACAAAAAGGAAAAGAAACAAAATCCATGTCTCCTTTGATTTACTGTTCTAACTGAGTTTTCCAGTGCTGGTTACCAGAATAGATTGGCAGAAGAGAGAGGAGCAGGAGGAAATAAATGAATAGCAAAGGAACTGAACTCAAGAATGAAAGAAGAATAAAACAGACCATATAGTAATAGCCCTTCACTCTCACATTGCCTGCTCCCACTGAAGCAGAATACAGAATTTTGAAATAGTTGCAGTAGGAGCATTTTTCCATCCAATGATGGTATAAGTCTTTCACATCAAAATTAACATAACAGCAAACAAATCATATTGTTTTAATGGGATTTCTTTTTTGATCAAATATGGATGTTTTAATTTACGTGTACAGTATTTTCACATACTTTCATCAGATACATAAAATGCCATGTAGACAGCAGAGTCTATAATGACACAGTTGTCTCCTTCTGCCATGCAGATGGGCAGGAGACTAATGCAGGCTCAGCTTAGGGCTTGTGCAACATGGATCAGATGCAATGAATAGCCAGCAATGCATCGGATTATTGAGAAAAATCCTATACAGCCATTCCCATACATAAATGTGTTCAGTTTTATCTTAGAGCCATTACATGTTTCAGTCTTTATAGGTACAATGATTCCCTTTTGCTGTTTTTGTTTAACTATACACTACCATCATCAGACTCAGTCTATCGCTATACATAGTCATGGTTGGAGAGAAGAGAACAGGAAAGCAATTATGAATCCTGCGCCGAAACTGTTACATTCCAAATGATATTAACTATGTTTACTGTGCTCATACAGAACAATTGTGTCATGCTATTGAAGGCTGGTATCTTTTTGCTCCTCTGCCTCCATAAACACTTCCCTGCCTTTGCGTGTGCTACTTTTGCTTTTGGGTCTCTTTCAAGTTCTAAGAGAGCCTATGTGGTATAATGGATAGGTTTTGGGACTTGCAATTGGATTTAGTTCCCTGCTCACATATGGCATTCCCCTTGGATCAGTCACGCACCCCCTCTCAGCCTTACCTAACTTGTAGGGTTATTATGAAGATAAAATAGGGTGGACCTTTTCCTAGATATCAGGATATCACTTTTTCCTGAGCTGGAAGAAGGAGAAGGAGAAGGAGAAGGAGAAGGAGAAGGAGAAGGAGAAGGAGAAGGAGAAGGAGAAGGAGAAGGAGAAGGAGAAGGAGAAGGAGAAGGAGAAGGAGAAGGAGAAGGAGAAGGAGAAGGAGAAGGAGAAGGAGAAGGAGAAGGAGAAGGAGAAGGAGAAGGAGAAGGAGAAGGAGAAGGAGAAGGAGAAGGAGAAGGAGAAGGAGAAGGAGAAGGAGAAGGAGAAGGAGAAGGAGAAGGAGAAGGAGAAGGAGAAGGAGAAGGAGAAGGAGAAGGAGAAGGAGAAGGAGAAGGAGAAGGAGAAGGAGAAGGAGAAGGAGAAGGAGAAGAAGAGTTTGGACTTGATATCCACCTTTCACTCCCCTTAAGGAGCTTCAAAGTGGCTAACAATCTCCTTTCCCTTCCTCCCTTACAACAACAAACACTCTGTGAGGTGAGTGAGTCTGAGAGACTTCAGAGAAGTGTGACTGGCCCAAGGTCACCCAGCAGCTGCATGTGGAGGAGCGGACATGCGAACCCATTTGACCAGATTACAAGTCCACCGTTCTTAACCACTACAGCATGCTAGCTTAAGAAAGGTAAAATAAAAATGTAATAGAATAAATTCTAGTTTTCTCGGTTGTCAACCGAAAGAACACTCATGGGTTTGTCTCTGCCCCCAGAATATTCAGATCATCATTAGCAGAGGAAGTGGAAGAAACAGCATCAGTAGCAGAGCCAGAAGAAGCAAAAGTCAACTTAGCAACAGAACTGGAGCCAAGTTCTGCCAGGATGCATCCTGATCAGGACAACAGCCGAATGCAGCTTCACCTGAAATTAAATATTTACCTAAGACTCTACTGAATCCTTAAAGAATGAAACATTTTGTCTTTCTAATTCAGAAAAGGGTTAGCAATCAGACTGAGAACAGCTGGTGTAAGAACAAGCTTATATAATGAATTGAATTATTTCTGCCCGACTGTGCACTGGGTACTGAAAACTTCCAGATTAAAATGAATGTCTAAAAATATTATTTCATGGTACAACTTAGCATTAGAATCTGATACAGAGGCTATCACCTAAGAAGCAAATTGCTAGACAAAGGCTGCAGGTAAAGGCCTGTACAATGGAAAGCGTAAACATTAATTGTATCATACTGGAAACTGTGAGATCAGTTTCAGAAGTCTCTAGCAGATTGTGAAGTTGTACAGGAAACAGACTCTTTTCCTAATATTATATCCTAATACTTTCAGGTAATTCAGTAAAAAAATGTTTTTATATGGTTAAGAAAATAGCTATAACAATATACCATACACTGTAAATATACTATATCCAGTTTGTTGTTGTTGTTGTTAATTAGTTAAATTTATTGGATGCTTTTTCTTGCCACAGGCAACTCAAAGCATCTTTACAAAAACAAAAAAAACCATACGTTCAATTAAAACCAATTAAAACAAGAAAACCCAATATATATGCCAGTATTTATTTATTTATACTGATTCTGTTCAGTTTCATTTGTATTTCAGCATAAACCATTTTTAATGTCATTCAAATATTTGATAATCTGAAAAATATGGTGTGTACCAGCTCTCAGTATAACTGGAGCCTAACCACAAATACCTGATGGTAAGATTGCAGACAATGATTTAGTACGTCACAATGAGCAGCTGGTTTTTGCAAGCCCAAGTACCTTATTCAACAGTCAATTTTATCCAGGAGTCTGGAAAACAAACGCAAGGAAGATTAGCTAATGTAACAATACACCAAACGGTCATGCTTTTGCAAATATTTGTGTCTTGTAGGATGTTTTCTAAATCAACATTTTTTTATTTTACAAGTGGTCATACTTGTGTTTATATTTTCACTAGTTCATCAAAATGTACTTCCAAGATCAATCTTGTAAACAAGTTACTAACTGGCATCATTGTACATATTTCAAAACCAAGCCCGCTCATGTCAAATGTTGGATCTTAGGGGTGCAACAATTTAGCCAACAAATTTTATTAAATGGGACAGAAAAGGGGACAAATTTCTCATGTCATCCCGGTAATGAGATGTGCTGCGCTACAGGGAAGGAAATAATATCATCCTTCAAAAACAGAGGATTTGGTTGTCCATTCACCACTTTTGTTTTGATACCAGGACATTTGTGCGGATTACCAAGTTCCGTTTATGGCCAAGGCTGCTGACATAATCTTCCTGGCTTGGAATGTCACGACATCTATATTCCAGACTCTTCAGAGGCAGGGGATAAAAACATTAGACATACGACAGAATTTAACCTCAAGGAACCACACAGCACATTTACCTTCACCTGCAGCCCTTGAAGGTAGCGAAGGGCCCCAAAGGCCAAATCCTGCAATGTTATAATCAACCACTAACTCTTCTCATACAAATGGAGGCAGGAGATACAACTGTCCTCCCAGGAAATATATACCCTGATGGTTCCAACAACACTAATACAGAGCCACGAAGGCTACCATTCACCCTGGGCTCCTTGGGGAGGAAAGGCACGATATAAATTTATTTAATTTAATTACATATAGTTTTATTACTAAATTTAGAAAATCCTATATATACTCACTTACCTGGGAGCCAACCCCCTTGAACTCAGGATGAGTTCAGCTGTTAGGCTTTCTCGTTTTCTTCATTTCCTTTTTCTTCATTTCCTTTCCAAATACAAAAACCTATACACATGCGTATATTGAAGTTGTGAAAGGCTCTTTTCTGTGAGGTGTGTGTGTGTGTGTTTTCTAATGCTGCCTTTTAAAGCAACAAAAAAGTCCTCCGGGGCAATTCACAAGTAATATCATAAGATGTTAGAACAATACATGCTTGATTTTAAAGCAGAAATCTAACCAGCTTGTTGTTGTTGTTTAGTCGTTTAGTCGTGTCCGACTCTTCGTGACCCCATGGACCAGAGCACACCAGGCACTCCTGTCTTCCACTGCCTCCCGCAGTTTGGTCAGACTCATGTTTGTAGCTTCGAGAACACTGTCCAACCATCTTGTCCTCTGTCGTCCCCTTCTCCTTGCGCCCTCAATCTTTCCCAACATCAGGGTCTTTTCCAGGGAGAATATAGAAATTATGAATATAGGGTAGAATTCAGAACCTTTGCACACATCAAACTCACAGGAAGGGCACATCTAGGGAGAATGCAGTTATGGTATCTCATATGCTATTTAAGCACTTTTTAAAAAAAGTATTTTTATTAACGATTTTCTTGGGTTACAAAAGTATGTGCCATGTATTTCTCTCTCTCTCTCTCTCTTTTCCAAGTAACATTTTTTACAGATCTGTTTCATATGTTGAGACATTAGGAAGAAGAGGGGGAAAGAGGTGGAGGAGGGAAAGGTGAGTGGGGGTAGGGTCGGGTGGCAATATTTCTATTACACTTAATATATGTGGGGTTTTGTGTCAGCGTTGCTTGTGAAGGTTCACTTGTGCTCCTTTGGTGGTGAGAGAGGTTGGGGTTGGCCTAGGGTGTGGTTGTTTGTGATTGGCTATGGTGATCTTTGTTTTCATGTGTGAGTGGGGTGGGTGGGTGTTTTGGATCAGGTTTGCCAAATTGATTTGTATGCTGTCAGTGGATTTTTGTCATTGTCTTGCTGGGTTGCGTATGTGATCACTGAAGCGCTGAAATGCAGACTAATTCAATCACTAGTATTGGTACCCAAGACCATCTAAGTAAAGGCAGACATTTTATTCTTTGAACTGCCCGGAGATCTTATGATGAAAGGTGGAATAATAATAATAATAATAATAATAATAATAATAATGCAGATACTTTTGTCCATTTACTGTGTTTATTTTTCCCGATTTGAACTATAAAATGGTGATTTTCTTGAGTCAAAAATGAGAGTACCCCTAAACATTTTAGAAAAAAAGCACTGGATGAGACACATTTTACACCATCCTAGTTGCCCACCACAATGCTGGACCGAAGCTACAATAGCAGCTCTCAAGATGAAGGCAGAAGCCCCCCCCCACACTCTGTGGACAACAGTGGGCTGGAGGTGGATCGCTTGTTTTCTGGCTTGCTATCTCACAGCTCCAGCTGCTTGTGAGGAGGAAATCAGTCCACAGAGTGTAAGGGAATTCGACTTGTACAGATGGGGCCCTTTCAGCCAGTGTTCCTCCGGGCCCCGAGCCCACCATCCAGGGCCGGATTTAGGTTTGATGAGGCCCTAAGCTACTGAATGTAATGGGGCCCTTTATATGTCCAGCTGTCCTTTGTCAACAACAAATTGTCTCCGTTTTTTTGTGTTGAATATATGCTATATGGTAATTTATGGACCTAATAGGTATCTAAAGTCATTTGCATATAACAAATAGGAGCCTACACAACACAAAACACTGTTGCTGTATGCAAATTTCATTTCATTTTTTATATATATATATTTTCGAAATGTGTATCCAGGTGTTTTTTTCCTTGAAATTTTTTGCGGGCCCCCAAGAGAGTGGGGCCCTAAACTATAGCTTGTTTAGCTTATACGTAATCCGGCACTGACGCCATCCCTCGCTCTCCCGCGTGCCAGGCACATGGTAAGGCTCCACCGCCTGGGAAAGGCTGGCTGGGTTTAAGGCCTCCAAACGACCCCCGGCCCAGCGAAAACAAATGTGTGGGGGGCGGGCTCTGCTTTGCTTCAGAGCTGGGGAGAGGAGAAATAAATGCCAGGCGAGGCCCCCCGAGTTTCCCGAGCAGCGCGGGAAACGAGTGGAGCCCGTGAGCGCACCTGCCGGCTTCTCAGGCGCTTCCCGCGCGCGGCAGCTGCCGCCTCTTCAGAAACGCCAGCTGCCAAGGGCTCCGGCCCACCCGGGGCTCCTCCGCGCCCTCCCTCTCCCCACGCCCCCACCCCACTCCGGCGGGTCAGCCGCCTTCCCAGGCCACCCAGGAGGCGGCCGAGGTCTTCCCACTAGTGCTCATGCGCCTGGGCAGGGTTTAAAGCCAGCGCGCGCGGTCCCCTCGACGCGCAGCGCTGGTCCAGGCAGACATCCCTGCGGCCGTGGCTGCTTCTCCTCCAGCATCACTCGCTGCCCGCCCGCCTGCCTGCCTGCCTTTCGCCTCAGCAGGGTCGGCCCAAAGAGGCGCGCTTTCTTCTTCTTCTTTTTCGCGCCTCTCTCAATTTCCCCGGTGCGACCATTCCGCCGGTTGCGAAAACCCGAGGTAAAATAGTTTTGCCTCCCCCCCCCCCGTCGCCATTATCCGTTGGCGCCAATCAGGAGCCAAGAGCGACTGCTACCCCCCCCCCTCACCCAAAAAGATGGTCTCCCCCTCCGTCTCCTCCAGTGTGGGGAGGTGGGAGGGGGCGCGCGTGTGAAGAAGAGCTCCTCTGATTAACCCTGTCGGGGCTGACTCTGTACCTTCTCCTTTTTCCTAGGTGCAGCCATGGCTCCGGTCCTGCTCTTCCTGGGTGGGTATTTTTAACTCGTGCTGGATCCTGGAGCTGGGGTGGGGTGGGGGTTCGGAGAGAGGGTCTCCCACATGATTCCCCCTCGGGGGAGGGGGGCTCTTCACAACAAGCCCCCGTGCCTCCTCTGCTCAGCATCAGCCTGCTTTCCCCCTCGGGACTCCCTTTGACGACCCCGCTCTCCTCTCTTGATGGCAGGTGTCGTCTTTCTAGCCAGCCCTGCGAAGGCCGAAGAGAGCTCGGGTGAGTTAAGAAAAAATGGGGGGGGGGAATCCTTTCTCAGTTGCAAATAAGTTTGCTGCGCGGGGTGCATGAACAGGTGCATGCGGAAGCTGTACATGATGCATGCAGAAATGTGTCTCGGGAGATCTTGCCATTTCCACGCGGAGAGGGACAGAGTTGCTTCACAACCTCCTTCCCCTGCAAGAAACTGCCTCTAGTCCATGCTTAGGATTTCCGGGATGTATTTTTAGTGTCCTCATATTCTTGCTTTGCAGAGGGTTGGACTAGATGACCCTTGCAGAGCTGTCAACTTTTCCCTTTTCTTGCGAGGAATCCTATTCGGATTTCTCTTAAAAAAAGGGAAACGTTGACAGCTAAGGACCCTTGGGGTCCTTTCCAACTCTTATGATTCTGTGATTCCATGGTTCTACACCCAGTAAAGATGAATTGTTATGTAATCAGTCAATGCCTCTCAATAATCTGTAGCTTTATTTTTCTTCATCCTAATTTGATTTTCTGTTAGTGATAGGTAAAGCACATTCTTATTTTAGGGCTAAATGGCAAAAATGGCTTAACACCCTTCCCTGTTAACATGCATGATCAAATATTTTCATCCCGTAAGAGAATATAGATGTGTGTGTGTGTGTGTGTGTGTGTGTGTGAATGAATGTTTTGAGCAAGGCAAAACACTGTCCGTTTGCATCTTTTTCAAAGCTAAGCATGAATACTTACAATTTATATAAAGTCAGAGTCTAATGGGGCCGTGATACCCTATGGAACAGCAGGTGTATTTATCAACAGTTTTAAAAAGCAACTGTGGAGTCCTGATATCCCCTCCCTCACCCATGCCCTTATAGTTGTGGTATCAGAAACTGCTTTTGGAAACTTCCCTGATTTTCAAAACGTATTAGTTTCCTTGCTGGGATATTTGAAAGGAGAAAAGCGCGCAACCTGCTGCATGCACAGATCTAGTGAAGAAACTAGAAGGGCAGGGCAGGCCTCAAACAGGTGCTCTGGGAAATGAAAACAGACTTAAGTCCAAAACATTTCAACATGTTGATCCAATTGCTTGGACTACTGCGGTCTGCTTAAACTGCAATCCTACACACACTTACTGGAGAGTAAATCTTATGGAACTCAGTGGGACTTATGAGTAAATATGCTTACAGCTGTGTTAGTTTTCCTTCCGCTGGAATCTTCTGTCTGATAACAATAAGATGTGACTAGCTCAGTTGGTAGAGGATGAGATGCTTCATCTCAGGGTAGTGAGTTCAAGCCCCACATTGTGTGAAAAGATTCCTGCATTGCTGGGGGTTGGACTGGATGACCCTCGTGGTCCCTTCCAACTCTACAGTTCTATGATTCTATGTGTTGGACTTGTTTGTCATAATAAATGTTCATTTTTAAAGCACCTGTTTCATTCCTTGCTTCTTCTTGTTGTTTGTTGTTGTTTTACTCTCTGGTACTGCTCTTTTTTCTTCTCCTGAGCAGAACAAGTGGCAAAACTATTGTGGTCCAGGTGTTGCATTTGTGACTTGGAAAAAGTTATGTTTATGAGTCTAAAGATGACTACTGTAGCACTCTTAGTTTAATATCACTTCCAACGCAAAACTTCTCAGGATAAAAAATTGCAATATTACTTGTGTCTAAGGTTAATATGGAAATTGCCCATGTATAAATAGTAGGAGTAGAATCTTTTTTTGACATTTTTATGGCAAGCAGAAAATAATTGTGTTCACTACAGGCTACCACTAAAGCCTCTGTTCATTTGGTTTTCTAGATGACAATAGGATTGATTTCCTTGTGGATTATTTAGGTAATAGCAACACACAGCAGTAGTTCTGGAAAAGTTACTGGAGAGGGATAGAGGAAGTTGTGCATTGAGTAAATTCTCACTTGAACCTTATCACCAGTGATGAAGTGTCCAAGACTGTTGATCAAATAAATACATGTTTTCAGTTAATATTATTTATTATTTACCTGTCACCTTACACAAAAAAGCCTCTAAGTGACTTACGACAGGATGAAAACCTAGAATGTTCCAGTGTGAATAATAGCTGTAGATTGTGTGAGATATTGAGAAGCATCCAGTGGCATAACTGAATAGACTTTACATTTAAGAACATCTGAATATTTCATGGCTGTAAGAAATAATAAATAATGGTAAAAGGTGCTCACTATTTTGGACTCAATGCAAAGATTATTGGAACAAGTGTGAAGGAAAAATGTGTTACACACAATTATATTTCTAAGAAATGGAATTCTACTACTAAGAAGAACAGGAGAACCCAGGAAGCTACACACCTCCGTTAAAGGGCACTATTCAGATAATAAATAAAATAAATGGATCTGCTGATGCTGAAGAAATGAAAATTCTTTTGATTAAGGATCATGTTTCCAGTGAAGAATTAATTAATCATTAAACAGAAATGGAGATGAAAACATCCATGTGTATTTCTAAGCTCCATCAGCACTGGAAGGAGAACACAGAACTCTTTCCAAAATGGTGAGTGAGGTTTTTGGTGTATTTTTGTAAGCAAAGTATGAGGATTTGACCTTTGACAATGGAAAAGCTCATCAGTTGTAGGAGTTGGCAAACCCATAAAGGACCTAAGCAAGATTGTTACAAAGGTTTCTTGTACTGTAGATATCTGGAGAAAGCAGCTATGTAAACTCAAGAATGCTTTCTTTTTCCTTTTACACAAGTAGAATGAAGTCTAAAAAAGAGGTAGTGACTCTGGAAGAACGTATTGGAAAAGAAAGACCAAAGGTGTCAAAATAAGAACAAAAAGGTTGTGTATAATAGCAGTAGTATCTTAAATACAGCTGAAAATTATATTGGAAAGGTATTTGACCTGCTGTTTGTGCCATGACTTCCTTGGACATTAAAATCAAAATATACTTTTTGAACCTTTGTCCCATTCAAAATTATTATAAGGCTTTGGAGAGAGTACACTGCATTGGATATCCGTTAGTAACAGTTGTCTGTGATACTCCTTCTTTGCTCTGTAAGGGGAACATTGGTAACATAATGCAAATTTGAACCATTTTTATATTTCTGGCAATAACTTGAACACTATTGTCTGAGATATAGTTATTTTACATAATAACATAAGAGGAGTCTTGCTTGTTTAGCACAAAGGCCTGTCAAGTCCAAAATTCTGATCAGCTTCTCACAGTAGCCAGCCAGATGCTTATGGGAACCCCGTTCAATTTCAGGCGTCTTTTAATAACTGTATTCTTCAAACAAGCCTTCCAAACCTGAGATTCTTTGCCACTTCTGCTTCTGCTGCTTCTTTTTACACTTCTATTGTTTTTAGGTTGCCTTGTCATATTTTATATGAGAGTGTGGTTTAGAACTACAGTATGTAAATAAAATAATATAAACAACTATCTCCACAAGGAGAACATGAGTGCAATAGGTCTCTCTGGGTGGCGCTGTGGGTTAAACCACAGAGCTTAGGACTTGCCGATCAGAAGGTCGGTGGTTCGAATCCACGTGACGGGGTGAGCTCCCGTTGCTCGGTCCCTGCTCCTGCCAACCTAGCAGTTCGAAAGCACATCAAAGTGCAAGTAGATAAATAGGTACCACTCCGGCGGGAAGGTAAACGTTGTTTCCGTGCGCTGCTCTGGTTCGCCAGAAGCGGCTTTGTCATGCTGGCCACATGACCCGAAAGCTGTACGCCGGCTCCCTCAGCCAGTATAGCGAGATGAGCGCCGCAATCCCAGAGTCGGCTATGACTGGACCTAATGGTCAGGGGTCCCTTTACCTTTTTATTCATGATCCCCAGAATTGGTATTCAGAGGAATGCTGCCTCTGATTCTGGAGGTAAAATAGTCATCAAGCTACAGGTTACTAAGGCGCTGATAGCCTTGTCCTCCTTCGATGCCTAATCCCCTTTTAAAGCCATTCAGGTTAGTGGCCATGGCTATAAATATAGCAATATGTAAAGGTAAAGGGACCCCTGACCATTAGGTCCAGTCGTGGCCGACTCTGCTGCTGGAGCGGTACCTATTTATCTACTTGCACTTTGACGTGCTTTTGAACTGCTAGGCTGGCAGGAGCTGGGACAGAGCAACGGGAGCTCACCGCGTTGCGGGGATTCGAACCACCGACCTTCTGATCAGCAAGTCCTAGGCTCTGTGGTTTAACCCACAGCGCCACCCGCGTCCCCAAATATAGCAATAAACCATAATAATCAGTGAGGTGGAGAATAATGAAATGGCCATGGAACTTATTGACTATTATCTGCAACATAGTGATTACTGTGGGCTGGATGCAGGACCAAAAGGTTGATTTTAACTTTGGTTTTAATATCCAGGAAAATTATAGCACAACTATTGTATCAAATACCTTTTGAAATATAATTTTCAGCAAGAATTGCATATGTAGCAGTAGGCTTTTTAGTGCTGCTCTATACACATCTGTGCATTTCTAGATGCTGCACATCCACTTGGTGTTATCAAAATTGTGTGCTGATCGTATGTAAAGGTCACTGTGAATATGATTACCATTCAGAACCTCACATACAACCTCAAGAGCTAGATGCAAATATGCAGCCCCAGAAGCTGCATCTTTTTACATTGCCTCCAACCTCAGTGGATCAAGGTGGTAATTTACAATTGTCTTACAAGAATTTTTCCTGAAGCCTATAAACATGTTTTAAAACTTTCTTTTTCTTTTATAGGTTCAATAGAGAAAACTTATATCGTTCTACAAGTACTGCAATTCTACAGTTAACTTTTGAACACACTTATGAGATTGCACTGTAATTTATTTTTTAAAAACTGGAAATAAAACAGAAATAAATTTGTTTCTATTAATGAGTTATACTAAACTGGTGTGTTTCTGTGCTGTATGGAAGAATGTAGATTTTACCCTTATTTAGTCTTGTATCCCTTATTTCAGTAAAAATGCATAAGATTGCAATAAAAGGAGATGAGATAACTTTTCAGTACTTTATAATGAATAACCCAATAACCAAACGTAACGATAAACTAATCTACCATGGCTTAGCTAGATTTGTGTAGACTTTTTTAAAGCACAAAAGGGAATGGAATGCTGGGTTTCCTTTAGTCGCTTGTGAAAATGTAGCCCCTATAATTTGGATTTTTAAATTGATCTCCTAAATCTAAAACTGATTTCCACACCAAATTATTGCACAAAATAGAATAGCACTATAGTACTAATATAATTAACATAAAAATTCCCAAATGTGAATTTAATTAATTCAAAACAGAAACAGAATTACTAAACCACAGAAGAATGAATGGAAAATTGGTGCAAGATCATTTATAACCTAGCCCGATGATTTGTTATGCCACTACACAATTAGCAAGACATATCAAAAGCCACAAAGTAATTGAAAACATTGTTGGATTGAACTTTTGTGGTCTCTAGCTGTTATAAAGATAACAGGGATTAAAATTGTTTAAGTCATAAAATTTAAAAAGTTGAGTGGAAAATAAGGTGTTAATTTAAAAGGAATGTTAAGACATTAGGATTTGCTGGATTAACAATTTGAACTAGAAAACAAGAAGGGGAGGTATGAGGAAGTCAAAGAAACATGTTACTGAAAAATTGTTATTGAAATTGATTTGTTTTCAATATTTTTCTTTTTCTTTTTGTATTTGCATAAAATTGGAAAACTTAATAAATATTTATAAAACAAAGTAATTGAAAACATGTCACACCACTTTGCAGTGACCTGGTGCCAATGTCCCAACCCAAAACAACACAGATAGTCCACACATGTAGACAAATACATTTCCCATCTTTGAATATGAAGAGTCTTACTAGTGCACACGGAACCAACGTTATTCGTAGCAAGCAAGGCTAACGTGAATTCCAGGGAGCCAGTGGAAAGTAACTGACCTGCCGCACTTTCAATAGTCTACAAACACATGGCTAATAAAAAGGATATCCTGCCAAAGGCCTGTCACAAACTTTGAGAATCCTGGCAGCAAGCAGTGCCAAAGACCCATGGGTTTATGTGAAGATTAAACCAATACAAGATTTCGCTAATGCCCTGCTATGAGGTTAAAATGACAAATTAACATCAAAGAGAACACCCTGGCTTCTCATTGCAAGGGCAGGCTAGGTGAACAACAATAAGTGTTATTATATTGCATTGCACTTCAGTGTTCTGACTTGTGAATGCGAACTAGTCCTGAAAACAGTAATTTGAGGTAGGTAAAATTCATCAATACCTAATGTGTCCGGTGACACACACATAAAAACTAATGCTCTGTTTTCAAATTCAAAGGAGGCAGATAATTGCTAAGCGGTAAGGAATTGGGGATGATGAAACAAAAGAACTGTACTGTCAGTGCTCTGATGATGCAAATGCGGCCTATTAGACAATATGTTGCTGTTACATTTAAGCTGCCCTCAAGTCAGCTGTCTGACGAAAGAACTGTGTGGCAGGAGTCGCCTTGTCTTCCATCTGCTTAAACATTGCCCTGCTCTTGGATATGATGTGGGGGTGAAGAGTACTTCAAAACTGCCACTGACATCAGCCATAACTTTGAGAACTGTCACTTTAAGGACTTGTTCCTGAGCTTGCTTTACCCTCCTCCCTCCCACTCCTTTTTCCTTGTGTGTCATGTCCTTTTAGATTTCAAGCCTGAGGGCAGGGGCTGCCTTAGAAATGATTTTTGTAAGCCACTCTTGAGAGCATTTTGGCTAAAGGGTGAGGGACAAATGCCGTAAGTAAGTAAAATATATGAATTTACACTTAATGATGTATTCATAGAGGTAGACTGGCTGCGCTGCAATTGAATACTGGTTTTTCTGTTAGGCTTTATGTTTTATATGCCACCTCTTTATTTTCCTCTGCAGTCCTGTCAGCTGTCTCATGTTTTACCAGAGGGCTGGATCTCAGAAAAAATAATATAGATGTCCTCTGCCCATCGGACTGTCCTATATGGCAATTCCAAGTCTATGGGAATGTTGCGTACGCCTCCCTTTCCAGCGTTTGTGGAGCTGCCGTTCACAGGTAAGCCTGATTATCAACAGTTCAGTGAAAATTAGGGGTCAGTTTCCCATGCTGTTGTTGTTACTAATTGCATTTCTTACTCACCCTTCACCATAAGGCCTCAGGGTGGGCTATAACATTATAAAAACACAACTTTAAAATCAATTAAAAATGGTGTAGGTTGTTGGCTATGTAGCCTACATAGTTCTATTTCAGGACATAGTCTGCAAGCACATGACATGTCAGCTGTGGTCAGGCCTGGAACTGAGCGATAGAAGCTGCTTGGGAACCTGTGCATGGCACTCCATCATGGAAGAAATGAAGGATTTAACTATAAGAAATAGATGTTTCTTTTGTTGTTTAGTCATTTAGTCGTGTCTGTCTCTTCATGACCCCATGGACCAGAGCACGCCAGGCACTCCTGTCTTCCACTGCCTCCCGCAGTTTGGTCAAACTCATGTGCGTAGCTTTGAGAACTATCCAGCCATCTTGTCCTCTGTCGTCCTCTCTCCTTGTACCCTCAATCTTTCCCAACATCAGGGTCTTTTCCAGGGAGTCTTCTCTTCTCATGAGGTGGCCAAAGTATGGGAGCCTCAGCTTCACGATCTATCCTTCCAGTGAGCACTCAGGGCTGATTTCCTTCAGAATGGATAGGTCTGATCTTCTTGCAGTCCATGGGACTCTCAAGAGTCTCCTCCAGCACCATAATTCAAAAGCATCAATTCTTTGGCGATCAGCCTTCTTTATGGTCCAGCTCTCACTTCCACACATCACTACTGGGAAAACCATAGCTTTAACTATACGGACCTTTGTTGGCAAGGTGATGTCTCTGCTTTTTAAGATGCTGTCTAGGTTTGTCATCGCTTTTCTCCCAAGAAGCAAGCGTCTTTTAATTTCGTGACTGCTGTCACCATCTGTAGTGATCATGGAGCCCAAGAAAGTAAAATCTCTCACTGCCTCCATTTCTTCCCCTTCTATTTGCCAGGAGGTGATGGGCCCAGATGTTTCTAACCTCTAGCTTTTCTCATACTTTAAAAATAATCTCGCATTAAGTTTGTTAGCTCTGCCCAAATGAAAATGTTTTTGGAGAGTACATGCAGTCACTTTCCAGCTATGTCCAAATGCAGCCTCCCTAGGCTTCTCATGGCAGGGATGGTGGCAATAGAAAGTGTCTCAAAAAGTTATGTGCCAGGTTCCGCCTTTGAGTATTTGTAAACTGGTTTCTCTTGGGCAGTAGTCTTTTGGAAATGGTGCTGCTCAAGAGCGATGGTGAAAGGTTTTTAATGAGTTTGGAACCTGGCATAATGCATTGTCTTCTAGCCATGTACAAATAGTCTGTGGAATAATGTCCGCTAATGAGTGGATGCCAATAGCAAGGCATTCTTTGCTTTGGATGCATGTTACTGCTATTCTCAAGAGGTGCTTCAAGATGTTTTGCGCAACTCAGTAGAATAAAAAATATGTTTGCAAAAGAGAAACTTCCATCTTTTTTGCCTGTGCAGCAGGCCATGATTGAAGCCAGTGTTCAGTCCTGGAACTTGTTTTCTGGGATAGTGCTCAGCCCTGGCACATTACAGAAATAGATACGTTTGTGTGCATTGCGATTTATGAACACAATAACAATAATAATTAAGCTCCTTCCTCTCTCTGTGTGCGGATGTGTGCATGTATAACACAGTCAAGGTGTTAGGGAGGGATATACCCCTTTCATCTGATCTCTGGACCTTATTTCTTCATGTCTCTTTTAAGCTGTTTCAGCTGGAATATATTATCCCAATAATGACACAGGAATAATATTTTTCCCCAATTGGGCTCATGGGCAACCCAACGTTCTGGTTTGGAGCAGAAGTGGGATTTGCACATTGCTAACTGAACAGACTTTGGGCAAATCCTCTTTTTGGAGCAGGGTGGAACTGAAAAAATTAAGAGCAGAGGAAATGTATAAGCCAGTGGTAGAGAACCTCTGACCTGCAGGTCTGATTAGACATGTCAGGACGCTGAGATTGGCCCCCACAGCCCTATTGGGTGAACCTCGCCCACCTTTCCTACACCTGACATCATGTAACATCAGACGTGAGAAAGTTAAAGCTGGCAAATAACTGAAACGCTAAGAGTGTGCACCCAATTTTTTTCTTTATGGTGGCAGTTTGAAGTTTCAATCATCTGATGTCATATCATATCAGGAGATTGACAGGTGAGTAGCCCCACTCACTTGTCAAAGTGGCTCATGAAGAGTTGGCCATTTCTAGATCCAGTCCTCCAGCCAGAAGTGATTCCAGATGTGATTCTCCTCTATTGATTTAAGCAGATAAACATGCATGTGCTTTACAAAAAAGCATGTACTTTACTGAAAAGCTTCCAGTGTTGAGACCCTGCAGATGCATTTCAGCAGCTCATGTTTCCTTAGCCAGCAGGAGAACAGACCTTCAGCAGTAACTACTTTGGCTATCAGTGAAAAGACCTTGACTATCTTCCTTGCACTTAACTAGCAGTTCTTTTCTTCAGAGAAACAGTTAGCTTCTTGCTATTAGCAGTCATTAGCCCAGATAGATTCTAAATCAGGGATGGGAGCCTGTAACTTTCTGGATGTTGTTGGACAACAACTCCCATCATGGGCCAAACTGTCTAGGGCAGGCTTCCTCAACTTCAGCCCTCCAGATGTTTTTGGCCTACAACTCCCATGATCCCTGGCTAGCAGGACCAGTGGTCAGGGATGAAGGGGATTGTAGTTTCAAAACATCTGGAGGGCCGAGGTTGAGGAAGCCTGGTCTAGGACAGTTGGGAATTGAAATCCAACAGCATCTGGATCACAGGTTCATTACCCCCATTCTATTAAACAAACAAACAAACAAATGTTCTTCCCTGTCCCCTATCCCCATATTCAGGGGTTAGCAACCTTTTTCAGCTGTGGGCCGGCCCACCCACCATGTGGTGGGCCGGACTATATTTAGAAAAAAAAATGAACGAATTCCTGTGTCCCACAAATAACCCTGAGATGCATTTTAAATAAAAGCACACATTCTACCCATGTAAAAACACCAGGCAGGCCCCACAAATAACCCAGAGATTCATTTTAAATAAAAGGCACATTCTACTCATGTAAAAACACACTGATTCCTGGACCATCTGCAGGCCAGACTGAGAAGGTGATTAGGCTGCATCCAGCCCCCAGGCCTTAGTTTGCCTACCCCTACCCATACTCATAGCATAATTCCAAGCTGCCATGTGATACTTTTCCATGTTATCATGGGACTGTTTTGTATCCATAATAGGCTTCTGGGCTATTCTCCCATTTTCAGGTTTTCTGCAATTTGGCCTGTTAAATCCTTCCTAGCTTATAAGAGTTAGCTGCCATGACAGGATTTTTCTCTCTTCCCGTCCCTAGAGGGCAGCATTCTTGACTCTATAATTGCCTGAGGGTTATCTACAGACACATATTTTTCATACAGAAAAATGAATTAACCCGGACAAGTTTCGGCACTTATGCTGCCCTTACGTGGCCTGAAAAGTCACAAAAGGGGCTATGCTTATGGAGCTAGGAAGCCAGCTCCCTCTTCGCACAATAGAAATAAATCATTTCCAATGATGCACATCTTAGCTGTAAATTCCAAAGATTTAAAACTTTCCAAAAAGACTAAAACACTCACTACATCATCTTAGATTCTTTTCTAGGAATGTATGATATCAGGCGTATGACCAAGAGAAGAACTGTGGTTTTGTTGCTCTTTAAAGAGACAGACACTAAATCTAATTGCATTATATTTTAGGGAGAAATCCTTTTGTTTAATTGAGGGGGGGGCATTACCAAAGTGTATTTTATCTACCAACCCTCTGAGTCTTCTGACCTAGCATAATAATATGGAAGCAAGGCTAGGTGTGTGGAGCTACAAATCAATGGCAGAGTCCATACAGCAAGTCCCAGCTACAGTTCCTAGCCATTAAAAGTAGCAGGATTGATCAAGACCCCTCCCTGGGGTCTTCATATATTCATATATTCAAAAGGAATGCCTATTTCCCAGGCCACATAACCTCTCCCCAGGCCACATGCCTCACCAACCAATAATAATAATAATAATAATAATAATAATAATAATAATAATAATTTATTTAAACCCTGCCCATCTGGCTGGGTTTCCCCAGCCACTCTGGGCAGCTTCCAGCAAAATATTAAAATACAGTAATTCATCAAATATTAAAAGTTTCCCTAAACAGGGCTGCATTCAGATGTCTTCGAAAAGTCAGTTGTTTATTTCTTTGACATCTAGTGGGAGGGCATTCCATAGGGCAGGCACCACCACCGAGAAGGCCCTCTGCCTGGTTCCCTGTAGCTTCACTTCTCGCAGTGAGGGAACCACCAGAAGGCCCTCGATGCTGGAACTCAGTGTCCGGGCAGAACGATGGGGGTGGAGACTCTCCTTCAGGTATACTTTAGCCTGGCTGGAATGTGTCCTTGAACTGTGACAACTCTGGTTGCTTGCCTGGGTGGAGAGATTGGTAATGGGGGGGCACAGAGTAGAAACCCCTGGCTTCTAAGTGGCTGTAATGTAGTCTGCTGTACAAAGTTAAGAGTCACATCTGTCACCCCACTCACTTTTTGACTCCGGGGGTATGCGGCCCTCAGAAGGCTGCCCACTAAAACATATGGCCCTCAGACTGAAAAGGGTTCCCACCCCTGCATAACTGGAATATTGGATAGGTGTGTGGCTCTAGGTGCTCATTCAAGAAGGTTGTACAATTTGCATCAGCACTTGCTTCGCTTCCAACCAGCTCATACTTCCTGCACCATTGGAAAGCTACCAAAAGTTGATTGGGCAATGTGGGAAATGTGATTTGAGAATTGGGCATGTTCTAGGAATGACCGCTCCCCACATTAAATGGGGGTGACCTTTGTGTGGGCACGGGCAGCCCCCGGGACCCTATGCGACACCATTAGCACAGGCTTGAATTTGCCTTCCCCAGGTGGGATACCTGGAGGTCTCTGCCTACCTCAGCCAGTTACCCAATCCCGCCTGGGGAGGCATTGCCAAGGTGATCAGGCCAGGTAGGGGGAGGGACCACCCTGCCCACACAATAGGGGGAGGATCTTACCTGTCTATCCTCCCTAAATGGGGGTGGGCGTGTAGCAGTGACCCACGCTCCCCTTCTCTTTGTGGTGGCAATACCAGGAGGCTTTGACCGTACGCCTAGAGGTTGTTATTGCTCTCCCCTGCGACGGCGGCTTAACAGGGGCGGGCTCTCTCTGCTTGAACATATGTTCTCCAGAGCCAGCCCATCCCCCACACTCTGGATAACCCTGATGTTCCCCAGATCCCTGGCGGGGGACTGGGAGGGATAAATGTCCAGTGCCTGAGCCAAGGTCTACCCACATCTGAAACATAATAAAGTTGTGGCCAATTTTAATCCCATAGCACGTTGTCTTGATTCGTTATTCCACACAGGGGCTGCCCAGGGTTTGGGGGACCCCACCTGTCCACACAAAGAGTAATGTGATGCCATTGGCATGTTCTCAGTACTAGCATCCACTCAACCAAAATTTACAATTCCACAAGTTGGTTGTGAGGACTGGCACTGTATTTGCTTCCTTTAGTAGCTTTTTACACCAAACTCCTTAAGTCCCAAACTCAGTTTGAAAGTTTGGCATGATACATAAGGCAAGAGAAAGTGTCTGCAAAACAGTTGTACCAGTGCTATTTCTTGCAGGCATTCACATTGTATTACTGTATCACAGCCAATGGCAGTGTGAAAAAGTATATAATACTTCAAAGGTCAAAACAAGATAGAAATGGCAAATGGTGAAGAGGACAAGAGGAACTGATTTCAGCCACCTCAAGTTAAGGAGAAAAAGGGAGAGAAAAGAACGAGAACAATATTTATCTGATATTCTTCCCTCACCCTAGATTCCAATAAAGATATATTATTTTGCATTCCAGTCATTAACCACAGAGAATCCCATTGTAGTTAATTGCATGCAAAATGTTTTCATATATTTAACTGCCATATTTTGGGTTTTCTGCTCAGACCCAGGAGGTCTGCATTTCGCTTTCCATTTAACGGACATGTGGTTTCCCCATCTGTATTGTCAGAAAGCAAAGTAATAGCATCGTGGTGTGCCATTTGGATCTCAGATGAGACGTTTTCTTTTGGATTTCTGGACTGAGTAATGCATATGCAGTTCTTGTAAGGACAGTACCTCAACTCTTCTCTTTTTTATTTTTTATCTCCATCACAGTGGAACATTGTAGTTAAAGACTAATAACAATTCTCCTTCACTTTGACATGTTTTTTCCTGTCTTCGCATGGCAACATCATCTCTTTCAACTTGTATGGACATTGTTCTGGCATCGTTTTGTCCTCCCTGGACAATTATGCTGATCTGATCATTATGTTACTTTGACAGCATTAAGCGCATTCAAGAGAAAAGGGACTAGCTGGCACCATCCCATCTGTGCACATATAGCTGATGCATATGGGTAAGAGGGCTGTAGCTTGAAGTCAAAGCCTAGCAACAGTTAGGTGAATTCTAATTTCCAGAGGGGTAGCTGTGTAAGTCCACTGCAGCAAAAACAACCATGTTGAGTCTTGTGGCACCTTAAAGGCTTAACCAATGTATTATGCAATAAATTGTTATGGACTTCAGTCCACTTGGGATAACACTTCATACATCCAATGAAGTGGACTTTAGTCCATGAAGATATCTGAAAATTGTTTTCTTCAGTGGAAGACCTAGATAGTTTATTTTTGTTTTCCTTCTACTATTGTGCTTAAGCATAAGTCCTTCCACAGATGTTAGAAATCGGCTTTAAAATGAAATCTATGCTAAGAATGCAGATGCTCTTTGTGATAGGGTCATGTATACTGGCCAGAACTTAAGGCACCATCTGGATCAAGCTGAAACGCTTTAAAGTGCTATTGATTTTAGTGGCAGAGACTTAAAGACCACGTTTATATCAGCTGTGCTTTCCCATGCTTAACTCTGAATAGGCTGCCTCCTTAATTTTTTTAAAAAACATATATAGTAGGATCTTTAGTCTTTAGTCATGCCCTACATCAGGTTTCCCCAACCTTGGGTCTCCAGGCATTGTTGGACCACAACCACTGCTATTCCTGACCATTGGCTATGCTGGCTGGTGATGGTGGAGGTTGTGTAATAGCTTATAAATGCCAAGATAAGATGTAAATGGAAAGTGACAAAGACGGAGTAAGGAACTGTTTTAGTAGCTTCAAGCTAAGAAGTAGAACTAGAGGGGGAAATGAGAGCAGTGTTTATTAATCCAGTAACGTAACTGAGGAAGGCTGCCCTAGATAAAAACCTAGGTGAGGGCTCGTTGTGGCCACTTGGTGGTATGAGGAACGTGTGCTGCACAAATGTTTTGCTCCTCTCAGTTCTTATAAGACCTACATCAGAATGATACAGGTGCCAGAATTTAAAGAAAAATGTTGTTTCTGTTGCGCTGCTCTGCTCTGTAAAACTCAAAATAATTCATAGCCTTTCACCATCAGATGCTAGTCCAGTAAAAAAAAATAATGCCAGAACAATTGTCCTGAAGTTTTATTTGCTCAGAAAATAGGAAAAGGTCATTGGTAGCTACTCACTTATGGTTCTAGATTCAGGTAGGTAGCCGTGTTGGTCTGACACAGTCGAAATATTTTAAAAAATTAAAAAATTGTCTAGTAGCACCTTAGAGACCAACTAAGTTTGTTCTTGGTTTAAGCTTAGAAAGTGTGCATGCACACAAAATCTTATATCAAGAACAAACTCAGTTGGTCTCTAAGGTGCTACTGGACTATTTTTTAATTTTTTATATATATTTATACTCACACTTATGCTCATCGAAGACAAGAAAATAATATCCCATGCTGCATACATGATAACCCATTTGTAGCATTAAAATCCAGCTTTTCTCATTCTGTAATCATCTAAAATGATTCTAAATACTGCCTTCCACAAGGGTGGGTGTGGTTACTTGATATGCATTCTAAAACCCTCCCTTTGATTACATTATCCATGCCATTTCTTCCCTCAGACCCTCCAAGTGTCCTTATTTTCCAGGGACAGTCCCAGATTCACAGAAGCTGTCCCGGTTTCTGATTTGATCTTGGAATGTCCCATTTTTCCTTAGGACATATCTATTTTCATTGGAGAAATGTTGGAGGGTATGGAGTTATCTGATTCCCCAAGCCATTTGAAGGCAGCCCTGTATAGGGAAGGTTTTTTAATGTTCAATGTTTTATTATGTTTTTACACAAGTTGAAAGGTGCCCAGAGTGGATGGGGCAACCCAGTCGAATGGGAGGGGTATAAATGGTGGAATTATTATTATTCTTCTTATTTAGGATGTCCATATTTTCATTGGAGAAATGTTGGAGGGTATGCTTCCTGCACATGCCCCAGGTGAATGAAGAAGTGTCCATCCATAATGTCATTAGGGAGGTGCGAATACACCTTCCATTGCTAGGGCAATTGTTTTCAAATGTACACACTGCGGGGTAGTGCAGAATCAATCTGCAACAAACCTTTGTTGTTGAATGAAACCAGTTTCTCAATAAGCACTTGTCTGGGGTAAGAAATATGCAATAGATCTAGATTGTGTGTGGACTATATAGAAAAAACAAGTGCTTGTTCTCCGTTGATTCTAGAATAAAATGTTGTATGTATGCAACTTTAGAGTCCTGAACGGGCAGTGATGCTTTGTTCCTTTTCCCTAAGGCTTTCTCTGTATTTCTCCATTCAGTATGTCATACCTTTCAGAGCCATACCTGTAGAATGTGATCTGCAGGATTATAAAATAATATTGTTATTAGCAGTTTGTAATAGTTATTAAAGGTAAAGGGACCCCTGACCATTAGGTCCAGTCACGGATGACTCTGGGGTTGCGGCGCTCAACTCGCTTTATGGGCCGAGGGAGCCAGCATGACTAAGCCACTTCTGGCGAACCAGAGCTGCGCACGGAAACGCCATTTACCTTCCCGCCGGAGCAGTACCTATTTATCTACTTGCACTTTGATGTGCTTTCGAACTGCTAGGTTGGCAGGAGCAGGGACCGAGCAACGGGAGCTCACCCCATTGAGAGGATTCGAACTGCCAACCTTCTGATCGGCAAGCTCTAGGCTCTGTGGTTTAACCCACAGCGCCACCCATGCCCCATGTAATAGTTATTAGCAGGGTTTAAAGAAACACAGTGACATCTCCAGGCTGTTCCTATCAAACAACTGGGGCACTTACAGGAAATGTGGTAACCATTAGGTAACTGGCAAAGTGAACAGAGTGCTGGAAAATTATCAGGGTAATTCAAATGGATGTTGACGTGCTGGGTGGTAACAAGCCCAGGGCACAAATAGTGGAATGACAGGGTGACAACAAAACCAGGGTTTATTGGAGGGAAGTTATTTGATGTTCTTTGAGGCAAATCCAAAAGATATTCCAAAAGGGCCCCTCAGTGCTAAAAGAAGCAGAGATGTAGTGCATTCATATCACATAATGATAAGTCCATCCTATGTTGCCCACAGTATATAAAGTACAACATTCTAGTGATGACGGAAAAGCTTGTAATCCAAGTAATCCAATATAGTTAGATTTAAACCCATACAATTCCACTGACCTGCAAGGAGACAATTTTCCTATCCTAATTCTGTTACTTTAAGGTGGGCCACAATAATTTCAGTGGGTGTGATCTGCTCGTCATTTTTACTAGACTGCCCATTAGGAAGCAGCTTTGATTGGTACGAATACATGTTAAAAAAGAAGAGGGTGGAAAATCATAGGTGTTCATAGAGAAATTCTCCATTGTGTGCATGGGGAGGGGATTTGAAACTATGGGAGTAGCTTGCCTAAGTCAATTTATTGACTTCATAACAGTTTATATTTGGCCCAGGCACTTCCTGATTTATTTCTGAATCGTTTAGCCACTATGTTATGGTGACTATTTTACATGTTTGTTATCTCAAAGATCACACTTATTCAATGACAGCAAGCCAAGATAGCTGTGGTGTTAAACAAGAATTTAATGCATAATCCAGAATTTTGCTGGAACATCTAAGTAGTATTACTGTTTCAGCAGATTAAAGTTACCAGTAATTGAATATAAGTGTGTTTGTAGCTATAAAACATAATCCTTCATTTCCTGGGAATGCTGATAAAAGTTGTGTAGGCTGAATTTTCCATGTGGTGGGTTTTTCATCCTTTGATCTAAATTAATATGATGGTTAAATGTTTATGTTCCCCACATTAGTAGAAACATGTGGTTGAACTACAGGTAACTTATGTGAACAGGAGCAATCCTACTAACGGAACCGGGGAGAACTGAAGGCAGAAAATCCAAAATATTCAAAGTCCTGCTGAGAGCATGGCAGCAGGATGGAAGGGAGGTCAGAGATTAGTTTTTCCTTTTCCTTTTCTTTGTTTTTCATTGGTTGGGATTCTTGTTTGTTTTCTGATTCTGCGATTTCCCTCCCATTCTTTTCAGTGTTTCAGGACTGATATATTCTCACCACCTCCACCCCATTTGAAAGATGGTGTTGGGGGAACGGGAAAGCTTTGGATTCAAGTCTTTCCATAGTCTACCCTCATCTCTCCTGGCTCACCCCTGTTTTGCTGCTACCAATATTGGAGCTCTAATACAGGATTAGCAAGTTAAAGGCTGCAGAGGTTTCTGCAGTGGCAAGTAGAGGCCTTTAGAGGTTGGATCTCCACTCTGAGGTTGGACTTCCCGCTCCACCCTTGGAGAGACATCCTACAGCCTCTAGGATGCCATCCTAGGAACTATAGAAATGTTCCCTAATAGTGGCTGTATCAGGAATTCAAATCTATTTACTATTTTCCTGAATGATTATATAAGGGTGATTTTCATATTTCACTCTTACTCTTCCTTCTGCTATTTTACTATCCTCCATTCTAACTTTTATTTTCCTCTAACTGTAACTGCTCCAAACAAATATTATTTATATTAGTTTTGTACTACGGTAATAGGACATTCATGAGTGGTAGGATTTCATTTGACATTGATAGTTAGCTCTTGTGAACTAGCATGCTGAGTAAATGTCACCAGTCACTTAAGAAGTATGAAGGATGTGTAGTCAAGAATTATTTATTGCTGTCCTACCAAGCTGATTTATAAATATTTGAAACAGAAATCCCCTTTCAGATAGCCATTTTATCATCTATTTTTGGCAGAAAAGATGGAAGATTTTGGAAGTTAGCATTACAAAGTAGAATAGCTTGGGTTACGTCTCTGCAGCCACAGTCCCGTTTTATTTCTCACCAGTTGTGTTTGGTGGCTGGAAAAAGGTGGACATGGCCTCAGTTGCTCATGCATTGGACTATTGTGGGAAAGCAAACCCGTTGGACTATTGTGGGAAAGCAAACTGTGGGTTAGAAACTATCATTTGTCCATATTGTTGCCGAAAAGATGTGTGTGGAAGCAAAGTGATCAGCTCATATTGCACCCATCCAGCGTCAATCGTACCAGTTTCAAATATGCTTACAGGCTCTACTTAAAAGTTATTGACCTTTTAAAGACTTGGGTTATCCAAAATTCTGCTTACACACAAAGAAGCCACACCACTTGGGAGCAGGCCATTAAGGAGTGCAGCAAGTTATGTATCCAACTAAAGCTGTTACAAACCTCAAAAGTTTATCAGCTAAGCTAAGGAGACAAATTTGTACCCTTGGCAGTTATATTTTAAACTATAACAGCAGTTACTTCTCAAATCAGTCTTGGGGACACATCACACATTTTGCTGCGTTTATACTAAATGTATTGATAAGATGTCTGAGTTCTACTGAACTTGCTCCCAGGTAAGTGTGTATAGTATTGTAACCGAAAGCAACTGTTCAGTAAATCCGAAATGTTTCCTAGGAAGCACATTGCATTGCACTGAGTTGAGTTTGCTTCTTAGTCACTATGTTTCAAGCTGACCTGAAAATACATAAACTTTATTTATTTATTTATTTATTTATTTCCCTCTTAATCTTAGTGATTGGAACTAGCCCCTGCAAGAAGGCACTGCAGCCATCTTGCAAAATTGATCAGGCTCGTAGTTAGACAAGTCTTCTCCACAGTGTGAAATGGTCTTGGTTGCATGTAGTTATACAAATGTGTATCTGAAAATCTTATTTTGGTACAGAGGGGTGATCACCAGTAAAGGTGGGCCTGTCAGAGTGCAAATATTGCCAGGGCAAGAGAACTACCTTGCAATCTATGCCAATGGAATCCAGTCTCAAGCACTCGCTAGATGGTCATCATCATTCTCAGTTTCCAGTAAGTGCATGTTCAAGTGTTATTATTTTGCCAAGTGAGTTTGGAAAGTATCAGCATGGAAGAAACTGGCTGGCTCATTATTATTTTTTCTGTTGGTTTGATTTTCTATTTTTAAGAGTAGCAAACCACCGTGCTGCTCCTCTTGTGTGATGTGATAAAGAATTTCAGACAAACCTAATGTACAAAATCAGCAGGCATCAAATGATGCCTTGTTGAGTCAAGGTTTTTCTTCCAGGGAGCCTCCTAAATATTTTAGGCTGCCGTGAAAAATATGTGAAGCATATGCAACTGTCAAAACATTGGCTTTTGCTTTGGCTTGAAAAAACTGATGCCAGGAATAATGTACATATTATTCCTGGACAGTTATGCAACACATAACATGAATAATTACTTCAGAACTACCAAAGCAGTAAGTTCTACTCAATAGGCCGTAGGATGTGAGAGATCTTCATAAATGCACTCATTTACATTTGGTTCCTGATCTTTATTTGAGATGCTGCACTCTGCATGGTCATTCTCAGTCTCAGGGCTTTGGGCTTATTATATTTGCTCATGGGCCATTGAAAAGATAATACTTAGTTTACAGAGTCACCAGACTGTAAACTGAGAAACTGGTGCCCTGTTTGCAGTCCAGCTATGTTTCTGATGAAACTAGAAGTTGAAATATTTTAAGTAAATTAACATTCTGTTCTTGTCAGTCACTTGTTTCTCCCTTTCTCTCTCTCTCTCTCTCTCTTTATATATATTAGTTAACATTATTGGCTTCCATCAATAATGACTTACATCAAATAATCATCAATATAAAAACAAAGTAAAAAAACATTGGGGCATGCATCATCGGTATGATAAAAAGTATTCACAGTATAGGTAACTGGGGGAAATATTCTTGTCATCTGTAGGGTTTTCCATTTTACTTTCTGTCTGCCACTGCTCTGGAGTTAGTTTACTTTAATATTACGCAATCTCATTTTAGGCTGGAGCATAGGCAGGAAGACTCTTTGCATCTAAATGCCTTAAGCTATTGTACTAGCTCCTAGGAGTCTCCTTCTCAGTGAGATCTAGTGGCTTGAGGTGTTGACTTTTTGCAGTTTCTTTTATTAGGTAAAACTGAGCATGTACAACCTGTTTTACTACAATGTAATTTGACAGCAATGCAGTAAGCTTAATTTGTTTTTCAATGTGGTAACAGGACCCCAGAGTGCTGCACTTGAAGCTGTTGGGCGGCCAATTTCAACAGCACGCCCACCCACAGGTAAGATGTTTCTTTCAAAATATGTTCTTACCGATGAGGAATGGCCAAGAAATAAACTATTTTCTATCTATTCTATTATTATCATTCATATATATATATATATATATATATATATATATATATTGTGTGTGTGTGTGTGTGAGAGAGAGAGAGAGAGAGAGAGACCCAGAAGCACAGCACGCAGGGAGATTTGTTTGTACAGAAGGATTTTATGAATTTTCCAAGACCTGCAAGAGGTGTTCAGGTAGCAAGCTCATTCCAGGCACATGGAAAAGGAAAATAGCTGTTAGCAAATACCGTATTTTTTGCTCTATAAGACGCACTTTTTCCCTCCTAAAAAGTAAGGGGAAATGTGTGTGCGTTTTATGGAGTGAATGCAGGCTGCGCAGCTAAGCCAGAAGCCAGAACAGCGAGAGTGACGGGCTGCCCTTCTCCCTCCTCGGGGAAAAGCCTACAAGCACTGCACACACGCTCCTCGCGGCTTGTGAAAGGAAGAGCAGAGCAGAGCCTGGGATGCATACAGGCTCTGCTCAGTGCTCCCTTTAAAGAATATTTTTTTTCATGCACTCCCCCTCTAAAAACTAGGTGCGTCTTATGGTGAGGTGTGTCTTATGGAGCGAAAAATACGGTAATTTGTAAATTATTATTGGCAAAATGAACATATGTTATCTTATTTACTGGTAATCCCTTTAATGTGTGTGTGCGTGTGTGTGTGTGTGTAATTTTTTTTTTTTGAGTTTTCAGCATTATACAAAACAAAAGATAAGTCCAGATAACAATCTCTGAAACTTGTTATTATAACAGTTAACAGTGAGTCTATCTCTGTCTATATCAGAGATGGGGAGCCCGTGAGCTGTTGGATGTGGTTGGACTGCAGCTCCAGCCAGCATGGCAAAGTGATTAAGGAAGTCATAGTGCAATGGTATCTGATGGGCCACAGGTTTCTTATCCCTGGCCTATATACTCCACACTCTGTGTCTGTGGTCAGCTGCGTGTTTTTTAAAATGATTAAATAATAATGGTGAAATGAATCTTCAAAGTATGTTTTGAATGTCTGTGCTGAAGGGCCTTTCATAGCTCTATTACTAAGAGTACTTACAGGTATAGAATTCATGGTGTTTCCTACCTTCTAGGTAAACGGCCCAAGAAAACAGTTGAGAAAAAATCTGGGAACAAAGGTAGGTTACCATTTCACCATGTCCGATAAAACAAATCTCTCATGTTAATTTGCCTTTAAGTTAATCTAACTATCTTGGGTGTTCACAGACTGTAAAGCGGATATTGCTTTTCTGATTGATGGAAGCTACAATATTGGGCAGCGTAGATTTAATTTGCAGAAGAACTTTGTTGGGAAAGTAGCGGTGATGCTGGGAATTGGATCTGAAGGACCGCATGTGGGAGTTGTACAAGCCAGGTACTAGAAATATGTCCTATTTGGTACATCGCTCCTTCTTAGGTGCTATAATTTATAACAATGTGATTAGCGTGGGCATGATCTAACTAAAAAAGACATTATTACAGTTATGCATTTTCTGTTATAGTTTGAATCACATTTGAACTGCCTATCAATGCCATCTGTTTCCCTACACGTTAAATATTAAATGGCACCCATGGAGTATATTAGGAGTATATTAACAAGTAAATGAAAATAAATAGTAATAGTATAGAAAGTGATGTGTTGACACCAGTCTAGTGCAGCATTGTGATTACTGTGTTTAGCCCATTAGATCATGGTGATAAACCCACACTTGTATCACTCCCTAGCATTCGGTAGCCAAAGGCACATTTTCTCTGGATGTTCTTGTGATGCTCTTGGTTATTTGTACAGCAGGTGTGGGGAACATTTGCCTCTCCAGATGCTGCTAAACTACAGCTCCCATAATCTCCAGCAGGTGTGGCCAATGGCCATGGATGATGGGAGTTGTAGTTCAGCAACACATTAAGGGTCAAATGTTCCCCACACCTCCTATATACGCTTGTAGTCATCAATAGATTTAATCTATATATAGGTATATTAGGGTTATTAGAACACAAGTGGGAAAGCATGGCTAGCATGATAAGGGACAGAATAATAGCTATTCAGGGAAGAAAAACAGATGTGCATTTGCTAAAGCCCTGCCTCACATTACGCCTCACCCCCTCCTATCTCCCTTTAAGTTTCTTTGATACAACTCACTGTTTTGTGCACCCAGAATACTTTTTTTAAGATGACGTCTGAAGTTCCCACAGTGCCAGATTAGCAGCCAGATATTAAGCACCACAAGACTGTGGATATACAGGGCATGGATACCCTCCTTACCAACAATTCCCCCAAGCTTGATACACGGTTGGTTTCATTCAGCTTCTGAATAAACTGCACTTACGTTTGAACATTGGAAACAGAGGAAATGAGAGTGACCACCCACCACAGACATGCTAAAACATGGCTGTTTCTATATTGCGACGATCCCAAGCTTTAAGGTGGTATATTTGCTATTGACAGATCAGTTACCATCACACTTCCAAAGACTGGGAGTAAAGTTAAGGACAAAAGATCAGTGGTCCAATATAATGGTTTAAAATGCAGCAAAAAGCAGCTCTGTTGGTTCTTAGGGATTGTAGGAAGCAAGGTGCCTTATACCATCAGACTATTTGCCCATCTTTCTGCCTAGCATTTCCTACTTCTGAGTGGCAGTAGCTTTTCACAATCTCAAAAAAGGGTCTTTTCCATTACATAGGAACATTGGAAGCTGCCTTATATTGAGTCAGAGCATTGGTCCACCTAGCTCACTGACAGCCAGTTTATGCTGGCTGTCAGTGGCTTTCCAGGGCTTCAGACAAAGGACATTTCCAGGGCTACTTGGAGATGCCAGAGATTAAACCTGGAAACTTCCACAAGCAAGGTGGATGCACTGCGACTGAGCTATGTCCATCTCCTATTACCGGCAACTTGGCCCTTTTTAGTTGGAGATACCAGGGATCAAAGCTGCATGCAAAACGTCTCCCACTGTAGTCCTCACCCCAATTTTAAAAACAATACTTCAGTTTCTTTGGGATCCTTACATCTGGCCTTGTGTAATGGCAAGTTTCCAACGCTGTAACTTTTTTTGGAAATCACTTCTGGGAGAAAGGGGCTATGAATCCTTTTTTCCCCCCTCTAAAATTTGAACCATCTGTGAGATTAAGTAGTGGAGATTTTATTTCTGCCACTTCCTTCCTCCCTCCCTCTGTCTCTTTTACTAAAGTATCAACTCTGCTCTGTCAATCCACATTGATCGTTACTGTGCGAATGTAATCCAAAAACAAATGATTGTTAACAATATATGTAAAAGAAAAAGGACCAAAAACATCTGGAACAATTTACACTGCTTGTTACCAAGCTGATGATGAGTTACCCCATAAACATCTAAGTCACAAAAGGATTATTCAATTATATTTGTGGGCTGCACTAGCAGCACAAACATTTCATCCAAGAGAATTAGTGTCATCTATGCTCCAAAAATGAGCAATTCTTCTGAAAACTTTAGTAGAGCCAAGAAAAGCTTTTTGTGTTGAGTGGCTGACGGTGATGGAAAAACACATAGAAGAGATTAAGGCCGGCAGAGTTTAAACTGAAAATAGCACTCCTAGATTTAGTTAAATTGTATATCTGACATGCAGCCAGTGGATATGGTCACTTTGCTTGTGGTGGGAAAAATGCAGAACAAAAAAACCCAGAACAGGTGCTTGGAAACAGTTTATTGAAGTGAGTCCAATGTGTTTTGACTGTAAATCTCTCTCTTCCGGGGCAGCTGTGAAGACATCCATTTAAACAGTAATTCACAAGTAAGCACAAAAATATCTCCCATGGCAATAAAACATGATAATCTGCATCTTATTTTATCTTCATGTTTTTACAGTTTCTTCTGAAGGACACATATCCAAATGCATTGGGCAAATGAATGTAACAGAACCTGCAGAGGGGGGAATGAAAGCTGCTTTGGAAAGAGAGGATTTAGAGCAGGGACAATTGTGGAGGTGGGGGTGGCGGTTGGCAGCGTGTACTTAAGCCTGAGCATACCTGCTTTTTTCCACTCCATCACATCACAAGAAGAGAGTAATATGACTCTCACCAGACCCTTCCGCCCCTGCAGCAACCCAGCTGCTTTTTCCTGTAAGAGGTTCTATTTACCTGTTTACAAGAGAAAACTTGTGTTTGGAAACCCAAGGGGTAAAAAAATGTATTGAAGCATTTGTGTCAGGCAGGCAGAGGGTCAAGCATTTCTCTCTCTGTTCTTCCCTCCAAATAATCATCTGCTTACCTCTGTCAACAAAATTCTCTGATCTCCTTCCAGCTCCTGCAAGGTGGGGGTTTTGGGAATCAAGCTGATCATTCAGGCTTTTTGAGAGTGGACCTTAGATATGGTTGCTTCTGTTCATAGCTATCAAGTCAAGAAGCTCATGTCCCCAAAGAAGAGATATGCTACGGGTTTTGGTTGTGGGGCAGGGGTTGCTGGAGAGCTAGACACATCAGCCGCCTTTCAAACAAGAAGAAAAGCAGATATAGGAAGAGAAGCTTAAACATGCTGACTTGGAAAAAGGCTTGCTACACAGCCTACACAACTTCCAGCAGCTCAGAACTTCGTTCTGTGCAATCAGAATGCGTTTGGTATCCAAACACACCTAAAAATGTAAAAAAGAAAGAAAACAATTATATATTTTAAATTGTATTTAAAATCTAGATAAAGTTAAATGTGTGGTACAAGTTTATAAAATAAAAAATATGGAATATACGGCTCCATTTTCACAGACCTCAGTGACATTTTCCGTAATGCTGTTGTTTGCTCAGTTGTCTTTGTTTCAATGCTTTGGAAGAAAGACAAGAAGGTCTGAGGTCTATTTACATCCACTGGTAGAGCATGCAAATGTAGAAGATTCTGACTGGGCTTAAAAGAGTTGATTTTCTTCTAACATAAATTTGCAAGGCACAGAGAAAGGAGCAGGGTGGAGATGCAGAAGATGTGCTCAGATTTCCCATTACTTCCCACTGTGCCTATAACACACATGGGACAGAGGAGAAACTAGGACAACTATTAAGCACTTTTGAGATCCTTTACAAGCAGGCCCTACATGCAGCTAGATCAGGCCTGAAGTATTTTCACAAGTGATTTTATGGTTGCCACCCGATGCATTCTTACTGTAGAGTAATTGCCATTGAACCCAATGGGATTGATTGAGTTATTAATATATGTGTTGCTTAGAAAGTGAAAGAAAACTGTACATACCTTTTAATCAATGTGTGTTTCCGCCTCTAATTTACAAACCTGGAAAATGTCATCACTGATTAAGTGATGCTTGTGGAAATTGCCAAAGATTGTTCTGAGATAGTGTGCAGTTATTTATATTTGAGGACTGCAGCTATCTTTGTTAAGGAAGCAGTGGGTCTGAATCTGACTCTATATTGGAAAAGAAACTAACAGAAACCGATGTAGTAAAATCAGTTTTGAAAAGATTCATAGATTAAATAATGCCACTCAGACTCCAAAGCATTAATTTTAGCACTGTTACATTATGACCTTGTTCTATTTGTTTGTTTGTTTGTTTGTTTGTTTGTTTTTTAAATAGTGAGCATCCAAAAACAGAATTTTACCTGAAAAACTTCACTGCATCAAAAGATGTTTTATTTGCCATAAAAGAGATAGGATTCAAAGGAGGCAATTCCAATACAGGTAAGTACAAGCCCAGGCAGGCAAAAGATAAAAAATAGTATTTTCAAATAATGAAGTACTGTATTTGAGAGGAATTCAATGTAGCGCTAAGGAGATGGCTCTGTCAGCGCATTTCTGGTTGTCTGATGGAACAATCTCCCCCCTCCTCCCATGGAATGCCCATGAGACCCCCGAACGAATTTTGGAGGGCAGGAAGAGGAGAGAGAGGAAAGGCCCATTGTGTGAGCAGAAGTCATTGTGCAAGCTCCCACTAGTAGCACCATGCAGTTGAATCTGGCCCTTTATCTAAACTAAAGCCATTCAAGCTATTTGCACTTAGAAATGCAGCCTTCTGAAATAGCAACCAAAGTGATTGACAGCCTCGAACAACATATGCTAGATGAGGGGTGAGGGACCTCAGGCCTGGGGGCCAAATGATGGGAGTCCAACAACATCTGGAGAGCCACAGGTGCCTCACCCCCGATACAGAGAATCACTACTAAATCTTTTCTGGAACTGTTTCACACTTGTATCTATAATTCCTGTGTGTGATCCCTGCAGAAAAGCATAGGGCTGGATTCAGCTAACTTGTCCCACTAGCTCAAGGACTTCCGTGAGCACAGTGGAACTTTCCCCCTCTTTTTCTCCAACCCCCCACGACCCAAATTGGTGGGGAAGGCGGGAAAGAGATCCCTCAAAATTGCTTGTGGGGTGAAGAGAGGGGAAATCATTCATTCGGTCAAACAGAAATACGTGTGCTGATGGATCGTTTGCAAAAGCACAGTGTTGATAATTTGTCATTTAAAAATAATGTATTGATAACTCTCATGCCTCTTCTGCTATGATTTGGTAATACCAAAACATTTGTGACCCACCCCTGTCATCAAATTTCCTTTAAAAAAAAAAATTCACACTGTCTTTGATATATGGCTCTTAAAACTGAACACAGGTTGCAGTGGCCCTTTGTCTGAAAAGGGCTAGCCCGCCCCCCCCCCCCAGCATGTAGGATGGCTGCCTTACTGCCACATTGCTTGAAATTAGGTTTTACAGATTCTACAGCACAACTAGGAACGCTCTGATAATTTATGGTATGTCTCAATTATGCATCTTAAAGAACTATTTCTATTTACTGTTCTTAAGTTCCTGGTCTGTGAAGTCTATGTTTTAGACATCTAAACAGAATGAGTTGTCCTTTCAAAAGTAGCAAAAATTGACAATCTAAATCATTTTTCTTTTCTCTCCCCCTCCTGCTGCCTTATCAGGAAAAGCATTGAAACACACAGCACAAAGATTCTTTACTGCTGAAAATGGGGTACGCAAAGGCATTCCTAAAGTCATCGTGGTTTTCATAGATGGCTGGCCATCAGACAATCTGGAAGAAGCTGGAATAGTGGCCAGAGAATTTGGTATTAATGTATTCATTGTGTCCATTGCAAAGCCCACGCCTGAAGAGCTTGGGATGGTTCAAGACATTGGCTTTGTTGAGAAGGTGAGAAAAGGACTTCCTAAATTTCCCGCCTCTGGGTGGGGCTTCAGTAGATTTTGGACAAGATCCCCAACTGAAAAATTGACAGGTTGTAATCTACGCTTTTGCTAAGGTAGTGTTATAAAAGGAAGGCAATGTCAACTAAAAGCTCTTGAGAGTTGAGAAATTTAGGGTAAAGTTCAGGAGATGGTGCAGCTGTGCTCTAGAAATAACCATTAGTCATCACTCATGCTACAGGGATCGTATACATAAGAAACATTCTACACAGCAATCTCAGTAACAATAGGTAAGCTTGCTAGGGGAAGGAAAGCATTTTCCCAACTAGTAAATATTTTGGGCTATATCCAACTCAGAGTAGACTCATTGAAATGGATGAGCCTAAGCTAGTTATGCCTATTAATTTGAATGACTTTGCTCTAAGTAGAATTTAAATTGGATACAGCCTTGATTTTGCTTGCCGGTGTAGCATCACTAGGTTGGGCATACTTGTGTCTCTAGTGAATGAAGGCAGGAGTAGCTTTTATAGGAAATAGTCTGGTCCCTCTTCAGTTTTTTGCCTCAATATCACATTCTCCTTTGGCTTCTCTTACTCTTTCATCTTGGCTTAGCAATTTTATTCTTCTGTTATTCCACTCTTTTTACTGTTCTTTCTCAGCATAAATACACACACACACGCACACAATGATTAGAATCCATGGACTCGCTTTTGAGAGGGGGACAAGAGCAGCTCGCCCAGGCCGCCAGGGTTTGCTGCTCATCTACAATTGTTTTCTTTCCTTGTTGGGGCAAAGCAGTGGACGCTTCCCCCGCCACAACCAGTCTAGGGAGCATTGGATGGTCCTCCATAATGGTGATCACAGTACACTGAGATCTACCACCCCACAGGCTTTAATCAGCCCTTACGAAGACAGCATCAGCTGGGGTGGATTCTTGGAGACAAGTCCGGTCAGCACTAGTAAAGGTACTGACCATTCCCTCCCCACAATCTGCATTTACCAGGCAATGTGGAGGGGCTTTCTTAAATGGGCTGGGCACAAGCAAGGTTCAGTGGAAACCACATCCATCCCTGACTTATTAGTATTCCTACAGGAAGGTCCTTGACAAAGGTTCAAACCTAATATCAAAAAAACCCCCAAGCAGTGGCCATTTCTTCTACTCTGGCATGGCTGGATAGCCCTGCTCTGACCACTCACCCACTAGCAAACCACTTCCTCCGTTATACTCCAGTTGTCCATCATTTTCCTTTCTGGGATCTTCACACGGTGTTCTCAGCTCTCCAATGTCCAACTTTTGAGCCACTGAAACAAGTACTGTTGAAGATTCTCTCTTTTAAAGTCCTGTTCCTGGTGGCCATCACCTCAGCCCAGAGAATCTCTGAGATCAATGTCCTGTCGGTGACAATGTTAGAAATATGTAGAGCAGCAACCTGAATGTCCCTGAGCACATTCACCAGGCACCTTTGCCTCCTCTGAAATGGCATTTGGCAGGGGGCGGGCGGCAGCAGGCTCTCCCATACAGTTGGGATCCACCCTAGCTGGGTAAGCTTTTGTACATCCCAACCCAGTGATGCTACACTGACAAACAGAATAGTACCATAGTACCTACCTGAAGGGTAGATTTGCTTGTTCAGTGTAGCAACACTGGGGCCACACCCTGCAACACCTTTTCCCATCTCTGTTTGCACACTTGGCTTTCAGGTAATGGTTTGTTGTTGGAAATAGGTTAACAATATCCTGAGCTTCAGTTCCCCACTGTTCATGCTCAGTGAGTATGCCGAACTGAAGAGGGGACAGACTATTTTTTGTAAAAGCTCCTCCTCAGTGATACAACACTGGGCAAGCAAATCTACCTTTCAGGTAGGTACAATGGTTATTTCTGCTGAAGTATAGGAAAATATGCCCTTTTTAAAATAGACAGTCTCAAGGGAACATATAAGCACCGTGCATCAAAAACAAACATTTAATGCAGTACCTCCCCCCACCAAAAGAATACGTCGAAAGGGTGTAGATAAGTAGCTAACATCCATTTATTCAGTAGAAGAGCCAAAATCCATAGCTTTTCTGTTTTGTTTTTTAAACAGGCTGTTTGTCAAAATAATGGCTTCTTCTCCTACAACATACCTACTTGGTTTGGTACTACAAAATATGTGAAGCCACTTGTTCAAAAACTCTGTGCTCATGAACAAATGTTGTGCAGCAAGACATGCTACAACTCAGTCAACATAGCTTTCCTGATAGATGGCTCCAGCAGCGTTGGAGATAGCAACTTCCGCCTCATGCTTGAATTTATCAGCAATGTTGCCAAATCATTTGAGATCACAGATATTGGTGCCAAAATTGCAGCAGTTCAGTTCACCTACGACCAGCGCACTGAGTTCAGCTTTACAGACTACGTCACAAAAGAGAGGGTTCTTTCTGCCGTCCGAGGAATCCGTTACATGAGTGGTGGCACAGCTACTGGAGAGGCCATTACCTATACAACCAGAAATGTTTTTGGACCTGTGAGAGATGGGGCCAACAAAAATTTCCTGGTGATTTTGACTGATGGCCAGTCTTATGATGATGTCCGAGGACCCGCTGTTTCTGCTCACAAAGCAGGTAAAATGATTGTCCCTGTCTGTGCTCATACATGTTACGTCTGGTGTGGTGAGTGTGGCTGCTTTTGAAGCTAATGATCTGAACAGCTGTGAAAGATAATTCATAGTTGTTCATTGCTATGTGTATTAGAACTCATTAGGTGGTGTCTGACTAGGTCATACTTGGTGGACTGAAGCTGCCTTGATTAACAACTCTACAGATGTCAGTGGGTCTACTCCGACTATGATTTAGTCAGACACCATCCATTACCAACCTGAAGGAGCGTCTCCACCCCCATCGTTCTGCCCGGACACTGAGGTCCAGCGCCGAGGGCCTTCTGGCGGTTCCCTCATTGAGAGAAGCAAAGCTACAGGGAACCAGGCAGAGGGCCTTCTCGGTAGTGGCGCCTGCCCTGTGGAACGCCCTCCCATCAGATGTCAAAGCGATAAATAACTACCTGACATTCAGAAGACATCTTAAGGCAGCTCTGTTCAGGGAAGTTTTTAATCTGTGATATTTTAGTGTATTTTTGGTTCCTATGGAAGCCGCCCAGAGTGGCTGGGGAAACCCAGCCAGATGGGCGGGGTACAAATAAATTATTATTATTATTATTATTATTATTATTATTTTATATTACTTTGGGATACCCATCCTGGGTTTAACAGAGATTCCCACTATGTTCTGGACCAACTTGCTTCATTACATGTTGTGACACAACAGTCATAAGGGGTTGTATCCAAAGCAGCACTAAGTCATGGTCCCGTTGGCAGATTTCTGCTTGCACAATGGAACTTTTGCCCTCTCCTCCTCCTGTGCTCCCTAAGTATGTTCTCGGTGTCCCTCAACCCTCGAGAGCAGATATGGGGAAGGTGTGGGGCACATGCAGGGGCAGGAGAATGAGCAAAGACTCAGTGTACAAGCAGAAATCTTTGCACTAAAGGGACATGTTGTTTGGATACTACCCATAGACTAATCAAGAACCCGAAATACATATTGTGTGTGCTATGGGATCATTCTGCAAGCCATCTTACAAAACCAATCTCTGTATTCCTGTGAAATTGAAGCAGCACTAACACGCAGCAATGGGCAGGTCCTGTAACCTCTTTATAGCTACTAAATAGGATAATGACACAGGCCTCACTTTTTAATTTTTATTTAAGGAAGACTCAATAAACCATTGCCATGTCTGCTTGAGGCTTAAACCAGCCTTTCTTTTTTGCAGGTATTACCACCTTCTCCATTGGCATTGCTTGGGCACCACTGGAAGACTTAAAAGATATGGCATCTGAACCAAGGGAGACACACACCTTTTTCACAAGAGAGTTTATGGGACTGGAGCAGCTTGTTCCTGATGTTGTTAGAGGCATTTGCAGAGATTTCTTGGACTCCAAACAGTAAATGGAAGGCTGCAGGAGGTGACTCTAAATCACGTCAGGAATGCCAAGGAGGTCTCTCTAGGGTATAGATGTTCTGTTATTCTAGCACACAAAGGGCTACTCTTCTGCTTTCTTTAGGCAGATCTTGTACGGAAGTCAGTGGAAGTTTTGTTTGAATAAACAGTAAGCGGAGAAGTTAGCCCAAAGCTGCCATTACATATGTATATTTAATATTTCTCAGTTAAAGTTTAAAGTGATGCAGATCTTATAGTTAAGGTTACTTGATATTCATGTTATGTATATAGAGAAAATACACAGCTGCTCCTGGCATTAAATGCTGAATATAATCTCAGATACATTCTATCAAGTGTAAAAAAGATTGCTTTAGAATACTATCAACTGTGGTGAAAGGAATATTTTGCTGAGTACATAGCTATCAGCGCTACATTTGCATAGCACAGACTAGTGCTTAGAACGTCTTGTATGCATCCTGATAGACAGTTCATGTACAGCAATTAGTTTCTTAAAAAACTATTTGACTACTCCAAAGCACAAATAAAAGCTGTTTAAAATCTGGCTAAGTTTGGATTTAAAACAAAACAAAAACAACATATACACACAAACCTTGGTCATGTGCATCTCCAAAGATTTGGTACTGTATGAATAATTACTTGCTTAAAAAAAATAAAAAGCATTGAGTTCTCACTTCCTTAATTGCCTGGAATGCAATGAAAGTATTAAGAAGAAGAAAAATGTTTTAAGGGGCAACTTTCAGCTTTTATCTGAATTAATTCAATTGTTGTCAGTGGGACTGAATTCATTTAAATCCAGTTATACCAGATTAAAAGACCCATGAATTGGGCTGTAAACTGCCTACCCACCATCAACTGCAGAACCCTTTGCCCCGCAACAAGTTGTTTTGTTTGTAAACATTATAAGCAATTATGAAAGGTACAGAAGGGATCATATTTAACTGGCTTTTAGTCATAATTTATGATTGTCAATATATTACATAAATATAAGTGGCAACAATGCCTAGTATTTTTCTACTTTATTACCTAGGTATTTCAACACAGGTGTTGTTGTTTTTAGTATGTGGGAGGGGAAAATATGCACTTTTCTCAGATTACTGTTTTATTCCCAGCTTTAAAACTGTTTGCTATGGAAAATACACATACCTTACATGACAGCTGTTCTCCACACTATGGTTTGTTTGTTTTTTTATAAGACTCCCAATAGTATGCTATAATTCAATAAAGCAATAACAAAGAATGCAGCTGTTTGTATCATTAACTGTGGAATTATCACAAGAAAACAAAAATAATTATTGTATACTGTTTGGGGAGATGATGAATTGTAGCTAGTGGTATAATGTAAGGCAAGGGTATGTCATCAATCTCAACCTACCCCATGGTAACTGTTTGCAGAGGGTACGGTGGTGGAATCGTGTGCTGCGTCTGAATGGTTCAGGTGATGAGGTGAGAGCAGGCATGAGCCTTGCTTCTAAAACTGAACTCCTTTGTCAGGAGGGTCACCTTTATATTATTTCAGATAAAATAATGCCACTTACATCTTATATGTTGAAGCAACCTACTTTCCTACTGCTAACGTCTCGTTTTTAAATATTCCCTTATTCACCAATTAGTAGACAAGGGCTGCCTTCAGCTATAGGACAAATGTACCAGAAGTCTTCCAATTTAAAAGCCAAACAAATATATTGGGTGAAATCCAGCATTGTGTGAGTGAAATTCCATTTGCACAATGGGGCTTCTTCTTCCTGTCCTCCTGTAAAGTCCCCTAACTGCTTGGGTACATGGAAGGCTGCAGGAGAGGATGCCCATTGCGTGAGCAGAAGTACATCCAAACAGCATTGGCTGCCCCCATTAATTTTGTTGAAACTTATTTATGACATCAGATAGGTTTATTAGTGAGTTAGATGTTAAATACGTGAATATTTGCTTTAAGGGTTACTTTAAAGAGGAATAAATTTCCTTGCACTCATTCTCTTCCTTTTTGGAAGCCAATAGCCAGTTGCTGTTATCTTCTCCCCACTTAATACATTCACTTTACAGAGGACTTGATCCAAAGTCTTCATCTCGTCAGGAATTCACTGCTACTTATAGACACCTGACAGTCTGCCTTCAGCTCTTCTAGAGGACTGCTGCTGAAGTCTTCCTCTTCCTACAGACCAACTCAGCTTCTGTCTCAGCCCTGGTGTCTTCACTTCCTCCTGACAGCCACTGCCTGCTGCCACAAACCAATGAGTTGAAATAGAGTGTCCACTTTAGGACCTATCACAGCCTAACTTTTTTATTCCATGTTTGTATATAAAAGCAGATCTCGAATGTTCACTGACACAATAGAAAACCTCACATGGTATAGTCACCTATTTAGTAACTTTACATTTTTCTTGGCAGACTGATACCTATATATTGTATATTATTACTTCTAAATGACACCTGGGGGATGAAACCTGCCAACCTCATTTAGTTAACTATTCACAAACGGAGCAGTTTTCACATATTAATACTATGCACATGTAACTTTTACTGTTTCTCCACACTGCAAGTTTGTAAAAGCTCAGCCTGTGGCATTTGAGGCAGAATTCATCTTCCAAACCATCTCAGCTTTTTAAAAGCAAGTTTCCATAGTTGTGAACATATGTAATTGAAATCTGAGAAGGCAGAGGAGGTGCAAGAATAGGATTTCTTAGTGCTTGGCAGCGGTCCCTGTAGGTCATCCTCGTTCCCCACGTTTAGCAAAACCAAAAATAAACAAAAAAGAAATAGTGCACACTGGTTCAATTTGCACAGCTCAGAGACTTTAGCTCTTCTTAGTGCAGAAGTGTACTTCTTAGTGCAAATCACACACAACTCAGCCAACCATCTTATTAGATTCCACAAAAGAGAAAAACCCAAGGAAGCAAATGACACTCTTAAAAAGCATTTTAGCAGTTGAGGAAAGTTCCAAGCCTCTAAACGGTTTGTGAGAACAGAAGGTACAGTATCAAACTTTATTTCGGTCACAGACCAGCATAAGATAAAAAATACAGATAAACTGAACACACGAGACTTAAAACAGGTAAGGGATAAAAAGTAGTAATTAAAAGGTGATTTTATTGTACATACTTAAAAAGACAGAAACAAGGACAAATGGTTAAAAGTGACTGAGGGAGTGTGAAGGAGGACAGGTCTTGCATTTTGGGCCTAGTTTGTAGCACAAACCATCCTTTGACGAATATCCACCATGGCAGCACAGAATCTAGCAACTGAGTATGTAACGTCTGGGATTTCATCTTGAAGTAGCAGAGAGGTATAAAGTTGTTCTGTGCAACCTGAGAATTTTTGTAGTATAGGCAAGATGAACCTGGCTTGTATAGCATTGGCAGTGAGAAGCATTGGACTATGGAGCTACAACTAAAACTAAGCTGGAAATGCTTTATGAACAGTTTGCCCATGTTCAGTTTAGTAAAACATTATGTCTGAGGATTGGGGAGAATCTATGGGAAAGTCATACCAGTGCTCCATGGCTCTATTTCCTCCACTGGAACCTTAGCTGCTGCTGAGCCATAAGACCAACATTAAAGAGGCCACAGCTGTCCACAGAAACAATTCAGGGGTAGGAAGGTCTATAGTGTGTAACCAGAGATTGTTCAACTTGACTATTTGCAGTCTTTCTACAACTGAGCCCCGCACATCATTATGTGGTACTGAAGAGAAGCAACAAGAAACAATGGTGGACTGTGCCTGTTGGTGATCTTCTGTATTGTATGGAATTAAGCATTTCAGAACTAACTTCTAACAAATACTAGGACGATACATATATAAACTTAATATGTGTATGCATTTGTGTGTCTTCAACAGGAAGGATAGTGGTATCTACGTTCCCCATTTTTAATACAATTTCAAAGAAAAGCAGTTTGTTTGGCAATGTTTATTAAAGAGTCACATTTCATTTAAGCCTTAGAATGCAGCACTCCGGAAAAGCTGCCAGGAACAATGTTTGACTTAAGAAAAGGCAATTATGAAACTAATTCCAATATAATTAATTCCAATATAATAAAATAAAAACCACTCTTGCTATTAGTTAATGCTTTAAATTGGTGGAAAAAACCAAGAGTGCAAATCAGCAGAAGAGTTTTCAAAAACCTCTACACACAGACACATTTTGAAACCACACTTTGAGCTCCATGGTCAAAGGTGGGGTTTCCTTTTTTATTTACAGTATAAATTTATTTTTATTTTTTTAATAATTTTTATTAACTGGCCAATCACATCAAATTAAATCATATCACATAAATTCCAAATTACATAGCCGAATTTTAATTTTGTTGGGGGGATCCATATTTCAAGATCCGAAGGGGAATTCTGATCATCTTCTTGCTGCTGAGTTAATGTCCAAATCAGTCCAAACAGAGTTCATAATTCTATCCCATCTTATCTTGTTGTTTCCACATCACATCTTGTTCATATATTTTCTCTTTTTTCTTTATGATCTCTTCTGATAGTCTCCTTAAGCCGATAAACACCAATAGTAATAATAGTCTTGTGTGAATTTTCCGTTCTTCCAATCCTCAAATCGAGATGGTTTCCATATATCATCTCCTTCATAGATAACATCACTCTTTCCATCATAGTCTCGTAAAACTGTCGCTCTTAAGTCCCACTGAGGAGTTTAACCCACAATATATAAACAGCTCTATTTCTCTCTTTCTCCTCCCAGACTCAAGACCTCCGACAGAGCTTCCCAATATGGCGACGGCATTTTTAACAGCGTCATTTCAAAGCTCTTACACATTCCATGCTCTTCTTTAAACGTGCTTTGGTTTGAAAGTTTATCTCCACACAGCCTTAAATCCACAGCTTAAGTCCTTAAAATGACATTTCTGACTCGTGCGGGGAGGGGATTCTTGTTTAATCACATAAGAAGGGAAAGTTTTTTCCCCTCCCCCATCAGTCATTTGCCGTACCTTGTCTTGCCGTGTCTTCTCGTGTTTTATTCTTATCTTGTTTTGTCAGAGATCTCTTCTGTTAGCAGTCTTTACTCCCCCTTCTTTCTTGAAATATGTGCATTCCTTTCATCCAAATTGTTTCTTTTGAAGTTCTTGCAGCTAGTGGCGTGAATCAGGGACGGCGTCCAGGAGTGCCGAAATCCCACAGGAGGGCTTTGTGCCTAGTGCCCCCATCCCCACAAATTCGGGGGTGGTATAGGGCACAGCAGGCAAGGGTCGTCCCCCCCACAATCCTGGCGGGGTTAAGGAGGCTAATTACCCCCATCATAGCCTCCAAATTACCTCGTGTGGGTCGGAGAGATGTTATTGTCAGCAATCTTCCAATGCGCCCCCTAGTGGCCCCTTATTTACAGTATAAATTTAATGCATCAGGATTGCAAACAATGGTGCTGCTTTTTCTCTAATCTGGTTCTATGCAATAGATGCTTACATTACTTTGTCAAGGGTACATTACCATCTTGTTTTGCTCCAGTTCAATCTGAGAAATACATTCTCTCTGCTAATCTAATTGTAAAACATGGAAACACAAGATACCACCCATTATAAGAACATTTTCCAATGATGTGCTTAGCAACTAATTCAAGAAACATGTTGCCACCCATTCTTAGTTTGTATTGTGCCGATTTTCTCTTTAAAGAATGGGTCCATTTGTAGAAGCAATTTATGGAAGAAAGACATGTTACAAGGTTAAATGAATGGCACACAAAGGTTCTATGAACTGCTTTGCCATGAACAGTTACAGAAACAATCATCTTATGATTATAATTTTTGGGGCGGAATAGGCATGGAAAAACCACTCAAAATCTGTGTTTTAAGAATCTAGTCTGTCATTAAATGGAAAGTTTTACACTCAAAAGTGTGCTACTTAGTATCATCTACCTTTTAGAGTAAAGGCACAATGATTTCATTAATTGTAGATGATAAAGAATAAACACAAGATTGCTTTAAGATTGTAAAATCAAATATCTAAAACTGTAATCCTAGTCGTCTGCCTCAGTGAACTCAGTGGGGCTTACTTCTGAGCAGGCATGTGAAGAATTGAACCGATTTGCTTTCAAATTTGACTCTAATGCCATTGCTTGACAATATTCTCATTTAAAAAAATACAAGCTGCCCTGCCATTGTGTTTCCCATTTTTAAAATACAAATCACTATTTGTTCTTGAAACTGGTTCTTATAAGGGAGTGGCACAGTTGAAACTGTTGATAAATATTACAAGTCTTTAAAGCAATGCAGTTTATTAAAATGTGCAAAGCGATAGTTTTGTTAAAATTTAAACCTTCCTTTCCTAATTACTTGGAGAATAAAACGACACTTAAAACTCTGCAACACAAAATATACCCAACAGTAACATACAGGTACACCATTTAGTATTTATTATATGCATTTTATATACATTATTTTTTTAAACAGCTGTACTTTTGCTATGTTGTACAATCTTAAAAATTTGCTGATTCATAGTTTGTAAAACAGAAAACTTACAAAACTCATCAAAACTTGCAAACTGATCAGAAAGATTTTTGTGGAAGACTAGAAAAAATACTTTATTGTCTTAATCATGCAGTTACACAAACAAAATCTTTTTGTTACACCATAAACTGAAGCACATCCGAAAAAAACAAATCAAAGCAGAGAATAACTATTCCAAACACAGCCAATTTCTGACTCTTGATTCAACTACTTTTGCATTCTATTTGAACCGCAAATAAAACATTTTCACTCCAAAAGTTCTGAAATGACTTCCTGGAATCAACTTTACTCCAGACACTTAACTGGAAAAAGTCTGTCTAACTTTTAAAACTATTACATGTCCCATTTTTAATCTATTTTAGACTGTTCGAAGAGTGCCATAATAGATATACAGGGCCCCTTGATACGCTACATAAAAAGAATATAAAGACCAACAAAAATGAAATAAATAATAGGCCATTAGCCAGATGGGTAATCCTTGATAAATAATCTCGTAAATACAGTTAAGATGTACAAAATATCACATAGTGATAGGATGCCAAGATTAATTTTAAAAGTTCATTGGGAGGGCTGGGGGTACTTAGTTCCTTTGTGTTTCGCTTACACAATTCTTTACAGTCCTTTAGGAAGCCAGTTATGCAATGATGATGAATTAGCATCCTTATGAAAGGACTTAGTTGAGCTTCATTAGATAACAAAGGAAACGGTATTGTTACAGGGCAGCGGGCCAGCAAGATCTCTGGGGTTTCGGGTCCTATAATGCAGAAAAAACATCATCCATACAATCTTGAGCACTGTTGTGACAGGCTAAATATATAAAAGACATATAAAAACTAGACTTTTATCCAAATATTTTGTGCAACTAATGCTAAATATTTTAAGTTAATTCCTTTTTCTTTAAAGCAAAATAAAAGTTTAAAAGGGGAATCTGTGGCATTTGACTGATAAGTGAAGATACTAAGAGATGCAAAGAAAGCTACTCTTGGAGCTCACTCCCCCAACAAGAGCACCACATTCCTAACCCTAAGGCAGCACACAGAGTCCAAAATAAAAGTCTTTAATAAGATCTGACTCCACGTTCGTTTAAAGACACACCTAAATAACAGACAAACGCTCAGTCCATATCCAGTCAAGGCTACAAATACTGGTTTGCTTTTTTTTTTCCTTTCAAAAATACAGTAATTACAGTTAAATGAATCAGCCCAGCGTTATTCACGAGATCGTGATTTGACCAATTTAAATCTGCCCCAAACACACAGTCTCTGCTGAGGCTGGTCACATGTAGTGTCTCATCAGTAACCGTCTCAGTGATGGCAGTGATGCATTCCCTCTTTTCGTCCAGGCAAACCTGCTACATGAGATGCAGGTTTGCTTTGTTATGTCACACAAATACTTTGGCAAGGGCATCGGCTCCTGCACTGGCAATATATGCTTTCGATGGATGAAAAGCTACGTCATAAATGGATTCATCCAGCTTTTTCCTATGGGCTGTTATTTCTTGCACACACGTTTTGCTGTCCAAATTCCACAACCTAATAGAGCAGTCATGACCTGAATGAAGAGAAAAACAAGGGTCAGGATTTCAGACATAGCTAAATACACAATACAACAAGATCCGCTAGCAATACAGGAGACATTGCTGATAACAACAACAACAACAATTTATTTATACCCCGCCCATCTGGCTGGGTTTCCCCAGCCACTCTGGGCGGCTTCCAACAGAATATTAAAATACAATAGACTTACTTCCAGACATCAAGTAGATTCCATTAGGGTCCACAGCTAAACTTGTGACAGCGTCCAAGTGAGCAACCATAGAATGGATCATTTTACCTAACAGCAATTAAAGAACATGTAACAGTTACCAAGGATTCAACCTTAAGAAACAAAAATACTGCATTGTTGGATCAGAACAGGTTTCCATCCAGCTCAGCATTCTGTTTCCAATGGTGGCCTGCTAGGTGCTTCAAGGAAGGTCACAGAAAGGCATAAACATTTGCCCTTAAATCAGTAACAGTTTTAAAACGATTATGTTAAAGGGATGGCATATGACTTTTAGAGTCTTCATTATCATAGTAATTTTGTTTCTGATTGCCAATTCTTTATGAATCCCACTTGAAGGCAAGTTGACACACTCGATTGAGAAGGTTAAACAGCTATTAATAGATTTGCAAAAAGCAAGAACAAACATAGGAAACACCAAGCCAATAACTTATTGAAAATAATTCCCAGTCACTGAAGCTGCACAAAGTACAGAATCCAGGAGGGCTAGAACAGAATAATGGAGACAGGGATATGCTTCTCAATTTGGGGCAACAGACTAATCCCATCTGCAGCTCCTATTTCCTGATGCCAATTCTAGCTCCAGCTATTTCCCCGCTACAGCAGTGAAAGATAAAATACTTTTAACTTCAATCTTAAAGGAATAAACATAGGCTTGCCATCCCCACCATCCCCCCGCTGCACCTCAGCCACTGTCTTGAGCTGCTGTGATCACAACATTCCAGTGGAGGATTTGGGAAACTGGGGATTAGGTGGGGAAGGCTGAAAGAAGACCCAAATGTCCCAGACTAAAGGAGGGATGACTGACAGAGAGGAGAATCTATAGAACAAGCAGGAGCATAAGAAAAGTATCAGAGGAATTGGCAGGATGCTGACGAAAAGGAAGAAGGGCATTTTCATTTCCTTACCCGTTTTATTGTCAAAAAACTTGATGTGTCTATCTTCATGAGCTGTTATTGTTACAGGGAGTGTTGGGTGACTTACTACCCTGTTAATGTGATTGTTTGATTGTAAACCTGAGAACACAATAGAGATGACAATCAGAGGAGGAAGGAATCACAATGAATTCAGTTAACATGTTTGGTGCATATCTATCTATCTATCTATCTATCTATCTATCTAATCTCCACAAGTTATCCCTGTCACTCTAGCTTCTTATGGGAGTTTGCATGTATGTCAAAGGATGGATTCGAAGACAAAACTGGCTCCAATTCAGGAAAAGTGGGGGCTGGGTTGTTGCTATGAGAACGAGCAACAGCAAGCCTCAGGCTCTCGTGTTCCCCTCCTTTGCACACAATCGGAAGAGACTGGACTCTTCCGCTTATAGCAAGACAAAAGATGCCAAATGATGGTTTGCCAAGAAACTAGAAGTGGAAGCTTTTCATCTCCCCCACCCCAGAAAGAAATGGGAGGAAAGAAAATTTGAGCCAGAGGACATACCACGACTATCCCTACCCATTGTCAGTGGAGTTTTGTGGAGTAGTTGAGCTGCCGCCACCACATCTGCAGTTCAGTCATTTATGGCGAAGCAAAAGGTGGGAGGGCAGGACGATTGAGCCTGATCCCTGCAGAAGCTTCAGGCTGGAGCAGCGGTCAAGTTTCAAGTGAAACAATAATGGCTCAGTCCCCCTCTCTCAGAATGCCCCATTTCTGCTAAACTCCACTGGCCTTGGAACCCCTCCTCTATGTACAGCAGAAGACCAGCGAGAGAGATGAGTAGAGGGACGCCTCTGCTCCATCTAAACCATCCTCACCCACACAGACCAGTGTATATGATGGTTTGATTGTTTTGCAACTGAACTACTATTACTCTGACACAGAACTTCTAATAAACCATGCTTGCCAACGCTTGCTTTAATCAAACTGATTATGGCCCTAGTTTTGGGGCGCTCATGTACTATTTTAGCAAAGATTTCTGGGGTATGGGCAATGAAGAAAAAGTGGATGAGCAGATGTGTAACACTGGCACTTGTACTACTTGAAATGAACATTTTAAGAAGCAGCTTTCATTAGGCATCTCCTTACTTGAAGAGGTCTGGGTGAACATGTCAGCAAAAAGACATCAATGACTTTTTATCTGGCAAGTGAAATGTGGTTTTTTAAAAAATCTTGTTTGTCCTCGCCATTCTTCTTTGAAGCAGTTCATCCTAATTCTTCCATTTTACACATGGGGACTTGCTGATGGTAACTTTCAAGACCTCCCAGTAAGTTCACACAGTTGAGGCAGGATTTAAAACAAAGCTTCCCAGAACCAAATTCAACACCACCAGAGGAACTTAAAAATATTCCTGTTTACCAGGCATTTGATGGCAGAAAGATAGTGTTCCTGGCAACTGTGAAATTATTAGTTGTGAGGGTATGTGAATGTTCATACATTTTCAGAAGTTCTGAGATGCTTTCACATGTTTTGAATATGTTTTTAGATTATTTTTAATTGAAATGTTTACAGTCACCCTGGGCTCCTTTGAAAGGAAGGGAAGGGTAGAAATTTAACAAATAATACGGTGGCAAGCAAATATCTGGTAAGAACAAAAACTGTGGCATCACTGAACTACTTCAGCTGAACCTCCCCAGGATTTCTGTACACATATTTCACTGATGTAAAATATCCATTTGAAGAAAAATATTTTCCTATTTTTATATTACACCTTGGCCTTGTAAGATAAAGTCCCAGCTGCAAAAGTGATAAAAAGAGCAGTAAAGAACCTCTTTTGCTTACCAGAATCAGTCTGTGATGAAAGCATTACCAGTGCCTGGGATGTTTCCAAATCATAGATGACGGTGTTGCCAGTGCTAAATGATGTCACCATATGAGCAGGATCACAACCTATAAAGTCAACTGATGTGGGTACTCCATACTCTGGAGCCGAAAGAAAAGAATGAACAATGAATCTGTTAAGAGAAATACTTCTACATACAATTTAAGTTTCTAAGATAATTAATTTACTCAAAGATAAATATAATAATTAAAGTCAATGTACTGCTCTTTTTTTAAAAAAAAAAAACAACTTCATACACCAAGCTATATTTATTTTAAAGCAATTTATGTTGCTTCCAAGTATAACTGCCATCCGAAATAAAATGGCTTGGATTCAGGGATCATAATGTGATTTTATTGGTTTATTTGTTGTTAGCCAGCCAGAGCAATAGAAAATACAATGAAAGGAAATTATTTAGATTTTTCAATAAACAAACAAACCATTAAAAAAAACAGACAAAAACCAAAAGGACTTGGAGTTAAAGGAAACACAGGTGTCTAGACTATTATCATTACCCGCTGTTATGAACTTTAGATTTCATAGAATCATAGAATCATAGAGTTGGAAGAGACCACAAGGGCCATCGAGTCCAACCCCCTGCCAAGCAGGAAACACCATCAGAGCACTCCTGACATATGGTTGTCAAGCCTCTGCTTAAAGACCTCCAAAGAAGGAGACTCCACCACACTCCTTGGCAGCAAATTCCACTGTCAAACAGCTCTTACTGTCAGGAAGTTCTTCCTAATGTTTAGGTGGAATCTTCTTTCTTGTAGTTTGGATCCATTGCTCCGTGTCCGCTTCTCTGGAGCAGCAGAAAACAACCTTTCTCCCTCCTCTATGTGACATCCTTTTATATATTTGAACATGGCTATCATATCACCCCTTAACCTCCTCTTCTCCAGGCTAAACATGCCCAGCTCTCTTAGCCGTTCCTCATAAGGCATCGTTTCCAGGCCTTTGACCATTTTGGTTGCCCTCCTCTGGACACGTTCCAGTTTGTCAGTGTCCTTCTTGAACTGTGGTGCCCAGTGATTTGCTTCTAGAAATACTGTTTCTTGGCTGTGTGTGTGTGTGTGTGTGTGTGTGTGTGTGTGTGTGTGTGTGTGTGTATGTTTACAAAAATATTTTCTTTTAAACTTAACCTTTGTTAACAGATAGAAAACCTCACAGCTCACCTCTATTTCCATTGTAAGTGCAAATGCAGGGCACTTTTTCCGGTGGATTCCATAATCTAATACTGCCATCTGCTGAGCAAGATAGTAAGTGATTCTTTATACCGCTATAAGCAAGACCCCAGACCGCATCCGTGTGAGCAATTAATGTGCCAGCTAGAACGTTTGGCTCTTTAGAAAAAAAAAAGAAAAACAAAATTAATTAGTCAATCTTTTGAGTATTTCTAACCAGCATCCCAAAAGATGTATGGGTTCTTATAATGCAAATCTGTGTGGATAATCTATCAATTTGTTGTGAGATTCCAAATTATATAGTCATAATAACTGATCTTATTTCTTCTCTCCACAGATGGCTTCAGGAAGCAGCACTGGATGAGTGCTACTCTGGTCCTACCTAGGCTTTTGAGCTATGGGATGCCACAGGGCACCAAACTGTCTCCAATGCTATTTAACTCCAATGGGAGTGGTCACTGGAGCAAAGTGTCATCAGTATGCTGATGATACCGAACTCTATTTCTCACTAACATCTGATTGGGAACAGCTGAGAAGGCCCTGGACTGTTGTCTGAATACAATGGTGGACTAGATGAGGGCTAAAAAAGAAGAGTCTGACTCCTGGCAAGACTGAGACTCTGTGGGTGAGCAATTAAGTTCCCACATCAAGGAAGTTGGAAAGCTGCCTGCCTAGATGGGATCCAGCATTGCCACTGCAGGCAGAGGTGTCCTTCGTGGCTAGGAGTGCCTTTCACCAATTTTAATTGTTTGGATAACTATAGCTGTTCCTGGATCAGCATAGCTTGACCACAGTTGTCCATGCATTGGAAACCTCACAGTTGGATCACTGCAGAAACAACCTAAGTGGATTAAACTACATTATGACATATTTAAATAATGCTTACCATATGTATCATAAGGATCCACATTTGGGCTAGGCATGTTCCACCATTGTATAGTTGCATCTATTCCACCACTAAAACACTGCTCTCCATTGGAACTAACTGCCAATGATAATACAGGTCCACTGTTTTAAAACACAAAAGCAGTAGATTAAATACCAAAGTCAATTTTGCTTTATTGTTTTAAATATCAAAGCCTGAGTAGAATATCAAAATTACACTTTTAAACACACATACTTGCTGGTAACCTTACAATTTTGTTAAATAGTACAAAAGCTAAGAATCAGCATTAAAATATGAAAGATTCGAGAGGAAAAATCCTATTAGTAGTACAATTGGAACTATTAACAGAATAGATACTAAGGACACATAAGGTGCTCATTTAGGAAAACAGAAACTCAACTAAGGTAAGAACTTAGGAACAGCTAAGAACTTTAAGTATGATTAGTAATTTAACAAACTCACTTGAAAAGTTACAATTATGAGAGAGAACAGCAAGTTACCAGCACATACAAAAAGCTGCTTCCATTCTTAATACACAACATCTCCTTATTTCGTCCCACCACATAGCATGTGGTACCATACAGTGGTACCTCTGGATGCGAACGGGATCTGTTCCAGAGCCCCATTTGCATCCTGAGCAGAACACAACCTGCGTCTGCGTGTGCCACGGTTCGCTGCTTCTGCGTGTGACGTCATTTTGAGCATCTGCGCATGTGCAAGCAGCGAAACCTGGAAGTAACCCGTTCCGTTACTTCCAGGTCGCCACAGAACACAACCTGAAAACGCTCAACCCAAAGCATATTTAACCCGAGGTATGACTGTACTCCATTTATCAGAAACAAGGGAACAAACACATCTTACATTATATTGTCACCTCAACTTTTCTTTTAACCCTTCATAACCATAACCATAACCAGTAGTGAACAGCATGGTGCGATGGCATCACTCAACAGATCTCTGGTTGGTTGCATCACTGCTACTTACTGGAAGACAGGGGCGGGGCTAAGGTGGCTGTCAGCACAAGCACCTTGGCAAAGTCAATCTGGTGCTCCTGTTGGTGCATCTGCACCAAGCCAACCTTGCCCCTCCTCCTCTATCTCACAGGAAGCAGCAGTGACACAACTAGCACCTCGCTCCAGACAAACCCTGAGCGCTAACCATAGTTTGCTCTAGGTGTACCAGCAGTGGTCTGCCTGTGGAATGTAAATTTGAGAACATGGCGATACTTACATATGGGCTCTAAATGTGTAGATAGGTTCCACATCTAAAGAGGCACTCCTGTAAGAAAGGTGTCAGAAATAAAGAGGTCAGCATAATTGATCTCCCCCAATATGAAACTTCCAGCAATTTCTCTCAACAGTATCTAAATGTATACTTGCTTTTTGGCAGGAACTGTCTTTTGCAAGTTCCAGAGTTTTAGGGTATGGTCCTCAGAGGCCGTAACCAGCACAGGCTCTACAGGATGAAAAGCTAATGCCCGCACTCCATCGAAGTGGCTGCGTAGCGTATACTTAGGATTCCATGTTTTCCGAAAGGCATCTTTGTTGGCTGGCAGCTAAAGTAAGAATGCATATTGTTAACATCTAAGTAAGAGAGGCACACAGCTAAAAGCTTGTCGGCTGTGGGCTCTTAATTGCCACATGTTTCACAGAACACAAATTGAAGCATAAGTCCAATAAATGTTATCAAGGAATCTGTTCTGCTAGGATTGCATTGCAATGCTGTGGAATGACCTTCAGTACCAACTCTTGCATTTTTATAAGAATACAGATAACGTATTTTTTTTTCATTTTGAAAGCAGGTTTTTTCTAAATTTGCTGCTTGTATAGAAAATGTTGAGGATTTATGACAGCCTCCTGAAGTTTTAGTAAACACAAGCTACCTAGAGGATTTCTGATGGTTAAAGAAGACAAACTTCCATATCCCATCTTCCTTCTCCTCCCCTAATTTCTATCTTTATTACAACACAATACATCATACCTGAGTCATCTTTCTTTCACATCATCTCAGTCTATGTATGTGTCTTGCTACCTTTTTAAGGATTCTGTTTATAAAAACTTTTTCGGGATGCACTGGAAACAATGTAAATACCACAAATATACTGTCGTTAAATGCCAACTACAGTAAGTTTCTTGTTGATTTTACAAGAATCTTATCTGGTGTGTGTCATTAATACATTTTATTGTGGAGACCTATTTATAATAATCATATGAAATAATATGCATGGTGCATAGCTATAGACCTACATTATGTGGAACATTCTAAGAATGTACTACTGCTAGATCTATTTTAAAATAAAGTTGTACTTACATCGTAACTGTAATCTGCATCATTAGCTACAGTCAAGTCTGCAAGGTCCCCAAGGCCCAGAACACTTAACAAAACGTCATCTGAACCCATAATAAATGACTTGCCCCCTCCAGATGGAAACGTAATTGGCTCAGCTACAAGAGACAAAAAATAGTTTATTATGATCTGGAGATTCAGAATTGGTAAGATTTTAATAAGAACCAAGAATTAAAGCTCAACGATTCCCCAAAATGAGTATATTTTGCATTGGCACATTTACAGTTACATGTTAAATTTCATCAGTAAAACATGGTATCTACTAATAAATCCCTTCTTACATATTTGTAGTCACTAACATCTGTAACTATAATAATGCTGTAATTTTTTTGTTTCCCTTTCCACACATTGATTCCCCTTTTGAGTATAATTTTACTGATCTGTTTTATTGATTACTAATGACCATGAATAAGCAAGAGATAAATATTGCATCAGAGCTGTTTCAGTTTCGTTTAATATTCACTTACCTTTTCAAACATGCCATTATGCACTGTTATTCAAAATGAAATTTGTGCCTTTCCCCCCTCAAATAACCTTTCACTGAAAATATAAAATAGTTGCAATCCTATAAACAATGTAATCCCTCTGAGTAAGTCCCACTGAACTCAATGGACTTACTTCTTAAGAAGGCATGGACAGAATTACCAAACTACTGCCTCACTGAATATTTTTAAAAATCATGTTTTCATTTGTTTTAATAGGGCAAATGAACAGTGTCTGTACTTGATTATTAAGAGATAAGATGAAGAGGCATTCACTCATTTAAGCCTAGGGTGAAATTCAGTAGAAGTGAAATGGCTTTAAATCCAGCACATGCTATATTAAGAGAAGGGGATAGGAATTTTCTTCAGTTGTCCCTTCCTACTTCAGCCCCCTGCACCCCCCAAAAAAACTTTTCCAGAGGGTTGGGGGACCCTCCAGAATAGCATGGAAGGTGGCCGTGGGGGCTGAAAGGGAAAGGGAAAATCAGAGACAATCACTCCTTTTCTCTTAGGTTAGCATATGCTCCCCGCCCCCAAGCAAAAGCCGTTTTCAAGTGGAACAGCATTCCACCAGATTTCCTCACTAATTCCTACCTTATTTTTCAATAGTTTGCTAAAAATCAGTGAAGTGGCGCTTTCAAATGTATTTACAATTTCAGAAAATTGTTTTCTTTTAAGAGAATTTAACCTGCTTTTGGACCAACATAACATTCCATAATGTCACATTTTCAATTTTAGTTTTCTTTGTATCTTTACTTTCAAAAGCAGACATCATCAGGCTACCTATCCTACAGACTTTTCTCTACTTCCAAATCTGAAGGAATCAGTCTTCAAAGCACGCACAATTGTTATTTAGACCAAGCGATTTAATAATTATTTATTTTTAGAATGAATACATTGATTATCTACAATATGAGGAAGTCTCTGGCATTCTCTAAATTTTGTCAAGTTTGTATTTTCCTGGTACTGAAGTTCTAGCAGAAGTAAATGAACAAAATAACCAGGAGAATCAGACACAGTAAAAAGAAAACAAAACTTTAAAAATCTACTGTTGCTATTAACAGACTATACAACTAGCAGTGGGAAAGGAAGGCAATGCTCAAAACAACATGCTGTTTTCCACATTATGCAGCTTGCAGCTTGCCAAAAGAATAAAATTCCAACATAAAGTGCAGGAATGCTGCACTCTAGTGAGAGAATGAAGTCACACATCCAATCCATCTATGTATATAAACTGATGCATCCAGCTGCACTACATTAAAATGACTACCTCCTTCCAATGGTTTATTTCCTAATTTCTTTTAGTTTTTAAAGGATCAGGCTGGGTTGCTTCAAGGTAGTTCTGTGCATCTTTAGAAGAGAACTGATTCCCATGATGTACCATTTGCACATACAACTTTTGCTGTCAATACTAAAGGGTCCAGGACAACTAGCAGTAACAGTGCATAAGCACAAACCTTGTTCAAACACCACATACTAAGGGTTTTGCATGGCCAACACATGAATATGAAGGAAAACCTCATTTTTTTAATTTTTAAGATAGAACTGTCCTTAAGATAGGATTTGATTACCAACGCTAAAATGCTGAGCTAACAGCATTTTATTTCAGGTGGTGAGCAAAGCACAAAATAATTTCCACTCAACACTGGTGCAATATGTTTAGATAAGGACAGATTTTTTTAAAAAAATATTCTCAATAAAGTAGAATTAATAAAACTTCAGAGAAGGGTATCATTTACCAATTTACCTTATTGCTGCTTAATATTTGCTACGCACCACTGTTATATTATTAAGCTTTATAATCAAGTAAACATACAAAATCTGGGTATTGATTTCTGTTATACAAGACAAAAAAGCTAAAGGACTAAAGTGGTATTCTTTTGCAAATCCATGTTGCCCAGCAACAATGGCATCTAAATGGGTTTGGAGGGGCTATACAAGTGTGGTTTTAAAAGAAAACCTTCTAAAAATAAAATAAGTAGGTGAATTTGTTGTACCTTCCTCTGCTCTTGCACCTTCATGATCAGTCATTCTAGAAGAGGGTGACCTAGATTGATTAATGACTCCTGAAGGGATGTGGGGTAGCTCATCATCGCCCAGATCAGCTATCATGTCGTGCAGTTTAGTCCTGTTGACCCCTGTAAATTAATGTCAGCAGCAAAGGTTCATTTGATTGCCACCGCTTGACCTGACAGCCATTTACATGCCCAGTTTGCTAATCAATATTATTGTTTGAATGTAATCTCGTTATAAGACACATGATGGAGTGTGTGTGTGTGTGTGTGTGTGTGTGTGTGTGTGTATTTACATGATGTTGTGTTGGAAAATGAATTAAGATCTCTTTTTTAAAGAATTCCAACTTGTTATTTGTGTAATTGCTATTTGCTGTGCTTAAGATAAAAGAGAAGCTTGAATGTTTGAATTCCCTAAGAATGTAATCCTTGAACAAATGCATATTAATTATATATTGACAAAAAAATCCAGTATTTATATTAAAAGCTAGCATCACCAAGAAAGAACAAACTTTACCAAAAGAAGGGACAAAAGTAAAGGTGAATAGGTGGCTGGGAGGCAACAAACTGTTAACTTTCCCCTTTTGTGTTTTTAAATAGGTAATTGGGCAATTTAAAAATATTCATTTATCAGTTGTAAGAAATTTTATAAAATAATTATTGTATCTGGAAAGTTGACTTCAAATTAATACTCTGGCCTATAAAGTGCTTTAAACTAAAATGAGTGCAGAATCTCCAAAGAAACTTTCATAAATAATAAACCATAATCATAGATTGAAAATCAGAGAGATAGGAGGTGGAGTCTCCTCAGTCTGTTTTTGGCCAACAGAACTACCAGCTCTTCTTCTTAGCCAGGTAACCACAAGTCCTTCATTACAATAAATAAATTTCTCAATAAATTCTAAAACTACTCTTTTCACTTCAAGATCCCTACGCATCCAAGTTTTACCACTAAATAAAACACAATGTCCTTATATTACAAAAGATGGAGTTATTCTACACAAAGCGAAATAAAGGACCATGCCATTTACTGACACTCTAAAAAGTGCTAGATATGCACATACTAGGGTTGCCAACACCCCTTCCATTCCCCCCACATTAACTCACTACATTCCCCTTCCTACTCCATGCAACTGCTAAGTTCGCTTCTCACCTTCCCAACCCCATTTCTGATGACACTACTACTCACTTCTATTTTGTGGTCCCTCTTTGCACTAGTTTTCACTTTTACCCCGTGTCCATGCCTCCTCCCACTGTCAGTATGTTTAAGTGACAAAAGACAAATCAGCTTTTAGTTACTAGACCAAAATTATGAACAGCCCTTTCCAAGCCTTTCCACCCTCACCAAGCTTTTAATGCTTTTATCTAATATTGAAACTTTTATCATCTCTGCACTTTTCTGAGACTATACAAGATATGATTTTTTCCACTTCTATACTGAGAAAAAATGATGGACAGTACAAACTTGGAAGAACACAGTTGCTCTTGGGACAAGGAGTTGAGAGACACCTGTAAGCATATCTGAACAGTGAGATCAACAAGAGGAGAGCTGCAGAGTGCTATCCTGCAGGCTATAAACTCTAAAGTGCTAATCATTTTAAAACCAGGACCTTGAGTAATCATGTCTGTGTTGTAAATAGAACACACAGCCTAGTCTTATGGCAGTTGCCAACTGTCTCAGGAGAAAGAATGCAAGAATGCTGGCAAAACAGGGAAAGGAACTTTACAGAGTGGGTAGAATCAGGGGGTGCTCAATCATACCCTAAATGCTAGTTTCTAAGGATTTGAAGTGGGTCTCACTTCAAAGTAATTCTGTCTGAACAAAGAGATGATGTTGGATATGGGTAGAAACAGAGATTACTGTGTTCCACGACAGGAACTCCGTAACTGCTATGATTCTTAAAGGAGACCTGAAGCCCTGTGTTATGAAGTGGTGTCATCTTTACTTGGGAAATGTGGCACATCTGAATGTTCTCTGAATTCCAAGAGTGTACTGGGAACAGCACTAACAAGAATAGGAGTGTAAATGAACACTTGTCACATTGAAATCAATATAGAACTGACATAGCATCATGCTATCTTCTACCTATTAACATTTTCAGAGGCAGTCACTGGAAGTTCCAACTATTTGTTATGTAGAGATCAAATCAGAATGTGAAGAACCATTTTTGTATTACTGTTCTAGTACAGTTGCATTCTTTGTGGTATTGGCTGCCTTGGTTCTGTTGGGAAAAGGAGGGATATGCATTTTTATATAAAGACATTTTTTTTTAATAAATCAGATGCATCCTGTTGATTTTTTTTTCTGTTGAAAAGCCTGAAGTTATTTTAGTAGCTGCATCACCTGGGAATATTACAAGCAGAGGACACTGATTCCCTAGCACCAAGGAAAACAGCTGTGCCCGTAATATCCAGCTGTTCTGATTACTAAACTCTAGTAGAACTTGCTCTACATTTTTTGGTTTTCTGTAGATTTGCAACATGTACACCATTTCATTACTATTTGTGAGGCAATAGACACCTTACTGCAAAAACGGTTCATTAGTCCAACATTTTATCCTATATACTTTAAATATATATGCTGCAAAATAGTTTGATGTGGAAGCAGAATCTGTCTCCAAACATATATTGCAGCTCCATAATAACTTTACAACAGACGTCTCTGTATTTGTCAGCACAGGATGGAGTTATATAATGGGCATGGGGCATTTCCTGAGGAGGCAAGAAAGACCCATTCAGAATAAAGTATTTAGTATTGGATTAAGCATATAATGCAAGGAACATGCAACACTATTTTTAAAAAATGAAAAAAAATGCATGCACAAATCTATTTATAGTGTTAAATGTTTGCATACAAAGCCAATCTAGCATCAATATTTTGCTACAAGAGTACAAAAGATATGCTTTGATAACAGCATTCCTATGCATGCATTTGTGGAAGAAAATCTCACTGATGGGTTTAACTTCTGAGTACACAATTATAACTGGGCAACAATGTCAAATCTACAGACTGATGTTTATATCTAATGCTGTTTGTGTGTGAGCAAAACAGATATTTGCTTCCACCTTTCTCCCCCCCCCCCCACAGACCTCCATGCACCCTCAAAATTTGTTTCAGAAGTTTAGTGAACATTCTGAAGCAGATTTGGGGGCAGGGGGAGAGGAAGTCTGTTCACACAGTGTTGGATTTGCCCCTTGTATATATTTTACATTTCTGCTTCTTCTGCCTTAAGTCTACTTTCTATCTTGACCAAAGTTTATCTGGCTAGGCAGCATTTCTCAAACCCTGGCTTAAAAACCCTGGCTATGTTCCAAGTCCTCCAAACTATTGCTGCAGAATATGAATGAACAGAATTCCTGGAAACTGATGTGTTTAAGAATCTGTGGACTGGTGAACTAATCCAACACCGCCTAGGATGAGAACTAGAATAGGACATCTCAAACTAGTTGGCAAGAAGATAGCAGTTGATGTGGCTAGAAGCTCTGATCTGCTCCTTGCCTTTCTGCAGCTTCTATGGTTATCACAGCAGGTTTGGTGATTACAGTGCTAAATATTTGCTCCTGGGAGGAAAGTATCTCTATCTATGCTGCAGGATTCTTTCCTCGTTTCAAGTTCTTACTGTGTATTCCAGTAGGATCCTTTCCCCGTTTCAAGTTCTTACTGTGTATTCCACCACTGCCCAGTTTGAGAATGACTGAGATTCTCAGATTAAAAAAAAGCCATGACTGCTGCAGACTCTTGTCATCCCAGTAGTATCTGAGGGAAGAAGATGCTGAACTTATCAGCCCCACACTCAACATGGTGAAAATTAAGCTACAAAATTAGCTGCCAGGGCTACTCAAACAGACTTGCTTGATCATCAATAGGAGCAACTCCTTCTGCACCAACAACTATCCTTTTCCCAGAGTTCTCCATGAACAGCAGAGAAAGGATAAAACTCTTACTTCTGGATGACTTTTGCAGAAGCAGCACAAGACTCTTTGTGCTGTTGGCAAAGCCACAGACAAAGCTCAGCCCCTTCTTCAGCTTCCCTTTTGCTACTTTCATTCTTCAAAGTCAGCACAAACTGGTAGAAAAGATATTGTCCCTCCAAACCCTCTGCAAACATGAGGATTTGGGGGACGGTTTGATTCCCACTTCACTTCATGTGATATTTTAGCAGTAGCAGTGTGAAGTGCAATGAGATATGGCTCCTCCCAAGTCCTAGTACTAGTCCTTAATTAGTAGGCCAAGCCAAAATCTGCAGACTGTTGTTAGAAATACCTTTCACAGACAGAAAACTCTCTTGCTTCCTCAAAGTCCTTTAAAAAAAACAACCCTACTAACTTTGGCAAACAGACAAAGGAAGACACAACACTATTAATTTGTCTCAGGTTTCAAGTTCTCATTTTCTTTCCAAATTGTTCCTAAGGAACGCTGAAGCAACTGGTCCACCTCCTGCTCCCCTCACCAGATTAGCATACTTAAATTTCATTTGAGATGTAGTTCTGATTTGCATATTTATCTGTTGGAAAGTTAAAGTTGGTTGCCCCCCAAATAGCAAAGTGTTAAAATGGAGCAGTAAAAACAGAATACATAAAAAAAAACCTGTCAAAATTCAGAATCTGCACTTACTCTTTACCCCTTTCTTCCCCTTTCGTTCCTTCTTGTACTGTTCCTTCAGTTTACTTATTAGTCCCTGGTCTACATCCCAAACCTCAGCAGTTGGGGACAGGTCATCTTTGTCTACATGCAGCATATTATTGAAACAAAAATAATCAGCAGTTGGCAATGCAAGCTGTCTGTGAGTGTTATAGGTTAATCATCAATACAAAATGTTATTCAGTTACATTTCAGTATTATAAAGGTGCAGTTTGTTACTGTTTTGCAAAATGCTTCCCTTTTGGTAAAAAGAAATATTCCCCACACATTATAATAATTTGTCAACAGTAAAGAAGAAAAACTTCTTTGCATTCACTGATATGAAAAAATTAATGGATTAACGCTAATGTATGAAATTACTGCATCTTTAGTAAGACAATATTAACAAATTATTCAGCCAGACTTAAATAAGCAAATCAATATTTTCCATGCAATACAACTCATGAATGTGCAACTGAATTAAGTGTCAGCACCATTTTGTTCATGAAAACTACCATGCATTTCTCCTTCGGTCTTGCTCTACATGCAATAAGATCTAGTAGTGCTAAAACATATCCAAATCATCATAAAGGGAAGGTTTTCTTTTGTTTCAGGTTATTAAAAACATTAACGAAATTCATAGTGTTTCCTTTTTCCTTCTTTTAATTAAAAAAGTGCACCCGTTCAATGTATGCTGTAACTCAAGCAGTCACGACAAATTCGGGGGGGGGGGAGTGATGGAAGAATAGGCTTGTCTACATTTATAATTTAAGTAATGAACATTCAAGCATTTATACCCAGATTATAAAACACATTGCATAGAACTTCCACTGAAGACACTGAGTCTGCATGAAATAAGTTTGGGTATGGTGTTATCTTAAAAGAATTAGCACAGGCACACTTAGTTGAGAAAGCTTGTAAGGAAAGAGAGCTCACTTCCACTCTACAGCAAGGTCAATAGATGTGTTCTGAGCATATGAAATATAAATATTTTAATGAACTAGTAAATCATGATCCAAGGTGGATTTTTGTAAGATTAATGCTTGTGCTCTACTTACTTGGAACTAATCCCTATTGAACTCAACAGTACTTACTTCCAGGAGCAGTCAGTGAGGAGTGGTGGCACCACACAGCTGGTCTCCTCTAAGAGGCAAGTGAAGTCAATGCAAAGTGGGCAGATCAGTGGAGTCTAGAGGCACTGCAACTACTGCAACTACACCTGGAAAGCCAGGTGTGCAGCTGTGCTCCTCCTCACTGCCTTACTCCTGCTCCTTTCTAAGTATATAAAGGATTAGGTTGCAACTTAGAAGTTCCCAGCCAGCATTCCTATTAATACAAGCAAGCGTAAGTACCCGATTTCTTTCCTACACAATGAAGTACTTTTTTGTTTTATTCAGTCTCTAGTCCTGTTTACAAGATAGTTCACACTTCCAGGATAATGCACATTATAAGCTTAGGAGTAAGTGTGCATTTCCTTCTCTGACTATCTTACTGTGGGAAGACGTTGACTAGGTAACTGGGAGATTCTGCAAGATTGAACCTGGCTGGGTTCAAACAAACAAAAAAGAGCCACTATCCACTATCATTTGGCACTATATCCAGCTACTTATGAAGGAGCAGATAGCTGGTGATGTAAAATTAGAGGGGTCCACACCTGATTTCATCAAAACAAGAAGTGTGATCTGAATACTCTCAAAAGTTTTAACCAAATGTTATATTATTTCTGCTCCAAGTGAGTAAGTTATTTAGGATCAGGTAGAGAATCAATTTAAATGCTATATTTAATAATAGGTGTTCAGAAGGACACTTTAATGTTGCTTCCTCTCTACTAGAAACCAACCATTAAATTAAATTATGATGATCCCCACCTGACTATAGGAATGATGCTTACACACTGGGCTTAACCATGGTTCACTGAAGAAAGACTACATTTTTATAGCTGCCTGAGCATGGGATAAAATTGCATTAAAAGAACACAAAAGCTGCTACTAGAAACACCTAAGGAATGGATCCCCAAGAAGCAATTCCAATTGGTGGCAAACATACTATTCAAGTATCTGCTGAATAAAGTCTATTACAACAACCAATACCTGTTGGCAGACAAGGGAGCAAGCATGGACTGAGATCATATGCTAACTGAATGGAATGAATCCTTTTGCAATATCCAAGACTTTTCTTGCTGTCACAAAATTATTGGGGAAAGGTGCTAGGACTTCAACAGGACAGCAATGTGAAATGCACAGGGTGGATGCTGAAACAAGTTTCTTCACTTCTCTCTCCCCTTTGTTCCTTACACTGAATAGGTAAGTAAATATAAAGGTAAAGGACCCCTGGACAGTTAAGTCCTGTCAAATTTGACTATGGGCTACAGCGCTCATCTCCACTTTCAGGCAGACAGTTTTCCGGGTCATGTGGCCAGCATGACTAAACTGTTTCTGGTGCTGAGTACACTAAGTACTACGAAAGGAATGGGAAAGGGTCACAGCTCAGTGCCAGAACATCTGCGTCACATGCAGAGGGTCACAGATTCAGTCCCCAGCACCTGCCAGACAAGCTGGAAAGTACTTCCTGTCTGAAACCCCAAAGAGCTGCTGACATTAACTATAGACAAAACTGTGCTAGATGGACCATTGGTCTGACAGATTCCTATGCTTTTATATTAATAATGATACAACTCTAGTTAACTGATCAAATTTATCTGATTTGTAAAGCCTATGTTCTAGTGATGAAGAAGCAGCTGTACTTAATTCGAGTTCTTCCCACCCGACATGAATTAAGAAAGAGTCAATTTCATTAGATTTTGCTCAATTTTTAAAAAATAAAAGATTACGGTAACTCCCTATGGGCAGATTTATGTGGGCATCAAGAAAACAATCTGAAGTGGCAACACATTCAATGGCTTTGATCTTAAGAAGCTCTTACATAAAGGGTCTGGCAGTAGGAGACCTTTGTTCCCCTCCTGAGAATCAGAGAACTCTCCTGAACTAAGTGAGATATGGTAGAGGGGCGTGGGATTCAGCAGAGGCTCCCCACAGGAAAAAGGGGGATAGAACGGATTCCCCTTGCAGCTCCCAGCAGCACCTTTTCAGGGGATTGCATGGGGAAGGAGAAATCTGTGAAAATCAACTATCCATTTTCCTTATTACAAATTCTGCTTGTCATGAAGGTCACTTCTTGGGAAGATAAAGAGAGCCAGTCACCACTGGCCAAATGCCTCCAATAAAGCTAGTTAGGAAACTCTTCAAGTAATTTGCATGTGCTGCTCCTCCTCTCTTGCAGGAGACCTCACTTTCATTTTTTGCCCCAACCTTGAAAGATGCTTTAGAAAACTACTGAATATAATCTTTACAACAATAGGTGGTTTGGAGGATCCAGGCACTATAAAAAACTCTAAAACAGGGCCAATCTTTGTTCCCTCCAAACAAGTATCCAAACAAGAGTCCAAAGAATAACAACAGATGGGGAGGCATGCAGTGGGAGGTGAAGCCAAGCCTCAAGGGAAAAACTTTTTAAAAGAAGGAGCTGGAAAAATAAAGCAGCTAAAAACAGAGGAGCTGTGAAAAATAGGGGAGATGTAGTTTAAATTCTTTCTGGATAGGCAAGATGAGAAAAATCAACTTCTGCCCTGAGTCAGATAGGAAACTAAACTGAAGAGATGAGGAGTACAAGCAAATTACTTGAAGAGCTTCCTGCCTAGGTCAGTTGGAAATATTAACCCAGTTGTGACTAGTTCCCTTCATCCACCAGGAGAATTTCACTGAGCACAAGTATGGTTCCTCACCCAGTGGAGGGGTGAAAAACAGACAATACTAGGAGAAAAGGTAGATTGCTGCCCAAGTGGTACTTGAACCCTCATTATCAAAAATAAATAAATCGCAATATAAATGCCGAAACAGGCACAAGTAACAGATGTGGCAGAAACCCCACTTAAAAGAAAAAGCAGCAAACCCAACAGGAATTTTTTTCTTTGCGTTTCAAATGGTATTGCTAATAGCTGGAGCCAAGCGTCACCTTTCATATACGGAAAGGCTCCTTATGCCCATAGACTGCTTTTGATACAATGGGGGAAAGCTGCTTGCTTGCCTGACTGACTCTGCTGATTTCTCCCAACCTCTGCAGCCCCCAGTGCCACCTTCCTACACAGCTCTGGAGGGTCCCCCAAGCCTCTGGAGCAGTGTCAGAAGTGGCACAAAGAGCTGCAGACAAAGCAGAGAACGTCCCACCTGCTGACAGGAGCACCCCTTGCACCAAACTCTGTTGAATGCAGGAAGGGCATGGCTGGGACTGCTGAGCTTTTCAGTGTCTGCCTCCTCTAGGTTTCCCATTCTGAGGTTCTCAGCCAAGGGCCAGAGGTCAACATGAAAACCATTACACAGCTGGGAAGAGCTCATTAAGACCGTATTGCTCAAAAATGGAAACAGTTGCCTATCAGTGATGGGAAAATCTAAAAGATCCAGGAATCGTGAAGATATGGCATTACGAAATATCAAGCAGACTGAACTGGATCAATACTTTTTGACACCTAAATAAGTATGGCTCTGCAGTTTACAATTCCAGCGGGATGCTTCTGCCAGCATAAAGTCTGGAGTCGGCCAAGCATCTTGGCATAAGACTTGTTCCATGACTTTTAGATAAACATCTAAACAGTGGCCTAATTTTTTTAAATAAATGGTGGATTAAATTAGTGTTTGATCTTTCTATTTCAGCATTCTGAACTCTTGATTGAAGTACTACAGCTCAATACAAAAACTAATACTGCTAGTTCAAAAAGAAAAGTTTTATGTTATAAAGCCAAGTTTGCCACACAAATCCAGATAAATTAATCAAAGTACAGAAACACTTTAGCATGCTCATCTACTCAATTTCTAGGACATTAGGAAGTGGGTAAAGACCCTTACATTTAACACCCTGGGTGGTTTGAGCAGCACTAGCCTACATTGTTAACAGATTATAAAGGCTTTCAGCTCTACACTTCCAAATAAGCAGTCACAACAGACAACAGGCACTTTTGTAGCCTTTTGTTATATGTGGAGTTCTCTGAATTGGGGCAAGCGAATTGAATTCAGGAAATAAATTTTACTATTTGCAAATTAGGGAATAAAAGCACATAAATAAGTGTTATCTTTGCAACAAATAGCTTACTTTATATTACACAATACATCTATAGTGATCTCACTTCTGATACTTTGTTTATAACTACAGGCACCTTGCTAGCTACCTTGCTTGAAAGTAAGTCCCATTGATTTCAATGGAACTTCCAGGTAAGTATGCTTTTTTACTACTTATATTATTGCATTATTTTAAAATTCACTAAATATTCAGGGAAAAGATAACCAATTTAGAATACTAAGCTGCCGGTCTTGCCAACAGTAAATGCACCATCTGCTTCCAGTATTAGTTTATCTTAAACAAATAAAAACAAAACAAATTACTTATTTAAAAAACCACCCAAATGATTGGAAAATTTATTATCTGCTTAAGCAAGGAAAGAATAGAAGATACAGGATAAGAAATAAAAGGTTAACCACCAAACTTAGGCTAAAATTCTAAGAAATAAGAGCACACAGGGAAATGGAATACAAGGAGAAACAGATGTCATACTTAAATCTGAATACATTTAGACTTTTGTAATTAAAGAGTATGAAATCTACCATTCATTCTTTTTTCTTTCCTTTTTTATAGCATCTGAATACCACAAATAATTCAGTTTTTGGTTTGATGTATATGCACACACAGAGAATTATCTTTAAGTTTTATGTGATTGTTTCTTTACACTTCTTACCCCATTCTGTCCCATCTCCTGAACTCCTTGCCTCTCCGGCTCCCTCTCCATCTTCTGCAGTTACCAAGAAATCAAACTCTTTCAAGGCTTCTTCTGTGTCTGGATCATCTGTTAGGTCAGCTGCTAGCCCTTCATTTCCAATCTAAAATAGATTGTGACATAATCAGTTTTAGGGACAATATGCTTTGAGAAACTATGTTTTTTAGGTTCTCCCCCAAGACTGCCATTTGGTGGACTTCTGAATACAAATATCATTTTGTCTAAAATAAAGAGCAATGCATTAAATGTACTTAATCCATTACATGTGTTTGTAGAAAGGGGCTTCTTAGTTTATTTTTGTTTGTTTGTGTTATGTATTTTGGGTTGTGAACTACTATGTGAAGGTCAGATGATGGGCAGTATACAAATAAAATAATAAATATGGAAGGAGATTAAATTGTGCTATTACTCTACAGCTATGTATATGAAGTTAAAATCTGCAAGGAATTGTTTTAGTGCTGATAAGGAGACACACTATCTGAAAACACAGGTTTGTGATTGTAGTAGAGAACGCTTTTTACTACTGATGCCTCCATATTATTAACCCCTCAAACACTCAAATTTTTCTTCATCTAATCAGTTGTTTGGTTCCCCACCAGTGGATTGGCACGATGTACATGAGAATGGGGAACCAGACACACTCCTCTCCCCACTTAGAAGGCGTTCATAAGCTATTGTTTTTACTTTCCTTTAACTGCTGTGTTGTCTGGTGCAACAAACTGTGATGAAGGCTAATTTCAAGCAAGACAACTTCAAACCACTGTTTTAAATCTGGCTTGTTGAAGCTCACCGTAACTAGAATAAATCACAGTTGCTAGACTGGGCAAAACAGGAAACCACGTAAAAGCAGATGCATAAGCTTTCAAACTTCTCCTGTCAGCCACATGAGAGGAGTTCAAGGCTCACTGCAGCTTGTGCATGTAGCACTAAACTGTGGGTTACTGTGATGTGCAAAAGAAATGGTTTACTTAGTTCATTTATACCACCCGCTTTCCTCAAAGATGTTCAAGATAGTGCACCTTGTCATCTCCCTCACCATATATCATCTCCCTCACCCTATTTATCTTCACAGCACTGTGAGGGAGATTAGACTAAAATAGAGATTACCATAGGCCACCCAGTGATCCTCATAGCTGAGTGGAGATTAGAACCAGGGTCTTTCCAATCCTGGTTCAACACTCAATCACCATGCCATATTGACTTTCAACCATCTGAACAGATATAAGGGAGCATTATATGTTATATATTTCAATACATTATGTACCTATTCCAGCCAGTTATTTTCAGCCTGCTTTACCTCAGTTCAGGGAAGCACTGCAGAAGTTACAGTCTTAAACTCTTCAAGTAGGTTCAATTAACTTTATTCCAAAATCTGTTGGATTACTAGCTGTGTACTGACAGTGGTAATAAGATGACCCTATCTGTGCTGTTGGGTTGAACAACAGAACAATAAAACTAAGACTTTTTTTTTACTTTGTGTTTTTTATTTATCCGGTGTTTTTCTTTTCCGTCTGCAATATCTTCTATCATGTCACTCTCTTCTTCTTCATCACTATCATCTGCATTTTCCAAGAAATTAAATGTTTCAAGAACATCACCAGGGTTCCTACAAGAGAAAAATATTTTCAATGCTGGTAAACAGCTATGGCTGCTTTCTGAATTAAGATTCCATGGTCAAGAAAACCCTTTTAAAAAGCTCATTGATATGCACAAAGACAACAAGGAATATGGGATTTCAAAGATTTCTAGCTAAATTTTCAGATTTTTCCTCCGAGGATTTGGCACACAGAACAGGTATTTTTGAATTACTGCCTCACCTCCTTCCACTTTTTTATTCTCTAGGAAGGCAGGGCAGTATGTTGCTTTTTTCTCAGTCTGTAGCAGGTTGTCTGTGCCACAGTTTGAAGGAAGTGGTAAAAAGTGTCAGGTCTAGAAGACAGCAAAAGCAGGATGGTTGCTTCTAGTATCTCCAAACTAGACCAAAGATCCCCTGAGGAAAGTAAGCAGCAATTCACATGCAATGAAGGCCCAGAATGCTTCTCACTTGAAAATAGAAGCACCCTCTAAGTGAAGAAACACATCTTGGATTTATACATATTATAATTATCACTTTCTAATGCAGTAGATTCTCCTAGATAAAAAAGATGTCAGTTTTTAGGTACATATAGACATCTGCTTCAGCCAAAAGACAGGATATGTTTTTCAAATAAAGAAAGAACATTGCATTGCCTACCTTTTATTGTCCTGTCCCTTTTGTTTTGATTCTCCACCATTAAGAATCTGTTCCAAATTTTTTGTCTCCACTGAGCCATTTGGTTCTGAACTGGAAAGCCCAAGTAAAGACCTCACCCTCTGTGACCGTACATCCAATATTGTATCTGTGTAACCTACTTCCTGAAGATACCTAATGAATAAGAGTGAAAGCATTATCTTCATATACATACACAAACTCCCACATATCTAAATAAGATGTGCTTTACAAGGATTTACGGTATCAATACTGAATTGTTTTGGGTTTTTAAAAACAAATTACTGAATTGCCTCCAGGCTCTATTGATTTGCACTTCCAAGTGTTCCTTCCCTACAACACTTCCCCATAAGAAAGACATATTTTAAAATACTTGCTTCTATGTGTATAGGCTACCATAAGCGATCATAAAACAATCTCAAAATAAAACAATACAGTATATATAAATATATATACAAATGTATACATGAAAAGTATACAAATGTAACACTTACTGTCTTAATAACTGTCTGCCTTGCTTCCAGGTTAGCTGACTATTATGAGGTACTGTAGGAACCTCTGTATCTTTGGTTTCTTCTGAAATGCAAAATAACACTTTAGTAACACTTTCACTGCAAATCTTGTACAGAATGCGGCACACAGAATAGTACATTTTACTTATTCTATGTCCTGTTGATTTTATTTTGATGAAGATTCTGCTCCATTAAGGATCTGGTTTAATTTGTGGGGTTTGTTTGTTTTTGTGTCTTTAAGAGCCATTTGGCTGCAAAGTAGAAAATGAAACAGTGACAGAAAAACTAATTCTATTTTTTAGTTGATATGTTTTTTATCGCTTCTGATTGCACATTAAGGTTACATGTTTGAATGCTCCCCAGTTAAAAATGCATGGGAAAGCAAGCATATTTGGAAGACTACGCTATAGCTTCTGATATGCATATACTCCTGCTATGCCAACTTTCCATGTGAAGGTTTGTTTATACATGGGGATGCACTTAAACCCTGAGATAGTAACAGCCAAGGAATTTTTGCTCTTACTCCATACAAGACTCTGCTTTTTCAAAAACTAACAAGATACTTTATGGACCTGTTCCTTTTTATCTTCCCCAGTTTTTCCTGAGGACTTTATACTTTTAGCAGAATATCATTTGTGAATTTGCATGCGCACATGCGCACGCACATACTCTCTTCTTTGTTTCTCGGAATCTCTGCTTTCCTATTTTTTCAAATATCTGGATATCATACTATTAGGGCCATCTGAAGGAGTGTTTCCACACACCCCATCATTCAGCCCAGGTACTGAGATCTATCTCTGATTTATAATCATACTTATAAATCATACTGAAAATTAATCACAGCATAAAGACAAAGCCATACAAGAAAAACTAGCATAGAAATAAATTCACTTGGATCTGTACAAAGATACTGCTTACACAGTTGGGAAGGGATTTCTCTCTATATAAAAAGTGAGCAATAGAAGAATTTAAACTAAATTCAACAGTTGCAAATAGTTTGTTACCTGATTCAAAAGTTGGCATTTTCAAGTCACCTTGGTTCAGTTCTGTGCCATATTTTAGTTTATGATATTTTGCCCTTAAAAAATTAAACATAAACATATTGATCAGCAATGAAAATTAATTCCCTCTGTGTTTTCCCACTGCATTGCATCTAAAAGCAATGCTCACAAAGACACATGCAAGGGGAATCCTTGTCCCCTTCTTCTCTGCAGCCCCATAAAGCTTCTTCTATAGGTCAGGGAAAATCTTTCGTAAATGGCCTCCACTCTCAGGAGATTCTTTCCAGGGGGCAGAAGGGAGAAGGGCAATACAGTATGAGTGCTGCTTCAGATGCAACATACTACAAATTAATATTCCTGTTAACTACATATCCATAGCAGCTATTTCTGGCAGTTGGTGTTCTCTAAAAAATAAGAACCACAAATGTACAACGGAAAAATAGTTTTACCTCATTTCTCTAACTGTAAAACAGACACACGTGACTCTGCATACAGCCTCCAAAATTTTATTTCATGTAATGACCTAGTGAAAAAGGTAGGAGTACCAAAAGAGTCACCCACTTCCTAAAACAAACAGGAAATTGTAATCATTAAATGACTAAGCAGATGTCAGGCACTGAAATGCCAAGGGAAAATCTACTCTCAGTGGCCCATCTAGTCCAACATCCAGTTGTCACAGTGGCCAACCACAGATGGCTGTGGAAATCTGCAAGCAAGATCTGCGCACAAGAGAACTCTCCACTCCTGCTGTTTCTAGCAACTGGTATTCAGAAGAATACTGCCTCCAGTAGCCATCACGACCAGTAATGCTTGATAGGTCTATCTTCCACCTTCTTCCACTATATGTCATTTTCTTTCCTGAATCTAGCAACATTCAGTTTCAATGGATATGCACAAGGTTGAGTGGTACAAGAGGAGAGAAAATGTTCTCTATCCACTTTCTCTATGCCTTGTATAATTTTATGAACTTCTATGTCACCTCTTACTCAGGTTTTCTCTAAATTAAAAAGTCCTCCATCCTGCAACCTTTCCTCACAGGGTACCTGCCCTTGATCATTTAGTTTCCTTTTTCTGAACCTTGCAGTTGAGCTACAGCTACCCATCCATTTTGTTTCTATTTTAAATGCTGTGTTTGAGGATGGTTAAGTATATGCTAAACAGGGCATTGTTTGAACCCAGTGACTTCCTGCCTTTCATTAAAGAGAGTGGAAGTGTAGAATTCTTAACTGATGGTCTAATCATTTTCTGCTTGCACCACTATACTGCATTGAAGCACTGTAGCCATGAAGGCTTGGCTCTCTTGCATTTTTAAAATTTTCATTTCTATAAACTCCTATTATTCCTGTAAGTCTCAAGCAGGCATGCTTCTTTTACAAGCTTGCAACTTCCCTATTAAGTCAGAAAATGTTACTTTCCCAAATTGTAACAAAATGTCTTTTTCATTTCCTTTAAATTATAACTTTTCAGAGATTTTACTGCTTCTGTTCAGTCATTAGATACTGTTTTGCAACTGTCATGATCATTACTGCAGCAAAATTCTTAAACTGGAAGCATTCACAATAGTGCTGTCATAGGAAAAAGGGAGGCTTTCCACATATCTGAAAAAAATGGAATGTCACATCTGTGGGATTTTAAATACAGTGTCCAAGTATACTCATAATCTGACATTGTTCATCCCATCAGGCTCCTTTATTTATCACATCTGTGACAACACATTACAGTAAGAATTATTATAAGGGAGAAAAGGCCCATGGATTAATTTCCGTTAATCAAGTCTTGGTAAGTTAAAATACTTTACATTGCATACAAAAACACACACATAAAAGTGGCAGCCAGTGTTGCACAGGCAGATTTTCACTTGCAGAATGGGACTTCCTCTTCCTCCTTTCCTGTACAGCACCCAACATGCCCCCAAAAATGTGATCTGAATGTCAACAGAAAAGAAGTCCTGTTGCGCAAGCAGAAATCTACTGCACGATTAGGTGGCTATCTCCCTAAGAAAATAGTGCAGAGTGGAATTCAGAAACAATCCCAGTGTCTGCAACAAAAAACTGATGGCAGAAATTGCTGATGTGAGTTTCAATGTTGAACTAAGTTGTCAAAGCACTTCAAGTAACAGGAGAGTTTATTTTGGGCAGATCCAACTCAGAAATGAGATTTTGCCATGTAAACATTAAGTGGATTGCTTTTTTCCCTTTTTCTTTTAGTCAATATATTTTCTAACCTGTGGCCAATTTCCTTACAAGAATTGTACATTTTAAAATATCCAATAAATTTCTCAGATTAGAGAAATGGTACACATACCTTTCTTGTTTTAATGCATATTCTAACATTTTTATTCTTCTTACTAAATCTTTCTTCAAGTTTTCTTGACCTTTTCTTTCACCTTGCAAAAATGCGATCCGAGCCTGAAAACATAAAAGTCAAATTAGAATTTTCAATTCAAGTCTCTTGTTCACATATATCATCACTGAATGTATACTCCTGCCAGAAATTTTCAAGGCATATATTCTAAGTTTTATTTTTAAAACTCCTGTAATAAACAAACAAATAAACAATGAGTAAGGTCCAATATTAGTCATCCTCAGAACAGACCCACTGAGCTCAATGGACTTAAGTTATATGTGACCTAATAGAAATTCCTGTTTCGTGAAAAAGTAAAATGATTTAATAGTCAATTAGTCTGACCAATTTCAACTGATGTTACTAATCTGCCAGGTGTTGCAGTTTTTAAAAATAATAATAGGATGCCAGTAACAGCACTAAAAATAAACCAAACGATTTTAAACACACACACACACACACACACACATACACACACACACACACACTATTTCCAATAAATTCCAGTAAATCAAATTCTACAGTCAACATAAATGTTCTTTCAAAACCGTCTGAGAGATTAACCAGCTTGTCAAAGATTTTGCATTATTAATATAGTTGACAACAGAAGGAGCAGGTCTGCACACTTGACTCACATATAAAATGTAACAGTAAAATCTGGATCTATTGTGTTTATCCTGCATATGATATCCCTAAACCTGTGCTCTATTCCTCACTTTGAAGTGACAGAAAAAACTCTGGGGTAAAAGAGTTCCCATATACAAATAAATGAAGTGCAGCCTTGTCAAATGCAACATTATATTCTGGCAGAAAACATACTCTGACACATAATTGGCATGTCCTTTCCAAACAGGATCATTAGTATCTACTTTTAAAGTTTTATGAAATATTTATGAAATTGGACCATAAAGTATTCATTGGTTTGGATTCAGAGGTGCACAAGAAAAATTCCATTATCGTGGAATTTCCTCACACTTTCAGCCATTATTATTATTATTATTATTATTATTATTATTATTATTACCATCATCATCATCAGCATCATCACAATACAATAAGATAACAATTACAAAAAAATAAAAACAAGAGAATGAAGTCCTCTCTTAAAGACAATTCTCAGCCCCCACTTCCAACAGAAGGTAGCAGCTCCTCCCAGCTCTCACCTGGCATCTTTCCTTTCTCCTCCTAACCTCTCACCCTGGAAGACCAACATTACCCTGTCTCCCACTCATGAGTACACAAACCCTGGAGCTTAACAAAGGCCCTAAATATATCCACTGAAAAAAGAAAGAAGGCAAAGAATGTGAAAAGAAGAAAAAAAGAAAAGGAAGGAAACAAGAAGAGAGGAAAGAGAAAAGGGGGGGAGCAAAGGAAAATGAAAGGAAAAAGACAAAAGGAAAATAAACATCAGAGAAAAATTTAAATGCAGGAATCACAACTAAAGCATCCGTGACAGATGGCCATCCAACCTCTGCTTAGAAACTTCCAATGAAGGAGAGTCCACCACCTTCTGAGGAAGTCTGTTCCAATGTTGAACAACTCTTACCACCAGAAAGTTCTTCCTAATACAGTGGAACCTCAGTTTTCGAGTGTCTCGGAAGCAGAACGATTCGGAACCCAAACGCTGAAAACCCAGAAGTGAATGCTTCCATTTTCGAACGCGCCTTGGAAGTCGAATGGCTTCCGAGGCACATTTCTCCATTGAAACTGCTGACCGCCCATTGTGCCTCAGTTGTTGAACGTTTCGGAAGTCGAATGGTCTTCCTTAATGGATTACGTTCGACAACCGAGGTTCCACTGTATTTAGTTGGAATCTCCTTTCTTGTAACTTGAATCCATTCATTCAGGTCCTACCCGAACTGTAGATGAAAATTCTGTGCACCTTTTTAGCAGCCAGGATTTCCTCACAACCCAACAAAATGGCTACAAGCAAAGTAAAAAGGAATTTAATTTCCTAGAACAACGCAGCTGGTGGAAGAGTAGTTCAGAGTATTAAACAGAACACCAAAATGGCTTTTTCTTTGGTGGCGACTACAGAGAATGAATAATCCCCCTATGAAGATAAGGCAGGCGCTGATAGCTAAATGGTTCTGCCAATAATTAAAAATATACCTCTTTACCTGAATTTTCCCCAACTGTTAATCCCACTTCCTGGCATTTCTGGTTACTTTGACTGATACATATTTTTATTGAAAAGGTTTTTGTTGTTCTATTTAATTACATCCTGTTTTATTATTCTGTAGACTACTCTGACATTTCTTTGAAATAAAAGGCAGTATACGAATAATTTTAATAAACAAAACACAGTTCCAGAGGTAACAGCTAAGTGCCAGCCAGCTAAATCCACAGGTTCTCCTCCCACCAGAGTGACTACATTAACGACTGAGACACAAGTGGGTTGTGATATATAGCTAAGGAGAAGAAAGAAAAATCTGACAGTCAGCCTACTTTCCTGTCATTGTGCGGAGGAAGAGTGATCAACTGCAATCTGCTCAGGTAAGATGTACATAAAAATGTACACGACACAATCTGAGTTATTAACCTTAGCCTGAGAAATGAGTTTTACTTTCTTACCACTTTCATAGTACATCACTGTTACCATAAAAACTAAATAGTCAAGAATGGCCACAAAGAAATTAGAAACGCACCAGTGATTTTCCGTTATATGGCATGTTATCTTTCTTGGTAGGTAATATTCCAATCTGATATTAGGCAATTATACATGAAATTGTGTGGGTGCTCTACTTATATTGGAATCATTCATGATGCTTAAGCCATGTGTATTTAAAATAGTCTAGTTCTACCACTGAACCTGTTGTATATTTCCACCTGCCTATTTCAAAACATAATTTAAAAAACCCAATGTTAAAAAAGGATAGTGAAAATAGAGCCATTAAAGTGACTGGTATGTAATTGTACCTGGCCCAGCTACAAAACAATCTTAAATACACTTTGCATGAATCAAGAAAACACTAGAAGGCATCCATCAATAAACATATAGAATTAGTCTGCAAATTCTCTATTTACCTAAAAGTAAATCCCACTGAACTCAACAGGTGATGTTCAATGCGGTACAAGCAGAAGTACCAGGACATCATCTTCCTCCATTCCCTGATGCAGCACCCTCCCAAATCAGCTCCAGATGTTCTTCCTACTCTTCACAGCAGTTTTAGGGGTGGTGCAGGAGGAAGAAGAGGAAAGGGAAGTCCCATTGCACAAGTGTTCTGCTTGCAGATGGACAAAACTGTATGTCACCCACTGGGACTGCCTTCTGTCTAAATAGACATATATAGGACGTGTTGCTACTAGATTTATTCATATCACTGGTTATTATTTCAGCAAAGTACACCAATATTTTTCTAAAATATAAAAAATGAAGACAGAAATAACTTCTGTAAATTATGAAGAATCACTATGATATTCACAGTTATATGAATGTTAACACAGCTTATAAATTCCAAAGACTGCAAATTGCCTCCCTTTCTACTTCTGGTGCTGTGGAATACAGTAGTGCCTAGAAACCGTGTTTGATTATCCTTCTTCAATCAAGCCTAAGCCAGGCTGCAGCTGGAGAAAACAGGAGTATCTGGTGACTGTGTTCAATGCCCCTTCCTCCCTTCTTCAATGGAGCCTGATTCTCTGTTTGTTTCAAAGTATACAACGGCATAACATGGCATTAATAAGTGTGAGCGAGGCTCTCCCCATAATAATTTATCAATCGCAACACCATTCTGAGAATGAGTTGTACAGATACTTGTGGAAGGACTGAACAAATGTTAAATGGTCATAACAAGGAAACAATGTAAATCATATGAAAGCCATGGCAGTGTCCATGCTTAAACAAAAATTATTAAAGTGTCTTTTTTCCATCAGTGGGATAATGGTGATTTCCTCCAAGAAGAAACTGATTAGGATGGTGTTAGGGGGAAAGCTGGAACCAGAGAATACGGACCACAAGATCTCTAGAAATTACAATATCCAGGAAAGAGTGAGCCAGTCCTAGACCTTCCTTTCTCTAACATTTTCTTTGTAAGAGTGCTTGGAAACTACAATCAGTCCAGAATGGTATAACCAAGCTGTTGACAAGGGCAGCTGATAGAAAGCATAGAGGCTCTGGGCTGAATTCTGGGCTGAATTCAACGTGCTGGTCTTAACTCCTTGTTTGAAACAGTGATACCTGAAGGACCACCATCTCTGATAAGAAGCTCCTTGCCTACTGAAATCATTAGTACAGACCCTACTGTGCATCACAGCATCACAGAAATGTGCCTTCTGGAGACCATGCTGGAGCCTTTTTAGTATGTAAGACTTGACTCTAGAACTCCCTCTCCAAAGCAGGCTCATTTTGCCCGCTTAGGGAACAATTTTCCATAAGGTGGTCAAAAATGCTCCTTTAGGGGAAGGTTTCTGGGCCAAAAATGGTTACTCTCTTATTTATTTATTTATAGAGTGGTGGTTATATTTTGTTGGTTGCATGTAATATCAATGATATATCAATCAATATTATAAGGATACTGCATGTATCATTGAGACTGTATTGCTTTGGATGATCTCAACCCAAGGTTTTCCCTGTAAAACCGGAGCTCCAATGCTTACTACAAGCATTCTTCTAAATGCAGCTTGCTTATAAAGTTGGTAAAACTATGAATCTGAATTAGGAGAGCAAGATCACAAGTTGGATTTATTCAAGGATTATTTGGAAGTGCTGTTTAAGTAAGCAAAAGTGCATTCACACATCCCTTTATGCTTGAAAAGAATGCACGATCAGCTTCTGGACTGCCTATATTGCTATCATACACATGGGTTCTACACAATAAGTCGTAACTCTCCCCAACAAATTTGATATGACACCCCTTGCTACTTTCTTACATCTCTCACAAATTTAGTTTTCCATCATGCATTATGTAAATGTATCAGCTTCATATGTGTTAATTATAACTGAAAGTGAAATGTTAAAAACAGCAGCAGAGATGACAGAAAAAAGAACAATACAGATATTGTGTGAAGGCTGACAGTAGAACAGCTAATGTCAGTTTCTTATGCAACAGGGGACTTTCCTACGGAGAACTGCAGAGTCTTGATTAAAGGTGGAATGAACTGTTTTTCTCACATAAAGTAGTCCAGGAGGGCAAACAGCTTGTACAAAAGAGTCCAAATAGAAACAACTGTTTTATATGGAAGACAATGTTAAGTATTCAGAGAAAAATCACTACACAAGATCCGATGCAAAATCAAGTTGGTCCGCATTTCAAATGCTCCCAAAGTGGCTTTCTTCTGTTACTGTTTTTAATAGTTATTTCTTGTAAATCACTTTGAGGAAGGCATGTGATTATTTTGAAGCAGTGTTCCTGCTACAAATTCAGCAAGTTTTAAATGAGTGTTAAGATGCATTGCGAATTTTTCATCTCAAAAGGAGCTGTGTGAATCAATAGGATAAACAGACATTCCTTCCCTTTTGAAAACCACTTGATTCATTTGTGCTTTTTTCTGTACCAGAATCTAATTAATATTGAAAGCTTGTTTCTGAAACTCACTTATTTCAAAGGCATAAGTCTATTCCAACAAAAATTTGTTATACAGTAGTACCTCTGGTTGCGAACGGGATCCGTTCCGGAGGCCCGTCCGCAACATGAAAAGAGCACAACCCGCAGCGGTGCATCTGCGCATGTGCGGGTTGCGATTCGCCACTTCTGCGCATGCGCGAGCGGCGATACCCAGAAGTACCCTTTTCCGGTACTTCTGGGTCGCCGCAGGACATAACCTGAAAGAACGTAACATGAAGCGGATGTAACATGAGGTATGACTGTACTCTGTAATAAATTTATTTTGTCATTCCCACACCATGACCACCTATGGCACAACAATGAAAGGAAGAGACTAGACACATGCCACAGGAGAAAGGAGCATGAGAAGGCCAGCTACATTAGTCATCCTAATCGGAGCAAAAACTGTGTCTCTAATATGAGCGGCACAAAGTGCATCTGTAATGCTGCATTTTATTTATTATTTCACTATTCTTATAACTACTTATACTACAAATACAACATAGTTCTCTGGGAAGTTGACAGACACAAAACACATACCAATACTGTTCAAACTGTTACGGAGCAGAAACACCAAAAACTTTTTTTTTAAAAAAAATCAAAATAGCAAGGCTAATCTATAACGAGCCGGAGTATAGCACCTAAAAAAAAAAAAAATGAAAGCAATATAAAATCATTAACAGAAAGAGGGGAATGGTGCAAAGATCTAGCACACCAGAAAGATGTACCCACTACGATTAAAACTGAAATTAAAAGTCCTGGGAGGGGAAAAAAGGTATTCACATGATTCCAGGAAAACCACAATCCAGGCAAGGCTTTCTGGAAAGATCATTCCATAAACTGAGTGCCGCCACTGAAAAGGCCTCTCCCTAGCAACCACATTGTTCACTTCATTAAGCAGATGATCCCGAAGAAGAACAGCTGATAAGGATCCTAATGGAAACTGCCTGGAAGAGAGAGCAAGTGACCATGTAGAGGAGTAATTAATACCAGTTCCAATAAATAGCCTGGCTGCTGTATTATGTACCAAATGACGTCTCAAGAACATTTTCAAAGGCAGTCCCAAATACAACACACTGCAGTTTTAAGTCTTAGTTTAGTCCAGTCCATTACCGAGTTTAAGCACTGCTTCACTTGGATTAGATGAAAAGGAAATATAAAGCTGAGTGCCAGCCACATATTGGTAACACCTCAGCACACCCACAGTGGTTTCTAGTGATAGAAATTCCCCAGGCGCCAAGACAGTTCTGCTACTGGCGCGGGTCCAATTGCGACCACTGGAAATCTGTGGGTGCCAAGTTGGCGACTGACATCTCTATCTGGCTGGCCCCTACTGCTTTCTTAAGCAGGCAAGCAGAAAAGCTTATTTATTGCATTTATATCCCACCTTTTTCTTCAAGGAGTACATGGCTCACCCTCCTCCCCAGTTAATCCCTACAATGACCCTATGAGGTAGACTAAAGCTGTGACTGGTCCACGGTCACCCAGTGAACTTCATGACTGAGGAGGATTTGAACCCTGATGATGATAATAATTTATTATTATTATTATTATTATTATTATTATTATTATTATTATTCCCTGTCCACTACCAAGGGCACCACTACCAAGAAGGCCCAGGTCTTGGACTCAAATCACTACACCACACTGGCTTCCTACAGTTCTTCTGCTATGGGGCAGTTATATAAATTAAGTAGGTAAATAACTATGAGGGAAGCAAAGTGATATATTTCCCCTGAAACTCAAATTTGTTTTACTCTGGATTGTTTTACAGTATCTGATGTTTTAATGTGCTGTAGAAGACTTTTTAATTTTTTCTTTAAAATCTAAAGCGGTATAGAAATGAAATTAATAACAATAATAAATCTCACCACAAAAAGGCACCTAGACATTTCGTTGTGATGACAGTAACCTAGGTTTAAGATCTCATTTGGCGATTAACGTATATGTCTGAGTTTCTAAGACTGGTTTCATGTAGTTGTTGAAATAGCGTGGGAGATAAAACAAAGCCATATGAAAGCCCACAGCATAACTGTCAAGAGGCGGAACAATAATTCCTGGGTACCATCTTCTAGATCATCTAGAACATCTAGATAGCAATAAAACCACCACAACACTCTACCTCCAACCCCTACTTTCCAAAGGGAATTTTATTCAGCAAGCTTCTAGTTGTGACCAGCACCAATAATTCAGAGAAAGTGTGAAAGACCAAGACATGTGGATTTAAAACAAAACAAAACTCAATTCCAGCGGCGTCACAGTCTCAGTATTAACACTGAAATCACAAGGTACCCCCTTTTTTTTAAAAAAAGGGCTCTGAATATGCTTTGTGAATGAGATACTATTCTTAAGCTTTACACCTGTTCTAGTAAACACCCTTCAAAAATTAAGTAATTCATAGACAATGTATCATGTTCTTGTTACCATGATTAAATCATTAAGTTGTTAGTTAGGGCAACACCCCCACCTCCCCTGGAGCTACTGAAGACCTGTGGGAAGGCAGAAGTGCAGAGATCAGGACAAGGGAGCCAGTCATATCAGCTCCTTAAATTGGCTCCTGGATTTTTTTTAGCATGTTTATTCCAATATTATAAATTGTAAAATACTTTGTTGCCTTGTTTTGATATTATATTCAAGATGCAGCATCAGAAATGCTTTGTACAAAAATGTTGCTGATTTCCAATTCATATAAAAATGCCACATCAAACATATCCAAGAAGTACAATCATCCTCTTTGCAGGCTCTATCATCTTTGTGGCTCAGTCATCTTGGACTCAACCAGTATATTACCCTGAGAAGGGCTGTAGTCAGGATGTGGAGAAGGGGATTTCACTTTCTTCTCATGCTGCAACCCATCAACTCATCTATATTCCTTTCAGATTGAACTAAGATAGTAAGGGTCTCACCACAAAAACTGAACAGTGAAGAGAGTATGCAGTTTCACCCAACTCCCTTCTCAAGAAATACCAGTTTCCACAATTAACCATTTATAACCAATCTAGTTATGTTTATTACTGTCATTCATGATATTGATGTCCCCAAAATATATTAATGCTTATTTGAATAACAGCCATTCCGCTTAATTGAAAGCCACCTCAAAATCCATTAACTGCAACGATGTTGGGATTACACTTCGTTGAGATAAATATTTAAAACACATCTAATATCGCCAATTGTCTTTTTAAAACCGTATTGATCCTTCTCCACATAGAACATATTTAACCTTTAGCCAAGAATATCATTTAACTAGTATATTATATAACTTATAAACTCAGCATTAAAACTATAGGAAACTAATGAATTGCTTTATTTTAAATACTGTATAGTTTTAATGCTTCCCTCACTGTAACTGGCTGTCCTGGTCTGCTTTTCTATCATTAATGGGGGTTTGCTGGACAGTTCTGAATCTCATTTTTATCAAGTTTTTCAGCCACATTACTATAGCAATCATAAAACCCCTGTACAATCTCCAGTAGTTTTGTATATATTTATTTTTATATATATTCTGTTGACCCAGTGGATGTTTTTCCACATTTCCTTATGATCCAGGAAGCAGTTTGCCTAGCTTGTTTCCAAACTCAATTACTGTCACTATGGCATAACTGGCAGTTTTGGCTGTACTGCAAACACTTACCACCATTTATCTCTTGTAGTAATAATTAACCTGCAGCCCCTACTCTGCTTATACAGTTTTCCCCATTTATCTGTTCTTTCAATATTGTTTCCAGTCATTTAAGTTGACCTCAACAGATTGGACAACTGGGCCTAAACTAAAAAATGAATTTCAATAGGAAAAAATGTAAGATTCAACACTTAGGCAGGAAGAACTTGCTACTCAAACATAAGATGGGGGGAACTTGGCTTGCTAGTAGTACATGTCAAAAGGGTCTAGAGGTCTTAGTAGACCACAAGCCTAGCATAAGTCAACAGGGTGATGCAGCAGGAAAAAAGTAATGTTATCCTAGGCTGCATCAACAAAAGTATAGTGTCCAGGTCAAGGGAATTAATAGCACTGCTCTATTCTGCCTTCGTCAGACCACACCTGGAATACTGCGTCCAGTTCTGGGCACAACAATTTAAGAAGGATATTGACAAATTGGAATGTGTGCAGACGAGAGTGACCAAAATCATCAAGGATCTGGAAACCTAGCCTTATGAGGAACAGTTGAGGAAGGTGGGTGTGTTTAGCCTGCACAAGAGACTGAGAGGAGATATGATAGCCATCTTCAAATATGTCAAGGGCTGCCACATGGAAGACGGAACAAGCCTGTTTTCTCCTGCTCCAGAGGGTAGGACCTGAAGCAATGGATTCAAGTTACAAGAAAGCAGATTCCTACTAAACATCAGAAGAACCTTCTGACAGTAACAGCTGTTCAACAGTGGTGGGCTCTCAATCATTGGAGGTTTTTAAGCAGAAGTTGGATGGCCATCTGTCATGGGTGCTTTAGTTGAGATTCTTGCACTGGAGGGTGTTGGACTAGATGACCCTTGAAGTCTCTTCCAATTCTAATTCTATTGTTTTCTTATTTCTTCCTTTCTTTTTAATAAAATCACTATGTTACAACCTTAAATTTGTCAAGAAAAAATTAGCTGCCTGAACATTAGTTGTGACAAAAAACGTTCTGCTTTGCTTTTTGCACCAACACATCTTTTGTAGCAGGAATACAGAGCAAATAACTGGACCAAACTTTACCTACTTTTTATCCTGCGTTATATTCTGAAAGGCAAAAACATTTCCGAATTCCAGGTTTCCTAGTTCTTCAATTCATTTGCCTTTACAGTGGTACCTCTGGTTACAGACGCTTCAGGTTACAGACTCCGCTAACCCAGAAATAGTACCTCAGGTTAAGAACTTTGCTTCAGGATGAGAACAGAAATTGCACGGTGGCGGCGCGGCAGCAGCAGGAGGCCCCATTAGCTGGTGCTTCAGGTTAAGAACAGACCTCCAGAACGAATTAAGTTCTTAACCCGATGTACCACTGTATTTTCAAACTTGAAGAGGTATAAATTATGGGTAAGATAAGAATATAAGAACCATCTGCTAGATCAGGCCAATGGCCTACCTAGTTCAGCATCCTGTTCTCACAGTGGCCAACCAGATGCCTGTGGGAATCCTGCAAACAGGACATGAACTTAACAGCACTCTGGTCTACCTGATTCCCAGCAATTGGTATTCAGAGGCATACTGACTCTTGATTATGGAGGTAGAGTAGCGCCATTGATAGCCTTATCCTCCATTAATTTGTCCAATCCTCTTTTAAATCTATTTAAGTTGGTGGTCATCACTGCCTCCTATGGAAGCAAGTTCCATAGTTTTAAGTACATGCTGCATGAAGAAATGCTTTCTTTTATCAGTCTTCCAGCATCCAACTTCACTGGATAGCCACAAGTTCTAGTGTTAGGGGAGAGGGAGAAAAACTTTACTCTAGCCACTTTGTCCATGCCATGCTTCATTTTATTCTTTTGTCATACTTCTCCATGCCATGCTTCATTTTATCAAACTTCTACCATATCACCTCTTTCAAATCTCAGTTTCTAACACTGATAGCAGGGGCAGAAAACTCCAGCTCAAGGGCATAAGAAGGCCCAATATGGGTCCCAGTTTGGTCTGCAGAACTGCTTCCCACGAACCACGGCCACCTACCATTGTTATACTGTGTGGGCATAAATGAAGCACTAGGACAGGGGGCGGCAAGGTTTACCTTGCCTGGTTCACTCCAGTGGAGATCCCTCCGTGGGCTGGATTGCATGTGCGCCTGAGTGCGCATGCCTGCGATTTCCGGCGTCTGCGCAGACAGGATTTCCGGCGCCACGGAAGCGAGTCCCCACACCGCACCAGTTTAGCACAGCACGTGGGGACTCGCTGAGCAGGCGGCTCGTGGGCCACTTAAATGACCCCAGTGGGTCGCTTGTGGCCCATGGGCCTTAGGTTGCCTACCCCTGCGCTAGGAGTTTAAATTTCGGCTAAGAACTCCTTAATGCAGCTGGGTGTTTTGTAGCCAAATAGTTTCCTTTGCAGAGGGGGGGAATTTCTGATTAAAAAGTGAGCACTTTCTCCAAAGCCCACCCCTTGTAAGGCATGATCCCAGCGCTGAACAGCTGATTGGCACTTAAACTGCATCTTCAAAAGAATTTGCTATAACCACCAATCAGCTGCTCAGCAGTTACAGTGACCTCCATCAAACCTCGACAGGTGTCAATCAAATGACATCATTATAACAGTAGAGGGTTGACAGGTGAGTGGTCCTGCACATTTGTCAATGTTGGTAAGTGGGACTGTGGGCGAGTTTTGAAGCTGGCCTACTAGCCAAACTCAGTTCTCCATCCCAGTACTACAGTTTACATAGAGGGGATCTCCAATTTTCATGGATTATCCTCTCAAGACACAGCCTCTTAATTTGTCATTCCATCCTGTTTAGAATCACTTGGAGATTTTTATTGGTCCTTCTTTGAGAGAAAGAAAAAGCCAGTAATGTATATAAAAACTAATCTAGGAAACTGCAACAAACTAAGGGAACAAGAATTAATGCAAAATCTGCAAGATATGTGACAGAAATCCTGAAGTGAGGCTCTCCGTATGTCATTGGACTCTACCTTCTATTATCCCTGACCATTCCCCATGCTAGCTGATGAGAGTTAAAGTCCAACAACCTCTTGAGTACACCATACTGGCTAATCTTGCCCTGGAGTGACCTATCAAACTTTCAAAGGACTAACACATGTCTACTAAGAAGTAAGTCTCATTTAGTTCGATGGGATTTAGTCCCAGATAACTGGATACTGGGATGCAAGTCATCTAATACTGTATTAAATGGTCTTCAATGCCACAAAAGACACAAAGCTTCACCTAATATCTTTCCTATTACAATCACCATAATTCAACTGAATCAGTGTTTGACATCTACATTATTTCTCCATGTCCTAGAACCATTACCAGATTGTAAAAATCTCAATAATAAAAAAGGTTTGAGCCACACTGCTAGCAGATAAAGCATCTAACTGAAGATAAAGACTTATAATCAGCCCAAGCTGGATCCTATATGTCATAAACATATATGATCGTGAATTTGACTTGCTTAGCTAGTCTCATGAATAAACATGACTTCTCTTTCAATATGATATACGTGATCCCTCAAAGCAGCAACAGCAAAAACAAAAGTAATTCTGTTAAATGATAGGGTTGCCAAAATATAGTTGTCACTTGTCATGACACCCAACATCTAGCAGGCATTTTAGTCTCGATTACATTATTACTGTTTGTTCTCCTTTACAGTATCTCTTTGGCTTTGCAGTGCATTATAAAATTCAGTGTTTGCCTCACAAGAACCCCGTAAGATGGAATGCTGTCCCCTCACCCAACAGGAAACTGCAGGTGAGAAATTGCACAGCTGTGCACAAGTCAGTACTTGTCTTCTGACAGACCTAGGGCTTCCAGATCCAAATCTAACTACACTGAAAATCAACCATATTAATCAGGAAAAGCAGACCTTCGCTTTTACATGCCTCACACTGCTCCTTACATTAGCTATATAGGGACACACATCACAGGATACAGTACAACTGCAGGCCTATTTTGTATTTTTTTTTTAAAAAAAACCTTTTAGAATGTAGCTAAACCTCAGATGCGCACAACTGAAGACTTTAATTATAGAGGCACATGTACCTTCACACCTAGGCACCCAATTTTAATGGTCATTCACATATGACAAAACCAGATTAACTACCCAGCAATGCACGCTAAGTAGGGAGTCCTGGCCACTCCTGGATCCCTGACTCATGTGCCTATGTAATACTTGGTTTTGGCAAACACCTTACACCTTACTGTATTTTGCTGATATAACCCTAGATTACAAATGGATGAAGAATAAGCAGCAGCAGCCTGAAATGGTCGATCCGTCAAATTTATCCATTTTTCTCTGGTCACGTTTCCCACTTTCCGTTTCATTTTTATTTATTTTTAGGGGTAGTGACACCCATGTGGGTGCTGAACAGAGATCGAAGGGGGAACACGCCTCCTATTCCTAGAAAGAAGGCGGGGTCCCTCGCCAAGAAGGAAGTGCGCGGCTTTGTATTCCCAAGGTAACAGCTGGAAATAAATAAGGTCGGGGGCTAAGAGCAGGTTGAGATCACCGTGTCCTTATAAAGATGATGCGACTCGCCCTCCCGGTAGGCCGGAGAAGCCTCCCAAATGTCCGGAGGGCTCCGGCACCAGCCGCCGCAGCGAGCGGGAAAGTCGCCGTTGCCCCCCCCCCCGCCCTCGAGCCCCAGCTAACTGTCAGGGCGCGCGGACGCTGCGGAGTCGGTGCTTTAAAATCCGGGGCCGGGGGGAGACGGCAGCCCTCCCCTGCCTAGCCTGACAGGCCCAGGCGGGCGCCATGCTAGAAACCAAAATGGCTGCCCCGGGGAAGGCTGCCCAACCCGAGGAGCCGCGAGCGGGGGAACGTGCCGAGTGACGCCCGCCGCGCCGGACAGGTAACTTTCTCCTCCCCCGCCGCCGCCGCGTCGTCGTCCGCCCCGCACCCACCTTCCCTCCCTCCTCAGCCACGCCGCCGCAGCTCCCATCCCTCCTTCCTTCCTTCCCGGTTACGGACAGACCCTCCTCTCCTCAAGCCAGCCGTTCTCTCTCATTGTGCTTGTGTGCGTCCCCTCCGCCTCACCTGGAGCTCGGCCCTTTCCACCTCCCAGTGCGCGCGCTCCATCTCGAAGCGGGCCCATTCGTGCTGGATGTAGTGCAGGATCCCCGGGATGGTGTAGTGTTGAGGCCGGGACAGCTCCGAGCCGCCGCCGCCGCCGGGGCCCACCGCTTCCGGAGCCGCCGCTGCCGCCGGGCCTTGGGGTTGCTGCTGTGGCGGCAGGTTGCCTCCGCCGCCGGGCCCCGCGCAGCCTTGGCCGAGCAGCTGGGAGTTCGCGTTTCCTCCGGCGGGCGGCAGCGGCCCTTGCTGCTGCTGCGGCCTCGGGCTGGGGCCTGCCATGATCCCGCCGCCGGCTCCGGGATGTTCGTCCATTGTCTGTGGGGAGTCCTTCCCCCGCCTCCTCTTGCTCCTGCTGCTGCTTCTCCCGCCTGGTGTCCCGAGTCCGGAGCGGCGCTGCTTGTGGGGAGGGACCGGCCCGGGGGTGTCAAGGCCACGCGGAGCAGTAGCCGGGTGTCAGAGCAGCGCCGAGCTCCAGCCGCCGCCGCTGCTGCTGCTCCTGCCGCCGCCGCCGGCCGCCATTACAGTCTCAGCTCCATCATCAGCCGGACAGATTCACTCAGCAGCTCGGCTCACCCACCCACGGGGTGGGGGGGGGGGAGAGGCGGAGGTACGCGGGGCATGCTGGGAAACGGCACCCGCCTTGCTCCGACCCCCGCGCTGTCCTGCTGCACGCATGCGCGGGCGCTGCCTGAGAGGAAATTATAGAGAGGAAAGTAGGGGGTTCTTGCGCTCTGGGTGGTATTTGGTGTTCGCTGAGGGGGAAAAAAAAATCTCGCTCCTTCAGTCCTAAATCAGTTTCCCGCGGCTGACTTTTTAACTCCTCGGTAAAACTCGCTTGTCAATGGCCAGGAGAGCCAGAGCTGCCCGCAGAGATGGTCGCTCTTTGGTTTTAAAGTGAGAATGACACTCCCACTTCACGTGTTCACTGTGCATTCTCCAGTTGTCATCCTCACGACAGCCCTGGAAGGTAGGTCAGAATGTTTCCCCGTGTCGTGCGGTTGAGGTGAGAGAGTGTGGCTTGCCTAAGGCAACCTACTGAGTTCCTGGCAAATGTGACATTTGAACTGGGAAATTCCTTGGCATCTCAGTCTTTTTGCCAGTTTACACGATGGTGTAAACTGTTGATAGTTGTAGAGAGGGCTTTATTTAGCTCAGGAAGAACCACCAGGAGCATGTGAAGAACATATAAATTCAACAGTTATCTGACCATGCTAAGAGTGCATTTTCCATTTTTAGGAGAAAGCTTCCTATATCAAATGAGCCTCTTACAGGGAATTTTTTTTCTTGCCTGGCATTTTAAACAGCTACTATAATCGCTGGTAGTCTACAAAGCATCCACTCATTCTGAATGTCCAAACTGGCATTTTACCCAGCACCACAAACTCTGGCCCTTCTTCATCCCACTTCCATGAGATAAAGACATGGAAGGAATAAAAGGTTTTGTGAGCCATTTTGAAAACTGTACCTTTCCCTGATGGTACAGATTGCAAAGGAGTGTATTCCATACTTAACTCCCTGCCACTTTAACAGTCTCTTGCTACTACTTTCTCTCCTCAGTTTATAATTTTTCAGTAGGCTGCTACTGTTTGTTGCTCCTTCAGCTCATTTAAAATGGTCTCCCCGATGATGGGCTGTGCCAGCAAAAGATTCTTGGCATTGCAGTTGCATTCCTCACATGTCTACAGCTGACTCCTTGGGGTGGACAAGAGGCTATTTCTCCCACCACACGCACAACACACCCTCCCTCCCCCAGGACATGAAACATGCGCTGATTTTGCCACTGCTGTTGTTATTATTACTCTGTCACCCAAAGTAGCAAGGCAGCAAATAGAAACCAGAGTACTGGCAGTCGGCAAACCAGTGTCAAATTACTACTATGAGTATGGGATTAAATTAAGAGAGGCTAACCTCTGTAGAAGGAGGGAGAGCTTTCTGAGCAATCCCTTGAGGGAAACTCCATCACAGGGATGTTTAAAACAAGGTTAGTCAGAGCCGTAGGGAACATGCCTCCTTTAGCCTTTGGTAAACTTCTCAGTCATCTTTGCAAACCATATCCTTAAAAAGGAGCAAGTTAATATGTAAGCTATATATAGGAGCGTTTTACAGCTACAGTGTAAACAAGTCACAAAATAAAATGTTTAATTGAAGGTATGAAATTAAAATACAGGAGTCTAGTGCTGACACACTTGTACTTCAAAGTAGGTTTCCTTTAAATAAAGTAGCTATTGCACTAAAGTGTTCTGTCGCATCCTAAGTACTGGATAATGAGCGAGTCACATAAAAAAAATATGCTTTATTCTTCCAAAGTAAATTTGATACAGAGACCTGGACTTTTAAGGCTACAGTCATGAAACCATGGCTATAGGGGTCTTTTTCTCTTGTGGGCTGCATGGCCAGCAGTGGGGCAGAGACAAACATAAATGTTCTGGATTAACTAAACTGGAATAAACCCTGTTTCAATTTCCTCACATTAGAATTCCCAGCTCTATCAAGGTCTATTCTTAGAGGCATTATGCCTTTGTTGATGGATATATACAACAGCTTAGATAGGTTCTTGGTCTGATCCAGTAGAGTACTTTTGTAGAAGTATACCCTAAATGTTGACTAGGAAGTAATAAAAGTACAGTGGTACCTCAGGTTACATACGCTTCAGGTTACATACGCTTCAGGTTACAGGCTCTGCAACCCCAGAAATAGTGCTTCAGGGTTAAGAACTTGCTTCAGGATGAGAACAGAAATTGTGCTCCGGCGGCGCGGCAGCAGCAGCAGACCCCATTAGCTAAAGTAGTGCTTCAGGTTAAGAACAGCTTCAGGTTAAGAACAGACCTCCAGAACGAATTAAGTACTTAACCTGAGGTACCACTGTATAAGCAACAAGATGGGAGTTATTAATGAAAGGCTACGTATTCCTGAAAAGCCTAAAGTGTTTTTGCTAGTACACCCTGGACAGTTAAGCATTGCAAATGCATTTTAAACTTGCATTTTTATAATCCAAAAACAGTTCCAAAAAAAAAAAATTGAGAACAGAAAACACTGGAATGTGAGTTGGTTGCTAACTGTTTTCTAGATTCTCTTTGTAAAGTGAATAAACAGAGTATGACTGTTCCTGATGGCAACTATTAGCTTTTGTTGTTGTTTAGTCGTTTAATCATGTCCGACTCTTCGTGACCCTATGGACCAGAGAACGCCAGGCACTCCTGTCTTCCACCGCCTCCCGCAGTTTGGTCAGGCTCATGTTTGTAGCTTCATGTTATTAGCTTTTAATGCTTATTAATTGATCACAGGTTTTTATAGATTGTTTTTTATCATAATGACCTCAAAGTAATTACAATATAAAAATATTGATAAAACTCATAAAATACAATTGAAAAATAACGTGCAGTTTCAGTTCCATTAAGAACACAGAGATCCAGATTCTGGAGGGATCGACACAAGTTTCATGCCCCAAAGTAGGTGTCTTCACCATATGGCAAAGAAATCCCTTAATATTGAGGGCATCATGTTGCCAAGGGTAGGGAATTGCAAAGGTGGGCCATGACTACAGAGAGTTGGGATCTTCCAGATCCCAACACAACAAGCCATATTTATTGGCAGGACCAGAAGCAGAACCCCGCTCTGCCGATCTCATGGTTTGAAACAGTCTACACCTAGATCCCTAGTCATGGAGGGCTTTATGTATTAAAGTGGCTAATTTGGAGTGTCTTCTTTGGCGATCACTTGTAGCCGAGTTAGATTGTCTTCCATGTACACGGTCTTAACGGTGTGTCCACAGGTGATTGTGGAGCCCAATTCTGGATCCACATGTCCTTCCACAATGGAAGGCTCTTGTGGAAAGATAACTGTCCAGGTAGGAGAAGTGATTTATACTTTCCAACATTACACCACTGAGTTGGATTTGTGGCGCTGCAGAGGGGTTGTTTTATGTTTGTTGGTGCATAAAACTTTGGTTTTTTGGATGTTGAGCGATAGGCCCAGCTTTTCGTATGCTTCTTCAAAGATATTTAGGATGGTTTGGAGGTCATCCTCTGAGTGTGTACGCACTACGTTGTGTCACACCTACATGACTGAATCTTTTCATAACCTCATTCCCATAGCATAAAAAGAAGCATAATTAAATTCAAAAATTTAATCTGTATCAATAATTTAATCAATATCAACCCTAAAGTAAGGTTTGGAATGATATTCTCATCATGAACATGGCAGTTCATCATTTCCACCTGAATATTTCTGAGGATCACACTCTGCAATACCATTTTGTAGTGGGTTAATTAAAATAAATTCTCATAACCCTAAGGGACATTAATTATGCTATCTTTATTTGCCTCTTCTATGGGCTAGAAGCTCTTAAGGCTTCCTTTTGAGTTTGTGCTGTTTACTTTTCATTCTGAAGTGGCCCATTCTTCAGTTGAAACCACATAACCTGAGGATACGTAAGAAAATTTATGCTTTTTATACAACTATAATTTTATGGAAGAGGAGACACACATTGTTCCCACTCATCCCAGCATCTTGCTGTTGTTATTAAATATTATTGTTAAATATATACACATGTATATAATTGAGAGAAGAATGAGGACACAGTAAGGTTTATAATATAAGTTAGGGAATGGAGAGAGTGAAAAGAGAAACAGAACAGTCTCAGAGTTACAAACAACACAGTAATTAATTCAAATTGATGGGTAGCATGTTTAAAACAAACAAAAGGAAGTACTTATACAACACATAATTAACTAATAGAATGCATTTCCATATAATGTTGCAATTATTAGAATTAGTGGTGCTGAAAAGGATTAGGTAAATATGTGGAGGATGAAGTTCATCTGTAACTCATAACTATAATAACCAGAGCCACAGTGTTTGTGCTCAGAGACTGTGTACCATGTGCTTAATTCAAAACTAAGGTGTTGGGACAAAAATTTGTCTGGAAGTAATCCTCTCTGACCTGGAAGCTGTTTCCCAATAATTACAGAGGAAAGGCATGTAGCTCATGCTCAAAGACATGTGCTTCTTTATTTTAATCCCACATGTTCCTTGATCAACCTGGTTGTGCTGAAAACAGATTGTGCAGAGCAATTCTAACTTGGGAATAGAGTGGCAAATTCTCCCAATCCTAACTGGGGCATGGAGCAGCCAGGACAGAGTGTGGTAGCAGTCCGTCCCCCCACCCCCCACCCCTATTTTTGCTGCACTAGCTGCAGCCTGGCACAGCACAGGGCTCAGATCAGGTTCTTCACTAGAAAACAGGCTGGCTTTGGAACCAGCAGCTCTGTTGGCACAGTCCTGCTCTGCCCCTCAAACCCAGTTTTAGGACCAAATATGATTATTGCCAGCAGGAGCACTGGTAAAAAGCAGTATGCACTTCATCGCCCTTTCAGGTCCACAGTGGAGGTAGACTTCTGTTGAATCCTTACCAACACCAGTATGGGTCAGGGGTTAGGTATTTTTTTAAATAGAAAAGTTAAGTAGACTGCACCCAGTTCCTATGAAAATCACAGGACTTAGGTCTGGACTTTGTTATCCTGCTCAGTACTCTGTCCTTGATCAAAAAAACCTTCAACTCAATTGTCATAAAAATAGATCAAGTATAGGCATGTTCTGCAACCTTTCTGTGGACCATCCAAATGGAGTTAGCAGACCACAGTTGGAGAATCTTTGCTCTACCCCTAAGGATTTAAAATGCCTCACATATCAATTACTCTTTTTTCTCCTTAGAAAGGTGTTCTATCTAAATCCATTAACAATAGCCACAAGCCTGTTTGTGAGCTTTTAAGAGTACTCTCCTGACATGGGAGTGAAAGTTATTGTCAGCTCATGAGGAAAGAGTACCTCCTGTGATCTGTAAATAGCCTAATATTCTCTTAAACAGCTCCATATTTAAGAGCGAGCTGAGCTTTGCATTTGGCATAAAGACATATGCCTATATCTATAAATAATAATAATATAATTATTTTACACAGTGGCTGTGTTTCATAGCAAGAAGTTCCCCATGAGGAAATTCAGCATCCATCTATAAATAAAATCAAGCATTAAGCAAATGAGAGTGTAAAATACTGTACTTCAGAGCAGAGCCAGCAGTGAATCAGACAATGGTGGCTATAGTTACTATGTATAATGCAAATGCAGTGGGAAATATTACAGTTGGTTCTCTCACCAGTACAGTCGTACCTTGGAAGTCAAACGGAATCTGTTCTGGGAGTCCATTCGACTTCCAAAACGTTAGAAAACTAAATTGTGGCTTTTGATTGACTGCAGGAAGCTCCTGCAGCCAACCGCAAGCCGCGGAAATCCTGTTGGACATTCGGGTTCCAAAAGAACGTTCACAAACCGGAATGATCTCTTCCGGGTTTGCAGCATTCGGGAGCCAAAACGTCTGAGTTCCAGGTCGTTCAGGATCCAAGATATGACTGTATCTTCAATTTGAAACCAATAGGAATTGGCCCTTCTGCCTCTGTCCAGTACTTATCATCATAGTTGATTTCTTTTATAATGTTACTGTGACATTCGCCCCAATCCAATTGCTCTGGGTAGTTTGATAACTGTACAAATAAAACTGGGGTTGAGCCTCTCTAGGGTCTGGGAAGTAAAGAGCAAGCCTATTAAATAAAGCTGTTTTGGACAATCCTAGAACAAGTCAGGGGACGCGGGTGGCGCTGTGGTCTAAACCACTGAGTCTAGGGCTTGCCAATCGGAAGGTCAGCAGTTTGAATCCCCGTGACGGGGGTGAGCTCCCGTTGCTCGGTCCCAGCTCCTGCCAACCTAACAGTTTGAAAGCACGTCAAAGTGCAAGTAGATAAATAGGTACCACTCCGGCAGGAAGGTAAACGACGTTTCTGTGTGCTGCTCTGGTTTCGGTGTTCCATTGTACCAGAAGCGACTTAGTCATGCTGGCCACATGACCCGGGAAAACTGTCTGCGAACAAACGTCGGCTCCCTTGGCCAGTAAAGCAAGATGAGCGCTGCAACCCCAGAGTCGTTCACGACTGGACTTAACTGTCAGGGGTCCTTTACCTTTTTTAGAACAAGTCAATGATATGGTGAAATTATATTTACCAGATGGGATATTAGAGGAGGGGTAGTACATCTGGTGGGAGACACGTTGTGCTCCTTTTGGGGTAGTTTGTCCACCTTTGGTCCCCACCCTGCACTTAGCTTTCATCTGTGGCTCCTAGAAGCTGTCAGCATATAGCAGTGGCCATACGCCAGGAATAGCTTCAACTGGCTGACAAAACCAGGTGAGGGTAGCTGATCGGTCTCAAACCCTTGGTGTGTTAGGGATCTTCCCTGCATGCAAAGACAGCTTCCATCAGATTGAGTGGACGAGACCAATAGTAGGTCCAATGGTCAAGAAGGCAGTTTCTGCATGTGCTGTAGAGGGAAATGAGGGGCAGATGGGGCTCCACAACCTGGGAAGGTAGCCCGTGTAGCAGAAGGAAACACTGACCCCAAACCTCTGCTGCATTGTGATGATGATGATGATAAATAATTTATTTATACCCCGCCCATCTGGCTGGGTTTCCCCAGCCACTCTGGGCAGCTTCCCACAAAATATTAAAAATACAATAATTAAATATAAAAGCTTCCCTAAATAGGGCTGCCTTCAGATGTATTCTAACAGTCAGATAGTTGTTTATTTCTTTGACATCTGATGGGAGGGTCTTCCACAGGGCAGGTGCCACTACGGAGAAGGCCCTCTGCCTGGTTCCCTGTAACTTCGCTTCTCGCAGTGAGGGAACCCCCAGAAGGCCCTCGGCGCTGGACCGGGCAGAACAATGGGGGGTGGAGATACTCCTTCAGGAGAAGAAAAGGCTAAGGAGTAAACCCTACAGAAATCTGGAGTGGAGTCCCTAAGATGGTTGGGTGGTGCTTTGTATGCCGCCTCCTGGCAACTCTTGCAGCCAAGATGGTGCCATATGTATTGCTCTGCTTTCCTTTGGACCACATCAGTAAGGCCGAGAAGGGGGCCTTGTCATCTGGGCTGCCCAGGATCTCCATACGCACTGCCCAGGCTTGCGTCCCAGTGAAATTACTTCAGTGCTGCCAACACAGCAGTTTGACTGGAGTGCCTGGTTTAGTCAATTTCAGTCTTGAAGGAAATTTCTTAATGGGAGCATGTTCTTGAAAAAGAAGAGCTTTGTATTTTTGTATTTTTAAATGTGTGTGTGTGTGTGTGTGTGTCCGTCCGTATCTATATTTATATATACATGTACATATATGAGTAAACAGCTATACTGCCAGCCATAACAATGTACAGTATACATTTCTGTTAAAGTTGTGCTGGTTGTGTCATTAGAACTAGTCTTTGAAATGCATTAGAAGTTTGTAAAACCAGTTTGATTAGATACTATGGCAGGACAGGAATATTGAGCAGGTCTACTGTGGGTAACTCCATAGTACAGTAACTATAGTGCCATCTCCAGTTCTTGGAAAAATTATAGGGTCTTCAATAGGCACCACCTTAAATACACATGCACAAAATAATGAAATCCATAATGCATTCTAAAGGTAACTGATACACATCGGGTTAAGAGCTTAATTCGTTCTGGAGGTCTGTTCTTAACCTGAAACTGTTCTTAACGTGAGGTACCACTTTAGTTAATGGGGCTTCCTGCTGCCGCCATGCCGCCGTGGTGCGATTTCTGTTCTCATCCTGAAGCAAAGTTCTTAACCAGAGGTACTATTTCTGGGTTATCAGAGTCTGTCACCTGAAGCGTCTGTAACCCGAGGTACCACTGTATTTTAGCGTTCTTGCCTCTAGAGAGGAGAGGAGAGAACATCCAAACTTGAATATAGTTAATTAAAGTTCTTGATACTGGTCACTGACCGTAATAAAATGACTTGACTTGAATTAAAGTTAGTTACAGTGCCAGAATCACCAAATCAGGATGGGATGGACCCATTAGTTGCAAACAGCAGGGCAGGATCAAAGCAGCTGGGAGTGGTGTTCCACATATACTTCTGCTTGTTCAGCCCTGTTTCCCCCTGCAGCTCTTGTGGCTTCCCAAAAGCCCCTGATGGTTTAGAGATCTTCCACAGATCTTCCACAGATGCATCCAGTGCTGGAATTTGTGACACACACACCCCACGCACGGCAGTGTTTCATTCACACACAGCTCTTTAGATCTCAACTTATCTCTACTAAAACTATCCGGGAAACTAATTTTCTAATTATTCTTCGTGAGATTAGGCTGTGAAAGACTTACAGCATACCTTTAGACATTTGTTCTTTCTGGAAGATGATAAACTAGGCAAAATGTGATTTAAAAAGCACAACAAGAGTTGTTCTTAGCTGATTTTGGTTTCTGGAAGTGACATGATGCAAAGCAGGAAATTCTTCTATGCACAAGCAGGGAGGAGCAAAGGAGCCCTCTTAGGCACATATACCATTAACTATGGTTTACTATGATGTGTGCACAGGGCCATTATGTTACCACAAAATGGTACATACAAATGGAAAAGTTATGAATGAAAACTATGGGCTTAAACTATTGAACTAGAGCTTCCTTGAAGAACTGATAAAGGTTCATCTAAACTGTATTTAGCCTTTAGAATCCAAAGTTAAGTTGAACACTGAGTTATAAAAATGTAAGCAGCCATTTGTTATTATTACTTTAACATGGGTACGGCTGATGACTTATCTTAACCAGGGCTGGAGAAATGAAACCATCACACCTGTCTACAGACTGAGTTTTGCAACAATTACTCATGCTAAAAGGGTATTCATGGGAGCAATTCAGTTTGGATTTACTGGAACAAATGAGAGGCTTGTTCACCACATTGTGAGCAATAGATGCACTACTGCTGCTTGATACTGAAGTTGCTGCTGTGGAGGAGTGCCTAGAGAGGGGTGGTGTGAGAACAGTAGTTCATTTAGTTTGCTTGAACTAGGCGAGGGACTGGCCTAATACATGACATGTCAAAACATAGCATGATAGTGTCTGGGTGGTAGGTAGATGATGAAATTTGCTCTACAAAATTAACATGATAATGCCTCATGATTATTTCATAAGTGGGTCATGAAAGTGACCCTGGAGAAGTTCAGCCTTTATAAAGGTATTTTTGCAAACCTTGGCTGATGGCATGGATCGCACTAGGTTCCAGTGTAATCTGGAATTGGCGAAAAGCGTAGATGTGTGGCTTCTTGTGTTGGATCAAGCCATATCTTCAGAGGAATTTGGCCACTCTCCGGGTGCCCGGCTTGATACCATGTTGACCTCCCCGTCAGCGACTCCCGGCAAGACAAGGCGAGGTCTTTATCGGCCGATCCTTCTTCAAACGTGAAAGAAGAACACAGCCACTCTCCTCCTCCCTCACTCCCTGCCATCCCCAGGGAGGGGAAAGAGACAGACAGAAATGTATTTACATGCCTTTATTTCTGTCTTTCCTCAGTGCAGAGAACAACATGTCTGCACCCTCTGATACCCAGCTGCAGAGAGAGAATAACTCCTCCCATGTACTTCCAGTACAGGGTCATGTGACACTCTGAGCTAACATCCGGTGCTCAGAGCACATAATAGACTGTCCCTGGTTCCCACGGTACAATCCAATAACATCAGCTTCCTGTTTGGCTTTCCAGCCATCTGGAGCACTCAGCAGCATTGCTCCTTTTTCGTAACAACCTCCCCCAAAAGAATCAATGCGTGTTGCGGCATGCATAGCGTGATCCAGAGAAGAAAACAAACAGTTGTTATACACATAACACTCCCCTGTTGTTTCAGTTCCACCCTTGGAACTACCCGCCACTGGTTTCCCCAGTGTACCTCTCTGGTTGTCTGGCTTCCAAGGAATGAGTGCATCTGCATTACCTTGGCTAGCAACTCTCTGTTGTGTCTTTGTCTCTGACTTAGACACAGCTCCAACCTGTCCTCGGTTGTTTACAACAGCAACACATGCAACAGCTAAATTAGCATACTCTTCTGAGTACCTTTTGGGTGGTTCACCCTTTGTGACTCTCTCAGACCTGCGTATGAGGTGCTGATCCTCTCTGCTCACTGGTTCAGTCTCAGGACTCTTTGGAGAACCAGTTCCAATGGTAAACAGTGGTTCATCCTTCACCTGTGAAGGTCTATCCATTGTGTGAGACTTCCTCTCAATGACTGTGACAACTGAGCTCTCCGAGCTATCAGTGTCATCACTCTCAGTACCACTGTACTCTGTGAAATCATCATCATCAGAATCGTCCTCTGTGGGAAATGTGTGTGCTATCACTCTCTCCTTTTCAGGAGCACTCTCTAGAAATTTTGTGAGAATCACCTGACCAGATTCAGACAAAATTACTCTGTAGAGACCCTTTTCATATCCCACAAAAATGCCTCTGGCATTCTTTACTCCACCTGGAGCTTCTGTCCTCACATGAGACCCAAAAACCTTGAAATGGGCAACAGAAGGTTTTCTCTGGAACAGTTTCTCAAAAGGAGAACTTCCCAACTCTTTTGAAACCTTTCTCACCCATGCATGACTAAACGACATGAGTGACTCCGCCCAGAACTCATGTGGCAGATGTGAACTAAGCAATTGCGCATTCATTCCCTTTTGCAATTCTTTGTTCACTTTTACACAAACACCCCTGTTCCACGCTTCCGCTGAAACAGCAACCTTGTGTCTAATCCCCTTCTTCTGCAGGAACCTCTGGAAATCCTGTAAAAGAAAAATCTGCTTCTTATCTGTCAAAAGACAATCAATGTTAGCATCATGCATGTCTTTAACTTTGTCACAAAACTCCTGAAACCTTTCTAAGGCTTCCTGTGGTTTCTTTAACACATAAACCCAGACAAAGTTAGAGAAATGATCCACACACACAAGATAATATCTTGCATTGCCTCTAGATGGTTCTAGAGGACCAATCACATCAGCATACACCCGCTGAAACGCTCTGTCGACCCTGGCCACCTTCTTGGCGCTTGTTTTGGTCACACCTGCAAGAGAAATCATGTTAGACTCAGAATTACATTCCATGTAATCACTTTGGTCAAAGTCCAACAAATATAGTCCATCTTTCTGTCTGGCAGAAAGATATAACTCTCCATCTTTGAAGATCTCGCAGCTCTTATCATCATAGGACAGTTTCAGTCCTTTCTTTGCAATCTGCGAAACACTCAGCAGATTGAACTTCAATTCAGGAACCAAGTAAACATTGTGTATTGTCAAGTTCAGACTCTTAAGATACACAGATCCAACCCCAGTCGCCTCCAGCTTCTGACCGTTGGCTTGTTCCACAGCGAAGCTTTGCTTCTTAAACGTCGAAAAGAGTCCTCTGTGCGGGGACATATGAAAATTACAGCCCGTATCGATTACAAAAGAGTGTCCAACATCTGGCGTGGTTCCTTTCGCCATCAGGGCCTTTGCAGGTTTCACCATAGGCTTGGTATGACCTTTGCCTGACGCCTCAGGCTTTGCTGAGCGGCCCTTCGCTCCTTTCGGCTGGGATGGCTTCTTGCAGCTCCGCTGAAGATGCCCAGCCTGTCCACAATTGTAGCACTGTACAACGTTCAAAACTAGAGCTTTTTCTCCAGTAGCTTCATCTGCGGGGGAATTAGAACTCCGTTCCTCCCTCCCCCTGTGCTTTTCTTCCAGTGCAGCATGCCGGCTGTGTTCTTCTAGAACCACGGCACTCAGGGGCACTCCCCCCTTCTTGGCATCCATGCTGAATCCAAGAGTCAGCTTTACACTCAATCTCAAGCCAGCTTTCACTTTTCAAGCCAGTAAACTCCAAAAGTCTCTCATCTTGTTTACTGCTTTTCCACGGCAGGCAAACTTTTGGGCTGTTTTTTTGCTTTCTCAGGCAGGCAATCTGCACGCTGTTTTCCACAGCTGCAAAAGGTAGTCAAAACATTTTCGATTTCCCAGGCTCTTTTTAGGCCTCTCAGTAACTGGTAGACGTTGCCTAGCAACCTGCTCAGGACGGAACTCCTTATCTAAACCACAGGAATTCCTGGTATGCAAGCTTGCTCTTTCAGAGCTGTTTTTCAAACGCAGCTTGTGAACCAGAAATTAATCTTTCTGCGTTCATTCTCTCTTGCCCGAAATGCTGCATACCTTTTCTGGGCTCCGTTGCCTTGAAATACACTCCTCTCGGTGTCCAGCTGTCTGTTTCAGCTTTCTGGCTGCAGGCAGACGCTTTTCTTTATCTCCTTAGGTGCAGAGGATGGCAACGATTCATCGACCTCTCACCTCTCATGCAGATTCTCACAGATCAGATAACCACCGGTCTGCTACCATATGTTGGATCAAGCCATATCTTCAGAGGAATTTGGCCACTCTCCGGGTGCCCGGCTTGATACCATGTTGACCTCCCCGTCAGCGACTCCCGGCAAGACAAGGCGAGGTCTTTATCGGCCGATCCTTCTTCAAACGTGAAAGAAGAACACAGCCACTCTCCTCCTCCCTCACTCCCTGCCATCCCCAGGGAGGGGAAAGAGACAGACAGAAATGTATTTACATGCCTTTATTTCTGTCTTTCCTCAGTGCAGAGAACAACATGTCTGCACCCTCTGATACCCAGCTGCAGAGAGAGAATAACTCCTCCCATGTACTTCCAGTACAGGGTCATGTGACACTCTGAGCTAACATCCGGTGCTCAGAGCACATAATAGACTGTCCCTGGTTCCCACGGTACAATCCAATAACATCAGCTTCCTGTTTGGCTTTCCAGCCATCTGGAGCACTCAGCAGCATTGCTCCTTTTTCGTAACATCTTGGACCCTTCACTTTTTAAAAGTTGCTTGTTAACGCCCCCACCCAGGTAAGGGTAGGGGGGGGCGTCACTCTGTGAGGCAGGTTAGGCTGAGATAGTGTGATTTTCCCAAAACCACATAGTGAACTTAATCACTGAGTGAGGAAATGGAACAAAGAGCAATGCCCTAGGCAATTATGATAGGTTATTACCAATTTCTGCCTTTTATCTTTATGAGCTTTATATGCTTGGGGTTAAGAAATGCTGAAGAACACATCTAGAATTAATGGCAATATATTATAAAAATAGCCCGATACTATAATTTGCCATTATAATAGGCTTCAGAATAAATGCACCCTATCTCTCCCCTCCCCATCTTTTGGTGATTGGCACATTAATGCAGAAGGAGGGGGGCAAATGCCCACAGTTCTAATTTCTAGCTTTTCAATTTTCTGCAGAACACTATTTTTCCACAGTAACTAGCTATGCATTTCCTCCCACATGCCTGCTAAACATATCTCCTTGCTGGAATTTGCAGAGTGGGAGGGGTTTCGTTCTGGGAAATGTCTGCTTATACTTTATATGCTAGTAAAGCATTTTGTAGCAAATGTTGAGGGGGGCACATCTAAAGCTTCATCCCAGCATGGGATCACCTACAGGCAGCTGGCTGGAATGTTTTATGTGGCTTTAGAAGCCTCGTTCACCTGAACCCACAGTCATAGTCTAGAAAAGGTTGTCCTTAACCCAGTGCCAATTCAAAAGATGAAGCTGTTAATTTCCTTACAGTTTTATTTAATCTCAATTTCAGTTTTGACCATCTAGCCTTGAAAGAGCGGACAACGAATCATGATCAAGTTTTTTCTTATGGTGAACAAGCAAGGGCAAACAAGACTCTCTCGATATTATGAATACATGGACCTTCATAAACGGACGATACTAGAAGCTGAAGTAATCAAGCATTGCCTTTCCCGTTCAAAGGAGCAAGTATGTCTTTTTATGTAGACATTTTACGGTCAAACAATCTGATTGGGGCAGACCTATGACTTTGAACTTGAACCTTCCCCAAGTTCACAGCAGGGGTACATTCTGTGTATAGCACAAGTGTGTGTATTTGAATGGGATTTGGCATGCAAAAGGTGTGTGCACACAGGATGTTGGAATCTCCACCTAATCTCTGCTCTTCCCCACAGCCACATTTGTCCCAACTTCCAACATTAGAGCTTGGCTGGGGGGGAAATGACCTCAGGAAGATGGACTGGGGCAGCGGTGAAGATGGTTCAGCATCCCTTGCCTGTACAACCCCTTTGCTTTTTAAATGGCACTCTCCCACCAATTTATGTTGTTTAAAAATTAACTCTTGAATGCTGCATGTTAGGTGCTATTTGTGCCCATATATATAGTATGATGATTTCTTCAGTTCACCCCCTAATATGGTGGCTCCCAACTTTGGACCTACTGATGTTTTTGGACTACAACTCCCATCCCTCACCACTGCCCCTGCTGGCTAGGGACAATGGGAGTTGTAGTCTAACAACATCTGGGGGGCCTTTTTCAGGGGGAACTCATAGGAACTCAGTCCTGGCACCTCTCAGGTGGGCACCATTGCCATTCTAAGAAAACGAGGGAGATGTTTATGGTGAGTTCCAGCACCTCTTTCCCTAGAAAAATAGCACTGTCAATAAATGCTCTAATATGTTAATTCATATAGGTCCACTCCATATAGAAATATGTGCTCTGTCAAGAAAACCATCTTTTTTATTGTTAGCCAATCCTTCCTTTATCTGCAAATTGTTGCTAAGGTAACAGAAACAAATTAATTTTGAAACCCTTTTCATTTCAACAAGACAGTGGAAAACTTTGGGGGGGTGTACAGTGGTACCTCATGTTGCATACCGTCCCCCTTATGAATGCTTCGGGTTATGCGCTCCACTAACCTGGAAGTAGATGCCCCTTGTTGTGAACTTTGCCCCGGCATGTGAGCGGAAGTCGTGCTCCGGTGGCACGGCAGCAGTGGGAGGCGCCATTAGCAAAAGTGTTTCTCATGTTACAAGCGGTTTCTGGTTACGAGTGGACCTCTGGAACGGATTAAGTACGTATCACGAGGTACCACTGTACTCTAGGCACCAGGATAGTTTCAAGATCCTAGCAAAGGCTATGACACTGACTTTGAGTCATCTCAGGTTCTTTTAAGGATCAAGCTAGATGTGATAGTGGTGTGTGAGCGATATGTCGTTTACTTAAAAACAAGGGGTGGGAAAGCATGTGAGGAACAGATGACATTAAGTAAGGGGAGCACAACTTTACTGGCTCTTCTTTGTTTTAAGCAGTTTTCTCTCAGTTGAGCTCCAATGAAAGACCTGGGCTGGGAGAAACTGCTTAAGGCAACAGAGTGCAACAACGTAAGGGGGGGGGGCTGGTTTTGTTTCACACAAAACACATGTCAGTGGGCTGTTTTACAAGTAGAGAACAAACCTCCACCCATCCTTGTTTTATATGTAAACAGGGCATTTTTAGAACTGGTAAATAAAAACAATATTGGCATCGATTGTTGTGCCCTTTAATAACTTACTTAGCCTGCATAAACTAAAAACTGTCCAGATGTAATATTCAATAAGCAGATAAATATCTACAAAAATGTGTCATCCATCAAATTTTATCTATGTCTTTTTTTTAGTGTTCCTTTATTGAATACAAAGATTTTAAGCTGGTGTACAGGCAATATGCTGCTCTTTTCATAGTGGTTGGAATTAATGAAACCGAGGTATGTGTTTATTTCTTAACTATATAAAGAAAAAACAAATATTGATTTATGAACTAAAGACAAATACTGAACTTGATATATGCCCATTGCTTCAGTTTCTTCCTGGTTTCCATATGTGATCCAGTTCCTTATATTGTGTCCTTCACTCTGCAATATCTAGCTCTCCCACAATGTAGTTGCATCATAAGAGATGAAGGAAATGCAGCATAGGCCCTTTCAGCAAAACCAAGAACCCTATGGCATCTCAAAGACAAGCAGGGTGTCATGAGCTTTTGTAAGCAAGACCCTGCAAATAGAGACTTGACAAGAGACCTGGGTGCTTCCAGGTGGGTGTTTATCGTTGGATTGGTACACCACATGCAAACAAACCTTTTACAGCACTCATACAATGTCATCATCGAAAAGCCAGCCCGAAAAGCCAGGGAAAATCTGATAAGCTAAAAAAAACCCCTGTTGCTCACAACCCACTAGCGATATCTCAGTGACCTGTTTACAAAGGAAGCACCCTTGAGAAATTATTTTATTCATATATGTATTTACAACCTTTCTGGACTGCCTTTCATCACATAACAGTGATCAAAGGACAGTTTTCAAGTACAACATAAAACATCATCATACAACATAAAACGACAGTGAAACACAGCAATCAATAATATAAATCATCAATCAAGCATAGCAGCATAAAATAAGCCTGAGGTCTTGGTCAGTTTCTCCTGGCTTCTTCCAAAAGCCCAGAACATCAAGTATGTTTTAACTTGACAGAAAAATCCCAGTTAGGATGCCACCATCCATTGCGCCAGGGAAAGAGTTCCATAATACAGGTGCTACTACAGAGGAAGCCCTGTCCTGTGTCACCACACAGCCAGCCATGCCCGCCTGAAGGACACCAAGCAGTGCCCCCTGCCAATCATGGGGTCCAGGCCATTCTGAGCACAAACATCAACATGGGCATGGTCTGCATGCAATTAAACCTGATGTGAAATTCAGTGTGTTATTGTTTGTAATGCTGCCCTGGTACACTCTTTTGAATTTATACTGCTGGTGCAGTGAATTTTAAGGTCTAAGGATCAGACTATTCATTTTGTTTCCTAAATCTTAAAACAAAAATCACAACTGTGAGCTTTATAAGTAATGTAGAAAAGTTAACAGATCACTGGTTTCTCTGATGTTCCAACTGATTTTCAGAATGAAATGGCTGTCTATGAACTCATTCATAATTTTGTGGAGGTTTTGGACAAGTATTTCAGTAGAGTGGTAAGTATGATATTGAACCAAATACAAACTCTTCTCTTTTTTAGAAAGCTTTCATATGATTTATTATATCATAGACATATTAGTCTGAAACATTTGCACCATGATAGGGTGCAGATATTTGACCTTTGGATTTATTTTTATCAAAAGACATCAACATTTAAGTCACTGGGTATTAAGCAAGTACACAGGTGGCTCAAGTCTGTATTATTCCACATGTATAAAATTCTAGCTTTGTAGCTGCCTTGGAAATTGAGGAGAAATTGAGCAAAAGCTAAAGGAGAGCTTTGATAACTTGCTCCCAACTTTTGGATGCTTCTATTGGGACACCAGGAGAGGTCCAACATCTGAATGTAAGCCCTGCATATGTCATTAGATAAATATAGCACTTTGAAAGAATCTTTGAAACTCACAAATCTAAAAATACTGAGATGACAAATCATCTCTCTAGTAAAGGACAGATGTTCTTTTCTTTCCCACAGTTTGTTCTTTCCTCCTCCATTATCATCCTAGCTTGAGATACTGCCAGAATTCTGCAGATATTATATGTTAATTTTACTTTCACTAGCTCATCTCTTGGGAATTAACAGTTCAGTTTGTTATATCATTTATTTGTTCTCTATGTTACATGCAGTTAAAATAGAAACATGCATGATACGATGTACCACACTTTTCAGCCCTTTTAGATTGAACAAGCCAGCAGCTTCAAGCAAGGCCAGTCTCCATGGGGTGGTGCAAATTGTACATTAGACTCCATCTTTCAGCCAATAGATGATCATTCAGAAATAGAGATATAGCCGCATCTGTTGATTGTGTTACAATCACAATTCAGACAAAACTGGTATTAGGAGGCAGTGCTTAGAATAAGGCAGGCAAATTTTTAGGAAATGTTCTTTCTTAAATGGGTGGGAGCTTCACATACGCATGTTGGGGCTTTCACTGTGTGCATTATGGTCAAAAATCAAAATAAGTTTTATTGTACTAGCCAAAGGCCATGACAAAACCATACAAACACTGTCAGGAAAAGAAATATCTATATAAACTATATAACTGTATATAAAAAGCAGAGCCAGTGCCTTGAACCATCAAGATCATAAAATGCAGATGCACGTGTGTGCACATTATGATGCCCGACATGCAGAAAGATACACGTTCAAGGAGGAATGCCATGGCTATTTTTAACACTGGATCGTCTCATAACACACCAGCAGAAATGTGATGACTGACACACAGCCAGGACTTCCAGCAATTTGGCAGAAGTGCAAAACAATTCAGCTGCCCACTATCACCAAAAACTATCAGAGTCTTTATACCTGCAAAAGGTAGTTTTAAAAGTGAGACCAGCATCTGGTGGAAGCTCCCACTCAAAAGAGGGCTGCTCAGTAGGATTTCCCATAGTTTAGGGCTGTGCATCTTTGCCTCATCCAAAGCATAGCAAAAGACATGAACAACTAGTAGATGACAGTATGCAATAGGTTTTGCTTCACAACAGTGTGGGGAAACTCTGACCCTCCAGAAGTTGTTAGACCCCCAACTCCCATCAGACCCAGCCAAGGATACCCAAAGGTAGGGTTGCCATATTTCAGAAAGTGAAAATTCAGACACAAAAGTTGTATGGGTTGCCATATGTCTGGATCTTCCTGGACATTACAGTGATTTCCACCTGGACACTGTTTCCAATGGCCGAATCCTGGCTTTGTCTAGGAAATTCTGGATGTATGGCAGCCCTACCAATGGCCGAGGATGATGGAAGTTGTAGTCCCTTAACTCTGCTTTACAATAAAAAAGTTGTACTGAAAATGGCTACAAAGGATGAGTGAATGTTTACAAGCTCCATGATAATCCCTTGGACCAAAAACAAATACAAATAAACTTTAAAAACACTAACTTGCGGGACTTGACATCTTTCCGCAGGGCCTGCAAGACAGAGCTGTTCCACCAGGCCTTTGGCCAGGCTACAGCCTGACTCCCTCCCTCGGCAATCTTCGCGGAGCTCTGGCCCAATGGTTGCCAGTGGCTTGATTTGAATTAATTTTATAATGAATGATTTTAGAGTGTTGTTTGTGTTGTACTTTTGTACTGTTTTATTGTTGTTAGCCGCCCTGAGCCCGGCTTCGGCTGGGGAGGGCGGGATATAAATAATATTTATTATTATTATTAGTATTAATAATAATAATAATAATAATGTACAGTAGTCAGAAATGGAACAACATCAGTCCTTTGCTCTTGCTGAAATGTCCCTTTTCCTCTCTTTTTTTTAGAGTGAATTGGATGTATCCTTTCAGTTTTCTCTATTTATGTTCCTGCTCCTTCCTGCGTCTGCCAGGCTGCGTGGCATTCGTAGGAATCAAAATGTTACCATGATTGGATTAAACTGTGTTCAGCAGAGGTGACTGAGCCATATGGATGGATGGTTTGAAGTATGTGAATAGTTCAGTGTGGAGGTAGGTCATTAAAAGGCTGGCGATATGGGTGGCGATATGATAGTGGATGCTGGAAAATGGAGACATTTTGTCTAAAGGTAGGAAATTTCCCCTTGTTCTACTTGCTGCGTGCATAACTTTAATAGATTTCAGTGCATGAACACAGTAGCTGTGATAGAATCTGTTGCTGGGCAAAGGAAGAGCTCTGTCCTCAAAGGAACCGAGCTCCGAGCATTTATTCCTACCATTGAAAGGGATCTCTCTCTCTTTCTCTGATTGCTACCAGCTTTTCAATTGCAGAGGCATCTGGACAAAAGTCTCAAATGGAGATTTCAGCACATGGGGTGAATAGATACAGGAGAAGACTAGGGATGCAGATTAATGCAGTCTGCTTGCTCATTACAGCTGTTAACGTTCAACCGAATGACCATCTCCTTCTGCACGAACCTGCCTGAGCTGAGCACAGTGTTTAGTATCAGATCCATTCATTGATTCTGCTGGCATAATGTAGTGGGAGAGGATTTGAGATTGTTGCTGATGACCCAAATGGGTTGGGTACATCTCTCTCCATGTGATGGAGGCAGGAGAGCAAAGAACTCTGGGAGGCAGGCACAGTCCCCTCGTTTTTTTCTCTCCTGCCTGACGGGACAGGTTTTTCTTCTTATGAGAGTTATCTTCTGTCATACTTTCAATGCTACTGGAGGTGTTATGGGTGTGTGTCCCCCCCCCCCCATGATCTGGCCCTGCTTATTTAAGGGAAACGGAACTAAGTTTGCAATATTTGGGGAAGACAAAAGGGGACATTCCAGGTGAGACTTGAATCCCCTAACATACCCCTGGGTGAAAAATATGCCAACCCCGGAAATGGTAGACTATGTTTCCCTGTAGCTGTCCTGACACCTTCTACCATCATCAGCATGAGATCAGCAGGGCTCAGGATTTGGCAGTTTCACAACCCAGATTCTCCCACTTCTACCCTTTTTGGATTGGAGAGCAGTGAGGGTAGCATCAGAAGTGGATGGTCCTGAGAAACCAACAACAACAACACCTGTGTTGATGGAAGTAAGACAATTAAAGGGTGACATTACAAACACTCTCCTAATTGCATGCTAAATAATTGTATGATTAGCTCAGTAGGTAGAGAATGGGACTCTTAATCTAATCTTAGGGAAGGAAATTTTGCAATGAAAGGGAGGCTCCATTACATTTGAGTCAGGATTCCACTTAAAGAGGAAGCTTATTAGTATCCTCTTAATTAAGAGTACACATGAAGCAAAATGTTTTCAGTATTGTAACTGCAATACAGCAAAATAAAATAAAAAATACATCTTTGTGGAAATAGCCAGAATTTAAGCATTCCCTCACCCCCCCCCCAATAAATTAATATCTCAAGTTTTGCTACTTAGCATGCTGGTGTATTTGACAAGTCCCAGTTATGTGCATGGAGAAGTGGGTGGAATTGTATTAAGCTCTTTAAAACAACTGCAGTAGGTGCTGATATCTGGGAGAGATGAGTCATTAAAAAAGATTACAAAAGCAACAGTTGAAAGTTATCACATCAAGTTTGGTGTGGCAAAACGGATCTGGAGTGGGAGTACATTATTTTTTAATGCCTGTATTTCTGTGTAAGGAACAAGAGAGCAGTTTTTCACATGAAAATAAGACATAGATGACCTGCTCCGAAAAGCATGAATTGCTGCCTAGGTTGCACTCCCATGCACATGTACTTATAAGTGTGGCTCTTTGAGCACAGCTGGACTGACATCTAAGTAAAGAAACATAGGTTGGTGTTGTGCATTACATTACATAAAAGCATTGAAGAAGAGCGTATCCATTTTCAGGAGAAGTTACTGAATTTAGCTAACACACAGGCACTCCCTCCATGGAAGATGTAAGCAGGTGTACAATAAACCTTTTATCATAAAGACACTAGCTTCTATTGTGCTTTGATTTTCCCAACAGAAACAGAACCCTGGGTAAGTGCCTGGAACCCCCTGGAATATTGCTACTGCTAGACAGAGACGGGGGGTGACACGCAACCTTCACAACATTACTTAAAGAAAATAAAGTCCAATAGTGATGCCTCGTGCAGGGAGATGCAGTCCGTGGCATTCCCACAGTGGCAGTGGCAAGGTTAGCGGAGCCCTGGGTTGGCAGTCTTGCAGGGCCGCTGACACCCTGACTACCCCTCCACAGCCTCCCTCTGATCTCCTCTCTATCCCAATGAGCACAACGGCCTCTCTTTACTTCAAATCAACATCACGCTAAGATGGAGGAGAGGTTCATCTCTTCCAAGCCCAGCAGTAGGCTAGGAAGGAAAACCACACTCTTTGCTGTTCAGATATCACTTTCTTAACATCTGAGATGACATTTTTCCTCCCCATCACAGTGCTGGGCTGGGAGGAAGGGAACTTCTCCCAGCTGCATGTTGTGATGGGGAGGAAAACCTCCGTCTCTCTCCTTCTACTCAGTCTGAGGAACCTCTCATTCTATCCTACTGTTGAGGAGTTGAGGAAAGCCCTCTCCTCAAAGGTACCTTTCCCTCACACGTGCCACCAATCCTGGAGGTCAGAGCACTCATTTATATGTGCTGAGACCTAAGATCTCATAGCAGTAGCATCACTGGTTTTGCCATCAATCTTGAGGGGTGGGGGCCCTACTGCAGGACAGTTTCCTCACCTTTGAGCTAAAGACTTGCCACTTTTCAGTTGCGGTCCATCGACACTTAAAGACCAAAAGCTTTGGTAAGAAAATATTTGCCAGAACCAACTTAATGCCCAAGCATTAAATCACATCAATGCACAATGCTTCTAATAAAACACAGGTATTTTTGAGGCATTTGCTAATAAGGCACAGGTATTTTTGAGGCATATGCTAATGGAAGCAAATAGTGACTAAACTAGCGATGCCAGTCACTGAGCCAAAACTGTTTTGTCTTGGGGTGACACATCTGGCTCTATGAAACTTGAGAAAATACTAGGTATAGAAATCATCTGTGGTAAGTAGATATATCGCCAAATTATATTTCGGCCTTGTGTTTGAATAAAATATATTTCAAAGCATGTTCATACGGCCTTCCTTTATTAGCCCCTTGCCCTCTATTTGAAGAGCAGTTCAGAGTTTTGTTTAAATTACCTTAAGAAGGAAATGTGGAGGCTTTGAAGTTGGTCATAAACATTGAGCAATAGGGCAGCAGAGACAGGTCACCTGGTCACAGTCTTCCCTTATGTGGTGAGACGTAGGGTAGTTTTATTAAAATGATAGCAATTTTGCAATTTCTCTTCTGTCTATACTGTATTTGCACTAGTTCACCACTGTGCTGTATTGATTGCCTATTTCCTAAGGTTCTAAAGGCCGTGAGTGGGGGAAGGAAGGAGGAGGGGCAGGAAGAAAAAGAATGGAAATGACTTTGGGAGGTTAAGGGGAGGCCTTGGTGAAAAGGGAAGAAGGGTCTCGCTATGTGTGACAGTTTCTGCACTGAGGGGGGAAATGTTTTACAATAATGACAGAAGTTTGAGTAAAGCAAGGATGGAGAAACACAGAGGGAAATGGCAGTTTCCAAAAATGGCAGAGGTTTGAATGTAGCAGGGATGGATAAACAACACTGAGGGTTTTAGGAAAAAACACAACAACAACAACAATTTATTATTTATACCCCACCCATCTGGCTGGGTTTCCCCAGCCACTCTGGGCGGCTTCCAACAAACTATTAAAATACAGTGGTCCATTAAACATCAGAAGCTTCCCTAAGCAGGGCTTCCCCCACTGCCAGTTTCAACCAGGAGAAATGGGTGCAACATAGAAGGTAACGAAACAGAATCTTTTCCAATGGCCTTCTCGGCATGCTCAAACATTGTTTCAACCCCCCCCCCCCCCGTTCTTCTCTCTTCTTGGTGAACTCAAACTTTTGTCTCTTCCATTCCTCAGCTGCCTTATGTGTGTGAGAGAAAGAAGGTGGAGCCCTCAAATATTCCATAGTACCTTCACATAATATAGTTCACTCCCAGTACCATGAAGTTCCAGATGGAACATAGCAATTTAGAACAGATATTAACAAGCAAACACCCTTATATGTATAGCACCCATTTTATGCAATCCTGTGTCTTTCATTTTTTTTAACCATGTATAAGTTATAGCCTGTTCCTTCAATGGTAAATACACAAAATGTTTAGTGACCAGCTGTAGTTACCAAGGAAGATACATGTTCATGTTCAAGTTCATGCTCATTATAAAGTTTGCTGGGTGGACCTGAGCCAGTCCCTCTCTTTCAACCTAAGATACCTCACTAGATTGTTGTAAGGATAAAATGGGAAGGGGTAAGATAATATATACTGACCTGCGTTCTTTGGAGAATGAATGGGACAGCGGTGTTAGTTAATTAATTAATATACACTTACAGGTTTAGAGATATATCTTAACCTCAGATCACTGAGATTTAAAATCCCAAGGGTGGAGTTAGGCCAACTAAGCTACTAGCAGTGGGCCTGATCTGGGCCTCTCAACTGGAGCTAGTGCAGCTGAAATGCTCAAATTACCACCCTCCACTCTGGCCAGGGCAAGCATGTGGGCTTCAGATATGGTAGTGGCTTTGCCACTCAGTTTAGCCCAGCTGAACTGAGCATTGCAGCCTAAGGTTCCCATCTTTAAAAAGGAAGTAGTAATATTTATTATATTGGTTTCCCCAAAAGATTAGCAAACAGTACTGTACAGGTTTGTCACTAGTTTATCTCCCAGCATATAGCCAATTAATATTCTTTCAATATAATACTGCAATATAATCCTGATGTGAAAATTCCTGGTTTACTCTCTGAAGCTTTTGGTAAAATTTCATTTAAAAAGATAAGCAAGCCCTTTAGATTCTGATTCATTTTTAAGTGAGGGTTGGGCGTTGGACCGATGCTGTCTGCAAAGGAGTGGCATCGTTTAGCTGCAAGGCTTTCGCAAGAGGACCCAGCGTGCCTAAAAGAACCAAGCAACTTGCCCTGCACCTTTGGGAAGAGCAGCTGGGGCAGATGAGGAAGGAACAGCCTGAGTGGGGAGGGACGGACTATGAGCTGCAGTCACTTGATTCCCAATAGCAGATGAAGTACTTGTTGGTGGAATGAAGAGTAGCTAGTTGTGGAATGCTGCCCAACAGGGTGGGGCAGCTCATATCTCACTGGGGGAGAAAAGAAGCCTCCTTGGGCTTCCAGTCATAATACCAACCTCCAGTTATCTCTGTAGAAACATTTTAAAAACACTTGACAGTAAGATGGAATGCATGTCTCATCAGATCCTGAACCAAGGAAGCGAATGTTGAGATTCTTTATTCTTTGTACAGGGGGCTTCGTTTTGTTTTCAGGTGGGGAGTGTTGCGATTCATACAGAACGTGTTCTAGCTGTTTGCTGGCTAAGTTAGTAGTATTGAAATGTTAGATCTCTGCGGACCCCTTTTAAATTTCAGATTACACAGCTGTTCTGGCTGTGGCTGATGGGAGTTGTAGTCCCAAAGATCTAGTCGAAAAGATCTGGCAGGCACCCGGTTGGGAAAGGCTGGTATGGATTCTTACATCTCAGTGCATATTTCCACAATGTGTGGTAAATACTTTAATGCAGTAAGAAGACACCTTCAGCAGGTCAAAGGAAAGATAGGAAGGGTTTTTTCAAGCAGTTGTGATGTTTTCTCAGTACAGCTGTTTGCAAGTTAAGGCATGTCTGGAACAGTGAGGGACTGAAAGCTGGATACACAAATTTTTCGTTTGAGCACTTAAGCAGAGGAAGAATGTCCTTTCAGCACTGATTCCACCTCATTTACGCATGTAATTGCGTATAATATGGGAAAAATAGGGGACTAGGGATCTCTGTCCAGGGTGACTCCCCTCAGACTACAATTCCCAGGAACATTTTGGGGAAGCGTGAGACTAATTTCTTGTCACTGATTGCCTTAGCAGAATTTGTTAACCATTATTTCCCTTGTGTTCTGAATGGTCACTTTGTTAAGCAACTGCTAAACAAATCGAAGCACTTTAAAAATTTATTTGAAAATTAAGCTTTTCAGTGAAACTTTACACAATTATTCTGGATTGGCTCTCTTAATGCAAGTCACAATAGGCTGATAGCTGTTAGAATAAGATTGGTGTTAACCAACATCATTTGCTACTTCTGCTGTTTCTCTTTTCTACAGCTCTTTTAATTTACATACTATTATACACAATAACTGTATAGTCGGTAGTGAAACTGGAATTACGGTACAATGTTATAATTTTTGCAGTTACCGAAAAACTCATTAGAAAGTTCATCTGTTAAGCACTTAGATTAAAAAAAAACAAATTTGAGTTCTGGCATTTTCCAGTTTAGTCCTGCTTATTCCAAAAGAAATTCCTTAACTTTATATGAACACAGATCATGTTCAAATTGGACAGAGTGCACATAATTTTGGATGAAATGGTATTAAATGGTTGCATTGTAGAAACCAATAAGACCAGAATTCTCGCACCTCTTCTTGTTCTTGACAAAATGGCTGAAAGCTAGGAAGACTATGCCAGTGAAGGGTGTGTTCGCACAGAATTCTTCAAAACAGAAAGAAGGAACAATGAACTCTGAGGATTCAAAGGCTAGTCTTGCAACATTCCAAATGGGCTGAACTGAACCTTTTCATGCTAAAAGACAACTGAAGGAAGCAGGTGCCACACCTTTACTATCTACCTGTGAAAGGTTAATTAGTTACTGCTTTATGTTTTTAAGATAACAAAATATTCCCATTGTGTAGTCTGTAATCCAGCTGGTGAAATAAATACTCTTTAATAATATATCTGTGTCTCTCTTTTCATCAAACAAAATTAATAAGGCAGGCTGGGAAATGCTAAAAAAAATAGACAGGTGTGCTTTGACTACATGCAAAAGCAACCATGTTTGCCTAAATTGCAGAACTCTAGCATCCATTGTATCTGAAAGTGGACCCTAAACCACAAAACCTTATACCTTAAAAAATGTATTAGTCTTTAAGAGTTAACACCCTGTGTAAGTCTTCATTTGACTTTGGTAAAAAGGCTCCATTGTTCACGGAACTTGCGTGATTCCTCCCCTAATTCCAAAGTGGAGGGGCTCAATAGGTTATCTTCAGATCTCTGATCTCTGCCATGACCTCCCTGGAAGGGAAACTTGTACCTGGGCCAGGAGAGATTGAACTGAGACTGAAGATGAAAAGATGTGATGATCAGATAGATGATTTAGCACCTTCAGGGACTGTTTCCTTAAGTTTGGTCTAACCATAAACTTTTCACCTCCATTGAGGGTTCCAGATTGTATGTGGATGTAAAAGCCTTTTGAAAAAAACTAAAACAAAGTTTGAAGATACATCTGCAGGGAAGTATTTCATGTAGATTGGGTGTAATGGTTGTTGTCAGGGGATAGAGAGCTTTGAGCTACTTAGCTGACAAGATAGCTCCCCTAGAGCATATTGAGGCTCTCGAGGAAGCTTGAATAGCAAGGGCAAAACACAGTGAATGTTATCTTCTATCTGTTGGCCTCTTGAGGCCAACCTCTGGGGATAAAATCTTTGAAAGCACCATGACTAGGGCATGTAGAAAGTGAACTTGTAACACGTTCAGAGTACCATGGAAAGCATATAAACATTTTACTAGGGTCCTCCATGTACTCTACCTTTGAGGAGGCTTTATCCTATCTCATCATGTAATCAAACACTTCTGAAAAATAGGCTACTGATCCTGTTTCATCCACTAGCTCGAGAGCTGTAAGCAAATTCTCTTTGTCCCCCTGATTAAGCTGAAGAGTTTTGATGCTTTTGACCAAAAGTCTGCTGGGAAACCACCTACTTGAATAGGTCCAACTTAGCAGACAACTGCCTCCATCTCCCTGATGCTTTCACTTGTTAATGTAGTCTGGGGTACTAAGGGGAAAACATCCCCCAAATGCAAGACCAGAGTGGGAAAAGGAACTAATGATCACACCCAGGTTTTCTTCTCCACCATCCTTGGAGACAGACAGACAGACAGAAGCTATACGTGGAAAACAAAGAAATGGGACTGCGAAATCCTTCCTTTGCATTGTGTTGAAGAATGAGAGACACAGCTATTGATGGGTTAGCTCTGCCTTCTTCAAATGTGCTTACAATGCTTGTGTGCTTACTCCAAGTAGGACTGGTGGAAGCTGCTTGATTCACTGTGTCAAGAAGCCAGTGGGCTAAGTCAGGATGGCATTTCTTCTGATTCATGGTAGGAGTGGGGGACAGAGACGTTCCCCATCTGGAGTTAGCTTAGGAAGACTGATTGCCTATCTGGCTAGTATTGAGGAGCTTACTGGCCTCATTGCATCTTTCAGTGCTCAACGGTACAATGCTACTGTTATGGTGCTTAGTGATGGTTTCATAGATTCTTCCAAGCGCAATGGTGGGGATGTGGCTTCCTGGGATGCTAAGGTATTTAGAAGGAAAAAATTAAGAGGTTGGGATTGAGTGACCACTGAGTTCTGTCACTTAACACCCAAGAGGCCAATTACTGCTGCTGGGCGGGACCTATTCTAAAGAAATTTATGGACTTGGCCCAGGAGCTTCATCTAAACTGTTTCTCTTATCCCATCCATACATCAACAGAGAATGTTTTCTTACTAGCAACCCATTTCTGTAGTTTAATGTCAGATGCACTGCTGAATGAAATTAATGTCTAGCAAAATGAATGGGTCTGGCTCAACATTCCATACACCTTTAATGTGAACTAGAGCTCCAAGTGAAGATTACGAAGTGGCAACTGCTCAAGCAATCTCCACTCTTCACAGTGGATGGGTTAAGGGAGTGGGGCCTACTGCTGTAAACATATCAGACACAGGACCTGGGATATTAAAGATTAGGCACACAGTAGGCACACAGCGGGTGGTGCTGTGGTCTAAACCACAGAGCCTAGGACTTGCCGTTCAGAAGGTCGGTGGTTCGAATCCCCGCGATGGGGTGAGCTCCCATTGCTCGGTCCCTGCTCCTGCCAACCTAGCAGTTCTAAAGCACGTCAAGTGCAAGTAAATAAATAGGTACCACTCCAGCAGGAAGGTAAACAGCATTTCCATGTGCTGCTCTGGTCTGGTTCGCCAGAAGCGGCTTAGTCATGCTAGCCACGTCCTGGAAGCTGTCTGCAGACAAACGTTGGCTCCCTCGGCCAGTAAAGTGAGATGAGCGCTGCAACCCCAGAGTCATCTGTGACTGAACAGTAAGGGGTCCCTTTACCTTTAGGGGAAGGCACACAAGCCCAAGAAGTGCTACCATGACTTACCTTGAAGATAACCTACATGATAATTGGCTTTTTGGGTATCAACTCAAAAACCATCCCTGTACTTTAAAGGGGCTTGAAGTAGTTAGAGCCAAAGTAGCTGATGCTCCTGTCATCCAACTGCTCACTCTGTGCAACTCTTCTAAAGAGTGTAGAGAAGAAGAGAGGCATCTTTTCATGGCTTATTATGAAGATGCATCTCTTGATTGACTCTTGGCAACTCTACACAGACACATAAAAATTGCTGTATAATTCAACACACCTAAGAGTGGCTTATTAAATATCCTAATAGGTCAGTTCCGAAAACAAAATCTTACCAGCAGTAATGCAACAAATGAGGCATTATAAGCACTTGGGGAAATGACTGTATTCTGGAATATTAATTATTCTAACCTCCAATAAGGGCACTTCCCTGCATTCAGTTTAAATAGTTGCCTTTGTTTGCTGACAACCCATTTTTGTATAGTGGATTTACAGCTTGATTGCTAAAGTGCTGAACTAGCAGTGATTGAAATCGGCTTGTTGTGAATGTTAAGAAAGAGTGCATTCCTCTGGTGAACTAAAAGCACCTGGAGATTAAGCAGTTGGTGCTATTGAAAGTAATTTATCTCAACATAATGGTGCATCAGTTCTATAGAAAAGGATATAATTTCATCATCAAGGTTAACCAAAATATGTCTGTATGTGTCATATCCTACTAATGCAATGCATAAACAGAATGGTATAGTGAGAATGATTACTGCCAATCTTACCTTTAAGTAATCTTACCTTTTTTTGCTTTGCATTCAGGTTTTGATAATAATGGTAAATGTATTATCTAAGTTTGTCAAGAAAGCAATGTTTTCACTGGGGTATTCCTGCATTGTAGGGAATTGGACTAGATTACCCTCAGTATCCCTCCCTACTCCAATTCTATGATATAAGCACTCGTGCCAGTGACGTATCAAAACACTGTGAACTTGACACTTATACAAGGATATAAGGCCTGATATTGCAAAGATATGTGTTGCTGATGTTATTCAATAATGTTAGATTCTACAGCTAAATTATGTGCAAAACCAATCTTCACTGTAAAAGACTATCATTCCATTTTATTTATATAAGAAAAACCCAACTACATTTACTAGTGAAGAATTACCATATTTGCAAGATAGGTTCTTTCAAATTAACACAAACCAGGAGTTATCCTTTATTTAAAATATTGCTGTGGTCAATAGGCTAGTCAGGCTAGCAAGATTTAAAACCACCTGACTATTTGTTTGCTGTGCTAGTAACAAGCTTACAACTATGAAGGATCTATGACTCTCAGGAGTGGCTTCAAGCAAACATTATGGGCCACAGGAAGAAGGGAGACATTTAACTCTGCAAGTGTGCAGAATGCCTTGTCTAAGAAGAAATACCAAAAACTACCAGATACAAAACTACCTTGAATCAGAAATGGTTTTGCATGGATTGCTTCTAAACAAATCAGCAAATGCAATTTAAAGAACTGATCTGGAGTTTAGTAACTAATGCTAAAATTCACCTGGCAAAGCTGCAAGGAACTGTAAATGTAATACATTGTAGGGCAAAGCAACTGGCTCATGGGACATAATTCATTAACAGCCACCTGCTATACAACTGACCTGATTTTTAAAAAACCACTGATATTTGGATCCCTTTTTGTACTTTTAGAGGAGTTTTGGAAACAGAACTGTGTAGTACAAGACCAAGTATTTTTATTTGAAGAAATAAAGCATTAGAATTCAAGGCACTATTCTGTATACCAACATAACAGAAGAACTAGTAAGCGGTTTCATACGCTGCAAACTTTTTAATGATTAATGTTGAGCATACACATTGGAAATCTTTTTTTAAACTTCAAACTGCAACAAGTTAAATAAATGTTTTTAATATACAAAGAAAATACAACCAAAAGTAAAACTTGCTTTAAAGTGGGCCTTGCACCAGGGATCAGTGTCTTTTAAAAGCTTTATTGTTGAGCTGCACGCACACACACATACACACATACAAGGATTTAATCTTTATAGCAGGGCATTTAGAAATCAAAATGTATTCCCACTTGAAATAATAATAAAAGGTTGTGCATGATTATACGCAAACACCCCCCCCAACACTAGCATACTCCTATAGTGCAGGCACCATGAAAGGAAGGAAAGGAAGGAAAGAAAGCTTGAGATGCCCAATGACTAAGTTTTATGGAAGCAGATTTCTGACCAGTTAGCTTAAAGCCAGCAAAACAGGGATCAGTGATGGCAACTGTAGTGTACAGGGTATTAAACACTAAACTTTACACAAATACACTGTTATAAATCTTGTATCAGTGAACACTGAAAATCGGCAGATCTGCTCTTTGGAACAGTCAAACATTTGCTTCAGCTTCTGGTTGCACAAGCCCTTGGAAGCATCACACAGTGTTCTTGCCTTTTTCTTGCTGGCTGTGTAATTCATTGGGATTTGTTTCATTAGCAGCTAACAATTTTTCCATGTGTTTCCAAAGCCTCATGGATGGGGTGGGGGAAAGGCAAGTCTCAGTAGAGCACAGCGTGGAGATTGTATTTTCTGCACATACAACACAAGAGGCTTCACTAGTTATCAATGCAAAACCAGTTTGTCATATCCTGTGTCCTATTCATCAGCTCAGTTGAGATGAAAGCCTTTCTCCATGGTAGCAGCTAGCAGGCGCTCTCGCATAATCTCTTCAGAAGAATACTCAGGCAACTTAAGGTAGTGCACACATGTATTCACAGATGGGTAACTTGCATCCGTAGCATCAACCTGTGAATAAAAATCCACAATCAACTTTTAAAATAGTGAGTGTAGTGCACGTTTTCTTTTCAATTCTGTGTTGTTAAAGGTAAGGTACCCCTGGCCATTAGGTCCAGTCGCGGATGACTCTGAGGTTGCGGCGCTCATCTCGCTCTATAGGCTGAAGGAGCCAGCGTTTGTCCGAAGACAGCTTCCAGGTCATGTGGCCAGCATGACTAAGCCGCTTCTGGCGAACCAGAGCAGCGCACGGAAATGCCGTTTACCTTCCCGCCGGAGCGGTACCTATTAATCTACTTGTCTGCCCCCCCGACAAGGTCTGAGGGACAGTGGACTGGCCCCTTGCTGGAAAAGTTTGCTGACCCTTGCATTAACAGGATCCATGAAGACCTCTGCCAAAGGCCTGACAGGCACCTTGTGGAGTGCAAGCCATTTTCTGAGTACAAATGTGTGAGCTATCTCAAAGACAAAACTTCATAAAAAATATCTAACACAACTTTGCTTAGATATATAGTCAAAACTTTTAAGAAATGGCCATACCTTGCGTACAACAGTGAGACGGGGATGTAGATTAGCCAGGCCTCCTGGGGGAAGTGTTGAACAGCCAGTTGTGAATTGCAGGAATGCTTTTCTTTCATCAGAAGACATGCCACACAAAACTCTAACGAACCTCAGGAATCCAGGACTAAAGCACAAAACAGAATGGATGTTAAATATACCTACAGTGTTGACTATGTGTTGCATAATCAAACCAGTGTTAAACTAGTGCATGAGCATGCACACACTGCATCTGCACATCACAATACCTTTGTTCTCGAACTTAATCCATTCCAGGAGTCCGTTCGACTCCCGAAACTGTTTGAAAACCAAGGCGCAGCTTCCGACTGGCTGCAGGAGCTTCCTGCACTCAATCAATCGGGAGCCACGTTGGACTTTCAGCTTCCAAAAATGTTCACAAACGGGAACACTTCAGGGTTTGCGGTGTTCAGGAGCCAATTTGTTTGACAACTAAGCTGTCCGGAAATCAAGGTACCACTGTACACCCTAGTTGTTAAGTGGTTCCCACTTCACTCTTCCTCTAGCACAAGCAACAAACCATGCACCTGGTTTAGCAGCATTACAGTCAAACTGGGAATTGTGGTTTGTTTTTGCTCCAAACCAACCATCATATGAAGCCAAAAGTGGTTTGTCTGGACTGAAACAAATCTTAAACCAAAGGCCACGGTTTGTTACTCAACTGCTCCATAATGAACTAAGTGTCAAATGGTTGACATAACCAAATGGCTTTTAATGCTTGTCTTTTACTATATTAAATTCCTAAATAAATCACCTTATCAAAAATTAGCATTTGAAGATAAAGATACGTCTGTAGGTAGACTTTATTTTTGTTCGGGGGCGGGGAGATTATTATTAAAGAAATGTTTGCCAAATATTACATGACTATGTTAGTATGTAAACATAGCATTTCCCTGTCTTCCTCTTTGCTGGCATGAAAGTTTATTTACTTATTGTGTGTTCACTCCTACAGCAGTCTCCTCCTCATTACCTACAGAGACCATGAAAACAGCATACAAGCATCTAGTTTCAAGTCTGCATGAGGTGGACCAATGCTCAGAACATTGTGAAGCAACACCTAGCCATGTACCGTATTTTTCGCACCATAGGACGCACCGGACAATAGGACGCACCTTGTTTTAGAGGGGGGAGAACAAGGAAAAAAAATTCTTCCGCTCTCTGCCCAGCACCCCTTCAGCGAAGCGGCAGGAGGCGCTGCGCAGAGAGTGGGAGAATTTTCCCCCTCTTGTTTTCCCACTCTAAAACAAGGTGCCGTTTAAGGTGCGTTCAGGCGGCTACCTTGGAAGCCTGGAGAGCGAGAGGGGTCGGTGCGCACTGACCCCTCTCACTCTCCAGGCTTCAGGTTCCTTTTGACCTGCTCTTTGGGGCTGGCGGGGGGAAGCCCACCACCAGCCCCAAAGAGCAGGTCAGGGAGCAGCGGAAAGGCGCAGCGGAGAGGCTGCTGCCATAGCCGCGCGTCACCTCTCCAGCCGGGAGAGAGTAAGCCGGGCTTCTTTAGCCCCACGCGCGCTCTCCCGGCTGGAGAGGTGGCGCAGCGGCTATAGAGGCTCCTGCCATAGCCGCGCGTCACCTCTCCAGCTGGGAGAGGGTCGTGGGGGGCTTCTTTAGCCCCGCACGCGCGCTCTCCCGGCTGGAGAGGTGACGCGCAGCTATGGAGGCTCCTGCCATAGCCGCGCGTCACCTCTCCAGCCGGGAGAGGGTCGCGGGGGCTGCTTTAGCCCCGCGCGCGTTCTCCCGGCTGGAGAGGTGACGCGCGGCTATGGAGGCTCCTGCCATAGCCGCGCGTCACCTCTCCAGCCGGGAGAGGGTCGCGGGGCTATGGCGTCTTCGCTCCATAGGACGCACACACATTTCCCCTTCATTTTTGAAGGGGAAAAAGTGTGTCCTATAGAGCGAAAAATACGGTACTTTTAAGCCTTATCTTATTTACCTTCCCCTGCCCAACACCCCCCCAAAGGAAGACAGATTGCACAACTGAGATGTACCCATGTAGACAAAAGTTCAGTGAACTATAAAAATCTGATTTTGTTTTATTACTGCACCAAACAGATCAAACCAAGTTGTTTGACAATAGTCCATTTACTGTGATTTTCTAAAAGTATTTTCTGCTTTCTTTTCATAATAGACAAATTACATTTTTAAATGCAGGGACCTATTAAACAGCACCTTCAAATGAATTGCTATAGTGAGGAGATGACAAAAGTTCCCTTTTATCTTGTGTTTTACACTTGTTATGTTTCTTCTCCACACCTTATGGAGGAGACCTGGTACATGTGAAGAAAAAAACCTTGCTTGTTCTAGCCAGCTTAATAATGAAGAATTCAGAGACAGCTTGATAGAACTATCCAGCCATAAACATCAATGTGGGAAAAGTGTCTTGAGCATGTAAGCCTGCCACCCACTGGGAGATCAGTGGCATATGCAAAGCTGTAGACACCCATTTGGATAGCAAGTGCTGCTCAAGCGAAGCACCACTGAGTAACAACGCACTCATATCCAGAGGAGTGTATGGAGTGTTAGGTGAGGGGTAGTACCTCTGGTGGGGGACATGTCATGCTACTTCTCGGGTAGCCTGTCCACCTTTGGTCCCCCACCCTGCACTCAGCTCTTACCGGAGGCTCCTAGAAGCTGTCAGGTGTAATTATCTAGATTGAATTTTCTGCACTTGCCACACATTTTCAGTGTCAACACCCCACAATTCCTTGTTGCCAAGTCCTGAAAGTAGCGCGAATATCTTGCCACTGGGTGAAGTACCTGTCTCGAGTGTAGCCAAGTTTAGGTTCTGTGTAGTTTATTATATCTTCAGCTGCCCATGACGGTGACTGATTTCCGCAAAGAATCATCTGCACTTCTTCATGACTGAAGGAACTCAGCTTTTCCATTGGAAAGACTCTGTTAAAGCCATCTTGAAATAAAAAGTAAAAAAGCATAAGCACGAGCTGAGAACCATGTTATGTTTGAAATTCCTTAACTGATAAATATTTCCTTTAAATGGTTAAACAGCCCATATATGCTAGTCAGTTACATACCTCTAAAAGCATCCATCTGTTTCTGTATGCCAGAATGCATGCAGAAGTCAAACATCAGATCCACGTACTCTTCTGCATTATCCATAGTAACCAACTGTAACGAAATCGATGTAAATAGACAGAGAATGTTTACATTACATCACATCACATCACTGAAGAATTTTGGGGAAATGAAGTAATATTTAACTCTCATATGAAGAATTTTTCCTCTACCTCATCTTCACCACCAGGCTTAAGATCCACTGCTGAAAAGCCATATACTCTAGAAGAAGGGCAAAACTGGAAATTCAGCCTGTAAGGTAGGAGATGGAATTAGTAGATACACAGCAATAGTGGAAGAAGACATGCTTTGCATGAAAGAGGGCCTAGATTCAATCCCTGGCATTTCCTGGAAGGGCTGGGAATTCTGTCTGAAACTCTGAAATGCTGCCATAAATCACTTTGCATCATATTGAGCAAGTTGGAGAAATGTTTTGAGTTTGTACAAGGCAGTTTGCTTTTCTCTTAAGTGGGAATTATCTCACAAAAATTGAAAATTCCAAACAGGAACACAGTAGAAACGATATGGATAAAGCACTTTAAAAAAAAATTCTCAGTGTATGTAACAAAATGTCTAAACATGCATAGGTCAATTTATTATTCCATAAGGCGGCCACATGTATACATGAGCAAAAGGGGGGAAGTGTAATCCCTTACCCTAAATCTTCTATGCTAAGAGAAGGTCCCGTTCCTGATGGGTTCTTCATCATTAGTTCCTGCAATTTAGTATTTTTCTCGTCTTCTGAAAGTCCTTTGTTGCTTAATATTAGACGTCTCTTTATTGCAAGGTCTTTAATTTCTTTTAAAAATCTTGCTCTGTGAGGGTTTACCAATTCAAAATCTTCCCACGTTAAAATCCCATTAAACCAAGCTGGGGGTTTAGGCTTTGGTGGATCAAGGATAAATTCTGATTTGGAATCTTCTTCAAAGCTTCCTACTGAGAGAGAATCGTGCCCCTCTTCCGTAGACGCCTCTGATTGACTTTCTGTGCAGTGCAAGTCTCTGTCACCCCGCGACTCATAAATCAATTTGCTCATATTGCTTTTAATGTCTCCCATGCACATGAGTTTAAAGAACGGCTTAGAAATAGGCAAGTCCACCAGTCTGTTGTCTTGGATGCATTTGGCTAAGAAAATCCCCAGAAAGTGAAAAAGTTTCGTTATTCTTTCAAGTTCATCACTATCCTGTGGAAATGGTGCTGTGAACAGACCACAAGATCGCTGTACATAATATCCTGGAGGTTTTAATCCACCACCTATATCCACCTGTTTAAAAAACAACAAAAAAAAAGTGAAGGAAAGTGTTAAGGTATTTAAAGAGATACACAAACAGAATGTATCTTATCAGCTCTGCTGACTGATTACAGAGACAAAATATACCTGACGCGATTCATCATCCGGAAAGTCATCATCGCAGAGCCATGCTCCCAGTTCTGTCCTCTGGAATTCTGCTGCCACCAGTGCGTAAAACTCCAAGGTGGGTCCCAATCCTGTTCCTTCTTCTCCCAGAAACTCCACCTGGAAACCAGAGACCACAACAATAGTACTAGCTGTCTTTTGGAATATATCTTTTCTAATAAACAACTGTGCTCACTTAACACTACACAAGTGAGAGACACAGTAAAGTATTATTTTTTAAGAGGAACCTATTTTACCTCTAGGACTGACTTTCTGTCTGCATGAATCTGCATTACATTTTCTGCCCACTCCATCAAGGATTCACCACGTGGAACTTTTACTCTTTCATGTTTAAGGCGCCCAACTCTGAATTCTCCTGGATCATCTCTTCGAACTGTGCCTGTAGTTCGCGTTCGCTCAACAGTGGCCTCACGTCGATTTTGCAGCCACACTATTGCTCTGATATCAGAAAAATTGCAGATACATTGCTTTAAAACTCATATGGATAATGACTCAGAAAAGCTTTTTAATGAGACCTTCCTTAGGCCACTGTTTGCTTTCAAAAAATGAGATTTTAAAAAAATACATAATCTATAGTTTATAAAATAACTAGGTTTAATTTTATTAATTTTAATATTGTTGATTTTATCATTGTTAATACCCTGCAACCTTAGGGTGAAGGATGGGTAAGAAATATTTCAAATAAAATAAATAAATAAATAAATAAATAAATGATATCCTTGCAACAGCACTGAGTTCAATGGGACAGGGTGCAGCAAGGCTGGGAGAACCATGGGTTGGCACTCCCTGTCTCCCACAGATGGCACACATATCTGCCACAAGCTACCCCCAAATCAACACCACCTCACCCTGCCCCATCCCAGCAAACACAACACTGCCACTGCTGCTCTGTCCCTTCCATCCGCAGACACTGTTGCTGTTGTCACAGCTGTGATCTCTTTTGTCAGTTGCTGTCATTTTTGCCAGAGGCTATGCTGGAGAACTGCCTCTGAAGACACACACACTCGTTCTCTCTTTCCTGGCTAGCTTTCCTCAGCCTCTGACACCAGTGTTTCCTTATTATCTTTCTGCCTCCTCCTAGGTTCTGGCCAACTGATTGACTCCTGTCATTCATCTGACCCTCAAACAGTGACATGCCTGCACTTAAATTCACTTCAGTCAAACCCTCTAACCAATCATAAGGTTATCCTTGGAATTCTGAATTCCCATTGGCCAATAACCAAGAATCAATTATTTTTAACAGAATGTGCACTAAACGTCCTCTCACAATTAGACATTTTCCATACTCCCAATTCACACAAAAGCTAGATTTTGTTGTTAATGGCCAGAATAGAAAATTTTGCAAATTTGTAACCAAAACACCTCTTGTAGCAGTCTAGTTGCTTCCTAGAAAAATGCTAGCTGAACCCCCTCAATACTATCGTTTCTGACTATAGTTAGAAATAAAAGACCAGAGTCCCCCACCCTCACAGTGTTAACCATTTTCAAACCAAACAGCATCCATATCATAACAGAATTCTTGTATTTAGGTTTTACTACCTAAAAATTCAATTTCTTCACAAGGAAACATTGATATTCCAAATACTGACATTAAAGAGATTCAATATTCTGAAACTGCAGCAAATAAGCAACTTGCTTGTCAGGTTTCTTACCTTGATGCCCCAAATGCTGTACATGTGAAATACAGCTGTCGAGTTTCGAATGGAATTAAGAAAGGGCACTTGCTAGTTATCTGTTCACACCAGTCTGGCAGAGCTCCGCTTGCTAGTGCCAATGGCTCCTGTAATTTAATACACCCACTGTTTAAAATGCAATGTCTGAAGAATACATACAAAATGTATGATGGATAAATAACTATTTATGCATTCATATTTTCCTACACACTCACCTTATACCACTAGTTTTTGTACTTTGTAAAAAAAACACAATTGTTGTAAATAGGATGGTCACAACTAAATAAAAATCTACTACTGTATGTTGTAGGAAATGGTTTGTTCTAAATGCATTCAAACGTCTCAATATATCATCGCCTAATTTGACACAAGGGTTCCCAAGGCGGGGGTGGGGTGGCAGTTTTTGTGGACATTGGGCTGTCAACCACCATTCTGAATAAAGATGGAGATTCAAAATGTGACTTTGGTGTGACTTCATCTGACCCAGGCTTCCTCAAACTTGGCCTTCCAGATGTTTTTGGCCTACAACTCTCATGATCCCTAGCTAGCAGGACCAGTGGTCAGGGATGATGGGAACTGTAGTCTCAAAACATCTGGAGGGCCGAGTCTGAGGAAGCCTGATCTGATCTTTGGCATGATGGGCCCAAACACCACTGATTTCAAACCTGGCAGAAAGGATTCTGAGGCAGGAGTGGCTGTTTTTGTTCATGTTGGGGTACCAACAGCCAGTTTGAATAAAGATGTCGGTCTGAAAGAGGACTCTGCCTGATTTTTGGCATTGTTGCTGTTGGCATCTGTCTGTGTCAAGAGACAATGGAGTCTGCCTCTGGGGGTGAAGTCAAACCACTGCGTTAGCAGCACTGAAGTTACTTCCCCAGGGCGCAAGCCTAGGCAGTGTGTAGGGAGATCCTGGGCTGCCCAGATGACAAGAACCCACTCTCGGCCTTGGGCTGTGGTGTGTTCACATAGTCCCAAACTTCACAAATTACACTATCCATTTTTTAAAAAAAACAATCCTGCTTTTTCAAATTCCAAGGCAACGTCAGCCACTCCCTGCTAGTACTAAATGAAGTAGTAGTTTTCCTAAATGTTAAGCTGTCATTTTTAATCACTGAATGTGTTGTATTCATTTATTTTCCAGCTTCCTCCAAGGTGTTCTAACTTATGGATAACCCACATCTCACCCCCATTTTTATCTGCAAAATAATCCAGAGATAGATTAGGCTGAAAGGAAGAAACTGTCCAAGTTCACCCAGTGAGCTTCATGGTTGAGTGAGAATTTGAATCTGGTGCCCACAGTCCAATGTTGCAGCCGTTAACCACACTAGACTTCATGCTTTTATAACAGTGCAATTTAAAGGAAATTCTAATTCTTTTATGACTTATGTCAGTAAAATCCTACCAATCTATGTTCAGTTTTCAAGATCAAGGCTGCAATTAATTGAACTGTACAACTGACTCAGCTTTGGATGCCTCACCAAAGCTCCCTTCCAGCACATGGCAAATTTCAGTATCAAGTACCATGGGCCATCTAAATAATGAAACAAAACCAGCAAATGAAGAAAAACCACATTCAAATAATTTTCACTGCTTCCTTTAAATAAGATGGTATTTCAGACTTCAACCATCTACAACAGCTTCTATGAAACTAAAGTGCCTCAGAAATAATCTCAATAATAAATATATATATTACCTCAATCTGTTGAAGAATTTTTGTGGTGATTTTTTTGCTTGTGAATTCATCTGGTGGGAAATTAAACTGAAGCTGTTCATCTCCTTCTGAAATTATTAATAGAAATGAATAATAATGTACTAATAATATGTTTCCTTTGTGGAAGCGTTTAGGTGGAAATGTATTACATCCTACTTACCTTCTTGAGAATTTCGAGTTGAATAAGGGTCACTTGCGACAATATACAAAATACGGAGCAACTGTAGAACATCTTCTACTCCACAGGAATTCTGTCCACTACCAGCTTTGGCTTGAGGCTGTTCTTTTATTGAACTAAGAATGTCTGAGTTCTGAAGTGTGGAAATAGCTCCCTGGCTCAAACTGGACTTTGATCCATGTTCACAAAAATCCTGTGTAAATAAATGAATGGAAGGAAAATAAATACATAGTAAAGGTTAGAATTGTGATGTAATTATTTTGAACTTTGAGATAGAGAAAATGTAAACATGGTTTGCATGACGCAAACACTGAGCCTTTAGCTGTTGTTAGGCACTATATTATTATTAATAATAATATAATACTGTGTCTATTCAAAAGCATACAAAACACTGGAGCTGGTAAAAGTTAAACATGAGGGTCACACATAAATGTATTTAACCAGAGTAAATTGCATTAGTCACACATCAAGTCCCTCTGTCAGGACTCATAATACGATGCAAAATAAAGCATAGACATTCCCCAAATCAATACTTTTAGATGCAGACATATACCTTGTATGCAGCTATGAGCTGGGAACAATTTCTGTTTTTCCTAATGCTTTTATTAGTGCCGGTTAATTTCCAGTGGCGCAGAAAGGCTGAATCCGCATTCTTCTGCAGGTAGGTTATCAAGTCATTCTTTGGTAATTCATCAGTGCCAAGGTACTGTTCCACATGCTCTATTGACCAGCAACCCTACAACAGGAACCACCAAATGTTGGTATTTCCTGGTTGTAAAGTTTGAAACATTTCACATGCACTACACACATTTCTTTAGGAACATGCATTTACAAACATTCTTTAACATATCTTCCATACAACAGAACTCAGTTAGTGTAGCTTTTTAAAAAAGCTGCTGCTTTTTTTTAAAGTGCACAAACTGCACAAAAATCTGTTGACAGCCACGTAAGTATTGAAAAGTTAAGATTTATCTCACCATTTTCCCACTTTCTTTCTCTTTATCAGAATCCTTCATTTCTCTGTATACAATTCTAAACATGAAAAGATTTAGAGTTATTTATGTACTGGCTTTCTACAACAGAACGCACTATTTCCAAATCAGTATGAATCTTGCGATATAATTTAAATTGTCTTCTGCTTACACTCTGCATACTAAAATAATTCTGAATGCTTTGCTGCTTGCCACACAAGAGTAGCATTGGTGAGTCAGCCAATGATGCTTCTTAATACTAGACTGGCAAAGCAACTGATACAACGCATTCCAAGAATTCAACTGCTGGCGCAACAGCTCTTGAATCTTGTTTTTAAATTCTTTAAACTATAAAAACCATTAATACATTTCGAATTACAGGCCACCTTGAAGCACAACTATTCATTTTGATGTAGCAAGTGCACTCTTTATGGTAAGAATTCTTTCATCGACACTTATTTGTTACAATTTCAAAAACAGTGTAAGAACCCTAACATTGAAATGTTAAGGCAGGGAAAAAGAAATGATGCCAATGTTTACATAAGACTACCACTATCCAAACACTACTGCCGCACAACCATCATCCACAAGATAAGAGATGACATAGCAGCAGTTTTTGATATATATTGTAAATACACATTGCAAAAAATGCAGCCTTAGACTGTTTTAGATACAGCATCGGATTTTAAATGTCTTACGTGTATGTTGGCTCCCAAATTCGTCTAAGCTTATCAGATTTCACGTTGCCATTGCAGGAAAGTTGTAGCAATTTTTGAACATAGTAAAAGATAGTTGATCGAAAATTTGTTAGGGGCAGCTCAACCTCGCGAGATGTACCAAGGCCTGTAACTTTCAAGGTAAGCGCTAAACGGGGAGATGGTGTACACTCAACTTCTTCCAGTAGTTCCAAATGGGGTGTTCCTGTAATCAGTGATAAATCAGTGCAATGAGTAATAGGTTTTTTAAAGTCTGTAACAGCTTTCAACATATCACATATACTTCATGATATCACAATTCTTATGTAGACCTGAAAATAAATTCAAAGTAAAGGCATTTGAAATTTCACAAGGGGGAGGAGGAGAGAATAAGCATTTCAGCTTTGCCCTGTTACCCTTACATGGTACCTGACTCACTCATTCAAATCTCACGTGCTTCAGACCCCAGCTCCTTTCTCCATTCAGCATCTCATTCTCATCAGCTTCTTCACTGTGAAAACAGTGTGTGTCCCTCCCCTGCTACAACCTAGATTTGTGAAGGGAGAAAGTTTGGGAAGGTGCTAGGTATCTTAGCATGTCCTCCCCCAACCTAGTTGTGTCTCTCCTCCTCCAATCTTGTTCTTCTCTTAGGTTCTCTGTCATTCTGGTGTATTTGTGTAATATATATTTATACTTCGCACATGGTTTTTCAAACAACTCATGGATATACCTGGGGGAGGGATTTCAAGATCAGTTGTCTGTTGAACATTAGTACGACCAGGTCTAGGATCAAACGCAGGTACTAAAGCAGAAAACTGACGTTTCAAAACATAATCATCATCCCATGTTCTTCTACGTCCTCCTTTTGTTTCGTACTCTTCTTCTTCCTATTATGTAACAAAAATGGCAAAACGAACAAAAAAGTTATTTTCCTTTTTTAAACCCACACTGGATAGACAAGTACAAAAACTATCCATTGCTGCTGCTGTTGTTAATTACTAATTAATTAATTAATTAATTAAATTTGTATGCTGCCCTTCACCTGAAGATCAAAGGGTAGTTCACAAGATGAAAATACAAAATGAGAACTCAAAATACAAAATGAAAGAACAAAAAACCAATAACCCCTCCTCCCACAAACACATTTGAAAGGCCATAGAATGTCCAATCAGCCAAAGGGCTGGTTTAAGAGAAACATTTTCACCTGGCACCTAAACATATGTAAGTACGGCACTAGGTGAGCCTCCCTGGGGAGAGAATTCCACAAATGGGGAGCCCACCACAGAAAAGGCCCACTTGTGTTGCTGCCCTTGGGTCTCTAAGAGGGCCTCAGATGATGATTGGAGGTTTGGGTCAGTCCATACGAGGAGAGGCAGTCACTGAGGTATTGCTGTCCTGAGGCTAATAGTAAATTTTATTTATATCCCACCCTCCCCAGCCATAACCGGGCTCAGGGCAGCTAAGATCAAAATATAAATACATTAAAACATAAGATTCAACAATCAACTTTAAGGCTTTATAGGTCAAAACCAGCACTTTGAATTTGGCTTGGAAACAAACTGGCAGCCAGTGCAGTTGGGGCAGGATCGGTGTAACATGCTCGAACTATTTTGCCTGGGTGAGCAACCTGGCAGCCAAATTTGGAACCAGCTGAAGTCTTCAGAGATGGTTGTTTAATTTGGGTAAGCCATGAGAATAGCATGAGAATAGCTAAGTATAAGTAAACAAACTGAACTTGCTGTACACTGTAGATTCTCACCAACACTTTCAAAAACTTAAAGCAGGGGTCAGCAACCTAAGGCCTATGGGCCGGAAACGGCCCATGAGCCACACCTGAACCCCGTGGCGCTGGGGCTTGCTTCCGTGACACCGGAAATCGCGTCTGCACACGCGCAGATGCCTGAAATTATGGGCACACGCACTCACTCACACACATGCACAATCCGGCCCACATAGGGATCTCTGCAGGACCAATCTGGCCCAGGCAAAGATAAACCTTGCTGACCCCTGACTTAAAGCATCAATGCTATCCTGTTTAACTTACTTAAAATGCACAAACATAGCTGTCACTTATTTAGCCAAATTTACAGAGGAAATTATGTGAATTCTCATCCTAGATTCTTTTCTGCAGAATCAAAACTCAAGTTAATCTGGCATCTACAATTCAGATTTCTAATGTAGATCACATATATGCAGTATTTTTGTGGGTGTGACGGTATTCACCAGTATGAAGTACCAGCATCTCCTCTTAGGCTGTGCATGGCAGCCACTTTGTAGTGGCACCCATAGAAAAAATATCAAAATACAAGTAGCACCTCATTTTTAATCCCCCAAATCGCTACATATAAGCATACAGCTACTCAAGACTGTTTGCAGCCCATATGCCATATCCAAGGCAACCTCAGATAATTTGACATTGATATAATGGAATGGGGGAGAGAAAGTACCAAACTGGACATTTATTGTATTAGAATCTATTTACATAATCTGTTATTTAGGGGTTTCTTTCAGCATTCCACTGAACTAATAATATGAGGGCTGTTATCATTTGATCTGTAAACAAGGTAGAACTTTTGTAATAAGCCACTGAAATGACAACAAGCTGCTGCTGCTGCTTTAAAAATGGACAAGTTCTCTAAATTGACAAAACTGGTCCACAATGAACAACCTATACTATACTACAAGTTCAGGAGAGTAAAAGGTTTTTTGATATGGTCCCCAAATAACTGCAGATCAAACAATATTGTAAAAATAGATATGCACTGTACCATAACTTCTTCATACTCTTGATCTTCTTGATTGTCATCTTCATTTTCGTCATCCTCTTCATCTGGCTCAGGTAGATCTTCATCATCATCTAACTCCGCTAACAGAGTGCTGGCCCGACAGCTATCAAGAAAATCTACACAGAACACACACAAACCACACACTAAGAACTCAGTTGCTTGTTGTTTGCTTTAAAAAAAAAAAGGCTGTAAGGATGAAGACTGATTTTGTTCTATAAATTCAAAGCAGGAACAGGAAAAAGAGGCTCAAGACAGTAGAGAAGAAACCTATTTAAGGAATTTTGACAAAGGGGGAAAGCATTTCAGAAAACAACCTGAAAAGGAATGGGAAACTATTTGGAATAAGGTAAGATACTCAGACAAACTGATTCCATTTGTAAGCACAAACCATTAGTTGAAATGGATAGCAAGCCAATAATTTTGCTGCTATAGTTGCAATACATGTTTCATAGAACTTATTTCCTTTCATTTTCAAAAACATCATATAATATTAGCAAATTATCTCATAAACCACTTTCATTCCTGTAGCAATGTGTCAAACCATGAAAAAAGAAAAACCACAGGAACACCTCTAAAATAGCAGTATTCCAAGTTCTACAATGACAACTACTAATACTGGTACATAGCAGGCCTTCAACCATTCATGAAGGACAGGTTTCCATTTCTTGTTCTGTATTCAGAGCACCCAAAGAACTGCAGGTACATTGCTAACAGCACTGAACCCACAACTGTAATGACACATGTAATACCTACAGTTTCAAACATGGAAGGATGGGTTTTTTTCACTTTGAAAGCAATTATCAGTCCCATCAAAAACATAGCAATGTACATCTGCCTACATTGCAGGAGCAAGGCAAGAAGGGAATTGGAAAATGATGCTTTGTTTCCTATACAAGCAGAAATTGTGCATATATAAAAATCCTAACTCTAGGAAAGTCAGAAACTGCACGTTTTTTACATACAATTTATGTTCATACGGGATGCTTGTCACATATGAAGTAGTCTAAATCCCAATACAGCATAATCTCCTGGTTTTATAGGAGGCATTTTTGCATTTCATGAGTCTTTAACTTTCTTAAAAAATATTACGGGCTCATGAGATCATGCAAATGGGACTAACCAACCAGAAAGTCATCATTAAGCTTGACCTCCCATAACATCTGAACCTGGGATACTGGCTTCTTACTCTCTAATAACCATGCTCTATGGAGATTTTAACAATATATTCATAATTCAAAACTAATATGGCAAAAACAACAACTCCTCAGGGATAAAAAAGACAAACTGCTACTCTGATAATCACTTATACCTCAAATATGGCAACTAGCACTCAAAGCAAATTGTAAGACAACTTTCTAAAGTTGATGGCATTAGAACATCAGCCTAAAAGCATCTTTAACAGATACATGAATATATTTGAGAGATGCTTATAACTTTCAAATTCTGCTTCATACTGCAGTCTAGGAATTCAACAGATACTTCCAGACTAAAAAAATAATTCTAATTCTAAATTCTAATTTGCAAATGCCCACATAATTTCTTGAATCGGTCTGTACTCTGAAAGGATGCCTTTCCACAGCCAGCGGCATGCAGCATTTCCCAGTGGCTTCTGCTGATACATTGTGAAGTATACATTACAATTTCCAGCACTGTCTAGGTTCATTCCCCCAAGAGCTTGATATTATTTCCATCCCTTAATTCTACCATTCCCTTTTGTCCCCAACGCTTCCCCGAGTACTTCCTTTTCAGCTCCTAACTCAAATGGAATGTATCCATGCCAATATGCAATAAACCCTTTGAGGATTCTTACATTTATTCTACAGTAATAAAGCCTTTTGTTGGGAATCTTAGCACATCCATTTTGTGTGCAGTCACCCCTAAGTACCAAACAGGAAATGGGAAAAACTAGCACTCTCTCTGCAGAGCTTTTCCTTCAACCAATGATCCAGCGGTCATCTGTGCAGTCACACAACTTGTTACTATCCGTGTACAAATAACAGCTAGGAACATCCTAGAACTCTAGCTAGTGTAGCAGATTAGGTGAGCCCATCCTACCATTCCATCTCCTAGAACATTGCATTTTTCTGTGTGTGCTCTAAAGGGATGAATGACAATCTTCCCACTAAGTTCTCTTCCTACTGCCATGAAAGCAGCAGCAGCTCATGTAACTTTTTTTTGCAGCCATCGCCTAAAAAAGCTCTTCATTTTTAATGCTATACTTCTGCCCCTCCCATAATCTGGGCCTTCAAATCTCCACTATAATGTCTGAAAGACACGTTACTATTCAGACTTTTCCTGCACATATATGATGCAACTGACTATTTTAAAGAACTGCTTCAGCCATGGCAGGAAAGTTCTGGCCTCCAACAACTCTGACTGTTGCATGAGTCTCTTAGGAGAAGAATATAATGTTGATCCCTGTGCTTACTGCAAGAAATACACCAAGAAACCTAACAGAACCCATTTGGCCAAACTCCAAATCTCTCTTTGGGAATAAGCATTAGCAACCCAAGGAGTTTCTGCTACTAAGACATCATCCTGCAATTTTCCCCACATGGAAAGCTATTTGAAATGACCTCTGTGTGAAAATGATGCAGTTAAGCTTCTGTAGGTCTTTACTATTTCAAAGCAAATGTGTGTATGCCAAGCTGTTTTGTTCGTTTCCCCATAAAATTGACTACTTATAAGCATGGCACCAGGTGTAAATGTTTCTCTGTAACCAGGCCTTTGGCTGATTAAACAATCTATGGTCTTTTAAATGTTTGTGGGAGGAGAGTTATTGGTTTATTTCTGTTTCTCTGTTATATAGTTTGTGGTCTCATTTTGTATTTTTATACTGTGAACTGCCCTTTAATCTGTGAATGAAGGGTAGTATAAAATTAATAACAATAACACTGGCCAGGTTTAGACCTAATGAACCCAGTTCTCAAGGTCATGTTGGGGGACTTCTGTAGGCTTGTGTGCTCTCTTCTTTCCTGACACATGCTTCCTCTTCTATTTATAGGATTTTCCTAGAGTTTGCTGACATGTTGAAGCTGGCAAACTAGGGATAGCTGCCACTGAATTATGGTTTGCCATGTGATTTCACAGTTGTGTTTGTGATCCATTATCAGTACACCAGTACAGCTGACTGGAGATTTTGCCTGTGACAAGGGACCAGGCTAATGCACATGAAACAGTGAATGTGCTGTGGAGATGTGAAGTATTATTAACTGTCAATGCCTTTCAACCGAGAATTTTGACAACGGTTCTAAATTCATACATGTGAACTTTGATCCATAATGTGTTCTTCTATCTGACTATTCCACCCATAGGAGGCAACTCCTAGGGGCCAAGCTCCCTTAAACCCCCCATAACATATCTGAGGGGGCTGAACCCAAATTTGATGGGCATTGCCATTCAAATGGTGTGCATACACCATGTCTTGTGATCAATTATGCAGGATGGGCTTACCTGGGGACCCCAAATATTTTATTCAAGTTGGCATCCCTGTTCCCACCCAATTCTGGATGGTCCACCAAACCCCAGAAGTCACTTTTGGAGGGAGGGGAGGTGAGCAGGGGTTGCAAATGGAAGGTGGGAAAGTCTCATTGCACAAATGAAATTATGCTCACACAAATTTGGATCTAAGCCACTGTTTTCAATGTGAACTTACTTCACAGAATCAATAACTGCAGCACACCATACTGAAAGACTAGACATAACAGTGATATAATACATATATATATCTGGATTTCTGAATTTTTAGAAGTTTTCTTAATAGGCTAAGACATTCAAATCAGTTGTCCTACATTTTAAATACCTTTATACTGAAATGCTATATAAAAATATCATAAATACAAAGAATGTAGAGGATTGTGAAGAGCTGATGTTTATAGAAAAGATGACATTGGGAATAAAAGCCTTTGCTGGGGAACCCTTTATGTAACTAGTAACAGGGTAAACAGCTCCGTTATTTGATATGCTTTAGTAATGAAATAACTAAGTGAGAAACCCATAACAAAAGTAAAGGTGAAAACAGAAAATTATTAATGGGAAATCTGCTTATGTTCATTTAAAAATGAAACTTACCATATAAAGAATATTCTGCTTCCTGACCTGTATCGCTCTCACTAGATGTTGATGTTAGGCTAGTAGTTAGAGTGTTACTAAGTGACTGACCAACAGATAAAACTGTAGTTGCTGTGGCTACATTGCTGCTGCTAGTAACACTGGATGTAGACATGGTCACTGTTGATGTGGTACCAGTTGTAGTCAGATTAGGAAAACTTTGGGCACCCATTAGAGGAGAAGCTATAGATAAAGATATGGTAAGATAAAATAAATGATCCAGAGTAGAACAGTTTGCATTCATGAGTGCTTCAATGTGTTTCAATATTTTAAATAGTCACCAAGTCTATCTTATTCATCAGTGCAGAATTACAGGCCAATGCAAGAAAGGGCTTCAAGTAAAACAAAAGACCAAAATAGAAATCTGCTTGTGTTGAAGCAGCCCACATTCTAGTTTTGAACAAGTACTACGATAAGAGCTAAGTGAATGTAATGCTGCTTCAATCTAGGCAGGAAAAACTGTCACTCCAAGAGAAGAGTCAAACAGAGATTCTGTTAGAGTGATGACATTTGTGCCTCTAGCAATAAGAGGAACATACCACCCACTAAGGGGTGGTCCTACTGCCCTTTGGAGAATACTGAACACATATGTTGGTCCTCCAGAGATTAAAGAGTGAGTTCAGCACTGCTTTTGGAGAGCCCTTTCCCTTTCTGAGCAGATTAGCAGAACAGTTGCATTAACAAATTCCTCTTGGAAGCGGAGGGGAGGACAGGAATGCTTTCAATGGGAACAATAATCTTTTGTTTAATTTCCATGAATAAATTTGAACTTTTAAACAGGATTGTCTTGAATAGTTGCTGTAAATAGATCAATCCAAGATATAGTCTCACATTTTCAAAAGCATTGGTAGTAATTTAACTAATATAGAATGAACCAAGAATCATCTAATTTTCTTTATCTGCTTTGGGTCCCAGGTGTGCAAGCAACTGTGTGTGTGGTTTCTCCCTCTTTTCTGAGAATGCCAGAATGCTCTTTTAAAGGAAGAACAAACATCTCAAATCATGCTTTCTTAGTGCATATATACATCCCAATCCAAACTAAAATCAAATTATGGTTTCAAGTTCTTACTTGGTACCACTTGAAAATCATGATTTGCCAAATAGTTTAAGTTCAAGCATCACAACAAACTTGGTTTAGGTTTGCAAACTATGGTCTGGTATTACATTTGGACCATCTCACTACTGACTCTAGTGAGTTAATCCATTTTATTAGCGCTTATCATCGATAATATGGGGTGGAAAAATTAAACACAGTAAAATAATTATATAGAATAAAACTATGTTTTACTAAACTCATCTTAGTTCAAATAAGTTTTCAGTCATGTTTCAACTCATTTTTTAAATATAAACATGAAAAAATGGATTTTTACAATATTCTCTAAAGTGCAAAGAATAACATTTCCAAATAAAGGGAAAGGTGAACAGCAGTTCCCACAAATGTTCAAGTAATAAGGGCAGCAGTTCAGTTTCCAATGCACACGCTAGTTGGCTATTCTTTTCCCATTTCATATCAGGCACTGCTCACCACATTTAAAAAAAGGACTAGAATGGCTGCACTTCCATGGCTCAACCCTCTGCCAAGCATGGACCATAGTTGACAAAAGACAAAATAGAGAAATAACTTGTCATCTTATTCTTTCAATATAAAACTAAATCAGCAGTATCTCCTTAGTCTATCTAAAGAAGCCCTTTGTCTACATTCTTAACATTTTAGCTTTGTAGCAAGAAATTGCAGTAAAACATAGAAACAAAAATAAATGGCAGCACATATAAACCTGTGTTTGTAACACTCATTTGTTCTTTAAAAGTATGAGCAATTTTAAGACAACACTGTTTTCCCTAAGCTTTTTACCTATTTCAGATGAATGAAATTTTTTTCAATATTTTGAAGAGTGAGAATATAAGCACCAGAGTTTCCAAATTAATTCAGATTCAAGTACAACATTCTAAGCAAATTTCTATGAGACATGCATTTATTTCTAGGAACATCACTGATAGATTAGAATTAAGAAACAATTTAATGCTCTTCTAATCTATCCAAAGGATTTCAGTGCTGTAAGTACCAGAATAGACTTAGCTATGATGTTGTGGCACCTAGATTTCTTCTTAGCAATGATATTTACTTTAATTCCCCCTGAAATCAAACATTAAGTAAATGGAGTAAGTAAATCCTGCTGCACAATTCTTTAATTACTGCAGCAAGAGCAATTCTCCAAGACAATACAAAATTGGGGGCGATATAGCTATTATACCACCCCAGATGACTCTTCAAAGCTACCATTATGTCAAGAATGTCAAGCCCCTTTCTTCCCATTTCACAGGGGCAGCGTAAGTTGACAGGTATTTATTTTTACTTACTTGCAGTGCTCATGACATTTCTTCCTAAAGTATTAGTGTTGTTATCACTGCTACTTCGGCTTAAATTCATGTTGTTAGTGGCATTGGTGCGAGCGATGTTCGCCACTCTCCGGACGAAGGACTCCAAACTAGAGGTTTCTCGTGAGGACAGGTTAGGAACACTTGCACTGGAACTCATGGGAGCCCCAGCAGCCAGAAGCGAACTCACTGAGAGTCTGTTACTTGCTGAAGAACTAAGGGGTCTCTGAGAAGCAGCTTCTTTATTCGTCAGCTCAGATACCGAGCTAACATCTGGGGAACTCACACTAACAATTCCCATGGATATAGCATTGGACTCCCCAGTTGCGCGGATGGAATTGTCAGTTCCTAGCTTTCTTTCAACATTTTCATTTCCCACATCGGCTGTCAAGGTGCTGGTACTTGCACTGGACGCTGACCCTACTTCAGTCTGAGGCATGCCATCAGCAGAGGAAAGGACAACAATTGGCTCATGGACGTCAGTGCCTGAAACTATATTTTGTTCCATTACATTTTCAGATCTCCGCTCCATTTTTGTCGAACCCAAGCTGATGTCGCTGCTACTGGCCACGCTACACACAGAACTGCTACTTCCTTTTCTACTTGAAGAGCCTGCAGCAGCAGTCATCTTGTCTGGACAGTTGTTTTTCACCAAGCTGCTCCATGACTGCGTTGTGCCTGAAACAGTGGATGAAACAGGTTTGGGTGATGCCGCTGAATCAGGGTCGTACCCTGGGGCAAGCTTGAGGTCAAATTTTCCTTCTGCGCCCATACGGTAAGAGTTAGAGCCACCAGCATCCCAGGTGACATCAATCCAGCCTAGAAAGGGACAGGAGTTTGTGAGACCCAGCAGAAAGCAGACAGGAGCGTGTCAAGACAGTAGCTCCACAATATGGGATCAGCTTCTCATTGGGCCGCTATCTTGAGTCACAGAAATTACTTAATAGGCTTTAAAGCCAAACAAAATAATAGAAAGATTTGAAATTCAAGCAGTGTGATCATTGTAGGTGTACTACATTAAAATGGACAGCTCTTACCACAGTTCAATTTAATACTAAAGATCTGAGAATCCAGTCAAAAATGTAAAAAAAGAGTTTTGTATTAAAAGTAACTATAACTTTAAATGTTTAATTCCCTTAAAAGTAATGTTTGAGCTATGTGTAGTAGAAGTGTGTGGGCATTTAAATGGTTTTCTTATCAGAATACTTGGTAATTGTTATTATACTACATACTACAGTTACTGGGGAAAATCCATTATTCTATTTTAAGTCAGCTTGTTAAGTATGGTTGGCCTCCATCCTCAGTCGTTGGTCAACCACAGCAGTGGCAAATGCAGTCCAATCTGCACCTGAAACCTGGCTTTCCTTTAGGTTGTGGCAAGGCAGTCCTTGAACCTTTATTTAAAAGGTGGGTGGGAAGGGAGGGCAAACAGACCACACTTGGGTCCAAGGAGCATCCTTGCAACTTCCTTCTGCTTATGATATGAAGACCTTTCTCTATGCATTATTTTAATTACATTTTAAATAACTGGCACTCCAGTTTTTGTTTAACGATTACTCCCTGGGAAGAAGATTTTTAGTTGATATGGGAACGAGAGAGAATTGTTTTTTTGGAACTTGGCCTAATATGGTTCATAGAGTGATGGATTCAGAGTGGGGGAGCTAGTTAATCAAATCTTGAATGCTAAAGAAGACAAGCACATTAAAATATCACCACAAAATTTTCTATCTACTTTTCTACTTCTATCTAATTTTTAAGTGAATAATTATTAGGATGATTTTTTTGCATAATAGGAGAACGATCATTCTAAAGAAAAGATACACTTGAGATGGAGACCTTGAATGTGGCATCATATCCTTCCTCAAAAAATATTATAAATCTAATTGCTATGCCACTGGAAATTTAATACCTGCCTCTTAGCATTCCCCACTTTGGTTTAATCATATATTAGTATTAAGAAAACAGAAACTTGATCCCAGCGAAGCTAGTAAGGTAAGAAATGGCAGAGAACTTGACAAAAGCTGAAGAAAAAGCAAGTTGCAAATGCCAAGCCAGAAAAGGGATAGCAAGGTATTCTGATATTATACAGACAGGAAATATTTATTCTTCTTAGACACTGGATCAATTATTCATACCCATAACGCAACACACAAAATATAGGATCAGAAATGCCACAGCTAATCTGTATATTGGAGTTGCATGTAATTAGCACAACTTGTATGCAACACTGTATTTTATGGACATGTGAAAATCAAATGTGAGTGGTGGTACTTTACTTCCCCAAGGAATACTGTTCCAATAAGACCTTGTTCTTGATCTCTAACTATCAAGTAACTCTAACATTTTCTTTCTTGAAATACAAGTTTCCCAAAGTACAAGTCAGAATCTCCAAGAACTAGGGGAGTTAGGTGTGACTAATACCTGGGGGAGTTTATGAACCGGTTTGTCCTTCTCAATTTCTGGATGCTTCTTGAGGTCAAGAGGCAAGTGATATCTTAGGACTTCTTACCCACCCAGTAATTAAGTAAGAGGTTTTCTCCTGGTTTTTCCAAGGAATTTCACTTACTACTTCTGCAAATCTTACATTATTCTACAGGCTCCCTTTGTGCCCTGTAAAACTTATTTTGAGGTAGAAATGTTTAGAACTCGGGTGCTAATTTTATCTGAAGAAGCTCAAACAGGTTTTCTTTATGTCAGCAGGTCACTATGACAAATGCACTCTTGATTTAACATGACCAAACAGTACACTATTTCCTTTCTGTCTTCCTTTTGATTTCTGAATCTACATTTCCCTAATCACCAAACTAGAAAATGCAGTGAACTACTATAAATAACTTGTGAAATAAAGAGAGCTAATTGTTTAAGCAGTTGCTCACCATTGTGCAATTCGCCTGTAACAGTGCCTTCACCTTGTGAACTACCATCCTGATCTCTCCATTTCCAATCAATTCCTCTGATGACACGGGCACCTGGAACCATGTACTTCAGAACCTGAGAGCGTACCAGTCTCCTCTGCCTTCGCAGATTAGCCTCTGCTTCTTTAGCTGCTTTTCCTACATGCAATCAAAACTAGTGATGAAACACTGCTGGTTAAGCTATCTATACAAGATTTAAGCATTCCAACTTGGTGGCAGGTATTTCAAATATCAAACTGATATTTTGATCTTAAAACGTGCTTAGAAACATGCTCTAGATTGGCATTAAGTTTTGGAAAAGTTTAATTCATGGCCTACATTACAATAGCTGGTGGTAAGAACAAGAAATAATTCTATCTACATTGCTTACCTAGCTGATCCTCACACACACCATTCACAGTGCCATAAAGTTCAAATCCAGATAGAGAGAGGTAGTGTGTTTGCCCACTGGCATTCTTCCCCATTTGCTTAATTCTTACATGCCTCCAGCCTTGCTTCTCATCCTTTTGTAGATCTAGTGGCCATGTTGCTGTTGACCTTTACATTAGTTTGGGGAAGTTGAAGGAAAAAATTAGATAATGATAAATTTAAGTGCCATGACAAAAACACAGAGAAATATTAATTATTTGTATGGTGGTTTTCATGGATCAAAAAGACCACCAGTTTACAAACAGAAAATTACTCTCTCTATTATACCATCACATGAATTAAATTTTTGGACATAACATAGGGTTGCCATGTTTCGACAGACATGCCATGGAAATTCCAGACGTATGGCAGCCCTAACGTAACACTAAGCCAAGAATTGTGGTTGTTTCATCTATATGCTAGAAAAACAGCCAAGGCTTGTGTGGTTTACCATGTTTAAGCCAAGCCACTGTGGAAGGCCAACTTTTTATTATTCAATGAATTTCAGCACAGTGAAGTAAATCCTGGACCCAATGATATCAAGAGGTTAATTTCCAATTACTTCAGTGGACTGAGAATGGCCCATACGTTATGGGTACTAAATTTATTGTCATAAAGTCAGAAACAACAATGGTCCATGTAAATGGAAATATTTTTACATACCCTGGTTCATTCAGACTGCAGTCATCCACATGAGTATATAGAGTAGTCCAGTTCTGTCCATCCTTAGATACTTGAAAAACCCAATTTCTGAGAGCAGATCGTCCATAACCACGAGCATGGCGTAATGTGTAAGCTGATGGTATCACCCAAAGACCAAGGTCTATAGCAAACCATGCATTTTTATCATCGTTAGTATGACAATTCAGAGCTGAACTGTCACGGCTTAAGATGTCTTCCAAACGGCCATAAGGCAAATTTCTTCCTTCTGAAGATGTAACTACCACCAGCCCATAGGCGGCCGGATTTACCCACTCATAAGCTGTTCTACAATAGAAACAACGATGTCACTATTACTCATGAATATTTGTTTAAAGCATTTTAACTCCCCTCTTCAGCAGAGCATGGGGAAATACAGACTCAAGCATCAGATCTTATAAGAAACTGGGATGACAACAGTTCAGGGAGCCTGATGGAATGGCCATAGGTAAGTGACAGACAGTATTTTAAAACCTAAATTTTTAAACCTAAAAAACAAAAGCTAATATGCCATGCATACTGCAAACTATGTCCCAATAATACATTTTTTTATTTAAAAATGATGCATGGGAAATCCAGTGCTGCACTTGGAAAATATTCAGAATTGGCCTGCAGGTATTTAATTCAAGATTTTAGCACTGTCTCAAACTGAAGTTACTGAAATCTTACTTTGCATTTGTTCCAATCCAGTAAATAATTCCATTTTCATCAAAATCATGCTGGTGTCTGAAAATGAATGTCTGGCCTTCTCTGAGTTTTCGTACAAAAACAAATGATGATCTATCAAAGTCATACCACTGCTTTGCCACCTAAGGAAAAAAGAGGCAACAAAAATGTATCACATAAGTATAGGGTTTCTTATCATCATTATTATTTATATATCACTTTTTGGTCCAAAGACCCCAAAATGGCTAACAGCAGATTAATACATGATCAAAATATACAGTAAAAAGGTAAAGGGACCCCTGACCAACAAGTCTTAGGCTCTGTGGTTTAACACAGCGCCACCCGCGTCCCCTAAAATATACAGTAAAGCACAATTAAATGTCATAATTCCATCAACAGAAACCATTTAAGAAGCAATGTAAGAGAACAAGAAAGCCTTCCCAAGCTGGAGGATTAGAGGGTGCTCATCCCAACCCCACATCTCACACTTGAGGACTAGAAACCCGAACAGACAATGACAAATAACTACAAAAAAAACAGTCACCTCAAACAGAAGAATTAATGTAATTCTTTCTGTAAACATGATAGGCTGGATCGAGTGCTTGACCCAAATTTGACCTTCCATTCACATAAGTGTCTGAGATTCATAAATGCTCCAAACAGAAAAGGCATTCATCAATGCCTCCTGCCTTTTCCCATACGGTTCCCAAGGATCTCCAGACCCTCCAGAACAACTTTTCAGGGGCATGGGAGAAATGGGAATCTGCAAAAACTGCACTTCCTCCAGTGGAAACTACCATGGGCTGAGCTATGTGTATAGGTAGTCTGAATGCAACCGGGGGAGAAGAGGAGTTTGCTCACCATTTTTAGGAGATATTGCTCTAAAGATTCTACAGTTGCCAAGGGCTCCATTTTCAACATTCGACCTGTTCTGTCTATTAAAGCTGTCTCCCCAGAAGCACGCTCCAAGCGAAACCGCAACCGTCTTGTTAATATCTAAAGTCAAAGCAACAATATTTTTACTTAGAAACATCCCTTTCATTTATAACAATTACTAATGATTATGTTTTCAAAGTCAAGCAAGCATTAATAAACTAGGAAAATCAGCACAACTGACAAATCTGCATAAGCACTATACACACACATTTACACAAATGCACAGATCCAACAGCATTCTTACTCTAGTAGAAAGTCTTTCCCACTCATGCGTAGTCTGTTTTGGACTCAATATGTCAAAAGTGACTGACATTGTCCTGTGTGGGCAGCCTGCAGCTTTGTTTAAATTCCTATCAATAACATTTTATGGCCCACTAGAGTTCATATGCTTTAGTCTGTATCTTCAATATTCACAATTCTTTTCATATTGTAATACAACCAAATTACATTCCAAGTTCTTTCACCAGGAAGTTCCTTCACCAGGTCTTGCAAAAGGAACAGCACTGCTACATTTTCTTCTTCCACTCATAGCTCTTTTGACCCAAGCTGATTATTAAAACTTTTATTTATTTAGAATGTTTTTATACTGCCCTTCATTGTATTTAGGGTAGGGTACAGTATAAAACAAACACAAAAAAGGTCAAGGAAGGTTAAGGAGGAAGCTCCCACACTCAACAAATTAAGAGTATAGGCTGGTTTTTTTTTAACTTAATACTAAGAATTAATATGACCAGAAATGTCTTGTGAAATCACTTTTCTATTTACAGCAATTATTTACACAACCCTGCCTGGACCTCAAGTAGAACCTTCATGCGTACACAGCAGCAAATCTAGATGATACCCATAAATGTTTGTTATGCCAAACCCACATTCCGTTAAACTTTTAATGGGTGACACCCAGAGTTGTGCAGAGTGGAACTTTGTAAACTGGATGCTCTGGAGGGTGGGATTTTTTCTATATTCCCCTTGCCTCAAAAATCAGGTCCAGAGGGCTGGGGACCCTCCAAAACAACATGGTAGATGGTGCTGGGGGCTATAGAAGGAAGGGAGAATTGGCAAAAAATGCCTCTCCCACTTCTGTCTATGAATTTGTCCAGTTTGCAAAGTGGAAGACTCCATTGGATCTGATTGAAGCATTATAATAATGAAATAGGTCTGTATCCAACTAAAGTAGCTCAGGACAACTGTAATTTATGGAATTTTATAGGAAAAATAGCAGAGAAAAGGCACAGAAACATTAGAATGCAGTAAATTTCTACCGTATTGAAAAGTTACCTGCAGATTATACGTTGATCCTGGTGTATCATACAAGTGTAGAGGTAGACGTTCAATAGATTCTAATACTGCTATGAGTTTCCGAATTAATGCAACTGCTGGACGACTATGAACACAGAGAAGACAAATGTTACTGTCTACAATACAAAGGGCTTTGAAAAATGAACAGAAGTTATGAAAACTTCAGAGTACAATTACAACTTCAAAATGTTGTAGCAATGACAAGCTATTTTTAAAACCTAAACTCTGCCTATTTAAAAACCGAACTCAAGCCAGCTTGCAACAATAAACACGATCCAACAATATATAAAAAAGAGATATTGCAATGGTTTGTCATTATGAGAACAAGTAACCACAAGTCTCAGGCTTCTGTGCTCCCACAACACAATGGGGAGAAAATGTAAACCAACAAAATTTGTAACAAATCGTTTCTCATTACACCCTTATAGTAGAAACCGCAGTTCGTTACTAACAATATTATATGCTGTGCATGGAAACTGTAGAACTTCCTGTTCATGCTTGCTTGTTATCACAGCAATAATGCATGATTTGGCATATGTCTGAATCAAAGCCAGGTGCATTGATTCATCAAACATCAACACTTTAATTTTTTTTTTAGATCAGCTTAAGCAATGTTTAAAATGCTTTGTACTACATATCAAAGCTCAAAGTTATTTTTAATTATAAAATATTGCTTGGAGAATCTGAGATAAGGAGATCTGGCCATAGTTACACATACCTTACATCTTCACTAGGTTAGATTACTGCAATGTGGTTTTACTACTCTCATTTTTTATTGTAACATTATTTGTGTTGTTATTCTGGCAAATTATCTTGGGGGCCTTATGAAGGCCGAAACACAGTACAGTATATGCATTATTCAATAACTAAATATATGGGCAACACTGTTTAAATGGGATCTACAACTGCAAAGCAACACTGATGCGGTAAACACTGGGCAATTTAAATACAAAAAGCAGCATGTTATGTACTAGTCCAAGACTGATATACCTTTTACTACTGAAAGCTGAGTATAAAAAATAGTTGCGTGCACACATTATTTTTCATAAGGTCAGGAACAACAAAATTACCTTTCATCATCTTCATTTTCACTGAAAGCTGTTTTGAATACATTTATTCTTTCCACTAGCTGACTACAGTCTTGTTTCAAATCAAAATCCACATTCTAAATGAAAAAGAGGGAATTGTTAAAAGAATGGCTGCTCAAAATTTGGGATTAGGCCATTATGGCTAACATTACGTAAGGAAAAAACCAACTTCTCAAGCACTGCCTGCCGAAGTGACAATGAGAAAGGGGGAGAAGTCAGATGCATAAATCACACAAGTTTTGAGGAAGAACAAAAATTAATTTTTGCTTCAGAAAGACAAGTATCTCATTCTGGAATGCACTGAAGTTTGTAATAAAAATTGTGACTTTGAGTGACAGTCTCCTGTTGCTCCAAATACCATCATCTTGAACTGCTCAGCTCTTGCAACGAGAAATAAATGTGCAGCCCTACTGAGGGCAAAGAAACAGCAAGTGTTAACAACACCCACCTATCCTAACAGCACCATTCCCAGGATTTTTAAAATCTTTTCCTCCTTCACCTCTTCTGATATTTGCTATGTGATTTAATGAAAGTAAAACAAGTGTTTATAGCCTGATTGCCAGGCTGCATCTTCCCTCTGAAAACTCTCCTTTGTTTTATGGACAGCACTGTCTGCTCAAAGCATGGTTAGACCACTAGAGCAGCACTAGGTTAACAGTGCTGGTGCAAACAGAGCTTCATGTCTCTTGACCCCTGTTCTTTTTAAGCTTAAGTTTAAGTGAAATCATTTCTCACAGCTAATAGACTACACTGTAGATATTCCTTAAGAAAATTCAAAGCCTTTTACATTAACTGTGATTAATTCAGTTTTACTGCACTGTCCACCTGCCCTGCCCCCCAAAGCTCAGGTGACATACACAGTTATCCTTCCTTCATCCTCACAATAACCTCACGAGGTTAAGTTAGGCTGAAAGATGAAGTTAACTGGTCTAAGATCAGCTAGTTAACTTCATGGCTGTGAATAAAGACTTGGCTCCCTGGCTCCCAAGTTCCCACTCATTCTGCAATAAAACTTACATTATTCAAAACAGTAAGAAGAGCCTGCACCAAGCCACTGCTGCACATTTCATATGGTGAAATAGTATTTTCATCCTTCAGAAGGACAATTAAGTTTTCCAGAGCAGTCTTCATTAAATCTCGCCAAGTGTTTTCTCCCTCAATAAACTGAAAAAGAAAATCAGATAATAGTGGCTCCATTCACTTTATGGTATTACACAACAGCAGTCTAACTGCGGAAACAAGAGCTTCACCAAAAAGTACTGCATACACACAGTAAGCGGTACACTTCACACAGCATGGTGCAGATTTAAAACTACCATTTCCAGATCAGGCTGCTCTTATCTGCCACTCACCCTATTTCATATGTAAATTCCTGTGGCCCACTTTGACCTGGGCTTAGTATTATGAGCAGCTGTCAACAGCCCAAGTTAAAAGTAACCTGGAAATACTAAACTCACTTTGAGAATCTGCCAATACCATCAGACGAAGACAGATGGATTAATTTTTATGTCTGAATCAAGCCAACATTAACAACAGCAGCAAATTATGCTTACCACTGCAATTTACTCAATGATACTTACCTGCCTATTTGTATGGAGCTCCCATGAAGATTCTAATTGTGTTGCTATGTTCCTCAGTGTTACAACTACACCTCTAGGCATACTTTCAACAGCTTTGAAATGGTCATCGTACAAGTCTCTTGCCATAGTTCGTACCTGAGCATCATTTAAGAAATCAGGATGAATTTACAATTTCAAACCAAATGAAATATTTTCTTGATATTTATGAATGCCAACCTTGGATCAGCTTCACTTGGAATGACAGTACATAAGAAACTTACAATTGAGTCAGAATGCTTTGTATGATTTTGTCTACAATGATAGCCAAGATTGTTTTCAGCTTTACCATTTGAAATGCTTTTGTAAATGGAGCTGCCAAAGATGGAATCTGGAAACCTTTATCTACAAAACATGGGCTCTAGCACTGAACTATCCCCCGCGCCCACAAGTCAGGATGTCAGTTACATTTCTCCCAATAACCCTATTAATCTTGGTTTGTTAAACCAAAGTCCATTGGGGACTTTGCTCAAGGCTGTCTGCTAAATGTTATGGCTACAGATTTGATGTGTTTTTAAGAAGTGCATTTCCCCAACTTATTTTCAGACCCAATCCAAAATGCTACCTTTGTACCATACCATAAAGTCATAAACAATCTGCTTGAAGGACTCCCAAATGAACTTTATCCATCTGTTCAAGCCATCTTCTGAAGTCTTGCTCCAGGTGATGACTTATTCAAGAGTTTTTAGAACTCCTCCCTCCCTGCCTCCCTGCCCCCAGTCTTCCCAAGGATGTCTGAAAGGCACCTTCATTCACTGGCAGATGCAGTCAGCTGTGTCCCTCCCAATAACAGAGGGCTATATGATTCAGTAGAGGCTTCTGGGAGTTTAAAGGGAGGGGGTGATTTTTTTTCACAAATTCCCCCTTTCTCTTGCAGTCCCTTGCTGCTGCTGCTGCCACCGCCACCACACTGCTCCAAAGGGTCCCCCTGCCCTGTTGATCTGATGGCAGAGTGCAGGGAGGTGGGCTGCAAAGGGAGAGGGGAATAACCTCCTCTCCCCCTCACTTTCCACTAATGGAAAATTCTACTGGATGAAAGAGCCTCTCATCAGCAGAGGGGGACAATACATCTCTGAAAATCTTTTTTGGGGGGAGGGAGGGTTGGAAACAAAGGTCTTTGAGGAACTATAATTCTTGGTGATATCTTCTGTAATCTGTTGCTTCTTGAGGCTGACCTCAATTAATACTAATGTATTAATGCATTTTTGAATGGACTTTAGATTTCAAGTGAGTCACTCTAAATACTGATGCAAGTGGAAAAACAAGTTTTGATCCAATGTTGCATGAGTGCAGTACTACTCACACAACAGAACTCCCCCATCTGCCTCAAAATCTGCTCTGCAGGTGTAGGGCAAGTAGGCTTGGCTGAAGGGGAGGCCTGGCGAACCTAACTGGGCTGAAAGTTCCTCACCACTGCTCTAACAAATCCTTTACAAATCTCATCACAGAAGTGAGAATTAATTTATATGCTTTTTAAACATAGATAGGCTAAGTATCTAAACCACCTCAAGCCAGCAACTAGCATGTACAAGAAGCAATACAGAAAGTAACAAACTGAAATCCAAATTCTCAATTAAAATGTTTTTAAAACATACTAACCTTTTGTTTGGTTTTTTCCGACTTTGATTTTGCCTTTCTTCCCCTTTTGCCAGTCCAACCAGTCACAAATTCTGATCCTGCAAAATATCCAGATGACAGGATATTATGTTGCCAGTTCATTTCTGTGCCCAATTCAAGGTGCTCACACTACTGTTTAAAGTCCTATACGACTTAGGCCCCAAAATAGCTGAATGATTGATTGCCTCCTTGCCTACAACCCCTCTCCTGTTTTCAGATCAGCAGAGAGGGCCTTCTTGGTAGTTCCATCACACTCAGAGGTTGGGTCTGTGTGACCCTGAAGAAGGCATTCTCTCTGGAAACCCTTAAGTTATGGAATTCCCTCTTTACAGAGGTGCATCTGGCAACTTCATTGTATGCTGAAAACATCTCTCTTTAACCTGGCTTTGACACTTAAGATATATTTTTAGGATCCATTCCAGTTGTGATTGCAATTTGTTTCACACTGTTTTAAATGCTGTATTTTATATTGTTGTAACCCACCCGGGACGTTCTGGCAACAGGTGGGAAATAAAAATGATGGTGATGGTGTTACCCCTACACTGGCAGTTTAGACATTACAATCCTAGTCTAACATATCACAGTTTGCTAGATCAGGAATACACTGTGACCCCATGTGTATCTTCTCCCCTCTACCCTTGCAAGCTTGTTTAATGTAAGGTTTCCCTGGTCTGTTAAACCAGTTTAAGAAGACAAGAACCATCTACTGGATCAGGCTAATGGCACATCTAGTCTAGCATCCTGTTCCTGAAGTGGCCAACTAGTTGTCTATTGAAGCCCCAAAAGAAAACACTCCCCATTTGGGTTTCCCAGTAATCGGTATACAGAGTCATATTGCCTCTGATGGTGGAGGCAGAACATAGCCATTGCTAGCCTTATCCCCCGTAGAAAGCATAATCTGGATTTGGAGTCTTGGGGTATAATTCTCTTTTAAAGTATCCTCTTTTAAACAGTTTTAGTTCTAGTTGGATACTATCATTACTTCTTGGAGCTGCAAATTCCATAGTATTGGCCAGATGGCCAGGGCATCCAAACCAGGAAATTATGGCTTAAGTGTTCCCTTCAAACCAGGTTTATTAAAAAAGAATGCAATTTCTGACCAGGCCACTGTAGCTATATACATGTGATTACCTTATTACACATATCTACATACTCACCTAAAGAGGTTTCAGCAGCAAATGAATGTTTAGTTCCTCTATTGGACTCAAAAACAAAACCTGGAAGATCTTCTTTTAATATTGTAGCTTGCTGACCATCTGAATTGTGAATAGCAATTTCTCCTTCCTTTAAACACGTAAGAGACCAATTCCCCACTGTGAGTTTAGCTGGGCCGGGGACAGATAAAATTGGCTGGCTTGTTGTGGATGGTTTCACCTGGCTTCGGGCTCTCTGTAACTTCTCTAAAAATTCACTTCGACTTTCTGTTAAAAAACACACACAAAAAGAAGTAAAGGCTAACTAGTATTTGACTTTTAACTATCAGAAAGTAATAGTTTAGTTTCCATGAAGCAAAATGGGTGGGCATTCGATGCAAATTTATGTTGTAGATTCAAGTTCTCAGGATAGATATTTCTCACCGGCCTCCAATATCACAATATAGGACAACAGAAAATGTCTACTGGCCAATGGTGAAACTTTTATGTTTTGGAAATCATTATATTACATAATGATCAAATATAAACAAACTGAATAAACTGAGCTAGTTGTTAAAATCCATTTCTACTAAAAGAAATGCATCTAGGGGAAAAAACCTCAGATTTGATGGAGAATGGAAGCATCCAAATTTTGGAACTAAAGAAAAAAGAATTGATTTAATAGGAAAAGAAAACCAAATGCAGAGTTATAGTATGGGATTCTGGGAACTGTAATTAACTGCTTTAATAGCAAAAATGTCAGTGTTGTTTGATGTACATAACTGTGTAACATATAAAAATATTTCATGTTTATGTATTTACTACTACATTTTAAATTTATCTTTCTTTGAAAATAATGTCTAAATGATACAATGTCTAAATGATAAAATACACATTACCCATGTTGACTGAGCAGACAGCTAATGAAGTTGAGTTTTGCTATATGGTCATGTCCAAAGTACCTTCAGTAGACATTTAGGGCTGGTTCATATGGCCTCATACCATCATCTCAAGAACTGGTTAAACTTTCATGGAAGCCCTGCTTATTTCAAGTTGTGCTTTCATATGCACAGTGACTATATACAACTGCTGAGGTTTCCATTATAACAATGGCACTATGCAGAAATGCAAAATCACATATGTAATGCCATCACAGCTTGTCATCATCCATCCCTCACAAAAATTTAAAAAGAACAATCTTAGCCATTCAATGTTAACTCATAAGTTCCCTCTCCAGACAATAAGATTACTTACTGTAGTTCCCCATTCTCACTCAATCCTCTCCACCCTGGAAGTTCACAGTATTTTTCTGAGCAGGTAGAGGGGATTGACCTTTAAGTTTACAAGCTTCTATACTTCTGTGTACCAGGGCAGTCTCCCAAATATGTATAACTCACTCCTTTACTTTTTGGCTGCCTGTTTTCTTTTGTAGACTGACAAGTAATTCATCACCTAGGACAAGCATGGCCAAACTTGGCCTTCCAGCTGTTTTAGGACTACAACTCCCATCATCCCTAGCTAACAGGACCAGTGGTCAGGGATGATGGGAACTGTAGTCTCAAAACAGCTGGAGGGCCAAGTTTGGCCATGCCTGACCTAGGATATTCACAAGAATGATATGATCTCTGACTACAAGTGTTTTTGTCACAAGTAACTGGGAACCTTCAAACCAAGAGTTCTACTGTGCCTTGTGTTATGCCATGAAGTGTGACCAAAAAAAAAAAAAAAGTTCCCAGGGAAAGGAAGCTAGGAACTCTTTTTAGGTTCTGAGGTTGCTCCCTAAGCAGCCAGCTGATTGGCCTGACCTGAAAGGACTATCAAACCCTTGCAGCAGATATTGGATTTGAATGGGCAAACGGTCAGCTAGTCTGGCTGGCTCCTATCTCTGGCTCCCATTCCACTGTCCTTAGGCCCAAATCTCAGAAACTCATGTAGTCAGCCTACTACTTTACCAGGTCTCTATAGTCCAGCGTTATAAACAGGTATCCATTATAAATGAAATATCCATCAAGCTGTCAAAAAGTGAATATGAAAGCAGAGATAGCTGTCTTTGCATTTCCATGATCCCTGCAGATCAGGAAATTAGCTGAAAATTATACTGCCAAGTTATGTTGCTATAGCCTTATGTTGCTATAGCTTTAAATTCTATCACCCCAAATCTAAAAACTGATAAAATTAGCATGAGATAATTAAAAAGCTATTTTATGAATAAGTAGAGTTTAAGAACTGAACAGAAAAGCTTTGACCGAAGCATCAGAACCAGCCTGTAGCCTCACACTACTGGAAAAAGCAATTTCCTGAGAATTTGAATCAGAAGATCTATTACAGCAATTGTTCAACGGAATAAAGCAATCTTACAATTCACTGCACACTTGGCAGTGAAAAGGGGGCAGCAAGCAATATCAACTATGTTTAAGAGCTACAGATAGCTTAAGTACAATGTGAAACTTCTAGCTCAATGTCTTTCAGTTTCTCAGTTCTGATCCACCTGATGAGAAACTTTGCACCACTTTTCACACACATGCAATTTCATTCTGCTAGCAAGTTGCAAGCCACGTCATCATCATTCCAACTTGCTTTACCTGAAATGCAGTGGATTACCACTAAATATTGCCTTTTAATTACTGTTTGACTAATATTAGTATGCATGGAAAGAAATGAAGACAGAATGAAGCTAAGATGTTCACTGAACACAGTTACAAAGAAGTCAGTTGCTGTCACATGCTAGTTGACAAAAGCATCACAATAAACTGACCACCTTCCACCTGTTTACATCCTTTACTATTTAGTGAGCCAATTCCTGTAAAAAAGAATGTCTCAAAATCAAATATATAAAATGTAAGATTCTTATGATATCTTTAAAGTATTAGTTGAGAACAACATTGTACCTGAACTATCAGATCCTCCTTCAGGGCTGCCACTGGAATACATTGTAGCTAGCTTCCCATCCAATATAAATCTGAACCAGCCATTGCTACCATTTGATAGCTCCAAAGCTGCAGAATCACTCCAAATATACAAGCAGTCTCTTCCCCTAATGATTGACCAGTCTCTCCAGTGATAGGGTTTACCCTGCTGCAACTCTTTAGCATCTTCTTGAGGTTCGTCTTCCTGTAAAGCAAGATAGTTTAAATTCATTGGCTGTGGAATTCCTTAAGGAATAAATTGTAAAACACAACAAGTATACCTGCAGGCTACATTCTTACATAAACACTTAGAATTTCAGCAGACACTGTCTGAATATAATATACAGAAAGACACTTAAAAACTGGTACAGTGGTACCTCTGGTTACGTTACTTAATTCGTTCTTAACCTGAAACTGTTCTTAACCTGAAGCACCACTTTAGCTAATGGGGCCTCCTGCTGCTGCCGTGCCGCAGGAGCACGATTTCTGTTCTCATCCTGAAGCAAAGTTCTTAACCTGAAGCACTATTTCTGGATTAGCGGAGTCTGTAACCTGAAGTGTATGTAACCCGAGATACCACTGTATCTTAAAAGCATACTAGAGACACAAGACAAGTTTGCCCTTTTCTCTCCTATCCAAGCAGAAGGCAACAGACTGCAGCACCAAAAAAGTTTCTTAAATGAGTGTTAACACATTAGGTCCAGCAACCCATTACTAGAATTTAATGTACTTTTCACTGATATTTATTCACATTAAGGCATCCCAGACAGCAGTTGGGACATATATGCATTCAAATATTGCGTACTTACTTTCTCTGGTTTAGATTCTTCTTCATTCTCATCGTCAGAGGTTGGTCCTGCCAAAGTTGAAACTTTACTTATCACACCAAGCCTAGCGAGCTGATCCAAGAACAGGTCACCTCCTTTATCAACCAAATCTCTTATAATCTGTAATGCTAGCAAGTGGCCATCATCGTCATCCTGTAAAAGTTGCACAGAAGTAAAATAATAGGGATGTACAGTAATTCACTGTATATCTTGATGTACAGTTAAACATTTATTACATAATTAACACCCACCACTCCCAACAGAAAGGCAATCACTCATGGCCATACCACTGCAGGAAAGTGTTAAGTCTAATTTTTGAGAAGTAATCCTTCCTGAGACAAGAAATGTAGGGCCATTTCACAGATTAACAAACCTACTGTACACCCAACAGGGAATCACAATCAATCCCAATTCCAATGGGATATTTCTATACGAAGCATCACAATCAATCTCTTTGCTTCTTATACTGAATCCACTTAATCTAATCTATTCAGAGGCACATCTAATTTGTTCTTAAACTTCCAGTAACTTCCTGAACTAAGCATTTCAATGCTCCACCACACATAAAAACTAAACTGATGTCATTAGAAAAGAAAAGAAATAGAAAGATAACAATTACCTCTTGATCTAGAACAGTAGCAGTGATCTCTACCAGAACAGTAGGCAAATTATGCCCAGCATCAGAATCACAAACCTCTTTTAGAAGAGCTTCAGAACAAAAATGAATCATTTTTCTAATGAGAGCAAGACTTGCTTTCCTTTTAGAAAGAGAGAGAAATAATATTTTAAAGAATGAAACGGGAAACATACATACTTAGAAGAGCACAACATATTGGTAAATGCATTGAATTGCTACCCACTTTACATGCTGTCTATTGTTATCATCAGGTAACAAAATATTCTGACTCTGGCCAAGCTACAAGCTGGACTTGGAGTTGGGTCATTGCTGATTTGCGTTTTTCGAATTCCATTCAACATACCACCATATATAAATCATCCAGATTTTGCTTTGCTTTTGGCTTGGTCATTCTTGAAAATCCAGATCCTTGAAAGTATTCTAGCCACACAATATAGCATGTGAATCTCCACATGTACACACAGCCCTTTCCCCTTTGTACCTTATTGAAGGCAGCATAGTTTGTTGAAAAGTTTGAGCAAATACAGGCAGCAGTCTTTTCAAATATATTGGTGCCATTTCTGGATCACCTCTGGGCTCATTTGATTCTTCTTCATCTTTGTTTGAATCTTTCTTTTTCTTTTCATCGCCTTTGTTAACTGGACACATCCAGTCACCTATAATTGTAGACAACTATTAACACTGATATGAGTTTCAAAATTGTTTTAAAGAAACCACATATAAACAATTTCCTTTCCAATGCAGATACAGACTAGGGTAAGAATCTCCACAATAGACTACTATAGATTTGTCTAGTTACATCTTATATTCTATTTCCTATCTCTGGGGAAGAGTGCACATGGTTATATAGCTGAAAAGGCAGTGCCCATGCAAAGACAGAGGTATTGGCAGACTCTGGAGGAATCCCAAGTTTTACAGAAGTACAAAGAATCTTAAAGAAAAACCCTTGCCTTCCTGCCTCTGTCACGTGAAGAGGGTTGTAACCCAACCCATTCTCCTTCTCATCCACCACCTAAAATGTTTTGTTTTTGTGTGCTTGCGCCTACAGCAGGATTTCAGTTGGCCTGCTCATACCATAGTTGATAGCTGCATGTAAAGCTTCAGAAAGAAGTGAGACAAGACACTGCCATGTCAGGCTGTTGTTACTCTTCTGCCCTAACCCCCACAAAAATATTATGCCACAGACTATTACGGCATTTTTTTCTGGACATTCGGCTGTCATAGCTACGTGAAAAAACCATCTCTTATACTAGTTCCATTTGTTTTGAAACAGGGCAACAGTGAGCTTATGGCTGAATGCAGTCTATTTCAAGAAAACTGATAATAAATAATCAAACTGATAATATTTCAGCAGTATTTTTTTTTTAAAAAATTGCTATCTTATGGCACAGATTGAATTCTACCTTATTAAATTCAACTTAAATTCAACCATTGCTTTACTTTGACAAAAACTTCCTGGAATCTTTTTACACTAACCTGGAGATTGAAGAATAGCCACTACTTCACTGTGCCCTCTTTCACGAGCTTTGTCCAAAGGAGTCTTTCCATCTTCATCTCTCAAATCTGGATTGGCACCATGTCGCAAGAGAGTCTAAAAGCAAGTTATTACCAGAATTACTGGAATAAAAAAGCTACTCAGTATGTCAATGGTACAATTTAGGTTCCTCTGACTATGCACGGAACAGATTCATGACTTCCTCCCTCCCTCTCCTAAAGGGCACCATCCCTTACTTACTATTTGAATCAAGTCACAATATGTTGTGATATCTAAACCAGCTGGCTACAGTTTGAATTATTGCTCCAAACCAGAATTGATTCTAGTTTGGAGTAAGCACTCCTACTAATTTGCTGGTTCAGCAAATGGTTACATTCTCTGGAGAATGTAAGAACCAAATGGTTAATGTTTTTGATTTTGTGTGGATGGGGAACAGTGGTGGAAGGGGAGATGTTCTACGAGACAATATAAATTGGTTTCTGATTTCATCATAGCAAACTGGTTTTTGTTTCAAAAACTAAGGAATGCTTTACAGAAGGAAGGAGGACATATACACTGCTCTTGCTCAAAATAATCCAGATCACTGAGGGTTGTCTGAAGGCAGCTATTGAGATGGTGAGATATGTTACATTGTTATGTTTTTGTGAAGAGTTTTGCACAACTTTCATATTTGCCAAGGGCACAAACACACACTAAATAAATGTGTTTCCAAAAAATAAAAATCGCATATGCCAAACATGAAGTATTAAGGGACAGGACACTTTTAAAAAACACATACTTCAGCTGGTCTAAATGCTGATAAGGGATGGAATGATTTGTTATGATAGAAAAGATAAATATTTAAAAATCACCTTTGCTACCTGAGGTCTTCCAAAACATGCTGCATAATGTAAGGATGATGACCGCTGACCCCTATTAACATCAGCACCTCGTTCACAGAGAAATTCAACCTGTTTACAGATGAGCAACAGTTTATTTTTACTTGCATCATTTCCTTTATGCAGAAAATCAAAATAAAGTTTCTTTTCCTTGTTTACCATTTCCTGAGTTCCAAAAGCAGAGGACCAGTTTAAGAGAGTTTGTCCTACATCATCCATAAAATTTGCTTCAAAAGCTAGAGAAGTGGAAAAGAAAGTGTCATTATATGTTTGCAACAATATAAATGAAAACAAAATGTTAAGTCTCAGTATTCTACCCTGCATATCAAACAAGCTAAAAATAATTTTCAACAAAAATATTATTCTTAGAGCCCATCCATTATAGAGATAAACATTAAGAAGCAAACTAGAAATTACAATGTCAAATAAAGGTCATTTGCTTACCACCTGTGTCAATAGCATCTATTAGGGCATCGGTATCTTTGCTGCGGATGCAATCTATCAGCTGCCGATGGGAACGGTCTCCAGTACTATCAAGTCTACGCAATCCTGGGATTCTGCCTGTAGATCCAGCACTAGACTTTGGCAAGGCTTTCCGTCCTTCAAACAGTAGCACCAAAAGAAGATCTACCAAACGCATGGTATCAAGTACACATCTTTCATCACCCTGCAATGCACTCTCTATAGAATCTGGAAGCTCAGATCTTAGGAGATCCTGGAAATAATTAAAAGTCTGAACAATAAAAATATACAGGACTTTAGAAAATCCAATGAGAAAGGGATTGCATCTCCATATAAAAAAGCTAAATTTTTTATTATTATTATTATTATTATTATTATTATTATTATTATTATTATTTCAATTTACATTCCATCCTTCCTCCCAAAGGAGCTGAGGGAGGGAGTATAAGCAAAGTTCAAATGTAGCAGTAACAATTAACATTTTAAGGATTTTAGAATGTGAAATAAAGGAAGGTCTACACAAATTTATTCTTATTTATGATGATGACAGAAAATTAAAGAAACAAAGAATATACATACAATATCTGCCAAAAAGTAAAGCTTAATTTTTAATAAAATAGATATTTAACAAAGAAATTCTTACATGTGTTACTACTGGAGATCCTCTGCAGAGTGTTGATAACAGGCTTACAATAGTTGACACCTGGTTACTTAATTTGGAATCTGCAGTTGCAGATGGTGCTCCTGTGCTACTCCGGCCAGGTTTACAGGCTGAAGATGGTCCTGAAGCTGTGCCACCTGCTGCAGCCATTCGAGATAATAGCTCCTCAGTTAGCCCATGTTTGGCTAATGGCGCTGGATCAACTCCACGGCGTGTAAATCGGTCAGCTAACGAAGCAAAGCAACGCAGTGCACCATCTGAAACCTGAAGGAACAAATCATATGGTTAAAAAGTATCACACAGACCAAGATTTGAAAGACAGCAAATTTAAAATAAAAGCTTCAATATTGACATTTAGTAAATTATACAAGAACACTGTTTCATATCTCTCCACAGCTTCTATACTTTCTTAGCTATGAATGATTTCTTTTACGACAACAGTCATTTTCTAATGCAAGTTCTACATAGGGATTGTAATTGGGGAAATGAGACACAGCATTACGTTACAGATATGTGTGGGATGAATAATCTCTGACCCAAACAGCATCCACACAACTGTTCAAGTGCAAATCCTAGCACCTAAGAAAGAATACCACAAATCCTCATTAGAGAGTTACTGTGGTATAGTGGTTAAAAGTATCAGACTAAGACCCAGGAGACCCAGGGTCAAATCTACATTCAGCCACAAAGCTCACTGGTGACCTTTGACATCACTTTCTCTTCTACCTCCCAGGATTTATGTGAAGATAAAATGGGGAGGAGATACCATGTGCACTATCTTAAGTTTAAATAGCAGCTAGTGCTTTTCCATAAATACTTCCACAAAAGCTTGTGCAAGAGTTTCCATAAAAATTAGGCAGGTTCTATGGCAGTCCCAAAGCTTTCATTTGTGCAAAAGTTTGCAGTTATGGAGGAAACTCTTTGGCTTTAATTTCACTCTATGTGAAATTATATTAAAGCACAAAGTGTAAACAGATCACTGTTTACTGATCACCGTGAGTAAAATATAACTTCCACATGTAAAAAAAGAACATTTTTTTCCTTCCCGTTTCCATAAAAAAGCCAACTGCAAATCCTCTAATTCTCCATAGGAATAAAAATTAAAAGTTACATTAGAGCCAAGGATTTCATGCTACTTGAAATTAATCCTACTACCATACAACTGTTTACTTGCACTAGCCAGTGCTGGCAATATGAACTAAATTCTTCGTAATATTTGTTATACAGTTCTCAATTCTGGAGTAACCTATTTACAGTGCTTTCAATTACATATTCTAAATTGTTTACCTGATGGTCTTCATGTTTTAACAGACTCGAGAGGGATTCAACACAAATCTCTAATGAGGAATCTTGAGGTTCCATTTTTCCACAGAGTCTGGATACTACAGCCATAGCAGAATGCAACGTATCTTTATGAACCAGGTGCCCACTGTCACGAATAAATGTCAATACACAGTTCAGCCCCCCTGCTTCAAACACAGCGCCTGATTCACGGGTACAGATGAGTTCCAACACCTAGAATGAAAATGGAATTACACAGTGCAAAGCATGCATTCTTTCCAATTCAATTCTCCCAGCGCTTATTCACTTTTTATTTAAAAATATTATTGATCAAAATCGTCAGTATGAATGCATTAAACCTCTCATGGTGCCAAAAAAAGCTATAAACATGTAACAGATAGGGGGCTGTGTATGCTGGCCCTGCCCTTCCACCCCAACATTACCCTGTTGAGCAGAAAGATCTGAAGGGAGTTTGTAAGCATGCGTGAATCCATGATCAGGAGCCCTGTGCTGACACACATACAAGCTCTTTTCAGACCTTGAAGCTCAACTTGGCAAGTGGGGGCGGGGGGGGGGGGGCGGAACTGGAGCACACAGGCCTGCACCTCCTACACATTTACAGTTTTCTAACAACTGAACAGGGCCCCAGTTTAAAAAAGTGTTATGCATATCTAATATTAGAACACCAGAAGCAGTTTGTGTCTGGAAGATACACAAGCCTAAGGTAACTGGATAAGACATATGAGTTTTAACAGGCTATGTCATATATGGCTTTAGCAGTCTCAAGGTTCAAATATCTATGCGCCAAGCAAGATACATTGCAGAAGATCCACAAACAGGATCTCACACAGGTTTTTACAAATAATGTTAATAGCAATTGTGGAAATGCAATTAGATTTCCCACTTTTCAAGACAATTTGTCCACTAAGGCATCTACTTGAGACTGTTTGGGATAAGGGTATATTTTTGCAGAAGTTTTATTGTTTTGCTTAAAATATCAAAATTTAAAGCAATTATGTCCTGGTCTTGTAAGTAGACAACTATTATAAAAACATTTTCTTATCATGGAGCTTTATTTTCTGTAACGAAAGAAAATTAATACACCATACCTTTACACACTGCTCAGCCAAGTCTCTGCTGGTTCTGTTGTTAAGCTCAACAACTACTAAACGATTACAAAGTGCTTTGATAGCACCATCCACTCCCACAATCCGTCGAGTGCATTCCGCTGATACATCCAAATAATAAGTTATAGCACGAGCTGTTACCTCCAATACATTGTCAGGAGCACTTTCATCAAGGAATATTTTGCACAGTGCTGGCAAAAAGGTACGAGGGGGACATCTGCAAGAAGAGACAGATTACTCATCACTAACATACACATTTCCATATACATTTCTGTGATCTTCGCCATTGCAGGGGGTCTCAGGGTCCCTTCCAACTCTACAATTCTATGAAAGATTTTGTGAGCCACTGTCTAGATTTAACATCTAGACAAAATAAAATGATTACAAACTGTTCTGGGGTCACAGATATGGGCTTCAATACTAATTTTAGTTTCATGAACAGAACACTTGCCCACTGTCTGAGTCTCCCTCTGCAAAAAAATGTTCCTAATAGTTGGCTGACCCTCTGTAAGATACTCGTGGCACAGGAGACTACAAAATGAAAACAGAACGGTTAACAATTGGAGGGACCTTCCTGCAAGTGCATAACTGCCTTTGACTCACACAAACAACTTTGGATCCAAACCAATATCCACAACTGTAGACATATATTCTGGTTATAAGCACACCATTTATATCTGGAATGGAAAAGGAAATCTAAACTAGTTAAAAGCCTGTATGTGAAAATATTTTTGTGTATTTTTTTCTGAACTTACAGAGGACCTATGCTTTAATTTCAGTTACATAGTAAACCTCCATTAAAAGTCAAAATCCAGTAATTCAAGGTAACAAAACCGCTATAAGCAAATGACAATAGAGACCACTCTGCACATCTGAAACATATTTTGACAGATTTCAGTTCTTTTGTCTGGATAGTTAAATTAATGCCTTCTTATACATGACATACTAACTTGATAAACCTTTTGAGTACATGAAGGCTTGCCATAATGAGGATAATGGTCAGTTCTCCTCCTTGCCTAGGTTGAATAATAGGTTCAGGATCAAATGTGTGTATGTATGTGTGTCTGTTTATGAAATTAATCAGCAATATGTTTCACTATCATCACCATTCTACCTTTCTAAAGGCTGTTTCACACAATATACCTTCCATGGAACTATTTTGTACTTCCTCTATAGGGTGGCTTCTCCAGAGTTTTGTATGTGCCCGCCCACCATTCGGAACAGCCCATACATGAGCTGCCACAAGGCACCACCCAGAATGTTTTGAAGATGCCTGGAGATACAGTGGAACCAATTTGCCTGGAAGAGGCAGTAAGCATTAAGTACCTTATTGCATAAAATCATGCAAAGTGGCCCTAAACCACTGAAGGTTTGAGTGAACCTGGATGAACCTGAAAGTTTAGAAATTCTATAAATTAAATCTTTATTCTACCTGCAGTCCTACTGAATCCCTAGAGCCTGTCCCTCTCCACATATGGCAACTCTCCATTCTGTCCATTTCCATTGCTGCCATAGGAAGAATTTAAGTACTGTAAAGTTTTGTTCAAGAAACATGAGTCTAGGTAACCTGGGTAATAACTTGTAGTGACTAGCCAGCCATCTTGCTACTCTGTAACACCGCATTTGTTGCCTCAAACAGCAAAACCATTTTACTTACTGTCCACAATTCAACCTAAGTAAATACTATATTATTCACATTTATTTTTAATTTTATTTGTTGTTGTTGTTTAGTCATTAGTTGTGTCCGACTCTTTGTGACGCCATAGACCAGAGCACACCAGGCACTCCTGTCTTCCACTGCCTCCCGTTCTTGCCAATTACTCCAAGCAAGCAATAGCATATTAACATTGGTAAAATAGCATTAACCTGGTGCAATCACCCCTATTGTGTGTAACTGTCTCCGGATTAAAGATTCCAACCTCCTTTTCTGTAGGTAAACATGCAAATTGCATGTTCACGTATACATATAAATAGAAGCACAGACAAGCCTAGGAACACACAGAATTCAATGCCTGAGCAGGGCTGCTCATTTTAGCAAGGAATATACTTTAAAACAGAGACAAAATACACATACACATCATGAAACAAATACAAGATAAATAACATTACCCCACAGAAAAAGACAAAAAAAATAAAAAATAAACTCCTGAGTTATTATTTACCTAACAAATGAATCCAGTGTCACAATTAGTTTTAATAGAGAGGGAAATTTAAAGATTTCTGAAATTTACAAACAGAGTAGCAAATAGACAGGAAACACCATGCACCAAAGTTACCCATAACCATTTTACTATGGTAATTGAATAAAGATGGTTCTGCACAACTTCAACTATAAATTCTAGCTCTGTGGTTAAAACTCTGAGGGCAATATTCAGCTAACAAGTCCCTCTAACAGAAGTCTGTGCAAGGATTTCCCCCCCTCCTCCCCAAATTGGCTTGGTGCGTGTCAAAAGAATCCCCAGAACAGTGCGGGTGGGGGGGGGGAGGAAGGGGGACCATTCTAAGTAGCTGAAATGCTTATGCTGATGGAACAATTGCCATAGAACTACAATGAATTTCTCCCACCAAGTCTATTCAAAGTATGACTAACACTGGATATTTTTATTATTTATATTTATTTATATCTTAATGGTTTCCCGGACATGGACCCAAGGCTGCTTACTTACAGCTAAAATAAAAAGCTAAAAACACAGGGCGGAAGCAATCATTTTAAAATTCAGTGGTAACTGCATCAAAGTATATATAGTATTTAAAACTTTCTGAAGTGTTACTGTGAAAAAAATGTGATGACTAATGATCAGGCTCCCTGAATCACAGTCACAGAAAGGTGATTTAACACTACCAACTAATATTAACAGGACAGAAGGACTGAAATGAACATCACTACCTGTAAAATGCTTTTTGAAAGTCAACAGTTTTACAAACAAATTTCTAACCTATATACCAAAGTGGTTGTATTTAAACTAGTTAAGTCCACTAAGAACCAGAGTGCATCTCCAGTGTCCATCTCGCTAATTTTAAGTTTGTGGTTTTAAGGCTCTCAGTCATAGTAACATACTTTTAAATAGCAAAGATGTTCCATTTTCCTTGACTTTAGGTAAAATATGGTTCCAGGACTAATAGACATAGGGGCTCAAGAACAGGCAAGGCATTCATGCTACCATTTCCCCCCTAAAATTTGTGGTTTCTTAAGCTCTCTGGTCACAACAAAGGGTTTACTTACTCTTGGCAGATGTATTTCATTACAACTGGGAAACTTTTCTAGTTCATAATAAAAAGCAGTTTACTGCTCAGAAGAAAAACTTTTAAAGCAATATTGTTCTAATAACAACTACTCTTACGAGCTCTTGAAGGAAAGAAAAAATCCTATTAATCTCAAAAACAAAAGGCACCTTATTAAATCTCCACAGTTCTTTCCTAATGTATCAATAAGTAAAGGTATCTTATTTAATAATTGTTTCCAGTCATCCACAGCAAATGACACAATTTAGAGACCTTAAAAATTATTAACTGTCAGTTCAGCTTCTCAGAAGAGAATCATGTTTTAAAATATTAAGATATAGTATAAGCACTAGAAAACAAACTTGTCCACTATGACCCATAATTTCTAAGGTTAGTACTAAAATCTATTTCTGCTAACAGCTGCAACATTTTATAATTGTTATTTAGTCAGGGCACAGCTGAAACCCTCTGCTAAGTTTTAAAGTTAACAGTAACTGAACCGAACACTAATCTTAAATATTTCAGAGCATAAAGAATTAGAAGAACTTGAAATGAAAAATTGATCTTTTAAAAATGATCTTGCTTCTGTCACCTTTTTTGGAACCACGCTTAATTAAAATTATCTTCTGCCCCCCAATAGATCCATATGAAGTAGAGCAAAAGCTGTAATGCAGATGTTTTTGTTATACCCAAGGATCTGCACGCATGCTAAAAGCAGCAAGCAAGCTCCCAAGAAGGAAATTAGTCCAGCTGCCTCCAGAAGAAACATGCCTTTAACAAGACTACAAACCTGATGTTAAAACAGATAGTGCTACAGCTGCTCTTTTTTTTACTTCTTTTAATGATCACTACAGGTGTCAATGTATTGCTCAAGTCTGCCTAGAAACACTAGTTAACAAATTCAAACAGCAGTATTTCAGCGTGATGTGGATGAAATTGATCAGCAGATGTAAGCCTGCATGAAATTATGAAAATAAAAATTTACTTACGTTTCAAAGCATCGATCCACATTGTCAGACATCAAAAGCAGCATACATAACTGCTCCAGAGCTATTAGTTGCATGTCTCTTTCATCTCCTTGCCCCATCTGCAGCCACTCGAGCAATGTATCTGGGTCCACATCTGCCATGATTTTAAAGAGCTGCCTTTTCTTAAATTAAAAAGTAACCCAAAAATATTTTTAAAATGTGGTCAGAATAACTTGAGTGCAAAAAATCTTCCACTCTGCAAAGATCCCAGGTTTCTGTAGTCTTCGCCTAAAAAAAGAAAAAGCAATCCATCAAGAGGTGTACAGTCAAATTTTAAATTGTGCTTCCCAACCGTATCACAACATTTTTATGCTGCAATTCTATACATACATACATGCAATTCTATACATACAGGAGAAAGCCTGATTGAACTGAATGGAATTTATTTCCGAGTATATGTGTAGAATTGTCAAGCAGATACTGCAAAAAAATATGCACACTTCAGAAATAATTGTGCACCACAGTAACCTAATTCTTGCAGTCAGGATAAACTATGCACAATAGATTATATCTGATGATTTAGTATACTTTATTTTCTTTGTGCTAATCATTGAAAAAGTGCTGCACAGTGTCATCCTTGACCAACAGAATTGGTCTTGTGTTGGAAGATTTCACAAGGCACTGCTAAAACAGTTTCAAGGTTATCACTGCAGCCATAACAACTAGAAACATGTTTAAAAATATCACTATATAAAAGTGTGTACGTGTGCTGCCCAAAGATGTAGTGAACAGTGGTACCTCGGGTTACATACGCTTCAGGTTACATACGCCTCAGGTTACAGACTCCGTTAACCCAGAAATAGTGCTTCAGGTTAAGAACTTTGCTTCAGGATGAGAACAGAAATTGTGCTCTGGCAGCATGGCAGCAGCAGGAGGCCCCATTAGCTAAAGTGGTGCTTCAGGTTAAGAACAGTTTCAGGTCAAGAACGGACCTCTGGAACAAATTAAGTACTTAACCCGAGGTACCACTGTAACTGGAACAGTACTCAGATATTAAACATTACTCATGTTATTAAAATAATTTATCCAGGGCTGTAAAAGTGCCAAGTGCCTGATCACCCAAGGATACAGAACTAGTATTGATACCTAAGGATTTTAGTTAGAGGGAGCCTGATGCATAAAAAATTAATAGTGGTTCCCAGGAATTTGATATGCTTTTCTGCCCTAACTTTTAATCTTCTTTATATCTTTTCATTCATCATGTTAGAGTTTTGCATACAACACATAGGTTGATTATGCGAAGGTGGCAACATCAAGCCCAGCAGTTCCAAAAAGGGCAACACCAGCAAAATGTCGCAATCACGATGTTCCAGTACTTCATCAGTGCTAGTATCTAATACTATGCATTCATTTGTTGATGTTGTAATTATACCTTGTAATAAATGACTATGGTTGTAAAGGGAAAACGGAACACTAGCAGTTCAAGAACTAACATCCTCTTCCTAAATAATAATCAAGTTGCTTTTTTTTTTACAACTGGAACATCTACTGAAGCATTTTTTATCTTCCTCTTAGGCTATAAGGTACTGACATAATGATCCCCGCCAAGATTCAAGTAGTGACCACATAATGATTAAAATGAATCCTAAAGACTAAGAAGGAACTTTTTCTACTGCCATAATATTGCTAATTATGACCAAATATTCCTTAAATATTTAAGGAAATAAAGTTAGTGTGATATTCAATATTACTTAGAGTAGACTCAATGAAATCAACGTACTTGTCCATAAGTTACAATGAGTTTACTCTGAATATAACCAACACTGACTATTACCCTAATAAATTTTGGTTTAAAGAATTCCAATTGTTGCTGTTTTCATTCACCTTGACACAAACATCCCTCTAACAGACTGCCTATTTGTAACAGTATATCAGTGAAGGTATGTATATCAGTGAAGAGATACCAACAAATGTGGCAATTACAGGCTACACTAGGAGCACTCTTTTGGACTGCACTACCCACAGCTTCAGCCCAAGCCAATTCATATTTACTTAAAAGTTTCACTGAGCTCAAAGCTGCATCTTTCTAACAGAACATACCCTAAACTCCCAAGAAAGCTGTCCAGATCCTCCAGACCTTCTCAGTGAGCAGAGAAATGATGTCTACTGCCACTGCTATTCCACAGGCAGAAACAATCATCCACAGTGAAGGACAAAGGGAGACATTCTGTGGGTATGTCAGGCAAAACCCTGACCCACAGAATCCTACAAAATCTCACTCTCATGAAATACTCCAAAAATGGTGGCAAAACTATGCCAGCCCAGGAACTAGTGTTATTCCCACCCCCACCATAGCAGTCCACGGGTGGGGAAATTTTAAAAACCCAACCTCACTAGGTAAAAGTAATAGCCACTCCTCCCACCTTATTCACTGGCAGGCAGAAAGCAGCAGTGATTAGAAAATGGTGGTATCTCCACCACATAATATCCCATTACTACTGTGGGACTGGATGCCTTGTTGGTAATGCCCCATTTCTTGGGCAAGGTGCTGGAGTGGCCACCTTTAGGTGTTCTTAGAAGAATCAAAGTATTTAGACCAATTTCAGTCTGGCTTCAGGTCAGGCTTTGAAACCAAAACAGACTTGGTTAACCTGATGAATGAGCAGCTTTATGACAGAGACAGGAATAGTATGACTCTGTTGGTTCTCTTGGACTTTTAATCAGCTTCTGATACCACTGACTATGGTATCTTGCTGGACCAATGCTGCAGGGTAGGGGGTTATGCTGGACCAAATCTACAGGCGTGGTGTTATGGTAGCTCTGCTTCTACCTGCAGGATAAATTTCAAAGGGCTGCATTGAGTCTTTTGCTCTTCCCCATAGCAGCTGCGCTGTGGGATACCACAAGCATCCATCTTGTCCCCCAAGTTATTTATATCTATATGAAGCCATTTAGAGAAGTCATTAAGGGATATGGAGTTGGGTACCTTTGGGTAACGCGGGTGGCGCTGTGGGTAAAACCTCAGCGCCTAGGACTTGCCGATCGCATGGTCGGCGGTTTGAATCCCCGCGGCGGGGTGCGCTCCCATCGTTCGGTCCCAGCGCCTGCCAACCTAGCAGTTCGAAAGCACCCCCGGGTGCAAGTAGATAAATAGGGACCGCTTACCAGCAGGAAGGTAAACGGCGTTCCGTGTGCTGCGCTGGCTCGCCAGATGCAGCTTGTCACGCTGGCCACGTGACCCAGAAGTGTCTGCGGACAGCGCTGGCTCCCGGCCTATAGAGTGAGATGAGCGCACAACCCTAGAGTCTGGCAAGACTGGCCCATACGGGCAGGGGTATCTTTACCTTTGGGATGGTGATGGCATGACAACCACTTCTATTACTTCTGTCATCTAAGTCAGCTGAGGGTGTGCAGGCGCTGGACCACTGTAATGAACTAGATTACAGTCAATAAATTGTGACTGAATCCTGGAAAGATGAAGGTCCTTTGGGTTGTTGGTTCTCATGTTGGGGAATGAGGCAGACAGCCTGCTCTAGATAGGACTGCACTCCCTTGAAGGAACAAGTTTGTAGTCCCTGGGAGTAGTCACCAAAGGTCCAAATGGCAATGGCAAATGGCAACCTTTGGCTGCCTCACCAGCTACAACTGTTCCTGGAAAGGAATAGCTTGGCCACAAAAGTGCATGCTCTGGTAACCTGGTTTACTGTTAACTATTTTGAAACTTTTTGGCGTGGCCTTCCAATGCTATGGAGAGATCAGGGAATGTATTTTGAATGCTATACCTTATTGACTTGTTTTACATCAAATTACCGGTATATCTTTCTATATATGCACTAAGCTATGTATGCCATTCCCACTGCTTCTGGGCATTGCTTACTTATTTATCTGTTCCTAAAGTTCTGTTCTTGCTGTCATTCAATTTTTTATAGTTTTTAGAGATTGATAGTAAACTTTATGTGATTGTTGCTTTTAAAAAAATATTTTAAAGTTTCTTTTTTAAAAATTGGTCTCAGTGATTTGATAGGCTACTGATATGGATTACTATCTTAATGTACTGCTGATACGTTGTATTGCTAGGTTTTAAAAAAATTCTGATACACATCACTCTTTCTTATGTATTAAGCCACTTTGGGTATAATTTGTTATAGAAAACCAGTATAAAAACTAATGATAAGCTGAAAAATTCTCATAATTCCCTTGTACTTCAGAAGCTACATGCTATCTTTATTGGCATATTAAAGCTTCTTACTCTAACATACAAGTAATTACCTATTTTTGTAAACCTGAGGCTGTTCCTGGATCAATATAACCACCACACACAAAAGCAATTTGCTGAAGTAAATATGCCCTTTCACACATTTGCTTTTATCCTTCCATAAATGAATTATATTACAAACATGGAAAAAGTTAACTGTACAAAGTTTCTTCAGTTACTGATGTATTAGGGAGAGGAAGACTCTCTCCAGAATTGTGCCTTTTAAAAATATATTGTTGGGCAAAGTCTGCTTGTGTTTGCTTGTGACGTGTTAGCAATTAATAATGTTACCTTTTAACAACATTGGGGGGGGGGAGCATTCCAGAAAAAAACTAGCCTTATGATGTAAAATACTACCCAGTTATAAACAAAGTTACATAGAAATTAGTCAAACTTACTTTCAACTTGGTCTACATGAGAGACCAAACTAAAAACAATAGAATAATTCCTGCAGGCTGAAAAACCCCAGGTAACAACAACAACAACAAACTTTGTCCTGTATTAAATACATATATCACAAAGGTAAATCCTTCAAAGGTTGCCTACATGCACAGTGAAAGACACACTTAGCTTAAATAAATAAAAGTCAAACACACAGTCAGGCACACTCTCCCACAAAGTAATAAATGTGGGGGAAGGGGCCAAACTTTTGTGGCAAAGCACATGCTTTCCACACAGAAGGGTTCAGTCCGCAGTATATCCAGTTAAAAGGATCTTAGGTAACAGGGCTGGAAGTTACCCAAGACTTTGGAGAACCGCTGCCGGTCAGAGTAGATAACTACTGGGCTACACAGACCGACAGCCTGATCATGAGGTACCTTCACACGTTCGTGATATAATTATTTGCCGACCTTCTACGACGAGATTGAATAACGCCAACGCCAGACAATACAGCCAGGGATGTTACACTGACTTTTACAGATCCGGCTTGCAATCCAACCCCACCCGCAATTCTCCGAGAGTAAGCCCCGCTGAGCTCAACAGCATTCCCTCCCGAGTAGACACGGTTAGCATTACCACCCCTAGTCACAAAGGAGAGCCGAAAACAACGTTAAGGCCACAAGCTCAGGCACCGAGAGGAAGCCGATCACTTCCCCTCCACAGGGCCCGCAGCCCAGGGCTCAGGCGAGCCCCGAGGAAGAAGCACCTGCTCGCCTCGCCTCCTACTAGGCCCACAGGCCCCAACCAGATCTCTTCGCGGCAGCCCGGACAGGCCACCCCGCTCGCTACCCTCCCGTCCCCAAACCCTCCGTTTCCCCAGGCCTACCAAGCCCCGCCGCGCCTGGACTCGGCGTGGCCTCTCTCCAGCCTCCCCGCTCCAGCCGCCTTCCCCACACGGACCCCGAAGCCCAGCGGCGGAGCCGTCCCGGAACCGCCTGCCTCGTAGCCCCAGCTCTCCCCGCCTCCTCTTCTTACCCGGGCCGGGCCGCGGCGCTCGCGTTGTCTGGCAGCCGCAGGCCTCGCAGGGTGACCCGGTCAGGCGGCTTAGGAAAGGCCGCCGCGAGGCCCCGCCGCGCTCTTGTTTCCTCCTCCCCGCTGCCCGAGTGAGTGACTCGCTCGCTCTCCGCGGCGCCGCAGACTTTCTCCTCAGACGCCGCCGCCGCTGTGGCCGCCTCAGCTTCCCGGCGTCCTTCGCTCACCTCCCTCAGTCCATCGCCAGGCAGCGACGCACCCCGTCCATCTTGATCCTCCCGGCACAAGAGTGGGAGGGGGAGGGTGACGGGGAAGCGAGCGCCACAGACACGAGAGGGGGAGGAGGAGGAAGGGGAGCGGGAGGGGGAGGAGCCCGCCAGCCTCGGAGTCACGCTCGGGCAGACTCCGGGAGATACCGAGGGCCGGCAGAGGGGGCGCTGCGGAGGCCAAGCTCGCGCCGGCGTTTCCTACGCTCTTTTCTTACCCGCCGCCGGTTATTTCTCGGACTGGTTTTCCCTCAGCTTCCTCGCCCCTGCGTAACGTTGGGGAAGCGTCGGGATGGGTTGAATTGGAAGCAGCAGCAACAGGAAGCGCCCTATCGCATTCCTCAGGGCGCAATGGCGAACTTTTGTTCTCCCCCCCTCCTCCCTCGTTAAAACGAGGAAGAAGAGACCTCCCCTCATATCATATACTAGACATGTCTCTCTCCCCACCCCCCTCAGCCCAGCTTCTCCTGTCCAAATTGGAGCGAACTTGAGTCGCAGCAGCAGGCGAACGAGGGACTGAACAAGAGGAACAGAAATTCTTCTTCACACCAGTCGCCATTACCTTGCGGGATCCGCGGCCCACTGGCTCCTGTGGCTTTAAAGAGAGATGTGAGGGGGCGAGTTTATTAACGACAACCAACTTTCTTGGGTGAGCGGAGGGTCCTAGCTGTAGCTCGGAGAACGGGGTGGCTCCCCTCAGGCCCAACAAGCCTGGGGAATGGGCAGGGATTATAAGAACTGCAGGTCCACCCACAAGGACCGGGGAGGGAGCCTTCGGAAGGGAAATGCGGTTGCCTTCATTATATGTTTTTTTACACACAAACATTAAAATATTATTATTTATACTCCGTCCATCTGGGGCAGTGAGTGCACCTGGCGAGTTGGGTCAGCAGGTTGTTCTCCAACTGCATATACTGCACACTGTCTATTTAAAACACACCGCCCACCACCAAAGACTTGTGGGAACTGTTAAGGGTGCTGGGAATTGTCACTCTAGGAGGGTGAACGACAATCTCCAGGGTTATTTGTAGGAAAAGTGCTTTAAATGTATGTGGGGGGGGGGGTGTACACAACCTAAGTCAGAGATAAGGTGACCCTCCAGATGCTGTTGGGCTCTTAACTCCTATCAGCCCTATCCAAAGATGCTGGAAGTTGGGAGTCCAACAATTATCCCTAGTCAAGGTGGTCCTGTAGTGTTTTCTCCACTTGAAGAGCCAATCTATGTGGGCAGCAAAGACATCACATTAGAAGGGCAATATAAGGAGTGCTAATTTTACTGCCCAGCCTTTAATAATATTTCCTATATTCCTTCTCCCAATGTGCTCAGGATTCAAATCTCCTCACCACAATCCTACAAAACAATTTATACCAAGGGACAATGAGCGGCCAAGTGAGTTTAATTAATTTATTTTATGTTATTTAATTTAATTAATGGTTGAGCAGCCATTTGAGTCTATGTGTCTCCAGTCTAAGCCTTATCTGTCTGATGCTACACTGGGGGGTTGAGGTGGGTGACACCTCCAGTGTTTTGGACCACAAATGAAGTATTTCTCAGGGACACCTACATTTCTGACTAGCTCACTGATTCTACATAATATTAAGTAATTGAGTGTAAGTTCAGTTATATACAAAGTATATGTAAATATTAACTAAAAAAAAACAACCAAACAAGGACAGGGCTCTTGCACCTTGAATGTAAGAGGAGAATTTTAGCAGGTGTAGCTTGTGATGCAATTAGCTCTTCAGTACAACTATTAAAGGTGCAGGAGTCCCGCCCTATTTTCCATCAGCCCCTCCCAACCAATATACAGTGGTACCTCGGGTTAAGAACTTAATTCGTTCTGGAGGTCCGTTCTTAACCTGAAACTATTCTTAACCTGAGGTGCCACTTTAGCTAATGGGGCCTCCCGTTGCTGGCACGCCGTCGTCGTGCAATTTCTGTTCTCATCCTGAAGCAAAGTTGTGTTGGATGAGTTTCAGTTGGTAAGGTTCAAGGTACTATTTCTGGCCCGAAGTACCACTGTATGCCAAAGGCACAAATTAAAAGGAGGGAGAAGCTGTCCTAATGAGGTATTTAAAAAAAAAAAGCCTTTGGAGCTTGCTGCATCTCTCCAAAAATGGGAAATGGAAATGGCACTCTTTATGGAGTAATGTAGTATGGCCAAACCGTTAATTTACAAGGTATGTATATTTCTCAAGCAGTTCCAGGGGAACTCCCAAGCAGTTCAAAAATTTTAGTTAAAATGAACAATTCTCCAGTGAGTACATGTGCTAGTTATGTTCCTTCTCTCTTTAGCATAAAGGTTGATGGAAGCAGAGAGTCCATATATGTATGACTGCAGTCAGTGGCAGAGCTTCATGCTCCGGCACTGGGGGGGGGGGGGCAAAGAGCAGGCGGGGCAGGGCAGGGCTGGTGTGCATCATGGGGGTAGGGCATGCTGCCTGCAGGGGCGGGGCGCCCAGCACAGGCAGCCGCGATGGCACTCTACTGGGATCTCGCTGCCAGGGACGGGGCGCTCCCCCCACACTCCTCTTCCTCTGCCAGTGACTGCAGTTCCACAGGGCAGGGTTAACCCATTGGTAAGATTTTCAGAGGCTTCCAGTTTGCTCCACAATTAGGAGAGAACCTAACCATTTCAGCCTCGTGGACTCATGGGCAAATTGGAATGTAAATCTGAGCATTAGTGTCTGTCATTTACACACCAGCAGAGCCATGGGGACAATGCAACTACACTATGTAGAAGGCAAAGCAAAATAATAATAATAATAATAATAATTAAAAAAAAATATGTAGAAGGCAGTTCTCTGACACCTCATTTCTTTGTATATTATTATTAATAATAATAATAATAATTTAATTTATATACCGCCCTATACCCAGAGGTCTCAGGGTGGTTCACAGAAGAAAATCAAAATATAAAACCACAAAATATATAATCAAAATAAAAACAACCCAATAACCCCCCCTGCCAAAATAACCCTTACATTTTAAAAGGGCATAGGATGCCAATCAAAACAACCAAAGGCCTGGTTAAAAAGGAATGTTTTTGCAGTAATCTAACCTTGAGGTTACCAGAGCACAGACAACAGTAGGCTATCCCTGTCCAGATAGAGGCGTAGCTGGGCCACCAGTCAAAGCTTGATGGAAGGCACTCCCAGTCACCTGAGCCTTGAGCAACAGCAAAGGATCCAGGAGTATCCCGAATCTACAAACCTGCTCCTTCAGAGGAAGTGTAACACCATCAAGAGCAGGCAATCTCCCACCTATCTGGTCTAGGGAACCACCCACTAACAGTGCCTCAGTCTTATCTGGATTGAGTTTCAGTTTGTTGGCTCCTCCAGTCCATTACCAAGGCAAGATACTGGTCCAGCACTTTCACTGCCTGACCTGCTGATGTAAAGGAGAAATAGAGCTGAGGGCCATCAGCATACTGCTGACAACGTACTCCAAACCTCCTAGCAGTTTCATGTAGATGTTAAACAATGTGGGGTATAGGATTGAGCCCTGTGGAACCCCCACACTGAAGGTTCCACAGGGCTGAAAAGCATTCCCCAAGTAACACCCTTGGGGAACGGCCATCCAAGTAGGACTGGAACCACCGCAAAGCGGTGCCACCCACCCATAGTTCGGACAGTTGCTCGAGAAGGATACCATGGTCAAAGGTATTGAAAGCTGCTGAGAGGTTGAGAAGAATTAACACATTTCCCTTGTCTCTCTCTCTACCGAGGTCATCATACAGGGGGACCAAACCAGTTTCTGTGCCAAAACTGGGCCTTAACCCTGATTGAAATGGATCCAGAAAATCAGTTTCTTCCCAAAGCGCCTGGAACTGGTCTGCAACCACTCGCTCCAAAACTTTGCTTAGGAAAGGGAGATTAGCAATTGGCCAGTAGTTGGTTAGGTTTTCCGAATCCAGGGAAAGTTTCTTAAGGAGTGGTTTTACCACTGCCTCCTTCAAACAGGCAGGGACCACCCCCTCGTAAAGAGGCATTGATCACCTCCCTAGCCCAGCCACCTGTTCCCTCCCTGCTGATTTTTATCAGCCAAGAGGGGCAAGGGTCTAGAGTGCAAGTGGTCTCCCTGACTGATCTGAGCACCTTGTCCACATCCTTGAGCCTTACCAACTGAAACTCATCCAACACAACATGACTAGACTCTGCTCTGGACACCCCATGAGATTCATCTGTTATAACAGCAGGTATTGGTAGATGCAGGCGATTTTATCCTCAAAATGCTTTGCAAACAAGTCACAGTGAGGTACCATTGGTTCTATGACCTCCTTTGGACCAGCCTGTAAAAGGCCTCGTACAACCCAGAAAAGCTCTGCCAGACTACATAATGATGCAGTGGAGGCAGTAAAGTAAGCCTTCTTTGCTTCCTTCACTGCCACTAGGTAGGCTCAGGGGTTATCATGTCAATAGCCTGAGCCATTCGGTTGTAAAGACATTACAACTTTGACACTATGACATGCCTATGTGCTTTTTAAAAAAGTATTTTAAGATACTCCCAGGAAGCAACCATATGCCATAATGTGTAGTCCCTTCCTAGGGTATTGTATGGGGGAAATATGTGCCTCTGGGGAGTACAGTTGCAGTACAGTGCAAAGAAGCCAGTCCAAGGACTACCTCATAAGTACCTGGTTTTTAAATTGCTTTTTTTTTAGTAGAACTGTTCAGTGTTCACTCTTTTTAAAAAAAGTTTGCACATGAACAGAGTGTCCTGGACTCATTTTTGCATGTAGGAGAAACTGAGACAGGACAGAAATAGGCTGTTTCATTCATTCCTACACATGAGGCAACCACAGCCTTGAGACAAACAGCTTTCTGCAGATAGACCCACCATGTGAGACATATTTTAACAGTGACTATATACATAAATTGTTGTTTTCATTATTGGTGAATGTATAGACACCATCATTTTTAATATGTCACAGAATTTCCCTCAGCATGAAAGAGAATGGGCAAACCTTGTTCATATATGGTTGGGTCCCCTCAACTGGGGTTAATGTGTTTAGGAATGAGGGGTAATCAGGTTGGAGGTTAGTTAACATTCTTAATTGTGTGTGGTTAAATCTGCATAAAATAGAGCACCCTTTAATTTTTTTTCTTGGTGTTTATTGTGAACTGCCTTAGGAAGGCCTTTGATCACGACATGCATTATGAAAAAAACCCTAACTAATCAGTAAGCATTGTGTTACGACCTTCAAAGCTGCAGTTCTGAACATGCATTATATGAAATATAGTTTCTGTTAAATTAATGGGGCATAATCTGCTGATCATGTTCTAGGGTATAAATTGAACTGTCATTCTAGTGTTAGGATTTAGCTCATTAGTTTTAAAACCTGTAATCTGTGGTTCTAAGATCCATCATTAAGTAGGAACCATCTACTCAGAACATTCTGTATATAATTACTCTCTGCGATTTGCTGTGAAAAAAGGCCACATTCAGGCACACTGGGTCATCACAGTGGCTCTTTTTGTAGAGTCGCATGACATTTTTAGTGAGGCCATTAGTCACAAAATAAGTTAATAATCTAATTAACACAAGATTATAGTTTATTTAAATAGTGGTGACTATGTGGAAGATCCTTCCTGTAGTCACCAGGAAAATGGAAGTATGCAGAGAACCTGAAGACAATGGCAGTTCTTCCACCTCACACAGGACCAGGCAGTCACATGTCACTGTCCTAGGCAGACATCATTTAGGAAGTCTTTAGTTACTCTGACTGACATGTGATGTGTCAATATCATTATAAGTGTAAAATAATGCTGATCTTTAACAACAAGAAGTTATGTTTTAATTACCACTGAATGGAAATTGGGAAGATATGTGGATTGTAAAATACTGTATATGACATGAAGTATGTCAGAGAAAGCCGAGATTAGGGATGGCAGAGGAAATTAGTTCACTTTGCATTTTATTTTGAACCTACCACATTCATGCTTCCCAAAACAATATGAGAACTGAAACACAGTTCTCATAAATTTGTACTTCTCCAAATGTTGTGATGCCACATATGCACACAAAAGTGTATATTGGTTAAAATCATGTGCAAAATACACTCCATTAAATGTTTTGCAAAAATCCCACATACTGGACAACATACAAAAATGTGTATATTAGGAGACATGAACACAAAGATGCATCTGATTGTTCATCTGGACTTCTTTTCTTAAAAAAAACAAAAACCAATAACACATATGTATCTTTTCCACAAACAGGAGCGCAAACAAGATTGGATCAATTGAAAAGAGAGAGAGACTGCAATTGACATTGCTGTGTGGAGTGTTCTGTTTAGTATTCCAGTCAGTTATGCCATCCTCCAGGATAGTCCATTCCATTCCCACCCAGTTTCCATCACCTGCCCTGCCCACATCATTGGTCAGCATTCCATGGCTACAGAGCACATCCAGTCTCCATTCAGCTATTCTGGGTTTTCTTTAATGATCAGGGCGGGGGAAGCTGATTGTAATGCCATCAGCTCCTGTTTCAGGTTCCAGGACAGAACACCAGTAAATATTAACTTAACTTTAAATACTAAATCTGGTAAGACACAAACCTGCCTACCTAAACCTAGCACAAAGGATTGATAGTGTTCCTGTGGATGGAGACTAATTTATGAGCTGGGTGGACTGGTGAAACATGGAGATGGGAGTAGTAAATTGGTGGCTTGAGGGGAATTTGTGAGGGTAAGCCCAATGGAACATTTGTCCTTCTAAACCATTTGGCTTATAAACCAAAATAAATTTCAGGCAGGAGGTAGTAGGTTACCAGGGCCTATAGAAAGGTGTGAGCCTTGTGGAAAACATTTTGATCCCACTGTTGGGGAGGTTAGCTGTTTTATAGCAAATTCAATCAAGAACTTTAAGTACCCGCTCATTTTTAATTGTTAAATAGGACAGAGCTGGAGATAAGTGATTATCAGAAAAATATGTTAGCTTAAATCTTATTTATTGATGCATAATTAAAATGGGGCAAAACCTACCTGAGATAGAAAACATCAGCATTTATTCCAAATAGTCTGCAGTGAAGCAATTAAAAGGTGCTGTGGAGTTGATGCTTTTTAACATGTCACTTTTGACTGTCAATCTGCCATTATTCAAAAGATATACAGTTGTTTTAATAAGTAAAACAAATTGGGATAAATTATTAAAATGGCATTAACAATACAAAATATTTTTATTTTAATCCTTTGGATTTTAGTTTTATTTATATGCCCCCAAATATCACAAAAACAGTTCCTGCCTCACACACTTTCCCAATTAAATTTGTGCCATTTTTAAATTTTAACATAAACATTTTCATTAGTCATATTTCAAAACACTACATGACTGATGCTTCTGTGTATCAAACCATTCCAGGATTCAGAAATCTGAGCATGGTAGAGGTACCCTAAATGTCCCCATAGATCTTAGCAACATGGCTTGGAATGACACAGTTTTCCAAGTGCAAGAAGAACAAAACACATTTATTATACTTGTGATCAAATGCTTAGCATTGTTGTTTTTCTGTACTTCTGCTTTATTCCTACCTAGCACAGAATGCAGAACATTCACCTTTTCCATCTTATCCTTAAATTAAGCACCATATAATTCATTTTCTTAAAGAAACAAATGTTTCAATCTGTTGTGCTTTTTCACAGAAAAAAAATCATTTCCTGTTTCAGATTATTCTTGTTACAGTCAAAAGGATTAGCTACTTACTTGATACGTTACACAGTATACCGGTAATGTCTTATTCAGTCCAGATGGCTTTTCAGACATCTTCTTGAAAAGGACTTTTATCCAGAAAAGCAAATCCTGCTTTAAATCTTTTTCATTTAAAAAAGGGGGTTGGGTGAAACTTCATATTAAGATCCCAGCAGTTCTCTTTCAGTTTGGCTCTCATAAAATCCTAGAACATGTCTGGACATAGGGTCAACTTTGTGGCTTTTCCATCGTGTCACTGTCTGTAATCTTGGATCCCGGTAATCACAAGTGCAGCTACGTCAGCTGTAAAGCACACTGTTTACCATTCACCAGCTTGTGCAATGTGCTGCAATGAGAAGTGTGTTAAAGGTTGACTATTACATTCTTCAAATGTTTTGATTAGTCATGTTGCTGTGGTTTCTGCCTGAGGACTGTATGCAATGTAAGTTTTGATCGTGCACTGTATTTGAAAACATCAGTCTAGTCTTTATATAGCCATTTCTGCTCAACTTCCACTTTCAGACATAACTAACAGCATCTTTCAGACAGGATCTTTTTCTGCTTAAAAAATAATTTATAATTGAGGAAACGTTCTATAGATGTAGCCTCCTCAAGCTTGTGAGTCCAGCAGACAGGAAGTGAACTCCCTGCTTAAACTTCCTGCTTGTGCCGGGCTAAGAGCTGAAGTGAAGAGGAAGGCGTCAACTTTGATTCCAGCCAATCAGGAATTGCAAGAGGATGACATGCAATCATTCTGTGAATGCAGAACCACACTTATTCTAGGATGACTAACACTTTTTCTGTAGTACAGCTTGGCTTGCCTAACCACAATAGCTGTGCATGCCCTGTGGAACTTTTGACTTAGGGTTTTTGACAGTTTCAAAAACAGTTTGCAAAGTGGTATTTAGCTGTAGTTCGGTGAAGGGGGGTGAGTCAGTCCCTGTACTTGGGAACAGAGAGCTGGTCAAAGGGAGAACAGAAACTCTTTGTTAGAACAACACCACTTTCTACCAGTCGATGTTTCCAAGCATGATTCAAAGCACAAGTTATCATGCCCTACAAAGCCTTATATGACGTCGTTTCAGTTTGTGGGACATTAGCAGCCAAACCTAACAAATGCATATTATTGCTAGTTAACATGAGAAGGGGCCTAGTCCACAGAGCTATATTGCTAATAGGCAGATACTCAGACCATTGAAGTACAATTGGTAGGGAGGGCTCTATATGATGTCATTTCCCCTCCTCTCCTAGAGAGGATGAAGCATTTAGAATTCTTATTTCTCTCTCTTTCTTTGACTGGCATTGGTACACACATGCTTCCGCTTGCTCCAACTTTGGGCACATTCCTGAAGCTGGTTATGCGCTCTCGCTCTCTCTCCCTGTGTATTTGCTGCTGCCTTTGTTGTAAGCCAATGCATGATTATCATCCCAGCAAATGTCCGTTCATTTATTTAAGGAATTGCTTCTTATAAGAGCAATTATGTGTGACTGGCATTTACTCTGGCCTTAAGTCTTTTATGACAATCTGATATATATGTGGCATTTCTCAAAAGCACAATTTGATGAACATTGTGTTCTCATTATATTGAGGACACTGATAAAGTATGTTGAAATTCATTGCCAACCAGGCTGTGTAGGATCACAACACTGAAGGCTTTCTGAAAATATCTGGAGACTTCTGTTTTTTGCAGGCTGTATCTCAAAGGAAGACTTAGTTTGCAAGTCAGTTTTATTTTGTTGGTGTTGGCTATAGTAATCTGAGTGTCTACTTGTTTTATTATTTGTTGGTTTCTAGCATTTCACTTAACAGTATTTTCTCCCCCCCCCCCTGTGTTTTATTGGAAAGTTTTGTATGTTATGTGCTTATTTTTAACTTAAATGTTCACTAGCTTAGGGGAAACATTCTGAAAATCAGGATACACATTTATTGATAAAAATTTATTAAGGTTTCAAACAGCATTTCAATAAATGCTAAAAATAAGATTTTGTGATACAAAGCCTTTTCCAGTCTCTTATCATTCTTGTATCACCAATCTGTTGATTTCTAGGAAGTCTGCACTGTGAACATTGTGAGTTGATATCCATGAGAACATACTGTACATATGTTAATCTGGTCCTGCTCTTTCTTCTGTCACTGAATTAAGGCCCTTCACATGGTCACTGTTTTCAAAGCTGCTCTCTGTAGGGGTCAACCTAGATATGACATGAATTGCATGGATGCACTTAACATGCAAGGTTTTTGTTGTTGTAGTATAAATAGCAACCTCTTGAGTGCAGGGTTGGGCAAGTGAAGTTTATTCCTGCCTCTTTATTCGTGCCACAGCCTGATCAAAGCCGCCTCTCTGCACCTGCTGTTTGCTATTCCCTTCTGCAGTACTGTGCAAGAATCATTATGCAGCACATTGAACAAACAAAAGTAGTGAATATCAGAAAGAAAGCTCCCACCACAGATAGCAACAAGAAAGGAAATTGACAATGGAACAGTCTACTTTGGGAGGTTGTGGACTCTCCTTCTTTGGAAGCTTTTAAGCAGAGGTTGGATGGCCACCTGTCTTGGATAGCTGAGGTTCCTACATTGCAGGGGGTTGAACTAGATGACCCTTGGGGTCCCTTCCAACTCTACAATGCTATGTTTCTATGATCCTACTATTATTTTACAGTTCCTTAATCAATTGAAAAATTAATGTAGCAAGGAAAGCAATTCAACATTCATAAATCTGATTATAATCAAATATAGTTATTGAACATAGAACATTGTAAAGTTTTAAAAATATAAATTTATAATTTGTACTTGTTAACCTATATATTTCACTATATTAAATACATTTCTGTTTACAAAACTGTCTGGACATTGTTTCCCTTCTCAAAACATAAGGAGTTCAACAAAAATGAAGGCTTAATTATTAAACTTCTGGCACTTTTGGTATCTGGAAAGTTAAATCAAAAACTTCCCTTTAAAATAAATTAAGGAATTATCTCCTTATCTCTATTGCCTCCCTGTGGACCAGCTATATCACTACAAGAATAAAACAAAGTGGAAAATGTAGTGCAGGAATATCCCATAAGGTATTCAGTGTGACAAACTTACTTTGCAATGGCCTGCCTTTGAAGTTCATGGGTTCAGACTAAATTGGGCACATGGTGAAAGACTCATGTGATGTTTTCACCACATGTCACACTTCCAGTGCAATGACATTTTGCCATACCACTGCCCGCCCACTTAATCATGTGGAACCTGACACATAACCTTCCACTTATGCTCAGGTCAGTCTGGGCTCATTCAAATCTACATAATTCCCACACTGAATGCTGAATTTTTTTCATGAGGAGTTTTTTAAAAAGTTCACAAATTCTTGCAAAAATGTGAAGAACTGGATTTAAGATTTTAGAAATGAGGAACAAAATTTGGAGATTTGTCCATCCCTAGCCATAGGCCTATGCCCCGAGTCCTGACAAGAAGTACATTGACAGTTCTACAAAGCATTGTTTATTGCAGTACTTTATGTCTTCCCAGAAAGTCGTACGTATTACCGTGATGTCTGGGCGCTTCCTTATTCTTTATAATCAACTTATATCTGGCCTATTTCATGCATCTTAAAATCAGTTGTTTTCATGTCTCTGTATCAAAGAAGGCATTATATTATAGCAGAGACAGGCAAGATTGAGGCTTGTTGGATCTAGTTTATTTTTGTTTTTTGTTTACTCGAAGTCCAATATCCACAGTCTCTAGTTACAAAATCCAGTACACAGCCATGTTCAGCTCTCGTGGGTACCATTTCCAAATATAAAAGCTTTCTGTCGTCATCATCCTCACTACCAGCAAAGCAGAGCAGAAAATTAATATTCTGCATTTTGCTATTTCAATAAGCCTGAATCACAGATGGAGATTTTAGAAAAATGAAGAGATTTGTGTCAAGTGGATTACTACCAGCATGAGTTACTTTCTTTACTAGTTGACGTAATAACTGATTTGCTGGAAGCAAAATGACAATTATGAATGTATAAAAACAAAGAAAGCACAGTATTTGAAAGACATTATTCATTCCTGGACTTTTAGAATGGGTGTGGGGCTCAAGCTTGGTTCTTCCATAAAGTTCTAATCATGAACACCAAATGTAATTTATCACATTATTCAATATAATATACACATTTTTGTTCCCTCTTTTTTAAGTAGGGGCAGAGGTCAAGTCGGCATTTGGAGAATTACGTTGCAAACATATGTTGCATGTGAAGTCTCAAGTTCAGAGTTAGATATCAACCTCAGAGCATATCGTAACATGTTTATAGGTGCCCGTGTGAAAACCTATGGAAGGATTGGGTGAGATTTTGAACCGATATCTTTGTAACACAGATTAAAACACATAAAACATGTTCATGACCAGCCTGGCATTTACCAGCAGCACTGCTGGAAGAGAGGGACAACTGACATTATCACCCCAGTTCTGCATTCTGGGGGGGAGCAGCTAAGAAGTGTTAATGATTTTATGATGGCAATGCCTCTTCTTCTGAATATTCGCACTTGCCTTCCAATGCCATAGCTCCCCTGCCCATCATCACTGAGATCCCACCCATAATTCCCTTATTCTGAATAGGATTTCCCTTAAAAAAAGGGGAAAGTTGACAGCTATGATCCCACCCCCACCTATACTATTTCCCTTCCTCCCAGGCACATAACTCAAAGGGGCTCAAGGGCCAGGTCATAATGGTTTTGATGATATTCCACAGTTACAACCAGATGTTCTTTTCACTTCAGTAGTGAGATTCACCCTGTTAAGAACCTCAGCTACCTTACCTTCTAATAAGGTACAAATGATCTAGATAATGCTCCCCAACCCCCCACCCCAAAAGCCACCTCAGAAAATACCCAGCAACAAACCACAATTCAGCCCCTACTGTAGGACCTACATATATAAAACAAAATCTAGCAGCATTAAGTTGTTATATTGTCATTTCAAAGTGCATCTGTAAAGCACCATTCATGCACCATTTAGCACAAGCATATACTTAACGTATTTTATGTGCTTTGTTTTTTCTTATCTTCTCTACTGGTAATTGACCGGAATTATATACAGTGGTACCTCGGGTTAAGAACTTAATTCGTTCTGGAGGTCTGTTCTTAACCTGAAACTGTTCTTAACCTGAGGTACCACTTTAGCTAATGGGGCTTCCCGTGGCCGCCACACCGCGCGATTTCTGTTCTCATCCTGAAGCAAAGTTCTTAACCCAAGGCACTATTTCTGGGTTAGCGGAGTCTGTAACCTGAAGCGTCTGTAACCTGAAGCATCTGTAACCTGAGGTACCACTGTATACAGTATATATATCATGCATATACTTTTTAATTTCCATAGTATTCATCAGCAGTATACCTAAGGTGCAAATCAATTCATATATTTTTATTTGGGGGGGGGAGGTGGGGGAGATCTTAATCTGAGCAGTCCCTGCCTCCTTAACTAAAAGCTTCTTTCAACTGGGAATATTTGCCATCTTCAAACTCCTCAAATCCTGTGTGGAAATATGCTTAGCACGAGCACTCTCTTAACCAATTGGCATGGGAGCCATTTACATATTGAATGAGGCCGTACTATGTCTGGCATTTATCACTTCAATCTGCTTCCTGCATCCATGCTGGTGTTAAATGATTAGAGCTAATAGCACAGAGGCATTATCAGAGATCCACTGGCATAATTCAAGAGGAACAGATGGGAGGTCTGGTGTTTCTCAGGAGGTCCAGGCAGCTCCCTCTCAAACATGCAGCTTTTCACAGGATGCCAAAATGTTCTTGCTGTGCCTTTAGCTAATTTTGGAGAAAAACAGTTTTAAAAAAAGCCAAGCTCAATTTAGCTTTAGGTAGTAAACTGACTGATAGGTGTTCATAAATAAATATAAATGCAAAGAACCAAACATTTTGCTATTAAAGAGAATTTTAAGGGACAAACAGAAGAGAAAATGAGAGAAGTGGAGCGAACGGATGTGCTAGTTTCCATGCAGTAAAAAGTAATGGTGAGTTGGTTGTTAACTTCCTCCCTCAGTAAGGCTGAAAGTGTCACGTCGTACAGTTACAACAGTCCTTTATAGTTCTGTTATTGGCAAAGTACGTGGCCTTAAAACATGTCATTTAATCTATTAAATAAATTATTCCACTTCAGCTCTAATTTGCTGCTGTTAATAGTCATGTGCACTCACATTTTTGGTGCAAGCAAATCAAAAGCAGTGAAAAAGAATTGGGACTACAATGGCCTAAATTTTTAAAATATACTTGTATGAGTGGCCAAAGAAGAAAACAACTTGCAAAATGAAACAAACCACACACACATACAAACAAACAAATGAAAACCAACCACTCAAATCCCACCAGGATTATACTTTTATCATCAATAATTAACTTTAGGCACAAGCCTTAAAAAAGCATTGAACGGAAAGAAGAAAATGGTACCTTGCTTTGGGAGTCAAGAAATACACAAACTTGTACAACCATTGAAATAAACTAAAAGGAAACCCTTTTTTGTAACCTGTAATTAAATAAATATTTAATTGGACTTAATAATGTAAAATTTCATTCCACTGCTAATATATTTACTGCACAGAAATTCTCTCTCCCCCCCATATGTGAAAACTAATGCAGATCCCACACGTTCTAAATATAACAATGAATTGTTTGTTATAATTATGTCTCTTGATAACTGAACCAACATCCTGTAGTTAACATCTATGGCAACTCATTAGGAGGGATGAGCAAGCACAGCAAAATAAAGGCAGGAAGTTGCTTTTTAACTTTTGTGGTTACATAAAAAGTGCAAGTTGTTTATACTTGACTTTATGCTGCACTTAATTTTTAAGAGGCGGCATGGCAGTTTTCTAAATTCCCTGGAACTGAGATGGCATCTTCTTCCTAAATGCACTCAGTATAATTACCTATACCCTAGAACCAGCTTAACTAAATCACTTTCCTGTCTTCTCCTGTAGGCTCACATAAATTTACAAAATATGAATGAAAACTACTTGTAATAAAGATTCCGGATAAAACACTTCTTCATAAACTACAGAACTTGCTCCCACAGGAGGCAGTGATAGATAACAACTTGGATGGCTTTAAAAGTCCCAGTGGTTTTGTTCTACACCCTCTGTCAGAATCACAGAATTGTAAAGTTGGATCATCTAGTCCAACCCCCTGCAATGCAGGAATCTTTTGCCCAACGTGGGGCTCAAACCTACGACCCTGAGATTAAGTGTCTCATGCTCTGCTTCTGAATATCAGCTGCTGGAAATTGCAAGTTGTGTGCTGTGGTCTAAACCAGAGAGCCTAGGGCTTGCCGATCAGAAGGTTGGCGGTTCGAATCCCCGCGACGGGGTGAGCTCCCATTGTTCAATCCCTGCTGCTGCCAGCATAGCAGTTTGAAAGCACCTCAAAGTGCAAGTAGATAAATAGGTACCGCTCCAGCGGGAAGGTAAATGGCATTTCCGTGTGCTGCTCTGGTTCGCTAGAAGTGGCTTAGTCATGCTGGCCACATGACCCGGAAGCTGTACGCCGGCTCCCTTGGTCAATAAAGCGAGATGAGTGCCGCAACCCCAGAGTCGGCCACGACTGGACCTAATGGTCAGGGGTACCTTTACCTTTACTCCTGTCATTGCGAGTTTCTCACAGGCATCTGGTTGGCTATTGTGAGGAACAAGATACGGGATTAGATGTGCCATTGGCCTGATTCAGTGGGTTTTTCTCGTGCTAATATACTTTTGCTTCAATTTAGTGATTGAAAAGAGGCTTTCATCTTCTGGGTATTTCTTATGCAAAAAAGAATGTTCTGCGTGTAGATGCCATTTCTGGATTTTCCCATTTAGCATTTTCTGAGCTGCCTCTGCAGTTCCTGCTCTTGGACAGAGACTACAAATAAGACTAGCAGCTACGACAGCACAAGTCATGATGTGGGAGAGGAGTTCTAAATCATTTTTTTATTATTACATACATGCCTCAAATAATTTCTTATCAATCCTTAATTCTGCTCTAATATGTTGCACTGTTTCCAAAAACAAAGTGTATCATCTGTGAACATCAATTGGATATAGGGATCTGCTGGTTTCTTGTGTATGTTGAGAAGGACTGTGCCTTTTGGATCTTGAAAACCTATGCCAGAAGAATATGAGAGGTCTTCAAAAGGTGGTGGTGGTAAGGAGATAATGGATGGTGTTAAACAAGTTAAGCAACATTATTAAATAAATACCTGTTGATAAATCTATCAGAGGGAGGCAGGCGGACACCCTGAGACCTCTGCTTCTTCTGGACCATCTCCCTCCCACAGCACAGACCCATCAAAAACCTGTAGGAAGGACCAGGACAGGCAGGTGAAGACCTCAAATTGTCTGCTCCAGGTGGTCTGGTTTTGTTTTAAAAACAGGGTTTTTAATGCAGCCATGGCGTTTTATGAACACTGAGAGCTGCTTTGAGAACACTAGAAAAGAGGGGTACCAATCTGTAAATGAATGAAATATCCATGTTTAGGTATACTATACTAACTCTGAACAACAGGTGCTGAGAACAGTTGTTCCCTTTATGCTCTGCTTGTAAAAGACTGCTGTCCAGTACATCCACTTCTTACAAGTTCACAGTTATACCACCAATAGCCACGATTGACCGATTTCAAAGCCTACAGAAAGTTCTACCAAGATGTTCAAAATACGGTACACTTACCGTATATTGAAGAATACTTCCTTAGTAACATTTTAATTCTAAATAAAGCACATTTATCCACACTTACCTTTCCTCCACTCTTTCCAGGCACAGTCCGCAATTTAAAGCTGTGTCTGAGCACCCTGTTTTTTTCTCCTTTTCCTGTGGAAACCTGCTCTTTAAAGCTCAATAGGAGCAAACTTCAATGGAAAACATGGATTGATGTTTGCTCCGATTCAGCTTTAAAGAGTGGGTTTTCATGGGGAAAGCCTGGGGGATTTATTTATTTATTTATTAAAAAGCTTTGGCACAGAGCATTAAAAGATTCTGCTTGGAAAGAACAGGGCAAATGTTAACTGTAAATAAGCCTATAGAGAAGCTGAATGCCAGGGTACCCCAAATGTGGGAAGGAACAGAAGTAATAGTTTAAGAGACCAACTTGTTTAAAAATGTACTTAAGACAAGGGTTGTAGTTTTAAAAAAATTAAAATCAGGTTTTATTAATAAAATAGCAAGCACACCAATTTAAGTGAAGAAAATTAGCTTTATGTAAATTAGAAAAATGACTTGTTAGAATTTTGTTCAAATGGTCAATTCTGTACAATTTACAATTTTATATACAAAATGTATAGCAAAATACAGTACACATTCCTGAGTCTCAGTTCTATGGATGATATTTTTTATTTTTCTACTAATTATTAGATGGAAATACTGTAATTATCCTAGCATTTGGTTTATTTCAGATAATACTGGCACAAAAAGGCAATGGTTGCCAATACAATTCTTAAAACAATTAATAGCTCACGCTATTAGTATAGACTTCTATGCTAAAATACAATCCACTGCTAAGATGTAACGTTTTGTTTATTCCAATGACTCATTTGCAACTGAATACAATAAAAGCCCACTTTAATAAATCTCCCTTTGATTCCTATGCATCGTAAGTCGATACATCAAATTTGCCCATGGGGAGATCATCAAATGATCATGATAGAGAATGAGGTATCTTATGCAGAGAAACTGTGCATCAGAGCAGTTTTCATATTCTGAACAAAATATGAAAGCTTTAACCACCTCTTTAGCATGATAAATTTAAGAAGATATTTCCTGCCTGGGTGGGATTTTGTGGATAGTATAAGGTATGTTCAATCATAAGTATATGTGCTTAACTTTGGAAATGTAAATCCTTCAGATAATAAGTGGAGCTTCATTACAGTCATGGGAACTTAAAGTCCCCAATAGTACTTCATGTGTGGATTTAAGATACTCGAAAGTAATTTTACACACTTTTATGGACTATTATTATTTTATTTTTATTTATTAAATTTGTATGTCGCCCTCCATTCGAAGATCCCAAGGCAGTTCACAAGAGACCAAGAGAACATCCAATACTTTTACTTAATGATGTCGTTTGCTAAATTAGCAGCTGGAACATGTTACAGCATTGCAAGGAATTTATGAATTAAAATTACAGTTCAACTGTGATTGCAGTATTAGTATTTTTAACAACTACTGCGGCTTAGTGTTGAATAGTATCCCAGATTTATGTGTCTGAGCCTAGTCAAACAATATTCCAAACCTGGAGCCCTGGTGGCAACAGCTGCCCCCTGAATTAACACTCCACCTTGAGCTAGCCACATTTTTGTGCTATTAATCCTAGTGCAAGATATAAATTTTCCTGTTTATGGTCAAAGATGCACATTTACCATACTCCATGGGAGCTAAACGTGAACACGTACTCAGTAATTCATTAGTATTTTTGCTGAAGCAGCTCTCAATGCTTAACCTGCAAACTGCTTTTAAAAATGACAAGTGGTTGTTGTTTTTTTAAAATGTTGATAGTTCCACACTGGGAACTGCTAAACAAAGTAATAATGATAATAAAAGGCAATATAGGGGGGCATGGATGGTTCTGTTACATTGTACATTGACAAATCGGACATGATTTCCTTTGATGTATTTGTGCTAATATCAAAGTGTGAAATAAATAAGCACGTCAAGGTTCCTACATATTCTAATAAAATCTTCATTAGGTTAGAATGCTGCAGAGTGGCGAGAGAGAACTTAAAGAAGCTAGTAGCATGGTAAAAATAATGATATAAAGTCTGCACCCTGAATGAGCAGGAGAAACCCTCTTCTGGATTGGGAACTGTGAACGCACAGCCTATGGGTTTCTCATGTCCATATACAGCAGTAATGGCTGTGAATGTAGTTCCTACTACTGACTGACTCAGTAGGCAGGCAGGCACATGCATACACATCTCTGGAACTGGGTTATAATGTGCTGATTTTCAAATATTAGCAGAATGAAATTAAAATAAAAACCCTACTTCATTATAAGGACAGCTAGAAATGAAAAGGGACAGTTTGCCATCTTTGATCAAAGTGCTTCGGATTTAAAACATTATTCACAGAAAGTTGGTCTTTAGCTGAATACTTTTCCCAGGGTTCTTGGAATGCCTAGGTGCTGCCTTGTCCTTGATGCTTTCCTGATTGCCCTTCACGGCCGATTCAAGCCTCGCCTTCATTGGCGGAGAAGAAGCCATTAGTTTTTTAAAGACCAAGGAATATTGTGGACCAATCTGCATCAGGTACTGTAAAGCAAACTCATGAAGACTCCTTGCTGAACTCGTAGCTGATCCTAGGGCGTTCTCATCCAAAAGAAAAGAAATAAGGATAGGGAGAAAGCAAGCCACTAGCTGAGTTCCTGTGAAAAATTAAAAGCAAATGATTAATACCACTAAACATCATTTAGGCTGCAGTTCAAAACATAAAAGCAAACCCCACTAAACCCAGCAGGATTTACTTTAAGTAACCATGCAGTGGATTGCACTGTTAAAATCATTGTTGCAACTAGTTATTCAGGGCTTTTTCCCCTTCCAGGGACCAATCTGAATGTGGGAGCATGGGTGGGTTTTGAATTTAAGCCCTCGGAAGGGGTTAACTAGTGGCTTTACTGTGACAGAAGAGCCTTTACTTCTCCCTGCCTGTAGCAAGTACCCTTCCAGCTGCTTGCCACCTGACCTTCCCACCTTTTCTTAGTGGCATTTTGAGGCCAAATATCTGGAATCATGCAGAGAATTCCTCCAAAGAGTATTTATATACAAAGAGATTGCCAACTATGGAAAAAGGTAAATGCAAAGTTATTAATGGCATTTTAAAACCCAAGTGATACAATAAAATGTATTTTTGGCTATAGTCTACAGGCTACTAAACTTAGCATGTGATTTAGATTGACATTTCGCCGACTAGGTGCTTTACCTCCTCTTGCACTGTACAGTGGTACCTCTGGATGCGAACAGGATCCGTTCCGGAGCCCCGTTCGCATCCAGAAGTGAACGCAACCCGCATCCACGTGTCCGCAGGTGCATGGGTCACGATTCACCGCTTCTGTGCATGTGTGTGACGTCATTTTGACCGTCTGCACATGCACAAGCGGTGAAACCCGGAAGTAACATGCTCTGTTACTTCCGGGTTGCTGCAGCGCGCAACCCAAAAATACTTATCCTGAAGCTACTTCAACTCGAGGTATGACTGTACTGTGTCACTATTTGGTTTGCTTTGTTATTGGTTAGTTTTGTGCTTTTTCATTTTCATAACAGTACTTGTTTTAACTGTGACATTTTGTAGCCCTTAAGTTGCAAATAATAAATAAAATATAGAGAATAATCATGTCACAGACTTTTAATGGAACTGAGCTGGTTAAAAACACAACAGCAAAAACGGATAGTTCTAAGTTAGCCCCATCTATTCCTAATTGTTTTCCTCTGCAAAAGGAAAGGCCATTGTTAATTATCTGATATATTAACAGCGGCAACACAAAGTTTAAAAAACACACTTTTAATTAGGCTTAATGAACGTGTGCATTTCTCTCTACTAAACAATATCGGCAGGGAGTTCAGCAGTCATGGAACATACTGTCAGTCGTTTTGCAGTCCTAGATGTGACATTCAGGTTGCTAGATAGGAAGCTGGAATCCAGAATGTCCAAGATAAACAAAAACATTTTAAGCAGGCACCAAAAAGAGTACTGTACAGCGAAGGCAACTACCTGAGGTCAATCAGCAGGGAGTTCCAAGGCTGCCATGCTAAAAGACCAGTTTATTACAAGGGCAGAACAAATATGATGCGCCATTTGTAATTGTGCCATTTCCACAGACTGAAGCAATTGAGTGGGATCATAGAGAATCTCCTTAAAACCTAATATAATTGTCACAAATTTAAAATTACCCAGGGAAGAGTAACACAATGTGGCTGACAATAAACTCTTTTTGTTAAAATGAGCCCCCAACTACCACAGATCTAGATGTGACATTCAGGTTGCTAGATAGGGAGCTGGAATCCAGAATGTCCAAGATAGCTTTCTCCAAAATGCTACCCATTCCAGGCCCAGGGCAAACTAGACAGGCAAAGCTGAGGGGTTTCACCAAATAAATGAAATGGTGGTGTCAGGAGGAAGAATTTGGATTTGTTAGACTCTGGGTCATGTTTTGGGGGCAAGCTGGGTCTATATAAAATGGAAGGGTCTCACATGAACAGAAATGGAGCCACACCATTCCTTGCTCTTGACATCAAAAAAAGAGACTCAGCAGCTTTTAAACTGGGGGAAACAGATAGCTGGAGAACATCCATTTTGGAATGAAACTATGAGGAGAAGGATGAAAATGTTTCTGATCATCCAAGTGGGGACAGGGTAGATCAAAGCACTGAGTGTACAGTAGGACAGACTAGCCGATACAACACAGCAAATCGCCAGTTTGGCAGCATTTGCTTAAGGTACACATTCTCTACATAGCACAGCCTCTAGAAGGGTTATTGTGTTCAGAAGGTTTTTCCAGCACTGCATGCATTTGCTAGATTAAGTAATAATTTAAAGAATACTTTTAGAAGTAGTCTCCAAGTGATGAAATGTTAACAGATTAGCACTGTCATAAGTCCTGAACATGTTGTCGCAACTGAAATTGCATTAACAGAGACATATTTTAATTAGCAACTGATTCCAGAGGTCAATCTATTTTGCCCTACAAAAGACACTTACGATGTTCCTCCTCAGCGAGAGCTATAACAGCAGCCACGACTTTTATCCCTTCCTGAATAACTTGAAGTTCAGCAGAATTCTCAGGCTTGACTTTCTCTGTTTCCTGCAGTTTGCAAACAATTGATGATGCCAATGAATGAATGTAAGGATATGAGATAGTTCGATTTGGATACTGGAAAATGGTAAGGAGAAGCTGGTAGCATTTAAGTTGCACCTAAAAAGAAAAAGAAAAATTCCAAGTTAAAACACAAAAATGTAGTATTAGAGAGCACTGCTGAACTGCATTTGGGGGGATGCCCTGTCCATCAGTACATTTATCAGAAGCAGAAAACTGCACCAATGTCAGTAGCAAGATCTGCTTTCAGATATGGCAGGAAAAGACCAGACAGAGTAAATTAGGCATATTAATGCAGGTGTGTTGCCAGATACCAGCATATATGAGTACACTGTCTTCTTTCCCTCTTTCTGCTAGCTGTAAGCTGCTCTATGTGCAGTGATCCTGAACTTAAAAGGTAAAGGGACCTCTGACCATTAGGTCCAGTCGTGGCCGACTTTGGGGATGCGGCGCTCATCTTGCTTTATTGGCCGAGGGAGCCGGCGTACAGCTTCCGGGTCATGTGGCCAGCATGACTAAGCCGCTTCTGGCGAACCAGAGCAGCGCACGGAAACGCCGTTTACCTTCCCGCCAAAAGGTATCTACTTGCACTTTGATGTGTTTTCGAACTGCTAGGTTGGCAGGAGCAGAGACCGAACAACAGGAGCTCACCCTGTCGCGGGATTTGAACCAGCGACCTTCTGGTCAGCAAGTCCTAGGCTCTGTGGTTTAACCCACAGCGCCACCCGCGTCCCTGAACTTAAACGGTAAAGGTAAAGGGACCCCTGACCATTAGATCCAGTTGTGGCCGACTCTGGGGTTGTGTTAGGGACTCCATATTGCCCAAATCAAAATAGAAGTGCTGAGATCTGTACAAAAAACAACAATCCTTCAGTATAATAATAATAATAATAATAATAATAATAATAATAATAATAATAAAATTTTTTATTTATATCCCACCCTCCCCAGCCAAAGCCGAGCTCAGTATCAAACAGAAGGAAGCATACTTTTTAGCTTTTCCACAAGATGTAGTATATACTATATATGCATCACAGGTGAAAAGACCCTTTCCCCTGTGGCCATTCACTTTACTTCAGATGGTGGAGGCAGCTGCCTTTCAGTGCAAGACAAAGATTTGCCTTCATCATGGGCTGAGAGATTTCCTACTGTTTGGCCCTACTCTTGCCTCAGTGATAATCAGTGTGCTCTGCTGCCTAGTAGGCTGAGGCTGAATGTGGACACCAGTGAAGACTAAGGATGAGGGCAGGAAATTTCACCAGAATAATTCAGGCTCCATAGTGTTGCCATGTTATTACTGTTCCTGATACCAAACCTGAATGTGAACTTTTATTTTGAGAATCAAGCTGCTTTGAGGGTCTCCGAGGCTATATAGTGAGATTCTAAATAAATCATTCAAGGCTGAACATAAAAACATAGCAATTGTAGAGTTCTAAACAATAAAAACAATATGCAGGACTTACAATAGGATCTTTAGATTCCATTGCTGACTGAAACTTTTCAATGCAACACTTCTGAAGGCACTCCATGGTAGCAACTTCTGGACTTGTAGACAAAATGAATATTGTGACTGCAGTCAGCAGACTACCTTCATCCAATTCTTGATGAGCACCATCTACCAATTAAAAACAATCTTTTTTTTTGTTCTGAAACTGGAGCATTTCATCAATCAAAATGCATAAATCAAGATGCTAAGAGCAATTGTATCACAAATCAACAGATTTTTGAGTTAAACACAGTTGGCAGATAAACACATATTTTTAAGAATGTACACTAGATACTCTTAAGAACTTTTACTCAGCATGAACTATTGCTGAAGAATGTTTGAGCCCTCCTCCTTGGTCAGTCCCCCCCCCACCAGTGAATTGTATGCATTTGCTTTGTATTAAAAAGCTACAATATAGAGCAAGGGTGGATAACTTTTCAGAACTTTTTTAGTCATCTACAGTTAAGGATATGCCGTGGATGAGACTTCTGCCTAAGATCATGGAAAGTTGTTGGCCAGCCCAAATAGGCTGGATAATGGGCCGGACAGGTCATCTGTTTTAACATGACAACTTCATATACATTACTACTGCTACTACTACCATGTATCTTTCCAGAGCTGAGCCTTACTCAGGTGTGCTCTGGGAAGCCTCAACTCTGATTAAGTCATTCTTCCAGGGAAGTCCATTGGGAGAAAAAGAAGGAAAGGTGTAAACAACGAGTGGCATCCAAAGGCTTTTGAAAAAAAGAGAAGAAAAGTGAGTAGAAGGCAGGAACAGAAGGTGCTCGGCTCTAAAAAGATGTACAACATCAAAACGGTAGAGAAAGCAAAGACAGGTATGGAAGAAGGGTCTGACAAGGGGAAGAAATGTGTGTAAGCCAAGTTCTGCCCAAAGTGGCAGTGGGATTGAGAGAGCAAAGTAGGGACTCTGGGGAGAGGAGGTGGCAAGGTCTAAGAAGCAGATGATCACCATAAGGGGAGAAGAAGCCAGCCCCCTACCTCCTTCAGCAACCCAACTGCCAGTTACCAGAAACTTGTTCAGATGCCAGACTTCGTTTTTTGTACCTAGACAGTTCTAGTACTAGACAGAATGTTGCATACTACTTACTAGGCATCACTCATTGCTGTGGTGTTTATGATATTTAATTGTTGGCAGACCTCATCCCCCACTCTTATACTGAGTTATAGACAAAACACCTTCCTCAGCCTTAGTACTGTTGGGAAACTGTGTATGTGCAGCTACTCACACAGAGTCAATTAAGGTTTGGCAGACAGCCAGAAGGCAATCTGAAGGAGTTAGTCTGCCTGGTGATAACAGAGACATGGCGACAGCCCCCTGATTGGTCAAGCTCTCTCAAGGGAGTGATAATTAATGGCCTACTAACTGGAAGGTGTTAGTTCAGTGTTCAGAGGTTCAGAGTTCTGTGTGTCAGTGTAGGAGTTGTGTCAGAGAGAGCTAGCAAAAGATCCGTGTTCTGTTCCTGTAAATAGTCCACTGTATATAATAAACACCTAACTACAAGTTCCTGGTTCCTGCTTCGTCTATCCTGTCTGCAGCCAAGTCGCCAATTGTTTCCATGGATTCTGCGTTTACTCTGCTAGGTCTGGCTAAGGTCCTGCAACTAGTCAGAAAGTTGCAAAACACCAATAGGTTTTGCCAATAAGTACCTTGATCCCAAAAGTTAAGAATAGTGACCAAAGCACTGCGTAGCAATTCGTTCCAAGCAGTCCGGCTCTTCTCTGCCCTGGCCATGGGAGAAGACAGCACTCCTTTAAGAGCTTGTAACGATGAAGCAACAGTCAAAGGCAACTGGCCTGAGGGTAATTTCACAGCAGTTTCTCTGAGGACTCCAATAATCAGATACAAGATAGTAGGAAGAACGGCAATGCTTCCTGTATGATATGACAAAGGGGTGATGAAAATATCATGGTTAAGAAGAAATAGCTTCTGGTGCACATTAAACAAAGGATAAATATTGAGCTTGCATTCCTAGAATGGGAGGATCGCTCCCTACACTGCCTCTTTCTGCCTCGCAAATGAAACATCTTGGGAGCAACCTACCTTCTGGTGAGCAGACTGCAGGAACATCAGAGAGGATTCCTAATGCCACTGATACTAGTCTGCTTCCATTCTCCGATAACAACTGAGGCTTTCCAGATGTAATTCCAGGGCTGCCCGTTATCTTAGGGTTCAGCTGAGGCAATTGCCTTACGAGAATGCACACACACATCTCCAGGGTTGCAAAGACTAAGGACTTTCCAGGTATCAGCCCGCCTGTGTCTTTGCCTTCTCCAAATTCCGGCAATGTTTCCTTCTCTTCAGCTCCGTCATCAACTAAAATGGAAGGACAGAGATAGATAGGAGTGAGGCCTTGTCAGCAAATAAGCTGAGAGGTCTCCACTTGATCTGCTTACCAGGCTGAGTTCAATGTGTTAGTATATAAAGCTCTTAAGAACTTGGAGAGCAGTTTACCTACAAGATCGTCTTACTCCATACGTGCCCATGCAACTGCTTCAATCGGCAGAACTAGCCCTTTTACATGCGGCACATAATACTTGCACCACATCTGAAAGATCTTGATCTTTTAGTGTGGCAGCACCAGATCTATGGAACTCCCTGCCTATTGATAGCAGGCAGGCACCTGCATCGTATTCCTTTTGGCACCTGCTGAAGGCATTTTTATTTAGCCCCAGCACCTGCGGCTTCTTTATTTATATAAATATTTTTGTACACTGCTTTCCCATCATGAGTGGTTTCCATACAACAAAACATTATTAAACAATCACCATCAAAATACAATTAAAACACCAAGAATAAAACATCAAGCACACGTTTTGCTCCTATACACCAGTAATGAGTCCTGTCAGAACTAACAGCATTGAGAATATATACCTCGCATGCAACTCCAGAGGAAACTGGACATATTTATCAATGTCGGTCCCATATAAGTAATAATAATAATTTTATTATTTATACCCAGCCCCTCTGGCTGGGTTGTCCAAGCCATGAAACAGATGTAAATGTTGGGTGACCTTGGGCTAGTCACACTTCTCTGAAGTCTCTCAGCCCCACTCACCTCACAGAGTGTTTATTGTGGGGGAGGAAGGGAAAAGGAGATTGTTAGCCGCTTGTGTTATAAATTGGGTTTAACTTGGAGGGTTGCTTTTATCTGACACATTATTTTGATACTGTGAATTCTAAGATACCTGGAGTTCTTCAGAAAGTAGGCAAATAAATAGAACAGGACAGTCACGTCACCCTTGAGGGATAGAAACCTCCTGTGCTTTTAAAAAGGAAGGTTCTCCCAGCAGAAACCATGCCACAGAGTTCTTTTCTAAAGCATTTAAAAGGCAATGCCACATATATTACTTATGTAAATAATGCATCTATGTAGATGATGCTTTACAAAGAACAGGTCTGACAGGTCCCTACCTCAAGGCTCTTACTGCCTAATAACAGACACAAAGGAAGCGAAAGAGAGAGGGAAATGGAAGCAGAGGTCAACAGGGAAAGAATCTATAATTGCTTCAGCTGTGTGCACTTGGATTTTTTCTGCTGTGGAGACACACAGTTTGCAAAACAGAACTCCATGTTAACATGCATCACAGCCAGTGTGGTGTAGTGGTTAAGAGCGGTGGACTCGTAATCTGGTGAACCGGGTTCGCTTCCCCGCTCCTCCTCATGCAGCTGCTGGGTGACCTTGGGCTAGTCACACTTCTCTGAAGTCTCTCAGCCCCACTCACCTCACAGAGTGTTTATTGTGGGGGAGGAAGGGAAAAGGAGATTGTTAGCCGCTTTGAGACTCCTTAGGGTAGTGATAAAGCGGGATATCAAATCCAAATCCAAACTCCCAATTTAGCTTCACTCCTGCTATAGCTGACGTGGGTGGCGCTGTGGGTTAAACCACAGAGACTAGGGCTTGTCGATCAGAAGGTTGGCGGTTCAAATCCCCGTGACGGGGTGAGCTCCCGTTGCTAGGTCCCTGCTCCTGCCAACCTAGCAGTTCAAAAGCACCTCAAAGTGCAAGTAGATAAATAGGTACCGCTCCAGCGGGAAGGTAAATGACGTTTCCGTGCGCTGCTCTGGTTCGCCAGAAGCGGCTGTACGCCGGCTCCCTTGGCCAATAAAGCGAGATGAGCGCCGCAACCCCAGAGTCGGTCACGACTGGACCTGATGGTCAGGGGTCCCTTTACCTTTACCTTTTACCTGCTATAGCTGTACTACAAATTCACAGAGTAGTTTTATTCCCAGTTTTACTGCTGTGCCATAGCATGAGGATTCAATACATAAGAAGAACACTTGTGTAAGCACACCAAAGGCCTGTTTAATCCAGCAACCTCTTTGCCTACAATGGCAATCTCTCCACAGAAAACTGCCACTTAGAGGTGCATGCTGCTTCTATACCTGGAGGCAGTACATAGTCATCATGACTAGTTGTTGCTGGTAATTTTATCCACCATGAATTTGTTTAATCCCCTTTTAAAGCCATCTAAGGGGTAACAAATTCCATCATTTAGCTGCACTGTATGAACTTACTTTTCTTTGTTTGTCTCCAACGCTAGAAACTGCAATTTTGTGAGGATGGTGAGAATGTTTGATTTTCTTAACTCCCTTTCACAATTAAAATTGGTGAGGTTCTTGGGGAAGAAAGAAACAACAGTTAAGTTGTTTCACTTGTAGGGTATGAATGCCAACTGTTAAAACAAGCTACAGTGGTACCTCTGGTTACGAACTTAATTCGTTCCAGAGGTCCGTTCTTAACCTGAAACCATTCTTAACCTGAGGTACCACTTTAGCTAATGGGGCCTCCCACTGCCACCGCGCCCACTTAATTTCTGTTCTCATCCTGTGGCTAAATTCTTAACCCAAGGTACTACTTCCAGGTTAGCGCAGTCTGTAACCCGAAGTGTTTGTAACCCCAGGTGTTTGTAACCTGAGGTACTACTGTATATTAATTCTGATGCATACTATGCTTAACAGCTATGTTCATTATTAAAAGAAGGGATGGCTTAAATTACCATCACTAACTAAAATAATCCTATATGGGTGCAGCTCCCATTTTCAGAAAGAATCTAATACAGGACAAATATGGAAATAAATTAGAAATACAGGTTAAAAATCTACTATTAGCATTATGCTACCGGTGAAAAGAACCGCAGCAATTTATTTATTTTTACCTACCATGGTCATAAGATATTTATTCAATTCTAACACATAATAAGAAGGGCGCTGCTTAAGGGAGGCAGGAGAAATTTGAGCCAGAGAAGAGAGAAGCATGAAACCTGTGTGGCTCGCAACTCCCAACCGTTTATTGTGTGAGATCTTGCTTGTTTTTAACTGATGTTGGTTGTCTCCTGTTTGTTTTCTTTTTTGTATTTTGCTTTGTTTTTATGAAGTTTTTATGTATTGTCCTCGATCGTTTTTATGTAAGCCACCTTGTGCGTGGAAAGCCAGCATGTTAAGTTAAATGTCATCAAGAACAATACCTTCTGCACTTCTCCGTTTTTCCTTGACATGTTCCTGAGCTGCAAAAAGAATCTGTCGAACAACTTCTAGAGCAGCAAGTTGAATGTCAGGGGACTCTCTTGTCACTATAAGCCGATGTAAAACATTCAGCAGCTCAACACTCAGCTCCTGTATAAAGGGAAACAGGAAAAGTGTGGAACACACAATGCAGCAACACACATGGTGAAATGTATCACAGAGGCTATTTCAAGCGTCCTTCACATTATGTCATGAGAAATCACGATGAGAGAAAACGAAGGAAGCAATTTCTTGGAGACATCAGGTAGAAGCAATTATTGTTAACACAGAACAATTCATAATTCATACTTAGGATTTCCAATAGATTGTTACCTGATCGCCACCAATCTTAGACCTTGGCCAAGGAACATCAAGCAGCACCCGTAAGGCATGTAGGCAAGAAGTAATATTTTCCATTCCTGCATCTGACCGAGGAGAACATAGAAATTCCACACTAATTCCTAAGAAGAGAGGGGAGAAATTATGCTGTGAACAGAATCAGAGTTAAATTTCCAATAACACATCAGTCAATTGACTAGTTTGGAACTATCTGCCCCTGAAATTTGACTTGTGCTCTTCTTGTCCATCTTTTGGTGCCAGATTTTTGCACCAGGCATTTGAAATAATTTTTATTGGGCCTGTGCTGGGACGAGTATATATTAGTACTCTTCCAACTGTATGTTTCAGTTTTGTTTTGTTTTAAACTGTTATACACCCTGAGATCATTCAACATGAAGGGCAGATTAGAAATCTTTTAACAAATAAGATATAAGTAAATGAAATTCCAATTCCCAGAGACTGGGAGAACTGGGTTTCAGATCCTCTGACATTCTGGGTTAACAGTTCTCAGTTAGATGGGACAATTAGCTCAATTAGATGGACCACTGGCTTGATTCAATGAAATAATGGTGAAATTCTGTAGTAATCCCATACAATGCAGAATTTTATCAACAGTAGCATATTAACCACTTCGACATGTGCCTAACATCTCATACTGATTTCCAACAACAATCAGAAAAATTACATGAGAAAATAACACCAGGAAAAGTTCATGCATTTACTAACCCAAAACCAGATGAAATCTATCAGTGTTCACGTCTTCAGGTGATTTTACAGCAGCTCTAGATGTTGAATCTTGACACATTGTAGTTGGGGTGACAGGTCGAGAAAGGTTAGTTAGACCTTCATCTGAGTCACCTACAAGAAAACCTGTGCTGGTAAGCCACAATGCTGTTGCATGGAGAATCAATGCCCAGGAGTTTTGATAGTGTGGTCTTGAATTTTCAATTGTCTCTGCAGTATAGAAAGCACCACCTACAATTAAAAGCAACAAATGTTTAGCATATTCCAAACAGCTCAAGGTAGCTTTGTATTTACTACTTTAATTACACTTTTTATGGTTAAACAATGAGGAAGGTTTGGCTAGTTATTCTTTAAAAGTAATATTCACAAATCATCAAAGATGACTTCAGTAAACTTCTTTTTAAATTCTGCAATCTTACAGGCATCTTAACACTTATGCATCCACATTTTTGAAATTTTCATTTAAATTTTTTGCTGAGAAGAAGTTATTGGCTACATTCTAATTTACTGAATCAGGCCCAAACTATGTGGCAACAAAATTAGTATGTATTTGCAGAATGTATTTTATGTGTATGTATTTTGATGAACTGAGTCATGAGGGTGGGGAAGGGTGTGTGTGTGTGTGTGTGTGTGTGTGTGTGAGAGAGAGAGAGAGAAGAGAGAGAGAGAGAGAGAGAGAGAGAGAATTCAACAGTGCTTAGTTTGTTTTTGGTTGTTTGTTAATCTTGTTAATCTTATTTTGTGGATTATGAGTGCAACAATGCCTTGTGAATCTTATGACTTGTGATGTTTAGCTTAATTTTTAGTTGTTTTGTTAATAGTATTGTACAGAAGGTGGTTGTTTTACTGTTGATTTGCAATTGTTTTGCTGACGATTTGTTACTTACTTTATACGATTTATGTTGTAATTGTGATGTTCTATTATTGTTATTCTTTGTAAGCTGCTTTGTGACTCGTGTGAGTGAAAAGCAGCAGAGAAATATAATAGATTTAATGCATTGAATGAAACTGTATTGTTCTATTTGCCTGCCTACCTTCAGCGGGAAGCTGAGAGGCAAATTCTGAAGGCAAAGTTAAGAGAGTATAATCCTGGAGTGCAGCAAGCCAGAGTTTGCTCAGATTGCCCAGATCTGCTTGGACTAGCTCCAGAAGTTCATCCACTGGAGATATTTGATCCCTGCAGCTCTCCTCTGTGAAGTTTATTACCAAGGGTGGTCTGTTGACGTCGCTTTGCTTTTTCTGCCTTTGTACTGCAACTATATAGACCTGTTGAAACAACAACATGAAAGGACAGTCTCATTGATAGGCCACTGAATATAGGGGCAAGACCTACTGGGAAGTGTTGCTGAGTTGTATGCCCTTTCCTTGAATAAACAGTTAACTTCACAAGCAACTGACTCTGCTTCTTCGTGCTGACTTGCCTCTGACTCCAGCCCTGACAACTGAATAGACCAATGGTCTGACTCAGTATAAGCAAATAGGAATGCTCTCCAATTCCTTGAACATCAAGGTAAAATCCAGATGTTTTTGCCAAACACCACAGCTCAAAACTAGAAGTTGACCCCTGTAGATATTCAAATGTCTGATCCACAAATTACAATTGCAAAGCGCTAGTGCCACCATAAATATGTACATTAAAAAGTACCTCTGCCCAAGCTTTCAACACAGCTAGGATCTCCATAACTGATGTGCCTTCATTGTACAGTTGACTTTGGGCTTCTTGTCCCGCCTGTATTTTGGTTAAGGATGTCACAAGCAATTGATGAACCCTCTGAAGGTCACTAGGGTCACTTACGACACCACTTGCTATCCAGGCACTGCAAACCTAGTATGATAGAACAGCAAACAATATAGTTATTTTTGTAATGCTACAAAACGCTATGCCTGGGTTTGTGCTCTCTTATTTACTTACTTACTTAGGTTATTAGCTTTCTCTCTGCTCTGGCAAACCCATTTTGCAATCATATTTAATGTTCAGAGGTGAAGCAGTCTCAAATACTAATTTTTAAGAGATAAGATAAAGATATAATCTTTATCAAGTTTTACCTGTGACTGGTCAAGAGTTGATGAAATTTGAATTCTATATATACAGTTTTAAAAAAACTTGCCTGGCATGCTTTTGCTGTTACATCAGGTGGTGTTTCAGAAGTAAAAGCCGGTCTAAGCGCTGCACCCACCTAAAAAAAATAATTTGATAACATGCTAAAAAATATTTGAATATTTTGAAGAAATTGGCCCAGTTAACATATTCTTACAAATCTGAGTATGATTCTCTTAAAAGGCAAAAGATGCAACATGCAGAATTATTCCTAATAGTTTGCCAACTTGATGAACATTTCGGGACCAAGTTATACATTTCAGTTGCCACAGAGGCTTTCTGATTTCTGCTGCTCTTTATACAGGTAATTTGGTAAGCTAATTTAAAGTAACATATGTTATAAAATATTTTCCAAAAATTCATTTATTTTAGGCCAGTTCCACCACACATTCACAAAATCAGCTCTTGATTCACTACAGTGATGGCTATTGTTATAAATTCTATTCAGCCTGTGTAGTATGACGCCAATAATATATTCCTTTATAACACAAGTTTTCAAGTGCAATGTAGGGTTAACTCTTAAGATGCATTTTATTTTTCAAATGCCTCTAAAACCAAAAGCCTACTTACATTTGCTTGATACTGTTCCAGAATCACATGACCTGGGAACTCTGGCTCCGGCACAGCAGCAAACTTCCGAACAAGAATTAACAACATCTGAAGGCCAGAAAGACGAAGCTGGTCACTGTGATCCGTGGCAGCCATAAAAGCCATGCGGATCAAGTCAGCTAAGTGCAGTACTAGGAAATCATCTGGCGGGGTGGGGAAGGAAAACATCATTTTGTTAATATGAAAAATATAGTTTAGTGTGGACACTTAAAGCATTGATGCCTATCTCCCACCCCCTCTTCTTTCCCATCCTCTGAATTGTACACCTATACATAAATAGGCATCAATTCCTGCTGAACCAAGAAACCACTGATAACAACTGCAGATTGTCAACAGTCTGCGCAGAGTCAACATTTTAGGTGCAACATCTGGAAAAGTTTGCTTCAGTAATATTAACTTCTAGGGATAAAGCTGTGTTAGTCTGTAGCAGAAAAAAAAACACCAATGAAAGGGTTTGAGACATCTAAAAGATGTAACAGATTTATTATGGCATTAACTTTATGGACCAGATTTCATTTCATCAGAAGTGTGAGCCATTACCCTCAAGTTGACGTTTCTATATGGAAAAAGCAGGCCAAAATGGTCTTAAAATATAAAAAGTCCATGTTAATTCAATTAAAGTTCAAATGTCTGCAAAGTTACACAACAGCAGCATTGGATGACAAAATCCCAGGTTTACTCTCCAGTCAAAAAAGGCTCCAGAGTAGTCTAAAGCTACAAGTTATAAAAACATCCCCTACCTTGAGGATTAACATCTAAGAGACATTACAGAAAAAGGAGGAAACATTGGGAGGGAAGAGGGGAAAAGGCAATCTCGGGCATTAGTTCATAGTTACAGAGTTACTGAAAATGCCCAGCTGGAATGGAAACAGTTCAAGGAGAGGATGAGCAAAATGTCTGGCCTTTCAGCAGAGCTGGCAGAAAGAAACTGTAGAACCATCTCTCTCCTATAGTCTGAGGAATGGCTACTGCTAGACGCCAGCTTAGCATATGTAGCAGGACAGGAAGCCATATTGTGGTTTGGTTTTTTACTCAAATAGCCATTTGACCCCACTGTTACATTTCCTCCCACCCATCTATATCCACCTGCCAACTGAGGACAATACAACATGTATCTAACAATACTATCTGCATTAAGTTGACTCTAGTCTCTGAAAAGTTTGTGCCATAATAAATCTACAAACCTCTTTGTTCTTCAAGACTATTCATTTTTCTCTTGCTCACAAATGAGCCTACTAACAATAATCTGAATACACACCTCAACGAATGTCTATTGCAATAGCTGGAAAGAGATTTTGTTGGATCCCATTAAGCTACAGTTTGTCAAATTAAATTTAGATTGCAATCCTATACCCACTTACTTGCAGTTGATGTCTGCATAAACATGAAGACATACCTCTTGAATCTCTTTGCTTCATTTCTTGTGCCAGAGCTATGTCAAAGTGAGCGTTGCCTGCATTCTCACACTGGCCGATAATTTTACACACACACTCTGCAGCAAATACTCTAGTAGACCATCGAGGATGAGGGAAAGGGTGCAGCTTTTCATTGTTTTCCAAAGCTAATGCAAATTCATCATCCCCTTGAGCTCCCTCTTCTTCTTGGGTAGTGTCCACTGAAACCACTGTGATGAAATCTGCATTGAGATACAGGGAGGTAAAGTGCAAAACACTTAATGGATCAGAGTACTGTTGCAGCAGTACCCATCAAAGACTTGGGGTGTATAACAGGGCAGGAGGGGAGCAGGAAGAATAGAGATAGGGAGGAGGAATGAGCAAGGAAACAGAGCAAGAGGTGTGGGGAGTGATGCAAAGGAGACTTATTTATATTAAAAAAACGTAACAAAACTACAGTTGTACCTTGGAAGTCGAATGCCTTGCGAGTCGCACATTTTGGCTCCCGAATGCCACAAACCCAGAAGTGAGTGTTCCGGTTTGCGAACGTTCTTTGGAACCAAATGTGTGTTGCTGCTTCTGTGGCTTCTGATTGGGTGCAGGAAGCCTTGGTTCCCGAATGCTTTGGAAGTCGAACAGACTTCCGGAATGGATTCCGTTCGACTTCCAAGGTACCACTGTAATAGAAGCTACCAGCAGCTATGTCTAGGAAAGTAAAAAGGTCTTTCTTTGTGCCAAGAAGTAGGCACCAGCAAAGCTTTGCTAGGAAGAGAATCCCATAAAATTAAGTACCACCACTGAGAAGGCCCATTTCCCTGGGGCCACTTGACTCCCTTCTGATGTCACTGGAGAAGGGCCTCCAGTGATCACGCTGCATGAGGCTCCTCCTTTTCCTCTGTGGTCTTCCGACTTAGAAGTTTTTATGAGTCACTCTTATCATTTATTACATGAAATTACTTGCAAAATAGGTTAGGATATCAGCTGATAGTATGGTCAGTTGATTCATTGATTCATTTATCTAATGAGAAAATCTACTTTCTAGGAATAAGGCATCAGCACATACCAGCAGAGGCAGCTAGAACATCTTTGCAGAGTTTAAGCCAGAAAGAGAGTTTTTCCACTCCCATTGATATAAGCATATGGCTCAGGGTCTCTCTGATATCTTGGCATAGTTTTGGATCCAGTTCCTTGTCCAATAAGCTCAGTAATGCACCTTCAAGGCCTACTTCTCTGATGTTAATGCCTGTAAAAGCAACAACAGTGTGATCTGAATTCATCTGCTGAGAAACAAGCATGAATCACAGCACTTAAAAGCTGACAAAAGTTTTTAAGTGCAATACTGTGGCAAAATATTTAACCCTGAGATAATATCAAAAGGCTGTTGCTCATCTCATCTCTCTAGCATCATTAATGCCCAAAGCATAACTAAAACCAAACACACTTCAAGACATTCCCTGCCTCCATACCATGACTCTGATTTCCCCCCATGATTCCATATAGTAAGAAAATGTCTTGGGGGAAGTGTCATTGTATTATTTTTAAACCTCATTTTTAGAGCCACAGCAATAGTCCAAATTGACTTATTTCAGCCCTCTGTTCCAACATACAGATGCCTATTCCTTTAATATGACCAACATGCAGCTCTCGGAGATGTAAAGAAAGAAAATGAAAGAAACATCACCACTTCTGACAGAGGTAGTCCCAAAATAAGGGGAGGAGTTATGCTGATCCCTGTCCATTCAGGCAGCAGACCACAAACTAGCTAGGTCAGCATGGGTAGCAGACTCCAAAAGAAGGGTTGTATACTTCCTGCCCCTCCTTCTGTTGGGTTACCTCTATGGCACAAAACCAGCCATGGACGAAGCTGGTGTTTCAACAGATCATGAAAACTACATCCCAGCTGACAATATAAGGTCAGAAATAAGCTCCTACAAGCCATTTACATCAATCAAAATACTTATTTATTTCAATTGTATTCCACCCTTCTTCCCAAAGTCACCCAGGACAGCAAGCAACAAGTGATTATACATCTTTAAAGTAATTCCAATACTGGGAACAGTCTCAGCTTAAAGAAGGAAGGTCTTCAGTAGGCATCAAAAAGACAAGTACTACATAGTAAGGATTACTGTGTGTATCCAGAAAGCAGGAAGCCAGGCATGCCTTTCTGAGCAAAGTGTGCAAATCAGAGACCAAACAGGCAAATAAGAAACAACACATGTCTGTTTCTGGACTCTACTGCTTTAGACTGCAAAGTGAGTGATTTCATGCAACAACAACAAAAAGCAAAAAAAACCCCACTAGCCTTGCACATACAAAACTAGCATGTGAGACAGAAGACTGAGACAGATTCATCTCTCTGGCATGACAGTTTTATAGGAGGATATAGCTTTTGATGTGGTGCAGCAGTCAAACTCCCAGTCCTTCAGTTTGAAGAACTATAGGTTGGAACAGATAAACACGTGCCTTTTGTGCCTCCAAGCAGTCAGTTTGCAATACACAAATATCTGCAGGATTTTGCATAGCAAGATACAAGTTACACGAAACAAAAAAATATTTAAGAGGGGAAAACATGATGAATGACACACAGCTACGGTGGCCTGCTTGTGCTAGCAGGACTCCCTGCTCCTCCCCCATCTCCTGCAATCCCCTGCATTCCCCCATAATCTACTCTGGGGGTTTGGGAGAACAGAAGAGAGAGAAGTCCTGTTGCATCCACTGGTACAAGGTTGAATCTCAATATTACCTGGACTAAAGTCTTCTCTGCTGTCTTTAGCAAGGGCCACAGCATGTTCAGATACCTCAGCTGCCTCTCTTTGTACAAGCTGATGCAAACAAGCTAGTACTGCTCTCCTCAACAACAGATATGAACTAGAGAGATTCACCTGAAATATATAGACAAAGGATGTAATCTGGGTTGCACTTTTATAGGTGGTATCTGAAAGACAGGAGCCTGAAGTTCTTTAAGCAATAACATTTCTGAAACAAAATTAGAAATCAGATATTAGAGAAGAAAAAGCCAGAGGACAATAGTAAAAATATCTGAGTCAACCTCCACTATCTTGACTGTGTCTGGCTGGTGTTAACAGTTCCATCTATTGTTTCATGTTAAGTTTTTCTGTTGTAAATCACCTTGAACACACTTGAGGGAAAGGTGGGATACAAATATTTGTTTAAAAGCAAATGAACAGAAATATTTCTACTACTTTAGCTATGAATAAACTAAACCCTTATAAAACCTATTTTTGGTTGTAGTCATTTAATAAGCATCATTTATTATTTTGCACCTTTTCAAAGAAATGCCATTCACATCACCGGCATATAATCATTTTAAATAGAAGATTAAAAATATTATAATATGGCTAGGAAGTTGTCTTTTACTGAATCAGGCCATTGGCCCATCTAGTTAAGCACTATCCTATACTGACTGACAGTGGCTCTCTGGGGTTTCAGACAGAAGTCTATCCCAACATTACCTATCTGTGAATGATAATATAATAAGGGATGCTATGAATGGTGAAATAATGATGTCTTTCCTACATATACACAGTACATCAAAGATACTGAACTAATATAACACCAATCCTGGAGTGACTGCATTGACTGCCAATTAGTTTCCAAGCCCAATTCAAGGCACTGGTTTTGACCTATAAAGCCTTAAATGACTTGGAACTGCAATACTTCGCCCCGTATGATCCAACCTGGACCCTGTAATCATCATCTGAGGCCCTTCTTCATACATGAGAGGTCCGGAGGGAGGCAACAGGAGAACAGGCCTTTTCTGCTGCGACTCCCTGCTTAGGGAATGCTCTCCCCAGGGAGGCTCATCTGTTGCCTTCTTTATATATATTTAGGAGCCAGGCAAAACCAGCCTGCTTATCCCAGGCCTTTGGCTAATTAAACAACCTATGGCCTTTTAAACTAGGGCGGGGGGATTACTTCTGTTTGTTACTATGTTACGTATTTTTGTGTTTTTATATTGTAAACTGCTCTGTGATCCTCAGGTGAAAGGAAGTATAAGGTAAAGGTAAAGGGACCCCTGATCATTGGGTCCAGTCGTGGACGACTCTGGGGTTGCAGTGCTCATCTCGCTTTATTGGCCGAGGGAACCGGTGTACAGCTTTTGGGTCATGTGGCCGGCATGACACAGCCGCTTCTGGCGAACCAGAGCAGTGCACGGAAATGCCGTTTACCTTCCCACCGGAGCAGTACCTATTTATCTACTTGCACTTTGACGTACTTTCAAACTGCTAGGTTGGCAGGAGCAGGGACCGAACAACGGGAGCTCACCCCGTCATGGGGATTCGAACCGCCAACCTTCCGATCGGCAAGCCCTAGGCTCTGTGGTTTAGACCACAGCGCCACCCACATCCCTTTGAAAGGAAGTATAGACACCATAACAACAACAACAGCAACAATGTGTTCTCTACCAATGGATATGGCATACTACAAATACCCACTATAGCAAAGCCTGCAGCTCCCTTACATTAGCCACCAAAATATTGCTGTTTCAATACTAGTTTAGAGAATTTCATCATCTTAATTTACAAATGCAGACATATTTAAAATGTACAAATTTTGCAGACTCATTATAACTACTCTCAATAAATCCCCTAGCATATTAAACTTGCTGAATTATATCTAGGCCAGAAAGATAGTATCTACTAAAATTCGAGTTTAAATGGAGGTTCTAAAATTACAATGAGACAAACTAAATGAGCATGGAATTATAGAGGAAGTTAACAAGTTCTTTATCATTTGCTATCTTGTGTCCATTTAGAAGCCTGAAAAATGGGGCAGAGCTGGATGCATGCTACAAAGAAACCTTGTTGGGAGGTCATGTACCTCATTTGTCAATGGGAACTCAAAAGGAGGTAAAATGGACACAGAAAGTGCTATGCATTCACAGTTAATCAAACCGAGTCTGCATCTAATAATTTCTTACGTTGCTGCATGCACACTAATTTATAAAGGTAATTTGATGCATAGAAAAATATGCCTAGCACATATTTAAGAAACTAAAAAATAATAAGATGTTTGAAGTGAAGATTTCAAGTATACAAATGCTTTATGCAACATTGATTCAAGCTGATCTCACACTGAGATTTATGCATGCTTAAAAAAATGCCAGTTCCTTTTTTTATATGAAAAAGCCAAAACACACAAGCTTAACTGCAAGACAAATAACAATGCTAATTTCTGATCTCTTTCATTTTTAAGAGACCGAAAATGGCAAAAACAAACACAGAAAAAAATGCAAGCAGTACATACAAACCACACATACAAACCACACCCACACACCCTTAAAATGGTGGTCTCCTTTATTTATTTTTTAGTTTAAGATGTTTAAGTTAAACTAATGCAAAAGTAAAATAGACACAAAAATAAAATATACACAGCAAAGTGTGTGTGCCAGCTATAAAAATGTTAAGAAAGAATTTGGTTAGACCGGAACAAAACATAACTCAACATGCTAAAAGTTTTTTCTTGACATTAATGGTTAAATAGAGACAATGAGAAAATTAAAAGAAGAACACTGAAAATTGCTGAAATTTTAACAGTGCACAGAGACCTACCAACACAGAATTTTCCAACAAGATCTCCTGCACAAAAACAAATGATAATCCAGTCATGACAAAACCTAGGTATCAGAACCCATAGTGATCCCAACCTTCAACAATGGAAAACAAATTTACTGCCACAAGATGAGCACTTGCACATTTCAACTTGCATTACTTATTACTCCAGGTCCTTAAAATGAAAAAGCCAAATGCCAATACTAACTGCTGAAAACAGCTTTAATGATTTTACTGTTTTATCTTTTGTAAACCTGCTTTGAGGGTTGTTGTTTTTTTAAAAAAACAAGCAGTTTATAAATCTTATGAAACAAACAAACAAACAAACAAAGAACTTATAATGTTAAATTGCATTTGAAACCAATTTATATTTTTAAATTTACACCAAAGTACTTGCTGCTTTTTAAAAAGAAAAAGCAGACCATAATACCTATAGCAAGATGGGATAGTTCATATAAGGTCTTAATCTAGAGAAGCTTGGATGCTATGAGCAGTGGCTGCCTTTGGATTGCAGCCAAAAGTTGTCAGGAGTGATTCACAACTAGTACTCTGAAGTCATAGGACCCCAACCCAAATGTGCTGCCAGAGCTAGACAGAGAGCCTAATCATCACACAGTCTGATATAAAATTATGCCCACCAAATCTCTACACTGGGGCTCATTGGGACTGGAAGAGTGGAAGGCAGGGAGGTGAAAAGTAGGTGGAGTCATAACCCAACTAATTCTAGTTTTGTCCCCGTCCTTCTCTCTGCTGACTTCTACAAGGGGAACACGGAGACTAATGAGGAAGAAGCTGACAGCCAGGGCCTCCCTATGAACTGGTTTTAAGTAAGTCATGTGGGGGCTGAGGAAGGCAGAATGGGCTAGTGGGGCAGCACCAACGAACTGTCTCTAAAGATTCATTATAAAATAATATGTGGGAGCTTTTTTCTCTTGGACAGCATTAAGTCCATACATTTCTATTCAAAAATTTCAGTATTTTAGAATGAAGACATGGCAAAAGCATTCACTAACTTTGTATGTTTCCTATGTCTCATTCCAACTCAGGCAACATTATTTTACAGACCTATCAAGGAATCATTTACTAGCACATATTGTAATGTGATACACAGATGCCATCAACTGCTAGCAATATTCTTCTGCTGCCCACACAGGACAGTACCAGTAAGTGGTTACACTAAAGGATAAACACAAACCAGACACCACACCGACAATTTTCAGAAGCCAGTGAGAGAAATTTGCAATATCCCAGGATGCTTTGCTAGTAACCAAAGACTCACCATACTTCCAACAAAAAATTATAAATTGTTTCCTCAGAACAATTTGTTCATTTTCAGTTCCCATCCTGAAAAGGCAGGTTTTCAAATAAATTAACCTGCCTCATGGAAGTTGTGAATGTTTCAGTTTATGCATCTGAAAAAGTGGACTTTAATGACTAAAAAAGTATGGCACATTAACAATTTTTAAAGCTGCGGTTCCAATGCTCTGTTTCCAAAGTTACAAAAAGAGGCAAAGCGTAACATGTAAATATGTACTTACACACAGGCACCGCACGAGGCTAGACAAGTTTACATGACGAGGAGCAAACATATGAAGTTGCTGAAGGCAAGAGATGGCTTGAGCTTGGACAAGGCAGTCAGGATTATCTTGCATCACTGCACAGCCTAGGAGACAAGATGCCCTCAAGGCTGAAACTGTAGTGCTGCTGCCTATAACACAGGACAAAAAGGAAGGAGAAAGATTTCCCTCTGTCATGTTCTTTTTACTCAGATAGCAGTTAACAACATCAAAAACTGCATTGCTATTTGTTCAGCGTGTGCACCGCGTACGCTAAATCTTCTAGATTACTTCTAACATTTTTAAAAAACAGAAATACATAACTGAAAATACATAGGCTCACAAAACATCAAACAATGAAGTCCCTGCGCTAGACAAAACTATATGTAAAAAAACATTTCCCCATACAAAAAGGGCAATAATAGAAATTACTGAGACAAATTGGCCAGGAGGAAGATGTTAACTCTAAAGCCCCAGAACTGTGCAGGGGCAATGCATATTGGGACACTGGCACGGGACTAGGCTTTACCCCTTTCCCCATGGCTGCAGCCCTAATTAGGCCCCCAGTGCTGGCAATTTGCATGAGAAAAAACCTGATTAGCTTCATTAGGAGTTCCTTCTCCCACTGCCCACCCTGCAGACATGGGATCTCAATCCACATTGCAGTAGGCAGCAAGTGGCTGAACACACTACCTTCCATGCCAGGGTCCTTGAATGACCTCTCACCCTGCACTGGCTATTTCTGCAATAAAAACCACACACCCAAGGGCAAAGAACATGCCCAATGTCACTTGCTTGGGCCTCAACCAGATAGTTGATCTAGGCAATCAGGGAGAAGGGCACCTATATGCACCCAGAGGGAAAATTTGCCTAGACCTCAAGACTAGTAGGGGTTCTCCGGCCAGGGGAAAAGAGCACTGGTCATTTGAAGCACTCAAGAATAGAAGCATGCAGGTCACATTCAATTTATCAATTAAATGAGCTTTGAGGGCTACAAACTACACCAGTGTTTCTGAGACTTGTGTCTCCAGCTGTAGTTGGACTACAACTCCCATCATGCCTAGCTAGCAGGGCCAGTAGTCAGGGATGTTGGGAGTAGTAGTCCAACTACAGCCGGAGACACCCAAGCTAATGTGATTGTGCAAGACTTGGGGAAAAAATTTGTCCCGATATGCAGAAGTCTGAACATTGTTTTAGTTCTTGCTGTACTCCATACACATTTCACTAAGTGAGAACTAGCAAAGCATTATCTCCCAGCTTCATAATCAACAGCCTGGTTCCTGTCTTGTCATTACGTCGCAAATATGTGCATACCTTGCAACTCAGGACCCAAAGTAGCGATAAGTGCATTTAAACAGCGACCAAGGCTTTGATGAACTTCAGCATAAGCAGGAGGCACAGTCAACAACAACATAAGAACAAGAGAGAGGGTAGGTTCCACATGCACGTGATACAGAGGACCAGCAGAATCAATGACCAGTGACAGAGAATGCAGTGCCCAGGTCTGTAAAATACCAAAAATGCTGTGCTGTCACACATACAAATGAACAAACATAAAATAATTCGCAAACTGTGACCAAAAATAAAATTATTGTGTAAAATGAGTGTACATCTGTGAGATGCTGCTAAATAATATACTAATAATTCAGTATGACAACGTGACTGGAAATGATAGGAGTTTAAGATGAATGACCTGAAGAAACGTAATTGCTCCTCACGGCAGGGCTAAGGGAAGGGAGAAGTGAGTAAGTACCGATTCTGGCATATATGAATATAGACATGATACAAACTGGCCTGAACTTTCTTGCCTTCCTCAGTGGCAATAGCAGCTCACTTAACTGCTGATGGGTTTTATTTGGTAGGTGAGGGAATATAATTAACTATATGTTATTCCCCTACAGACCCATGTTGTGGGTTAACAGACAACATGATCAGTTTATATTTTTCTCACAGTCGAACATTCGTCCTTAGCAGCAACAACATTAAAAGTAAATGAGGGTAAAATACTTGTGTTTACAGCAAAAACAGCTTCAGGCATATGCATGATGCTGGAAGGATCGGAGGCATACCTCCTTCATGGCTGGCTGACGACAGAGAGTACTATATGCTTCTTCCTCTCCAGGAGAGGAGGGGAAACCACATAGCACAGAGCCTTCTCTACCAATTACATTTCTATGGTCTGAGTCTGCCTATCAGCAATACAGCTCTATGGCCTTAACTCTTAGAAAAGAATATCCATAGTTAGATTTGTCTGCATTTCTCCCACACCTGCATCTAAAATGGAGATCAGAATAGATGGCCCTAGCACGTGTAAGAGGAGGGGTGTGGTGTCACGTGGGAATCCACACAGATCAGCTCTAAGTGTTCATGCTTATCTAAGAGCTGATGCCCCCCCCCCCCGTGTGTGTGTGTGTGTGTGTGTGTGTGTGTGTGTAAGTTCAGGGAGCAAACACTGTCCTTGCCGACCTGAATTTGAAAATTCCAGCACCCTCTTGCCCTCCATCCCTGTTTCAGAAGAAGCAAGCAGAGGGTTCAATAAACAGAAGAACTGCAAGGAGGAAAGGATAGTGAATAGGGCACTTTGACCATACACTGATCCTTTGTCCCAGATTCATGTGCCTTTCATGGTGAGTCTTCACTTCCCCCAACTCAGTTCAATATCAGTCACAGCCCACAAGAAGAACAACCAACAAGAGCAACAACAACCAAATTAACAGCTCAAGGATTTGAAGTCTGCTTTTATGAAGGAGGACATACTTTACAAAATGATTATTAAACAATACTCAAATGAGATAACATTTTTTAAAGGTTTGCTTCTTCACAGTTATATACGGGTGGGGTATAAATAATAAAACTGTTACACTCAAAGCCACTTACACAATAAAAAAAGGAAAAACAGTTGAAACCAATAAATACCTGTACTTCAGGTGAAGTGCTGTCCTGAGATAATGTATAAAGTATTCCAACACAAGCATTCAGGTGCTGAGTGGAGCCTATTCCTCCTAGATATCTATAGAGGGATCCCAGAGCCAAAGAATGTCCTGTTCTTGATATTACATCTCTGGCAGATTTTAGTCTATGTATTATAAAAAATAAAAAATAAACTGGGTAAGAGATGCTTTGAGCTCAACTTGGTTTTGGGGAAAGTGTCACATGTTAAATCAAATGAAATTAGAATGGTGATTATAGCAACTGAATCCAGCTTTACCAGATAACTTTAGTGAAGCAAAGAAGAAAAAATATGTTACTGGTGTCAAGTCTCCTTATAGCTAAGTGGTATCCTCTGCCCAGAACCCAAAGGAGAAGCTGAATGAATTATTTGCATCAATATCCACAATGGAAGATATACAGTAGCAGATCTCAAAACTGCTTTTTGCAGTTTGCAAACTAACTTTTGCAGGAATGGAATCTGACGAACTGAGGCAGATAGTGGTGATGAGAGATGAAGTTCTAGGCCTAATACACAAAATAAAAACTGACAGATTGCTGGGTTTGGACGGCATCCACCTGTCAAATTGCTGACCTTCTAACAAAAATACATAACTTGCCCCTCAGATCAGCTTCCATCCCTGAGAACTGTAAAGCAGTAAATATCACACCAATTATTTAAAAGGGATACAGAGTGATCCTGGAAATTTCAGGCTGGTTATCTTAACATTTGTCCTGGGAAAACTAGTGGTAATTATTGTTAAAGGTAAAACAACCAAGTTTATAGAAGAACAAACCTTGATGAAGTAGAGTCAGCATGGCTTCTGCAAGAGCAAGGTCTGCTTCACTGAATTTTTCCAGAATGTCATCAAGCATCTGGTTGACACAGTGTACTTGGACATTCAAAAAGCTATTGAGAACCCCCTGAACAGCACACAGAGGGAAGGAATAGGAGATTTTTTTTCATCTAGCAAACTTAAAAGCTTGCACAGATGGAACATTCATCATAGCATGACAATGAACTCTACCCTTGAAGTTTTTCCTTACTTCTGAGTATATATGCATAGGACCAAGCAGTTCATTTTGTACTGCAGTGCAATGTAACAAAACAATGCAATAAGAAGTGTCTTACTTGTCAAAGCTAATTTGCACCAATCCAGCAGTGAAGGTACTGTCAGCAGCTACTTGTGCAAGTCTGGCTAAGGATTCTGCAGCAGAACATCTTAAGAGTGGGTTACTACTTTCCAAGGCACTCATCACTAAGGTCAGGGCACAGCTTCGAATTTCTTCAGAACCTAAATTTCCCTTGCAGCTAGCCAAGTGCTAGAACAAAAAAAGATTTATTTTTTTAAAAGCTCAGTATGTAGATACAGTAGACAGAATTTTACAGGGATAAAGACTATTTATTCAATATCCCTACAGCAGTAGTTCCAAAGGTCGTATTCTACCACTCTAAGCTGCTAAATTTTGGGCAATGATGCCTGAAAAATGAATATAAAATATATAACCCATCTTCACATGCATGAGCAGCTTATGAGCTGTAGGGAAAAGGTTTTTTCCAGACAACATCAAGCAGATGAAAACAGAGGTGGGTTGCACATATAGCAGTATATTTTTCCATTTGACTCTAGATGCAAGAGGAAGATAATTATGTTGCCAATACAGGACACCTCCAGCTATACAAACATGGTTTCCGTTAGAGAGTTTCTAAACAATAGTGGAATGTGGATTCCTGCATTGCACCAGTTTTTCTCCTTGTCAATGCAGCATGTTTTTAAGGTCAGAAAAGACTGTGTCCACCATGCAATTCCACAGTGTGCACGAGGTTAAGAAATAATAAACGTGCTCGAAACGTTAAAGAGTCTGTAACATGTTCCCTTCAAAAAAAGAAGTGTATAAAGCACCTCTAAGTCTAAAAACAGAAAACTAGGACAAGATCTGGTGGATGGTAAACAGAAAGAAAGAGAGAGAAAACATTTTAGAAGGGACAAGCAACAAATACGCATATTTATAGTTGCATTTATTGAAATTATATTCAAACTCTAAATTTTCTTCCTGGTGATGAATACTTACAAAGAGTATAGAATTTAATACAATGCCACAAATAATGTGATTTATTTTCAAGGACATAGAGCTCTCAGAAGAATTATTCAAATTTTCTAATTCACAGAACATCACTATAGTAACACCTCTCAATGTTTAAGGTATAATCACTTTTTAGCCAACGGACCTGTTTTTGTAACAAAGGGAGACTCTTACCTTCAGAACATTAGAAAATGCTGATAGAACATTTTGCTGTACTATCTGCTGCCGTGATCCTTTGGTTTGTTTTATAGATGTCAATAATTGTTCTAATACTTGCAACCTTAAACACACAAAAACAGGAGGAGACAGGGGATATAACTAATTTTTCCGTTATTCAACCAAGTTCAGCAGATATCAGGTTGTTGAGCAGGGAACACTGCTTTTGCTGTGGCATGTCCCCTAGTGTAGAACTCACTATTTCCCAATGTGTCCCTGGGGTCCTTTCTCTGGTTGTCTGTTAATCCCAATCGAGTACACCTTTCTTTCCACCTACCCCTTTTTTAAAAAGACTATCATCCAACTTTATCATTCTAAGTAACTACCATAACACTGCATATACAGTGGTGCCCCGCAAGACGAATGCCTCGCAAGACGGAAAACCCGCTAGACGAAAGGGTTGTCCGTTTTGGAGGTGCTTCGCAAAACGAATTTCCTATGGGCTTGCTTCGCAAGACGAAAATGCCTTGCGAGTTCCTGCGGGGTTTTTTTCCTTTCCCCCCACCTTTTCCCAAGCCGCTAAGCTGCTTATCAGCTGATCCGCTAAGCCACTAAGCCGCTTAACAGCTGATCCGCTAAGCCGCTAAGCCGCTTAACAGCTGGTTGCTAAGCCGCTTATCAGCTGATCCGCTAAGCTGCTAATCAGCTGATCCGCTAAGCCCGCTAAGCTGCTAATAGCGCTAATCCGCTAATCCGCTAATGGGCTTGCTTCGCAAGACGAAAAAACCGCAAGACGAAGAGACTCACAGAACGGATTCTTTTCGTCTTGCGAGGCACCACTGTATTTTATTATGTTTTTAAAAAGTGATGCATGTGAACATATTTGCATATATGGATATACACCCACACTTCCTAAATGAAAAGCATTTTTGTTGTTTGTGTTCTGCATTTTACAATATATTGCATTATGTAGGCTTGAGAAGACAGGTGGGAAACCAGTAACCATTGCTGCTGCTCCTACAGCGGCTGGATTAATATTCAAAATGGCCAATCACAAGAGGCCGAACAATATTGTTTAACTGTTCTTCCTCCCTACAGCCTATTCTGTTCCTACCTGCTCACCATCGATAGACCCCAATGTGCTTGTTATACCACAGATTGGTTTCACAAATGCTTGTGCACCTGAATTAGAAAATGGCAGGACAGGAAGGTGAAGGAGCTTCATGAGAAGTTGTGTATGCACATGAAATATTAAATTAGAACTAGATTGGAAAACAGAAAAATGTTCACATATGTTATTTCAAGGGTAGCATTCCTTGGAATGCCAGTTGTTTTCAGGCTGGGGTGGGTGCGTGAGTGTAGAATGGAGGCAGTGGTGGAGAGCTCTTGCTGTCACGCTCTTTCCAAAAGGACATGGCAGGCCATTACAGACAACACACTGTGGACCAGGCAGACATATGGACTAATCCAGCTGGACTTTTACATTTTTGGTAGAAGTTTCTGCTCTAAAGGAACCAGAAGGATCAAGATGTCTCAGACTTTTCAAATAGACAAGAATGGATTTGGATCTGGGAAAACCAATCTCACCTATGCAGAATCAGGATGGGTAATAGCACCACTTTCTCAGCAATTCTTGGTAGCTAATTATTTTCACACATAAGCTAACCTGAGGCTGAAAATTAATTCAGCTTCTGTATAATATTTTATATAGATATATTTTTACACAGAGTCCTCAGGCCACATAACCATTTACTTTTTTTTGAAATTCCAATGTGCTGAACATCGCAACACCCTGTTTTACATGCACTAGTTATGATCTTTTTAATTTTCTTTACCTTTGGGACTCTGCAACATGGGAAAATACAACTCCAAAGAGACGGGTTGCTGCTCCAATAATGGATAATGTTGGCGGTAAGGGTTTAGGCACAGAACCACCTTCTGCAGCTCTCTCATAAACCGAATATGGGTCATACTCCAGACTTCCACCAGCTATACTGTTAACTAGGAACAGCTGCAAAAATTGGAGAAGTGCAATTATTATCACCAAACATCAGACTACCTTCTCTGAATGTGTAAGTTATTGCTGAAGCATACCTGCTCTTCAATAAATCTGTGCTCTGCCTCCTGTAGTAAGGGACCCAGTAAGTTAAGTTCATCCTGGTGACAGAGAGATGGAAGGTAAGCAGCAGAGGGTGACATCTGGTTATCGGGCTGAGTCAAATCAAGCACTAGTTCTTTGAGAACAGCAGAGAAGCTTCCTGTAAATTAAGGAGATAGAAGAAAATTACTTTTATATAAAACTAGTATCTAAAGATATTATTGGCAAGGTGCTTAAGGACGAGATTTCTTTTTATCTTTAACACAGAAGAATCAGGGGAAGTGCAAGTGCAGTCTACCACTGCCACAGATTCTGCCGTCAAGTCAACAGCATTTGGGGAAACTGCAGGGGTCAGCACACCTGGAGTGCAACACACAAGCCTCATCCCAGGAAATCCATCTTCATGATTATGGCACCTCCCTTGCCAAGTATGTATGGTATTTGGGACTTCTGATAAATGTGTCTTTTGGCAAGTCATAACACTAAAAAAGTTAAACAAATGTGGAATGTCAAAACTTCATAATATCAGGAAAAGGATCGTATTAGATATTTTGAGCCAAAGAAAAATGTAATGAACAATTTCAGAAAATCCCACTATTTGTAGAGCATTGTGGTCAGGTTGAAAGACAGCAATGGCACAAAAATGAATTCATGTACCTACGTAAAAACACAAGTTACTGAAGTAAACAAAAAAAAAAATGTTTAACAGATTTACAATTTCTTCTTTCGCTTTGAGACTTTTTAGCTTTTGTAACAGCTTTGTTACAAGTCAGGTTTAGTTGTATTGAACACAAAAGTTACTTTGGAATGAATGTCATTTTTCTATTCGTATTCAGTGATTATGTGAGCAGAAGGCAGCTTGCATAACCAGTCCTTTTATTTCCCTACTCCATGTCTGCAACCTCCACAAAGCTTCTGTGAAGTGTTGGGGAGCCCTCCTGCAATTGGTTTGGTGTGATGTCTGAATTAAGCAACAAAGTCCATCAGAGCAGGCAAGCGGCATCTTTTCCTTTCCCAGGTAACTCTAGATATGGCTTAAACTTAATTCAGGTGAAACTCTCTTTCCATAAACCACTGTATAAATGGCCTGCCCTCCTGGGAAACAGCTCTCTCAATTAATATTTTGGCTTGATTACTATCCAGACATTTGGTATAAATATAAATTCATGATGTTAAATTACTTTTCCATTAAAATAAGACCGGTTTGTCCATTTGTCAATAAAACAAAAAGGACAAGAACAAAACCTTTGGAAGTGTTTCAGGGAAGTATTGCTTGATGACTTACCTTCATAGCTCTTTGGAGGCAACAAAGTAAGCAGTTCATAAAGTCTTTTCCTGTACATCACTGCTGAAGGTTTTAAAGGATTGCCATAGGTTTTAGTTAGTGAAGGAAGCCTTAAAACATAAAAAAACCACATGCTAAAGTCAAAAGAGAAAAACATCTATCCAACAAATTCCAGCTACTAGTTTGCTTTGTACCTCACCTAAAATTGTCTGGAAAGCTTAACAAAATTTAAAACCACTGTATAGCACTATATATGTACAGTGGTACTTCGGTTCTCGAACGTCTCCATTGATGAACGTTTCAGAACCCGAACACCAAAAACTCAGAAGTAAATGTTTCTGTTTTCGAACGTGCCTTGGAAGTCGAACGGCTTCCGCTGCATGTTTTTCAATTTTCTCAATTGAATTTGCAGAGAGCCCTTTGTGCTTCGGTTTTCAAACGTTTTGGAACTTGAACGGTCTTCCGGAACGTATTACGTTCGAAAACCAAAGTACCACTGTATAGCAATTCTCAAAATATCACTTCCTCTAATGCTGAACTGAGGTGAATACAGGACGTTGCGTTATAACAAGTCTCATCATTAGTCCATTAAACTCAGTATTGCCTACACTGGCCAGCTGTGGCCTCTCTGGGATATCTGGCAGGAAGTCCTTCCCAGCTGTATCTGGAGATGGCAGGAATTGAACTCAGGACCTTCTGCATACAAAGCAGGTGCTCTACCACTGAGCTACAGCCCTTCCCCATCAGGCGAGTCCGGACAGAATTGGAGCCAAAACAGGATGGCAAGAATCCTGCCCTAAAACATTCTAGTAAACAGTTAAGTCCAGTAAGAGAGACCAAGAAGGTTCAGTAGGGTTTGAACATTGAAGTGTGGTAGGATGAAACAGTCTGCCTGAACTCCTTACAATTTATAGCATTCTGCAAGAAGACATGGTTGTCTGGCTTCTTCTAAAACTTTGTGACTATACAAAAATGATGATACATTTAAAAGGAAGAAAGAACTACTGCTTTTTGTGCTGCAAACACACAAGTAAGGACCCGCTAACCAGTTTCTGTATCAGATAGAATCTTGCACTGACTCTATGAAGGACTGCTCTAGAAGTTTCCAAGCAATATTTTCCTCTCTTCACGTATAAAATTTCAACCTGGATTGCCACATTAGTACAACAATCTGCACAAAACCATTACTTGGTTGATATTTGTAGAAAACAACAGAGAAATATTCAGTGCTTTTATTCTTTGCTATGAAATCAACAGCTCAAAATTAAAGTTTTAGTTAAAAATGACTGCTGCTCAGCAGCAATACTCACTGTGTCAGTAAAGCAACAGCACATGGGACGGGAGGAAGCAGTCTTTGAATCACCTCATTTGTAAGGAGGCCCCCACAATGGACGATAAAACTTTTAATAGCTGGGGATAAAGGATAGTGACTATTAAAAAGCAGAACTTTTATTTTTATAATGAATTATAGATGTATACCTAGAAATCCAACAATAGAATTGTTTCATATGTCTAACAACTATTTGTGTCTCCAAAAAAATGTAAAAAGGCTTAATAAAAATAATCTGGTCTATTATAGCTAACTGGTAACATCTATTTCTAAACAGTAGGCTGCTGCAAATGGTCAAATTCCCTTTGTTTTACTGTGGAATGTTAAGAACAGTTCTTCTATGTACTTGAATCTATCATTTCCACCATAAGTGGGAAACCGGGAAAAAGAGATCTCAGGAAGTATACTGCATATACAAACACAGTCAAAAAGAGAACATCATTTCCCCTTCAAAACGTGAAGAGAGGGGAGAAATTACAAAGCAGCCAAGATAAATTCCACATACCACAGAGAGCACCTGCCCGGCTTTCCAGCGTCACTTGCCATGTAAATGAATCACCCCGGCTTTTCTCAGTTTCTAAATCTTTAGGTGATAATGGGAAAGCACATTTCCACAATAACAGCATTCTTGGAAGATGGTGCTGAACAACCGCCGGACCTATCATGTTAATATTGGACATGTTCTCATATTAATACGATGCACTAAAATTCTGATGTCAACAACGAACCTTCAAAAAACCACCTGCTAGCTGCCTAGAGAGTTCAAGGATGATGGGAATTGTAATCCAACAACATCTGAGAAGCGTATTTGTTAGCTGAAATGGAACTTCACCAAAAAGGCATAAGCCACAGAACTCAAATGATCTAGTTGAGATTCCTGCATTGCAGGGCGTCGGACTAGATGCTCCTCCAAGTTCCTTCCAACTCTACAATTCTGTGATTCTTATGAACACAGAGTGCATCTTGCACCTTCACTATACAGTTTTTGGCATACGCTGAAAATGCTATTTGTAACCCTGGCCTTTGATGCCTAAGAGATATATATAGGGCTCAACCTACTTTTACAATTGCAACTTGGTTCGAACAGTTTTTGATGTTTTATTTTAAATTGCTGGGACCTTGGGATGAATAATGGGTAATGAATTAAAATCATCACCAACACCGTATTGTGCCATGCAGTCTGTAGAGGAGTGGCAGGTGAATCAAAACGCTTGCAGCCCATACTACCACCTCTGCTTTAAACAATTGCTTTTCCTGTTGGGTTTTGTTTACATGTTCCGTTCATGACAAGGCTTAGTACAACCTGCTGTTCTCCTCTTTCCACCATATGTCCTCTTGTGCAACAATCAATACATCAATCTAAACTCTAAGACTTTTAAGGTAAAAATGAAAATATTTTAACTAAAATCAGGAGTGGCGAGGCCTCCATCTGAAACAGCACATATACTGCAGCTTGGTTGGTGCATATGTAGGCCAGTAAAAGGAGCTAATGGGGAAATGAGGAGCTGAAATTAAACCAATCAGCTGTTCAGCAGAGCATAAAGACAGGGGAAACAGAATCCAGCCCCCATCCAAAAATAGGATTCCAGCTTTGTAATTGGCCTGTGCTTGGGCTAGGCAATTGAGTGTGCATAATCCCTAGCTAGAGGTGACATGAATTATTTTGCATAATTACCATGAGCTCAAGAATTCAGGGAGGAATTCAACCTTGTGTCAGGGCAAGCATTTCAGCTTTCCCTCTCTCCCTAGCTCACACACTTTTCAGAGGGATCTCTCAACCCCCACCCCAGCCACCTTCAGGGGGATGAAAAGCCCTGGCATGCAAGCACAAGTCCTTGTCTAGGGCTTCTGCTGAAGGGATTCATTAGCTGAATCTTACACTTTCCTTTTCTTGATGCATATTTCAGACGCCCTCCATGCAGATTGCTTTGTTGTTAATGGTTGTTGTTAAAAGGGACGGGGGGGGGGGGCAGTTAAGTTTGCTAACTTAAGACTGACTACTATTGTAAAAACAAATGTATGCTGCACTACTGACTTAACTTAACTTTGGTGCTTATTAAATAATTAAGAAGTCACTGCTATTAGAAAAAAAAGGTATACAATTTAGTATGGCTTTAAAGATGTTACAGGCTTAGCATGCGACCACTTTTGCCTGTCAGTGCATGAGCCAACTGGATAACTTCCCCACCTACTGGGCACAGCATGGAATTCTGATACATACTTACATGTAGCAAAAACAAAGGCATTTAAACCAGAAATGGGCACACTTTACAGTGTTCAATGTATGCCCTTGTGCTGTAATGGGAACACTCTGAGGAGAACGATAATGTTGTAACTATTTATGTTATCCATGTTCCCAGCTTAATCACCAGCTGGGTGGGAGTGTTTACTGAGGTGAATAATTAGAATATAAAAAGCCAGGATTTCTTCCTTGCAAAATAAACTAAAAAACCACCATACCAAGCTGATGAGCAGAAGGCCACATTCATATACTGAAATAAATAATGAGTGGGCTAGTCAGTCTTACCCAATGTCATTAAGGCAGCTATCAGGAGCCATCCAGATTGCATTCGTTGTATTGAGATGTGGCTATTCTGAGAAGCAGAACGCAACAAATCCTCAGCTACTGTCATGACTGCCTGTGATAAAAAGTGATGGTTTTTGCATTAACAATGAAAATACATAATTAAACACTTTCCGAGAAAGGCATGCATATTGTTTCTATATATTTAACAGCTCCCAAATAGGATAAATGGGAGCTGTTAATAATCGGTAAAATTCCAGAGCAGCCACTTTTTAATTCTGGTTAGGAAGGAAATCTTGCGAAACCTTAAAGATGAACCAATTTATTGTGGTGAAAGCTTTTGAGAGCTCGACTCCCTGTCTTCAGATGCTGTGAAGTGGCCTTCTGCATGTGAGAGATGCATATTATGCCTTCTGACTGGCCACTCCTTTGTTAGGCAATTGTGTTTTATTTACTGTATTTCCCTTGGACTGGCTCCAGAGAGGCTGCTTCATGAATGGCTCCTTCTATTCACAGAAGGCGCCAAGATGCAGCAGAGACTCCTAGCTGGATGAACAGGGGTGGGTGGACGTGATGTTCAAGGATCCTAAATGATTCCTTTGGCCTGCAGTCTGTACATCATTTTTCATGTTGCCCTGAAGGGTCCTACAACCCTGGAGGACAGCTTTTCAGGCAGCTGCAGGAGGAAAGAGGAATCAGTAAAGATCACCTCCCCGTTCTCTCAGAGCAGAACTCTGTTCAGAGAAACTCTGGACTGAACCTAATTGTGATTATTTTAACTTTCTCTTGTAAGTCACCCCAAAAAACCTCTGGTAGTAATAGTATTTATGTATGCATAAACAAAACAAAATGCTGGTTTAGAGACTTAGAATGGTGGAGGGGATAAGCTGGCAGTCTCTTGTTACTGAATAAAATACCCATCAGAACTTGGGATGGAAGCACAATAAGGTATGCAATAAGGCTTTAATGGCAAGAGCTGTTGTTTCCAGATGTTTGGACCTCTCTACAGTGGCAGCAAATGCTTACACTAAAACTGCCTCCTATTTTGCTCGAGATCCCATTGGATTTTTAAAAAATGGCAATGGCTTGAATATTAAGTTTTTAATGAAAATGTATAAACTGCTTGTGCATATTTTCTAAAAAATCAAAGTAAAGCTTCAGTTACTTATAAAACATGATTATAATACACAAACCAATGAAAACAAATTTCATTTGTTAATCATTAATTAATAAAATCAAGAAAATGTTTAGAACAAATTTCACTACATCATGTGTCTTGCTGGAGCATAAAATTGTTCAGCAGGTGTCTTAAACTATATAGTAAAGGCACATGCTTAAAGTCAACAGCCAGGGAGTTTCAAAGCAAAGGTGCTGCCATAATGTTATCCATTGCTCCTCTTTAGTTAGGTTTGTAATTGCAGGTACTGGACAGATAAGCACCTAGATTAGACTTATTGGACAGTCACACTTCAATTCCAGAGAGGGATCTTGAGATGCATATGGCATGCAAGCAAGACAGCTGGCATGCAAGCTACCCACTTCAGATCCAGAGAGGTAGCAATGAAAAACAGAAATAAGATCCCTTGCCAAAAAAGCTCCCGTCTCCCATCACAGAGAAGCAACTTATCTGTGGATGTACTTCTAATTAGCCGTTTTAAAAGAAAATCTTTTGCTTGGCAAGGCCAAATGGGTTTCACTTCCATTGTTCAGGAACACAAGGCTCAGATTCGCCCCCCCCCCACTCACTGACAAAGCTGCGATGTCTGTGGGAAAGTGGTGAGCTATGGTAATCTGCCAATTTAAACTAATACCATGCCAGGATGAGGTTATGGAAGTTTGAGTCTTTTAAAAGAATTTCACCAGCTCTTAAAGAGATGGAGAGAAACTCCAAGAATTCAGAAAACATCAAGCGACTCCTCAGACGAGAATTCCCCCATCTCTCTTAGTTCAGTCTATTATCAAGAGCAGTGTTAATTTCTCTATTTAAGAAACAGTAATTGTTAATATTTTCATTCTTTCACTGACCTTATGTTTTTGTTTTAAAAAAATCAATTCATTGAGGATTATAGTCTGACCAAAACTAAGGAACATCACACTGAAGCTTACCCGAGAGTAAGTGCCTTTGAAAACAATGGGGCTTACATGCCAGTAAATATACTTGATTGTGCTGTTAGTTATATATGAAGAATAGAACTCAACACTCTGTAAAAATGATTTATCAGTGTAGCTAAATGATACATGGATGGAATAAAAAATCTTAGATCTAGTGCGCTCAGTGGTCTAATACATTGAAATGGACCAACCAGTCATTTGAAATATTCCAGGTTTTTCAACACTTTCTTCATCATGCACAAATATTCCCTGCACTGAGGAACAGGCTGTTAAAAAAAAGTTGTCTATAACTGTATCAAACAGTTATTTCTGCCTTTGCACTGAATACCAGGACCAAGGTTCAAATAATTACCTTTCCTTTGCAATGTGGAATTCCTAAAGGACACATTCTGACAGCTCCCAGTAGGGCAGCAACAGCAAAACTGTAGCCAGTCACTGCTTCTGGGGAGGATTTGAGTGCTGTGAGCCGCTCGATACAGCGATCCAGAAGTGGGGAGAGAAAGCAGGGCAGTGCCACAGCAATGCAGCGCAAACACCATGCCGCTGCCAGCTGAACCGAAATACTGGGGTGGATAATAATGGACACCACTGCATCCAAAACCCCTGGAAAGTCAGAAATGTTAAAAAATCAGCACAGCAAATTTACAGGAACGGTAACTGAGCAAGATTCACAAATGACTTCTGAACACACTAATGAACACCATACTAAGCAATTCTAGGATGCTTCATGTCATAAATTCTAGGATATTTCATCTTGCTCTTGACCATGTAACTGCTAGTTTTCTCATCAAGCTCAGAAACTTCAAATATTTTAATTATCTTTTTTTCTGTTTTCTCCTGCTCTTGGTCAAGCTATCTCATTTTCTCTCTACGTACACTATAAAAAAAAAATTATTCACTGTCTTATGGCTTCCTGCATTGACTACTGGCGCAACATTCATCTGATATGATGGTGGCCATATTATAATTTTCTGCTCATTCCTTTACTCTTTTAATTGCAATCCCATCGTCCCTCATCTTCATTTAAGCTTCTTGTACTTACTTTCAAATTGTTCCACAGTCGATATTCTCTCCCTGTATCCTCTTGCCTGCTACCTAGATACTAAAGGATCCAATCTTCTAATTATATGTAAGATTACTCTCTCTTTTATTTGCCTTTTCACTTGCAGCTCCCTATCACTCAGATGTTCTACCTAACACCCACTTTTCCTTTATGATCGCACACACACCCTTTCAGGTGTTTTCCCACGGACACTTGTTCCCCTTTTACCTTCCCCCTGCTTTCCTCTTGAAAAAGTCTAATCTTTGATTAGATTATAAACCTGGAGGAACAGCTACCAACCCCAATTTCTATACAGGGCATAGTGACTTTAAGGTGCTTTCTAACTAATAAACATTATTATTACATAACACTATTGTAGTGTTGTACAAAGCTAAGTTAACTTTAGTAGGGAAAATAATTCTGAGAAACTTATCACAATTGCAACAATTCACCTTCAGAGTCTGCTGTGAGTAGTGAACAGCTCTTTTCTCATTATATTTCTTTAAAATACTCTTTTTGTAAGATGTGCAGCCAAATTCTAACATTTTATTTAATTAGAAACAAGTATCGCTATTTTCAGATAACAGTTACTCCTAAGTAAATGCAAATAGGTTAAGGCCTAAATAATGATTATATAGAGAATATACCTATTTTAACTAAGAGCCAGAGTATTTTGTGTCCTACATACGGTTTAAGAAAACAGAGTAATGAACTTCAAATCTGTGTTGTTGTTGTTATTTATATGCCACTCATCTGATTTCAAACAAATTATAAAACCACAGGAAAACATCAAACATTAAAATCTTCCCTATACAGGGCTGCCTTCAGAAGTCTTCAAAAAGTCAGATAGTTGTTTATTTCCTTGACATCTGATAGGAGGGCGTTCCACAGATTCCCACCCTCCCCTTGACAACATGACAACTGATTCCAAAAGCCCATTCATCACAGATCTCCTACGTATTATCTGAACTAACATAGAATCTTTATTCAAAAAGATTTAAAACACACACACACACACAAAATTGGAGTCATCTGAACCTGTATTAGAATTTGCTTTAATCCTGCAGCAAGCTGGATTAGACCAAGGTACTCATAACATTTTGTTTTCTTAAACTGGTTTTTTTATATAATGAGTCCAAAGTCTCAAGCATCCAAAACATACATTTCACAAAATCATGGAGAATAAAAGGTATGATCCATTACCTGCACTAGAATCTTGTAGCACAGGTGCAGCAGTAGTGCCTAAATTCTGAATGAGGTTTCCAAGCTCTTCCAAGGAACATATAAGCATATGTTGGCTTGCTACCACATCTGTTGTACCAACACGGGTTTCCACGTTACTGTCACTCATGGCAGCATCTAGTAATATGAAAGAATTGTGTGATCTTTGCTACATTAGACAAAACAAGAGACTTAAAAGACTAGGAGATGGCTGGTACATCGACCATATCTAATACAGTTTTGCAGTAAAAGCGGGGCTCCATGAAAACACTGATGGCAGGAAACATTGAGTAGCAAAAAAACAAAGATCAGCTGACAACCAACTTTGCAGATATTCTCTGCATCTGCGCGTGTGTAGAGGAAAATAGACATGTGCTTGTTAAAAGAGTATGGGAGACAATATTTTGATGCCATGTTGCGGCAAACATATAGGCCCAAATCCAGAGAATGTTACTCACACGGAAGGACAGCTGAAATTAATGAGTCAAAGCTAACTTGCCCTATTGATTTTAATGACACGATTAACTTCCTCTGAATTTGGGCCCAAGTCAATTGAGAAGAAAAAGTAGGTAGAAGGGCACTTCAGTCAATTAACTGGTGTGCACATAAAACTCTCCCAATCGCTTAGACATGGAAGCAGTTCGTGGAATCCCACATTCCATTCTCACAGTCCCTTCCCTTTCAAGTGTGAATAGTCCTTACTGCTAGTACCAATCTTAACCACATTTAAGTCGAAGAAGAGTTGGCTATTAACCATTATTTGAATCAAGGGTTTGAAGCCAATTTCAAAATTCTGATTAACAGTAAGCCCTGGTTAAGCAAGTTACCTCCGTATCCTGCTTCAGAACCAAGCACTGAATATTCTCAGTTTTGAAACGTATATATTTGAGCAGCAATGAGTGGCTGGGGGCCCATACGTTCCCAGGGGCCCTATCTTCTCATACTTGCCCTGAAGAATGGAAAACTGGTACTGCAGACGATCCCTGCAGTAAGTAAGCAGGGCTTAAAGTCATCACCTATCAAGTGGTTGTCAGTGCTGTCAAGCCCACTGGATTGTCATAATCTAGATTCCAGCATTTCTGACACAACGTTCATAGATGCCGTGTACAAACACAAACCTCCCATTCTGAGAGAGACTAATGGACCATATGGTTATTTTATCTTGATGATGACTAGCTTGATGCCGCAGGGAAGTTCATAACCAATGAATATGTGCATGATTCCCACACCAGTGGAAAATCCTCAACAGCCAGAAGTCAGTGGTACACAATAAGGTAAAAAGTAAAGGTAAAGGACCACTGGACAGTTAAGTCCAGTCAAAAGCAACTATGGGGCTGCGGCGCTCATCTCGCTTTCAGGCCGAGGGAGCCGGCGTTCGTCCACAGACGGCTTTCTGGGTCATGTGGCCAGCATGACTAAACCACTGCTGGGGCACGGAGGACCGTGATGGAAGCCAGAGTGCACAGAAACACCGTTTACCTTCCTGCCGCAGTGGTACTTATTTATCTACTTGCACTAGCATGCTTTCAAACTGCTAGGCTGGCAGGAGCTGGGACAGAGCAACAGGAGCTCACCCCGTCACGGGGATTCGAACCGCTGACCTTCTGATTGGCAAGCCCAAGAGGCTCTGTGGTTTAGACCACAGCGCCACCCGTGTCCCTGGTACACAACATGCAGTTCTGACTCCCATGGTGTTTAGTCAGTCATCAGACTTACCTTCCACATAATAACCCTAACCTAAATTATGGAGAAATATTAAAGGAACTCACAGGTATTTTAATTATTATTCTGAAATAAATCCCAAAGGGCCATGTGGATTTTTTTTTTTTAGATAAGGCATCGCTGGAGATGCAAACAGTACTGCATAGCCTTCATGAGCAGATTAGGAAATGATACAAAGTACTAGTGAAAAGGAGGGGGAAGGGAGAGCACATAATCTTGTTAGTCCCATACCCACAACTTTCTTCAGCTTCCAGATGGCTTGACAAATCTCCTTGGCAGTTGCAATTTGAGCTTTCCCCCCAAGAAGGCCTCCTACTGTAGCTCGGAGGATAAATGAAATACAGTGGCGGCGACAGATAGCGTCCATCTGAGTCTGAATAGCTTTAGGGTGAGACTGGGAAACGAGGTCCAGAACATGGGAAAGCAAGGCAGAAAAATTCCTTTCAAGCCACTGCCCTCCCAGCGTGGAGATAAATACCACATATGCCTGAAAGAGATTTGATTAAAATGCAATGTTTTTACATCAAAATCTTCTCAAAAATATAATGCAGTATTAAAGAAGTCATAAAGGCTACCATTAAATAATATTAACAGGACACCAAAATAATTTTGTTGATTTTTTTTTAGGACATGTTTCCAGCTTCATTATGTGAAGTAAGGTGGAAACAAACTGGCTTTTAGTCATCTAAGCCAAATTTAGATGCTATGTTGGGGGCAAAAACTGCTTTAAATTAAACCAGTAGCGACAAAGCAGCTAGTTCATTCAGCCTCTTCCTCTCTTATATTTAATAGCAGAGCAAGAGAAACAGCTATTACTTCTTATGTAAACTGCTGCATTTGGCATCGGTATGCAAGAACTTCAAGCAATTTAATATTCTGCATGTAGCACCCACATTTAGTGCAAAATGAAATTTAAGAATTATTAGGTTACAATAACCCACAAGCTTGTGGGAATTAGGGCATTTTTACCCTCACCCTACAGGTTTTATTTTTTAAATGTTTGCCATGACTGGACTATTCCTCTTTATTACAAATGAATTTTAACTGTTTGCAACTTCATGAATCAGAACAGAATGGAAGAATATAGAGAGCCTTTTTGCAACCGTATTCTGAAGAAAAAATTATCTTACTGGGTATCAACTTCTACTCAATGTAGTTATAGGTCAACCTCATAAATACTACATCCACATTGAGAATCACACTGGGAAGAAACACACCCAGAAAGAAAATCAGTGTTGTACTATGCTGATCTGTCAGCACAAGCATTGCAGAATGCCAGATAGAATTATCCACCTCTCCTCCTCCTGAGCACTGTTTTCAGGGTTCTCCTGCACCCCAAACCAATTTCGGGGTCATGGGGGAAAAGAAAACCCATTGCATAAGTGGAAGCCCTCACACAGGACTTTTGGTGACAGGACTCATTAGGTGTATCCCCACCAATATATTGAATTAGTTACGAGAGAGTTATTTTATGGCAATCTAACTTTAGAATTAAAAAAAAACAGGTTTCAACATTATTTTATTTGAGCACAGAGAAAAGAAGAAAAAGTAGTTGGAGGACAAGATCTTTTGTAGTTTAGCTGAATACATTTTCTAAGCATATTCCCTTCAGGCTTTAGACATGAAAACACAATTATTTTTCTTCAAAAATGTGCGGCAGAAACAGCCTAAAATAATTTTCCTGAATAGCCTGCTACAGGTTCTGGACTTCCATGTTTGATGGAATTGTTTAAAGAAGAAACTGTAGCTTTATTTTTATTTTAGTTGGGGTATTTTGAAAGGACAGCTGGCCTCACCATGCAGCAGGGTGATTTGCTCGTTGGACGGTGTGGGGAGAAGAGAAGGAATGAATTAGTGTTTCAATAATACAGCAAGATTTTTTAAAGCATTGGCTCTACTGGGGAGGGGATTTGGGTGTCACTTCATACTGGCACCCTATCAAGGGCAATCAATTAACAGATGGCAAAGTATTAATCCCGCCCCTCCCCCAAACCGGATTTGCATTTATGTCACAAAAATCCTCAGCTCTACTGACTCTGTAACAAAAATTCTCAGATACTAAATTGCTAAATATGAAACTGCTCTGAGATTAGTTAGTTCTCTCTGCCATGGCTCTCTGTCCTTGACAGTCTCTGATCCGAAAAAATGTGAAAGATGTGTCATTTAAGTTGCTTTATTAATGCTTAATCAAGGAACAAGTTCTTTCAGACATCAGCTAAGAGCAATTACATGTTTGTGGGAAACCAGTCAGGCTCATGGTTTATTTCTCACAAAACCACGAGTGAAAGCCAAGGTTTTAGAGAGAAACAAACAGGGAGAAATGTAAAGTATTGCACTTGGGCAAAAAAAATGAGAGGCACAAATACAAGATGGGTGACACCTGGCTTGAGAGCAGTACATGTGAAAAGGATCTAGGAGTCTTGGTTGACCACAAACTTGACATGAGCCAACAGTGTGACGCGGCAGCTAAAAAAGCCAATGCAATTCTGGGCTGCATCAATAGGAGTATAGCATCTAGATCAAGGGAAGTAATAGTGCCACTGTATTCTGCTCTGGTCAGACCTCACCTGGAGTACTGTGTCCAGTTCTGGGCACCACAGTTCAAGAAGGACACTGACAAACTGGAACGTGTCCAGAGGAGGGCAACCAAAATGGTCAAAGGCCTGGAAACGATGCCTTATGAGGAACGGCTAAGGGAGCTGGGCATGTTTAGCCTGGAGAAGAGGAGGTTAAGGGGTGATATGATAGCCATGTTCACATATATAAAAGGATGTCACATAGAGGAGGGAGAAAGGTTGTTTTCTGCTGCTCCAGAGAAGCGGACACGGAGCAATTTATCCAAACTACAAGAAAGAAGATTCCACCTAAACATTAGGAAGAACTTCCTGACAGTAAGAGCTGTTCGACAGTGGAATTTGCTGCCAAGGAGTGTGGTGGAGTCTCCTTCTTTGGAGGTCTTTAAGCAGAGGCTTGACAACCATATGTCAGGAGTGCTCTGATGTGTTTCCTGCTTGGCAGGGTGTTGGACTCGATGGCCCTTGTGGTCTCTTCCAACTCTATGATTCTATCATTCTATGATTCTATTCTATGATTCTATGAGCCCAGGTTCAGATGAGGCAACAAGTCAGACCATGCCTGGTTTCCCGGCAGTGGAGCAGCAGCAAGTGAAGGAAGAGCAAAGCTCCTGCGATTTCAGCAGCCTGCACAAGCGCACTGCTCATTCACATCAAGCCATAGTTTATTTTAACTAAGGTTTAATGTGACACGCGAACCAGATCACAGAGAAGGCCTCACCATTGCAAGCTGCAGAATATAATAGCTCTTAATGAAAGCAGAAGGGTTTTTGAATGTTAAGAAACATTTTTAAAAATATATATATGAAAAGACAATGAACTAACTCAAACATTATGAAAGAAAATTATAAACATTAAAATAATTTCATTATTAGCAAATTAATTTCTCTTTCAAAAAGAGAAATGAGCACCATTAGTGTCCAAGTAAAACACTGGGAAATATTAGAAGACAAGTAATTAATCTTCTGTAAAGGCCTGTAAAATATTAACATGTAAAATCAATTAACTACTTCAATACACACTACCATGCAATAATACTTTCACAGAGAAACAAAGCAAAAAACAAAATAGTAACTTTTACAATATATAACATAATCAAACCTGAGTGACTCCAACTCTAACATCCCTGCTGACCGAGCTTGTCCCTTTCAGAATATCACCACTGGCTCGTAGAAATCCTGTACTTCCCCGAAGGAAACCTGTACCCAGAAGTTCCAGGGCTTCTTCAAATGAGATCTTGCGGACATTTTGTCTGGCAGATGCTTTTTCAATGAGGGGGGAAATGCATCCACATTTATTTATTAGTTTCTACTGTGTTACAACAAAGTCTCAGGCATCATAACTAAACTAAAACATTCAGTTCATACGACATAGTTATTGGTTTAAAGGTCTGAAGTTCAGTCTAATCCTATGAACATTTATCTGAAGTAAATCTAAATTCACTGGACTTTCAAGTATGCAGAGAGGATCACAGCATATGTGTTTGAGCCTTATGTAACCACCTTGAAAAACCATGTATACCACCTTGAGCTCCTCGGAAGATAAAGGAGGTATATAAATGTAATAAATAAAACAAAATGTGATGAAGTTATTAGTGTTCACTGGAGACACTGGCTGAAGGCACATATGGCTAAATATCAACGAACATAAGCTTTGGGAGGAATACACACAGTTGTCAGCGCATGCACTCACAGGAACATTTTCATTTGGTTTCCTGGATGAGGAAGATGGCTTAGCAAGGCTTATAAACAGTATAATTCCTGATCTAGGTAAACTACAGGGTTGTTGTTTATTTTTACTACAGTACGTAATGGAAGAGATGAGTGAAAGCAAAAACATTCTACTGGTAGTTTCAGGCTTAAAAAAAAATACTATTCATTTCCAAAGTTATCTAAGGGGAGCAGCAATATCACGAATCATTCTAAGTGTTATTGAAATGAGAATGGAACACATTAAAAGAATCCAAGTTGGATCAGCTGTCCACTAAGGAGTGCTTCGATTAGGAACAGGCTATTCAACATGACTTCACAGTCATTCCTCCCCTATATTAACAGCCATTTTTCTCTCTTTCCTTCTGTTATTCCCTGCCTTGTCTGCCTTGGGTGTTTATCCACAGTGATGCCCATTTTGGAACACGATAGAGCATGCCAATGCTGCTGACTCCTATATTCCATGGATAAACTGTTATATATTTATTTACATCTATAATCGACCTCTTTAAAGGTAAAGGTACCCCTGACCATTAGATCCAGTCGCGGACAACTCTGGGGTTGCGGCGTACAGCTTCCTGGTCATGTGGCCAGGATGACTAAGCCGCTTCTGGCGAACCAGAGTAGCGCACGGAAACGCCGTTTACCTTCCCGCTGGAGCGGTACCTATTTATCTACTTGCACTTTGACGTGCTTTTGAACTGCTAGGTTGTCAGGAGCAGGGACCGAACAACGGGAGCTCACCCCGTCGCGGGAATTTGAACCACCGACCATCTGATCAGCAAGCCCTAGGCTCTGTGGTTTAGACCACAGTGCCACCCTCGTCTCTCTTTAGCTACAGCCAAATACATCATATGTATATAAGCTTAGCCATCTGAAATCAGTTTCCTATACTTCAACTGGAAGTATAGATGTGGTCAGGTTTACGGGTGGGTTTGTATAAGAATGGAAAAGTACAAGCACCAATCTTGCTGAAACACTCAGCACACATCTGATTTCTAGGGTGTAGGGCAAAGTCACATGGGGAGAAAGCTCAGACAGTGAGCCAATGGGGTACTGCACTTGAGGTACACCACCTTGTACAGATGCCAAGGTTTTAAAAACTAGAGAAGTGTGCTCAGGGTGTGTGTGTGTGGGGGGGGGAGAGAGACAGAGACAGACAGAGAGGTCTTTAGGACTGAAGCCCTGCTCCTATCGGTATGAGTTTGAGAGTATGTGCTGACAGAACACCATTGCTATTTTTAATTTCTACTACCCTGAGAATGCAAGAAACGTATGTTTTGTTTCTTCTTTCTATGCTTGTATGAAGCTGTGTGCATGTGTCTTTCAAATGAAGCTATTGTTAAATCCCAACCGTATATGTTCTGATTGCATTTTAATTCCAGCAAGTGACTGAAACCTTCACATGGCAGGGGCGATCATATACAATATATTGTCATTCGTTAAAACCACATCTGTTTTGAAGGCTGTTCACTATTTACTGCAGTTTGCCAATAATTTCTACATTACAGCCCTGTTTAGGGAAGTTTTTAGTGACTGATGTTTTAATGTATTTTTAATTTTCTGTTGGAAGCCGCCCAGAGTGGCTGGGGAAACCCAGCCAGATGGGTGGGGTATAAATAATATATTATTATTATTATTATTATTATTATTATTATTATTATTATTATTATTATTATTTTCTCACATCAACATAGGAAGAAAGAAACCCTAATAAATTTACCTGTGCCGCCTTGTTTAGATGTTACAGCACTCACTAACACACTGCCTAAAAGCTTAGACACAGCAATTCGTACACCATAATTCGACCCTTCAAACGATTTAAAACACAGAGTTACAACACTATCCAGGTCTGTACTCCACATAAAACTTGCTTCGCTCTGTAGTTCAAGAAGACACTGTATAAAACAAAAACAAAAACAGGGAAACAAGAAAAGAAATAGGTTCAGTCTTTTTTGCACAAGTACAATGCAATGAACTGTGGAGTGTCTTCTGCCAGCTTAAGCTGGTGGTCCAACTACCACCCTTATCTAAGCAAGGACAACCTGGCTAAAGTAATCACATTCTGCTGATCTCAAGATTGCACTACTGCAATGTGCTTTATACGGAGCTGACTTTGAAAATGGTTCAGAAGCTTCGATTAGTGCAGAATGTGGCTACACAACCATTGACAGGCATGAGGCAAACAGTTCAATTTGTTTGTGGGTTTTTTGAATTCTTCTTTGTTGTAAAATCAATTACCGTATTTTTCCGTGTATAAGACTAGGTTTTTTCCCTTAAAATAGTCAAAAAGTTGGGGGCGTCTTATACATGGATATATCTCCCTCCGTTTTCTTAAATCAGAGTCCCCCAAAATAGGGGGCGTCTTATACATGGGGGCATCTTATAGACATAAAAATACGGTATATAAATAAAATTATTTTTAAAAAATGAAAGGACTTCAACCTCACTGGTGTACATTATTTTAAAGTATTCTAAACTTGGCAGGGTGATCCACTTTGGCGACAAGATATTCAACACCTTCTGGGCCAGAGTGCTAATACAAATTTGTAATATATGGGAATGAATGGTAACTTCAAATCACACAAATTCAAACTTTTTTTTTAATCTGTTCATGTGAATTTATATTTTGCTTATAAATTGATTGTAGACTGACCACAGGAAGAGAACCTAAGCTCCTTGAGGAAAAGGTGAGATATAAATGTAAAGGAAAAAGAAGGATAAAATAATAAAACTTGACCCGATTACTAAAACATGTGCTTTTTACTCTGTGGGGCTTTATTTATACAATGGCAATGAAGACTGCAAAATCCTATGGCCTTTAAAAATATATTTTTGGGGGCGGTATTGGTTTGTTGTTTTTATTTTGATTATATATTTCATGGTTTTATATTTTGATTTTGTTCTATGAACCACCCTAAGACCTCCGGGTATAGGGCGGTATATAAATTCAATCATAATCATGATAAAAAGTACAGCTGGATAAGATATACAAATTCTACAATACAGGTTGTACAGAAAACTTACCAAAAATACAGCCATAAATGTTCATGGTGGAAAAAGCTTCCTAGCAAAAATATTACATGGATGTATTTTTTACCAACTGAATTGCAAAATGTAACAAAAATATTTTCTGTGCAGTGAGAGAGAGGGAGACAATTGATTTTCTTTTATCCTCCATTTAACATATGCAACTGTATACAGGAAGATTAATTACTAAAAACAATTAATAGGGCACTTTACCTTTGCAGCAGCACAGCGAACTGCCATTGATCTATCAGTTAAGCATGAACGGGCAGCTTTGTAAATATCTCTGTGACATGGAATAGCAGCAACTCCCAGACCTTTCAATATATTTTGCAAACTTAGCATGATCTCATACCGCCCTTGAGACTAACAAGACAAGAGAAAAAGGTCATGTGGTTTTCAACTAAAGGACATTATTTTATCTACTCATTAGTTACATTTTCATCCCATTCTTCCTTGAGCAAGTTTAGAGTAATGTTTTTAGCATTACTGAAATCATGTGAGGTTAGCTAGATTGAGAGATCTTGCCCAAGGCCCCCTTAGTGAACTTCATGGCAGGAGTGGAAACAGGAAGATTAATTATCTCACACAAACTGCAGCATTCTAGTCTCTGCACTATTTGAGATCTCAAAACCTGTAGGAGGAATACTCTTCCAAAGCAAAACAAATTTATTTATGAAGTTTGATTCAAGACTAAAGTAGCTTTGCAAGTAAGTTAATGAATTAATAATATTATTTCATCTTATACAATAATTTATGCTTATTTAAAATTCATTCATCCATTCAATTCTTCTCTTCCTCCCAAAGGAGCCCTGGGCAGCAATAGAAAGATGATTCTAAAAATATGCACCCAAAGGTAATTGTCAAGCCTCATAATCAAACAGTACCCTCCTATTGGGAAACATTTTCTCTTAATAAATATAATGTTCTAGAAATAAGTCTTCTTTGGGCATTTTTTCCAACTGTCAACCCATCCAACTTGTTTCATGCTTCCTTACCTCTGCATTCTTCATTGCTTTAAGGATATTCCCGACAGTATCCACAAAGCTGTTGCCCAAAATTCTTCCCAGTTTTTTATACAAATAGCCCAAACAAACCACTGCAGCACTTTAAAAAAACCAGAGAATTGGAAAGGGGGGGGGGATGGCAGTCAATCAACATATGTTTAACAAAATGTTCTTAGTAAGTTATACGATGCCAGCATTTTATCGTGCACAACTGAAGCTTACAATTACAAAAAGCAATTTAGTATTAAATTACTTAGGAAGTAAACTATTGCTAAATTGCATGATCAACACTTAAAAAAAAAAAAGCTAAACTGATTTCACAATCAAACAGAAAAAGGAAAAAACTGGATGATCCTCTTTCAAGGCAGTTTACAACTTAATGGATCTATCTGAATAAATGGATCTATCTGAATAAAGAAATAAGCCACATGACCAGGGCAGCCGTGTTCATCTACTCTGTCACAAAACAACAACAGGAGGTCTGTGATACCTAAACCCACCCGCCCCCCAAAAAACCAGCAAAGTGACATTGGCATAAACTTTAATATCAGGCATGTCTGAAAAAGTAGGCTCTTGTCCATCCCTGTCAACATCAGTTAGCACAGCTGGATATCTGTCAGGGCACATAGCTGAAGCCCAGCTGTAGTGAGGGGGAGCAACAGCCACTGTTGCTTACTGTTCTACCCTCCTGATTTGCCTTGCCACCCATTAGAGTGTGTCCAGCAAATGCAAGCAATGGTGATGGCCATACCAAGCAACAAGCCAACATAAATGGGTGTGATGGACTAGCCCATGTGGACCTGCCAATGAGCAGAGCTATGAGCCCAGAAGGATCCCAGCATGCCTTTCCTATCTCATTGGGATTGAGCTTTCTGGTCCTCATCTGAGCCTGAAGGGATTTTTCTCAGCAGGACTTCCTCCTGCTCTCTTGTGATTCTAAGACCATGTATGCGTTCTATTCCCCCTTCCAAAGCCTTCTGGGACATTCATATCTTGTGAATTTATCTCCATAGACCTAGCAATGATAACATTTTTCATGGCAGTCTCTGCTACCGTATCAGCTCAAACTCTCTAGCTGCACCAAGGAATAAGGGATCTGTTTGGACCATTCTACTCCATCACACAATTCTAGTCTCGTTCCTGCAAAGGGATGTAATCAGAGAAAAGGACAAGAGGAAAGGGGAGGAAAAGCCTGTGCGTAGTACAGTATAGAAAGTGGAGCCCATTATGACCTCTCTTGCCTGGGTCAACAGAAACCAGAAGTCACTCCTGCTATCAGTTACAGAGCTTGTCACAATCAATTTGTTAGTTTTTATTTAATGCGCGACAGACACTTTGCTGTTTTAAAATGAAGGAGGAATATTCTAATAAGACCTCACAGGACCTTTCCAGACTTACAGTTTTGTCGGCAGATAGCTTGGTGAATCATCTTTACTGCGAATAAGTTCATTGCATTTATCAATTGTTTGGTGCACAGAAAACGTGTCCCCAGTGCTATATATTATAGCAAGATTCTTGGCAATAAGCTGTCTGGCAGGAGGTCCTGGGGAACTGGTTAATAAAGATATCAGCTGTTCAACAAGCTTGCTCTGTTTTTCCTTTATATCAGCCTGAAAGCATAAAAAGAGTAAGCAGTTCGTTTATTTATTTAAATTCATATACCGCCCTTCATCACTAGATCTCAGGGCAGTTCACAGAATAAAATATAAGATAAAATACACAAGTTTGGTTTTCCAATTAGAGACAAGGCTAAGTTCAAATTGTGGTGGGGTCCGAATGTGAACATTCTCTGCTTGAAAAGCCTCACCCCTTTCTGAACTAGGCTCAGACCCATTCAAGTCTAAGTTTGTCTCAAAATTGGATGCATACACACCACACTGCTCCTGCCATCTAGCCAACCCTTAATAGTCCCCTATCTTTCGCTAAACAATTACTTCTCCCCAGCACACACTGGTTAGGATTGTGGTCCACTTAGGAGATGAAAGTATGTAAAAAAGACAATTTTCTCAAAATGTTATTTTATTCCAGTTGTACAATACTCACCCGGCTGGTTGCTGGCAAAAGTTTTTCCAAAAACCTCAGCCACTCGAAAACAAACTCTGCTTTCTGAAATTCGCCCAGTTGGTTATAGGCCTCTTTATTAAGTAAAAAGCTGTGAGCCAACTCCATGCCTTAAAGCGTTTCTTTCTCACTATCTGAAAGCCACTCATGAAGACACAAGACTGTAGCTAAGGGATATTAGTATTCACAGGATGAACGAAATGGAATACCTGCACAAACACAAATATATTAAATCACAGAATGTTTAAATTTTAATGCTCAATCTTAAGAGCGTCTGCTCCAGCAAAAAAAATAATAAAAAAATGAATGGGGTACAGTGATCACTTTTGCTAGAACATTTGTAACACATTGCTGTTATTTATTCAATTTACACCCCATCCTTTCTCCCAAAGGAGCCCAGGGTGACACATTTCAACTGAAATAGAACCTGTGGAACAGTCACCAGCATCATAGGTACAATTTTATAGCTGCTAAACATCTAGAAAGGATGCACAAGGTATTTGCTTCTTCTCAATAATGCTCATTTAGAAGACCAGGGTGCCATAAATTTATTTTCAGCATTGTTAACATCATATGCATCAGAAGAAGAGTGTTGGATCAGGCCAATAGCCCATCTAGTTCAGCATCCTTTTCTCACAGTAGCCAATCAAAAATGCCTATAGGAAGAAATACTGTCACAATACACCTTACTACTTTATGAGAATAAATAATTATTAGTTTCAAGAAAAACAGATAAGCAGTGGTATCACAACTCACAGAGATTTCAAGCAGCAAGTTGCATTTGCTAATAGGCCCTGACCCACACTATTGAGCAAGCACACAATATTGCAAAATTACATGGAAAAGGTAGCCAGGAAGGAGCAGTGAGACAGAGCAGATCATGTGCTCATATTTACTGTAACATTTGCTACATTATCAGTGCACATCAAAATGGAATAGCTACATGTAATGCTAAACACCAATTCTACATGAACAAAATGTAGATCAATATACACCAACATCCTACTGCTATAAATTAAGTATTTTAAACTGCAGAATTACACGTGTCAACAACGCCAGAACCATCCAGGTTAAAGAAGGTTGATCACATCTTTTAACACACATCCCCTTGATGTGGGGGGACTCCAAGGACTGTGAAACAAACACACACACAAATGGACTAAAGAAAGAGCTATGCTTGAAAAATATATTCACCCAGGTTCAAATTACATCCAGAGCTAGTACTTGAGCTAGAAATACAACAGTACTGTAAATGACTCTATCTTCTGAGTATGAATCAGTTATATGACGAACCACAATTTATATCTGCTTTCAGTTTTAATTGGAATTTATAAAGGAGGATACAAAATGCAAAATCTGCTAAGTTCCCCCCCCCCCAATCAAGATACAGAGGTCGATTTATTTCCTTCTGGAAGTAGATTTCCTCAGGAATACTGGTTTTGGGGTACAAATATATGTATCTTGGATGGGGCAGAGGGAACAGAAAAAATAAAAGAGGATTCTCCATAGGACACAAGAGATATCTTCTTTATTTTCTAACAGAATGAATTAGTGGAGGAAGGGAGGAATTTCTACAGCTCAGATGAGAGCTAAACATGAATGCAACTGGGCGGTCCAGTGAGATCTGATTATCTGATGTAATTCAAGAGAAAGGTCCTATTTATTATTTATACTGTTATGCTAGATGCTTTCTAAACATAGAAATAAACTCCTCTAGTGTACAATTTAAGTTATCTATAATTTACACTTAGGTTGTGATCTTTCTAAGCTCACTTAGGAAGTATTATTGAAATCCATAAGCTTAATTCCAGGTAAACACACAAGATAGACATTTCTCATGGAATTTTGCAAATTGCCCTACATAAAAATGATGCCTATATTTCTGAAGTTATATTTCAGGGGTAGCATGGCAAAGCAAACGGATTTGTAAGCTGTGTGATTCCTGCTATTCCCCAATGCTATGCAGCTACTAGGTCCAAACTGGCACAAGTCTTTCAAAGACACAATGAGACATTTAATGCTATCCAACATCTCAGGAATTCCAATGGTATCTGATCCAAAATCTCCTAGCAATGTATGTAGGCATAGCTATCTTTTTACCAGGTGCAAATTTGATTCTGTAGACATACCAAGGATTTGTTTCCACGATAGCCCAATGTACATGCCCTGTTTGCCACCTATACAATCAATTTGTCTTGCACGTAATGAAACAAATAGTGTTTATATAATTCAGTCCTGAGGAGTCAATACTATACACTTACTTAGGAGTAAGCCCTAGTGAACAAAACAGGGTATACTTCTGAACAGACATGAATTTTATTGTTACATTCTACCAAACACATGAAGATAGTAGGGAGTTTAAGTGTTGTGTGTTTGGTCTTTAACTTAAAAACTATAAATTATCTTTGATGGCTTTCCATATTACTGTCTGGATAATTTCTTCATGATTGTTTGAGTTTTCTCTTTTTTCCTGTGCATTCACAAGTATCACCAAGACTAAGTTCATTGTAAAGGTATGTCTTATGTGTCTTGTTTGTTATTACGTAATTTTTGTTTATTTGAGAAATCTCAATAAAGTTTTCTGGACAGGACTGAAAAAAAGCATAGGGAAAATATCCCTGCATCATAATGTATGTATGTAAGCATGTATATTATTTATTTAAACCAAGAAACCTTTTTACTGCCAAAATCTGTAACTTAGGGGGAGGGGAAGTGTTGTGTGTATGTGCTGCAATTTCCATTCTTGCTCATATAAAGGAAACACCCTTTTTCTGACTAAGGCTGCAATCCTAACTCTATTATCTGGTAGTAAGCCCAACTGAATTCCACAGAACTTACTTCTGAATAGACATGGCTAGGATTTCACTGTAAGAATAATTGCATACATATATAAATGACAGTGCAACTGCAACAAGGAAATAAGATTGTTTATACAAGGTAATATTTTCTATTAGCGGGTGGCAGGGTATTAAAACTTCTTTCTACTGAAGAACATATACATTCATGAGTGCATAACCTAGATAAACTCAACCTAAAGTTTCCCGCTTTCCCTGTTTCATTTTAGTGCATTCAGACTTTATATTTCTGAGATTATATCTTCCAAATTGACAAACCTAACTTGAAGTTATGATTGCCTTTGCTCTTGCATAGCTTTGTAAAAATTTACTAAGTTCATCCTTACTTCTCAGGACAAGACAATGTCCAGTTCTCCATTTCCAAACTTCAGGCTTAATTGATGCTGCTTATGTTGCCAAAACTGCACCGTCCACAAGAATGGAACCCTGAGGTTTGTGGAAATACCAAAAAACCTTTAGGGCTGGGAAAACATAAGGAGAGGAGCACCCAAACACCCCATGAGTACTGAGTAGGCTCACTGGCCACAGAATGCTGAGGGGCTGTTGAGGGTGGGAAAGGAGGGTCTTTGAGGAGGGGCTGGCCAACTGGCTGAAACACACTAAACAAGGGCACTCCACCCAGCAAAAATTTGTTGCAGGTACCACTTGTACTGTATATTCCTATTCCCATTTTGTCAGTTGACACAACATGTCGGTTCTGTTATTTGTAACAATGATAAAATAGCACTGGTAAATGTGATTGTAAAGAAATGGAATACATTTAAGGAACAGCTCCTCCTGATCTAAATGCCAAGTGCTATGTATTTTGCTTTCCTTTCACCACCTATCCCAGGGTGGACTTCAGATTGAAGCCCACAGTACAATAAAAAATATTAAATAAAACCTTTAGGTTCCTAGTCCAGCCGTCCATTTTTCTTAATATGCTTTCCAGATACGGAGGTCATAAAGCAAAGCTGTGCCTTTTTTACTTCATGTAGCAACTTTCGAACTCTCATTTGACACAGCCACATCAGCAACTAGAAACTGCTTCTGCAGCATGGTAGATTGTTTTTGCAAAGTTGTGCTTTGCTCTCTCTCCACCTTGTTCCTCAAAGAAAGGCTGCAATATTGCACATGTCACCATTCAAACATTACAAACAGCAGGAGCATCATTTTCTTGCTGGTATAAAAGAAAGGAGAATGTAGCATTTGACTTATTAGGAGTTAACTCCTAATAAGCATCCCTCCCACCAGGCCAACCAGTCAGTAATTGGTTACCATACAAGTCAAGAGTCAGGCAATAATACAGATAAAATGTAGACCACTCTGATAAATATATTGCTGCTCAAGAAGTTTCAATGACTCTTTACTTGGAAAATTTTTGTGTGTGAGTGTTACCACCTGCTCTCTTTCATGAGAAACTTACGGTGAAAATGAAAAATGATTCCCACCTTTCCTTCGGAGTAAACTTTCCCAAACTGGCACCCTCCAGATGTTTTGGACTACAGGGACGATGGGAGATGTAGTCCAAAACATCTGGCAGATAGCAGGTTGGGCAAGGCTGCTCTAGAGAATTCATGATGGCAAAACTGGCAGTCTCCCATTCCAACGCTGGCTAGACTCAACCAGTGATAACTTTAACAACGTTGTTGCATCATGTGCCTTCAGACTATACTGTTAGTCTAAATGGATACAACACACACAGAAAGATATCCACTAGGCTGCATATCACAATATATACCAGCAGAATTAATACTTAGCCACTCTCATTTTGTCTTAGACTTTACGCAACTTTGTGTTCAATACTCCCCAGTAAACCACTGAACTGTGCTGATTCTGAACATGAGGCTGCCTTCAGAAGCAGCTGCCACCTGGGAATGGGTGCTGGAACTATGTCTTCTCAGTGTTGAATCAGCTTCACTGACTCCTGATCCATTTCTGAGTTTAATTTGAAGTGGGGGTGCTCACTTTAAAAGTTTAAATACAAAGTACTTATTGGATCATATTTTCCTATACCAGTCTGACCAATATCACCCTCAGAACTTTCCTGAGTATGCCTCCATCTTCTAAGGTACGGAGGGTAGCAACTGGGGAGACAACCATTTCAGTTCTTTGGGAAGTTCTTCCCAGAGAAGAGTTCTCTGGCATCTATGTTGATGTCAACTTGGCACCAGGTATTTTTATTCACCCAAGCTTAGGCACTGTTTAAGTGTTATCCACAGTGTCTTAATTATGTTGAATGTTCATTTACCCTGCAATTTTGCTGATTTTGTGCAGTTCATGTATTGTTTCTATTTTGCTAGAGTGAACCCCTCCTTCCCAGGATGTCCATGTGATGAAGGTGTAGCTAATTAATCACATGAATAAAAGCAACAGGGCATTTCCTAACGTCCACGCTCAAGATCTCTGTGTTGCTCCTTAACACACTATGCAGCTTTATACACTTGTAAGCCTCAGTGAGTTCAACTGGAAGGAAGATTGCAAGCTTTAAGCTTTTCTACTAACCAAGTGGTTACAGGATGGGTTTTTCCAACACCTTTGATCTAGGTTGTATGTACAATCTTCTCAGGAAGCAGTAGTGATTGCCACCGACTTGGACAGCTTTTAAAAAGGATTAGAGACGAATTCATGGAGAATAAAGCTACCAATGGCTCCTAGCCACAGTGACATACTGACTCCACTGTCAGAGGCAGCATGCCACTGAATGCGAGTTGCTGGGAATCAAAGAGTGTACAGGTAGGGGGCCTGCTGTTGTGCTCAGGTCCTCCTTGCAGGCTTCCCATAGGTATCTGGTTGGATACTATTGAGAAAAGGATGCCAGACCATTGCCCTAACCCTTTAGGGTTCTTGTTATGTTATGATGAACTCCAGATTGACTGATCCAAAGTAAAACAAAACAAAAATAAAGTGTCCTCCTCAAGGCCTGACATAACATGTTTTGTACAAAGCAACATGATACAGGGCAACCAGAATCTCTTGTCCATTAGGAGCCTGTATTTATTTATTCTACAAGCCGCAAAATTACACCCTTACAACTTGCATTTAGTAAGTCTAGAATAGCCACCCCCCCAATCCTGCTCCATACTCAGAATCAACAGAGGCATACTTTACACATAAAAATAAACATTCAAGGCTACCAGTGACCCTAATGATAAGAATTCGACAGCAAGTAACTCGTCCTCAGCCTTAAGGGACCTCGAGTCTGTGCTTAGCTCTGCAGGCAGAAACTGGTGCTTATTCCACATATCCTGAAGGCTGACCCCACGAGGACTTCCACTAGCAGCTTTCCTGGGGGAGATAAGCGCACTTCCCTTGGCTTCCGGGGCTTGGGAATATCTCTTTTTCGACCCAAGCAACCCCGAGCCCTTTATAAGAGGCTGACACTTTCCTTCCTTGTCCGGAGGCTTGGCAAGGACACCTGAAAACTTTGAGGTGACGGGTGTCCTGCCTTTGGCTAGAAAACAGTTCCAAGGGGGGACTGGTCGCCGTGGTCCCCTCTCTCGACACCAGTTCTTTATTGAACCTAAAGTCTACCCCACAACCCGCCTCACACTCCACCAGTGGGGAACAGACGCGTGTCCCCCCAAGCAGCTGAATCCCCTCAGCCCGCCCCAGAAACCTCCCCAGCGGAACAGCTTACCTCGGACCAGCGCCCCGACGGGACTCCCAGCCAGCCAGGATCGGCTCCTGCGCCTCCTCTCCCCGAGAAAGAAAGAGGAGGAGGAGCTGCCTCCGCTCGCCGGCCTGCAGGCAGCTTCCGCGGGGGGAGCCGGGCTGCGTGGCTGGCTCCGCAGGGTGGGGTCCCAGGCAAGCCGAGCGCTCCCTCCGCTGCCGCTTCTCCCCCGTGAAGCAGGGAAGCCCCGCGCCCTCCCCGCGGATCAGCAGCAGGAGGACGAGGAGGAGGAGCCGCCTCTCGGGGCGCCCTTCCTCTTCCCCGCGGGAGCAGCCGCTCAGGGCCGTGCAATCGGGCCCCGAGCCATCGAACGCCCACGGCGGCCAAGCGCAGGCCTCGCGCCCCGGGAAAGGCTCCTGCGAGGAAGGCGGCGCGGCGGGCCGAGGCTCCCTTCTCGGGTGGCGGGGCTGCTTCAATTCGCAGCAGGCGCCCCCTTCTTCTCCTCCTCCTCCTCCTCCGCACTGCCTGCTTCCCCCCCTTCCTCTTTCTCTCTCTCTCTCTTCTGACAACGCTATGCTGGTCTGTGCTGTAATCAATAGGCGTGCATATATGCTTTATTTATTTATTTATTTTAACACGCCTGAAAGGGGTGAAACCGTTGTCATTTGTTTTCGCAGGAATTATTGACGAAGCCTGATCCTCCTCCCCGCCGCACCATGTTGTCTTCTGTACTCACACACCTACTGCGCTCCCTTTGCCAAGGCTGAAAAGTCTCGGCCTCCACAAGGATGAATTGGTTTGGAGCCGGCCCCGGGCAACCACAGACAAATAACTCCGCTAGTTCCGCTCTGGAGTCAAACTTTTCTTTCATTCAGGGCCAGGGCCATTCCTTTCCTTAAAAGAGAGACGGAGAGTGAGAGAGTTGGGCTTCACTTAGCAACCAAAAGATGACGACAGGGGAAAGAGTCTTTTGGTTTTTTTAGCCTGCATTATTTTTTTATTTTGAGAAAACATTTCCTTGTGGCACTGCCTTCTTTTAAAACATCCACATTCCCTCTTGCGCTGCCACAACTGCCCCCTTTGAAATACATTTGATCTGTTGCATTTGATCTACCGTAACTGCAACCACACACACAATTCTGTTCACAACCTGTTTGTGGGGCAGCCCACAAAATGTTTGCTTCTTTGGACTTGGATGTTCCAATGAACTCAGCAGGACACTGCCTGGTTAACACATTCAATACATTTCCAAGATACTTTGAAAAAGAGTGTGAACACTCTTAAGAGTGATAATTGGCTGTGGTCGTTGACAGAAACCCAACAACCCAAACAGTAGCAAAACTGATTGTGATAGTCACTTGGGCTACCTGGAAGCAATAAAAGCATTCTAGGCAGTATTGAAAATTAAGTGGCTGAGGCTTGTTTTCCATGCAGGCACAGGTCAAAGTGCTGGTGCTTATCTTCAAAGCACTCTACAGCTTGGGATCCAGGTTCCGGAAGGAGTCCCTTAAAGACTGTCTTTATGTTACAGTGGTGCAGCAATAAAATTGCTAACACATTTGCAAAGTTAAGCAGGGTCCTGTATGGTTTCAAACTGGATGGGGAACATGCATAAAGATTCCTGCTTTGCAGGGGCTTGGAGAAAGTGGCCCTCAGGATCCTTTCCAATGCTATCATTCTATGATCCTATGTTGCCCCTGCTGAGCTAAAGTAGGTGGTAGTTGGGGAGATGTCATTCTTGATTGTAATGATCTGCCTCTAGAATGCTTTCCTCAGAGATGTTGCCTGTTACTTATAAATCCACATAAAAGTGGATTGAGGTATTTTTGGTGTCAGGCACCATATTATTTATTTTAATTGTATACTATTCACAACTGTGTGGTCATACTTTAACCCACAACATGAGTAAAATACCAGAGATTCCTCAAATAGGCAGAATGCAACTCTGAGGGTCACTAGCAGGCCAACCAAATCCCCTGTAAGCCTGGGTAAACAAATACATATTGGAGTTTCTGATGGTTTTATTCCTGAAGTGCCTTGCAAGCTAGTCACATCAGACTGCAGAGACTTCAGATGTTGCAGACTGTTAGGCAGGTTTCACCATTACCTTAACCACCCAGAATAGCTCTGCTGGATGGCAACTGGAAAAGTAATTTAGATTTGTTGCCATCGGAGTCAGAAATAAGTGCCTTCATGCTGCCAACTTGTTTCTCCAAATTTGGTGGGCGCAGTAATGCCCACTGTTTGCTCTGAGTGTTTTTCCTAAGGCCAAAGTATCCCTACAAGCATTGTAATGATGACTGTTGACTGAACTCTATCCAAAAAAATGTGAAACAACCTGAGTCACTAGCTTCATTCACTTTGTGCTTAATATTACTCATAATGACCTAAGACAGCTGACTGTAACACAAAGCAGTTTTTTACCGTTAAATGCATCAGTGGAGAATGGCGTTTACTAATGCACTGAATGAGCCAACAATCTGAAGTTCAATCCAGATAAGGCACTGTTCTTGGTGGGTGGCTCCTTAGACTGGATGGAAGGGAGGTTGCCTGCTCCTGAAGGGGTTCCACTCCTCCAAAGGAGCAGATATGTAGCTTGTATGTACTTCTGGATCCTTTGCTCTCGCTTGAGGCTCAGGTGGCCTCAGTGGGGTGGAGTGCCTTCCATCAGCTTCAGCTGGTGGCTCAGCTGCACCTCTAGCTGGACAGGGATAGCCAAACTTCTATTGTCTATGTTCTGGTAACCTCTAGGCTGGATTGTTGCAACACTCTATCCGTAGAGCTGCTTCTGAAGATGGTTCGGAAACTTCAACAGGTGCAGAATTTGGTGACTAGGTTGCTCAACGGTGCAAGATGGTTTGAACGCATTACACCAATCCTGACCCAACTGCACTGGCTGCCAATTAGTTTTCCAGGCCCAATTCAAAGTGCTGGTTTGGACCTATATAGCCTTAAACAGCTCAGGACCGTAATGCCTCAAGGACCAGCTCCCCCCATATGAATCAGCCTGGACCCTGGGCTCATCATCTGAGGCTCTTCTTTGTGTGCCTCTTCCACACGAGGTCCAGAGGGCGGCAACATGAAAGAGGCCTTTTCTCAGTTGGTTAGAGCAAGGCGCTAACAATGCCAAGGTTGCAGGTTCAATCCCTGTATGGGACAACTGCATATTCCTTCATAGCAGGGGGTTGAACTAGATGATCCTCAGGGTCCCTTCTAACTCTACGATTTTATGATTCTGCGGAGACTCCCCATTTGTGGAATGCTCTCCCCAGAGAGGCTTGCCTGGTGCCTTCATTACATATCTTTAGGTGCCAGGCGAAAACATTACTCTATAACCAGGCCTTTGGTCGATTAACATTCTATGTCCTTTTATATGTGTTTGTGGGAGGGGCTTATTGGTTTGTTTTTGTTTTATTATGTATTTTTATGTTGTGAATTGCCCTGTGATCTTTAGACGAAGGGTGATATAAAGATTTAATAAATAATAATAATGAGGGCAGCTGATTATTATAGTCTCCACAGTACCATTCCACCCTCCCCTTGTCCGTAATCCAAAATATGTGGTAATCTCTTTCTAATGCAACACATTGCAATTGATTAAGCGGCTTACATTCACATTTTTAGTATGTATGGAATTAAGAAGTTATATCGTAACCAATATCCAAATACTGTTAAAATGAACATGATGTACTACTATTAAATTCAGAGCAGTCAAATAGTAAAAGATGTACAGATAAAAACTATGTTAGGGAATTTACTTTTGTTGATTTTGCAAGTGGTTTTCAAGAGAATGCTGTAATATAAGCAAGCAGGGAGCTAACTAGTCATCTACTGATTGGTTAAGTCCCATACACGAAGGAGGAAGACGTTTTGAGGCAATTTAACTGAAAAGAATTAAATATATTTATTAGCTGGGCTTACTGAAATCTTTTCCTCGCTCTCAAATGCTTAGAATCAATTTCTTATTCCTTAACACAACCGTGCAACATTCCTTAGGCAGTATGCATGTCCTTAAAAAAATAAATCACTTTTCCCCTCCTCAAAACTCAATCATATGACTGAAAGGTCCATTTGTATCTACTTTCAACACCTGCCGGTTTCCATATGTGCCGTACTTGAGAGCAACCCCAGCCTCTGCACATTTGGTATTTGCAGTCAGTTCTTGTTCACACTGAGTCACAAACTGGGAATACAGCTCCATCCCAATTTCCTTTTCAATGTTGGAATGATACTGCATTCTTCTCCCCTTCAGTTTGCCACCCAGCGTGGCCTGGGGTATTACTAATATGCTGCCTGGCAAATCCAGAACAGAAACGTATTCGCCGCTTTCTGTTTCACTCAACTTCACATTCACGAGCGTATTGACTGCAAAGACAGAGAAGGGAAAAACAATTGCAGTTAGTAGGTTTGTGGTCATGCATTAGCAATGCAGCAAGTTAAATTCTGCCCATAAGGACAAAAGTCAAGACACAGGCATCGTGAAACAGGGATAGTACCTGAATTCCAATGTCCAGTTTCCTCTTATACAGTAGTGGAGAAGAAGCACATTTACCTGTACATTAGCTCCCTCTACTGGCTACCTGGTATACATTTATATATCAAGAAAAATGAGCAAGTAGAAATACAGTGGTGCCTCGCAAGACGAAATTAATTCGTTCCGCAAGTCTTTTCGTCTTGCGCGGTTTTTCGTCTTGCGAAGCACGGTCTGTCGCAACTGCACCTCTTCAAGCGGCTTTAAGAAAAAAGGAAACAAACTCGCAAGACGTTTTCGTCTTGCGAAGCAAGCCCATAGGGAAAATCGTCTTGCGAAGCAACTCAAAAAATGAAAAACTCTTTCGTCTTGCGAGTTTTTCGTCTTCTGAGGCATTCGTCTTGCGAGGTACCACTGTACTTCTAACCGAATAAGGGTTAAGCCCAATTAATTTATTAGTTTTTTACTGTCTCATAATGGGCCATGAATAAATACTTCTTCTGAACCCTTATTCTGAAGCCTTAAAAGGGACAGCAATGTATTCTCACTTCATTTCACTCTCCTGGTAACCTGGTGGGTCATGGATTATGCTAAGAGATAAGTCTGTCCCTAAACTTCATAACTGTGAAGGTATCTAAGTTGGGTTTGTCCTCACTCATGCTTTGCAGTACACAAGGTGGTACTTTGTAATAACACAAGTTATTAACTAATTTGGAAAAACTAGTCCAAGCTCATAGGGTTGTATCCAACCAAACTGTTCTTTTAGTACCAAGACTTGCACTTGTGCAACAGAACTTCCCCTTAATCTCCCTTCCTTGGTTCACGCAACACACCACCCTAAATCTGGAGGACTGGGGGAACCCACAGAACATATTGGGGGGCATGTGGGGGGAGCAAAGAGAGGGGAAATTCCAGTGTGCAAGCAGAAGGCCTTGTGCAAACAAGACTTCTTTGGATATAACCCATGATTAAAATCCTACTTCGCCTTAAGTACAAATGCAAAAGAATTTTTAAGAATCAACCCCTTTGCTGCTCTTCATCACCCATATCATTTGCAAAAGAAGATGATCAAAAGGTAACAAGGCGCAAAGGTGTGAAGCCCTTTCTGACATGTTCACGCAGTGGGAGCTAAAGCCAGAAGTCTTTGGCCACAAGGGAATGAGCAGTACCTGTTTCTTGGAAGAACAACACTGGCTACAAGCCTTCTGTAAGGAGAAGGCTTGATACTGAGTGTGTGCCACTTAACAATTTTTATTTTCAAAATAAACTGCAGTATAAAAGAAAAGGAGGACAGAAAGTAACATAGTTACTGATTCAGGCTACATTTCAATACTGCCTCAAGCCTTAAGTTAAATATGGCACTGTATTAATAACGCACTCTGCATCAACAAGCTTATTAAACAGCAAACCTTAATAAGAACAAGTTAATTAAAAAGCACATCGGACTTGTATGCAGAACGATTCGGAATGAAATACTTGCTTAGAACTTTCCCTGGAGAGCAGTTTTTAATGATTCAAAGCTTTTCATTACAAAAATCTCATGAAACAAGTTCTTATTACTATTTTATGATAGGCTCAATGATGCAGCTGCAGTTATTTGCATATTTTAGTGCCGTTTTAAAATGGCTGTTTTTAAATACTATTTTATCTAAACACCTACCCATTTTGGGAATAATTTCTTCACTAGCCCCTTTGAAGAAACATACATAGATTATAAGTCCTCGCTGTATCTATTCAAAATAACAAAGAAATATATTTACACATCCATATACCCATACGTTTTTTACTGTAATTAAAGAGATCTATTAATATTGTGCATGAAACCACAATCCTATGCATGTCTTCTTAGACATGCATGAGACTTATTCCCCGGGAAGTATGTCTAGGATTTAAACCTTAATTGGAAAACTCATTCATTTCAGTAGATGTAAACTGAAATGTTTCTGTATGCAAAATAAAAGCAATTTATTTTCCATGTCTAGATTCTGAAGTAATAGGTAATCTAGGTCTTAAAAGGTCACAAGCTAGATTTCTTTTAGTGGAAAGTTGTGGAAAGTACCATAAAGACCACACTCAAATAAAATTAAACATTTTTATATCTGGGATACATATTTCTTTGTGCCTCAGACATCATACTTTTAAAAACAACTTCTTCCATGATAGAGAACTGAATGTTTTATTTTCTCTGTTTCTTGAACAAATAAATACAAAGTTACATAGTTTATTTTGAGGCATACACGTCTGATATGCACTCAGAATATACTTAGGTTTTCCAAACTGTATTCAAATTGTTAAACAAAATCAGCCAAAAATCAGCCAAGCAGCAAGCATGTTCCATACATTGTTAGTCTCCGACTATCAGTTGAATCTCCAGTCACAATCTTCAGAGTACAAATAAGCTGATCTCAGCATAAACATGAGCTGTATTGAAACAATAATGCCTAATCTGCAGTTTAGGAAAAGATAATTAAAAACAAAATAAGCCAACAATAATATTAATGTCACTTCACAATGTCCTGTAACATCTGGGGGACTGTGTAAATAGGATTTTAATAAAAGAATGATAACTATCCTCATTTTTATAGTGTTGCAACACCCCTGTAAGGTAGATCAGAGATGAATTTGAATCCAATACGTCAAATCCGAGATGTCAAATGTTCACCGCTCCAGGTGCTTTCACAATATGCATGGCCTATCGGTCAATGGTAGACTGCAAGATTCAATTCCTGGTGTCTCCAGGTCAGCCTAAGAAAGACTCTGGAAATCAGCTGCTAGATGAACCAACGCAGTGGTTGTTCCTAAACTCTGTCCCCTGCTCCCCACAACCTGAAAATTGCTGAGGAATCACTTGATTTTTCTGCCTGCTGTAGCAACTGTAAAGTACTGTGCTACATTAATCTAATTGGATTTTTACAGACATGCTGTGGACCACCTGAGCAAAACTCATGGAGGACAAGTGGGAAAAAGTTTGGGCTGCTTCCCAAGTTTCAGTAGGGGTGTTCACACATTACATTAAGCAGATGTAGTTCCTGTGCACTTGTGTACACTACAGTCGAACTGCACCAACCAACGATTGTGCACTCTTCCATACTAGCACCTGAGCACGTGCAGAGGCAGCTCGTACCTGTGTTCAGTGTAACGTGTGAAAAAACCTGATCTCTACTCAGAATTAAGTCTCGCCGAAATGTTAAATGTCTATTTTGGTTACTAGGCAGTTCGCTCCATGACGATCGTTCCCCATGCAAAAAAGAAAAAATGAGGGGGGGAGGGGGAGACGCCTCTGTAATGCTAAGCAATATGAGAAGAAACCGTGGCTTTAAACTTCACGCGTGAAAACGTCCACTATTCCGTTTCAGGATTTTTCCTGAGTTCCGGAAGCGATGGGAAAAAAAGCCATGGAAGCGAAGTACTTCCGGCACTTGGTGGGGGGGGATCCTCACGATTATTACAATAATCCGTATTGACATCGGGACATCTTGATTATTTTAGGAAGCAAGCAGGGTGATGTGCAAATTGAAGATCAATTCGGCGGTGGCAACATTATTATTATTATTATTATTTTGGTGGGGGTAGGGACGAGCAGGCAGACAGGAGCAGAAAGCGATGATCTCTGCTCGCCAAGTCGGGGGATGCCTTATTGAAATCAAAGCGGGGCAACCCCGAGAGATCTGCCCGTGCAGACGTTACCTCCACCCACTCGGCTGCGGAGCCCGGCTCGGCAGGCTTCACCTGCAGCCTCGCGTGCAGGCACTGCTGCAAAAGGGTCCGGGCAAAAGGACCCCGGGTCGAGTCGGCCATGGTCCGCGGCGGAGGAAACCGGGGAAGGATGGCGGTCCCGCCTCCCGACCCGCGTTTCTTCCCTTCTACTCCCTGCTTGCAGTCGCTGATGGCCGAGGAAGCCGAGCGACAAGTGTCAGGAGCCTGGAGACGGGACTTCCTGGTTCCTTCTTGATTTCCCCCTTCTTCACGTAGGCGGAAGTGAAAGCTGCTCATTGAAAACAGGATTGTGTCTTGTTAGCAAAGCCTGGAAGGAACAGAAGCCAGAGATAGAAATCGGAATCGTGAAAAGTGGAATCATTGGATGAAAGCTCCACAAACACTTGGTCAAATAGCCATCGTTTATTTGTATTTTGATTAAAAATATATATGTTCAAAGCAGCTTACAATAGCAAGGAGAGGACAAATCTTGGCCGGAGGAGGCAGTTAGTGTTAGTGAGGTTGCCTTGCTGGCATGAGTCACGTAGGGGGGGAAAGGTCCTGCAAGATTGGGCCTTTACATTTGTTTTAAAGCTACAGTATGAACAGTTGATAATGAATGGAAAAATACGGTAATTGGGCCTTATAATATGCAAATAATAAAAGAACATTGGTAAGAATACACATTTATTGGTAGTGATGAAAATGCAAGATCTCACAGAATTCAGAGACAAACTAGACATAAGAGGCACAGAGATGCTGCAAGTCCATGTCAAATGCAAACAATTTGTGCCATGAAATTACGGTATTGGGCATGTCTCACAAGCTGCTTGCCATTGATTCCTGAGAATGGGGAGATACCTAACACAATGGCTTCACATCACACTTTGTATCAGATGTTATAAGAAACAGCAAATATGTATGTAGTGGTGACATCTTGTATTAACTATTATAACCCTTAATTTTTTTTACAAAAACATGTTGGCGCATTCTACCTGAATGTCAAATCTTGTAAGATTTATGAATATGCAGTGACTGGAAATAAATGGGAAAAGATGCAAGAATGTATTAATATATCAAAATAAAAATCAGATGATGTAATGCAATGGGGATAGGGAAAATTGGAAGCACTTCAATAACTTTCTCCAGATGTGCTGATTCTCCCGGTTTACTGCTTTACTACCACGTGATATGCAAGAACCAAAGGTCACATTAATCACACCAAACAAACTAGCGATCATGTTACAAGAGTTCATAATGATTTTGCAGAACATCAGTTCTTTCCCCCTTTTTTGCTGGTACTTAGGGAATATTGTACTGCAGACATAAATAAGCTTTCTCTGTTGGTGTGTGTGTGTTCATGTGCATGCAGAAAAGCAGCTTCCGTATCAACAACACATATGCAGTACTGCTGGAGAGAAACAGGAGAAGCGAGGTTAAGTATTTTAAATAAACCTTTTTTTAAAAAAAAGGAAGTGGTGGCAGGGAAGATGAAGGCAGGGAAAGGTAAAATAAGTGCAAACTGCATAAACGGCAAGACAGTATATTTGTCTGGAATCATTTTTTTTGTCCTAAATGCACAAATTTCAGACACACCAAAAATGTAAATATAATTACATACAAGGGTAACTTCTGTTGATCCATATGAAGAGGCTACCAGTCTGGTTCTATATTAATATGCCAGAGTAAAATCTTTAAACTAGAGGTGGGAAACCTTTTTTCAGCCCAAGCGCTGCATTTCTTTCCAGAGAACTTTCAGAGGGGCATATGCCAGTGTAAATGTAAATTTTACCTTTGTACAAGTAGGCTAGTTTTTATACACATTCCAAACCCTGTTTTCCTGTTCAGACCACAAGCATTCGAAGAGACAAACCATCTGGGCAAAAATACTCGCAGTGCAAAGCAGGAGCAGTAAGGGGTGTGTTTGGAGGACTAGATAGAGAGACCTGCTCTAGTCTAAATGGAACTTTGCATCTCAAGGGTTGAACAAACGGCCTTTCATGCACTCTGACTGTGAAGACTAGATTACTATTTTAAGTATTTCTATCCCATTTTCCTCCAAGCAGTTCAAGGCAGCATACATGGCTCTCCTGTTCTCATTTTATTCTCAGAACAACCCATTCAGCTAGATAAAGGTTGAGAAAAAGTGATCTGCCCCAACATCATCCAGTGAGTAGAGATCTGCAGCAGCCTCATACCTAGTCAACTAATAATAGGGACATGCACCAAATACACATCCACACATCATCACACAAAAGACAACACCTGCCTGTCTGCAATCCATCAGCCCCAGAGGCAGTGGCGTAGCGTGGATTGTCAGCACCCGGGGCAAGGCAAGTAATTTGCGCCCCCTAGCCCGTGGATTTGCGCCCCCTAACCCTAACCCCCAGATGTTGTGCCCGGTGCGGTCGGGCCCCCCTGCACCCCCCACGCTATGCCACTGCCCAGAGGCACAGCTGGCACTGATCCTGTTACACCCAGTCCTCACACATCCCTGCAGGCAAATATTTGAGGTCACCTATGCTGCTCACACTGTTTTCGAAATTTGTGGGAGATTTTTGCCTATTAGCAGGCGCCTTCCGTGCCAACTTTTAAATCCCTGCTGAAAACTTTTCTATTTTGCCGGGCTTACACATGCAATTAAGAATGCATATTTCCACAATGGTTAATTGATGTCTGTTTTTATAGTACGGTTTAGTGTTTTATTGCTGTAAATGGCTTTGATTTTTTTATGACATATTTTTTATAAACAAATAAAAGTAAATATTATGAGTGCTATTCTATTCTTTTCCATGAGAGGGAGCATGATGAAAACCCTTCAATTAAAGAAAACCTCAAAGTAGATTAAAAGCCCTGCTTCCCTGAGTGCAAGGGGAAGTGGCTGCTTCTTACACAAGTAGCTGCTTCTGCTGGCTTCCATAACTACACTCTCTCTTGGATGCCAAGGTGGTGGATCTATTGCACCTTGGAGGGAGGTAGGGAGAGGAAGAGGAGAGGGACTAAGCAAGCAAGTAACCAGAAGTAACCAGTTCCCTCTGAGCAGTACTATTGGGCCCTCAGGGAATGGGTGCACATGAGAAAAGATACACAAAGCACAACCAGTGCCTGCTGGTTCACACAAGACATTCAGAAAGAGATGGTATTAGTTAAAAGCCAGCCTACCCACCTGCTGCGTATTTGGTGGTGGTGCTAAGCCTAGTCATCAGACTGCCAGAAAAGGAAATGTGAGAGCAGGGGTTGTGTCCCATAGGGAAAAGATGGGCAAAATACTGGAAACAGTAGCAGCAGCTTTTTCAGGGCCAGCCCAAGACATTTTGTTGGCTAAGGCAAAAAATTTGTGTGGTGTAATGGTTAGAGCGCTGGACTATGACCAGGGTTCAAATCCTTACTCACTGGGTGACCTTATGCCGGTTACTATCTCTCAGCCTAACCTACCTTATTGGGTTGTTGTGAGGATAAAATGGTGGGGAAGAGAACTATGTATGCCACCTTTAACCCACGCAGGTTGCACTGTGGGCTAAACCACAGAGTCTAGGGCTTACCAATCAGAAGGTCGGCGATTCGAATCCCCGCAATGGGGTGAGCTCCTGTTGCTCGGTCCCTGCTCCTGCCAACCTAGCAGTTCAAAAGCACGAAGTGCAAGTAGATAAATACCGGTAGGTACCACTCCGGCGGGAAGGTAAACGGCGTTTCAGTGAGCTGCTCTAGTTCACCAGAAGCAGTTTAGTCATGCTGGCCACATGACCCGGAAGCTGTACGCCGGCTCCCTCGGCCAGTAAAGCGAGATGAGCGCTGCAACCTCTGACTCATCCGCGACTGGACCTAACTGTGGGGGGTCCCTTTACCTTTAGAAAAAGGTGGCATATAAATGAATGAATGACCTCTCCATGTACAAAAAAGCTGACTGGAATGAGTTACTGTTCTGCAAGAAAGGCTTCTACATGTGCTTCCATGGGAGGATGGAGGCAAGACCTTCTCATGGTCACCACAACCACCCTGCAATGTGTCCCCATAGGTGCGCTTTTAATGCTTTAGCGATTTTGTCTGTGTGAACCCACCCACTCTGCCTATCTCTGGGCAACAAACTCCAAATATGTGCGCCCACAAGTAGACAGGGAGGATGATCCAGACAGGCAGGAGACACTCCTTGCTCATGAGAGCACCTATGCCTAGCAGCAGAATTACTCCTTCATTTCTGCACATCTTTTGAGTTTTTCAGGAGAAAAGCAAATGCCATTTGGTTTCCAAGCTTGAGGGATATGCGGTGTTACTGTGGACTGGCCCCAACCTCCCACCGGCCGTGGACCCTCAATAGTTGCTGGCCAACGATTGATCACATGTGGGCCCTCTCGTGGGGTATTGAGGATCTCAGTAGCTTCCTAACGTGACGCTGACCCCAGCATACCAATCGCCTAAAGCCAAGGCAGTGCTAATAGTCTTTGTTGCTAAAAAGGAATAAGTCCCATTTATTGCTTGTTTGCTTGCAGCCTCCGTTGCCCGCCCCTTTTGGGGGCTGGGCCGAGTCGAGGCTCCGCAGATCCATCGGCAGGCGCTGGGAGGGGTGCTAGGATGGTGGCGCGAGCTTATGCACTGGCGTTACAAACTGCGAAGAGAAAAGCCTTGCCATGGCTCCGGCTAGGCTGGGGTGGAGCCGCGACCTCGGCTGTTTCCGCCCGCTTTCGGGTAAGTGACGCGTGGAGAGCCATTTTCATTTTGGACAGGAGTTTTGATGGGCACAAGGCAGGCGGGAGCTCCGGAGCATGTCGGTGTGCGGTGCGTCCTTTTCGTGCCTGGTGGATGAAAGGGGTTCTAAACAGTGGTTGGCGCGAGCTATGAAATCCCCTTTTCAAATTAATTGCACTGTACAATCCCCCCCTTTTTAAAGTGTGTTGGTGAGATTGGTTTCAAGTGACATTTCTATAGCTCCATACGGAGGATTGTTTGGTTTTTATTCCTTCTCTTCCTTGTTCACGTTCCAATCCCTCTAGTTTATTTTACCAACCTTACTTTTTTACTGTCTCCAGTTACTTTTTGCACGACCATTCAATAACCATAATTGCATCTAAAGACTCCACGCATGTACATCTGCATTAACTCTCACATACATATACAGTATATGTAAACAATCCCCTCCATTCCTCTTCCATGGACACATTTGCCCATATTCTCTGTTCCACATGCACACCTGCCTCCATCTGTCGGGGTTTTCTTCACTCCCTTTTTCTGAATTCGCACCCAGTTCTGCCAGTACCTCCCCCCTCCAGCACTGCACTTTCTTGCTATTGCTAATCGGAATGTGTTCCTCTGATTTCCTTTCACTTGCACACCCGCATTTTCATTCTTCTCTAGCAGATCCTATGCTCTGCTGTGTGAACAGACCCAGTCACGCAGCAAACTACCCTGCGATTCTTAGTTGCACCCATGCCTCTTACACTTCAGGAAGTACCGTCGTTGCCGAGGAGGTACTTCCGCCTCGCCTGCGCCCATTTCCTATCGGACCGAGAAGGCACCTAGAAGTGGGCGGCGATTCTATCGTTTTAACCGCTTGCAGGCAGAAGCTTGCTTTTGCTAGATAAGCTGCTGCCTCCAAATCTATGGCTTAACTTCAGAGACGCCACACGGGCATGTATGATGTATTCTGATATGGAAATAAGAGGACTGAAAGCGTTGTTAGTTGCTGGCAGTCCCTCAAGGATGCTAAAATTACTGGCTGCAAACTTTAAAAAAATGGTAAGCTTTCCTAGTTATGCCCACTTGCAGTTTGACACATCTCATTGGTGTCATGCTTGGCTTACAAACGTGCCCTAGGCTAGAGGAACACAGAGATAATAGAAGTCTTGCAAGGCGTCAGACGAAATAAACGTGCCAGTAATTTTAGTGGAGGAGCTGGAAACTATTTTGCTATCTCTCTCTTTCATACACAGATTTTGGTGTATGAAAACAGTTTAGAATTAGCACGTTTCTGTTTTGTTTTCAGTCATCAAATGCAAACGATGAGGTCCTCAAAGAGAAGCGTAGCAAAATCATGGCTAGAGGACTTCCAAAGCAAAAACCGATTCAAGGAGTTAAGCAGGTGTTGGTTGTAGCTTCTGGAAAAGGAGGTGTTGGGAAGTCAACAACTGCTGGTAAGTTCTGTGTATTTGATTCAGTATATTATTTCCCTTTAATTTGCTTGTAGATATAGGTGTGCGGATATAACAAGCTCTTATCTAACAATGTACACTTCCACTATATTTTACTTTTAGTTTGGATTTAATTTGAAAAGGTTTTTAAGTAAATGTTACTCAGCCTGAAATAAGCTGTCAGATATAAGCAGAGTTCTTGTTTCATTGTTATTTGGTACAATTTGTGATGCTCCCTGGATCAAGTACATAGCTGAAACTAGTTCAATAATTATACTGGGAGGGAAAGAAGCTACAATGAGAAATTATCCTCATGTTCTATTGACTTGAGTGTGTCCATAACACTACTTGCATTTCAATATTTCATTTTATGTATTGTAAACTATGAAAATCCTGACTTTCAAATAGCAAAGAAAGGGAGTCATTTTAGGATTGTCTGTGACTGATTTTTATTAGAAGATGCAATACACAGTCATTAGGTTTAAGATGAATCTAGTGGAAGAAGGAAAATACTGACTTCATACACTTCCAAATAAATTCTCCAATTAGCCATTATGGGTTAGGAGTTTAGGTTCTCTTATGAATCAGCAGCTGATTTAAGAAACATGGAAGTAGGAGATAGGAATAAATCATTTTTACAGTGAAGAGGATTATACAGTGCAGTGTCCCAATGATTTGTAGTACCCATACTATTTTACTTATTCATAAATGATCTGGAGTCAGGGGCTTCTTTCTAAGAAGTGATCTCATTTCCGAGAGGCTGATTCTGCTAATTTTTGTGTTCTCTTTTCAGTAAATGTAGCCCTTGCACTGGCAGCAAATGATTCGGTAAGTAATTGCCTGATTATTGTTTCAATATTGCTAAATATAAAAATCAATAAAAAGTTACAGATATTAATAAACACTTTAATAGCTAGTATATAGGCAGAGATATTTTTAAAGATTGTTTCTGAAATAGTAGTTTTAATTTCAGTAGCTAGCTTCAAATGATATAGTTGAAAAAAAGACACCATTTCTTCCACCAGGATTCTCCCTAATACTCATCTTCACTGTGCTGCTATTTCTGTTGTGCATTCTTATGAATTTCATTCCCTGACTACTATCACTGATAGGGAAAACTAGCTTTACATTAAGTAAATCTGCTTATTTTTAATATTACGATAAATTTCATGATGTGGGTACATGTGTGTAGTTTTCTAAGGGTAAGGTTCACAGGGCCCTATGAAAATGATTGCTAGACTTACCTTTTAATGTCTTTACTGAAGTACATTTGTGAAATATGTCTATACTCCAATAAAAAAAAACCACTTTTGAGAATTCAAAGCACTTCACATACATTATTTCAGTAAATCTTTACAGAAACTTGCCTAAGGCCACATTGGCACAAACCACATATTCAGTTAAATAGGCATACAGTGGGAAGACATGACTAACCCCATGTCCGCTCTATATGCATGCCCTGGAGAAGATGTAAAAAATCCTGTGTGTGTACAAACTATATTGTAGACTCTGCCTATGTATTAACAGACCCTGGCTATTCTAGGGACTGTGATCCCAGGGACAAAGCTTAAACATGCACATGTCTGTATGTTCATAGGTAAAGGGGACCCCTGACCATTAGGTCCAGTCGTGACCGACTCTGGGGTTGCGGTGCTCATCTCGCTTTATTGGCCGAGGGAGCCGGCGTTTGTCTGCAGACAGCTTCCGGGTCATGTGGCCAGCATGACTAAGCCGCTTCTGGCAAATCAGAGCAGCACACGGAAACACCGTTTACCTTCCTGCCGGAGCGGTACCTATTTATCTACTTGCACTTTGACGTGCTTTCGAACTGCTAGGTTGGCAGGAACTGGGACTGAACAACGGGAGCTCACCCCGTTGCGGGTATTCGAACCGTTGACCTTCTGATCGGCAAGTCCTAGGCTCTGTGGTTTAACCCACAGCGCCACCTGTATGTTCATAGTCTCTTTAAAATGTGTAGATTGGTCAGAAATGGAATTGGAAGTTGTGCTTCTGATGTATATTTTAGCTTTCTTTTTTTACATTTATATTCCACTTTTCTGTCAAGGAGCTCAAGGTGGCATACATGATTCTTCCTCCTCTTAATTTTATCTTCACAACAACCCTGTGAAGTATGCTGGGCTTAGAGACTGTGACTGATGCAAGGTCACCCCTTTAGCTTCATGGTTGAGTGGGGATTTGAATGCTGGTGGCGCTGTGGGTTAAACCACAGAGCCTAGGGTTTGCTGATCAGAAGGTCGGAGGTTCGAATCCCCGCGACAGGCGTGAGCTCCCATTGCTCGGTCCCTGCTCCTGCCCACCTAGCAGTTCGAAAGCACGTCAAAGTGCAAGTAGATAAATAGGTACCGCTCTGGCTGGAAGGTAAACGGCGTTTCTGTGCGCTGCTCTGGTTTGCCAGAAGTGGCTTAGTCATGCTGGCCACATGACCCAGAAGCTGTCTGCGGACAAACGCCGGATCCCTCGGCCAGTAAAGTGAGATGAGCACCACAACCCCAGAGTCGTCCGCAACTGGACCTAATGGTCAGGGGTACCTTTACCTTTACCTACCAAGTTTAACACTCTAACCACTAAACCATACAAGCTTGCTCTTTAGTTGAATATGAGAAAAACGCAAGCGCTGAAATTGGAATTGGGGATTTCTGGTTCATTGCTCAGTCTATAAGTCACTGCTCTTTGCTATTTATGCCTGGGTGATATAAATAAGGGTTTAGTGGTGCAATGCAGTAGGCAAGGTGGTCATAATATCCCCTGTTGGCATTTAAGAAAATAACACACAATCCATGTGAATGAATCAAAAATGTTCCTGAAACATGGCAGCATTTGCAGCAAATATACTAGTATTAGAACAAGGCTGTCAAAACAAGGTTAAAATGTGCTGTGCGAATTTAACAGTGAAAGTTCAAGGCTCTTGAAAAATCTGTCAGGTTTACAGGGGGGGAAAGGCAGAGGCAGAACTTGAGAGTAGCAGATGTTGCATTAATATTTGATACAGAAGTAAATTTTTAAAATCACTGTATTGGAATTAATTGCTTGATTGACACTAATAGGAGTCACCTGGCAAGTTCTCAAACACTGCATAGAAAGTGTTTCATAATTAATGCCTGGTGTTATTGCAGTGGGTGAAATTTACGATCGTGACACAATGGGTTAGCAAACAATGAATCATCTTTGTTTATAGCACTTGTGTATGCTGTGTGTGTGTTTGTGTAGCTCTCAAATAGGAGCTGTATAGTCATTATTCTTCAGTTTATTTCTACATTGTTAAAATAGCATTTTTAAGAACATGTGGTCATGTTACATTTCCCAAGTACTTACTGATCACAGAAGTCTGCATGATAAATGTGGCGAGTGGCGCAGAATGTCAGAGAGTGATTTGCAGAAATGATCCTGCAAGTTCCTGCTGTAATCTTGCCTCCTGCCATCAGATCTCACTTAACTGGCCTTGGACAAGTCACTGTTCTCGTAGGAGATAAAGATAGCCCTCTTCAGCTATTCTCCCTCAGTGTCACATAATCACCATCTATTGAGAGCCACCACTCTCTCTGTTGCATCATTGTAGTCAATGTCACTGCTTTCCATGTGCTGCGAAAGAATCCCTGCAGTAGAGAGCCTGCTATTGTGTAGGCTTCCTGTGTGATTTAGAACCCTGCTATTTATTTCTTTTGACCTCACCATTTCTTCTTAAAACTGTGTGTACACATACACCCACTTCTCCACCCGTTACTCAGGATAACACTTAACGCACCTGAGGTTGACTAGTCAGTGAAAGCTTATACAAAAATAAATGTTAGTCTTGAAGTTGCTTTGTTGCTTAAATTTCAACCAACTAAGAATATACAAGGTAAATTGAGGTTGTGGAGTTGCCTTTGCCTCATCTTTCAAACTTGATGGCGCCGTATTTACAATGGATTAGAAATGCTATATTCGTTCTTAACTTGCAGTGGATATTGTGTATCAGGAATGGGAGGTTTAATAATAATAATAATAATAATAATAATAATAATAATAATAATAATAACGTTGATGATGATGATGATGATGATGTTTCACTTTGAAGCCCTGTTGGGGAACTAGAAAAATATATAGCCTAAATTCACCACAAGCTTAGTTTGTGAATTTAGGCTGGACACAGGCTTGGCTTTCTCATTTGCTACAGATACTAGATTCTTCTTATCTATTTGATGGAAAGACATTTGCTGTTATTTCCTGCTGGCAGGCAGCACTGCAGGGGTGTTGTGGTTTGAGGTACTGAAGGATTTCCAATGCTAACACTCATAACTCTTACTCTGCTTGTGTTTCAGAACTATAAATCTAGTCTTAGGCTTATAAATTCCAACTTGCCTAAAACCGACTAGTCTATTAATGCTGTGCATACATGTAGAACTGAATCTTAATTATTGCAGTTTTTTTATTATAAGATCTTTTGTTCTGTTGGGCCCGCAAGACACACCCAGACAATGGTTTCTTGTGCACATGGTTGGACAACAACATAAGAAGCTTTCAAAAATAGTACGTTCATAGTTTCCGTAGTGCACATGTGGACTAGGAAGATCTGTAGACTGGATATCTCTTGATTTTCAAACCTGCCACATAGACACGTCTGTACTTTAGTGTGGATGTGTGCACTATTTCAGTTTGATTTTCTTAAATCTACAAAGGTAGAGCTGACTTTAGTACTTGGATTCCAGAGCTGTTCTGAGTTTGTGTATGTGACTACTCACTGCAGATGAAATAATTTAGTTGATGGAAGATTCTGATTCAGTAACGAATGTCAAGGTCATCCATGTCAAGTATTGCTTAAAGCAAAGAGAGCATTTGGTCCAGTCCTGGCTCTCTGGATCTGTAACAACTTCGAGTTACCAAATCATTACAGCTGGCTTAGTTAATTAACGACAAGAATGTGCAGTTCTCTGAGGCTGTACTGAGATTTCTAAACTTCTGCTGCTTCCCCTTGAAGCGAATAGGCTTTGCCCAACTATCCTCCTTCTTAACTGCTTTTTTCAGTTTTGACAGGAGATTCTTTTTAACCCTCAGAAATGGCAGTAGCCAATTCTACTCCCCCAGGAGCCCTGTAGGAGAACTTTTGGCTTTTCTGCCAGGCTCACTTGCATTCACATTAGGACAACTGTGTATGAAAGCTGCATTGCCCCAGACAATTTATTATAGCAGAAAGAATTCAAATTAATAGAAGCCAGGCATAATAAATCAAGATTGCTTGTTTAGGAACACTGTATTTTAGTGAGCAAACACCAGCTGTGCATGACTGAGGATGGCCCAAATCCAGTTGGGAAATTGTGCTTACTGTATGCTGTCATTGTGCAGGAAAACTACCTATTCCACCTGCTTAAAAAATTCTTTTTTACTAAGGGCTGTGATCTAGCCAGCCCTCCTCTCCACTCCCATTTTGATTTGTGGCAGTAGAAGAGTACCCTTGAGGTTCTTGCAGAAAATTAGTTTTATATATAAATAAATGTGTGCCAACTACAGCATAGCTGAGTCAAGTATCCAGCACTGAAGATTGTATGCAGCTCATTTGTCTGTGTACAATCAGCTCAATCTTGCATGAGACATTCATCTTTGGTTGGTTGCCATATTGCCTTTATCCCAAAGTATAAAATGCACAGGTAAAAAAACCCTATACTTTGCCTTTGGAAAACCATTGCGTGAGAGACAGCAGTCATTGAGGGTTTGGGAGAGAGAGAGGTCAAATTTCAGAGAGGAAGATGGGAGTACTCTTGTCACGTCGTACATCCTGGTCCTAAATCCACTTCCATACAGTCTAACACCAAAATGCATGCTTGCACACACACACACACACACACACACACACACACACAGCCTGAAGGCTCTGTTGAGTTTTTTTAAGGAAACCCCCAAAATTGTTGCTTTCTTTAGGAAAACCTGAAAGTTGTTGAGCTTTTGTTAGACATACACCAACCAAAGTTTACAAAAATACGGTTTTTTTAACTAAGATCCAGGACAAAGTGCCTCCTTTCGGAAATTCCCCTCGGACGTCAATTTTGCCTTTGAAATCCTGGTAATGTCCATGAAAATCCAGACATATGGCAGCCCTAATTCATTCACGATTCCACAGCCTGCCCTACAGCGGCCTGTAAAGCAGACAGTATTAGTAAACTGAGCCCTTCTCAACTCAGAGATTTATGGAGACTAGGCAGAGAAGTCTGCAGAACGGCCATTCTGAACACTTTAGAATTTTTAAATAGCATGTTCTGAAAAGGCAAAATAGCAGGGCAAGAAAGCAGGCAATGAATACTACCAGGAACAGTTATCTGGAAATCAGAATTGGCCCGGCTAGCAAAACCAGGCCATTTTCAGTAAAGAACACTTGTAACAAGAGAGGTAGCCAGCAGAGGGAGTGCTTTTCACCATTTTCCTTCCTATGGCACTCTGGTCATGACATCATCAAATAAGTTTTTTATTTTAAAAATCCACACACAGCTCTTTATTAGCAACATAATCAATTTTAAGAACAGGAAATGGAGGAGCAGAATAAAAACATGCTAAATAGTCACATCTGTGAGACTCAATGCAGAGTTGCAGATGGATCAAAAACTTTCTCCGGCATGTTGGTTAGCTTACACTTCGCTAGATAACCTTGTGCTTGTGGTATCTGCTTGCCTTTTGCTGGTTTCAAATACAGTGGTACCTCGGGTTAAGTACTTAATTCGTTCCAGAGGTCCGTTCTTAACCTGAAACTGTTCTTAACCTGACGCACCACTTTAGCTAATGGGGCCTCCCGCTGCCACCGCCACACGTTTTCTGTTCTCATCCTGAAGCAAAGTTCTTAACCCGAGGTACTATTTCTGAGTTAGCGGAGTCTGTAACCTGAAGCGTATGTAACCTGAAGCGTATGTAACCCGAGGTACCACTGTATAGCATCTTAAATTCTTGAAAAATAAGTCATCCAGGAAAGGGAACATAGGTGAAAATGGCTGCCAAATGAAGTTCAAATACAGTTAAGAAGGATAAAATTTCAGGATCAAAAGTTAGGTCTAAGTTTTGGTGTATGTTAAGCCTCATGATTTTAGCTATGAAGTCATACCAACAAAGGAATGGACACTTATGGGCATGAATCCTGTCTGTAGGTCATGGCTGTCCTTGTTCATGCACTCTTGCCCTTATTTAGAGAAGATCCTTATCTGGAGCCACTCCTGTGCACAAATCTTATCTGAATTAGGAACTGTGGATGTGGAAATCTTATGAGCATCAGTATACAGATGTTGCTCATCAGCACTACACCAAAAGCAATGTATTCAAATTCATCTTCTGGCTGTCACTTAGTGATACATGCCTAGAGCTAAACTGGAGCCCTTATATCTAGAAGAACAATACTGCTTTACCATACAACAAATAAACACCAGGTCAAACCAGCATTCTTCTGTGCATTGATTTCTTGAAGGAGTAGGTCTCATTATTCACTGCTTTTGACACCTTAGTTACTTAAGCCCATGGAAGTGCATCAGTATGGTTCAGAGAACCTCCATTAAGCAAAACATTATTATCTTGGGTTGCTATCCTATGCACATTTGAAGTAAGAACCATTGAACACAGGGACTTGTGGGACTGGGTTGTTAAACAAACTTATATTCCACCCCCCCCCCGGCCACACACTTCCACACAAAGGAGCAGCTAATGATAAAGCAGCAAAATAATACAATTAAAAACAAATAAATATTGTAATGAAAATTGCTAAGAACATCTAAACACAGTCAACCACCCTCACAGCTTATAATTTCAAGGTTGCTAGGAATAGTGTATTTGCTTGGGTGAACACAAATGTTTTGCTTTTTAAATTCCTCCTGAATATTGAGGGAGACAAATTTATCCCACCAGGAGGGCATTCCCTAAATGGGGAAGCTCTACTGCAAAGGTCTCCCCTACTGATTGTCTTGCCTGAGATGCTTCATCTTGATATATTGAGAGGCTCACTCTTAGGTACTTGGGTCCCAAACCATTAAAACCTTGGCATACTAACACCTTGAATTTCAGGCCTGGTTACACAATGTCCCATTGGGAAGCCCTGCTTACCAACCTAGCAGCTGTATTCAGCACTGGTTGCAGTTTCCAGGCCATCTTTGAGTGCAGCATCACATCGAGCGCATGGCAGTGGGAGCACAATTGGCCCCTTAGGAGGGTTGTTGCTAAGCATGGACAACCAAGGCCACCTGGACTTTAACTGACCCAACTTCTTTCCAGTAGTGCAACGTAGGCAATGAGTGAATAACAAGGCTTCCGAACAAATTTTTCCAAAGCAAATTGTGCTTAAGATTTTAGAAAATGTAGAACAAGCTAAACAGTTTAAGAATATTATTTTAGGGGAGGAAAAGTAATTTGTGGTTTGAGTAAGAGCGGAAAAAAGCAAATGTTAATAAAGGCAAACACATATACCTATTTAAGAGTGTTTCCTAATAAATTCAGCATTTACTAATTTGCATTCATTTGTTGTCCGATCCTGGCTTCTCTCTCTAGCGCTTTCCAATACTTCACCTCTCTTAAAGTGTGTTAGAGCTCTTCAACTTTTTGAATCCATGGCTCTCTTTCTCTCTCCAGTTCTTTCTCAGGGGTTCTCAAATTGTTGTCTGTGGATCAGCAGTGGTCCGCAAGCTTCACTCAGGTGACCCATGGCATGCTGGTATTGAATATTCATATTGACTTTTAATTGTATTCTTATTGCTTATTTTGTTTCTTATTGCATTTTATTGTATTTAAATTTGAATACTACGGAATGCTAATTGTAATACAATAAAATACAATGTAAGAGATAAGCTTCCAGTGCAGCTCTTTACAATTGCTCCAAAAGGCAGAAAAATTATTATGTGGTCTGCCAAGTCTGCTGGCAATTTTCAAGTGGTCTATGGGCTGGGGGTGGTAGTTTGGGAACCACTGATTTAACATGTTTTTTCAACTCCCCTCCCAAACTTTTAATCAATCAAGAGGAGAGGAGACTCCTGGTTAAATTTTGGTTTCCTCTTAATTGCAGGTTCTTAGGTTGAACTTAGACCCTCTTGTGCAGAGCTGTTTGAGCTAAGCCTCTCCTCAAACTTCTGTCCTTCCTTTGAACTTTTGGCCCTTCTGTGTAGGAGAGGCTTTAAAGCATGGGTAGGCAAACTAAGGCCTGGGGGCTGGATCCAGCCCAATCGTCTTCTAAATCTGGCCCACGGATGGTCCGGGAATCAGCAGGTTTTTACATGAGTAGAATGTGTCCTTTTATTTAAAATGCATCTCTGGGTTATATGTGGGGCATAGGAATTTGTTCATTATTATTTTTTTCAAAATATAGTCCGCCTGCCCCCCCACAAGGTCTGAGGGACAGTGGACTGGCCCCCTGCTGAAAAAGTTTGCTGACCCCTGCTTTAAAGCAAAAAACAACCATTTTACAATCTGCTTTGCAACTCAAAAGCTAAACACAAAATGGTTGAAAGTCTTCTTGCTTCACGATTGTGTTGATTCTTGCTGTATTAGGCTACATATGTAGTTTTGTAAAGCCACTTGGAAATGTTTTGATGTGCGTTCTTCACCACAGTTCTTTTATTTATATATCTATGTGCATTGATGGAGTAAAGCATACAACTGTGAACTATTTTTTTAAAAAGTTTTGAATGTTTGTGGTGTCCAAAGATGGCATTGTCATTGTCATTGCAAAGCTTTCTCATGCCTCTCCCCTTTGCTCCCATGTCCATTCCCGAGTATTCTTTTGGTTTGTTAAAAATGGGAGAACCTGTAGATGGAAAAAGAGTGCTACTTAGGTTTAAGCACAAGCTAGGCAGTTTTCCAAATATTTATCCTTCAAATGGTAATTAGGGGATAAAGCATTAGAGTGACTATTTGAAGGGGTTTGATTAGCTGTGCATGCAGATAAAAGAAATGAGTCATGAATCTTCATAATCAGGTAAATTATGTGTTTTGTCTGAGAACAAAGGAGTTCGAAAATGGTGTTGAAGTCTTTGAAATCTGGCATGAAAATGTGGCTTCCCAATCTCTTAAATTGCAGCTTTCGTACAGTAGACACGAAACAGCATAATCTGTCAGAGTAACTCCAGTGGGTTTTTAAATAGCTTTGTGCATTATAAAGAAACATGAATTTTTTTTAAAAAAAAGAAGTAGTGCTAAATGAGATATTTGCTTTGATCTACATGATTACCTAAAATGGTACTGTCTCCCAATTGACATGTATATCAAGAAGCTCACAGAAAGGAATTGGTGGAATGTGCAGTGATGATGCTAAGCAATGGCTGTGAACAGACATTAATTCTTTTACAGCCTTGAAGATGGCATGATAGAGGTATTATTGCTCACAGAGCACACATTCATTTCCCCCCTCTCTATTCCACTAAGGCTTTGATCAAACAGGATTTGCAGGTTTTTAGTTCTTCAAAATAATAGAAAGCCTGTCTCACCATAGTGGGACGGACTCTTCCCACCCCAATATGTGCATTGATGGCCAACAAGACCTCTGTTATTCTGCCATTCTCTGAAAAGCTAATGTCTGCACTTAGGCTGTGCTTGTCATAACAAGCTATTGAAATAAGTCAGATACAGTGTTTGTATGCGTGTTGATAAATTGGTAGAAAACGCTAATGGGACTTGAGGCCGGCTCAGGACATTTTAATATGTGAAGTTGAACATGCAGTGGTGTCCCTTTTCCTTCTCATTAATCAAGGATACAACCCCTAGGGAAGTTACCTGGTGTCAGTGAACTGAAGCCTTGGAAGTGCTAAGATTACATTCTAGTAAGTCTGATATTCCTGCCACACTTAATGGCAACAGACTCACCTTATTATGTATTAGGGCTGCCTAGAGTGGAGCAGGGGTCTGTATAAGGTGTGCATGTGGCTTTTTTTTTTTAAAGAAGGTTTTGCACTGTTAGGTAAAGGTAAAAGGTAAAGGACCCCTGGACGGTTAAGTCCAGTTAAAGGCGACTATGGGGTTGCGGCGCTCATCTCGCTTTCAGGCCAAGGGAGCCGGTGTTTGTCCACAGACAGCTTTCCGGGTCATGTGGCCAGCATGACTAAACCGCTTCTGGTGCAACAGGATACCGTGATGGAAACCAGAGTACTCGGAAACACCATTTACCTTCCCGCCACAGTGGTACCTATTTATCTATTTGCACTGGCATGCTTTTGAACTGCTAAGTTGGCAGGAGCTGGGACAGAGCAACGGGACCGCACCCCCTCATGGGGGACCTTCATGGGGACCTTCTGATCGGCAAGCCCTAGGCTCTGTGGTTCCACCTTTTACATTGCTAGACAGAGTGGTGTGGTGAGCTATTACTGTTAGCTTTAGGAACACCCTCTATCAAGGACTGAGGTTCTGTTTGCCCAATGGTAGTAGTGTTTTACATCTATATATGTAAAAGTAATGTAATAGATTTCCTTAACTAAGGATGTCTGACATTTCACCAAAAACACAGCAACCATACCCTTAATCTGCACAAGTAGAAAAACAAGCTCCTCCCCCCGCCCACGAGGTACCCCTTACATTGCAAGGCTATACAACTTGAAAAATCACAACTGCAAAAATTATCTCTTACAATCCAATATTTGGATACACAGTACTGGAGATGAAGATGCTGCAGTTCCTGTTTATAAATAGCATTATATGCAGGGGTCCACCAATACGTTAGACAATGGCATCCATAAGTTTAACATGGGCAGCCAGTGGTGAAAGCCTCTAAAAGGTGCCACTGTAGAAGTAAGGTTCTTTAACAGATGGTGGCAGCATGGGGAAGCAGAGAGTGCCTCTTTCAAAATGGGTCAAGATGCAATATCAGTATAATGGATTTGGGTTTGTTACAAACATATGTGCCCACATCTCTCCACAACTCCTCCCTCTAAACCCAACCCCATCCCTCATTAGTGGGCACTGGATGAACGTAGTCTTTTGAACAGGAAACAGGAAACCTGGCCCTTATTAACTACCAAGTCGATCCAAAATTTGTGGCCCGCCAGCAGCAAGCATAAATACGATGTTAATTTACAGCATCAGATAAAGGCAGATGATGATTATGGAACACTCAACCTTTGTGACAGATGCCGCAGAATCAAGTTGCAAAGTTGGTACTGCTGAATATAGTAGCCTGGTCAAACCTCAGAATTTGGTGTTGGGTGGGAGTGGAGCTAATGATGGTTTCTGGTGGTTAGGGGATTAGGGTTCTGGGACATGATTGGCTTTACGTGCTGGGGGATTGGGCTGCCATATTTTCAGTGGGACTCTAAATAAATGAAAAATCAGTTATTCCTTAATAACCCAAACCACTTCTATAACCCCATCGCTAAGCTCATGTGTGACTGTGCATTTTAGTGTATCTGAATTATCAGCGCTGAGAAAGGTACAAGTTGAATAAGAACAGCTATTTTTAAGTTCAGAAGCATTTATTGCTTATAACGGAATCCTGCTTTTCAAATACCAGCTTTTAATAATAATAGCTTTAGGCCAGCACCCTGCTGTGCTAACAGCGGTAGGCTTGTATCCAAAAGTTTCTTGAACAAGCAGAAAGATGCTTCAACTCAGGCAAGGCAGGCGCATGACTTCCAGTTAAGCTTCTCTTAGTGGGCAGCGGTTTATATCCCTTCCCCTCCACCTCATGACACCCCCCACCACATGCTTCACCAAAGGTAAAAAGGTAAAGGTACCCCTGCCCGTACGGGCCAGTCGTGACCGACTCTGGGGTTGCGCGCCCATCTCGCTTAAGAGGCCAAAGGTAGTTACAATTTATTTCCTGCCCACTCGCAGGTCGGGTTAGAACAGTTAACCTACAATGTTTAAAAGTGGTTTTAAAACAACTTGCAATCACAGAAGTAAGGTTGTTTCCAAGAATTATACATCTCAGGTGTCAAAAGCCGGGGGCAAAGAAGTGTTGCAGTAGCTGCTGAATGGCATGGACTGTTGTGCCATTTTAGATGATTTTTAGAAGACACCTGAAGGCAGCCCTGTTTAGGGAAGTTTTTAATGTTTCATGTTTTATTGTGTTTTTAATAATCTGCTGGGAGCCGCCCAGAGTGGCTGGGGAGACCTGAGATATAGATGGGTGGGGTATAAGTAATAACAACTTCTTCTTCTTCTTCTTCTTCTTCTTCTTCTTCTTCTTCTTCTTCTTCTTCTTCTTCTTCTTCTATTTATTTATTGTGCAAAGGTTGTTCAGGTGGAAGGGCAGCAACCCTGCAAATTGGACAGAGTCATCCTCCCTCAGCCTGCCCCATTCAGCACCATCCCCTGACCATTGGTGGGGAATTGTGTAGGGCCTTGTGTAGGTCGTGGTGGGAAGAAAACCCATCTTCCTCCAGCCATGTAATAGTAGCTTAAGTTGGAATCCAACTCATTCTGGAGTCCAGAATTGGGTTTAGTTTGCTCAGGATCTCAACCATCCCCAGTGCCAAGTCTAAATGCCATCCTGGTTAAATGCTGCCAGAAATAATTAGCGATTTCAGTTCATCTCCTCTTAAACATCCAAGGAAAATCATTCACAGGTTTCCAAAGCAAAGTTTTCTCCATTGCCGAGCAATTCTTTTACAGCTCGAAAGCATTTCTAATGTTTTAAACCAAACCTCCTTCAATTTCTTGCCTTCTGTCCAGCTGTATGTAGTATTTGAGAGCAATTATGCTCTATCATCCTGGTGGCTATCTCTTTTAAAAAAACATTGCAGAAGTGTGAAGTTGGAAGGGCAGACCTTAACAGAATAGCCCAACATTCACTGGCAAGTAGTGCTGCAAATAGAGGTCTTGAACTGCTAACGTGTGCTGTCCCTGCAGGGTAAGGAAATAACTTGCTAAGACAAACCTAAAGCTAGTAAACTGTGCCAAACGCTACAGAGAAGATAATGCCTTGTCTATTCTGGTCTGCAAATTCTTTTGTAGCCTGGATACAGAACTGGCTACATTTCAGCATGAAAGCAATATCTGTTTTCTTATGTGTTGTTTGTATTTATCAGCTGCCTATTATTCTAGTCCCTTTAGGCAACACACAGCAAAAATCAATACAATAAAATACTGGATCAGATAAAACAAAATCGGCGTATAAAATCTCTCTCTCTCTCTCTCTCTCTCTCTCTCTCTCTCTCTCTCTCTCTCTCACACACACACACACACACACACACACACCCCACTATTGAAAGCACTACAGTAATTCCATGGAAGTTAAAATAAAATGCTCAAATGCTGCGAAAGTAGAGACTAAATAATTAGTGATATTGACTTTAAGATACTAAATTTGTATAAAGATGTTTAAAAGGCTTGGGGGTAAACAGAGAAGTTTTCACCTGCTGCTGATAAGTGTCACTATAAGCACCAAGTGGATCTCTCTAGGGATAATGTTCACAACCAGGGGGCCACCACTGAAAAGACCCTCTGTGTTTGGCACCCTCGATATTACAGATGAAGAAGGCACTACAAAGTATCTTGATAAAGATGAGTTTGAAGTATAGTCACCATATTTCACCTAAAAGGGTTAGTTGAAATGTGGTTACTATATTGTAGCATCAGGAAGCTGGTGGTTTGAATTCAACAGCACATTTTGATACAGTTGAATAGGGCATAGTTATGATTGGGAATGTCTCTCCCACACCGGTAAAGTTTTTCTTGCCATGCTAGTATGTCATCTGTGACAAATGACATAAGACCAACTTTCCTCCTCCTCCTCTTCTACTTCTATTATCATGTGTGAATGTGTACGCACCACCGTATGTGTAATGTTCCTTCATGCAGTTTTTAAGCTAGACTCTAGTCTAGAAAACTTTATGCCACAAGGCTTATGGATGCTATGGACTTACTTGCTACGTAGGAACATAAGAAGCTCTCTCTTTCCCATATGAACTGATCCAGACTCTGTGATCATCATCTGAGGCCCTTCTTTGTGTGCCTCCTTGGCAAGAGGTCAAAGGGCAGCAACACTAAAGCAGGCCTTTTCTGTGGTGGCCCCCGCTAGTGTAATGCTTCCACCAGGGAAACTCACTAGGTGCCTTCGTTACATATTTTAAGCACCAGGCAAAAACATTCTTCTCGTAGGCCTTTGGCTAATTAAACAGCCTTTTACAGTGGGGTGCAGGTGGCGCTCTGGGTTAAACCACAGAGCCTAGGGCTTGCCGATCAGAAGGTCGGCGGTTTGAATCCCCACGACAGGGTGAGCTCCCGTTGCTCAGTCCCTGCTCCTGCCCACCTAGCAGTTTGAAAGCACGTCAAAGTGCAGGTAGATAAATAGGTACCGCTCCGGTGGGAAGGTAAACGGCATTTCCGTGTGCTGCTCTGGTTTGCCAGAAGTGGCTTAGTCATGCTGGCCACATGACCCGGAAGCTGTACGCCGGCTCCCTCGGCCAGTAAAGCGAGATGAGCACCACAACCCTAGAGTCGTTCGTGACTAGATCTAACGGTCAGGGGTCCCTTTACCTTTACCTATGGCCTTTTAAACTGCGTGTCGGGTGGTGGTATTGTTTTTGTTCGTTACTATGTTATATATTTTTGGTTTTTATATTGTAAACTGCCCTGTGATCCTCGGATGAAGGGCGTATAGAAATCTAATAAACGAATAAACATACTGCATCAGCTCTTTTGGTCCACCTGGCTTAGTATTGTCTACAGTGATTCACAGCAGCTCTCCAGGGTTACAGACAGAGGTCTCTCCCACCCTTACAGGGATTGAACCTGTGTCTCTCCCTGTGTCTCAAGGGATATGCTCTACCACTGAGCCATGGCCCTTCTCCAGCAGACTAATATGGCAGCTACCCTGCGAAAGAAGTAATAATCCATCCTTTTCTGAATCTTTTTATTAATATCTTCCATTTATGCCGAGAGACCCCTCTTAGTTTTTATTTTACTCTTAAACTTAAGTCTCAACATAATCTTGTATCAGTGACACTAGTCCAGCTTTAGTTACACCTGGTAACCATTGGATCCAGGTGGGAATGTGCTTCGACTTCCTATACTTCCATTTAAGCACATCTTCTGGCTGTGCATGTATCTCCCTTGCTGAGTAGGGTAATTGAGTGCAGTTCTTTCTAGATTTAAAGCACCACTAGTTAATAAGTTACAAAAGTTAAATTAGAGCTGAAATTAACGTTTGCTTACAACTGTTGCACATAACTTTTTCCATTAAGAATGATGTGGCTGTGTGTTTTCCTTCCACAGACAAAAGCAGTTGGTTTGCTTGATGCAGATGTGTATGGGCCTTCCATCCCAAAGATGATGAATTTGAAAGGAAGTCCAGAAGTGACGCCAAGTAAGTTTGAATGGATCTTACTCTTTCTCCCCTTCCCTCCCCAATGTTACAAGGAAATCTTGAGAGGCAGTGATTATTTTTGGTGGTGAGAGTAGGGAAAGATGCTCCTTCCTATTGTGCCAAATGACCATAGATAACTATGCCATGGTAACATTAATAGACTTACATTGCCTTTGACCACTGTTTGAAAACTGTAGTTCGAAATCCAGTTTTCAGGGTGTTGCCTTGTGCTGGTTAATGAGAACATACATAGCAGCACTGACAGAGATTCACAGACTTCTGGTATTCTTCTGAGCACAATTGAAAGTGATGCTGCTTACTTCTTAAAGTCCTATATGACTTAGGACTTGGGGATGTTTTCCCATATCAACTTGCTCACGAGTTGAGATAATCTTTGGACCCTTGCCTTCAGGTGTCTCCATCATCCTAGGTAGGACGTGTCGCAACTAAATAGCTGCCATTCTCAGTGATAACATCTCTTCCTGAGAGGCTCAACAGGCATCCATGTTAACTTTTTGGTGCCAAACAAATGTGAGTCTTAATCCTTCCAGACTTCTTTTAATGCATTTATAGTGGTACCTTGGTTTTTGAACATCTCCATTGATGAACATTTCAGTTTTTGAATGCTGCAAACCCAGAAGTAAATGCTTCGGTTTTCAAACGCACCTCAGAAGTCGAACATGCCACGCGACTTCCGCTGAGTGCAAGATCCTGAGGCCTAGCTGTAGGCTATTGAGTTTTCGGTTTTCGAACGTTTCAGAACTCAAACGGTCTTCTGGAACAGATTGCATTCAAAAACTGAGCTACCACTGAATTTGAAAGCATCCTGGTTTCTTTTTAAAAAAACAACACCATATTTTAACTGTGTTTGTAAATTGTCCTGGAATTTAGCTTTGCTGAAGGTTGATATGTAAATCTTTAAAACAAATGGAAGTACAGTGGTACCTCAGGTTAAATACTTAATTTGTTCCAGAGGTACGTACTTGAGCTGAAACTGTTCTTAACCTGAAGCACCACTTTAGCTAATGGGGGCCTCCTGCTGCCGCTGCACCGCCTGGGCACAATTTCTGTTCTCATCCTGAAGCAAAGTTCTTAACCTGAGGTACTATTTCTGGGTTAGCGGAGTCTGTAACCTGAAGCGTATGTAACCCGAGGTACCACTGTATGTAATAGGGATGCAGTTTCCTCAGTGTGGGCGACACAACTAGGATGGAGTAAAGTTGTCTGCAGTAAAAAAGCGAAAATGATATAGTTCTGGAGTAGCTCCTTACAATGCATTCTAGGGTAGTGCTACAATATTGTGGCGATGGGGAAATGTGAACACCGCGCAGCTTCCAGTGCGAGCCCGGCCTGCCACTTCATTGCCTGATCATACAGAGATCCAGTTCATGTTATCTTTTGGCAGGGTGGTGGTTGGAAAGATCACACTATCTGGGCCTCTGCATTGTTAGTCAATGTCTTTAAAAGGGAACTACCTGCATACATAGGGATGCAGGTGGCGCTGTGGGTTAAACCACAGAGCCTAGGACTTGCCGATCAGAAGGTCGGCCGTTCGAATCCCTGCAACGGGGTGAGCTCCCGTTGCTCAGTCCCTGCTCCTGCCAACCTAGCAGTTCAAAAGCATGTCAAAGTGCAAGTAGATAAATAGGTACCGCTCTGGTGGGAAGGTAAACGGCGTTTCCGTGCACTGCTCTGGTTTGCCAGAAGCAGCTTCGTCATGCTGGCCACATGACCCGGAAGCTGTACGCCGGCTCCCTCGGACAGTTAAGCGAGATGAACGCCGCAACCCCAGAGTCGGTCATGACTGGACCTAATGGTCAGGGGTCCCTTTACCTTTACCTTACCTGCACACATGTATTCCCACCTCCTTAATTGGAACTCTGATTGTACGGGGCTCTCAGTTATGGGAGGAGCCTATGGGCGTACAACTGATTCCATCCACTTCACAGGCATTGCCTCCCGAACTTGTGAGGGTGGGGGCCTCAAAGGGCCCTGCCTTTCTGTGTGATGTCATGTGATTAGAGCACCCAAATAGGGCTTATTTGTGTGGAAATGAAGAGAGGCTTGTGCTGCTTTTCCAGTGTACAGTTGCAGTGCTGCCGCCTCCCCCCTTCCCCGGCAACCTGGAGTAATGAATTGTGGCATAGTTGTCAGAATAAAAATCCTATAACTGAAACAAATTATGTGTGCTGTACAAATATTCAGTAGCTTGGACAGTAGGGCATGCATGTGGCTAGAGTTAGGCACTGCTTTTGGAACCAGGTAATGCAATAGTTGAGCCTTGGAATGCAAACCAGATCTGTAAAGACTAATTGTGAAATGATCTGTGTCACATCCTACCTGGTTTCCTAACCATACGTATTGATGTGGAAGATCCTGTGGTCAGGGCACCATAATAGAGACAATTAGTGTTTAATGTGCTCGTACTTAGTGTTACAATAATGTCTCAGACCTTTGTGGGATAAGAAATTCTTACATTAATGACATATATTGTTTCATCTTCATGTGAAGATTTGTTATCCAAAGTCCTGGGAATGTCGTGGCATATGAATAGGAGTAGGAAGAACACCAAGTAATTGGTTTTTGGAGCTAATCCACACCTTCTGAATCTTCTTACCTGTTAACATTGGATGTGTGTGTTATGGCTGGTTTTATCTGTCTAGAACACAAAATCTTGGAAGATGTAGATTAGGGCCCTCAGTAGTTTAGTTTAGAGCTCCCTTCCCCCCCAAGGGAGGCCCCCCCCTTAGTCCACAAATTTTCATTAATGAATTACCGTATTTTTCGCCCTATAGGACGCACTTTTCCCCCTCCAAAAATGAAGGGGAAATCTGTGTGCGTCCTATGGGGTGAATGCAGGCTTTCGCTGAAGCTTGGAGAGCAAGAGGGGTCGGTGCGCACCGACCCCTCTCGCTCTCCAGGCTTCAGGAAGCTATCAGCAAGCCTGGGGAGCCCGTGGGAGTTCCCGCAGGGCTCCCTAGGCTGTGGATAGCAGCCTGCCGCCCGGCACGCAGGCGCCCTAAAGCAGAGCACCCCGCACTTCGGGCAGACATTGGCCAGCCCCACAAGCTCGGGGGACAGCGGGGAGGCGCAGCGCCGCCATACCACTGTTCCCTGACCTGGCTTGGTTTCCCCACCTGGTTTTTTTTTGGGGGGGGGAAATAAAGGAATTTCCCCCCCTTTATTTCCCCCCCCCAAGAAAACTAGGTGCGTCCTATGGGATGGAGCGTCCTATGGGACGAAAAATACGGTATTACATGTTTTGTTGTGCCCTAAATGCCAGGCTTACTTAGCTGCCAGATGATTCCTTCCCCTTCAGAAAGAGGTGAGTGGAGTGTCTACTGACAGATAGTTTTTGGGTCCATACTATGTACTTTTGCTTGCAGGTGACACAGGGAGCGATGGTTGGGAGGGAGCCTACGTATTCCTTGAACGATACTGCTAAAATGTACCCAATATTGTGGTAGTATGAAACTAGCAGAAATAAGCAGTTGAGCCGGAAGGACCCTAGGGAGGAATAGACGGTCCAGCTTTCATATTTTGTACCTAGCAATGAAAGAGAGATTTCCTCTGAGACTACCCCTGTTTGATTTCTAGTAGCAGCACCGTCCTAGTTTAACTATTCCAATTTCTTTTAAGAAAACTTTTCAAAGAATCTTCAGGAGAGATTAAGTATTTAGTCTTGGAGTTGCAAGAAAAGTAGCTGGACTAAACAGCGGCAGTTTGTTTAATTTGCAGGCAGAAAGTAGTAAATACTGTCAATGGAGCTGTCCCCAGCTTGGACCAGTACGTACTGAATTGCTTTCTGAAGTGAAAAAGCCGTACTGTCTGATTTTAAAACACTCATTTGGAAGCACCATGATTGTAATTCAGATGTGGTTGGTAGCTGTATTTTACTTTAGTGTAAAAACACATAATCTGCAATGCATGTAACATGTTGCGTAATAGGACAGAAGGAAGTTTGTGACACAGAAGCTGGAAATTGTGGCTTTACATGCCAAAGAAATAATAATTTGGGGTTCTGTGAGGCAGAAAATGGACAATCTGTACACACTCGTATCACATTCATGTCACCCCATGTGTTGATGGTTGTCTTTTCTTTGGATTTAGCCTGTGAGATCAAGAGATGCTAGGGAAGTTTGATTCTTCATATCGCCACCAAGGTATCAGGCCACAAAGAGGGCTCTTTTCTCTTACTTTCACTGGAGGGAGCCTCATTATCTTACAAAGATGGATGATTGCCAGCAATATAGGACTGAGGAGCCGGATGATAAATAACAGATCTTGGTGGTAGGGAAATGATTTAGTTCTTAATTCAGTGTTCTATTCTAAAGCACTTGCAGTGGCTATAGCAAGCTAAGTAGAAATGTAAGTGTTGCCCTTTTCAATTTCTGACATTTTTCTTAGGTAAGTTTTGGCATTCTTAACAGAGTAAACAATTTTAAAACAACCACTTTAAGGCCGATCCTGTTTAAAAATTTTTTTAAATGTGTATTACAGTTTAGAAGTTCAGTTATGTTCCTCCCTAGGTTGCCTGGTTGTCTTTTGTGAGGTGGGAAAATTTCTGAGTGAAACATAAAGCATACCTAGAGAACTGCAGCCTTGTTGCACCTTAAAGGCTAACAAATTTATTATGGTGTAAGGTTTCATGGACTAGAGTCTACGTCATTTGATGCATGAAGTTCCTGAAAGCTGATGCCATAGTACATTTCTTAGCCTTCAAGACGTCACAAGATCCTTTACTGTTTTTGCTGCAACAAACAGAAATGTCTGTGTCTTTGAACGTATTTGTTGTATAGATGAGTAAATTTTAGCAGCAATGTGGGATATTAAAGGCACTCAGAGCTGTATAATAGACCTTGTTGCTGAGCATTCTGTACTGTACACGTTGTCCCTAACAATGAAAAATAGGTAACAAGTGTTATTTTGTGTGTTCTTCTCAGTCTTTTAATAACTGGCCTTGGCAACACAGCTAGGCTAAAGCACTAATATTTCCAAAAGCATGGGGAGGTGTGTATGATACATGCATTTTACTGTGATGGAGGCAATGTGGAAAACTTCCTTCTAGGTGTATTACTGGTGATGCTCATCTTGAATTGGGCCTTATGTCATTGAGGAGAAGAAAAATCTTAATTAAATCAGAAATGTGACAGAATAGTTAGAGCAACTGTTTTAATGCTTTTGCTATCATTAGATTATAAGGCAAGGGGGAGAAAAATAAGCAAGAAAGCCTCCCAGTTGGTTGATTATGCTAGCTTTTTTGTTGTTGCTTTAGGCACACTTTAAGCAGAGATTGGATGGCCATGTGTCATGGATGCTTTAGCTGAGATTCTTGCATTGCGGGGATTGGACTAGATGACCCTTGGGTCCCTTCCAATTCTAAGATTCTATTATTCTACTCCATACTCCTATGTGGTAGTTCTGGTATATTGTTGCTGCTGACTCAGGACAGGTCCCTAGAAAACAGGGAATGTTTCAAGTAAACAGGGATAGTTGGACCATTTATTTACTGCTATTAAATATGCACAAGGCCCCATAATTGGAAATCCTAATTGTTTGGGAAAGGGCTAGTGATAGACAGAGGACCTTCTTCCTTTCAGTAGAAATTTTATTTGATTAATCACATTTGTTCACAGATGGCCTTCAGATCTCCTGAATTCACATCCTATATAGTCTGTGCAGCTGCCAGGCAATAAGAGTTCAAAGTTTATGCTGCAATACTCCCCCTGAATAGCATTGTGGCAAGTGATACCATTTGTCATGGTAGTCTTTTGTGCTCTTCCTGATGAGACATCGTGAAAAAGTGAGGAGGTGGATAATAATGATGATTTTGAGTGGTGAAAGATTTCAGCTCTACAAAAAGGTGGTGTTCATGATGCAACGGATTCCCAAGCTTCTGAGTAAGCTCATGCTGCAGTCTTATTTTTAAGTAGATGTGGAGGAGTAACTGCTCAATAACTATGCACTGAAATATAATTTTGGAGAAAGGAAATTAATAGTTGTAATCATGAACTATTGTCAACGGCACCAGCCACTTTAAAATGCACCTTTTAAGTCCTACACTTGTTGCCACATTTTATGTCTGTGGTTTGTTTTAAATTCTAAGGCTGCAATCCATGCTGGTACCGCAGCACCGGAATGCCAAATCTCTTTTAGTTGTGTTTGGTGTTGCAGTTCCCACTGCTGAAAAGGCAAGCCTTTTTTTTTCCTAATCTGAAAAGTGGCTTGTCTCTGCGGTGGTGGGAACCACTATGGAAGTAACTTGAAATAAAGTGCTAGCTGTATGTCACAGTTTCCCCCTTCTGTACATATCCTGTCTGTTTGGTTTCCAGATTCCGTCCCCCTCCCCCAAGCATATGAAACCCAAGAAAACATGATGTAGAATTGTCAAACCATGATGATCTACTGAAACGAAGTACAAAGTTCAAATATAATGCTAAGTCAGGAATCATGTTTTTGCTTCTTCCGTGTGCTGGAAGAAGCAAAGCAGCCCCCATTGACATATTAATGGTAAACAATTCACTGCACCTTACATGGCGGGTGAACTTGGCTTACGTACTCATAGGTTTTAAGTCAAAAATGCAAACAAGTATGTCTTTGCTTTTGCTAAAGTCCCATTGATGTTGGTATATTTAATCAATATGTAACAGTGCAGCCATAGTCTCCTATGGTTTTCGGCTTTCAGCATAACCAAGCATATAGAGAGAGACGTTTTAAGAGCATCTGTGGGGCTATTCTGAGTGGTGAAGCATGCATAAGGATTAACTGCAATATTAGGAGGCCATAGAGAGGATTGTCAAGAAAAATTGCAGTCTGTGTTCTTCCAGTTCCGTTAATTAGAGAAATAAAATAGAAGGTTGTCCATATGATGACTTTTGTTCCAGTTCCTCCTGATAAGCATTTTTGTGCAGTCTGGGCACCCTAGCATAGGCTGGTAACAATGAATTTTATTTTATTTCATTTTAAACTGCTGAATATTGCAAAAAATAATAATATGCAAGTGCAAGGTTTCTTGAGGGAAAGTGTAGTGTCTGAATGAATGCAAGATGTTTTGCTTCTCAGTGACATGTCATATTCTGTTTTTCATCAAGTAAACTCTTGTTAAGAATCTTAAATGGTACCAAACTTCAGAAAGAAATATATGGAGTAAAGTTGCAATATAATAATGTCAGAAACCACATTTTTGTTGACTTGCTGATGCAGCTGTTTCTTGGGACTCTCCTTAAGTAAGCTTTAGCTACCTTTTTAGTTTGACTGGTAGCAGGTCCTCTCTCTGGATAGAATATTCTGGCTTTAGAGTCTGGTTTATTGGACTCGTCTTCACCCATGTTAAGAAGGTTCTTAGCAGATCTCCAGGTATCAAGCCTAATGTAGAATTGATACAGCTTATGTTCCCTTTAGGCTGAGGGCAGTTATGGAAAAAGATGTAATATCTTGGAAAACAGTCCAATAACAACAACGTATCACAGTTACAGAAGCCAGAAATTACCATGGTTATACTGTATATGTGAGATCTTACTAGGTTAAAGCAACAAACTGTGACTCGTTTTAACCTTGGTTATATGTTAATGTCTTGACTGGCCCTCTGCTTTGCAGTGAAGGCATAAAACTTTGAGAGGGTGCATATTGCTCTTATAAATGCCTCTAGTTTCTACACATTTTCACAGTCATAACGAACAGAACTTACAATAATAATTTCTAAAAATGTATTTTTAAAACACATTTTCCATTCTAGAAAACTTAATGAGGCCTCTTGTGAACTATGGACTTGCATGGTAAGCAATCTGTAGGTTCAAATCCATTTTACATATTTTCTTTCTATATTTTGCTGCTTGTAACATGTCTGAAAGTTGAAAAAACTATATTTGCATTTCTCTTGTAGTATGTCCATAGGTTTCTTGGTAGAAGAGACTGCACCAATTGTCTGGAGAGGCCCCATGGTAATGTCAGCCATTGAGAAGTTGTTGAGACAGGTAAGGAGTTATATAAACATGTTGCTTTTTGAAGAAATTGATCCCCCCCCCCCGCCTTTCATTGTTAAACCAAGGAAAGATGATAAAGTTATTCAAGCCAGTGCTGATCACTGTGTATGAAAGCATTTTAAAAGAAGGCGGAAGTACTGAGAACCCGGTGGAAGGATCCTCCCTCTCTTCTCTCTCCTCCCCTCTCACACTGTTCCGAGGATTCACCCAACCCTCCAGAGCTGATTTGGGGGCAAGCACAGGGGGAGGACAAGGGGAGAGAGCCTCATAGCACGAGTGGGAATCCTTGTGCTTCCTTCTGCTAGGGCGCTGGGTTAGCTGAATCCATCCCATTGCTCTCCGTTAGTGGAGGACCATAAATTGGTGTCTGAGCTTTGCAGGCAGAAGGTCCCATCATCTCCAGGTAGGGCTGGGGAAGACGCCTGCTTCAAACTCTGGAGAACAGTTGCCAGTCGGTGTAGACAACACAAGGTCAATGTACCATTGTCTGACTTGCTATTAGGTAGCCTTCTGCATTTAGCAACTTTCTAGTCAAATAAATAGTGGATCATTCTGTTTGATAAGCAGCTGAAAGTTGCTTTCGTGGACAATATCTATATTAGATCTTTGAAGCCAAGGTTAGATGATATGGCGGACATAGGGCTTCTGCTGAAAGAAATCGCTCCTTGTCTCATTCCTCTTTGTTGTTAGTAACTTCTAATGGCAACAATGCATGGTGGGACATAATTGGACAATTCAAGCAAGCAGTAGCCTATGAAGTGGAACTGAGGCAGAACAAAAACACTCAACGTGTGATGGTACCCATTAAGCCATTATTAGATGTTATGGAGGTGATGAAGGGCTTCTGTTTCCCGTCTGCTGTAATGGCTAGTTCCAGCCTAAATATCTGCCAATCACCTAAAAGTAAGATTTTACTCCAACCATTGCTGTTCTTAGTGCAGCACCAGTATTGTCTGTTAACATAAAGATAAGCATAACCACGTAGCACAACTGGATAAGGCATCTGCTAGTACTGGGAGATTATTACGTGTTTGGAAACACTATTTCTTTTTTGGTAGTGTGGTTTTTAACATATCACAATTGCCTGTGGTGGCGTCTCTCCCCCCCCCCCCCCTTCAAACATGCCTTATTCTTTTTCGGTCACTACCCAAAACATAATATACCACAGTTCTGACATCAGTACCTGCTTTACTAACAAGCAAGGCTGAGGGAGACCAAGGATGATTTGTGGGGGTGGGGTTGCAGTAACTGCAATATTGCTTCAGTCAATGGAATTCCCAAATGAGAAGCAGATGGCAGTTTCTTTCTCGTGGGTGTTGATAATGGTGTATACTGAGTTGGTTGTTACCTAGCAACTAAAGATGCAGTTGTAATCTAGCAGATCCAGAAGTAAAAAAGAAATGGTAGTGCCTTGACACGGGAGCCCGTTAATGATTTTCCCTGACAATGGAATTTCACTTGTAGCTGCAAGAAGGCTTTAAGAAGGACTTTCCTCCAATCAAAGCATTTTCCTTTTGTGTATAAACTATCTGCTCCTTAATCCTGCATCAGGACAAATGGAGTTTCCTTTCAGGAAAACAAAATGCTTACAGATACCAGCAAAGACAAGTAGAATCTGTTGAAGAGGAAGGTTTTATAACTATGCAACTGTATACATATAATTGCAGTGTGTTTTCATGAGTGTGTGTTTAAATCTTACTCCTGCTTGTGGCAGTAGGTTATTACTCATAGTTTACCAGATTTAATTCTGTGACCAGGACATTTACATTGTAGAGATTCAGGCATCACATGCAGTAATTAAATAAAATATTTTATTGTTCCAAAGCTGGGTTTGATTGGATTTTCTATGACTCTTATGCCCACATTTTATTACTGGTCACCGCAGGTTAAACTACTGTTCAGAAGTTGTTTTTAAGTTTAGAGCTTTACAAAAAAAGGGGGGGGGGAGGTTTAATTATTTTGTGCATTAATAGCCTGGTTGTAACTTTCGTTTTACAGCAGAACTGAAAGTAATAGTTCGTTCTACTCCTCCTTTTCTGGTCACATAAACTGCCTTCTTAATCTTGGTTTATGATAGAATACATTGAGTTTAAGGGGCTCCCAGACATTGAGGCAGGGTTATAAAATATTAAATAAAGATCTCAAGAAAATTAAGTCAGTCAGATCTAATATTCCTAATGCATTTTATTGCAGCCAGTAGAAGAGATCCATGGACTTGCATATAAAACTAGGCAATATTGTGAAATGGCCTTTATCATCAGTTTTAGAATATGAAGTTTCTTTCATAAGGGTGCGACACAGAAAACTATGAGGTATATCATGGTATTTTTTTCCTTATAGAAGTTTAGCAGAATTAGGTTCTGCAGATACTCCCAAGGCAGGTGCAAATACAACTGTCTGATAACATTAAAACTATTCTGTTTATATTCTTTATGGATTCTAAGAGAGCATGGAACTTTTAGCTACTCAGGAAAAGAGACTGCTGCACTGAGACTTCATTATGCTTCTGGAAGAGGTATTCTGGGACATGACAGTTGAATGACGATTCCCAATTCTGTAGTCGAGCCCACTGAAATAGATGATATCCTTTCCATTAGTGGTTGGTGCAGACATAATGATGTGTATCCCCTAGCCCTGCTGCAAATATCCGTAATGTAGTGTAGCATTACCTGGGGGAAGATGTGAGCTCTCACATACTTCCTCTCCTCTTTGGAAACATTCCCCTTTCAGCCTTAATCATAGTTAACATCTGTGCTCTTAAAACAGTTAATTCTAGCCAGGGCTCGCTCTATTCAAGACTCACTTTTCAAAAACTGCTTAAGCCTCTATATTCTTGTATATGCCGTCCCTCTGTAGAGGCATTTTCAAGCTTAAATATCATTATTATTATTATTTAAATAGGCTGTAGCAAGGCAATTATTGTAAATACAAATTACAATATACGTTATGGGAAATAACCAGCAATTCAGTAGATTTTAATGGTCGCTAGAAAGCCATCACATTTTTAAGAGATCAGTTGGAAATGTCAACAACCTCTTACATTGTTAGCCTTGAGATTTTCCAGCAGAGTGACTTCAGAGTGAATGCATTTCATCCTCAGATCCATCATTCGGTGTAAAGAATAACGTTTTTGATAACAATAGTTAATAACTGCAGTTAATGGCACCACTGAAGAACCTGGTTATTTTGTTTGAGTGTGCAGGCACCTGTTTTTGTTGGGCTTATGCTTCGAAACAGATAAGTATTATTTAACAGTTGTGTGAGTAGAAGATGGCTCACACAGCAGACATTTATCTTCTTCTCTTTCCCCCTCCACAGCTACTGCACTCTTTGAAAAACCTCTTTAGAGAACAGGGTGGGGGGTAGGGAGACTTCCGGTCGGTTTGGGCTAAAGAAAGCTGCAGTAGAGGGTGAGGATGTGGGAATGTTAAGGGATAGTAGGAAGGGATATATTGAATAAGTCTTGTGCTTCCTTCACTCACGCTAGTATGTGATGTAGCAGAGTAGATTCCCCTCAATATAGCTGGAAGCTAGTTTGCGGACTCGTTTGAATCTCTTAGTTAAGATTATTTCCTGGTGTCCCCTTTGATCCCTCTTAAAAGAATAAAGACACGAGAATCTTTCTGAGTAAAGCAACAAAAAGTTTACTCACATTTCAGTTCACGATTTGATCCCTGAAAGGCAGGCTTTACTTAATAGTTATATAAGAAATTGAGTTCATCTCTTATATTGAGACTGAACTCATGTGCTGCTGGCGGACAGCAAAATTACACCAATAGAACAAAATGGCTGCAGGAGAGCAGCATGGCAGCAAAAGAACAGCAAGCAAGAGAACAAGTGAAGCAAGAGATCAAGACAAACTAGACAAAACTGCAAGAATCAAGACTGAGAAAATGGCTGCATGGCTCGGCTCTTTTATGGAGTCAGCCCGAGCCATGCCCATCTCCCAGATCACATGCAGGGGGAGGATGCTCCAGACCAGTGGAACAGGAAGTTACACTGACTGGATGTTCCCCTGCCTGTACCCACTCTAGGGAAACAAGGAATGTTGTATTTGACTGTACAGTGGTACTTTGAGTTACAAACACCTCAGGTTACAAACAGACTCCGCTAATCCGGAAAGTAGTACCTCGGGTTAAGAACTTTACCTCAGGATGAGAACAGAAATCGCACGCCGGTGGCGTGGCGGCAGCAGGAGGCCCCATTAGCTAAAGTGGTGCTCCGGGTTAAGAATGGTTTCAAGTTAAGAACGGACCTCCGGAATGAATTAAGTTCGTAACCAGCGGTACCACTGTACCAATGGATTGCATCCCACAGAGCATACAGTACAACTCATATGCTGCAGGAATGTCCTCCAACCTTCTGGAGTGGCTGTCTGGAGAGTGCAGGGCCTGAAAGGGATAATTGAATTTTGTTGAAGGCACAGCCTTCCACTCATGCAGCCATTGGATACCAAACCTTGACTGTAGGAGGGAGGATTGGTCTCTAATCTGTTTGAAATGGCAGGTAAACCTCCCCCATTTCCCTTGTACAAAGATGATAGACACTGCTGTGATGTTAGCATTTGCTACGCTAATACTATTACACAAATGTCTTTCATGCAGTGTAGGTTTTTAATGGAACCTTCACTTGATATAAACGGAAATAAGTGCCAGAGTGTGAGCTCCACTTTTGATTACATAGACATTTGATAACAGGAAAAGTTCACAGAGTTGGAGTGAGGTGACCAATTTTTGTTTTTATTTCATGCAATGTGTAGTTTGCTCTTGCGGTCTTTCAAGCAAAAGCATGAACTCTCCTATATGTGCTTAACAAGTAAGGATTATTGCAAAAAGCGATAACTTTTTTTTATAAAGTTTTTTTTGTCCTGCTTATACATTTCCATATGAAAAAGAATAATGAAGGAAACTGTTACTTGTCAAATGATACATTTCCAAAAAAACACTTAAGGCTGCTTCAAAGTTCAGAAGTAATGGCCAAATAAATGATCGGCCATTGGTCCTGGGCTCATATGTGCCTTTTCCCTACTGAGATTTCTTCCTGAATGCCCTTGTCTGCTGTTAGGATCAAAAGTGACAAATTGTGGTTTGTGCTCAAAATCAGAATTGGGGAGCTATGTGAAGGGGTTTCCCGTTTTGGATTGAAAGATAAACATAGTTGCCCACTCATATATAATGGCAAACTGTCAATTTCTAGAATAGCAAAGGAGTTGGACTGCATGAAGGGAGATGAGAACATTCAAATCTGAAGTTCACCAAGCCATGGTATACAGTGGTACCCCGGGTTAAGAACTTACTTCGTTCCAGAGGTCCGTTCTTAACCTGAAACTATTCTTAACCTGAAGCACCACTTTAGCTAATGGGGCCTCCCGCTGCTGCCATGCCGCTGCTGCACAATTTCTGTTCTTATTCTGAACCAAAGTTCTTAACCTGAAGCACTATTTCTGGCTTAGTGGAGTGTGTAACCTGAAGCGTATGTAACCTGAGGTACCACTGTATTCACTTACATAGGAGCCAATATACAGAAATGGCTCAAGGAAATTATCATCATGCAGCGCTTCACATAGTGCAGCTTGGCTCATATACATAATAACCAATATTTTGAGGACTAATAATTTATGCTCATCCAGATCCTTCTTTCAGAACTCACCTTTCCTGTAAAGACTGACTTAATTGCTTGATCTTGATTCCTAGCTATAACCAAGCCCAAGCACTTTTATATTTATGCTTGTATGTCACTTGCCATCCTTGTCTCACCCTGATCTAAATATGGTTTATTACTGATTCAAGCCAAAATTATCCCCCATTCAGATATAACGATGAACTCTGGTTAGTTTGAAACAGAGAGGTAAATGCTTCTCATCTTCTTGTGGCTACATCAGAGAAGATGAAGAGTGTATGAGCCTCAGGCATGCTTACGTAGTGCTAAATCATGGTTTAGTGTTCATCCGAAATGGGTTAAATTACCGTATTTTTCGTCCCATAGGACGCACCTAGTTTTTTTGGGGGGAAATAAAGGAATTTTCCCCCCCCATTATTTCCCCCCCAAAACCAGGTCGGGGAACAGCGGGATGGCGGCGCTGCGCCTCTCCGCTGTCCCCCGAGCTTGTGGGGCTGGCCGATGTCTGCCCGAAGCGTGGGGCGCTCTGCTTCAGGGCGCTCCACGCGCCGGGTGGCAGGCTGCTATCCAAAGCCTAGGGAGCCCTGTGGGAACTCCCGCGGGCTCCCCAGGCTTGCTAATAGCTTCCTGAAGCCTGGAGAGCGAGAGGGGTCGGTGCGCACCGACCCCTCTCGCTCTCCAAGCTTCAGCGAAAGCCTGTATTCGCCCCATAGGACGCACACAGATTTCCCCTTCATTTTTGGAGGGGGAAAAGTGCATCCTATAGGGCGAAAAATACGGTAACGGGAATAGGCTGTTCACAAAACGTGGCATTAGTATAAGTGCACAATTCACAGCTTTTCTTTGTTATTCTTCAAATGATACACATTACAGAATGTGTTCTTAAACAGCATTCCTGTTCATCTACACCTTCACAACTTGCTTGTGTTGCATCATGAGGAATGTGGTGTTTACGCTACTTACTTAGAATATACATTATGTGAATATCTATAGTTTTTAGTTTTAATTTGTTGGTTATACCTGGTGATTGATTAGAACAATTTGCCACAGAAGCTTTCACGATGTTCCTGAATGAGGGAAAATACACAGACACAACACGGCAGTTAATTACACCGCTTTAACAATAAATGTCAAGGAAATGCTTTTTTTAGAAGAAGAAAAAAGATGAATGCTGCGCTTAAGCAAAGTGCAATTACATTTCCAACATCTGAAATGTTTCACAACACTGTACGTACTCAAGCAGTGAACATTTTAGCATTTTCCACACATGCACAATGGCTGACAGATGGTGGGTGTTACAGGTATAATTTTGTAACCAACACTCACTTGTTTGTTTGCAAGAGGGAATTCCTGTTACCATAATGTTTTGTTAATCTGAGCTAATTTATTCCTACACAAAGAAGTATTTGCATATAGACACATTTCTTAGAACTGATCTTAGAAGAGGGATTAAGGTCATGATTTGGTAGAATGTTGCTTACAAATGAGACTTGCATGCAAACTTCCATTTTCTCCCTGAAACAGTCTGCAGTCTAAAACAGTTTATTTGCACACGTTTTCTCTAGCCAGAAACTACTATCAGTCTGATTGAGATGGCTTATCATGAATGGAAGAAAAGGACTGATAATGTAGAATGCCATCTCTTTTTAATAAGACACAAAGACGTCATCCACAACCGTGATATGTGAACACACATGCATCTTAGTAGTAGGTATACCACATAGTACAGCAGTTCAACTGTCGACACTGCAAGTATTGGCCTGAACAGTCTTCAATAGCTAAGAAGCTAGCACCCTGTTACTCCTGTGACTAGATGCAAGACAGCTGGAAGCCGCTGCAACTATTCTGATTTAATTTACAGCCTTTTCCTTGCTACACATAGACAATAGGTATCTTAATTTCCAGATATTCATGACATTTGCATGGACATAGCCACATTGTTCTGTGGTGTGATAGGTCACACCCTGTGATTTAAGATCCTAAGGTTTTAGATCATTTGTTTAAACTGGCATTTTTATATTACACAGAAAAAAGTTAAATGCATATTAAACAGGAAATTATCATGAATCTAGAACAATGTGGCATACTTTGATTAACTTGGACCTAACAGAAAACTGAAAAAAATACTCGTATCCATTGGATTCTTTTAAAAAAACCCGTTTCATTATAATAATAATAATAATTTGGGAATCTGATCTAAATAATACTCAACTTCATTTCTGACATTTTAATGGAACTTGTAGTCAAGGCCTACTTGAGTCCTGTGGTTCATAAAAAGGGGGGATGGGGGGAGTAAAAGATGGAGCTACACCTCAAGTCATCCTGTGCTGTTGTAAGGAGGAGGAAAATGAGGGAAATAAGGTTATCAAGCGCTACAGGAACAGTTTCCAGCCTTTTTGGACCAATGGGCACATTTGCAAACTGGAGAAACTGTCACAGGCACCTCACATATAACTGCAGGCAAGCCCATACCACAGCCGTATCCTATTGGCTACAAAGTAATGTGAATTTCAAACCTAATATCAGGGGAAGGGGAACCTCTGACCCCTAGGGAAGGTTTCTGTGGGCACATGTATGCTCAGGAGCACTATGTTGGTGACCCTGGTACTAGAAGGAGAAGTGTAGAGAAATGTTGACTACATCCCCAGGTACTGTTGCTGTGCAATTGTAATCTTACTTATTTTGAAGGTTCACAGGAAGCCCCTTTTGAGTGTATGAAGTTCATAAGTTGTCTAAAAATCAAACTGCTGTTCTGTTGATTGGCAGTCTTCCAATCAAATTGTGATCTTAATGTACAAAAAGGGATGGGACCAGGACCGGATTTAGGTTTGATGAGGCCTTCAGCTACTGAAGGCAATGGGGCCCTTTATATGTCCAGCTGTCCTTTGCTAACAACAAATTGTCGCTGTTTTTTGTGTTGAATATATGCTATATGGTAATTTATGGACCTAATAGGTATCTAAAGCCATTTGCATATAACAAAATATGTATTTTATCAAAGTAATTGTTGACTGAAATACAATTAAGAAGAAGTATATTAATAGTGAATTTTTTTTGAGGGAGGCAAGAGAGTGGGGCCCTAAGCTATAGCTTGTTTAGCTTATACGTAAATCTGGCACTGAGTGGGACACTGCTTTTCTCCAGCACAGTATTCAATGGCTTTTTACTGTGTTTTAAGAAAGTTAGAATAAAACTATCTAGTGAAAAATACCCTCAAAAAGACATTACTCAGTTACTAATACTATCATTTCATGCCTAACGTCTTTTTCATTCATATCTAGTTATGTAAAGTCTTGGAATACTTGAAGTTTCAGAACTGCTGTGCCTGCTTGCTAGAAAAGGAATTGTGCTTTTCCCTTGAGTTCATGGGATAAATTTATATCTCATCTCTTGCAATCACTCCAGGCATTATTAATATGTGAGAATTAAATGCTCTTGATTTTTACCTGCTGGATCAGTACTCTGCAGTACTTAAGCTCTCCAGATAAATCTCCTCATCCCCATTTTTCAGGTTGGGGGTGGGGAGATATGCCACACTGTTCTTAAAACATACCATTGGCACAAATAAATCTTCTCAAGAAGAAAAGATAATGGATTTAGGTAGAAAATTGATAGTTACTCTTGTTTCCCCCATGTAAAGGGCAACGGGTCATACTGTGATCGCTGCAAAGGGTGGAGTCCCCAGTGGTGTAGACAAGTTTACTTGAATATGGTATGTGGGTAGCAACTGTGCAGATTAGTAAATGCATGTAGTTTGGGGGCAAGGCTTGTTAGTTCAGTGTGTGGAGAAGAAGGCTATTGAATTCCAGCAGGTAGCAAGACAGAAGGAACACCTATGGCTAAATAAGGATTGCTTTCCTGTTTTATAATCAAAAGACATTTTCTTGGCATTTGCTATTATGTTGTGTTTTTATGCATTTTTATACTGTAAACTGCCTGATGATGATGCTGATGCTAATTTATTTATACCCCGCCCATCTGCCTGGGTTTCCCCAGCCACTCTGGGCAGCTCCCAACAGAATATTAAAACAGAATAAAACATCAAACATTAAAAACTTCCCTAAACAGGGCTGCCTTCAGATGTCTTCTAAAAGTCAGATAGTTGTTTATTTCCTTGACATCTGATGGGAGGGCATTCCACAGGGCGGGTGCCACTACCAAGAAGGCCCTCTGCCTGGTTCCCTGTAGCTTCACTTCTCGCAGTGAGGGAACCACCAGAAGGCCCTTGGAGCTGGACTTCAGTGTCCAGGCTGAACGATGGGGGTGGAGATGCTCCTTCAGGTATACAGGACCGAGGCCGTTTAGGGCTTTAAAGGTCAGCACCAACACTTTGAATTGTGCTCGGAAATGTATTGGGAGCCGATGTAGGTATTTCAGGACCGCTGATCCTTGGATGAAAGGCAGTATATAAATGCAGTAAACAAAATATACAAAATATCAGATTCACCCTATTTAAAGTCGTGAAGTTCAGTGGGTAGCCTTGGTAGGTTGCCCCTCTCTTAATAACTAACAGGAGTCATTGTGAAGATAGAGTTGGAAAATAGTTTCAATCTTCTGCTCCTTTGTGGAAGCATGGGATAAAAATATAATAAATACTTGAATAAGAGAAGCTGGTGGGTTCCTGCTGGTCATATTAAGCACCAATTTATACTGAAAAGTGTTCTTAGGTACTTGGCTAGCTTTTTCGTTGTGCATTGCGCACCATCTCTCTCAAATCTTTCAGCACATACAGACCTAATCTACTGCCAAAAAGCACATTTGACTTTTATGTAGCTTTTTACTAGCTTTCTTTGACTTTGTTCTTTTTTTTAAAATAGGATTTTTTAAAAAAAGAAGTTGATATCAGCTTCTCCAAACATAAATAGCTTTGCAATATCACTCAGCGATAGATTATATAAGTAAGGTCAATTCATATAGCCTCAAAAATTTCTATAAATGTGAGTCAGTCACTTTTGAAAGCCATACAAAACACTGAATAACGTTGGATTATGAAATGTACACTGTAACCCTCTTAATACTCTTTCTCCATAATTCCTCATTCTGTTCATATTCACTGAAAAAGGCATTTTACCTGGAGTGGTGTTGCTCATTTCATTGACTCCACTCTTGTACAATCCGTTCAATATGTCTGATGTCATTACCCTTTTTGACAACACTTTTTTTAGCCACTTCTGGCCTGTGGGCCTAATGAGGCCTGCAAGGCTTCTCCATTTGGCCCACGAGGCCATTTCAGGGAAGCCACACTCATCTCTCCATCACCCAAAGAAGGAAAGACACAGATTGGGTTGCAGAGGAACAATTGTGAGTGCACACTAAGCTTTGAGAGTTCGGTGCTATTTGAATATGGTGTATAACATGCAGGTCCTGCTACCCTCTTTCTCCTTACGCGAAAGAATCAGTTATCCAAACATACCCTCCCCCTCTCCTTTTTATGAGGATTACCCGCTCTGGGATCCCACAGCTAATTCTCCCCTGATCTCCTCACTGGCCCAAATAGGACTAACTTAACCAGCTAGCCCTAGTGATCATCTAATGTTTATTTAAATTGATTTTTGAATTCTGAATTTATTGTTATTCACGTTTTATACTGTATTTTATGCTGTTTTTTGTTGCCTCAATTAAGTGTTTTAAATTTGTTGTTAGCCACCCTGAGCCTGGTTTTCTGAACTGGGAAGTGCAGGGTATAAATAAAAAATTATTATTATTATTAATAATAATAATAATAACAACTAATTATGCCCAAACATCGCTATACGCACCACACCCAGAGTTTGCCCACATTCTTTCTTCCTTACTTGTTTGTGCTCTGCTGCTTGGCTGCAGCCATTTCAGGAAGAAACCATGGAAGCCGGGGGGGGGGGGGGAGAGATAGGAGAAATGATGTACAGTTGTACCTTGGATCCCGAACCCCTTGCAAGTTGAACGTTTTTGCTCCTGAACGCCACAACCCCGGAAGTGAGTGTTCCGGTTTGCGAACTATTTTTGGAAGCCGAACGCCTGACAGCGCTTCCGCAGCTTCTGATTGGCTGCAGGAGCTTCCTGCAGCCAATCAGAAGCTGCGCTTTGGTTTCCGAACGTTTTGGAAGTCAAACGGACTTCCGGAATGGATTCCGTTCGACTTCCAAGGTACGACTGTATTAGAAATGTTCCCATAGGAATCAGTGAAAATTGTGGATTAGTTATGTGAACACTCACCTAATGAACCATTTCCAGGGAATACATTGTGCTCAGTAAGTGGGACCTGTGTGTATCTTGTTGCGCTGCTTTCGGAAGGGGTGGGATACACTCAAGCAATTGAGCTCCTGCGTGTGTTTACTCCCTGCTGAAAGCAGTGGAATACAGTAAAGCACCAAATTCAGGCCACCTCAACAAAGGAAACATCGGGAGCACACTCTTGAGTCTACTCTTGCAGACACAGCTTTGCATTACCTGTGTCTTTTCTGGTGTATGCTTCTGTTTTTAGCTAATTCATTACTCATTTCACCCAAACACAGAATGATGCTTAGAGTTTACTATTGTGTTTTGGCTCTTGAGTACTGCAAGACCTGCTCCCTGCCTTGCAGGCCTTTTCCCACCTGGCCAAGAGGGCGGGACCCTGATTGACTCCAGCTACAAAATCTGAGGCTGCTGAATGGACTCTTGGGTTGGGGTATTGTTTAGGCGTTTTTGTTGTCTGGGGCGGGGGGTGTTGTTGCTATTATTGATATTAATTTTTGCATCTTTATTTTAGATCTTAAGATTTATATGAAAATTGTTCAGTTTTGTTATTATTTTGTTTTATTTATTACTTATTACTACTTTTGTTATGTTTGCGATTACGTAATTTTTTCCCACGTTGTAAGCTGCCTTGACCGTGGTTTTAACGATGGAAAGGCGGCATACAAATAAAATGATGTATGTCTCTTTGTAATTAAGTATGGACTGGTCTGAAATAAATGAACAACGAATTGTAGGTTATAGACAACAGGCAGTCAACTTTTGAAAGGTCACGCTTTTTAAGGACAGTCCCCTACCACTTTGAATTCCAGGAAGCTAATAAAATGGGCATAATGTTCTTTCACAAGCAATTAATCTAGATTAAACCATGTTGGCTACTTTGTGCCCCTGACTCATTTCTCTGATATGCATTTTAAATTAATAAATATTCAGTTGCTTGGGTCTCTGTGCTAATCTGACCTCAGTGGTTGGGCAGCCACGTCACGACTACTGAGGAAGGTTTCTACTGGCACAGGGGACAACTGGCTTGAAACCAGAGTGCTAGAATGCCCCTGTATTAACCTGTTAGGCTTTTATGTCAATGGTAGCATCTGATGGAGCTTTGAAGCCAACAGGATCTCCCCACCTCACCCCCCACACTCCACCCCCAGACCATGATTCTGAACCCTTGCTCTGTGACCTGCACAGGGCTTTATATTTATATATATTTATATATACAGTATATGTAACATAAGCAGGTGATCCTTGGTCTGTGGTACTGGTGCTAAGAGACCTGCTAGACTATAGTATGTTTGACCCATACATTTAAAATTCATTCTTTCCTGCTTCATCCGTGGCCTTTTCTAGGTTGACTGGCACCAGCTGGATTATCTGGTAATTGACATGCCACCTGGGACAGGAGATGTACAACTGTCAATCTCACAGAACATCCCAATTGCAGGTATCTTTTTTATGGACTTACAGTGCAAGCCTAGCTGCGCCTACTCAGAAGTAAGTGCTGTAGAATTCAGTGGGGTATATTCCTTAGTTGTGATTAAAGATGAAAAGCGCCAAGAGGCTTTTTGAATGGCAGTAACAATTTCTTAACTTTAGGTGGCATCTAAAGGGATCCAGAGTGGTGGAGCCATTTCACACTTTGTCTCATCCCTCTGTGTTGTCCTTTCAGAATGCCTGCCCGCCTCCCTCCGTCAGAAAAGGTCTTAACTCCCATGAGTTGAAAAATTAGCCATACATTAAACGTCTCCTATTTTCTCTTTAAATCTTAAATTATTTTGGCTCTGGAATTTAAAGAGCAGTTTGATTTGAGGGTGGGAGGAGTGATGGGGAAAAGGGATCTTGAGTAGCAAATATTGAACATACAGGTTGTATTTTATTGTTGTGACCTGGTCTGAGATTTGCTCAGTGATGAAGGGGGTGATAAAAGTTTTGCAAATAATGATGTCCGAAGTGAAGAACCGTGTTTTGCAATCACCTGGTGAAGTGGAGTTGGAAACAATGCTTTTAAGTGAATTGGCAAACAACAGTAAATGTTTCCAATTCATATACAAACACTGGGTAGCAGCTAGGTGTTCAGTATGAGATATATCTGTGGTCCCCAAGTTGCAGCCATGCACACCCTAGCATGCTCAGCCTGCCAAGACCCCCAACTCCCTATACATATTGTTGAAAAAATGTATATAATTACTCTAAAAAAGAAGAATTAAGATAAATTACTGATTAGACTATTGTGGAGAGACCACTTCACACCAGAAGCTGTCTGGCTTGGTTTGCAAAGAAGCAATTTAGATATAGCCAGAAGGAATCCTGCATTGCAGAGCTTTTAAAGTAGGCTTAGATGTCTCTTTCTGTTTGCCTCATAAGAATCGAACTGTTTTCAGTAAACTGGCTTTTTGCTATTGGCGGATGGCTGTATAAATAACACTAGCCATAAGTTGGTTTTTATTGAATAATGTTGAAGGCAGAGCAACGAATTTCTACATACAAGATTGTTGAGAAAATGTGAGCCAGCGTCAGTACATGTCAAAAGAAGCATAATCCAGGCAATGTCTTGTTCATTCAATCATCCTTAAAGTAGTTCATCTCTGAAAAGTGATTAGGTAAAAATTATACATTCTGCTTAAGCAGAGCTGTTTCTCAAGTGAATTTCAGTCGCATTTGCTGATTTTAATGATCAAAATAATTTCATACTTATCAATCCTATTAATCCTGCAGAGGCAATACTGCTTAAGGGGGAAGAATTTGAATCCTGTTTCTCAATGAGATTGTCACATATTTGATTTATGAATATTTTACTATGAATGAATGAATAAATGTGTTGGGAACTGTTAGGGAGTGGGAGGGAAGGAGTAATTGCTAAGTAGGAAATCATGTTTATCTCAACTATAATGGTGGGTTTTTATATGTTTGGTTAGGTGTAGGCAAGTTCCAGAATTGGAAGTTGCCTGAAATGCCTGTAGTAACTTGTGGACTTTAACTACAGTACTAACCATGTGAAAAGAAAGCAATTGAGTTAATGGAGGCAAAGTCGTAATTTCAAGGCATTGTTTTCAGTGGCTGCTTTGCCATAGTAGAAAGTGCTTTCACTTGCGTAAGTTGAGGCACCATATTTTCACTGATTCCCTCCCACCCATGAAAACTTTTCCAAAGGGTTGGGAGACGCCTTTGATCAGGAGGGGAAATGACATAAAGAGCTGCAGAATATCTGGTTCCCCAATTTGCATGAACTTTCTGCTCAAGCAAAGCCACCATTAATCTTTAATAGAGTTCAATATGTGTTTGCGCATGGCAGTGTTCTGTGGAATGAAACAGCCTAATGAAGCTCAATACTAGCATTCTTGACAATATTGGCTGTAACAATGGCATATATTTCCTTTCCCTAGGGGCTGTGATGGTGTCCACTCCTCAGGATATCGCTTTACTGGATGCACGCAAAGGAACGGAGATGTTCAAAAAAGTGAATGTGCCGGTGAGCCTTTACAAATGCAAGTTTTGTATTTAATGGGTATGTTTTAAGATGGGCGTATGTGGTCCAGGGGCCAGACTGGTCACCAGAGCATTTTTTTTTCATCTGGCCCCTGGAGGCCCTGTCAACTTGTAACCAAGGGATGGTGATTTTTTTTTTTTGCCTGCAATTCAATCTTAAGGGAAGATCTGCAGCTTAGTGGGTAGAGTGCATGGTTTGCATGCCAAAGGTATCCAGTTTGATCCCTCATGGGTCTGGGAAAAACTGCCAGCTGCAGTGGGTGGGTGGTCTGATTTCAGTATAAATATACCGAAGAAAGTCACAATTTTGCTTATAAGTAAAATCACTTTTCTTCAAAGTTGAAGGAAACCCACAAGGCTAATTGTTCTGCCATTGTAAAGCAATTAGTATTAGATGCATGGTGTCTGACCATTTGTGATCAATCAGTGGAGCAGGTTTTTGACTCGCCCCCACAAAGCCATTTGAATAATACAGTGGTACCTTGGGTTACAGATGCTGTAGGTTACAGGCGCTTCAGGTTACAGACTCCACTAACCCAGAAATAGTACCTCGGGTTAAGAACTTTACTTCAGGATGAGAACAGAAATCATGTGGCGGCGGCATGGCGGCAGCGGGAGGCCCCATTATAGCTAAAGTGGTACCTCAGGTTAAGAACAGTTTCAGGTTAAGAATGGACCACCAGAACGAATTAAGTTCTTAATCCGAGGTACCACTGTAGTGGCCATTTAGATAATACCATCTTAATAGTACAGAAGGTGATAGTACCTGTTCTCTAAGAAGTTTATGTTTTTCATATGTTCTAGTTGTTGATACTTTTTTGGGGGAAGAAACTTGCCTGTATGATATAAATAACAGATGAGCTCTGAGGTGATAGCAAAATTATTTCAGAAGTGAATTGTGGGTGTACTGCTTTGCTATACTAAAATACAGCCTTTGTAATCCTAAATATACTACAGTACAAATTAACCTGAAAGTTGCCAGCTATACTCCTACATAGCACACATGCAGTTTTCCCTTATTTAGGTATATTTGAGAAGTTTGAACGAATGAGTTTTCCATACAGAGAATTTAAACTTTTAGCTGCATGGCTAGCAAGGATGAATACAAATTCATGGACCTCCTAGGTCTGGCACTTTCAAGACCTGCCATAAACCAGGGGAGTTGAAAATGAAGGACTGTAAAGGGTGCCAGTTGATGCAGATCTTGAGAGTGACATTGTTACTTTACAGTGCTTCATAAGCAAACAAATTGAAAGCTCCCCTCCCCACCCCAGACAATGGGGGAAGACAGCAAAGATGAGTAGGGGAAAATATTTTTTTGAGAGACACCATTCTCAGATATTTTAATCTGCTCTTCAGAGTTGGTGAGGGTTTCTACCACATGTTTCTCCTCTCACTGCCAACAAACCCATCTTTTGATTTGAAACATACAAAATCTGAGAGACAGTAATATTCATTGGAAGAACCACTGATGGTTAAGTATGAAGCTAATGGTTAAACATGGTAATACTTTAAAGCACAATGAAATATGGAGAAGTAAATAATAAATCAAAGGAGGTATGTGTTATTTCACAGTGTGTTATACTTGTACAGCTAGTACTTAATCAAGACACAGCTTAGACAAAAACCCATAAAAAGGCTGTTTATCTTCTGCAGTTCCTTACAGAATTACTCATAGAATTTGGTATCTGGGGCAGGATGTTCCTGAGAACAGAACAAAAGTCTCATTATAAAATAGCATGGGCTGAAAGTTATCGGGACATCGCTGGTATACATACTATATAACAAGTCAGTTTCAGTCATTTCCACACTGCTGGCTTTAAAAAATTTTTTTTTTGGTAGACCTGTTTCATTTAAAGATGAAAGTGTTTCAAGACAGATAAACAAATTATAAATAGGACAGAGCCGAAGTGCATTGCTTTTCCGTGAATATGTTTAGCAGCGTCAAAAAACTTTATCCACACCCCTGGTGACCTCCAGAATTTTATATGAAAGGGTTCAAACATGTTTGCCAGCACAGGAAGTATTGCCCTCATTCTTACAATGTTTGACCTCCGTGAGAGCATCAAAGAGCCAAATATACATAGTGCCATGGCACCGTATTCCATAGGAGTGGCAGACCTGTAGCGCTGAGCCAGATCTTTCCCACCAGATCCAGTGTACTGGCAGCGGCAAAACCTGCGCAGAACAATTGCCACCCCAGGGAACATCAGAGCAGATTGGAGTGCTCCTACCTGCTTCTGGAATGCTCAGTCTTGTTATGGTGGCAATGCAAAAAGGAACCAAGGTACCTTGTTCTGCTCCAATTTGCCACAAGCGAGGAGGGCGGAGGCGTGGGTTGAGTAGCGCTAGGCAAGAAGGAACACTTTTTAGGTTTCCCCCCTGCTCTGGGAGTGCTGGCCACAGAGTTGGTTTTTTCCTTCCTAAACCTATCAGAGAGCATGGGGGGACTTCAAAGGGCTTTCTTTAAACCCACCATGCCCGTACCATTAGAGCTCTCCAGCGGGAAAGGGACAACGGGTTGGTGGCCTTTGTGTGGCAAGAGTACGAGTGTCTGGGTGCAAATGGCAGTGAGTTTGGGTTGGCAGCGCCCACTTTGGCAGCTCCTACCACTGGCCTTCCAGGAAGAAGAAGGAGCTGGAAGTAGCAGCAGATTGAGCAGGTCATAACAAGGAATTTGGGGTGGGTGGGAATTGGGGTGGTCTTGAAAAGAACATTTTTACCTATGTTTGGCACAGCCCTAATGACAAAATATAGATAACCCACACTATTGCCTACCTTTAAGAACTATTCTTCATGTGATGTATCCTTAAGCTTAATTAAGAATAGTATCAATCATCTCTGTAAATAGTTTCCTCTTTTTAAAAATTAAACTCTGGCAACTGTGGTGCTGGTTCAATTAGAGTTATGCCCACGGAGTTCACTTGTCTTCTGAAACTGGAGTAGCTTATACTGAGAATGTACTAAGTATCTGATATGGAATCAGAGCTGAAATATCTCTTTGGGCATTTGATATTTAGCATCAGTATAATATTATCTTTGATGCAGTTGAGTTGCATCTTATGCTTGCTTCAGCAGCATATATACATAACCAGCTCCATTTCAGATCCATTCCAGCCCTTTTCTTCTGCCTCTGTCTCCCTCTGCTCCTCCCTTCTGCTTTCATCATCCTCTGCCTGCCTGCCTGCGTGCCTCCTCCTCCTCCCTTCTGCTGGTTGGGGAGAGGGAAGGCAGTGGAGAAACAAGGCAGGCTCCCACCTGCCAGCCAAGGAAAAGGTAATTTTGGTTATACGTGCAACCCGTGGAACAAACCCTTGTGTATATGATATGTTGCAACTGTACTTCCTATCCGTGTTTGGTATGACACTGTATGCTCTGCCTGAACCTCATATGATGGCAAAACCAAAACACCGCACTTTAATACCACAGGTGAAAATTTGGTCAAATAAGCTCCCTTCAGCTTCAATTATCCAGTGCATGAGGTGGGCAGTGGGGATGAGCATGCTAGTTTGCTTCCCCCCCATTGCCCCCCCATTGCCCTCAACTTGTGCAAGGAAGGTGTCTGCATGAAGCAGTGAGCCTTCTATATCTGTGGAGGCGCTCTGCACATTTTGGAACCCTGATTTTCTAAGATTCTGTTGTGTTTGGGGTGCCTTCACAGATACAGGCAGCTCCCTGCTTTGCACAGTCACCCTCCGTGGATTGAGGGTGACAGGAACGACAATTGGAGGTGGGCAGAGCTAGCATGTTTCTCTGGTCTGCCCCTGGCGTTGCTTGGAACATGCTGCATGCTCAAAGCTCATCAAACTGCCTAATAACTGAAAAGCCTGCCTAAACAAGTAGCTGGGCAAAACTTACAGATAATTTTTCAGGGCTGGGTTATTTGAAATAGTTCTTTTCCACCTCTCCTGTGCTCAAGGCAACTCGCACAATATTTCAGAGATTAAAAAGTAAACATTGGGGGGGGGGGATACAGCAGCAGTGATCAAGACACCTTCAGCTCACAAAAGACTTCCTAAACAGATGGGTTTCCTAGCTGCTCCTAAAGGCAAGAAGATTGTTCCACAACTACTCAGCTTCTTACTGCGGCTGAGCTGATTTCCTGCAATTATGACATTCAGACAGGATATCTGAAGTGTAGCTCTCTCTCTCTTAGTGATCACTCGTGGCCAAGTGAGATTGTCTTCCATGAACGCAGGTCCTGGTGCCCGTAGGGTCCCATCTTCCTGGTGAAATTATATTTGAAGTAAACCTTCCATTGTCAACATTCTTTTACCATAATCATGGTCCAGGGGTGATTTCAGGGTGGATGGGTTTACAGCTGGGGAGGGGAGATTTGTGGCAGGCATGTTGTGCCCATATGGTTCTCAAATGTGCCCATGGGGCCCACAAAGGTTGGCAAACCATGATCTAGAGCATTTACGGGATGGTTAGGGCTGACTGAGTGCCAGATGGAAATAGGGAGGAGGGATGTTCTGCTGTATATGTGACAGACACAGACTATACTAAAGAACAGACTGCTGTGTTGACTTCTAATTAGGGCCTCTTTAAAAATGGATGTTGGCCAGACCATAGAAATTAAGATCAAATGAGCCTGGTTCATAGCTGTATTATAAGAGCCAAACCATGCTCATAACTGCGACCGCAGACTGCAGCCATAGTCAACCTATATGCTGGCAGGGGAGGTGAGTGTCTGTATGGACAGAGGTGTGTTTGACAGTTTTTATGGCAGCCAATTGCCTTGAATGTGAACGCTAGGTTTCAATGGAAAAGTGGCTTGCTCATTCAGCCCAGTGCAACATAAACTGTCAAAAACACCTCTGGATATGCACACACTTCTTCCCAGCTCATGCATACTGCCGCATAGAATTGCAGCCCTAATCTTGTGCTGCATACCAAAATCAGTTATTTTGTCTGCATTTGTTTTAACGTTTGGCTATATGTGTTTTAAATATTTATACTGTGCCTCCAAGTATTACTATTAGATATGAGAGGAGAAGAGACATAATATTTGTTGTACGTTTTCCTCAATTGTTATGCGCTAAGACACACTGAACGGGGACAGGGAGAGGCAGAAGCTATGGAAAACAGTGGTGACAAAGGTCAGCTTCCTTCTCTCATCTTATAGCCAGGCCCAGAAGCTCCTTCATTGTAGAGATGAAATTGCTGTGCACCCCTAGATTGCCTTTCAGTAAGTTCTTTCGAATTCTGGCTTCTGTCCTAGTGAACTTCCAGAATTACATCTGCACACACCCTGAATAGTATGCACATCCAAATGTCCTTTATGCAAAAATCAACCCAGTTTAATAGGTATCCATAATCGGGCTTGGTGAGTTTTCTTTTGGGAAGGCGTTCATTGCCATATGTACTTTTGGGGATTCCTCATGCAGTCGTATCTCAGCTCCCGAACGCCTTGGGAGTTGAACGATCTTGGAAATCCCGAACGATCAAAAACTGGAAGTGAGTGTTCTGGTTTTTGAATGTTCTTTTGGAAGCCGAACATCCTGCGGGGCTTCCACAGCTTCCAATCTGAAGCCATTCTTTGGTTTCTAAACGTTTCGGAAGTTGAACAGACTTCCGGAACGGGTTCTGTTCAACTTCCGAGGCACGACTGTATTTGAATTTAACAAGCATAGCACACATGTGCTAGGTTTATATTACACCAAACTCTTAAGTTAGCCTCAGAAATGTAATTTGAAACACTGAGTTCAAATCTGTTGATAATAAATAGGCTTAATACCGCAAGTAAGAGAGGCGATTCTAATGTTTTTCTAGGCTTGGGCAAAAGGGAGAGAAACACTAGTGTGCAGAATGTGGTTTGAGTGATGAATAAAATATAATTAGTCTCCCCCCCCACTGTCCTCATTAAGAAAGAAAGAATTGATGTTACATACAGCCTTGCTAACTTTCCTGACAGGTTTTCTAAGTTAACTCAGTTCATTTAGCTTTTAAAGCGACATCTAATATAAGTGCATTAGGTTTTCCTTCAGTAATTTGTCACATCATGTCAGATGTCATTATTTCTGTTGTTTGATTTTTAAATATGTTTCTTTTCGTTGGAATGAATAGAAAATCATAGTTCTTTCCTCCCTGCTCCTCATCCCCCCTTGTAAGTGGTGCAATGAAACTGATGCTTTAAGGGCATAAATATTACAGAGAATGTTCACAGTTTTCCTTTAGCTTTGGAATAATTTGGCTACTAATGATGAGTTCAAATTCAATTGACAGTCAAGGCAGCAGATAGCCTTATTTATTTAGCCTGTTGCTCTCAACATACCTACTTGAGAATAAGCCTTATTCCACAAAGTGGGATGTAGTTCTGAGTGTACATGCATAGGATTGTACTGTTTGTTCAGCTCACACCTTTTTTGCAGAGGTTTTGAGCTCATTTGCTTGGTGTGAGTTGGAGCTGAGAGACTTAGAAAGTTGGCAGCTTTGAATTTGATAAAAAGTAGCTCTGACTCGTCAGAGCTTGAAGCAATAATAATAATAATAATAATAATAATAATAATAATAATAATAATAACAACAACAACAACAACAACAACAACAATAATAAATTTATTATTTGTACCCGGCCCATCTGGCTGGGTTTCCCCAGCCACTCTGGGCGTCTTCCAACAGAGATTAAAATACAATAAAACACCAGTCATTAAAAACTTCCCTAAACAGGGCTGCCTTCAGATGTCTTCTAAACATCAGGTAGTTGTTTATCTCTTTGATGTCAGATGGGAGGGTGTTCGACAGGGCGGGCGCCACTACCAAGAAGGCCCTCTGCCTGATTTCCTGTAACTTGGCTTCTCGCAGTGAGGGAACCGCCAGAAGGTCCACGGCTGTTGTTCCTTTTGAGTGGGCAGTGATTTGAAATGGACGCTGCTTACCAATTTTCTTTCTGCTTGCTCAACCTGTGAACTATAATCTTCCCAAAGTAACTGATCCTGCCTGGGATCTTCTTACCGCTCAGAGAATGCTGGGTACAAAAAACATAATTGTAATGGATGGAATTTCGTGTTGCGCTATGACAGTTCTTCTATCTACATAAACAGCCTGTCAAATGGAGCAATCCCGTTTCTTCTCCCCCTGCACACAGCCCTGCAGAAGTGCTGATTTGGGCACCAGATTGTGGGTGCCCAGCGGTGTGCGCATTGCTCTGCCACCACCTGCCATCGCAGTGGCGCCAGAGAGCCAGCAGAGGTAAGGCACTGAGCGGTGGCAGCCAAGCAGCTCTCATGTGTGACAGCTGGGCACCCACAGTGGAAATTTTGTGGGTGGTGCCCAGGCATCCAGATCCCCCAGAGATGGCACCAGTGTGCTACCCCTGGGTGTTTCCCCAGCCCCCCCCCCCCGAGCCAATGGGGGTGGAATGGGGAGTTTGGGGAGAGAGGAGGGGGAGGAAATCCCTGGTGCACAAGTGGAAGTCATTGCATTGGGCTTCTGCTGACAGGGCTCGTTAGAGTAATCCTGCACAACATATTTTATAGCATGCTTCATTATCCTATTCATGATGTCAAAATTGTGAAATGTAGGCATGAGAATAATTTCCCTACCATCTAGAGTGGGGGCACAGCTTTTCTTGTATGAGTAATTGGTAAGTGTCTGGATTTATTTCTGTAAGGTTGGCAAGGTGGAAGAAACGAACCTTTTCCATTTTTTATTTAGCCTCTTTCTAACCTTTCTGAGTTTTTCTATTTGCCAGGTCTTGGGGCTTGTTCAAAACATGAGCCTTTTCCGGTGCCCAAAATGCAAACACGAAACCCACATTTTTGGAACTGATGGTGTGAGGAATCTAGCCTGTGATCTTGGTCTGGATGTTTTAGGTAAGAATGTGGTGATTGAAAGTATTAAATAAGAAAGAAGTAGAATTAAATCCAGAGTTATTTGATTGCTGTTTAATCCTCTTGAAATAAATGGACTTCAGGCACTCAACTTCTGGCAGTGTGTTCAGGACTACTGTGTTATATAGAAGGAAATGCAGAATATGATTTATTTGGCCTTGATTCTCCATATCCACTGTTTTACATCATACATGTTTCCAAGTACAGTGTTAATATGACTGGACTTGCATGTATCACATCATAGGAACCTTTTTTCTGATGAAATTGTGTTCAGAAAGCATCTGACTCTTTAAAAGAGGGAGCAAGGGAGAGAAAGAAGGTTGTTGTAGTGATCTTCTGTTTCCTGAAAGAAGATGGCTTATCGGCTAGGCGAGAAGCAGGTCTCCGAAGTTCTTCAGCTGGGGTGGAACAGACCTTCCCCAGCCAGGTTTCTTGCGAGGGTGGCTGCCCATGTTTGGATTTGTAGGAACAGTTCATATGGCTCCATATCCCTCACCCTAATTGAGGATGAGTGATAGATGCAGGAAGATAGGACTAAGGGGCGGGGTCCACAACAAAGAGATTTAGTCAGACCAACAGATTTACAGGCAAACTTTAGGTAAGGGTGGGTTGGTTTAACCCCACCTGCCCTTTTTCTACCCTACTGTCCGATCAAGGCTCGAAGTTGCACCTTCCCTAGATGAACTTTGCCATTTGGGGCCATTACCTGTTGCTGCCCCTCTTGTGGTTTCTGATAGCTTACCTGGTCAGGATGCAAATGCAACAGCTTCTGTTGTCTTCACCTCTGGCTGCAGCCTTCATATTTCAATCTCAGGTGTGTCATTAGCAAGAGGAACTACACATTTTTCTTCCCACAGCTTGGCTTCTTTCTCAAAAACTCCTACCACCACCACCACCACACCACCCATTTTACCATATATGCTCTGTCCACTGACTCCTCTCACCTCACAGCTCCCTCTCTGTCTTTAACCCTGGTCTGTAGCTCTGCCTGCCATGGCCCCTTTCCCCAACCTTGTGCTTTCTTTCGACACCTTTCTCTGCTCTGGAGCCCCTTCAGACTGTAGCTCTCTCAGCTCATAGGATAGCAACGCAGTTATGGCTGAGCGGAGCAGCCACGAGGGCAATTTGACCAGGAGAATCTGGCCCTCCACGCTGAAAATAATTAACAGTCCCCGATGAAAATCATTCTTCTGCGTTGAAGCCTGCAATGTTTCAGGTATAAGCTGGTAATGAAATGTAAAATGTGGCATACCTCAATTAAGCTGGTAAATGAGATAATTGTGCCTGCTAATGATTTATATTTTCACACCGTGCTGTAATTATATCAGTTCATACAGATTATCCATTTAGAACCAGGAAGTGAACTTCATAAAAAAAAAATTGTCATAGAAGCATTAGGGGCTGACAGAGACCTAGCAGAGCAAGGAAATCCATAATTAAAAGTACACAGTTGGGTTAGCTTGGCTGTCTGCTGGAAGCGTAATGAGGATTGGAGTCTGGGATCTTGTTTCAGCTGTCACTGGTACTGACCACTGGTAAAAAGCCTCCCATGGCAAAACTTCCTGCAATTAGAGCTGATTCATGGTCCTTCTGACGTGCACCTATATATCGGAGCACATAATTAGTGTAGAGTTATCTGCATCAGATACGCCAGAGAGTCATGCAACATGATTGTATCAAAAGCAAGAACTGAGCAGCATGTTCTATCAGTGCAAGGGTTTTGAATCATTGAATTATAGAGTTGGAATGGACCTCAAGAGTCATTTAGCCCAACCACCTGCAATGCAGGAATCGCAACTAAAGCATCCATGACAGATGGCCATCCAACCTCTGCTTAAAAACCTCCAAGGAAGGAGAGTCCACAACTTCCCAAGAGAGACCGTTCCACGTCGAAGAGCTCTTACCGTCAGAAAGTTCTTCCTGATGTTTAGTCAGAATCTCCTTTCTTGTAACTTGAATCCATTGGTTCAAGTCAAACCCTCTAGAGCAGGAGAAGACAAGCTTGCTCCATCTTCTATGTGACAGCCCTTCAGATATTTGAAGGTGGCTATCAAATCTCCTCTCAGTCTCCTCTTTTCCAGGCTAAACATACCCAGCTCCCTCAACCATTCCACATAAGGCTTGGTTTCTGCTTGCACAACAGGATTCCCCTCTGTAAATATCTTCTGGGGTTCCCCCAATCCCCTAGAGGAGATTTGTGTATGGGGGGGTCCCCAGTCTAAAGCTTCTGGCTCCCCAAGACCACTGATTTTGACATCAGTAGCAAAAGGTAAAAAGAAATAAAGCAAGAATGGCATTGGGACAGAGCTTTAAATTTCTCCACCAGCCCAGCACCTTGAAAAGGATATAAATCGCATCTTCTCCGTCATCAGTTTGATCCTTTTACAAGCAAGCAAAGGATAATAACCCCTTCTCCTCAGTCGATATACACATATAAGTTGAGGAGAGGACTGTGCAAGTGGGCATGTGAGATGACTGATAAGCCCTCCACCTCAGTGGCGTAGCCAAGGATGAATGCGGGCCAAATAATGTTTAGTAACCCCTGGAAAAGTGTAAAACAACAGACAACAATTTATATACATGTAGGAATGAACTTTCAACATCAAGAATATTTTATCCAGCTTCTGCAGTGTGTGTTTTCTAAATTTTAAACATTAGGTATCAATATTGATTATCCTTCACAGGTTACCTTAACTTGTTTTCATTTAAGGCCCAAGCCCAATATTTGTAACAAACTTCATGTAACAAACTGGGTACCCAATACTTCTGAGAAAGGGATGGAATCACTGCAGAATTGTGGGTGACTGACTTTTGAGAACTTGGACTGATCTGCTGGATCCCCAGGCCCAACCTTTCATCACAGCAAGGGGACAAACAGGGGCTTTTGTCTCATGGATGGCAGAGTTGTGGCTCCGGCCTGGGACACTGCATTAGCTGTGGCAAATGCACCATCAGCTATAGAATAATGGCAGTGTAGCTTTCTGCCCCAGCACCAAGGAAGTCTCTTTACCCATGGGCCTCTGCACCTGTGGAGAGGGCAGTCCACAGCATCACTTAGCTCCTCAGTTCACCCTTGTAGGGAGCATTAGATTTCTCCCTTAAAATTGCTTTCTGTACAGCTATTCTTACCATTTTATATATAGATTTGATTTATATTCAGCCATTGCGTAATAATTGTCATTGTTGGAATCTGAAAAAGTTTAATTTTCCACAAGAGATTTTTGTTTTTAAAGGATGGGACCATCCTGTGTGTTATTGTGCCATTTTTCTTTATTTCCGTGGCGGTCCCCTGCTGATTAGAAAAGCACAATACGCAGTTGTTAACTGTTGGAAGGGAAATTAATTGAATATGTAACAAGCACTTAATTAAATCAGTGGTTCCCTAATAACAATAACACTTCCTTTCATTTTGGCAATTAAATATTTAAGCCTGTATTTGAATATTGATTAGGATGTTACAGTTGTGGAAATCAGCAGGGAATGAACTGCAGTACCGAAGAAATAACGTGGAGCGTGTAGTAGCTGGAAGCTGGGAAACTTTACTGCAGACCTGTTCTGTGAGCACTAGGCACTGCATGCATTCGGCTGGCCTTTTAGCTTGAGTTTTGGTATAGCAGGGCCACGGAATTCTGCACTGCAGCACAAATGAATTCAAAGCCAGTTTTTGGTTCCAGACCAGAGTGGAGACTGGAAAGAAAACAGAATGCCCAGTGGTGCATGGAAGTCCGACATGCTTTCTTTTGTCACCCTAAATAGGTCATCGTCTATGAATTTTTGTTCCCATTGGGTAATTGCAGCAGACAAAAAGGGAAAAGACTCTCCATTTCCGTAGATGACTGTAAGGCAGGGTTCTATCTAGCAGTAAAATAAAAAAATATGAATAATATTTCTTTAACAAATAGTTTGAATGACTTCGGCAGTGCATGTATTTCAGCTGATTTTCATTCAAGTGTTGCTACTTACTGCACTGAAATATGAGTAACACCAGTGCTAGTTGAATTTAGGGCGTGTATAAAATATTGAGCTTAAACGTCAATTTATGGTCTTCATACAGGTGACATTCCTCTACATGTCCACATAAGAGAAACATCTGATGCTGGCAAGCCTATTGTGGTCTCACAGCCCCAGAGTGACGTGGTGAGTTTTAATATAGTTTGCGTACAAATCTCGTCTTGTTCATTTTTGCTTTGTTTATTACAGTGCATGTGCCACAGCTCCCAGCAGAATATTAAAAACACAATAAAACATAAAACATTAAAAACTTCCCTAAATAGGGCTACCTTCAGATGTATTCTAAAAGTCAGATAGTTGTTTATTTCCTTGGCATCTGATGGGAGGGTGTTCCACAGGGCTGGCACCACTACCGAGAAGGCCCTCTGCCTGGTTGCCTGTAACCTCACAGTGAAGGAACTACCAGAAGGCCCTTGGCGCTGGATCTCAGTGTCCGGGCTGAATGATGGGGGTGAAGACACTCCTTCAGATATACAGGGCCAAGGCCGTTTAGGGCTTTAAAGGTCAGCACCAACACTTTGAATTGTGCTCAGAAAGATCCTTCCATGCTAAGAAATAAAAGGAAAATTCAGAAGATTTAATAAATAGACCTTGAAGAACACTTTTCACATTATTAGAATTATTCATAGAAAAGCCGAAGGCCCAGTTCTATCTGATGATGAATGGAATATTAAACCTGCACATATCCATTAGAAAATGAACATATTTATAACATGATACGCACCCTGTGCAATCCAGCTACCATTTTATGCCCCCAAAACGTTCCAAAGTGGGGTGAAAAGAATTTGCTCACTACCTTCCTATCCTAATGTCTAATAAGAAAGCCAACAAGATGCAAAAAAAATTAAAATGTTGTTACTTTTCACAAGTTTATGATAAAGGAAATAATATTACCTGTGCATTCTTTTAAAATAGAAAATTAAGATATTTATTGTGTCATATTGTCTGTGCTTAGGAACTCTGAGATACCTGTTTGCCTCCTGTGTTAGGTGATATAGATACATGTGCAATCCTCATAAGGGACCCAGGCATGCAACTTGCCATGCCTTATAGTTTCACTGTTGCAACTGGCATAGCTGGCTTCGTTTCAGTTTTAAAATACTTTGCATGATTGGTCATGGAACTGCATTGGTGAAAACTACAATGTACGTCTTGACTCTGCATGTGGTTTTACTTACCCACACACAGAATGGTCCCTTTGGAATGTGTCCCTTGTGCTTTTTGTGCAGGAGTGTCTTCAGAAATCATAGTTTAGGAAGTGGCCAGGAAGAGGAACCTCTCTTTATAAATCTGTAAAGCTTTAAAGCAAGACAAAGTTCATGCCTTATTTCTGAAGTTGAGGCCCCAAGGTCTTTTGCAGTCTTCTGTTCATCTGTAGTTACACCTTGATAGCATTTCTGCCATTTCTTGGCTGTTTTATTTCTCTTTGCACTACAGAGCAGGCCTTTGGCCTCCAATTGATGGGTCAGCAAATTGTTAATGTTAAGCTGTCAACTTTTTCCTTTGCTAAGGAAAACGCACACCTTTCTTTGCAGAAAGATGAGCTATAGAAAATCCCATTTAGAAACCTCAAACCAAAAAGAACAGAAAAATCTCTAAACTGAGAACATAGTTTATTAATATGAAGACAGTTCAGAATGATAAATGAGAACTGTAAATTTCTCCTTTCCATTTCCCTCCATTAAAATTCTCTTGTTTCACTTCAATCCGTCTTGTGTTGCTTAGAAATGATGGCACAAACAGTTCCATCCAGCTTTATAATCAGATAAATAGCCCATTAGGAAGAATATGAGTAGGAGAAAAAGTTCAGCATGTGTACATGTTAAGTTTATGAAAAGTGGAATCTAGGTTTGTTGCGGTTTTGATCGATTCTTGCCTGCTGTTGAAAGATGCAACAAGAAGGGAAATACCTTATTTAAAACTCTCAAATTCCCCCCCCCCCCGCAATAGCTAATGATCCTATATAGGAGTTTCAGTGGGGACTTGCCAGTGCAAGGTCTCCCCATCCCATCCGGCGAACCGAAATTTCATGGCACAGAAGCTGCATTATTTGTCAACATTCTGCTGGTGACACATTTTTTCTCTTACAATTAGAAAGTGTCTAAACGTTTCATTACATAACAGCTCAGCCAAGGGGTGGGAGCTGGTTTGCTGGTGACAGAAGACAGCCAGTTTGTTGCCTGTTTTATATAATATTTTATGCTGTTTTACTCTGACCTAGGAGATAAACACATTGCCATTTTTAAATATTTTTACAGGCCCAAGCCTATCTGAAGATTGCTGCTGAAATAGTGAAAAGACTGCCAGTTTCTCCAACTTAAAGCCATATTTTTGAGGTTCTGTGACTAGAACTCTACCATTTGAAGTGTGACAGAAGAAATGATATATTATGGAACATGCCTTATTTTTTATTTTGTCTTGGAAAATTAAATGTCAGTACCAACTTAGTGTGATTGTCATATCAAACATTTGAAACAAACTTTCAGCATGCTTTAGCAGCAAAAAGCACCAAAGACCCAACACATATTTGGAACTTCAGATTTTTAGTGCATCATTGAGTAGGCCTGGTGTTAAAGAGGAAGAGATATTTAAAGAGATTTTAGCATCTTTATGTAGGTACACTGACAAACACCAGAATGCACCACTGCATGTGTGGTCAGTTTGTTTCTCTCTGTCATGTGTCTGAATTAAAGATGAAGATACTAGAAATGTAAGATAATTATGCTCAGCTTTGAAGAGTTATCATTAGCCAAGATTCACTTATAAGCAGTCAAACAATTAACGAAGAATCCCAAGACTGGCTTTTTTATGCATTCTCTTATCAGCTTATGTTCGATCAAAAGATAATTTTCTTATTGTAATTGTCTGGGAAAATTGCTCCATTTCCTTTGTCTTGTTGAGCCTGAATAAACCCCAAAATCAGCAACAAGCTCTTCATTAAAATTAGATGCATCTGAGATCAGGTTGCCAAAGGAGGAAACAAGTGATAAAAATTAATTACTGATGATTGCATATATGAATATTTTCCCGCTAGGAAATAATAGCCCTGAATCTATAAACAAAAAGATCTAATTGCCCTTTTTTTATCAGTGCATACTGCGTGGTTTTGTCTGAATTTCCTACTGCCTTAAGTCTTGCATCATTATTTTGTGCTGATAGAGCCGGTCACAGCAGGGGGAGGGGGAACTGAATATGAATGCATCTAGGATTTAGGCTTACATAAACTGAAAGTGTGTTTGTACATAATGGTGTATTAGTGTCTGTCTATTCAATTCTACATCTTTTTGGTTCATACTACTATTTGTTCCTCTTACATAGATTCTAATGATAACGTACAATGACTCATACACAGAATAAGGAAGACAACGGGTTGTATTCAATATAGCACTAAGGTGAGCATTCCATCAGCACAATAATTTATTCTTCGTGGTGGAACATTTCCCCCACCCTGCTCTCACCCTCCTGCATGCCATCTAAATCTGTTTCCCTTGCCTTGCAAATCTAGGGATAGCTAGTGCTAGTTCAAAAAGTTCGTCCTAAAATTTTACTGAAAAGGTTACATGAGTAGCTGTCTGATTTTCAGATTTTAGACTGAATTCCTGCCATTTTGTTCTCCAGCATATACTATTCAAATAAATACAGTCTCCCTATGAATTCACAGGATCTGAGATAAAACATGGTAATGATACTGTTACCATAGTTGGATAGTGTCTTCGAAGCTACCAGCATGAGTTTGATAAACCTGCGGGAGGCAGTGGAAGACAGGAGTGCCTGGCGTGCTCTGGTCCATGGGGTCACGAAGAGTCAGACACGGCTAAACGACTAAACAACAACAACAAATGATACTATAGGTAATGGGAAATAAGTATTCTATCAAGGCTTTCCAAAGCAGGCTTCCCAAGGGAGCGAAAGTGAGATAGATTGTCCTGAGGCCTTATTCTAGGAGTGCATCTCTCAGCACCACTAAGTTATTTAGTGGTTTGTATTGTAGAGGCAAGGTGCCTCCCATTCTTCCTTTATACTGAGCTTGACTATGATGACTTTTATAGCACTGATTGGCTTTTGGAGAGACTGGATCCAGATGCACCATTCTCAAGTTTCCATCTTGGAAGGACAAAGACACATATTTTCTCCCTCTTGTTTATACTGAGCGTTGGCAAACTGATTCTATGATTAAAAGTTTCCTAGAGCGTCCATGAAACGTTTCTTTATTTTTGTGTTGCAAATTTTTGTGTTGTGTTTAAACAAGAAAGAAGGGATTTCTGCAATTTAGTAACAAAATAAATCAGCAATACTGATTTATAAATCCTTGCATCTTTTATCCATAACAGGATCAAAGTAGCTGTGCATGCATGTATGAATGAATGCTATTGTTGCCATGTGGACTTCTGTTTGGAATACACTAGTAAGAGTTGTTTGGCATCCATCTGTCTCAGGAGACAATGGAAGATTATGCTTTCCAGGGTGAAGACAAACTATTGGAGAGTTACAGCACCAGGTGTGGCTGTAGAGATGGATATGAGAGAGACATGTTTTGTTGCAGCTGATGCATGTGTAGCTTGGCATTTCTTCTTTCTGTGCTTCACTCAGCGGTCATTCCTTCTCTGGTTGCTGCTATGGATACACAACCTGATTGTCTCCAGACACTGCAAGAGATTCCCACGTGTCTGCAAGAGATTCCCACGTGATGGGGTTAATGTTGCCATCACATCCTGGCATATGATGCCCCAAATCTTCCTGATGCAGTGCATGTGGGAGGCATCATTACTGGCAGGTGTAAGTTGCCCATGTCTCACTACCATAAAGTGGTATGCTCAGCACGCAAGCCTGGTAGACCTTCATCTTGGTATTGGTCATTGGCCTCACATTCTCCCACACCCTTTTGGAGAGGCGAGCCGTTGCTACAGTTCCTTTGCCAAAATGCTCAGCGTTGATGGAGAAGTTTTGGTTATGGTGAACCCAGGTAGACTAAATTGTCTAGCTCCTCAAGTGTGTGGTCACCAGTGCTGATGCTTGGAGTGCTGGTGATGTTCTGACCCAGGATGTTGGTCTTTGTCAGGTTGATGGTAAGGCTGAACGCCCTGCAGGTTTGGGCAAAACTGTTGATGAGACTCTGTAGATCTTCCTTGGAGTGTGCTGTCAAGGCTGCAAACAACATCTCTCAGATAAGGACCTGCTGCACTTTTGTCTTGGCATGGAGACATGCCAAGTTGAACAGACCCTGTCACTCCTTGAATGGATTTACGCACTGTCTTCAGTCTCGTTGAAGGCATATGAAAGCAACAAGGAGAAGAATATGCACAAAGAGTTGGGTTGAGAACACAACCCTATTTTATACCACTCTTTATGGGATGGAAGTGAGAGCTGGACCATAAAGGAGGATGATCAATGAAGAATTGATGCTTTTGAATTATGGTGCTGGAGGAGACTCTTGAGAGTCCCATGGACTGCAAGAAGATCAAACCTATCCATTCTTAAGGAAATCAGCCCTGAGTGCTCACTGGAAGGACAGCTCCTGAAGCTGAGGCTCCAATACTTTGGCCATCTCATGAGAAGAGAAGACTCCCTGGAAAAGACCCTGATGTTGGGAAAGATGGAGGGCACAATGAGAAGGGGACGACAGAGGACGAGATAGTTGGACAGTGTTCTCGAAGCTACTAACATGAGTTTGACCAAACTGCGGGAGACAGTGGAAGACAGGAGTGCCTGGCGTGCTCTGGTCCATGGGGTCACGAAGAGTCGGACACGACTAAACGACTAAACAACATCTGAGGATGAGCTATCATATCAGACATTTTTTTGTGGAAGAACATGGTTATCTGGTGGAGCTTCCTACTTTACTGAGCAGTGTGAAGAGTTCTTTTCAGCTGCCCACCCATTGATTTCCATATTCTCTTGCTAGTATTGATTAAATTGCTTTTTAATCATTGGTATATGTTGGGTGGATTTATTGTATTTTACATACTTTTGGAAACTGCTCTGTGATCACTTGATGTGATGAAAGGTGGTCTCCAATTTTTTGAATCAAGATATCATTTAAAATATCCATACATGTTTCACTGTTAATTTTGAAAAATCAAATAATGAGAACGCATCAGTTCTACTGTTTACTGTTTGTTGCTCTTTTCTTGTAAGTTATCCATTTTATCAGTTGCTTTTCCAATGCTGAAAATTCAGTATTATTGCTATTTCATACATGCAGATGTATTAGTTGATTACAGAACTGGGCTGCTTTACTTCACTTTTCTATCTAAAAATAAATGTTTAGTGTTTTTTTAAAACAGCAGCAGCAATAAACTCTGTGCTATCTTACAGTAAAAATTGCAAATGTTGCTAAAGCTAGCCACTGCAGAAAGCCATTAAAATACTTCAAGAAAAGGAGCCAAAGACCTTCTGAAATAGAACAGTCTTATATGACCAAAGACAAGTAAGGATGGAGCCAGGTGATTTGGAAAATCAATAAAAAATAATTGAGGGGAAAAAGAAAGAGCCAGGTGGACCTCCTTTGAGAGGATGTTCCAAAGTCTCAGCAGAAAGAACACTTGATGGCTCCTAACTGAATGTGTGAAATGCTTCTGTTGAAAAGCACTGTGTTTTGATGTGATACAGAAGTTCTGTTTCGTACATTTCAGCGTTTGAGAGCGCTTATGCGAATTAAAGTTGAAAAATGACCATAAACTTGGCGGGCGGTTTTTTGGGGGGGGGGCTTCTAGGTGCCTGGAGAAAGTTATTTTTGTGGAACACTTGATGGAAAATTCTAAACAAAATGTGACCCCAAAGGACGACTCAGGCCTGAAATAAATATTTTTCCAAACACCTGGAGCTCCTTCCACCCCATCATATATAAAATCGTCAAGTCTTGCATGCGTCTGGCAAATGACTCTGCCTGCATTTGAAATTATCCGTGGATAATGGACAGTTGCATCTGGAGACACTGCCAGGACCACAACACTGACTAGGAACATAAGCTGTCCCAGTGTAAAAGCCAGGCCCAGGGCATGGTCAGTTGAGAAAACTAGGACCAGAAGGGTCCGGCCATCCCCTGGCAGGGACCTTGGGCCTGACTGTTCCATTTTCTAGAGAGATGGGATATAGCAGCATTGGGGGCCCCCCTTGGAGTGTTGCCCACAGGTAAACAGCGTGGAGAGAAACTGGGACAGGATGAGTAGAGAAAGCCGGCTGAGAAAGAACCAGTATGAAGTAACAACATCTGTACTGAATCCACAAAGGAAAGCAATTTTTCTGAGCAGCTTATCAATTATAGGAGTGGAACTGACTGCTGAGTGAAATGTATAGGTTCAAGCATCTCTTTTTGTATTACTTTACCACACTCTTAACACAATTCCACCCCCCCATGGGTGAAAAAGTAGGGGGGGCTGTTTTGAGGGCAGAAAAAGTGGCTGATGGTGAGGTGGTTAAGGAGTATTTCTCCACGATTCTTTCCTGCAAACTGGCACCCTGTTTTGTTTATTTTAAAATAATCTGACTTTTCATGTTTCCTGTGCAATCTCTGATTTGGCCCCATCCTAAAACAGTTTCCATGCTAGTTTCAGGAGACTGCAGTCTAGGGACTCTCAGTCCTCCATGTCAGAATGATGGCAGCAGCTCCAATCCAGCTGTGCTTGATGTTGTGAGAATAGTTATGTAAAAGTACCAACCATGCTGTGCAATTAAACTTCCCCTACAGAGTAGGAAGAGTAGTCATGGCATAATTGTACACGTCATATAATTGTGCTATTAGCGCAATTAAATGCGTATTTATTTCTCTGGCTGCTTTCTCCACTCTTTATTTTTAGCTGGTGTTCTAAATAAAACTGCTGATAGGGAAGCAAATTAACCTCAAGTGTTTCTTCACACAAAATAAGAGATTTAAGTATACAGTTCTTGAGCTTCTTCTCTTTCCCTTTTGGTAAATAAAGCATTTCCTCAGATTCTGATGGGTCAGACACATGTGTGGTTGTGTTTAGCAACTTAGGTCACATTTTAACGGCTGGTGTGAATACCTTATAAACTGCTGTATGTACTAATGTGTATCCTCAAATTATGTTCAATAATGGTAACATTTGGTAAATGTTTTGCCAGTCCTGAAACTTCGTAAATGTATTTTTGGCTTGCACATCTTGGGGATTTAAGGTCCTTGAGATAGCTTTGTGACTGTGGCACAAAGCAAGTATTTTCAGATAAATCTGTATCACTTACAACACTGTAGCTACACTGTTTGCCTGTGCTTTGTAAGGTTGACAGTATCATACAGAAAGAGCTATAGAAACACTTGTTTTTCCATACATCATATGTATACATTCTGTCAAAATATGCTCATGTGCATCTCACCTTTTAAACAGCTGCGCATAGGATGCCTTTAAATCTTTCTAATGCAGCAGCAGTTGTTTAAATTAAACAATTGTTTTAATGGGCAGGTGCTCAACAATAACATGTTGGCTTTACTATGTATGCTTACCTTTACTACTCCAGCCTATATTTTGGTTTTAAAGCCACTTCATTTACAGAAATGCAATTTTAATCTTGTTTTAGTCTAGTTTTAATATGAAAATGAATTGCAACTCAATATTCATTTGGCACCTCCCTTAGATACGGTGTTCCGTTGCTCCAGAAGCGGTTCAGTCATGCTGGCCACATGACCCGGAAAGCTGTCTGTGGATAAATGCCGCCTCTCTTGGCCTGAAAGTGAGATGAGCGCTGCAACCCTGTAGTCGCCTTTGACTGGACTTGGGGTCCTTTACCATTTATTTATTGTGTATTTGAAAGATCTATATTTTCTTCACAGAAGTGAAAGTAACGATTGCCAGCAATGAGTAAACAGACCACATCTTGTTTCTGGAACAGGATAGTTCTAAAAGCAGTAATAAAACCATGCAAGGAAGTTAAATGTTAAAAACTTCCATTTCCTTCTCACAACAGCTGCACCTTGGAGAGGTTCTGATAAGGAGCTGAAGAACAGAAAGGCGCTTGCAGCCAAACGAGAGTAAATGTGAGCTCTTGGGTACCATGTTGTGATTGTCGGATGAAGGACGGCATACAAATTCAGTAAATAAAATAAAACCTGTGACCCTCTGCATGCATACCAGATGCTCTGCCACTTAGCCATGACCCTTCCCCATTATAATGGCAGGCCTCTCTTCTGGATTGTGGGGCTCAGCTGAGAAGGTTGAAGGAGAATTCAAGCTGGGGAGGCTCAGGTGGAACAGAGGCACTGAACACTTTCTCTGCTGGTTGCTGTTTCCCCAATGCCTTCCTGAGGCTGCTTTCTACCTAAAAATAAGCCCAGTTAGAAGCATGGGGGGGGGAGAGGTACAAACAGGGTGGTACTGTGGGTTAAACCACAGAGCCTAGGTCTTGCCCATCAGAAAGTTGGCGGTTCGAATCCCCGTGACGGGGTGAGCTCCCGTTGCTAGGTCCCAGCTCCTGCCAACCTAGCAGTTCGAAAGCACGTCAAAGTGCAAGTAGATAAATAGGTACCGCTCTGGCGGGAAGGTAAATGGCGTTTCCGTGCGCTGCTCTGGTTCTCCAGAAGCGGCTTAGTCATGCTGGCCACATGACCCGGAAGCTGTACGCCGGCTCCCTTGGCCAATAAAGCGAGATGAGTGCCACAACCCCAGAGTTGGCCACGACTGGACCTAATGGTCAGGGGTCCCTTTACCCCTTTACCTTTACCCTCCCAATACACCTTTGTTTGAAATAGCTTTGCCACTCCATCACTTTAAACCAGGCTTCCTCAACCTTGGCCCTCCAGATATTTTGAGACTTCAATTCCCATCATCCCTGACCACTGGTCCTGCTAGCTAGGGATCATGGGAGTTGTAGGCCAAAAACATCTGGAGGGTCGAGGTTGAGGAAGCCTGCTTTAAACCCATTAGACACTAACTCTCTTAAGTTTGGCAGCCTGCTATAGCAGTTCGTGTTCTGAGACATCCTGCCACCTTTGTGATTTTGTCTGAATTTTTCAGCCATTGACCTCTTGCCTTTATTTCTGATTTGATCATATTAGGGGAAGGTGATTCAAAGATGATTATAGCAATATTTTTCCAAGCTCATTTTTGTTTTTATCTTCCTCCTGTTATCCTTTGCATCTGTTTTAGATTTGAAAGAGGGGATGGCTATCTCATATTGCGCCATATCTCTGCCAAAACTCCAAAAACAGCTTGGGTTCTCTCTCAGATCTATGGACACAGAACCATATTTTATGAGCTGCTATATTTTTAGCCAAGCAGGAAAAGGACTAGGAAGCAGTCGGTCACTAAATGGAAATAATCACAGATGTGGTATTCATAACACTGACTTGTTTTGTCTTCATTTTATGCATTACTCTGTGGTTTGGATCTTGATTCTTGACTCAATTTATTACAGTCAAGCAGCTACTATTTTCTGTTATAGTTAAATTTAATTGTATTGTCTTTCTAGCAAAGAAACCTCAGCTTCCACTTGTTAATGTACATTTTTACTTCTATCTTTGTTTATAATCTGGGATTGAATATTCCCTACGATGACTATAACTAAATCACTTCTCTTTTGGGCCATGTATATGTTTGGGCAAGCTTGTTAGGGAAACATCTGTTGTTCTTTTTATTTCATTTTGGAAGTGATACTAAAATTACTTTGATTTAAATAGTACCAAGATTTGGGAGCTTGTTTCTTGCGGTCTAGATTTGCCTCATTTCCCTGTAAGAAACTAAGAACATCATTTAAAATAGCGATGGATTTTTTTAAAAAAGGATTTTATTTTACAATTTATTTTGGGGAAAAATATTCCTGCATTGCAGGGGGTTGGACTAGATGATCCTTGTGGTCCCTCCCAACTCTACAATTCTATGGTTCTAATACTAAATACCTGTGCAACTATTTTTAAATCCACAAGCAATGTCTGTTGTGGCTAATTTTTGGAGAAACATGGCAATTGTTATGTTGGTGTCACTAGAAAGGATAAATCCTTGGCCAGAGTATCATACTCCAACTGTAGTCAATCTCAGTTTCTCTCTCACACACACGGTGCTTGCCAGTGGCGTAGCGTGGGGGGTGCAGGGGGTGCCGGCCGCACCGGGCGCAACATCTGGGGTTAGGGCAAATCCACGGGTTAGGGGGCGCAAATCCACGGGTTAGGGGGCGCAAATTACTTGCCTTGCCCCGGGTGCTGACAACCCACGCTACGCCACTGGTGCTTGCTTAGGCTGTGTACACACGATACACGTAAAGCACATTCCCCACTGCAAGAACCTTGTTAACTGTAGTTTGTTAAGGGTGCTGAGTAGGACCGGATTTAGGTTTGATGAGGCCCTAAGCTACTGAAGGTAATGGGGCTGATAATAATAATAATAATAATAATAATAATAATAATAATAATAATTTATTTATACCCCGCTCATCTGAATTGTAGCACAATCCATAGAAAACCCAACTGAGGTTTGCTGCAATTTAGTGGTGAAAAACGGGTTTTCCTGGGGGGAAGCAGCAGGACAAGCAGAAATGTGGGCACACTCTTGATTCAAGCAGCTTTGCAGGATTGCAGCCATTGATTCCAACTCTGCTACATGAGAGCCAGCATGGTGTGGTGGTTAAGAGCGGTGGACTCGTAATCTTGTGAACTGGGTTCGCTTCCCCGCTCCTCCACATGCAGCTGCTGGGTGACCTTGGGCTAGTCACACTTCTTTGAAGTCTCTCAGCCCCACTCACCTCACAGAGTGTTTGTTGTGGGGGAGGAAGGGAAAGGAGAATGTTAGCTGCTTTGAGACTCCTTCGGATAGTGATAAAGCGGGATATCAAATCCAAACCCTTCTTCTTCTTTTACGGTTGAGAGACTGTTCTTTAAATTATTTGCAGCGGTCTCATGTATTCTCTGATTATATTATTCAAAATCATTGTGGTAAACAGCTCCTTTGAATTGTTTTAATTGTCAGAAGAGCCCATATGCCATCTCAATATAAACATTAATCTTTAAAATGTTGGCTAAACTTGTTAGACCTATGTAACGTTGACTTCTGCAAACAGCATGTATGCATTTTAGGTGTATTTATTTACATTCATATATATTCTTCACAGTGTTCTGAATGCTTGCTTCCAGTGCTCTCTGCTATGACTAATATTAGATTTTTTTTTTCTTTTTAATGATTTTCCATCCACTTAAACATGGGAGTCATTTCCCTCTCAACCGACTATGGTTCTGTTCAGCAGTAAAAAGGACTAACCTTAATGTTTTTGATTGCTGTTGTTGCACCAATGTAATGACACTTCATTTTTTTTTCCTGTGAGAGCCAGCCTACGGAGGGAGCTTGTCCCCAGATTCCTAACTGTAGCTGTGGTGATCTTATTGGCATTCTCTGACTGCTGCTCATTCTTACACATGAGCCCATCCAGATGAAAAGTTATTATTTCTAGTTCCTTGGTAACTTTATCGCTGCCTCTGTGGGAGGTCTGCTCCCACTTGACGATAGTGGCAGCTCCAAAAATGAAGTTTGTTCACAGCAAATTGATTATGTTTATTGCATTTTGATTAAGACAAATACTCCAAGTTTAGTGATACATTATGAAAAGGAGTTTGGACTAATTCCTGGAATCCATCAGTTACTGCAGGCGTAACCAGTGTGACAGTTCCTCAGCAGTGGAATGTTTGCCTAAAAGGATTTAGCAAAGTATCTGCTGAGAAGGATGTAGAGGGGGGGAAACTTCACAAATTTAAATCCCTTGGAGAGCGAATAAAAAGCCCCTGCAAGCATCTCGATGTATACTTTGATCTTGTTATGAATCTGCAAACTCCCTGAGGGTATGAGGAGAGAAACCAGTCGGTGAGGCAGATGCCTGAACGACAACATCAGGTGAGCAAGGCCTGATGAAAATGTTCCAAGGAACCTGAGGGGCCTAGGTGAGCAAATCTCATGACTACCATTCACCTATAATGCTTAGTGAAAACCCTAGTAGATGTCATGTATGAAATATTTGCCCTGCTTTTTCATGTCAGGTATTCCACAGAGCAAGTATTCTAACTCCCTTGGATTCTGTCTGCTGATTCGTAGGTTACATACCTATTCAAACATTCTGAGCGCGGGTGGAATCACAGCACTGAAGGGATTGCCACATCTTGGTGAGCTGTTAGTGTGCAGAGATTGTGTGCCTAAGCTTACATGGTCATAGGCTGTCTGGGTACAGAGCCAATAAGTTCTTGGAGGCTGGAGTGGAGCTAGTGGACACCATTCCATTAATTCCTGCGCACGTTGACTTTTTACCAATATTCAGAACATCTGCACTGGATTATTGGATGAAGGTTTTGTGACAACAACAACAACAACAACAACAAATTATTATTTATACCCCAGAGTGGTTTCCCCAGCCACTCTGGACGGATCCCAAGAGAATATTAAAAACACAATAAAACATCAAACTTCCCTAAACAGGGTTGCCTTTAGATGTCTTCTAAAAATCAGATAGTTGTTTATTTCCTTGACATCTGATGGGAGGGCGTTCCACAGGGCGGGCGCTACTACCAAGAAGGCCCTCTGCCTGGTTCCCTGTAACCTCACTTCCCACAGTGAGGGAACTGCCAGAAGGCCCTCAGCGCTGAACCTCAGTGTCCGGGCTGAACGATGGGGGTGGAGATGCTCCTTCAGGTATGCTGGGCTGAGGCTGTTTAGGGCTTTTAAGGTCAGCACCAACACTTTGAATTGTGCTCGGAAACATACTGGGAGCCAATGTAGGTCTTTCAGGACTGGTGTTATATGGTCTGTGTCATTCCTATGCCTCTTTTTTTGTGGAAGCATGATGATCTTGGCCTTCATGCCATTCCTATGATCCAGCATGCGCTCTGATCATGGACGATGTCATGATCATGGTTGCGATCTACCAATTGACAGTTCGTGAAGACAGACTTAGGGATGATCCTTGCATCTTCAAAAACCAACGCCAGAATTATGGACAAGGAATTTCATACAACGGTTAAACTCCTTGACTAGAATCACTGATCAAAAAGAGAGACAAGTTTTAATAGGCGTCAGGCCAATCCTGTTTGGTTTTCTGAAATGGAAAACTAAATATAAGAACCCTGCTCTCAGTAGAGCATTGAAATGGTTGGAAGCCTCATTATTTTCTGCTCACTTGTTTCCATACCACCTTCATACCAACTGCTGTGGAAAGGCAAGCAGAAAAGCAGCATGTACAGCTGGTATGTGGGGGAAAGATGATATGCAACCCAAACTTCATTCAGACTGAAAAGTCGATAGGTCGAAAATGTATAATTATTGTATGCTCTTATGTACTATAAAGCACTGTTCCAGGATTTTCTTTTTCATTTTTTCACATTTGTAAACAGAGATATTTTGCTCACTTATGACTACATTATTCATAATCGCTGTGCTCCATTAGCCAGATTCTTTTTTAAAGTGTTCAGAACAAGCCAAAATAACACCCAAGCTGTTTATCTTATGATTATCTAATTAGGTCTGATTTGACTTTAATAGGATTTTTTTAAAAGATCAGATTATATTTGCTCCTTATGTTTATTGCTCCTTATGACTAATCACAACATGCATGTAAGCTGTTATCGCTGAAGCAAGGGAATTGCAATCAAGAGAATGATTTGTATTGTGACAATACCTCCTCACGAAAAGCTAGTCTTTCTGCGGCATTAGAGCTTGTTTGCGTGTAATTTCATTTACACATTTTTAAGCTTCTTAAAAGTGACGAGAAATGCATTACAAATAGTCGCGGAGGTGTAAATCTTGTATGTTGCGGAGAACGGTGGCATTCATGCTACAAATGGCGTGGGAGGAGCAAACGGTGGATTATTCCCCCTCAGTCTCATAACGCTGGGACAGCGGGTCACCCATGGAAATGAACTGGCAATTAGGTTGACAGACACAGAGCCCTTATTCACGCAACATGTATTTAAGGCTGCAATTCTAACTCTTCCCCACTGCTTAATGGGAGCTGAACTGTGGAGGGGCCACAGCCACACCTGCAGCCCTGCCACACACAAGGAGGGCAAGAGGCCAGTCCGGAGCTGAATGGAATCTGGACTGGCTCAGCCCTTCTCTGCATTTGGATTACCATTTCAGGACTTTCCGCTGGTTGACGTTGGGTGGGATCCTGCCAGTGGCACTTTCGCCCAGTTCAGCAGGTGGAAAGGGAGTCCCATGCTTGTAGAATGATGCTGGCGAAGGCCAGAATGGCTGGGCAGGGGAATACCTCTGCCCACTTGACAGTGCCCACCTCCCCAGCTTGGGGCAAAGGAGCTTTGGATTCCTCTCCCCTTTATGGTTGTAAGACATGGTGATAGCTTCTAGTCTTGATGGTCTTAAAGAACGGCTGTTATAACCACCAGTTGTTGAATATGAGTTTATTACCTTCAATATCAGAAGTGATATACTAGTTGCTGGGGTTCCCATAGGCTTTTGGTTGGCAGCTGTAGGAACAGGATACTGAACCAGATTGGTCTTGGGCCTGTTCTTATGACAAGCAATAGGAGGGAACAACTGTCTTCCTGTTATATTTGTTCACTTCCTGTTACTCCGCCCTCTACGGCAGACAAAATGCTTTGTTGAAATCCCTTATCTGATGTAGCATGACTATTACATGTGGCCCTCAATGTCATTTTGGTGGCCCTTGGCAACATTTGAAAGCCCCCCGCCCTCATACTGCCTACCCAAAGCCGCATAAGGAGGCACTGGGCTTTCGGAAGGATGGGGGGGGCTCTTGATGGGATCCCAGAGTCCTCCCACCTCCTTCCCAAAGCCTAGTTAGCCCTTTCACAGCTTTGGGAAGGACTTGGGAGAGTTCTAGGACCCTGCCATAGCCTTACGGTTCCTTCCCAAAGTCCATTGCCTCGCTTACCCAGCTTTGGGATGGCAGTACGAAGGTTGGGGGGTGTCCAATTTTGACCTTGCTTCCCCTATCCCCGTGCAACAAGGCTGAGTGCAGGTTCCATGTCAAAGTACTCTTGTGGTCCACTTGGTATGAGAAGCTGAACTGCCTTGATATAGATTGAGTCTGAAAGCAGGTATGTAACAAATGTGTATTAGAACCACCAGTGTCTTTTTATTTACTGTACTTATTTTTTAACAAATGTATCTCCTCTACCAGTTGTTATAGTTTGGATGAATTTGAAATGAACATATGACGTGAAAGAACTGCTCCCATTCTGCAGACTTACCCAAGATAACAGCAATTATCTCTTCTGGGCATAATTACTTTCTGGGGCAAAATTGTAGCTGATTGTGGATAATACCTGAACAGTACCTTAGCAGTGCTCTTCTGAAAGCATTCTGATGTGAAACAGGCCATTTTTCTGAGCCTCACAGAATCTGTTAATTCCACTAAAAATATAGCCGGCCCCAACTATTGTTAGCTCTTTCAAATTATGCATTTTACCTTCACTTGGGCTGCACAGAAAATGATTTGTGCAGAAGAAAAGAGTGGAAATGGATGAGATGGGTTTAGGCTAGAGAAATGAGGCATGGCACACTTGGAGCTGCTTTTCCTGATGTTTCTATTAATTTTGATGTGGGTGGGGGTCAAAATGGGGGGGGGGGGAAGGAGTGTGTCATTTGGTCACCAGTTAGGTACATTGCCAGGAAGCTTCCACAGGGAGATTATATTCTTGCTGAAACTAGCTGAATGTTTGGAAAATATTTTCCCTGTTGATCTGATTATTCAGTGTCTGGATTCCTTTATTTTCCGTGCAGTTTTTTTGCTGCAAATTTTCACTTGTGAGCGAAAGAGACAGTCCTTCATAAGAGTGAACCCTGCATGTGAGAATGGATAAAAGGAAAGGAGAGGAAGCATGAACCTAGCGACTACCTTGCTTTAGTGGCTGCAGTAGGGGCCAGGTTTGAGGCTGGTGGACATGCATGGATCCTAACAGCCAACACTTGGGGGGTGGAGAGAGTGAGCCAATTGAAAGTGCTAATGAAAAGTATGTTTGTTTGTTTGTACTGGAGGAGAAATAAAAGTCAAAATTATACAGATTCCCCCCAAAAATAGTTTCCTGCGCTGTACCAACTCAGAAAGTTGATGCAAGTTAATGGTTAATGCAGGGGGTTTATCCACATCCTGTCTCATTTTTTGATGCTGAAGTCATTTGGCCTTCGCTCATGTAGGCACTGCTTTATGTAGGCACTGCAGGTAAGTTGCTTCTTCAGTTCACATTAAATGGGATCGAATGTGTGGCATTGTAGATAAGCCATTAAATCAAATGAATTATCTAGGTCGTTGTGTCCCTTGGCACAGCTGTTCTGCAGCATCATGGAACACATTGGCCAATCTCTGTTTTCCAGTGTAAAATGCTGCATTCTGGGTTAAACAGTTGGCTTAGCCTTTTCCGCTGTAAAGCAGAGGCTCTCTCCCTTGTTCTTTTAGTGTTGCTCGCCAGTGACGCCAGCTTGCCTTTTAAAAATCCTCGTACCAGCTGAAATCTGCTTTCCAACAGTACAAAAATGTTCAAGCCCTAGCAGTGAGGCTGGTCTGCATTATCAGACAAAGAAAACCAGCTGTGAAAAAAGTGGTTACAAGCACCCCAATCCAGTAAAGGCAAACTGTGCAGAAGCAGGTACTTACTTAATTCGCCAAACCTTTATTAGTCATTACAAGAATAGGCCATGATAAAACATCCATATACAGTGGTACCTCGGGTTACAGACACTTCAGGTTACAGACTCCGCTAACCCAGAAATAATACCTTGGGTTACGAACTTTGCCTCAGGATGAGAACAGAAATCGTGTGGCTGCGGCGGGTGGCCCCATTAGCTAAAGTGGTACCTCAGGTTAAGAACAGTTTCAGGTTAAGAACGGACCTCCAGAACGAATTAAGTTCTTAACCCGAGGTACTACTGTACATTCATACCTTGGTTTTTGAACAGCTTAGTTCTCAAACATTTTGGCTCGCGAACACCGCAAACCTGGAAGTGAGAAGTGAGTGTTCTGGTTTGCGAGCTATTTTTGGAAGCCAAACGTCCGATGGGCCTTCCATGGCTTCCGACTGGCTGCAGGAGCTTCCTGTAGCCAATCAGAAGCCGTGCTTTGGAACGGGATAGGTATCTTTTGACAGTCTGTGGCTTGAGAGCTGCTGCAAAAAGCCCAGCTGATGGTTCTGTCTACAGCTGTGCACTATTCCCTGGTGACTCATAGCATGATCTTCTTTGTTATTGCACCCTGATTGTGAAACCCTCTTTTTTTTGGAGGTATGCTTGCCCTCCTCACTGACATCTTTTTGATGTCTGTTTGACTTTTGGGGACTGCTGAGATGGATGTTCTGTTGTATTCACTGTGAATCACACAGTGCTGGAATTTTGTAGAACATGTGTGAGTTTTGATAATTTTATGTTGATTTTTTTAATGCTACAAATTATTGTAGTTCTTGAGCACTGTCCTGGAGAAGTTTAAAAATAATAAATGTGTGCATAGTTGGTGTTTTTTTAATGCATAGCCATCTCTTTGGATCAGGGCTAAAATGCACAGAGTCCCTTTCCAAACTTTAGGCAGAAGCGGTGAATAAATTGTAGCCCTGTGAGCTAGATATAGAAAGAAATATGTGAGTCTACAGCACCCCAGGCCATAGGCAGCATTGCCAATAGTGAGGGGTGATGGGATTCATTGTCTGACAATATGTGAAGGCAACAGGTTCCCCACATCTGCGTTTCTGTGCTCAAACTGGCAAGCATTTCACTTCTTGTAAGGTAGAAGACTCTGAACACACTTGTACAGATAGGTGCCTACTTTGGGGAAACTGGGCCTAAGTCTCTCTTGCAGTTTGTGTGCCTTGTATTAAGTGACCCAAAACATTGTGATTAACCACCCATTAAATTCCTCCTGATGTACAGCCTTCATTTCTTTCTTTTTCAAAAATACTTCTTTTATTATCATAGCAGTATAGGAACATAAGAAGCTGCCTTATACTGAGTCAGCCCATTGGTCCATCCAGCTCAGTACTGTCAACCTAGAGTGGCAGCAACTCTCCAGGGTTTCAGGTAGAGCTTATCTCCCAGTCCTACCTGAAGATGCTGAGGACCAAACCTGGGACCTTCTGCATCCATAGGAGTTGTTCTTCCACTGAGCTATGGGCCCATCCTCAGTACATGATTTTATCAAAACCTGAGTGCGATTGTCAATGAACAAAATGGCTGGGAATGAACAAAATCATGATCCCTTAGTCAACATTTCACAATAATGTTGCTAACCAAAAGCTTATCCGAAAGATACCGTTTAATCTTCCTACCCACTATAATCCTGGGTTAAAATAAATATAAAGCGTATTTCCTTGATCTACCTCGTAATAAATAAAACATATCTATATCTATTTTCCATACTGCTCCTTCACAAATAGTAGTACATCATAAATCTTATTTGGTTTTAAACCACATCTTTTACTATAACCAATAAATTTCTGTCATTTTGCCATGAAATTGTCTTGCCTCTTTCCTCTTTCTCAGCCTCTTGGAAAATATGTTACTTTGGCTGTGACTGCAAAATCCCACTTTCCCCTCCATTCTTTGATGGTTGGTATGATTTATAATCTCCAGGATTTAGTACAAAGAATTCTAGTTGCAATGACTACACGAGAAACCAACACCTACCACTTGTTCCTCTGTGCCTTAAGAAGAAGCTTAATTGTGTATCAACTTTATCAACATGTATACTGAGCAAGCTCAATTAGCATACCTCACTTGTAAGATTTACAACAGGAGCTTTATCATTTGCACCAGGCAAGTAGCAACAGCAGGGACAGAAGAGTAATGGGACGTCTTTCCATCCGACCATTTTTCAGAATTGGGGAAAACATCATTCTCAACCTACCATGTTGCTGTTCTGCAGGAGGGCTGCAATGTATACCAGCTATAAGGCACTCACCTTTGCTAGATCACAACCACAGCCCACTTAATATGGTTAGCTTTTCCTGGATTTTGTCACTCTGGAATGCAAGTGGGATGGGAGATCGTGGATTTGCATGCTCTGTTATAGGAAAAAGGGCCTGGAAGTTTCTCTCTTACATAAAAGACTTCCATGTGCAACTCCCCACAGTGGGCCCTTCACACCTGCATCTAGAACGGGTTGTCCACCTGGTCCCTACCGCCCACTAGTGGGCATTTCAGGATTCTAGGTGGGCAGTAGAGGGTTCTACGACACAATGTGAATCCTCCTGCCATCGAGCACTGGTGGGCGGTAAGGGAATTTTTACCATCAAGAAAGATGTATTAGTGGGCGGTAGGTATAAAAAGGTTGACTACCCCGATCTAGAATGATAATAATCCAGAAATAGTTTAACTGCTTATTTTTGCTGATTGCATACAGTAGGGGCAGCCAACATGATGCTGCTCAGATGCTGAGGATTATAATTCTCATCACCTGTGATCATTGGCTATGTTGTCTGGGACTGATGGGATTTGTAACTTAATCATACCTGGAGGGCACCAGGTTGTCTATCCATGGGATGCAATGAGCTGTGGTTGCAGTCAAAGGAAGCCTGTTTTTTTCCATTTCTTCCTCCGTGACACTGCTCCTTTGTCCCACAGTATTTGAGATAGTGTATATTTTTGCTGAGCATATGTTGTTGAGAAACAAAGTTGAAAATAACCAGGACACGTTCTGTGCAAAAGGACAAAAAAGAAGGTAGGAGGCAGGAGGCATAAAAACCTCTTCTCACTGAGCCAAACGTGAAAACAAAATGAAATGATGAGTGAACAATCTGTTTCCTTTTCCATGTCTTCAAATGCATGAAACGTCGGTAAGATTACTCAGATGATTGCCCGATTGTGCGTAACTCAAAAAAAAAAAAAAAGCAGCAACAAAGCGGCTCAGAGCTAGCAAGGATTTTGCTGAACAACATGACCAAATGCAGAGTTTATAAAAGTACCTAAGATTTGCTGAGAAGACAAGGCAAGCCTAGCATCATGTTAAATGGCAATATTGAATAGAATGAGAATGGATGATATTCAGTGCCAAGCCACACATTATATGGAAACTCTTTTAAAAAATGCTGTAGATGAGTCGATTGGGGCTATGGTGTAATGGTTTAACTTTTCCACACTCTGTCATCAATCCAGATTACCCCTTTCTCCACTTGAGCTGCTTAACCACCGAATGAAAAACCCCCGGATGACTTAAAATATTTCAGTGATGGTTTATCTGTCCATAATATGGTAGAATGCAGAGGCAGGGCCATAGCTAGATACTTAACACATTCAGGGCATCAGCTATAGGCTGTATATTTTGGAATATTGCTTGCTATGCATTTGGACACTTTAAGATATTGTAACCATCTTTGGTACAATAGGTTCCTGAGATCAAGGAGAAGGCTTTTGTCTATGTCTGGATAAAATTGGCTGCCATCTTGAATCAAGATGGTGTACTAAACCTTTCAAAACCAGTGGTTTTGACTGCTGATTTTAAAACTGCACAGATTTTAGGGTTTCTTAGAATTTCCAGTTAACCTTGGGTATAAACCTGCTAGTAAACGATAAATGAGGTTCTAGATCAGGTGGTTATTGTTGCACTTGGTTTCCACTTCATTGCATTGCATTTCAAACATCTATTTTATTGAGAGGATGTCCAGGGGCGCATTTTCAGATTGTCATAAAAGGTGGTGATGGAGTTTTAAAAGGGTGGCCAGAAGCAAAAGTAGACAGGGCACCTTCAATAGTTGTGGGGATTTAAGTAGGTACTATTTGCACAGCAATGTATAGTTGCTGAATCCCCCTCTTCTGCACAATGATAAAATGAGCAGGAGCCTTTCTCTTTTTCGCACCTGGCCACCCTTGTTGGAAGACAGGGGCCACCACCATGCAGTTTATCCCCAAAAGCTATCACTAAGTGTGTTATGTCTATGAGTTCATAGATGCCACCGTACTGTGCGTTGTTTTAGGAGGAAATTGAAAGCCTGTTACTTTTTGGCAAATGTGCACCATCACCAGGCCAAGGCAGAGGCTGGTTCAGCAATATCAGTCTGCAAAACAGGAAACATGGTAAGCTTGGATGATTTAATTCATTCATGGTCAACATGACCTTTTTGCTCTGCACTTTGTGTCCAAACTGCTACTTTATTGTATGTAAATGATGTTTTGCTCATTTGCTCCTGGAAACTTTCCTCTTTTGGATTATTGTACTGCTGTATCAACAGACAAACAAAGTTGTTTACAGCGGAACTAAATTAAAATTCCAAGCAGCTTTTAAAAACGAAAATAGCCCCAGCCGCATTAATTCTTAATGTTTCTCGAAAGGAAAAAAAATAGTGTAGTAAGCCATGCTTAGTGATTGATTAATTATAAAAAAATAGGGCAAAGTCACTTTCAACATGCTGGAAGTTGCTTATACCATTGCAAAAGATGTGTAGGAAAAATGCTTGCATGGTCTTGTGCCAATAATTGTCATGTAACTAGATAGCCATTGTTCTCAAACAATGCTTTGCAGGATTTGTCAAGATGCACGGAAGACAGCCTTCCTCTGAAGAAACTGTTTGCAGATACTATTTTTACAGTCTTGTCAGAAGTTCTCTGTGCCGCTTAATGCTGATGGATGTTACAATTCAACCAACTGGGCTGCTGTTGCTATGTTCCACTTTTTTATGCTCGTATTTGTTGATCTGTACGGCTTATTTCTGATCTGTTGATTGTAATAAACTGTTGATGATGATACTAAAGTAGAAGAACACCCAGAAACAAATAAATAAACAGTAGCTGCAGCTCCTGGTCCAACAAAATGTATCATTCTGCTGATTTTGTAGGACATTCTGTGAACTGAGATCTTAGGAAGGATGGTATATTAATCTAATAAATAAATAAAATAAATAAAGAAGATTAGCCTGGCTTGATCTTCCTGTTCTCATTGCGGCCAATTAGATGCCTATGAGGAGTCTGCAAGCGGAAGCTGAGCACAACAGCACAACCAACACTTGTGATTCCCACCAACTGACATTCAGAAACATATGGTAGGTAGAAGATAGCTGTCATGTCTAGTAGCCACAGATAGCCTTGTGCTCCATGTACAGTGGTACCTCGGGTTAAGTACTTAATTCATTCTGGAGGTCTGTTCTTAACCTGAAACTGTTCTTAACCTGAAGCACCACTTTAGCTAATGGGGCCTCCTACTGCCGTTGCACTGCCGGAGCACAATTTCTGTTCTTATCCTGAAGCAAAGTTCTTAACCTGAAGCACTATTTCTGGGTTAGCGGAGTGTGTAACCTGAAGCGTATATAACCTGAAGCGTATGTAACCTGAGGTACCACTATATTTGTCTAAACCCCTTTTAAAGTCATCTAAGTTAGTGGGCATTACTAGTTCTTCTGGTAGAACATTCCATAATTGATCTATGTGCTATGTGAATAAGAAATACGATAGTTCATACTTGTGAAAAACCTTCATGGTTTTGATAAAACTCCACTGTGATAAAGCAGTCATTAAGAATATGAGGGCCTTTTGGACTTAGTAGAACAGATGCCCTATCAGTAATTTCATTAACTGAAGCATTCAACTCAGAAAATTCCCAATACTGTTTTATATTTGCATTTCCCCTTCTTCTGGGGAGTGGCCTTGTAGCAACCCTAGGAAGCAGGTTTGATTGGAAGATAATTACTCCCTCTTCTCCCATTCAGTTTTAATTTGGGTGGCAGAGGAATTTCTTCACTGATCTTCAACTGTGCACCAGCTTAAGGTTTACTGATAAATAGTGCCATGTAACTACAGGCAAATTACGGTGCAATTACTTTTATTAAAAAAACATTCCATACTAATTGGCATGTAACCTGTGTTCCTGTATTGTGAGGGGAAAGGATATAATCCTATAATGACATGTTTCTTGCTCTGTTGCTAAATCTGTTAGTGCATGATAATTTTCCTGTAGCGCTCGTTTCCATGTGTGACACTGTCAACTTGTAACTTGAAAAGCCCTTCCGGTAGCTTAAACCAATGACATTTTCAATTGACTCTGTTTTCCATTCGTGAAGCTTACCGTTTTACACAGAGTAGATGGGTCTGCTTTGAAGTGTGCAGGTAGCACACAGCTGGGTGGGAGCTGTAAAAGGAACGATAAGAGAGGCAGTTTAATTAGCTCCTTTGCTACATAGGTCAAGTACGAACTAGGTGTGCTCTTGGGAAGCAGACAGTTCTCAGACTATCAAGTGCAGCAAATGATCACATTAAGAAGCAAGGCACATTAGTGAGGATCAAACAAGCACCACCCCCCTCCAGACAAAATATAGGGTATCCAGCTGTCAGCTTCCTTTCCAGCCAAAATCTCTCTTAATGGTTTTGCTAAATGGTTGTTGATTCTATTTTTATATGCATTTGGTGGTGATGTTTTAAGAGCAAGTGTATTAAAATTATATGATTGATTGGAGACACTCCTCCCTGTCATATGTGGCCATTTTGGGGCAGCTCTACATTTACAGTGGAATTGGGATGTAGAGAATGAGCGTTGCCTGGATTTTTCATACGGAGGCAGGCTTTCATGGGTGGGGGGGGCCAGAATCTCAGATTTGTGTTGATTTTGATTAATTTAGGGGGGACAGCTGCCCCCCGCGCCCCCCTGGCTACACCCATGAGATAGAGTGGACCATCAGACTGGAGGTGGGAAACACTATTTTTGCACGCTTTCCCACTGTGGAAAAAGTAGCCCCTGCAAATTAATTAATTAACTGGGGTGGCCAGCTGCAAAAATGAGCGAGGCTCTTAAACCTTTCATCCCTGTATATATGAGAAATTTCAGAAGATGAGGGCAACATTCATAAATGGGAACTCTTTACTCGCAGCCTTAACTTAACCCTTTCCACCAGCCCGTTCCATTACATGTGCAAACCCAGCATTAAACACAGAGGTTTGCTGACATTAGCATACAATGAAATGGTAAAGATCCAGATTATATTCACATAAGTAAAGATTTACTGCATATTTGTGCATGGTTATTGTATATTCATCAACCGAGAGCTTTGTGGCTACTGAGGCATGTCTTTTATCAAACTGATAGAATTATGTATCCATTTTCTGCTCATTGCAGGGACTGTAAATCAGAAAGAGATCAGCTGCCTGCGCTCAGTGCTGAAGCAGCAGCCTTGCTCTGAGGCCCCTCTAGTTCGAAAGAGGGAGAAAGTGAAACTTGAGTCCACATCTTGATAACTTCACTGCCCCGGAATATTTTCAGTTCCCAGTTGGGAAGTTATTTCGAGTCCTGTATTAAAAGGTACCATGGCACCTACCGTGGGCCTTTCATTATTCATTTTATTTCATAAGGTCTGTATACCAAATCTCTGAAACATTGTAATGTTTTACAAGAATACTTAAGTGCTATAATTTTCTCGTGTAAAAGTCTAAAGGAACTTTTAAATTTGCTTGTTTGCCTTTTGCACCAGGAAGGGTGTGTGTGTGTGTTCTTTCTACATAGTTTTAGCTATACTAGCCCAAGTTCAGTAAATGCCTGAACACTATTCCTTGCTGATGAATAGGGTTTGCAAAGTTGCTTGAGTGTCCATTTGCTACACATCTTAAGATATTGTAATCAAATTTTGCATGTTGGTTCTTCAGATCAAGGAGCAGATCTTTGTCTATGTTTGGATACAACTGGCCACCATTCTGAACAGAACTTATTTCAAAGATGCACTGATAATTTAGTTTCTTAGAATTCCAGAACAACACCCATTATGAGGTTGCCAGTCAGTAATATATAGATAAAATACAGTTCCCACACTTTGAAAGAAAGTGTGGAACTGAGCGGTACCTTGGTTTCTGAGCGTCTCGAAAGCTGAACGTTTCGGTTTTCGAATGCTGAAAATCCGGAAGTAAATGCTTCTGTTTTCGAATGCACCTCGGAAGTCGGACGGCTTCCGCTGCGGGTTTTTTCCCCAATTTTCTCCACTGACTTTGCAGACCACCCTTTGCGCCTCGGTTGTCGAACGTTTCAGAAATCGAACCGTCTTCCGGAACAGATCATGTTCGACAACCAAGGTACCACTGTATTTACAATGCAGTCAAATCAACAGTGCATGTTTGCTAGATAGGCACATGATAGGTTAAATTTACAACAGAGTTTTCCTGTAAGTTTGCTAGAGAGAACTCTGAGAGCCACTCCCACTGTGCCCTGACTGTGGGAGAGGGTAGCCAAATATAATCTCCTCACCTGGCCAGGCACTACTTTTTTGCTCTTTGACCTCATTGCAGCAATTAGAACATATGTTAAGTCCGAGAATTCCATTTTAAACTGGACTAAAGTATGTCTTCGTAACTGGATTACAATTTTAAGCCTTCCTAAACAAAGCTGTTGTATCTATCACTCTTCAACTAGTATTCTGAGTGAGTAAATGTTATTTTTTTTAACCTTTTATAAGATTGTTAGTGTGATTGTTGTTTTAAAGGGGAGAAAAGGGGGAAATACCAGGATTATCCAGTCTGCCTTAAAGCATTCTGGATTACAGTGGTGCCTCAGGTTACATACGCTTCAGGTTACATACGCTTCAGGTTACACACTCCACTAACCCAGAAATAGTGCTTCAGGTTAAGAACTTTGCTTCAGGATAAGAACAGAAATCGGGCTCCGGTGGCGTGGCAGCAGCAGGAGGCCCCATTAGCTAAAATGGTGCTTCAGGTTGAAAGCGGTTTCAGGTTAAGAACGGACCTCCGGAACAAATTAAGTACTTAACCCGAGGTACCACTGTACTTAAACTAAAAGGCTAAAACTAGCTTATCTTCCCTTTTAAGATGCAAAGGGATGCAGTCTGCTGAACTCACAAATGTGAGGAAGGAAAGATAATATCTAATAAATATATCTTCTCTTAGCATCTATGCACATCCCTACAGGGACAACCTGTTCTATACCTTTAGCAGCTGTATATGGGGTGGAGATCAGCAGCTGGAGCTTTTCCAACAGGAAAATGTAGTAGGAAAAGCTGCAACTGTTAAAGGCACAGGAACTTATGCTGTAAATAGAAATCCAGCCATTGAGACTTGCCCCATCACTGCACATGAATATGGGGGCAAGCTTTTTCATTATGTAGCTGTGGCACATTGATTTTGTTTCCCTTTTCTACAATGTCTAGGAAATGTCACATTTGTAGGTGGCCAGCAAATCCTTGGGTTGAAGAGGCAAAATTGCTTGCCCCAGGGTACCAGTCAGCAATGCTATGTGTCTTATCTTTCTTATCCCATAAGGAAGTTAGGAACCTCAGATACTTGCCTTTATGGAATGGGTTGAAACCCAGTTGTGTGGCACATGCGCAGTTGTGGCTTGTGGGTGCTGCAGGAATAATACACTTTAGACAATGGTCTTGGGTGGAAACAGATCACAACTTTGTTTATCCAGTCAGTAAGCAAGGTTGGCATGGCAACAGGACAAGGATCAGATCATCATTCCACATAGTACTTTCCTTGCTGTTGGAAAAGGGTTCCATCCAATGGTTGGGCAACACCCAAGGCACTCTTGGGAGTTGATTGTTCTTGGACCCTGGTGTGGTGCCAATTGACCAGAAACATGCTAGAAAACTTGGGGATGGGTTTGGGCAAGGTCCGTGGGCATGGGGTGAGAAGGCTGATGCCCAACCTGCCATCCTAGAGCCACTGAACTGCCAAACAAAGACACCCCACTCATAGGGCTGTATGGAGCAGTGACTAACAGTGAGTAATAGGACTTGGATGATGTTACATAGTCCTCTAAAGCAGACACCCCCAAACTCTGCCCTCCAGCTGTTTTGGGACTACAACTCCCATCATCCCTAGCTAACATGACCAGTGGTCAGGGATGATAGGAATTGTAGTCCCAAAACAGCTGGAGGGCCGAGTTTGGGGATGCCTGCTCTAAAGCATATTGAAGTTAGCAAATGAGTTGCACAATCTTCACTCCAATTGTTGTTTGCAGGACGCACATATTCTTCTTGGCCATTATTGGTCACCTAGTTTTTGTTATATAGTGACAATTGAATTACCATATTATATCTGTAGGTATGACAAAGCCATCATTGGAAGTGAGTGTCATCCAGTGAACAATTAGTGGATCAGATCTGAATACAAATTATGGGATTTTTCGAGGCTTGGGGATTCCAGTCCCATTGAATTCAATAGGGCTTACTCCCCAGAAAGTGGATATAAGATTGTAATCCTATACCCACTTGCCTGGGAGTAAGCTTTATTGAACTGAATGAGGCTGGTGCATTGAAATCATGGTACTTTCCATAACTACCTTTTCCATTTCAAAAATGTTAAAACTATAATTTGTTTGAGATTTCAATACACAAATCTGTTTGGTCGTATTTGAATAAAATATTTCCAACTAACCTTTACTGGCTAATTTTGGAGGATTAGCTGCCTGAAATAAATACACTGACACAGATACTTCACCGTTATCATGTGGAAATGAGGTGCAATTATGCAACATCACTCTAAACAGTATGTGGATGTCAACATGTCCTTGTTCATCCTACCAAGAGTTTCTTGACAGAACACACTGAGCAGAAGATTATCCATTCTTTTCATCTTGGTTACATGAATATTAGGCTTGCTTCCCTTGTCACTTGCCATAACTAAAAATAGAAAAAGCAAATCGCTGCTACAGGGTGCCACTAATTGACTCTTAGAAACTCAACATTTACAAATATGCAGATACAATGAATTGTACACAGCGTTGAGTTTACAGCATAATGAGTGAATGTTTACACTTCAGCACTGACATTCTTTATAGGAGTGAAACCGAAAGGCTTCATTGTAGGACTGCCTGAAAGCCCGGAAACTTGCTGTCCGTCTGTGCAGGCAATACTGAGCTGGACAGAGCATTGGTCTGACTCACTACAGTGGTACCTCGGGTTACATACGCTTCAGGTTACAGACACTTCAGGTTACAGACTCTGCTAGCCCAGAAATAGTACCTTGGGTTAAGAACTTTGCTTCAGGATGAGAACAGAAATTGCGCGGCGGCAGCGGGAGGCCCCATTAGCTAAAATGGTGCTTCAGGTTAAGAACAGTTGCAGGTTAAGAACGGACCTCCGGAGCGAATTAAGTACTTAACCCGAGGTACCACTGTATAAGACAGCTTCCCATGTCAGTGTTTGCAAAAAAAAAAAAAAAAAAAAAAAGGAAAGGGTTCTGACCTCTCTTTGTTGCCTCAGCCTGGTCCTCAGACCCTTGTTGGCATAAAAGAGTCCATGAGAAGAGTGTCCTTGCAGAGTACTTTCTGCTTTTATTCTTAAAAGTCTTTCTGCAAAAGCGACTGACCAACTGTACACACATCAACACTACCAGCTTTCACTAACCAACCCAACCCAACATTTCTCACTCTATATATACAACCCGGTGCAGGCCGCTGACTCATACTGACCCAGCTTTTTTAAGCATTAAAGAAACAGCGGCCATTTTAGCTGTGACATCCCATGCATTTTCTAATTAGTGCAATTTTGAAGTGCTGCTTGTAAAAACTGCCTAAACGTGACAGGAACACTACTTGAGGATCTCTCATGGATCTGCCTATCCAAGCAGGATAGGGCTCCTATACATTTAGCAGCTGGGGCAGATGTTCACCAGGTGCAACTTGCATATAGGGCTGAGAAAATGTGCAGTGACTTAACTCACCACTTATACATAACTATTAGATTTCTGCCTTTTTTTTTTGCATCCTAAGACCCTACTCAGACTTCATGGCCACTTCAAGTTCTCAATACTCCATTCATGCGATCTACAGGTATTTAATTTCTATATGTCATCCCAGTACACAAGCAGATGAGTTGAGTTCTCACTGCATACTTGTTAAACAGAAGAGATTAGTTCATTTGAGTACTTCATTTTCTACATTGTCTTTTATAGTAGTAGTAATGAAATGAATGAATGAATAAATAAAGCAAAAATATCTGTAGTACAATGATGGGAAATACTCAGATTTCTTCCAGTGAAGATCTGGTTGGTTGGTTGGTGGGTAGTTGTTGTTGCTTTTAAGAAGTAAGGTGTCACTCATAAGGGTTTAAAACTGTATTTTAAATAATTGTCACCTGCCTTGGGACCTTAGGATGAAGGGTTGTTAATTAAAATAACAATAACAATTGGCAATTTCAGAAAGATGGCTTCCCATCCTTCACGCATGCTTTACAGTTCCATGGTAGAGACTGATGTGGTGTGGCCACGTGTTGTACTGAACAGGGGAATCCCTCTCTTTGAAGGGCTGACCTGGATGGTCTGGCCCACATTTGGTTTAAAGATAGGGAGAGCAGTGGCGGAGGAAGCCGCTCGGGCACCTGGGAAGGTGCACCCAGGGGCGGGGCAAACCACCCATAGGGGCGGGGCCTCTGGAGTCTGCCTGCCTCCTTCCACTCAGCCGCCCTACAGCTGGGAGGGGAGGCAGCGGGCAGACCGTTTAAGCAGTGTGGAGCCTGCATGCACCTAAGCCACTGCGTCTCTCCCAGGAGAGAAGCAGTGAGTCGGGCACACTGCAGGCCCCGCAGTGAGTGCCGCCTGGCATTTTGTCACTCCCCCTCAGTGGTGACACCCGGGGCGCTCCGCACCCACCACGCACCCCTTCCTCCATCCCTGAGGGGAGAGCAGCAGAGACCTTGAAGTTGCCCACTGACAGCACCCAAACAGCAAACTGTACAGGTACACGGATCACCTGCTCACAGTTGACCCTACTATGGTGAGTTGCGCTATCTTTCCATTTTAATTATGGTAATTATTAATTGCTTCTAAATTTGCATTTCCACACGAAAATTAGCAGTTGTATATGTTTATGCTATCTAGGTCCTCTCTTTTTTGGAAATCCGTAAGTGGCCAATCTACTCTGATGTTCAGTTTCCGTGCTTACAGCTAACTGTGATGATGATCCAGAATTTTTTTTCTTTTCTTTTGGCAATGTTTCTTTTTGCTTGGTTTTTTTGAAGCTGAAATTCGTTTGATGCTTATATTTAAGAGATGCAATGTAATACTAAATTATTTAACATATAAGCTCAGCTAGGCCTGACAAAAAAATAAATAAATCGCTAGGCGTGTAAGCAAATCCTTGACATAAGAAATCGTCAGATGACATTTGAAATCAATAGCTGCCTTTTTCACCATAGAAAATGGGGGCGGGGGAGATCCTTTTGGTACTCTCATAATATTGATGCAGCTACAATAGGAATTAGTAATTGGTAACCATGTGTCTCATATTTAGTTCTGATAACATGTTGTCAGGGAATCAGGAGCAGGAGCACTGGGGAGAGAGGAATTGGAGAGCGAAGGGGAAGAATCCGAGGGCAGCGTAGGGGAGTATGACAGTGGCCCGAGAGATTCCATGAGCTTCTCCAGCGAATAAGAAGATTCCCAGAAGGGGGCGCCGATGGTCAGGGCAAGGGGGGTCCCAGGGGGGACGCACCAGAAACAAGGAGCCAGAGGGGAACCCCAAAGCAGCAGTGGAGGATCGGGACCAGTTTCCCCACCAGAGCGTAGTGGGGGGGAAGAGTCACATGTGTCAGGGCCAGCGTCTCCTCCAGAGGGGAGAGAGAGTGAGTCAGGGCTGACCACGCCTCCATCGGAGAGTGGGGGAATGGAGGGGAGGTCAGTTGCAGCTAGCCCCCCCGAAGGGGGAAGCAGTGACAGCAGCAGTGAAACGGTCAGGAGGAAAGCTGCTGGCTGGGCGCGCGCGCCAAGTTCAAATGTGCAGGCGCGGGGGACAGCAGGAGACCCGGATGGGGAGCCAGCTCCTAAAGCCCGCCGGAGGGAGGGAGAAGGCTTAGGGGAATCAGCGTCAGAAGAGGCTAGAAAGGGCGAGACCCCGGCGGGCAGGCGGACCCAGAGGAGGAAAGAGCAGCGGAAAAGGTGGAGCAAGGCGAGGGTCTTAAATTGGTGTACAGGGGGAGGAGATTCAGACGGATCATCAGCGGTCTAAAGCTTGAGACGTAGAGCTGCGCGCTGCGGCTCTGGAAGTGAAACTGAACTTCAATAAAGACTTTTGTATTTAACAACGAAGCAGCGTTGGTCCTTTGTGAGCTGGGACCTTGGGCAGCTCTGACACATGTGCACATTTAAAAATGCTTATTACACTTTTAGCCTATACTTAGCCCCAAGTAGATACCAGCATAAAACCACCACTACTACCTGCAAATAATAATGACATTTTATTGCCTTACTTTACTGTAAACTAGTGAAAGGATTATTTTGTTAAAAAATAGGAAGTCTATTTTTATGCATTCATAGAATCATAGAGTTGGAAGAGACCACAAGGGCCAATGGAGTCCAACCCCCTGCCAAGCAGGAAACACCATCAAAGCACTCCTGACATATGGTTGTCAAGCCTCTGCTTAAAGACCTCCAAAGAAGCAGACTCCACCACACTCCTTGGCAGCAAATTCCACTGTCGAACAGCTCTTACTGTCAGGAAGTTCTTCCTAATGTTTAGGTGGAATCTTCTTTCTTGTAGTTTGGATCCATTGCTCCGTGTCCGCTTCTCTGGAGCAGCAGAAAACAACCTTTCTCCCTCCTCTATGTGACATCCTTTTATATATTTGAACATGGCTATCATATCACCCCTTAACCTCCTCTTCTCCAGGCTAAACATGCCCAGCTCCCTTAGCTGTTCCTCGTAAGGCATCGTTTCCAGGCCTTTGACCATTTTGGTTGCCCTCCTCTGGACACGTTCCAGTTTGTCAGTGTCCTTCTTGAACTGTGGTGCCCAGAACTGGACACAGTACTCCAGGGGAGGTCTGACCAGAGCAGAATACAGTGGCACTATTACTTCCCTTGATCTAGATGCTATACTCCTATTAATGCAGCCCAGAATTGCATTGGCTTTTTTAGCTGCCGCGTCACACTGTTGGCTCATGTCAAGTTTGTGGTCAATCAAGACTCCTAGATCCTTTTCACATGTACTGCTCTCAAGCCAGGTGTCACCCATCTTGTATTTGTGCCTCTCATTTTTTTTGCCCAAGTGCAATACTTTACATTTCTCCCTGTTAAAATTCATTGATTGACAATTCTAACCTTTAACGTTTCATCCATGTATGGCTTCCATGTCTCCTAGACAATAGGAAGGTATTGTCTAATTCAGGTAGATGCTGGAAATGTCTCACTGAGGCAAATAATGTTGGCAGCTCCAGTGATATTTTATTTGAGTTAAAAGTTCTGCATATTTTTGATATCTGTGGATGTTCCCGTTTTTTAAATTTATATTCCTGTGGTATGGGCACTGATGGCAGGACAACAAAAATTGCCTTTATGGGCCCTTATGGCCATTACAAAACGTGTACTTCAAGGCTGGAAGAAGAAATACCGTATTTTTCCATGTATAAGACTAGGTTTTTTTCCTAAAAAATAATGTCAAAAATTAGGGGGCATCTTATACATGGATACATCTCCCCCTATTTTCTTAAACCTGAGTCCCCAAAAATAGGGGGCATCTTATACATGAGGGCGTCTTATAGATGGAAAAATGCGGTACCCACAGTCTATTACACAATGGTCTGAAGACCTTAATGCCCTTGTCACTTTTGAACACACTTTTTATAAATAATAATAGTAATAGTAATAGTAATAATAATAATAATAATAATAATAATAATAATAATAATAATTTATTATTTATACCCCGCCCATCTGGCTGGGCCTCCCCAGCCACTCTGGGCGGCTTCCATAGAAACCAAAAATACAGTAAAATATCACACGTTAAAAACTTCCCTGAACAGGGCTGCCTTAAGATGTCTTCTGAATGTCAGGTAGTTGTTTATCGCTTTGACATCTGATGGGAGGGTGTTCCACAGGGCAGGCGCCACTACCGAGGCCCTCTGCCTGGTTCCCTGTAGCTTTGTTTCTCTCAATGAGGGAACCGCCAGAAGGCCCTCGGCACTGGACCTCAGCGTCCGGGCAGAATGATGGGGGTGGAGACACTCCTTCAGATATACTGGACACTAACTTTGCCTGGATATCCATTTGGAGGGCACCTTTTGATCTGGACATGTAAACTAATATGTATGTATTGATGTTTATTGCATTGTTCTATTTTTATTTTCTCATTCCCCCCCTTTTTTGGTCTCATATGCTTGCGTTAAAAATCAATCAATAATAATACTAATACTAATAATGCCATGTATGGCTGCTACATTTTGACGGGAATAGTCAATTTATTGATAGCAATGTCAATGAGCAACTGCATCTCTCAGTCGAAATACCTGTCCTCTTCATTGTGAAGAGCGTTGCATTCTGATCAATGAAGCTACAAGACTCATTTATCTATTTATTTAACTGGCATACCACTTTATATTTCCAGAAATCTCTAGTGGTTTACATATCTCAATATCTATATATTATATAAAAACACAAGCATTGTCTCTCGAGACGGATGCCTGCAACAATTAAAAATTCCCACCTTTAGTACAACTGCTACAACTAATAATAAGGATAACAAATTTTTTTTACTACTTCCCCCCCTTTATTTTATTTCATTTATATCCCACCTTTTTCTCCAAGGAGCTCAAGGTGGTGTACATGGTTCCCCCTGCTCATTTAATCCTCACAACAGCCCTATGAGGTAGATTGGACTGAGAAGCAGCAACTCGCTCAAGCTTATCCAGTGAGCTTCATGGCTGAGTGGGGATTTATTTATTTTTAATAATTTTTTTATTAACAATTTCAACATAACAAATTATCAAAACAAGTCATCTTCATTATTTCCCCCCTTTCCCTCTCCCACTCCCCAAAGATCCCTCCCTCACCCCCCCCAGACTTCCCTCAGCTCCTCTCTCTGATTTCTCAACTCATGTTGTTCTCTGCATACTGTAAAATTGTATACATCCTTTTATTATCTATCTACTATATTAACCCTCAATAAATTTGCATATGTTTATTCAAAACCTGCCAAGGAGTCCAGTTCATTTTGTGTGGCTGAGTGGGGATTTGAACCCTGGTCTCCTAGGACCTAATCTGACATGCTTAGCGCATTTTAAGAAACACAATTAAACAACAAATCTCTCAAGACAATGTACATAACTAAAACAAATATAAAAAGTGAATCCTGTACAAAACAACAAAATTACATCTGTTATGTGTGCTGGTGGAGTCTGCCTTCCGGGGCAGACAAAATGCCTCTGTTGAAATTGCTGCCATTCACTTCACTTCATGAAAGAGTGCCTTAGCACTTGCTTTCTCTCCTGCAGGCTTCTTTCACATGGCCAGCCATATGTTACTATCTCTTTAGAAAGGTGACCCTTGCTCCTCTGCAAGGCAGCTCAGAGAAGCAACAAAGGCTGTGCTTCTTTCACCACGTTAAGCTTCGTTTTGCAAAGGCCGCAACCAACAAAACAAAAACCCTCCTTCCTGTTCTGTTCTGTCTTCAGTGTTTGTTGACTTGCTTTTTGAGACGATAAATTTACTTCTCTGTGTTAAATAATATTACATTAACAACCATGTTTTCAGAGCCGCTTAAAACCAAGATAAAAACATATTTTTAAAAAATCGATAAAATATATTAACAAAACTACATAAAACCTAGGGCCTAAATATAAATCAAATGTAGGCTTCCAGGTGCCATAAGAAAGCTGTAGAGATAGTGCAGGATAGTGTGCACCCCGGAAATGATCTCTCTCAGCTTTTGCCTTCTGGAAGAAGGTACAGGGTTATAAAGACTAGGACTAGCTGCTTGAGAAACAGTTTCTATTCAAATGCGATTTTGGTTTTAAACGCAGTGTAAAGTAGTCTCTATGGGAGTATATTATATTTAATTATGGGGTATCAGAGTTTTTAGGGGGATAACCATGCTGGGATAGCAGGCTTGTGGGTTTCTGAATGTCTGATGCAGATTTTCAATTTTGTTGTTTTGTATGGGACAATGACAATAAAGATTATCATATTGTATCGTAAAAGGGAATTTAATGGCAGTTTAAAGGCGTGGGGAAAAAATGAACTGAGGCTGCAATCTTAACCCTAAGAGTAAGTCCCACTGAATTCAACAGGCCTGCATTCCTGTGACAGTTTCCTGAGAGTAAGTTCCATTGGACTCAATAGTTCTGAATAGGCAGGCATAGGATGGAGCTACCAGTTTTTAAGGTTCAACAAGACTCGAACATTTTAACAGTGGCTCCTTTACTCTTCTGGAACAAGTAGTCTAGTATCCTGATCTCACAGTGGCCGACCAGAGGCCTGTGGGAAGCCTACAAGCTGAACACGAGCACAACAGCACTGCGATACCCAGCTGTGATTCCCAGCACCTAGCATTCAGAGGCCTAACACCAGGGTGTCATCATGATGAACAGCAGCAATGCGGGCACATACTTTGTACACGTGCATTTAGAAAAAGACACATAACAAATAAATAATATGGTGTGGAAATTTAACAACTGCCAATTAGCCCAGGGAAATTTGAATAGTAACACATGCAAACGAAAAGCAGAAAACATATGGTTATTACACAAAGCACAAATAGATAATTGGGTAATTTTTATATATCCTGCTGGCAATTTATTTTGTTTTTATAACTGTTTAAATTACACATTATGATTTTTTAAAATAAAAAACCTATGCTATGCAGCACTTTAAAGTCACATTGGGATATCATTTTGCATCTGATCCGTGATCCGAAACCATGTATCTCCTATTGTTCTGCCTTTTTTCTTTTTCTATATGAGTGCCTGATAATGTGAGTGTGGGTGGGGAGAAACACGAGAGTAGACCCCTGAAAATTTAGACTGCAAAAACCAGGAATCCAGTAATCAAATGCTGATATCTTTTTCTCCAGCCAGATCTCCTGTTTCACTGGTAATACATGTGAAACCTAACAGATTAGGCAGTCCCCTATCTTCTCATGGAATTTCTTTCGTAAGAAATGCAACGTTAGTCCTGCTTTTGAAAAAGCCATCCTATCTTTCTCAAATACCATTCATGCCATTCAAAAATGCATGCCCTGGGTTGGCTGGCTTCCAATGGATCATTCCAACTTTTTATACATTTTAATTCTGTGCTTTTTTGGTAGGTGTCTACACAAGCGCTCCTCTTTGGATGCCAACACGTGTGCAAATGGGTGCTGCCTGTGCATAGTCATGCATAGTCATGTTTTCAAAACAAAAAACAAAGCCAGCAAAAGCTCTCTATTCCCATCTAACAGTTAATTGTCAAAATTGCACCCACAGCCCTAACAGTTAGGTATGCAAATAGTGGGTTCAGGGCTAGAGTTTATGCAGTAGTGAGATGTTTGAACTATATTCTGCTGGATTTAAAAAACTTCAGCTAATAGTTGATCAAGTTTATTATTATAGGACACAATCCACTGTAACACTGACCTAAGCAAATCCAAATGAAATTAATTGAAATTAATAAGAAAACAATGGTAGACTCACTCTGAGAAAACAGAGTAGTAATTTCTTCATTCACCATTGATGATTATGGCTAGGCTAATGGATTCCCATCAAATTTGCATCCAGTACAATTATGAGTTACAATAGCCAAGGAAATATATTACAGTTGTCTTGTAAATGGGAGATTTGATGAACATTTACATATATATCCTCCCAAAATTCATTAATTCTGCCATAGGAATAACACATATACCAGAAAAATCAATAGGAAGCAGATACGAAATAATAATATAGTGAGGCATTTTCCAATTTTAGCAGTTCTGCTTGGGGACAGGACTATTAATTGCATAAATTCCTTGCTGCCTTGAAAATCAATGATACTGGAGCTTGTTATAAAAAAGATGACACAAAACAGAGATGAATATTCTTTGCTTTTGCTTGGTTTGCTCTGCGGTCCCAGTATCTGTGGGGTGATGCAGCAAAGATAATAGGTTTTCATGTTAGAGGGGAATATTGAAAAGTAGTGATATGCTTCTGAATAGCAGGGGTCAAACAACAGCAATTGCCTTCATGGGTCCTTCCAGATGGCGGCTTAATATTGCAATAGGGTCATTGAGATATCACAAAAAATGGTTAGTTGGCCACAAGTTTTTTTAACATCAGAATTTTCCCAGAAAGGGGAAAGAAAACGTGGAATGTCATTTTTATGCCCATGACATCATGTGGATGCTGGGCTGTCAGGATATACATTTAATAAATGATGACATTAAATTAAAGTATGTATGCATGAGGAACACCAGTCCCACAATAAACACTTCAGATCAGAATGTACCCGAGATCAGTCAGGAGCGAAGAATGACTGCAAAGGGATTTTATAAAGCCTTTAGTAATGGATTTGTAATTGAAATGTAATCATATTTATTTAATGAATGGGTTTTTTTAAGGAGTGGGCAGAAAGAGGGTGTCATGTTTGCATTGTTACACATTGACCTGGTTGACACATAACACTAAGCTAAACCATGGCTTAGTGAAAACATGAGGGTTCCTAGAGAGAAGATTGCAGCCAGTTATCTCTTCCTCTGGTCCTGCTGCTACTATGCTGCAATGAACTAAGCCATGGTTTGGCTTAGAGCAGGCATAGGCAAACTCTGGCCCTCCAGATGATTGGGACTACAATTCCCATCATCCCTGACCACCGCTCCTGTTAGCTAGGGATGATGGGAATTGTAGTCCCAAACATCTGGAGAGCCAGAGTTTGCCTATGCCTGGCATGGAGAGAGGTCCAAATCCAGGCTCAAGATTTATTTCATTCCAGACAAACCACAAGCTGTAAGTGAAGGCTAGATCTAAGGCTTACCACCTGTAGTTTGTTTTTAGGAGATAAACTTACGAGTCTGGCTTTGGACACAGTGCTAAGCCTCGAAGGCCACATGTTTGTGCTAAGTCACGTTTTGGCTTAGAGGTACATGAGAACTGGGCCATTGTAAACCATAATGTTTCCTGAGGGTTCTTCTTTTGCCTCTGTCAAGTAGAGGTTCCTCGCCTAACAGTAAGGGCCAGTAAAGTAAAGGTAAAGGGACCCTGACCATTAGGTCCAGTCGTGGCCGACTCTGGGGTTGCGGAGCTCATCTTGCTTTATTGGCCAAGGGAGCCGGCGTACAGCTTCCGGGTCATGTGGCCAGCATGACTAAGCCGCTTCTGGCGAACCAGAGCAGTGCACGGAAATGCCGTTTACCTTCCCGCCGGAGCGGTACTTATTTATCTACTTGCACTTTGACATGCTTTCGAACTGCTAGGTAGGCAGGAGCAGGGACCGAGCAACGGGAGCTCACCCCGTCGCGGGGATTCGAACCGCCGACCTTTTGATTGGCAAGCCCTAGGCTCTGTGGTTTAACCCACAGCACCACCCGCGTCCCTAGAAACCTGTGGCCAGTAGAAAATGGCAATTAAATTTGAATAAATTATCAAATAGGCAGGGGAAAATGCATTTGTATGGAGGGGAGTCAAGAGGCGTTGGTTTAACAACCAACAATACTAAAAGGTAGCAGATACACTGCTGGGCAGAAAACAAGTTATGTTGTGAGGTACTTCTTATTATTTCCAAGTGTCCCTAGAAAACATATTGTTAACAACATTATTTAAAAGCATTTGCTGATGGTAAATGTGTAAGACTTACAGGGAAAAAAATCTTAACCAAATGAATGCCTCTTCAAAGAAAAAAAAGATCAAGAAGTAAGACTCTGAAAGGACAAGATATTGTGCAGCATGGAAGGCACTCAAAATTGAGCAAAGCCCAAGCGTGAAGAGCGGCTAATATATTGTTATCTGCTAGGCACAGTGCAACAGCAAGTGGCAAATGTTCCCCCTTTAAACTGTTTCACAGTTCGTGTAAGAAAGATTTCTGTTTGACAGTAGCAAAATATAAATATTCACCGGGAAGATGGATAACTTTAAATGTGGCAAGCAGAGCAATTTATGTCTGTTCGGAATCTGTTCAATTTTAGACAGAGAGAGCATAACTTTGTTTTATTCTCTTTGGCTTTTCTGCGGCATCTTGACACAATCAGATGCTGCTGGAACTCTTAGAAGAGATAGAAATTTGGGAGTCCCACATCACCATGTTTTGATTTTTATCAGATGAGAAGGTCCACAGTTCAATAGTAGAGTAAATGTGTTTCATGCAAAAGACCCCAGGCACAGTCCCTTGTATTTCAAGATAAGGGGGTACCATGTAGTACCATGTAGCAGGCTTGGGGGAAACCACAGTCTGAGAAGCTGCTCTCAGTCCGACAATACTGGGCTATGATCCAGCTTAGTATAATACAGTTTCATATAATAATAATAATAATAATTATAATAATTTATTATTTATACCCTGCCCATCTGGCTGGGTTTCCCCAGTCACTCTGGGCGGCTCCCAACAGAATATTAAAAACATCAAACATAAAAAACTTCCCTAAACAGGCTGCCTTCAGATGTCTTCTAAAAGTCAGATAGTTGTTTATTTCCTTGACATCTGGTGGGAGGGTGTTCCACAGGGCGGGTGCCACTACCGAGAAGGCCCTCTGCCTGGTTCCCTGTGGCTTCACTTCTTGCAGTGAGGGAACTGCCAGAAGGTCCTCACTGCTGGACCTCAGTGTCCAAGTTGAACTATGGGGGTGGAGGCACTCCTTCAGGTATACTGGGCCGAGGCTGCTTAGGGCTTTAAAGGTCAGCACCAACACTTTGAATTGTATTCGGAAGCATACTGGGAGCTAATGTAGGTCTTTCAGGACCAGTGTTATATGGTCTTGGCGGCCACTCCCAGTCACCAGTCTAGCTGCTACATTCTGGATTAGTTGTAGTTTTTGGGTCACCTTCAAAGGTAGCCCCACGCAGAGTGCATTGCAGTAGTCCAAGCAGGAGATAACTAGAGCATGTACCACTCTGGAGAGACAGTCTGCGGGCAGGTAGGGTCTCAGCTGGCTGTGTGTTGTGTTTTGCTCTACCCCAAGTGGTGAGAAGCTCCAGGGGCAGCTCCTTTGGGAAATGGATCTGACCAAAGACTATGACATTTTTGTTTATTTACAACTATACAAGCTGAGCATAGGCAGAGATACACAGCTTAGCACCATTCCATAGCAGATGGCTTTCTAGTCTTCTAGAGCTCAGAGATCACTCTATGACTCTTTCTCTTCCCCCTTTGTATTTGGTGGTGAGTGTGGTGGGGTTGCTGAACAAAGGATGGTTAAGGAAGGGTGCTGGGTTCATGCATGATGCCAAGCTATAGTTATAACAAGCCAAGGTTTGCAAGCCACAAATTATGGCTTCAGATCATGGTTTGTTAGCAGTAAACAAACCATAGGTAAAGCTGCTGAGTCAAGCAGCCCCCTTTTCCTGTATGCTTCAGCCAATCCTGGACTGTGGAGAGCAAAGTGCATGTGTCACTGCACCTGTGGGTACCAGATGGGGACTGAAAAAGAAACAGATTTCCAGCAGCTCTTTGCTTTGAGCCCACAGTGGGTTGGATAAACAGAAGAATGGCAGAAGTATTAAAGGGCGAGTTAATCATTTATATTAAAACAACTTGTGAGTACAAACAGCCATAATAAAATGAAACAGTCATGGATGTTCAGTTTAGTGTCTTGGGGAAGACTGAATAAAAGTGTTAACATTAATTTTAGTATTTTTGTTGTCAGCGTCGGCACACAGAATTAATTTATAGCTAATGAATCTACGAAGCACAGCCATGATATTACTTGGAAATGCTAATTGCCTTTGTGGTGTAGAATAATTAACGTGAACTGTCTTCACTCAATGTTAGCAGCAGTAATAATTCCTTACAAAGAAACTGATCACAGATATTTCTTCCTATACACGGGCAACCACAATTAGCTTCCCAGACCCAAGCCTTGGTGAGACTTCCCAGCAAGTATCAAGTGATAATCAAAACCTATAGGACGTTGCTGGTGTGAAGAGCAGGTTGGCACAATTGAGGTTATACTTGCACAGCTCATATGTGTTGCAGACCAAAACTGGATAATGCTGATGGTGGTAGTGGTGGTGATGATGATTTAAAAAACGATGAACAGCAGGACGGGGGTCATCTCCACTCCCTATTCTCTATGCAGCCTCCAGAAATCTGCTCTGAAATATTAGGGTTGCCACCTCCCACTCTAGAATCTAAAAGAGGCAACTCTCTTCCTTCCATTGATAGAAGCCTCCACTAGATAAACCTCTTCCATGAATAAAATGGCACCATTGGAACCATCAGACCCATTCATTTTACATGCAGGTGCAATTGATGTGGGGATATGCAACTGACTAGTATTAATCATGGCTTCTCTGTAGACAAAATGCTTCAGCACAGGAATGGGGAACCTGTGGCAGACTCCAGATGCTGATGGACTCCAGCTCCCATCGGCCCCAGCCAACATGGCCAATAGTTAACAATGGTGGTGGTCAGGCCCATGCGGAACTTGTCTGAGGCCTGGGGCAGGAGTCTGGGCCCCCAAGGCCCAGGACAAGTGCACCTGGCTGCCTCCCCACCTGCACAGACCTGGTGGTAGTTGTAATCCAACAAGATCTAAGGGCTCCAGGTACCTTACTCATTTTTTTTGCATTTGCGATCACTTCTCCTACCTAGGTAGTTATCTTTCCACAAGGGCCTTCCTTTGTTAGTATGTAAGCCTTATATGAACTCTGAGTATTTTTCACACTGTTTATGTTAGTGCTTGATTGTTGATCATACTGAAGAAAGACTGGAGGAGAGTCATTTGTAATGCAAATATGCATCTTGGCCAATATTCCTGTCTATTTTATTACAAACTCACTTAAACAAGAGAAGAGCTACTGCTTTAAGACTATGTGTGACTATAGGTAGCTGGGAGGTACAAAATGCATTCTTGCCTGAGTCTGTTGACACATACCACACAATCCTAATTTATTGTAAGATGGAGCTTCCTAGCATGTTTCTTATTAGGCCGCAACTTAACTGAAGTACACATGAAATAAATAACCATCATCTTTGTAACGATACATATGAATTGTCACTGTAGTACAGTGGTACCTCGGGTTAAGAACTTAATTCGTTTTGGAGGTCCGTTCTTAACCTGAAACTGTTCTTAACCTGAGGTACCACTTTAGCTAATGGGGCCTCCCACTGCCACCGCTGCACGATTTCTGTTCTCATCCTGAAGCAAAGTTCTTAATCCAAGGTACTATTTCTGGGTTAGCGGAGTCTGTAACCTGAAGCGTCTGTAACCCGAGGTATCACTGTAATCTCAATACCTTTGCTTTAGCAACAGGAGAAAAGTTTTCCCAGATTTCTTAGACCAAGGCAATGCATCAGAACCAAAAGCAAACAGAGCAATGCAAAATTCAGAAAGAAATGGGAAATTTAGACACAAGTGGCATGGGTTTTGTAATACATTTGCAGTGCTAGAAAGGATCTATCTGTACTGACAGATATGTCCCCTTCCAGTTAACACATTTGATAATCAGATAGAATGGTATCAGGGTATAATGTGTCAGAGAAGCCAAGCAGACCAAAGGATAAGCTTACTCTCCGTCGCCTTCTGAAACTCCCCATGTGTGTGAGCAACGCAGCCATACGTCTGGAGTTAAGGATTGCATCATTGGAGACTGTCATCTGGAAGCGAGTCTTTGGCTATTGGCTGTCCAGCTGGCATAGGCTTCCCGACCATTACCTTTTTCAGTGCCTCTGGCGGGACGTCTTTGTCAATCCGTGGGTAGGAAAAATCCATGCCAAACTTCTGAGCATCGGAATTTCCCCAGCGGACTCCTTAAAGATGAACTTACGCTCAGCCAAAAGCCTTATTGAGCAAAGATTAGCGGACATTGAAAATCAACACAACCTCGCCAGGGGTGGGGGTGTCTGCTCCCCCAGGTATCACGGAATAACCCCACCACTTGGCCTTCCATCATACATGTCATCTCTTTCATCAGTACCACACCGACGTGCATTTATTCGTGCAAGGTTCAATGTCTTTCCATCAAACCTGCTGAACCACAGATTTTCCAATGGTTTGGTGTCTCCGCTATGCGTGTGTGACGGGGAAACTGTTGAATCTCTTTCACATATAATGTTCAACTGTCCCCTACATAGCATAGCCAGGGCTAAATTCCTGGGTCCTGCTTTACTGCGCTTGGTTGGCAGGCCTGTTGAGTCACACGCCGCACTGCTTTTGCAGGATACAGATCCTTCTGTAACTCTGCAGGTGGCGAGATTTCTGAATGCGGTTATCTCACACCCAAAAACCACCAAAAAACAACAACAACATCAAAACTAATTGGACTGTTATGATGAGAGTGCATGTCGGAGTTCGTCTTCAGTTTTCCTTTTCTGTGATCCGTCCCTTGGAGCTCTCCTGGCCCCAAGCTGCCACTTGGCTCTGTTCAATGACCCACCCTTGCATCGTGGTGTTCACCTTCTGTTGTCGGATATATCTGTTTTTATGTCCCTGTGTTTTTATGTTTGTACATATTTTATGGGCTAATAGCCGTAAATAAATAAATAAATCTATGGATAAGCGTACAACCTTGAACAAGGACAACCCTTCAGATGTTGTTAAACTACTCCCACCAGTCTGTGCCAGTACAGCCAATGATTTGGCATTATGGTAGTCCAACAAAATCTGGAGGGCCCCATGTTGTCTACCCCTAACCTAGAAGGTTGAAGCAGCACCCCCTGAGCTTTAATTAGAATTGTGGAGGCGGGCACAATGTGAACTGACTCAAGGAAGCAACAGTTATTTCATGGGTAGCGAGGCAAATGTAGCTGGCTTCAGTTGCAGTGGTACAAGTTAGTACATGTCCTGCAGTTAACACTGATCAGCAGAGATGTTGGTTTTCAGCATGTCGGCCTCTTCCCCACCTCCAGTCTCGCCATCTCAGATGGTTTCAGGGAACAGTCAAAATGTCCTTAAATCTAACCACCACAGCCTTGCCGCCTTTAGGTAAACCTCAGCTTACTGAATTTTTCTCATTGGTGTCCATCCAGTGCAAATTAACTCAAGTTTCATGTTCTTTGTCTGAATAATGTCTTATTATTTCATGTGCCCAAATGTTATTACAAGGGTTTTCCTGTCTTCTAAGCAGTCACTTGGCCTCGCAGCATGTCTTTGTAGGGAAGAGAGACTATATTCTGTATTTTTCGGGCTCTTGCTGTTTATCATTAACAAAGAGCAGCTGGATATCTGAGTTACATTGGAGCTAGAATCTGGGCAACATGAACAAAAAGTGCTTTCACTTTTAACATTTATTTTTTCAAGCCCTAAAAAAAGAAAAGAAAAAAGTTCCCGTCTTTCAAGAATTTACTTGCTGTGGTGCCAGGTGTCAGCCTTGTTCCACTCATCATTTGGATATTTGCCAGGGACAAGCTGCTGAGACTTCAAGCTGATTGAAAATATCTGCTATGTATTTTGAGGGGCATAAAAACAATTTCAAATTGCCTTGCCTGATTCCAGAGTGTGTCTTCAAATGTCACTGCTGCTAAAAGTCTAGGAACTTAGCATATGCTCCAAAATAATATTCAAGTTAATGTCTGGGATATAGCATGGCATTGATTTGGGACATCTACCTGTCCAAGAAACAGCGATATGGTGACAACTCATGTTCTGATCCTTTGCAGTCCAGGCATCAAGGCAAGCGATTAATGGGCTTCAAGGTGTGATTCAATCCAACAAAGGACTGCAAAAGAGATGTCATTGAACACCCATGCTATGGAATTTGGGGCACATGAAGTAGCAACCTTGCCAAAGTTGAAGCTAAGCAGAACTAGGTTTGGACATTATCTCTTCTTTGGCGATCACTCGTGGCGAATAAGATTCCACAAACACAGTTTTAACAGTGAGTCCATAAGTGACTGTGGAGGCCAATTCTGGATCCATACGTCCTTTCGCAGTGGGGACATAGGTTTCTGGGTGGGAGTTGATCACGGTGAGGGTTTGCCAAACGTGCCTTCCCCTTAGCTTGTTTCTCCTTTTCACCCTGAGTTTGTACTTCAAAGTCCACGAGACCTTTGGAAAAGGCTGTTCTCCAATTGGAGCGCTCGCAGGCCAGTGTTTCCCAGTTATCAGTGCTTATACTACATTTTTTTAGCTTTGCCTTGAGAACATTTTTAAACCTCTTTTGTTGTCCACCAGTATTTCGCTTTCCATTCTTAAGCTGGGAATAAAATAGTTGCTTTGGAAGATGATAATCAGGCATCTACACAACAAGACCAGTCCAACGAAGTTGATGTTGAAGAATCATTGCTTCAACACTGGTGATCTTTGCTTCTGCCAGTACACTGACATTAATTTGCCTGTCTTACCAAGTGATGTGTAATGTGATGAACCAGCGAGTGATGGACATTATCTAGGTGGAAGATCACCCAGGAACCTTATGCAGGCACAAGGGAAGAAAGGTGGAATATAATTACATAGAGGTTCTTCTTTTTGGGGGTGGGAACTGCTTCCAGTACTTCTGATTAGGTACAATTGCATGACCAGCAGTCATGGGTGTAGCTTAGGGGGGCAGGGAGGGGCAGCTGCCCCCCAATCAATAGAAATCTATAAAAATGCATAGCAAACTGAGGTTCTGCCCCCCCCAAAACAAAAGGCATGCCCCCCAACAAAAATCCTGGCTATGCCCATGCCAGCAGTATGAGAAGCTACTCTCTAGATCGCGGGTTGGCAAACTAAGGCCCGGGGCCCAGATCCAGCCCAATTGCCTTCTAAATCCGGCCAGTGGACGGTCCGGGAATCAGCGCGTTTTTACATGAGTAGAATGTGTCCTTTTATTTAAAATACATCTCTGGGTTATTTGTGGGGCAAAGGAATTCGTTCACCCCCCCAAAAATATATAGTTCGGCCCCCCACAAGGTCTGACAGACAGTGGACTGGCCCCCTGCTGAAAAAGTCAGCAAACTTTTTCAGCAGGGGGCCGGTCCACTCAGTGGCGTAGCGTGGGGGTGCAGGGGGGGCCGGCCGCACCGGCCGCAACATCGGGGGGGGGGGCAGAAGAGACTCGAGTGCTAAAATCCATGGGTTCGGGGGCGCAAATTACTTGCCTTGCCCCGGGTGCTGACAACCCACGCTACGCCACTGGGTCCACTGTCCCTCAGACGTTGTGGGGGAGCCGAACTATATTTTTTTGGGGGGGAAATGAATGAATTCCTATGCCCCACAAATAACCCAGAGATGCATTTTAAATAAAAGGACACATTCTACTCATGTAAAAACGCGCTGATTCCCGGACCGTCCACGGGTTGGATTTAGAAGGCAATTGGGCCGGATCCGGACCCCGGGCCTTAGTTTGCCTATCCGTGGTTTAGATACTGCAGGGCAGCTTCAACATCCATATCCTTTAACTGTGAAACATGTCACAGTTTTCATAATCTTAGACACAACAATCGCTAAGGGAGGCATTTCACACATCCAAGTGAGAATCACCAAGTATTCATTAAACACATAGTGAGAGACTGAGATGTACATCGACAGATTAACAAACTCAAAGCCTTCATCAAAAGAGAGAATGCACCTTACCTTTAAGCACACCTCAGAATTTACCTATTTGATATGGCTCTGTTCTAAAATATGCATAAGGACACCTGAACAGAGGGAACTGCATTGTCGTTTTATTATTAGTTTTACAGTAGTATTAGTATTACTGTAGTATTGTTAGTATTACTGTACTCTAGAGATTGGGTACCTCTGAAATGATTGCTCTGCCATTGGGATAGAGAGGAAACCTTTTTGAGCACCCCCACCCTCGCATAGCACACAGAACAACAACAACACACAACCCTAGGAATGGGAATTGGTTGAATGCTCATGTCTTGAACTGTTGCTAGGTAGAGGAAACAGAGGTTTAAATCTATTTGCAGTGATAAAACCAGCCTTCCTTCACCTTCCAGATGTTTTGGACCACAACATCCACCAGATGGGACTGGTTACACCAACACAGAGAGGAGAAAGAAACAAAGCAAAGACACATATAAATGGATATACCATGTTAATCAGCCAAAGACCATTTCTGCCTGGCACTTAAATGTGTATATTGAAGGGGCCAGGCGAGCCCCCTTGGGGAGAGCATTCCACAAACAGTGAGCAACTGCAGAAAAGGCCCAGTCTCATGTTCCCATCCTCTGGACCTCTTGTGGGGGAGACATATGAAGAAGGGCCTCTAATGAACATCACAGGATCTGAGTAGGTTCATATTGGGAGACATGGTCCTTGAGGTATGTGGGTGTTAATTTGCAATATTATAATCTTGGCTGATGCCACTATAGTGCTTAGGATCATTTTCCTGCAGATTTTTGGTCTCCTTGGCTTTCGCATGCGGACCTTAGCTGAATGCTCTTTCGCCCCATATTACGTGTACTTCTTGTTTTCTGTTTGCTGAAGAACTGACATCTAGTTTCTTTGAAACTGGCTATCTGCAGATGGGATTGCTGTGAAAATACATCAGTCACAGTAGTTTGGGCACTGCTCTGCTTCATAAAGTTAGAGCGATATGAGGAATACCAGATATATGGAGCTATAAATAGTGGTTAACATAAATGTTGCTGCTACATATTTAAAATGCAACATGACGATTAAAGAGACTTTGAAAATACAGGGCAATCTATTCTGCAGAACTATTAGGATTGGAAAACTAACAAATCATTTTCCCCCTGAGTTTGAGCAGCTAAAGATGAGATACTAATCATTCCAAAATAAAGAATAACATACTGGAAAGATTTAGGATTAAATAGACGTTTCTAGCTAGGGAGTTATTTATTTTAGTGGTGTCTGGTCTGGTCATTTACTGCATAGGGACAGATGCAGCTATGAGAGAGATCAAAGCTGGTCTAGCTGGGCTGTCAAACTACTGCTGGGAAGCTTCTATGGGATGGCAATGATGGTTCAAGGAGAAGCATTTTCTGGTATTTAAATCAAACAGCATCAACAAATAATATCCATCTTGAAGCTGAGGTGAACTCAAGTGCCATCTAATTCCCGTTGCTTGGCTTTTCATCTCTCTTCCAAAATAAGCTTCACACCATTAAAATCTGATTAATGGATCCTCCAGGACAAAATACTTGAGCACTATTTTAAGTGTTAATTCTGCTTTCCCACTCTTCATTATATCACACATTACACAGCTTTGCTATCAAGGGACTTGGCAAGAAGATAAGCAAGATGAGATACATCTGCCTTAAATTCCATGTTGCACTTAGGAGACAACGGCTGCACCCCAAGCTCCCTTTGTGCAGGGCTGGGCTGGGGTGGGGCCGCTTGTGCCACAGTGGCACTCCCTGTGCTGAACATGCCAAAGGGCAGAAGTGCCACCATTGGAAAGGCTCAAAATGGGGAGGGCAAGGGTTGGGCAAGGCCTGAACTGGCTTGGAATCGACTGGATCTTGACCCACTTGATATCATTGGGCCCAACACTGCTGTGTCACCTCCAGATTCTTCCCCCGCCTTCCTTCCCAGCTGGTGTGAGCAAACATGTGTAGGGTTAAGAATATGAGAACTGCCCTGCTGGAAACAGTTAAAAGATCAATCCCTAGGGAAACTGGTAACAAAAGAGTTTGACAAATGGTGACAATGCTCTAGTTGACACAATTCAAAAGATTGTAGGAGAACACACCTCCCACATTTTAGACCACTGGAGTCCATTCATAATCTGTTGAGGAATCTAATATTTGAAATTTTACAGTAGTTCCTTCTTGCTTCATATGTAAAATTGTTTTCTTCTTTTCTCAGTTTCTCTCCCTTTTTTATCTCTAGACTTCCTTGACTTCTGTATGCACTTATCCAATTATAAAATAAATTGATTATTGTGTAAATTGAGTCAACTAAATAGTAGTGGTAGTAGGAGCCAACACAACAAGTTCTGATAGTGCAACAGGACTTTCTCTTCCCCTATGCCCGCTACAACCAGCCAGAGGTGGAGCTAGCTGCTCTGGCACCCAGCGCAGTGCACATGCCGTGCACTAGGGGGCAGGGCTAGCCGCCCATGGTGAGTGGTGAATGGTGAGTGTCCCAGGGGGCGACGCAGCGATGTCAACCCCCTCAGGGATGACACCTGGGGCGAACCTCACCCACCACACCCCCTTCCTCCGCAAGTGCAACCAGCCCTAGGGGGTGTTGGGAGAACCCACAGAACGGCCCATGGGGAGGAGAGGAGAGATTGTTCTATCAGAAAAGCAGCAATCCCCTTAGCATTCGAATTCCATCCCTTGAGTGTAGTAAAAAGTCACAGTTGCATGGTTAGAGTTGCTTGAAAAGTCCACTGCGGGATGATTAGAAGTGGGTTGGGATGGTTACAGCTTTGTCCTTCTGACATGGGTGAGCAAACGTCCTTGGATCCTTGTGAGTAGTGAGACGCAGCAGAACAAAATATTCCGTTATGCTTTTATGGTGGTGCTCAAATTATGGGAGAAGTGTCTGAGGATTTGTTAATGAAATCTATCAACCCCATACCTGATTCTCCCCAGTTTTGGACCCCAACTTCATACCTCCCCTGTGCAACTTTCTAACAGCAGTATACAAGGAGACCATTACAGAAGTTCAGGAGCCCAAGCCCACTCTATCTGCTTTCCCCCCTTCTTTCTATTATTCAAGCACTGCTTTGGGGGGTCTTTATAAGTAGGTAATGAGCTAAGTGCTCTTCTCTCAGACTCTAAACAGCAAATACCTGAATGAAATGGCTCTGACAGCTTTAAAGTATTTCTATTCACAGAAAGATGCTTCACCGTACAATAGCTTATTTCAAAAGTGTAATTTTTGGTGATAAGGGATGTTGCCACAAAGAACCTCTTACAGGTATATATGTATTGTCACTCATGGACTATTGGAAGGTTAGGAGACACTGCAAATTAAGTACCACCATTCATAGGCAACATGTTCCAAGGACGCAAATCCACATTCAGACTTGCCTCTAAATCAGACAGGAGCTTCCAATTCATTCTAATCAAATCCTTGGTCTAATAGTTAAACATACAAGGTGGAAAGGGGTGGCACATGCTACTTAGACACATTAGAATCTGTGTGAAGCTCTTGTAGGAGACATATTATTAACACTGGTTTATAAGATCCTCTCGTCTGAGAATGCCAATCAGTTGCATGCGGGGAAAACGGTGCACACTGAGCTGGATTGTGTTGACCTTCCTGGCACTGGTGAGTACTTGCGCCAGTGAATTTAAAATTAAAGTGATTCATTGCAGTAAATGTTACAGGACTGGAAATAATAAGGCTCAGCAAGCACATTGACTCCACTGGAACTGTTTGTCTGAGTAAATGCACACAGTGTAGCCCAAGGAATCTTAATAACAAATGCTCTGTTCCCAAGTTAAACACATCCCTACTATGCCATGGATAGTCACAAGAACCAAACACAGTCGCTCACCCATCTCCCTTCTCGTGACAATTGGGCAGATAGTTTAAAAGAGGTTCCATTGTGTAAAAAGCACTCGGCAAGGAAGGAGCAGTGGGTCAGTGCTCCTTGCAGGCAGACCCAGGGTAATCGTACTAACAGCAGCACACCAACGGAGTGCAGCCGATCAAGGCACTTTATATCAGAAACTGGCCCAGGATTGGCCATCTTCTGTCTTATGAACATGCAAAAGTGCCTTATAGTTTAGCTCTTTGTTGTTTGTTTAGTCGTGTCCAACTCTTTGTGACCCCATGGACCAGAGCACGCCAGGCACTCCTGTCTTCCACTGCCTCTTGCAGCTTGGTCACTCATGTTGGTAGCTTTGAGAACACTGTCCAACCATCTCGTCCTCTGTCATCCCCTTCTCCTTGTGCCCTCCATTTTTCCCAACATCAGGGTCTTTTCCAGGGAGTCTTCTCTTCTCATGAGGTGGCCAAAGTATTGAAGCCTCAGCTTCAGGATCTGTCCTTCCAGTGAGCACTCAGGGCTGATTTCCTTCAGAATGGATAGGTTTGATCTTCTTGCAGTCCATGGGACTCTCAAGAGTCTCCTCCAGCACCATAATTCAAAAGCATCAATTCTTTGGTGATCAGCCTTCTTTATGGTCCAGCTCTCACTTCCATACATCACTACTGGGAAAACCATAGCTTTAACTATACGGACCTTTGTTGGCAAGGTGATGTCTCTGCTTTTTAAGATAATTTAGCTCAGTGTTGTCTGTTGAGACTACCGGCACCTCTCTGGGATCTCTGCATCACCTACTATCCGATTCTTTTAATTGGAGATGATGGGGGTTACAGATTCTGTACATATAGCATGCAGATTCCCTGAACCAGGAGAATTCTGGGCTATTACACAAGTGAACTGCCTCCCAGTTGGAGCCCTGTGGCAGGGATGATATGTGTAGCAGGCATAACCAACAGAATTTTCAACCATGCAAGCAAATTGGCAGAGGCGGATTTAGGGGACCGTGACCAGTTCCGTTGCACTGGGCGTGGAGCCTCGGGGGTGTTGCCAGAGATGCTGTGACTATTATTTAGGACAGCTGGCATATAAAAAACCTTATTTACAAAAAAAGAGACCCCCTCATCCTCAACAGTGTTATCCTGAGAGGTGTACTCTTTAATTTTGCAAAGCTGCTATCTCCGCTCTTGATCATTCAGCTTGGAAACGTAGTTTAATTTTTCACAGATACCTGTTCGTAGCTTCTTTTTTCTAATGTTTAGATCACCAAGGCCACAAAGGCTTTGCTTCAACTCTTGCCTATCTTGTAGAGATCCTGGCTCACTTTATAGAAGCACAAAATCCCTCTGTGGAATCCTTCTTTTAGGAGTTGTACAAATCTTTTGTGCACCTCTAATTTCTATGTGTTTTACCAATTGTCACAATAAACTTCAAAACAAATAGTCACCGGCAGTCCTGGAAGAGTCAACAAATGTTGTAGAGTAATATACAATTTGACAACTGTTATACAATTTTTCCAAAACCGTCATGCAGAAAAAAAGCCTTTACCCCCCTCAGTCTTCTGAAAAGAAGAACTAAGCAGGTTGTCTAGTAAAGAGGAATTGGATATATTATTCCAGTGTGATTTTTGTTGTTTTATTCTCTGTCCCTTTGAGAGCACATTTCAGGTTCTTTTGGGGTGAATATTTTAATTCCTTTTGACACCTTAGTAAAAAATCATCTAGGTGCATGACAGTTTATAATTTAACCACATTCTAAATTGTTCACTGTTTTATCTTGTCCTTCGGTGGCAAGGAGTCTATGTGCTGGAATTCACGGGCATCACTGTTTTCCAAAAGACAATGTTCCACTTTTTATGTGTAAACATTCTGTAAGGAAGGAAGGAAGCGCTGGAATATTTGGTGGTATGTTTGTGCCTGTGGAGTACTCTTGACTAGAATGGATTTTTTGGACCTACTCCTCTTTTTAGAATAACACACCAGTTACTCATAGCCTTTACTTCTATGAGGACTTTACTCTAAATCTAATTGTGAAGTATGTTCCCTTCATGTCATATATTTATCTCAGTAACACAGAGTGCAATCAGCATGACTACTTTAATTAATTTTTATAATGTTTTTATAATGTTGCACCATTTTAGTGTTGTTAGCCTCCCTGAGCCCGGCTTCGGCTGGGGAGGGCGGGATATAAATAAAATTTATTATTATTATTATTATTATTATTATTATTATTATTATTACTCAGAAGTAAGCTCCACTGAGTTCACTTAGTCCTAGGTAAGTGCCTCTAGCATTTCAGGAGTCAATCAGATATTTTCATTGCTAATTTCTTCATGTAGATGTTTAGGTGGCGCTGTGGGTTAAACCACAGAGCCTAGGACTTGCCAATCAGAAGGTCGGCGGTTTGAATCCCTGCGACGGGGTGAGCTCCCGTTGCTCAGTCCCAGCTCCTGCCAACCTAGCAGTTCAAAAGCACGTCAAAGTGCAAGTAGATAAATAGGTACTGCTCCAGTGGAAAGGTAAACGGCGTTTCCGTGCGCTGCTCTGGTTCGCCAGAAGCGGCTTAGTCATGCTGGCCACATGACCCGGAAGCTGTATGCCGGCTCCCTTGGCCAATAAAGCGAGATGAGCACCGCAACCCCAGAGTTGGCCACAACTGGACCTAATGGTCAGGGGTCCCTTTACCTTTACCTTTACATCTTAAATATCCAGTGATGGAGGACATTAATGTTTACACAACAGGGTGAGAGATCCACAACATTGTTTAGGTCAAAGTATTATGATTTGAATCGAACTGAATGAAAGGTGCCCATGAAACCATCTATTGTATTATTGTTTGTCTGTAGAGTGTCAGGTGCACACTCGACATTTTCTAAAATAAAAGTTTGAATTTTAACAACTTGGGTTGGTTGATCTTGAAGGAGGAGTAGTATTGTTTACCATCTGCCTTTGCCCCAGGTTGACCTCTGTTCAAATATCTCTATTACGACTATTATATTATGCCTCTCAAAATGACTCCCCTAGGATTTTACCAGTAAACAAATTGTCCAATTATGAATGTCTTGGCTAATATGTACTGTAATACAAATGTTTCACAGCTTCCCTCTCCCTGTGAAATGTCATCTGCATCTCGGTTTCTAAACATAAGCATTTAATCCAATTAATGGAATAGAATTGCTGGGAGAAATTATCTTGTCAGGAACGTCATTTCATTTGGTGGCAAAGATCCCACCTCCTAAGGGTTAAAAAACAACCCACACCAAACCTTTCTTCTCTAAAGTTTCTATGGTAACGAGATGTAATCTATAATGATATTGTACTTAATCAAATGCTTCCTTCAGACCAGCAGAACCAATGTGCACTCTTTAGCAGTGATGGTTGACTTCAGGGGAAGAGAACAAAGGAGAGCCTAGCCTGAAGTCTATTCAGAAGTCATGCCCGAATCCCAGGTGTATGGGAGATGGTGGTCCACATTCTGCATGCAGTAAATTTTCTTATCACATATATGAACTACTTGACTTCTTTTCTTTTTCTTCTTACACTGATATCCCACTATCCAAGGAGCAGAAGGTGTTGCGCATGGTTCTCCCTACTTTGACTGGCAGCTGCCCTCCATGTCCTCAGACAGGACGGTTTCCTCTCACTTGCTGAACTCGACACCTTTTGCATGCAAAACATGGTTCTGTCCCCAAGCTTATGGTCCCTCCCTTTGTTACCAAGTTGCAATATAGGTTGCTTTGACCTACACGACGGCTCTGTTTCCAAATTCATAATACAACTGAATTATCAAATTAATTTTGTTCAGAATGCCCCACTGTACCAAAGAAAGCTTTCATCCATCCTTTGTATATCTGCTTTCGACTAGAGAAAATGCATATATAAAAACATTAACCAGGGATGTTGTATTCGAGTCTCAAAATTGTGTCAGTGTCATAGTGAGTTACAAGCAGAGTCATCTGCGTTTGAGAAAAAGGCAAAAGAGCAATGTTCTGCAATGGAAAAGGACAAAAGGTGAGGCATTTTATCTTCAAGCTTCTGAAATGGCATTATTAAAGGAAAATAAAGAACAGGTTCCTTACAGTGTCCTTGAAGCTTTTATACAACCTTGCAAAGAGAGAACACAGAAGTAATTTATTTCCAAAAGGTGGAACACTATAAGCTATTTTCATCACATAGCGGAGATTTTCTTCCTCTTTCTCAACAGATACATAAAAACGTGCAGTATCCCTCTACTGTCACTTTTCATTTGGTGTTCTGGTTTCCACAGTTATTAATATACCAAACCCCACATCTATAAGTATTAAAGTCAGGCCACCTGAGTTGGTGGGGGAAGCTGGAAGGACTTTTTCATATAGATATGATGTCATTTCCTGTTTTTGAAGCAGTTTGTGACACTTTCTAGGTAAAAAGGGCAAATCAAATATAGGCAGGACTGCATGAATCAGGAAGTAACATAATATGTACATCATGTGGCGTGAAAATTGCAGTTTCTGATCTCCTGACAATTAAAAATGATTTATGATTTGCAGTAAATATGGATTTACATAGACTTGCTGGATTTTGACCATCTTGGCTCATTTATAATTACTCAAATCTTATTTATTTTTAATGGCCTTTTTCTTAGAACTTTTTATTTTAAACTAATGGTCTGCCCTAATATTCGGATTCCAGTAATAAAGATGCCATACGTACAGAAATGCTGGAAGCTTTGGGTTTGGGATACATACATAGCTGTCAAGTGTCCCTTATTTGAAGGGACAGTCCCTTATTCCAGTGCCATGTCCCGCTGCTGTCCCTTATTGATGGATGTCCCTTAAATGTCCCTTAAATGATGTCCCTTAAATTTCAAAGGAAGCAGCTCCTCTCCCTCCCTCCCTGCCAGCCAGGGAGGAGGGAGGCTCCAACTGTGTTGCTTGGCTGTGTTGCTCACCCAATAAGAAGTCTAAGAATGACTGGGGGGTGGAGCTTGCATGCCTTGTGTGTGGCTAGTTAATGCAAGCTGAGGGGTTTTTTGAATGCTGGACGCCATTTTGTTGCACGTGCTGCTGCAAACTTTGCAGTGCAAAGCCAGGCCGAGGAGCCATCTTAAGTTGAGGCTGCACAGGCCTTGTGGTGCATGTGATTCAGATTCTATTCAGTTGAACCTGTGGTTACAAAGTTGGTTTGACAGTGTTCTCGAAGCTACCCAGCATGAGTTTGACCAGACTGCAGGAGGACAGGAAGACTGGAGTGCCTGGAACAGGTGAGGCTGCAGGTCCCTTATTTTGGCTGCTGGTCCCTTATTTTCAAGGCTGCTAGTCCCTTATTTTCAAATCTGTAAGTTGACAGCTATGGATACATATCATAGGTGTCATTAACATAAAAGTCACCTCTAGAAGCTAAAACGCCATACACAAGCTAACAGGAATCATTATCTTCCATAGTAGAAAGGCAGTATACAAATAAAATGATATATGCATGTCTGTATTTGCAGCAGCCAGTGGTCCAGTTTGCAAGTCACACTAAACAATGGTTTACCACTATGTCCTTGAGCTAGAATGGGCCAGAACAAAGCTTGCCTCTTCCTCTGCATAGCCGGGACAAGGACTTTTCCAGGATGCCATTTCCCTTTCCTTAACCTTGGCATATTGTGTATGAACCAGAGATGGTGATTTATCACAAACCCGGGTTAGTTTAGCAAACTATATTTTGAAACTGGCTTATTTTGAAATGAACCAGAGTTTGCGATCGACAGTGATCTCTAAAGCTAAATTTTGGCTTACCATTATATGGAAAGATGGTCAATACGTTCTAATAACTCGCAAATCTAAATCTAGTTATGATTTCTACTGAATGGTGCCTAGCTGCTTGTTAACCACAATAAGAGCTCAGTAAGATGAGATGTTACATAAAAACAATACAAGAGCCACTTTTGTGCTGAGTTAAGTTGGTTCTGGCCACAGTGTCCTTCAGTCTTCATTAGCATACTCCCTTAGTGTATCTTAAGACCAAAAACAACGATTATGCTAACCTTGGCATTATTCTCGCCCTGTTTCAGCACTGGAACCAATTAAATGTGGCCACCCTGCCATTCTCCTTTTATGAGACACTGTGGGCTTCTCAGTACACACACAGGAACTTTTTTTTCCTCCTCCAGAACATTCTTTCTTACCAGTCATGTCACTAGGTGACCTAATTCCTTCATTCGCACACATTTATTTTTAGTGAATGTCAGATAAAATAAGAGCATCATTGTGCAGCACTAAGAACAAATCAAAAGGCCTGAACTTTCTTTCTAGATGGGCAGACTCTGTGGGGAAATTAACACTGATTTATAATTACAATATTGCTGATAATAATTGCCTCCCCCAAAAAGGTTACATTTCAGGGCCAGGGAATCGACTGTACACTGTTCCAAAGTACATAAAGTTAACTCTCGTATACCTGAAACTAGGTCTCAGTTCCATATTTTAAATACTTAAAGGTCTAAAGTAAAGTTTCCCCTTTTCACCGTGGAAAAGAGAAAGTTCAATTTCCATAGTAAATGGTGTTTGCCAAGGGTGACAGAGCAATGCCTTTTGCTTCCAGTGATTTGCTTATATCAGAATCTGATATGTTGATGATCCAATCAATATTGCATCAAACTTTCATGTGAATTAATTCTGTGTATTTATTTATTTATTTACATATTTTTATACCATCATCACATAAAATACCAGAGAAGTTTACAGCAAAATGTATATAATAAAACTCCATTAGCAACAATACAAGATAATGATTTATGTGAGTAGAGATTAAAAAGAAGAAGCTGTAAACAGCTGCAAAACTGTAACTGAGTTTTGTGGGTTTGGATATGTCTTTTTTTATACAATAGATTGAGTTGCTCTCTGCTGTGGCTAAGTATGAACTATAATCTCTGCTGCTGCCCCCCCCCCCGCTCCCCAATTGCTTATCTCATCTTAATTGATGGATGTATTTCTAGCAGCTGAATTGATTTTATTGTATTATTTTGTACAAAGCCTTGAGCTATAGTATGGCAAAGGCAGCTTAGGTGCTTCAAAGAGAAAGACAGAAATATCATAATGGTGTTATCAAATATTGGCAAATGCAGCATGCACTCCCCCAAAATAAATGATACATTTTTGACTGCTACAAAATGAATACGAATATTACTTGTAATCAGATTTGCTCCAAAATGAACTCTGGATATGATAGAGCTGTGGAAGCATCTGTATAGTTAAAGTGAGCATTTTTTATTTTTTTAAAGTAGTCTGTGTCATCAAGAAGGCTGAAAAATCTGTTGCTCATAAAATCAAAACAGTTTGTCTTCCCAATAGGAAACTTGTCATGAAGAATCTCACTTGTTAGGGATATAATCCAATCAAATTCCACAAAAATCTTGTGAATAATTTATTTTATAAAATTCATTTCATGCTCTTCATCATAAAATGGTTTCAAGGTGGGTCTCTCTCTCTCTCTCTCTCTCTCTCTCTCTCTCTCTCTCTCTCTCTCTCTCTCTCCACCCCAATTAAACAAACTATTGCAAATTCCAAAATAGACACCCTAAAACCCTATGTCTGTCCCAGCATATTAAATGAGCTAATGCAGAACAGGAATGTTTTCGGCTTATGCCAGAAATTAAATGATGGTGCCAGCTTAACTTTTGTGGGGGAAGGTGTTCCAAGAAGTTCGGGCTTCATTAGGCAATGATAGAATCAACAGGGTCTCCTGGGCTGGCCTTAAGTCAAAGGCAGAACTGTACAGGGAGATATGTTACACCAGAGAGCTGGGTCTTAAGTCATTTGGGGTTTTATATGTCAGAACCAGCACTTTGGCCACTGTTGATTGTTTAGCTTATATGTAAATCTGGCACCGGTGCTGGTACATGTTGCTACATATGGTGCATTGCTGGTTGTGTTTATGTGTGGTGTCTTACTGTGTGTTTACATATGGTGTGTTGTTGCATGTGCATTTGAGTGAAAAGCTGCTGTGTCTGTCTTTCAGCCTCCATCTTCTTTCTCTGAAGGCTGGAAAAATATTAAAGCTCTGGACACTATGGGGGCATTAAACCTCTGCTTTCCTTATATGCTTACATTTAGGTACATTTAGGTAAAATGGCATAGTTCAGTAGTGATGGGTTGTATATTTGTGGGTAGAGGTATAAGGTTGGTAAATGGAGGTTGCAGCAGAGAGGGATGTAAGGCAGAGTTGCAGATGGGTATTGTTGCAAATTGCAATTGTGTTTTGTCATGAGACAGCAGAAGTCGAGCAGAGCAAGGAAGTGAGCTGTGCATTTATGACTAAGCATGCAGAAGACTGGCCTTTTCAACAAGTAGGTTTTGTATACACTGAATGAAATTAATCATTAGAATTTCAAGCACTGCAGAGCAAGCCTGCAAGCATGATGTTCTGATAAGCTCAAATGCCTACTTTTCTGCTTCTGCTGTTTCCTTTGCGTCCACAAGATTGTGCTTTGCAGCTCTAGATAAAGTATGCAATTGATTGGTTGTCAGAATTCAGAGTTTAGAGTTTGAAAACACATATCTTAAAAGTTTTAGCAGAATGTTGTTGTTGTTTAGTTGTTTAGTCGTGTCCGACTCTTTGTGACCCCATGGACCAGAGCACGCCAGGCCTCCTGCAGTTTGGTCAAACTCATGTTGGTAGCTTCGAGAACACTGTCCAACCATCTCGTCCTCTTTCGTCCCCTTCTCCTTGTGCCCTCCATCTTTCCCAATATCAGGGTCTTTTCCAGGGAGTCTTCTCTTCTCATGAGGTGGCCAAAGTATGGGAGCCTCAGCTTCAGGATCTGTCCTTCCAGTGAGCACTCAGGGCTGATTTCCTTCAGAATGGATAGGTTTGATCTTCTTGCAGTCCATGGGACTCTCAAGAGTCTCCTCCAGCACCATAATTCAAAAGCATCAGTTCTTCAGTGATCAGCCTTCTTTATGGTCCAGCTCTCACTTCCATACATCACTACTGGGAAAACCATAGCTTTAACTATACGGACCTTTGTTGGCAAGGTGATGTCTCTGCTTTTTAAGATGCTGTCTAGGTTTGTCATTGCTTTTCTCCCAAGAAGCAGGCGTCTTTTAATTTCGTGGCTGCTGTCACTTTAGCAGAATACCCAGCTTCAAAGTTGGAAGAGGACTGGAGCTGAAAGACCAAGGTAGACTAAGTTGTAAATGAGTACACTATTTGAGACTGCACAACATGTATTATGTAATGTGGGCATCTTAACCTACCATTTCCATGCAATTTGGTGCCTGAGGGATGCACAATTGCCTGGAATCTTCTGTTAAACCAAAGTTTTAAATCCAAAATATACTATTTACTTAGTTAGATTATCATGCTTCTAATAGCCAGGGGATGAGAAAGACCTATGCTGCCTATGGAAGCATTCATCATTTAAAATTAAGGTTGCCAACTCTGGCTGAAGAAATTCCTAAATAATTTTTTCGAACAGAGATCAAATTTGTACGTGTTGCTTTACCCCTCAAAATGCTGGCTGGAATCCAAAGACCCAATCTTATTCCTTCAATTCACCTTTAAACATTAAGTCCTGAGGAGAGGAGAGGATCATTCTAGGACTTGGCTACACTTGTCAATTATATTGTTATAACAGCGTTATAAAAATGTGACACCAGATGGCGCTGTAGAGCAGTGACCCATCGCCAATGGAATTTTGCATTAAGAGTTTTTATAGCTTTTTTATAGAGCGCTTTTTTATCAGCGTAGATTCAGCCTCAGACAACCACTTATTCTCTGGGGCCACTTCTGTCACCCTAAATGTGTTGTATTCTCCCTCCCCACAGCTAGGGGACTCACATGATATCTTCACATTGAAGTACCTGAAATTAAATGTGATGTTTTCACCTTAAAACTGGGTTGCCCTCAGCTTCCTCCCTTTTAAATCTGTATTTGAGTCCGCCTCTTGCTGTTTTAGAATCTCTGCACAGGTCATGTTAATGTTCAGTTGTACCTGCAGCTCAGTCTTCATAACACTGTCACTCAGCCTTGTTCCACAGCTGTACCGTTAAATTGAAAACTTTATCACAGACACAGGTGCAGAAAGTATTAAATAGACCAGTTCCTTCATTTGGTGGCCATTACCCTCTGGCATTCGTCTGTAAACCTTCGCCCATTTCTGCTCCTTCAATACAATCTCTTATTTCATTTGTGCAATCACACAGCTTGTCAGTGATCATCTCAATGTGGAGTGCTGTAGCAAGAGGTTCTCAGTTTGCCCATTTCACACTGTTGTGAAGTGAGAGCACTGCCTTTTTTTTTAGTTGTGTTTCATACCATTTCTCCAGGTATTCAGTGTACTACTGTAACAAAATCTTACTTGCTTCTCCACTCAATGTTATGTTGTCAGATGAGGAGACATTCTCCAAAATGCCTTCAACTGATTTTGAACTTTCTTATTCTCTTCAGTTTTGAATGGAGGCTTTCCATGACACTGTGAAGTTCTGTGTAGCAGTCATTGTTACATTTCAGTTTCTTTACAGCATCCTGAAAGAATCCTATCAGGCGGTGCAGAAAGCAAACCTAACAAAGAGGGAGAGATTCATGTTCTTCCTCACTGAATGCTGCCCATGCAATCTTCACACATTCTTCTCCCCCCTCTGAGAAGATGTATGTTGTCATTACTTGCCCACGTGGCAGTAGCTGTTCAATAGCTGGTAGAAGTGGCAGCAACCTTGTTTGTATGAGCTGAAGCACAAACTTTGTATTTTATTTCTACACACTCAAGAAAGGGCAAAGAGGTTGGTTCTACCTTTTTGGCCAAGGAAGAAAACTCACTATGTACTTGGAGGGTAAGTGTTTCTAAATCAAAACTCAAAGCCTCCATCCCATGTTTATGTCAATTGTGCATTACATGATATTTGCATCCCACTTGTATCTGGTGATCATTAAGCTGCTTTAATTTCTGGCGCGTTGACTTCCATCGTCAGCCACATAAGAAGACACACTTCTAATGCTGCAGTCGTTCTCCTGTAGAATGCTAGAGATCCATGTCGCAATTACCTCACTCGTCCCATCATTGCCATTGTAAAAATCAAGCAAGTCATACTTAATTCCCTCTGTCACATAAAAATAGCACAGAGTTACATGCTTCCTGCATAGCTTCTTACTGCTTTTCTTCCCTCGTATTTAACTGAAAACTATCGGTGGCATAAAGTGCATTCTGCTGTAACCGTGCTGACCTTGTGAAGCCAGTTTCTGAATGGCTCTTCCTCACACCATTCATCATTAAAACCACACACATTGCCTTATTTATCGTGTCACTGTAATGTCCTTCACCATCGCCACTGTCTGTCATTTTGTTGTTCTTTAAATAAGGCCTCTCTGCACCATGCTGGAGTCTGTATGAATGCCTGTCTCCTCCATGTTCCTTCTTAGGTTGCTCTGGGTCCTCTCCTAGTCTTGTAACTCCATTTTGTAATGTTTACCTTAAACTGGTTTCCATGATTTTTTCCCTCTCTTTACTGACAAAGCTCTCCCTCCCCATCTCCTGCACCTTCCAGCTCAAATTCCATTTTTTAAACATTTGCTCAGGAGTGGTTTCCATGGCTTGTTTTTCCACTGCCCTGGCCCCCTGACCTTTTCTTAAAGGCTCAGCCAACTAGTGATGGCCGGGCAAGAGTACCTGGTACATGCTTCTGACTAGCACTCTCTGGTGTGAGACAGTAAAGGTGGCTTGTCGGTTCTCTAGGACTGACCTCAGGAGATTCCTGAAGATGCAGGTTGATTCCTGAGGAATCCAGGCCAAACCTGGGGGGATTGGCAACCCTATTAGGAATTTTGTCCAGTGTTATCCTTCCCCACCCTAGGTTCTGAAATTTTACACACCATCAAGCCATTTGCATGCAGAATTTCTCTACAGTAACATGGATCTGAACTAGCAGCATGTAGGAACATAAGAAGCTGTCTTATACTGAGTTCAGTCATTAATTCATCTAGCTCAATATTGTTTACACTGGCTGTTAGCAGCTCTCCAAGATTTCAGGCAAAGGTCTCTCCCAGTTGCAGTCCTACCTGGAGATTCCATGAATTGAACCTGATACCTTCCACATAAGATGCAGGTGTTGTGGTTTGAGGACCCGATCCCCGCTTAGTGGAATGAAGACACACGGACACGTAATATAAGGTTAATGGGCAAGAAAAGGCCACAACTTTATTGATTACAGCAAGTGAAAAGGTATTGGCTTAGGCATTGGATCACGTCAGTTGACTCCACCCACTCGGAGAGGGGTGAGTCTAAAAGGGGGGTTTATTCACCAGTAGGTGGAGCCTGTTGATGCTAATCCAACTATAAGCTCTCCCCTGATGTCACCGAGGGTTGTGTCATGGCCCCCCGCCACACAGGCATTGGACAGGATCCACGACCGCCGGAATCCTTTAACGGAATACCCAAAAATTGAAGGTGTAGGCGATGGCCACACCTAGCCTTTCCACACACCACAAACACATTATTCCAATGTCTAACCGCCACCAATACCACGAAAGTTGTGACGGTTGCTACGAGGTAGGCGAAAAAACCACAAAGCCTAATGCCAAATGGAAAAATTCCTACCAGGCCCCCTGGACAACCTGGGCAACCAACCTAAGGTCCATAGCAAGGCCAAGAGAAAAACTGAAACCCAGGAGTGGAGGGTGGGTGACTCGAGACGGGATGGCGAAAAGTGAGGCCGCGTGGCTGGCGCAGCAGCAAGTTAAGCTGCCATCCACGCCCCGCCCAGCCACCTGGTTGGGCGCTTGCCTGCTTGAGGCGGAGATCGGCTCTCGCCCACAACCCCTCCCCTCTTTGCAGGAGGAGAGTCTTTGTATCGCTGAGCTTGGCCTTTCCTCACTTGGGACATTTTATGCTCAGAAAATGTCAAAACCTGACTGGCAAATCTGCCTTGGCCTCATATATGCTAACCCCTTAAACATGCAAGCAGTTCTGCTGACTTTCGTGGAAGCGATCACATGAATAAGTGCAGGCATACAAACAAACATTGCGTCATCTCCTCCTCTCTTTGAATGACTGCTAGAAATATCAGATCAAACAAAAAAAATGCTTAGGGATATAACTCACTGAAAACTCGTTTGGACAAGCATTACTCATACAGTAAGGCTTATCGTGATTGAATGACTAATTGCTCACTTAAATATAAGCAAGATTGCACAGAACTTCTCAGGCCGGAAGTGGATGTGGCGGGCAGAGGACAGTGGAAGAGAACAAATGGGAGCGGCAAACACAGCTGAGAAGGTGGCAGAGGCTGTCGCAGGGGCTCTGGTCTCCTCCTTCTCCCTCACGATAGCCAGTGAGGTGTCGTGCAGTGGCTAAAGTTCTACATCCTTCTCAGACATTAAACCCACGAGGTAGTGTTGGGCACATCGTGGTCTCTCACCTATCTCACAGGGTTGAGAAGATGCTTCAAGGGTGGGTTGTATATAAGCAGAGAGAGAGAGAGAGAGAGGGAGAGAGAGAGAGGAGAGAGAGAGAGAGAGGGAGAGTGTCCTTGGTAGGGGTTTGTCCTTGAACTAATACATTTTATTGCTCTATATTAGGTGTTGTAAACTGCTCTGATGGCTTGTGGTGACTTCAGAGGCGGTTAAATGCCCATCAGTTTGGTATTCAAAAAAAAGGTACGGAATTCCACAGGGATGGTAAACTCCCTATATTAGTTTGTAAGTTAAATTAAATATAAATTAACTTTCCCCAAAGGGCCATCAAGGACCTGAGAGCTCCTAGGACTTGTGGAATGTTGACAGCAGTTGAGTTACTGCTAAGTGAGTCAGTCAAAGTGGGGAATTGGAGGAAATGAGGACATTGGCTTGCTTGATGCCTCTACTGTTTATAGTTCAATGCCTGAGATTGACCTCTACAGGAGTCTGTTCCAAACCTTCTGGTGTAATGGCCACTGAACATTATTCATATGGATGAACTTGCCTTCTCAGCTTGCACCCCACCCTTAGGCTCTGCTCCCCAGGCAACACACAGGAGATTCAGGTGCCTTCATGACACAGTTGTTGTTTTTTTACTACCATACATATATTCTGAGGAACCATGTGACACACTGTCTCAGCCACAAGGCCTACACTGAGAGACAGTGAGCTCCAACAGAAAAATGCAGGCTCTCTTAAGGATATATACTGTACACATATAATTATATGTACGTAACATTATTAATCATGTTAGGGACTGGGGATATACACTGCAATATTTGGGTATGTATCCTGCCTTGTATACCTTCTATAAACAAACATACAAGTAATAACACAAGATCATAAGGAAAAGTTCAATGAGGAGACTTTGTTGGATGCATATAATTAATTTTAGTTGTTCCTTCGTTAGCAGTGGAAGGTTTAGGAAAAAGCCTGGAGCCTGGCAAGCAAAGCACTACTTTTAAACATAAGTATTTATGACCAAAATGTTGTTATTTCTGTCTGGAGTCAGGCAAGCAAAGCACCACTTTTCAGCATGAGTATGTGTGACTAAAATGTTGTTTTTGTTGAGTCACTTTTTTCACAAAGGTGAACCTGGAGAAACAAACATTAAAAACAAGAGAAAAATAACCTAAAAATGCTCACCAATAATATATATTGAAGAGCAGGTCCAGCTCAACCCACCCTATTAAAATATGAGCAGAAAATTTAGGCACCCAAGCTTGGGTGAATGAGAATATTTTTTGCCTGGGGAGAGCATTGCACAGTTTGGGGGACACCACTGAGAAGGCCTGTTCTGTAAAGTATTACAGAACAGAATTTCAGAAATGATTAAAATATTACGGTATTCATTTTTTTAAAAAAGGTTGCATTGAAGTGCTTTTAAAATTTTGCTTTTCTAAAGGTTAAAAATTCCTGACATTTCTGTCAGGAAAGCAAATATATAAAAGCTCTCCTTGGGTGATATTATCTTATATAAACACATTTAGGGGGCAGATCTTGTACAGTCAATGTTTATAGTCACATTTATGTTATATAAAACCGTTCACCAGAAAGACTCCTATATTTGACCACAAGATAATGGATGTACCGCTTTGCATGAGGCAAAACAAAGTAATATATAGCAACCAGAAAACAGCAAGTTCAAAGGTTGAATAAGGGCGGGGGGGGGGGAGACTTATTCCAAGTCGGCATCAGTTTTAAAAAGGAAAAATCCACTTCACCCGAAACCAAAAGGTAAATGCAAAAAAAAAAGGGAGAGAGGTTAAAGTAAGAGGTAATGGAACATAGAAACGCTTAGGGACATGTTGTCAAAGCAACTCATGAGGTTTAAATTCAATGAAAGCTGACGGGCGCCACTAAAATTCCATGTAACACTTTATCCTAAGAGCAGAGGAAAGAAAGAAACCAACAGTCAGGTCTCAGATGTGAACATTTTCCATACAATAATGAAATTATGGTGATTATTTATTGCATTTATTTGTTGCTTATTACCACAATGTCTCTGAGTGACTTACAACTATAAAAGCATATGTAATACAACATTTAAATTGCACCAAAATGACAAGAGAGCAATAATTGGCTAAAAGTGCTCATCCTGCAATAACATAAAAAGTGTAAATCCCATCCCACTCTACTAAAACGCCAATACAGACTAGGGTATCATAATACCACCTGACCCTCATATTTTCTCCCATGGTTCCATAATTAGGAAACATAATTAGGTGCTGTGTTCTTATTGGTCCATGCAGCTGGCACTAATAAACAGTGGCTCTAGAATCACCAGTGGTGAGACAAATGAAGTAGGTCTATCCTGAGATCCCACTTCAATTAATTACTGTATTTCATGTGTCTCAAAGGCTATTGAGACGGCGCATAAATTGCCATGCCTGTTCTTGCCATGATTCTTCTTGGCTTATGTGGGGCAGAGTCTTCTCTGTTGTGTTACCCTGAACCCAGAACAACCTTCCCATAGAGTGAGAGGGGGTGCCCACTCACTCTATGGGGAGTTTATAGGAATCAGATTAAGACACATTTATTTTCCCAGGTGTATGGTTTTGGCTGATAGTAAAGAGATTGATGCTAGATGGTTTGAATTTCTGATTTGGTATTCAGTTATTTTGTTGGTTTTGTGTTATTGTAATGATTTTTGTATTTTTATCTATTGTTCTGTTCCACCCTTTGGAAATCTTTGGGTTAAAGGGTGGAATTCCAATTTAATAACTGAAAACGCATTATATTTTAGTTGTGTAAGGCATTGCACAAGACTGCCACATTGAAATCACTCATAAATGCTGCTAGCCTAGATTGGTTGGTGGCATCAGAGCAACATCAAACTATGGTGCCATTCTTATGCAGCATGTTTTTTTTAAAAAAAATATGTAGTTATTTACAGGGGAGCAGCACATTGGGCAGGTTGTTAGTTGATTTAATTGTGACAAAACAGTTGAATATCAGACAAAAATCACAATTCCAGAATCAAACGATTATTTCACATGGAAAATTGTAGCATTTGAGCTAAGATCAGGGGTGTCAACTGGGGAGGCAGGTAAGCCTCACCCCACAAAACTGATCACATGATGTGGCGCACGCACACTATTTGAATGGTAATGTCCATTAACTTTGGGAGGATCTCAAATATTTTATTGGGGGGTGAGCGAAGGGACCACAGCCCCTAGGAGTTGGCTCCTATGGGTGACTTGTTGCTTGGTAGGTAAACACCTAGTCTCATAGCTCAATAATTCAATATGGTAGCAAATAGGTCCTTAGAGAAGGGAAAGGCTACTGTATCACCAAGTTTAAAGAATTGCAAACCATGACACTGGGTTAACATTACCCCAGCTTTGTAAGCAAATAGGTCAGGAAAACTGTTTAGGGTCAGAATATAAGATTGAAATGTATAAGCCTCTGCTCACAGAAGATTAGCTCTAACACAGCAGAAATGCACCTGAATTCAGTTGGGGGTGAATCTCAATTTCTGCGTGTGTCTGAACGTCGGTGGGGCAGGAATCTACTGAAATCTGGTAAGTTTCATTTCAGGTCCAGGGGGCTTTGGTACACAATAAAATTGCCATGCATAATGTCTAGTGGGGAGCAGGAGTGAGAAGACAAGATACTTCCTCAGACCGTATAAGCTCAAGTATACAGAAACCTTTTGTGACAAACTGCTAATGATCTATTATGTTGGGAAGCAGAGAAATTGTTCATTGAATTTCTGGATGCAGCTGGACTGTGATCTCATCAAAGTCTAGAAACTAGCAAGGTCATTACAAAACAGAATGACGTGGGGTGGGGATGGGATCCAAAGAGCACACATGCTTCAAAAGAAGGCTTTGCTAGCCACGTTAGATCTTAGCAGACATCATTATTTTTTTCTGAGTCACCTCTAAGAGAATGCCCTTGAACAGGGGTTCTTACATTTTGTTGCAGTAAGTCTCAAAATGTTTGAGACTCCAAGGAGCCACGAGAGCCACATTTTTCTTCAGCCTTTGCATTTCACTGGCACGGGATCCTTAGGCCTGGATCACATGTGATGGATACTAATGATATAACATAGGAAATGACCTCTCCATAATGGGTGAATCTGCTAGTTTTGGTTTCTTTCAGTTTCTCATTTTCCACTTCCTGAAATCTACATTTCCACATCAGTGGAATCCTCACGAAAATTTGTGAGTTTTCCCTTTCATACACCTGGGACAGGGAAGAACTTGTTCAATCCCTTTGTCCGTTCTGCTTCCCCTCCCCACTTCTGTTGATGAGAGGTCCTGGGATGAGGAAGAGTCCTTTCTCTCTGTTTGCCTAGATAGCCAGGACACTGTTGCTGATTCCAGAGGAGAAGAGTGTAAATCCCAGTGGCTACATGCAGGGGTGAACCTTAGTAATATGCCACCCTGTGCAAGGAAGGTCAACATTTGACACTCACCCCTCAGCCCTTGCAGTTCTGGCTTAAGCCCAGTGTTATGTACTGAGTTGAATAGGGTCCAAAATGCAGCAGTATGATTGGTCTGCAGGAGCCACCCAATCCAGATCCAGATGGTAGTGAATCCACAACCTGATTGGCCTACAGGAGAACCACGTGCAGCCCATTGTGTAGATAATGTATATAAAGCAGATACTTTGAGGGGACTTTCATTTCCTCCTCACCACTATGAGCTGAATAAAGAGCATGAAATCCACTCTCAACTCTGAGTATATTTCACCCAGCTTTGGGAATGAGGTTCAAGGCTCTGGCAGGGTCCTAGAGTCCTCCGACATCCTTCCCAAGGCCTAGTAAGTGCTTGCCCAGCTTTGGGAAGGAGGAAGGATGACTCCAGGACACTGCCAGAGTCCTCACGCCTCCTCCCTGAAGCTGGGCAAGCGCTTACCAGACTTTGAGAAGGTGCTTTCCATACCCAGTGCCACTACACTGTCCTAAATACTCATCTGCTACGTGGCTTCTTTCTGGCCTGCAGGCTAGATAAAGTTGTTGTGAAACAGATCTTTTGAGATCTCCGTGAAGGCACTTCCTCTGTTAATTTTGTACTGTGGAATGTGTTATCCAGTAGGATAAAGTGAGCGGTGTATTGCTGTGAAATGATTGGACTTGTGTTTTGGCTGCACAGAGTAAGAGTCTGTGTTGTCATGGTTTGGTGTGAGAAACTGAACTGATCTCCTCCTGGGTGGGAACCTGGGAGGGAGTGGTTCTGTTGTTGTTTATATGACACTGCATGGCCCTAGGCGGAAGTGGGTGAATGAGCTGGTTGTAAACTATGCTTAACGCTGGTATGTATTTTAGTAGACCAAATGTTTGTTCTTTAATGACTGGTTGCTTGAGGATTAGTTATCTGCATAGCTGGTGGAAATACATGAAAATGACACTTGCATGTAGGAAGATGACTAAGGATGTAATTGGAAGAGGTTGCTGTGTTGGGTGAGGGCATTGTGGGTGCAGCTTCTATTTCAGTTACTGCGTTTCATTACTAATGATGCTGTTTTGTGGAGTTTTTTATTTTATTTTTGCATTTGATTTTTATCTGTAATGTTCTGATGCTTTAGAGAATATTTTATTTCCCTGTTAATGATGCTGCTTTAAGAGTGCTTGTTATATTTGATCTACATTTGCAGTTTTTTTATATATTTTGATATGTTGTAATGTTTAATGGATGCTTTAAGTTGTAAACTCCTTTGAGATTTGTTTAAAAAAATATTGAAGTGGCATGTTCGTTGGCATCCGTCTGTCTCGGGAGAAATGATCTAAAAGAATATGCATCCTTTTACAAAGCTATTCCCATTATATAATGCATTTTGGTATGCTTTGCTCACCAGTATATTCATTTTACTGCAGAGGTAATGCATTTTTGGACACCTTAATTTGCTGGAGAACATTGAAAAATTCAGAAGTGTGGATTTTGAAGGGTGGTTCTAATATTGTTTTGGAAAGTGCAAAATAGGGAGATTCACATTTAACTGCTAATTGAAATTAATTTCTTCTCCCATCCCTAGTGTCAAGTGACCTTGTAACATTTGTAATAGCCTTTTCACATTGTGGTGGGGCTGTGCTCTTTTCCAGTAGTTGTAGTAATGGATAGGTAAAAAGATGGAGGCATGGATAGAAAGAGAGAGTGATGACTGGCATATCAATTCCATTCATTGTGAGAACAGGGTGCTAGGCTAGATGGGCCATTGGTCTTATCCACCAGGCTCTTCATATGTTCTTAATTCATACAAGAGACTGTGCAGGAGGAGTTAACCCATTGCCCCAGAAGCAGCTCACCGACTGGGATGGAACCACTATGCTATCTTACTGACCGATGGGGAGGAGTAAGTTGGTGGGAAGGTTGATGCAGTGCAAACACACCAGCAGGAGTGCCACATCCTCCCCGCTGCCTCACTCTCCTTCTCCCAGGAGGCAATAGTAACCCATCTGCTGGGGAGCTAGCATAGTGGCCCCACCTCACCTGTGATCCACTTCTTCTTTGACCTCATATCAGTTCTTGGGGGCTATTTGTATCAGGGCACTGCAGGGCCTAAATGTTAAACTGCCTCCCCTGTGCTCTGGCCCATAACCAAATCATCCACCATGCAGCATTTTTTGTTTTTGTGGGAAGGGACATTTCAGGAGCTCCTGAGATGGAACTCTCACATTGCACTTCATTTGGCATTGAGAATGGAGAAGTGGCTTGGGGGGTGGGGAAGGGGAGAGAACACCATATTGCAGAATCATAGATGACCAAGAGCCATCTAATCTAACCCCCTGCATTGCAGAAATCTCAACCAAAGCTTCCATGACAGATGACCATTCAATCTCTTCTTAAAAACATCCAAGGAAGAAGAGCCCACAACCTCCTGAAGGGGTCTATTTCACTACTGAAGAGCTCTTACTGTCAGAAAATTCTCCCTGATGTTTAGTTGGGACCTCCTTTCTTGTAACTTGAAGCCATTGGTTCGAGTCCTACCCTCTGGCGCAGGGAAAAAGAAGTTTGCTCAATCTTCCATGTGACAGCACTTGAGATATTTGAAGATGGCTATCATATCCAGCTCCCTCAACCGTTCCTCATGAGGCTTGGTTTGCAGACCCTTGATCATCTTGGTGGTCCTCCTCTGTACATGTTCCAGCTTGTCAATTTATTTCTTAAATTGTGGTGCCCAGAACTGGATACAATATTTCAGGTGTGGTCTGACCAAGAATAGAGTGGTACTATTACTTTCCTTTACCTGGACACTATACTTCTGTTGATGCAGCCTAGAATAGCATTAGCTTTTTTTGCTGGTGCATCACACTGTTGACTCATGTTAAGCTTGTGGTCGACTAAGACAGAACCCTGCAGTATCCTATTTTTCACTTTTTCCCCAGGATGATGAGGAGACATTAATAAGTACTCTTTGAGTTTCGTCCGTCAACCAGTTACAAATCCACCTAAGTTACCTTGTCCAGTCTACCTTTTACTAGCTTTTTCTCTGCAAGAATGCCATGTGGGACTTTGTTAAAAGTCTTATTGAAATCAAGATACACTACATCCACTGCATTCCCCTGATCTACCAAGCTTGTAACTCTACAAAAAATAAATAAATGACATTTGTCTGGCATGACTTGTTTTTGAGAAATTCATACTGGATTTCCTTTTCTAAGTGCTCACAGATCAACTGTTTAATTATCTGTTCTAGGACCTTTCCTGGTATCGATATCAAGCTCACCAGTCAGTAGTTACTCCTCCTCCCCCTTTTGAATATCGGGACAACATTTCCCCGCCTCCAGTCCGCAGGGACTACACCAGTACTCCAAAAATTCTCAAAGATTGCCACCAGAGACTCTGAGATTACATCTGCAAGCTCCTTTAGTACCCTTGGGTGCAGCTCATCAGGCCCTGGAGTTGAATTCATTGAAAGTAGCTTCAGGCCCTTTCTCAGTTACTGTTCTGAGCTGCTTCTATGTATCTGGATACATAGTTTCTTTTCCGTTTCTACAGGGAAGATAACTGATATATGTTGTAATAAAGATCTAGGAGAAAAATAGATGTAGGTCACAACCCCCTGAGACATCTTCAGATTACCCGCTGTGTTTCAATGGAACAAGGTGCGAGGATTTGCTGAGATAATGGCATACCTGAAATGCAAGATCTGGAATGCTACAAAGCCTTGTTAATAGTCATATTCCAATCTGGCTAATGAGTAACTTCAGAAATTACCCTGGTGATAAAGTCCACCCCAAATAACATTACAGTTTGGGCGGAAATAAACGTTTGAAATGCTTTGGAATGAAATCAACTTTTGCTAAATGCATTCAAAATATTGTTGCTCTCTTTTTTTAAAACACCCTTTACAATTGGTCTCTCCCCTCCTCCTCCACTGTTTAGATCATGCAAGAAAGTGGAACCAGGCAGCAGGTATTAAAGGCAAAGTTTGCCTTCAGGCTTCCATGAAGTCTCTTCAGTTGCTTGTTCTTCTGACTCATGCTACAGTTTAGGAAAATGGGTAGGAGCTGACCTTTTCGTAACTGTCTTTTTGCTGCTGGTGCTGCCTGAGGAAAAACCATGCAGAACAAACAATAATTGTGCTTAAGTATCTCTTCACTGTGTTTCGTTCTACCTAACTCTCTTCCCCATGCACCTTAGCATGAAAACTGAATTGTTGCGACTTGATGTCTCTGTCTACTTCTTGCCCGAAATGAAAAAAAATACTGATATTGAATGAATGGCCATAAAATCAAGGAGGAGAACCAAAAGAAAAGACTCCAGAATTCTGAGTCAGCCACCTCTGTAGCTGCTTGTGTCCTAAACCTTCCCAAGGATCCTACTATTGAGGGGCCCTATTTCACCTCTTGACAATGCAAGCAGCCCCCTTCTAAAAATAAGGCTGTGTACATACCATACACTTACAGCACCTTTAAAGCACATAACTCTCTCCCAGAGAACCCTAGGAACTGTAGTTTGCTAAAAGGTGCCGGGGGTTTTATCTATGTGAGGGGTAAAACTACAGTTCCCAAGATTCTCTGAGGGGAAATGAAATATACTCGGAGTCGAGAGTGGATTTCATGCCTTTTATTCAGCTCATAGTGGTGAGGAGGAATGGAAGTTCCCCCAGAATATCTGCTTTATATACATTATTTACACAGTGGGCCCCACGTGATTGGCTAATTCCGGGATTCTCCTGTAGGCCAATCAGGTTGCAGATTCCCTTCCACCTGGAGCTGGATTGGGTGGCTCCTGTGGACCAATCAGACTGCTGCATTCTGGATCCTATTGTTCTAGGACCAATCAGACTGCTGCATTCTGGATCCTATTGTTCTAGGACCAATCAGACTGCTGCATTCTGGATCCTATTGTTCTAGGACCAATCAGACTGCTGCATTCTGGATCCTATTGTTCTAGGACCAATCAGACTGCTGCATTTTGGATCCTATTCAACTCCATACATAACACCCCTCCCCTCTAAGTTTCAGTCCTGCATAACAGGAAATACGTAACAGGATATTATATTCTTTCAGTGTGCTTTAAATGTATGGTGAGTACACAGGAAAAATCCCCGCAAATAGGACCCTGCAACTCTTTATAGCCACAACCGAAATATATTCTTATACTGCCTGCCATTGCTTTTAGGCTTTTCCTGAACCTTGGAAAAGACCATAGGTCATGTGTTGCATGAACCTGAATTCAGCAGTAACAGCAATGAGCGGTAAACTACGGTTCCCAAGGATGCCAGGTGCTATAAAAGTATGCTGTGTAAGCAGTCAAAAGTTAGCACTTGGAGACTTTGAACACTTGCTGCTACCATGAGTGTGTGTGTGTGTGTGTGTGTGTGTGTGTGTGTAAGATTGCAGCCAGGCCCCACCTTCCATAGCTGAAATGGAATTTACAAGGACTGACTGAATGTCTGCCACTCAAGTCGCAACTAATCCTGGAATCAGCCTTGCCAATGGTAAATCCTCCTGAGCGCAAGACAAATGCAGAAGGAGCAGTTCTGAAACTATTGGGCTGTATCTGGGCGAGTCACACTCAGAGTAGATTCATTGAAATTAGTTGACAAATGACTAACTTAACACATTGATTTTAATGGGTTTAGTCTGAGTATAAGACCCCACAACCTTGAGATTAAGAGTCTCATGCTCTACCAACTGAGCTATGAGAACTTTGCCTGTTTCACAGCTGCCGCACACTGGGTCAACATCTTCATCAGGCTCTCCACTACAACCCCAAGGTCTCGTTCCTGGTCACCCACCACCAGTTCTGTCTTTTACAGGACATGTCTGCTCAGTCATAAGCCCTATTGAGTTCAATGAGACTCCCTGCTAAGTGTATATAGATGGGATTGCTGCCTCTGCATACAATAATATGTATTGGTACCTCAGTTTTCGAACGCCTCCATTGATGAACATTTCGGTTTTCGAATGCTGTAAACCCGGAAGTAAATGCTTTGGTTTTAGAACATGCATTGGAAGTCGAACATGCCACGTGGCTTCCGTTGAGTGCAAGATCCTGAGGCCTATCTTTCGGCTATTGAGTCTTCGCTTTTCAAACGTTTCAGAACTCAAACAGTCTTCCAGAATGGATTATGTTCAAAAACTGAGGTACCACTGTATTTATGCAAGAGTAAGAACCATTGAATTAAACAAGAATCACTCCTGAGCTGAGATGCAAATGAATGCATTGTATAATTGCTTTTTAAGACTACTGATTCTATCATAAAAAAGAGGAATAACTGAGAATCCAAAAAATAGTATAATAAATACAGTGGTACCTTGGGTTACAGACGCTTCAGGTTACAGATGCTTCAGGTTACAGACTCCTCTAACCCAGAAATAGTACCTCAGGTTAAGAACTTTGCTTCAGGATGAGAACAGAAATCGTGTGGCGGTGGTGCGGCGGCAGCGGGAGGCCCCATTAGCTAAAGTGGTGTCTCAGGTTAAGAACGGTTTCAGGTTAAGAATGGATCTCTGGAACGAATTAAGTACTTAACCTGAGGTACCACTGTAGTATTGCGCCCTAGTGGCCATTTTCTCCGGAGCTTTGCACCATTGTAATAGTGTTGGTGTGCATTACCTGTTTCTAAGTTGGATTTGATGGCAATTGTATCTTTTTTTTTGCATTGGTTCAAGAGGTTACATTTCAAAGCTGAGGGAAATTACTCTTAGATTTGTTTCCAAACCAACCTTGCATTATTGTTCCTTTCCCCGTGATACCTTGGCAGATAGTTAAGACTACATTTGATCCTGCCTACTCTGGGTAATTGAGCAAATACCGAACGTTGACTTGAGCATACCGGGGCATAACTGTTCTGCATAAATGTTTAAAACCTAAAGCAATAGGAATGTCCTTCAAAACAGGAAATGTGTCCAGTTGTTTCTCTGGCTGGTGATAAAGCCTGTGCTTTGTGCAAACTGTCAAGGACAAGGAAAGACACTTGGGCATGCTTTAAAGAAGATAACAGCTCTGTGAGGAATGCTGCGCTGTGCTCTGCAGTTGTACTGAGGTGGGGTGGGGCAGCTTAAGTAGTTAGATCACGATGATCGAACAAGGCAACTCTAATCCACTTCCCGTTTCCTGGAGCATAAAGCAGGGGCAAGGTAAGGCCTGCCCTTCTGTTATTTTCTCATGCAGCTCTGCCAGAAAAAGGGAAAGAACCTCACTGCATCTCCAAGGAGTTTTCTCACAGGCTCACAAGTTTGCTTTCTTGCTATCTAGGGGTGCTTTGAGGTATTTATGGTGAAATTGGTGCTGCTCATGTGTGCAGGGTTCCCCTCTCACTCCCCAGTACCCACACAATGTGGTTGTCCTCAAAATTGCAGCCCATAGGTTTTTGTTGTTGTTGTTTGCATTTAGTCCCAGCTTCCCTTACTGTAAAATCATAGAATCATAGAGTTGGAAGAGACCACAAGGGCCATCGAGTCCAACCCCCTGCCAAGCAGGAAATACCTGATAAGTAAAAAATACTCATTAATTCTCTGCAGTTACTGCTGGTGTGAATGTTCATTAGCACATTTTGTTTTTCAGTGGGAACAACATCTGACTTGGGTTGACTGAGGGGGGATATCTCCACTCATGAGGTTCACTCATTACGGATATGAGGATGACCTTCCACAGACCTAGCAATTGGTTATGACCTACCAGCCTACATGCCTCCTTATATTTGTCTTATTACTGGTGCATTAAGATTTTTGCACGTTGTTGTAGACCCAGTTTGGTTGATGCAGTAGGGAAGGAATTTTGACTATCTTGACCCTGGGATCTTCGCCTTCCTCATAGCTATCCCACAACCACTATATTTTCTACTCTCCCTTTCTTGGGGGAATTTAAGTTCTTTGTCATAACTGTTGCTACCTGCTACTCTTGGCTCCGGGGCATCAAGCAAGATCCTTAGCTGATCAGCAAATGGGGGTGGCATCTGCATTTCATCTCTTCAGGAAGGCTAACCTAGGACCTGATGCCATGGCCCGAATGATTGCCCAGGAGGGAGAGAACATGCCAGTCGGGCATGTGTCTCTGTCAGGGTCCTACACGAGAGTAGGACGCTCCTAACAGTCCCTAGGTAGCTATGCAACTTTGCCGATTGTATCTTCATAGAATCGTAGAGTTGGAAGGGACCCGAAGGGTCCTCTAGTCCATCCTCTTTTAAAGCAGGAATCTCAACTGATGGCCATCCAACCTCGGCTTAAAAACCGCCAATGAAGGAGTAGCACACAACCTCCCAAGGGAGTCTGTTCCACTGTTGAACAGCTCTTGCTGTTGAACAGAAAGTTCTTACTGATGTTTAGTCAGAATCTCCTTTTTTGTACTGTGGTACCTCGGGTTACATACGTTTCAGGTTACATACGCTTCAGGTTACAGACTCTGCTAACCCAGAAATAGTACCTCGGGTTAAGAACTTTGCTTCAGGATGAGAACAGAAATCGTGCAGTGACGGCACGGCGGCAGCAGGAGGCCCCATTAGCTAAAGTGGTGCTTCAGGTTAAGAACAGTTTCAGGTTAAGAACGGATCTCCGGAACAAATTAAATACTTAACCTGAGGTACCACTGTAACTTGAATCCATTGGTTCGAGTCCTACGCTCTGAAGCAGGAAGAAACAAGCTTGTTCCATCTCCCATGTTAAGATATTTGAAGATGGCTATCATATCTCCTCTCAGTCTCCTTTTTTCCAGGCTAAACATACCCAGCTCCTTCAACTGTTCCTCAGAAGGTATTTTGTCTTCACAAGAAGTGAAGCTGGCTTTTCACTGTTTTTTAATTTTATTTTATGTGCTACATTTGGCAGTTGCCTTGTCTTGTTAACTGGTAACATCTACTTACAAAGCACCACCCAATCTTGGCATTATGTTTTGAGGGAATTTTATCTTATAGCTGGGATGCATGCCAGGTTTTCTGCAAGTACTTCACCACCACATTCTTTTTTGTTAAAAGAATTTTTTATTGTACAATTCCCCCCCCGCCAAAACCCACCCCCTAAGCCAAACAAAATGAAAACATAAACCCAGAAGAAGGCCAGAAAGCACAACACACATATCAAAACCAAAACATTGCCATCAATTAAGACATCATTAATAGCATAAAAACCATAGGGAAATCACAGACAAATTAAGGCTGAAAACACACCAAGCACTTAAATCACATTTAATGCACTTAAATTCCTCCAAAGAATTCTGGGAATGGTAGGTGCTGTGGATTGGATCTCCGGGAGGAGTAAATTACAGTTCTCATGATTCTTTTGGGAAAGTCACGTGTGGTGTGGATATAGCCTAAGACTTTCCAAGAGACCTGTCTTGACAAATGCTTTTGAGTCTTTGTTTTTCCAGGTGCTTAACAACGTTTCTCCAGTGAGTGGAGGAAGAAGTGGTGTGAGATTGTCATCCTGCCTTCTCTGTCATCATCCCTGCTACCCTCCATGAGTCAGGGGCTGACCACCTGCAGGGGCAGCCTGTCCTACTCATTTCCCTACAAATAGTTAAACTCTGATTTTCCAGGGTTTGAAAAATGCACAGGGACCATACACAACAGGCTCCCTGCTGCAGTCAGTCACCCTCCAACTCAAGCAGAACAATAGCGACAATAGTGGAGAGGTGGATTAAAACAATTTTATATCTCTATGCCGACAGTGTTTGGCTAAGAAATTTAGGAATATCAAAACAGGTTGCCTTATGGCTTGTCAAGTGAGTTGAAACGACAAGACTTTGAAGACTGTAAAAAGATTAGGAATGTACACAAGCAGTCAGACTTGTTGGGGGAAAAGGTGGGGTATACATAAATATATAAGGAAAATAATAATAATAATAATAATAATAATAATAATAATAATAATAATAATAATAGACTCTAGAGCCAGTGTGGTGTAGTGGTTAAGAGCGGTAGTCTTGCAATCTGGGGAACCGGGTTCGATTCCTTGCTCCTGTACATGCAGCTGCAGGGTGACCTTGGGCCAGTCACACTTCTCTGAATTCTCTTAGCCCCACTCACCTCACAGAGTGTTTGTTGTGGGGGAGGAAGGAAAGGAGAATGTTAGCCGCTTTGAGACTCCTTAGGGTAGTGATAAAGTGGAATATCAAATCCAAACTCCTCCCCCCTTCTTCTTCTTCTTCTTCTTCTTCTTCTTCTTCTTCTTCTTCTTCTAAAGATTGGCACAAATCACTAAAAATTGATTCAGGACAAGCTGATCCGCACTCTGGTGATTTGTAGCTGCTTCATCTATCCGGGTAAGCCCCAACTGGCCCTATTTGGTTCAGGATTTGGCCAAATACAGTGTACAGCACTACAAACTACTTAAGAACATAAAAAAGCCTGCTGGGTCAGGGCAGTGGCCCATCTAGCCCAGCTTCCTGTTCTCACAGTGGCCCACCAGGTGCTTATGGGAAGCCTGCAAGCTGGGCATGAGTGCCACAGCATTCTGCCCTCCTGCAATTCCCAGCTACTATTACTCAGAGGCATACTTTCTCTAATAGAGCAGGTGGAACATAGCCATCATGCCTAGTAGCTCTTGGTAGCCTTCACAAATTTGACTAATCCTCTTTCAAAGCCATCCAAGTTGGTGGCTATCACTGCCTCCTGTGGGAGCAAGTTCTAAAGTTCAGCAATGCTTTGGAAGAAGTACTTTCATCTGTCCGGAATCTTTCCAGCATTCCGCTTCATTGGATGCCACGAGTTCTAATGCTAGGAGTGGGCGGGGGGGGGGGGGATGATGACTTTTCTCTATTCCCTTTCTCCATGCCATGCATTATTTCACAAACTTCTACCCATGCCACCTCTTCCTTGTCTTTTCTCGTCTCAGAACTATTTGTCTCAATTGGCCATTTCAGTTTAATAGTAAAAGACTGGTTAATGATTAGTTTCAGAAGGGAAGGATAAAAATAGTTCCCTTTTATCTCCCCAGGACCAAGTATTTCCCTTTTTATTTCCTTGAAGTTCCTCTTAGGCATAAATAGATAGCGTAACACCAAGCAGCTTAGCAGATTGGAAGGGGGGTGGGCAAAATCCCTTGGACCTGTCAGAAAACTCACTCCTAACCCAAATGCAAAATTGAAGCAAGTTTTTTTTTTAATGAAGGGTAGGTCCTAACAAACAAGGGAAAGCAGAACAATGCTTTAAGAAGAAAAATTAACAAACATTCAGAAACTAGCTATCCTATAGAAGACTATTACAGAGAGTCCTAATATTCAATACCCACAAGGGTTATGCGATATATATTTAGCATGCAGCATCCTTTGATGGTCAAAAGTGGTGACAAAGGAATACAGTGGTACCTCAGGCTAAGTACTTAATTCGTTCCGGAGGTCCGTTCTTAACCTGAAACTGTTCTTAACTTGAGACACCACTTTAGCTAATGGGGCCTCCTGCTGCTGCTGCGCCGCCGGAGCACGATTTCTGTTCTTATCCTGAAGCAAAGTTCTTAACCCGAGGTACTATTTCTGGGTTAGCGGAGTCTGTAACCTGAAACATATGTAACCTAAAGCGTATGTAACCCAAGGTATCACTGTATAGGAACCATGTTCCATTTTGTTTAGCCTGGGTAGACTTGCTGTCTGAATTGCTGAAATGCTCAAGAGCCAGGAGGTGTTCTTAACATTATGGGGGGCTAGGAGACCATGCTGGAAATGTGTTAATTAAAAATGAGATTGCTCAAGCTACTCCAGGATGAACGGGCTTATCAGAGGCAGATAGTGAATTATGGTTCTTGGATTCCGTAACAAGAAGAACTGTGCTGGATCAGACCAAAGGCCTATGTAGCCTAGCTTCCCGTCTCCCATTGCTGCCAACCACATGCCTATGGAAGACCCACAAGCAGAGCATTAGCACAGAAACTGTTGGAGGAATGGAGGCAAAGGAAGGTTGCTCTTAAGGAGACTTGCCCTACAGTCCTCTTGTGGCACTTCCCTCAGTATTCTAGAAGGTTCCCCAACCCTCTAGCTCAAGAGTCTGAGAAGAAAGCCAGGTAGATTTGCTGACTTCCCTCATTTCTGTGCTTCTTACTGGCTGAGACAAATGGTAGCCAATAAATTACACTGAGCGGAATGCTTCAGCCAACCCTGTTTCATAATGATGCGCGTGTGTAGATAGATAGATAGATAGATAGATAGATAGATGCGCGCAAAGAGAAGCTTGGTCCCACTTATTTGCACTTTACATTTAAGTGTGCACATAAACATTTACAATTGGAAATGGATCAGACCTCAGATTCACTGCTAAAGACATTAAGAATTTGTCAGCATTTTTCCACACTGCTACTACACATACCAAGTTAATCCATTCTGTCTGTGTGTGTGTCCTGAGGAAGGCATTTTGATGTGGATCCACCGATGCTCAGTTTTCTGCACTTTTAAAGTGGCAGAATGGCTAAGTGTGAGAGTTCTCTGCAGAGTTTTTGTGGTTCCTGATACTAGTCATGCCAGAGCTCACTTAGCATGCTCTACAGTGCAGATTTCCTTCTTCATTCTGCTTCATTACGGCAGTCAAGGTTTCGTCTCCTTCTGCTGAATGGGCCTGATGGTGCTTCAAACTCCACACTCTTTGGGTATGGCTGTCTCCTATAGCAAGACTAAAGCAAACAGGATGTTTTCGTGGTGAGAGAAAGAAAATAGTAATCATAGAATTGTAGAGTTGGAAGGCACCATGGGCGTCACCTCTTAGCAAGCAAAAGGGGAAGAAATGGAGGCAGTGAGATATTTTACTTTCTTGGGCTCCGTGATCACTGCAGATGGTGACAGCAGTCATGAAATTAAAAGACGCCTGCTTCTTGGGAGAAAAGCAATGACAAACCTAGACAGCATCTTAAAAAGCAGAGACATCACCTTGCCGACAAAGGTCCGTAAAGCTATGGTTTTCCCAGTAGTGATGTATGGAGGTGAGAGCTGGACCATAAAGAAGGCTGATTGCCGAAGAATTTATGCTTTTGAATTATGGTGCTGGAGGAGACTCTTGAGAGTCCCATGGACTGCAAGAAGATCAAACCTATCCATTCTGAAGGAAATCAGCCCTGAGTGCTCACTGGAAGGACAGATCCTGAAGCTGAGGCTCCAATACTTTGGCCACCTCATGGGAAGAGAAGACTCCCTGGAAAAGACCCTGGTGTTAGGAAAGATTGAGGGCACAAGGAGAAGGGGACGACAGAGGATGAGATGGTTGGACAGTGTTCTCGAACCTACTAACATGAGTCTGACCAAACTGTGGGAGGCAGTGGAAGACAGAAATGCCTGGCGTGCTCTGGTCCATGGGGTCATGAAGAGTCGGACACGACTAAACGATTAAACGACAACACATGAGAGTCATCTAGTTCAACCTCCTGCGATGCAGGAATCTTTCCTCAACATGGGACATGAACCCATGGCCCTGAGATTAAGAGCCTCATGCTCTACTGACTCAGCTACAGGCTTTAGCATGCATTTTGAATCCAGGAAAACATATAGGGTGACCTACAATGGTGTCACCCCACTTGTGGATTGGATGTGGTGCAATGGAATTTCCTTTTCCTCTCTCTTCTGCACACACATGCAACATGTCTCCCAAATCTGCTCTGGAAACTTGGGGAGCATTTCTATGGGAGTCTGGAGGGGTGTTGGAGGAGGAGAGGAAGGAGAGGTCCCAACACACCAGTGGAAGTCTTCTTGTGCAGTATCAATCCTGGAATATAAGCCAATTTCTTTGTCATCAGGGTACAATGATAGCCTCCACCACAGAATATTGCAAAACCTGTTTTTCAGCACAGTAATACATTGAATGAATATTTTATTGGGGCTTTTTTAGTTGGACTTTGGCAGGGTAGAATGCAGAACCAGAGACTAATAATAAACAATTCAGTATAGGACATTTATGAATAATAGCATCGTGAAAGGTCATAGGAATAATAGCCTTGTAAAAGGTCATAATACCTCAGCATGACCAAGATCTGGCCTACATGTTCCTGACTTCTGCCAAAAGCTGGGAATAAGATTAGAGATATTTCTGGTAAATGAAGGTTCGTGCATAAGATGCTTCTGTGCAGCCTGAACTTTTTACAATGCCACTTTGTATTTGTTAAAACTCCATCTATGAAACCTTCTTCCTCATCACAGGATCTTTAAGGCTCTTTTGCAGGGCCTTTCTGTGTGACTCTTGAATGCATCCTCAAGTGACTTTCAGAGACAAGTTGTGAAGTGTTCTGTATTCCATCTCTATGTATAAAACAGGAAATATCCATGGCACTGCTTGCTACTTTTAACAGTCAGACTAGATGTCTATCCCCCTGCAGGAATACTGCAGGGTTGATGAGACATAGCTTCCAAAGTAGCTTATTACAAAGCATGATTAAAAATGTTTTTAAAGTTACTGTAGGTAGTTTGTATCACTACTTTTCACTCTTCTTATGCCCTTAAGTTGTTATTATGAGTGGGATTCAATGAATGAGTTCCATCAGTGGAACAGAGGTGGATTTAGGGAAGCGTGACTGGTTTGCCTGCACTGGGTACCGAGCCGAGAGGGTTCCACAGGGGTGCCACAATAATAGAACAGAAGGCGACTGGCAGGGTCACTGAATTGAGGCATTGCACAGGGCACTGCTGAAATCTGAAAGCCAAAAGTCCACCACTGAATGGAAGTTTAGCAAAAGGACTTCTGTTTGCACAACAAAGCTCCCCTCCACTCCCCTCATGCCCCCCCATCTCATAAAATTGGCACTGGGGGTGGTTAGGAGAACCCCTAGGGCAGCAAATGGTGGGAGAAGAGTATTGATGTTTCACAACTTTAACCTGTTGCAGGATCTTAGCCAGACCCAGTTGAATATAGCAGAGCATACGCAGACTTCCAGAAGCAATCAGTTGCAGGCAGGTAGGATGAAGCAGGAACAAGGCGCTGCTACTAGTAACTTGGTTACTTATAGGTGTTTATTATTTACAGCAGACTCTACAAGTTACTATAAAAAGGATACAGAAATGGATCTTAACTCTCTCTCTTAACAAACTCCAAATGACTCTCAAAACACCACTGACTAACCAACTATCCAGCAAGGAAGGTCATGAGTCATCATGCCTATGTGGAGACCTTGACCAATAGCAGAGCTGTATCCAAGGCCTCCTATCTCTAGGCAGAATAACTCCCTCTGCTTAGTCTTCTTGGCCTTCGGCCAACTCTTAATTGCCTCTGTGGGAAGCTGCATCAAATGGCACGTAGGTATAAAATCCCAACAAAGAATGGGTGTCAGGAACTGGACATTGGAGGAGGAATGGTGGAGACAGCCTCCCCCTTCTCCTGAACCTTCCCGAGAAGATTTACAATGGTGATTTGCAGAGGGAGAGAGAGAAGAGGGGCAAAGCCGGGAAATAATGGGAGAAGCAGAGCAGGAACAGCTGGCTGACACGTTATCACTAGAGAGCATTCCAGGCCCCCTTCTTCCAGAATACGGTGAGCAATGAAAGTAGGAGAACAGAGAGCCCAGAGGCAATTGTCCCTAAGCAGACACCGTAAGGGGGGGTGCGGCTGTTGACAACTGAGAAGGGAAGCCGGGAGGAGATTATTCGGCACACCACCATTATCCAAGAGAGACGGCATTTCTATGTCTCTTTCTGTGAATATTGAATAAAAGACCTTGGTAAGAATTTCTTGTCTTTCCATTACTGGCAGCCTGCTGTGAGGGAGGGGGATCAGTTTCCCTGAAGCCTGACAGTGAGGGGGTTTTGGCCTGGCAAGCCAAAATGGAACTATTGCCTTACTGCAACATTGAATTCACCCCTATGTGTATTGACCAGGAAATGTGCAGAATTCCCTCTTCATGGAAAGATTATGTGCACATTCTCCATGAGGCCTGAGGAATATACACGATGGCCAGTTGTTATACACATTAACCTCTCAACTCATATATATACACCACCCATTGAATGCTCCAGCTCCGCCATCCTTCCTCCTTTCATTACTGACCTAGTAATTTCAAATCGTCCATGAAGGTTCCTCCCTATAAAAAATATTATAGATTTTATATGACTCTTATACATGAGCAGTAATCATGCTGAGCCCATAGTGTCATTGGAATACAATATCATTGGAAAAATTAACTCCATTTCATCAAGGATGCGCAATAATGTAAGACTGTCTTTCTCCTGTTATCTAGGTAGTGGGTGCGTAATTTAAAAGTAAGCAAATGAGGTGCAGAACCATCAGTGTTTGGTAAGCTACATATTTCATGTTTTAGTGATTTTTTAATTATTATTTCAGAGGAGGAATGTTTGGCGTGGGGAAGGTAGTAGAAATATTTGAGTAGGGAAATGTGTTCCAGAAAAGCATGGTGCAAGTGAATTGTGAAGAGCCTAGTGATGATAATATAAGCAGCCTTGGACTTTTTAAAATAAAATCAGGGTGTATTTTATTTCTTCGTAATGAGAAAATCATTACAATTTTTCGTGCCTTGAACGCAACTGTTAAAAAAAGGACTCAAAGTGTTACATGACTTCTTTTTTGCATAAAAGTATCTGACAGGGAGCACCAAGGAAAGACAAAAGCACATCCTCTGAGCATATGTTTTAAGTATGTGATTTGTGGAAAGACTGTACCAAAGAGAGAAAAGGAAAAGGGGGGGGGGAGGGGAGTCTGCTACTTAATGATTGGATTCATTGTCCTAACTGCCAGCATGCATCATCTGAACAAAAGGTATATTTCCCTCTGTGAATCATGGATGCTATTGATTGTCTCCCAAGTCTATGCATGAAGCTGTGAAAGGGAAGCTACAACCCAGTCCCATCATTCCTATCCTGATTGAAATGGGCTTTAAGATGTAAAAGTTTTGGCAGCTAAGATTTTCACCCAAATGATATGTATATTCAGTAATCCCACATTCATTTCTGTGGAGGAAATAGGATTTCATGCATATACTTTGAATGTTTTCAGATCTGCTCCCTGCATTTAAATCCGTGGTAGGGACCTTGCGATGCTGCAGATGACATTGAACTCTTAACTCTCATCAGCTGCAGCCAGTGGTCAGAGACGATGGGGGCTGTACCAGTAATATCTGGAAGGTGGTGCTACAGATTCCCCATCCCTGATTTAGTTACTAGGGCAACTGAGGCATATATGTGAGAGTACCTGCAGATTAATGAGTAATTGCCCTCATTACTTGTACTTTTCAGAATATATGAAGGGTCTGCTGGATCAGGTTATTGACCCATCTTGTCAGGGACTGGACTGAAGAGGCTGAGACTGAGGAGGAGGAATGGTGAAAATCACCCCTCCCCCTTTCTCATCCTGAGGCATCCAAAGGAGAGGAAGGCAGTATTGAATTACAGCAGTGGTTTGAGGAAGACAGGTGAACAGAAGAGTTGGGAGATGTTGGGAGAAGATAAGGAGGAGGCAGAGCAGGCTAACATGTTATCACTGGAGAGTATTTCTGACCCCCCCTCCCGGAACCCAGCAATCACTGAGAGTGCAAGAGCAAAGGGCTCAGAGACAATTAGCCCCGGACGGCCATCGTAAGGAGAAGTGCTGTTGCTAGGAAGGGAGGGGGAGGAGCTCAGTTGAAGCAACGCCATTAATGGGAGACTGGCTGCATTCCTTCGTCTCTTGCTGTGATGATTGAATAAACTCAAGTAGTAAGAACTCTTCCTTGTTTTCCCTTTGCTTCTTGCAAGGAGGAGGGACAGAATCCCCCGAGCATGACACATCTAGTCCAGCATCCTGTTCTCACAGGGGTAACCAGATGTTTATGGGAAACCCATAAACAGGACCTGAGCACAAGAGCAGTGTCTCCCCCTTTGGTTTGCAGGAACTGGCGTTCAGATGCATACTGCCTCCAGCTGTGAAGGCAGAGCATCGCCATCACGGCTAGTAGCCATGGATAACCTTATCCTCCATGAATTTGCTCCTCTGTTAAATCCATCCAAGGTGGTGGCTATCACGGCAAATTCCAATGTAACCATGTACTGCCTGAAGAAGTGCTTTCTTTCATCTGTCACGAGGCCTCCAAAATTCAGCTTCATTGGTTGTCCATGAATGTTAGTGTTTTGAGAAAGGGAGACTAATTTTTCTCTATCCATTTCTCCATCCCTTGCATAAATTTCTGGTTGGATTTTTTCAAGGTGGTTGTCCCAAGGAAGTGTGATTATTCCTCTCTGTCCTAACGTTTAGAAAGAAAGGGAAAGTCCATCTTTTGGAGCTGGCCTTCAGAAATTTCTTATCCATCTGTTCTTGATGTTTTCACGGTGTCCAGGTTTTTATGGATTGTTGACGTTTTATCTGACATTATTAATTATTATTATTATTATTATTATTATTATTATTATTATTATTATTAATTACCTGCCCTTCACCCTAATGTCCCAGGGCATGTAAAAATTTGTTGAAGTAGAAGATTACTTTAAATACAGAGAAGCGGTGTCAACATTTTAACATCCATACCAAGAAATGAAATCATAACTTTTCTGTGTACAGAAAAGAGCAATGATTAATCAATACACCTCAAAAGTACGAAAGATAATTAAATAAAATATATTCAACTCTGGTTCTTGAAGTGAAAAGGTTATGCTAAGAAGTTCTATAAAACATTAATCATACTTAAATGTTTTTAATAGAAGCACCACTGGTTGCTGATTTCTGTTTTAATAGTTCTTTGATGTGAAAATTAAATCAGCACTTGTGCTTTTTACCACCAATCATGCAATTAACCAAATTTTAATAATGCTTTTTTTTAAGGCACAACTTTGTCCCTGGAATCTTTATTTATACATCAGTGCAATGTTTTTGCAAACCTGATTGCACGGGATATTTCTTTCCTTAGTTCTAGAGTATTAATACGTGCACTGAACACTGAGACAAAAAAAGCAGCACAACAACTGATAGGCACTGTAGCATTGCAGTAATTAATTTAAAATAAGACTGATTTGTTCTACTGCAGCATCCCCCCCCCCAGGCTATTATCTAGGAGCTAGTTAAAGTGAAATTCAGCAAGCTGGAGGAAAAACACCTGTTGCATATGATTATACTCTATTGAAATGCAATGAATAATTCAATGTGGATATTTTTGACTGAAGCATTGTTATCTTGCCACCAACATCTTTACCCAATACACAGTCCTCAGAAAGAAAGGCCAACATTTACTGGTTCACCTTCGTCATTTGACTCAGTGGCCGTAATTCCGTAGGTTCCTGAAGCACATACACGTATAATGGTCAGGACAGTCTTATGGGCAATCTAAAATGGCAATGCCGGAGCTTATAAAAATGTCAGTTGCCCAATTTGTTTCAGTGGAATCTTTCTGTGGGACACTGAAAGGATTAATAAAACATAATTGAAATAACACAAGAGATGCATGTTAAATACACAGCAAAGCTACGTAGTTGGTGTCCAATGTTTTTCAAGGAGCAACAACCAAAGCACAGTTATGGCCAAGGCTTTTTTTCAGCTAGAACTCAGTTCCAGCACCTCTCAGTTGGGTGCCATTGGCATTATAAGAGAACAAGGGTGGTGTTCATGGTGAATTCCGGCACCTCTTTTTCTAGAAAAACAACACTGGTTATGGCCATTGTCAAAGACTCCTTGGCAGCTCTGCATTTCTGTATACATTGCTTGGCTGGAAAAGTGCATTGCAGAGGTGCAGATTTTAAATGGTGGTTGTATTTTGGTTCACACCTTGTTTGGGAAAGTGCAGATTAGACAGGCTCACCTTTAAATGTGAATTGTATAAAATTCTCCCCCATCTCTAGTATTGTTATATCATAATAACTTCACTATGCCGGCATACCTTACAGCTACACTGTCGTAAGGGGGTTTAGTTGCAATCCTATCTTCATCCAGTCAACATTATTCAAGGATGAGATTCCACCATTCAGCAGAAAAGATAATGTATCTTCAGAGGCTGTTATTAATATTTGCTGGTGAGTATATCATGTGTCTTGCGTGGGGCTAGCATTGTGAGGATTAAGAGGAGGGGGTGGAGGGAGAATCCCTGCCCTGAAGGACTTAAATTCAGTTATCGAGAGGTTAGCCAGGAGTGCATCTCCAAAAGAAAAGGCAGAACAAGGGAAATGACAAGATGTCAAAGAAACATGAAATATGCATGTAGGTGCACCAATCTGGTTATGCTGTGAGAATGCTGCTTTTGTTCAATTGCCTGTGCAGCATCTATGTACATATTTCAAGGTTGCATTTTGTCTTGTCTTCTGAAGCAAATCGTGGGCTTTGTGCTCAGTAGTGATCATTCCATCCATCCTTCAGGGAAGTCTGCATTAAGGCAGGCAGTGGCAATTCTTAAGATGCCTCAGCAGAGAGGAGTTTACAGGTAAGAGCAGCAGTCCAATCAAGACAGCATATGCAAATAGCAACATTTAATTTTATGATTCCTTCATGTCTCACATCACTTTATTGATGATGAGGGTATAGAGGCTTTCTCTAGGTGCTGCATGCTAGGGCACATTGCTCCAAGATGTTGAATTTTCTTGCAAGAAATGCTGTTATGTGTCACACCGATCTCTGAACAGTGGGAGATTCCAGGCGCTTACCCAGGTTCGGTTTCCTTGGAATGAAGGTCAGTGGAGACTTTGGTGTCTCTGGGATATATGGTTTTCTTTACACATATATACAGCTTGATGAAGGGGTTCATAGCATTAACAGCCCGAAAGATCTTGCTCCTCCATTAGTCATAGATTTGGATCAAGCATATCTCTGTGTCTCCAGCTTCCAGCCTTCATCCATCTCTCACACACAATATTGGCTTTTGTTCTCCTACCTAGCAGCTAGGGGAGGGGAGGGAAAAGGCCCACCTATTTGTTCCGTGGCTCAAAACGACTTTTGGTTCTGCTAAGTGTGGCACTTAACTAGTCAGCCAAAACCATCACCTAGAGACAAAGGAACTGGTTTGGTACACTTGCTGTCATGCGTTTTGCCTCCATAGATGGAGGATCCCAATAATTGGAAGGGACTCAGGGCATGATCCAGCCTGACACACACATTTCCATAACACTACAGTACAGTTTAGACTGGAAAATTTATGCATAGTGACAGGAAATTAAAATGCCACTTATTCAACATTCCATAGTAAGAAGATGTTACAATATGGAAAGATATTGAAAATATATATTTTTTTAAAAAAAGAAGAAGCTTGAAAGTAGGTGTGCAGCGTCACACAACCAAGATGGCAGGAAGAGAGATGAAAGATGTTAAGATGTGTAGTGTTCTCTATTGAATAATAGAAGATAGCGGTGTTCCTTTTGAAATATGTACTGTATGTATCATTGATGAGAAAACATTGCAAGGAGTTGTTTTGATCATGTAAAAATGTCCAACAGTTCCCTGCCCTCCCTGTGTTCGTTTACTATTGATATCATGGTGGTCCTTTTGCAGCTACAGCAAAAAGAAAAAAGAACATAAAAATCTTGTTGGAATAAAAGACATTCTGAGGGCCTAACTACACATTACATTCAGTGTGTGGTGTTATCAGTGCTGTATTTTTTAAGTTGATATGGGGAGGGGGGCAATTTTACAGCAGGACTAAAGTGCTTTGGGAAGGGAAGTTTAATTTTTCGTTCCACAGTCATAATCCCCACAGAAAGCTTCTATTACTGGTACCTATGGGTAGAGATGGGTGAATCTGTATATTCTGGTTTTTTATCTAATTGTTGATTTTAATTATATTTTGATTTGTTAAAAATATCAAAGGTAGGAGGAGGTATCAGAAGCTGAAGAGGTAACAGGATTTAGTGAGCAGGGAGAAACTGGGGCAGAGAGCAGTCCAGACTCAGAGGCAGAGGAGAGGGGCCAAGAGGCAGCAATGAGGCAGGCTGCTGAAGAATCTAGGGAGTCCCCTCCTGCTGCTGCAGCTGCTTCCCCCTGCCCCGCTCTCTTAGAACATGCAGAGAAATGAAAAGAGCAGAGCAGAGAATGTTTGTGTGCAGATGCAGTCTATGAAAGCTTGGAAGAAATCCTGGAGAGGAGGGGACTTATAAAGCAGTGGAAAGGCAGGGACCTTCAGTCCTCACAACTGCCTCAGTGGAACAAGACCTTCGGGGAAGAGTCGCTGGGATTAGTGGCCTGCGCTGGTTGCTTTGAACAAAGAGCCAAATTCACTGACGCCGTGTTTTATTGCTGACCTACGCTTGACACCGACTCCTGACATTCACAAGATAAGGCCCTGGCACCAGGTGCTAGACCCTGACCCTGGGCTCTGTGAGCTGTTACTTCAGTGCAGTGGCTCACTCGATGGCTCATCGGTTTTAGGCCTCTATATTGGGTTCCTAAACTCCTTCTAACCACAAGATGGAACTCATTTGAGCGCTGTCGGCTCCGTGATGTGTTTGCATTTCATTTGGGTTCTAAGTGACGGAAAGATAGGTTGGTTAGTTGGGACTGCTTAATAGACCCCGTTTGGGGCGCTCAGGAGGAATACATTACGTGTCCCATATCTATGCATATACACATTCTCTCTTTATAATTTGCGAATGTTTGCCAAAGATCTTGCTATTTCTTATCAGAGTTGGAGTTTATCAAAATGTCAACATAAAGACTAACAGGAGGGCAAATTTTCTGCAGCGTGGCTAGACTAATGCTCCCATTCTGTCAAGGAAGTCACTAGAGTGAAAACTGCTGATGTAGCTGGAAGCATTATAAACTGAGAAGCAAGGACCTATTTGTATGCGCTACCTTAAAAATAAAATTAAAAGCCTGCTTGCCTTGACTGCAGTGTGACTGGAGGTGCTTTAGGACCTTGCAAAATGCCTTCAGCTGTTCACATAATTATGTTGCAGGTAGAACCCCATCTGGCTCCTTCGTGACCCCACTGACCTAGCTTGTTTCACTGCTGTTCTAATGATCAAGGACGCTATTCAAAAATTACTATAGATTGTGTCATTGGAATGCGCCTGGTAAAAGCGAACACGCACTGTCGGGTCTTCTGCTAATTTAATCATTTATTAAAGGAAATTGAAAAATAAATGCCAAAAAAACTTATTTGGTAACCAATCACCCTTTGCACATTTTGCAATCTTCCCGATAAATGCAAGCATTCTTTGCTTTCTTTGAATGCTATTTGTGTTTGGTTTGGTGGGAGGTGGGGTGGGGTGAAGTGGGTGGGGATAGGATTTGAGCCCTTTTGTATATTTAAGACAAAAGCTCATGAATAGTTTTATGCAAATGGAAGCCTCGAGAAGGGGCATTGAGAAAACCAGTGAATGTGCCATTCACCCTACCATCAATGGAACGGCATAATTGTCCCAAGCTCCAGCAGTAAATTACTTGGCTCTTCTGCAAATGATTCTACAAACTCACTGCCTGATTGTGGAGCTCTGAACCACAGTAATAGTCCCATTAAACTTTACTCAGCCTTGTGAATTAGTATCATTTACATTATTTGAACTCTAATTACGATACAAGTCGTTGATATAAGTGCTTCCCAAACTAATATAGCTCCTCAAATGGGCTCAGGGTTTTTATGGGAGGACACTCATCTGGCCTAGCTGTGCTTTGTGTAAATAATTTTCTTGTGTAAGTGAGTATGTTTGGATAGCTGCAACTTAATAGGTAAGGAAGACCAGGGTGTTAACGTGAATAAAATATTGCCGGTGGGGGGAGCCTCACCCTGCACAATTGATCACAAGACGCAGCGCCTGCGCACCATTTGAATAAGAATGCCCATTAACATGGAGGGGTGGTCCCTCAAATATTTTATGAAGGGCAAAGGGACCTCAGCCCCTAGGAGTTGACTCCTATGAAGGGAGATGACTTTGGCTAAGAGTTGCGAACGTGATCCATGCGGGAGGCACATTCGCAACCCGCAACGCCGTATCTGTGCATGCACGGGTTGCGATTCAGCACTTCTGCGCATGTGCGACCGCCGAAACCCGGAAGTAACCCGTTCTGGTACTTCCTGGTTTCGGCACGTCCGTAACCTGAAAAAACGCAACCTGAAGCGTCTGTAACCCAAGGTATGACTGTACTGAATATTTTAAGTGCCTCATGCATGGTTGTCTGCGAGTGGCTCTGTCACCAGAGGTTTCAAAATGGACGTCTGAACTGAAAACTAGTTTTTCATAATAGCAGATAAGCTGGTGGGCCTGTGTCTGGGCTGCATCATTTCAGACGGCAGGTGTGAGCTCACCTGATGGAATGCTGCTCCACTATGGAGGAAAGTAAATATGTATATATTTGCTAGGGGTGAGTGAATCTATCAATTTTGCTCTCTCTCAGTTTTTCAGTTTTCCAATTGTAACTTCAGTTCTCCACACCTTGATAGAAGTTTGTATTTTTTTAAAAAAAATAGTCCCCATGAAAATTCATCAGCATTTTTGTGTGAATTGATCCTATTATTCACAATTTTGTACATAGTTTTGCCCTATATAATGCCTTTTGTGTTTTATTTTCAGTAATATATGCATGTTTATGTTTATGCATGCTTTACACTACCGTATGCATTTCTGAACACCTTTCTTGGCTTTGAATACAAACTGAATTGAATCCCCTCCGCCCTGCCTCCCTCATACTAGCCTTTCAACCCAGAAGCCTTGTCCTTGACATCTAGGTTTTTTTTCCTGGCTAAGGTGTTTTGTTTTGTTTTAATAGCGGAGCATTCAATCTTCTTAGCAGCTACCTGCAATCTGAAGTACTTTACCAGCTCACCTGCTCTTTGTGGGAACTAGGAAAGACATACAGGAAGGCACCAATTGCAGGGAAAAGAAGGGAAGAAACTTCCAGGTGCACAAAACAGAGTGTTTGTATTAAGCCCCCCCCCCAAGTGTTATTGAAAGGAGTTCTTCCTTGGGGGTGTCTTGAATGACAAGTGGCAACCTGATGTCAGACTACAGGGCATGGTGGAAGACAGTCGACTGTGGGCCAGGAGTTACCCTTAGGTTTTTTTCATCTGGACCAGTGTCCCTGCCTCATCCCTCCACCCATACCACAATTTAGGCTTGAAAAAAGCACATGCCCCTATTTGGAAACTAATTGCTTCCAGGTGGGGTGATCTTCCTGGAGAGAGTGCAGCTGGGGTGAAAAAGGTTAACTCCTTGCTAGCTGCGCTTTCCAGGAATATTAGGCTTGGGGCAATTAGGCTTGTGGGGGAAAGCTAAAATGTTTGGGGTTTTTTTGCTTGTTTCTAATTACTGCAGTGTGTGCAGTATATATGCATGTGAAATGTTATTGGGCAGTGGCCGTGCCTGTTTTAGGCTGGCCACATCCAGCATGTGCCTGCTGCCTCTGGAAAACTGGCTAAGAAGGAATACTGTCCTTGGAGTGACAAAGATGGTTTCCTACCCTGGTTTACAACTTGTGAAAACGAGGCTTGGCTCCCAGTACACATAGCCAGAACAGCTTTGCCCAGGAGAGCTGTTAACCTCTGATGCTACTGCCAGATGGTGCAATGGGTCAGTGTGTCTGGCTGTTAACCAGAAGGTTGGTGGTTTGAGCCCACCCAGGGACAGTTTTGGGCAGCAATCCTGCATTGCAGAGGGTTGGACTAGATGATCCTCATTGTCCCTTCCAAATCAATGATTCAATTCTATGACTTCTGCCATTTGAACTTATACTTCAGGTTGGCCATCTATGATGGGGGGGGGGGGAGAGACACTCCTTTTTTGCTTTTAGACAGCATTTTGTTGGGATTTTTGTCTTACTGTACAATAAAATTGTAAGGGTGTTGCCATGCTGCAGTTTGCATAGCTGCCTACTGAACAGCCTGGACAGGCCGGGGCAGCTCCTCCGCAATTGTCCTGCTCTGGTGTCTTCACACTGATGGTGCTATTCGGCCTCAGCAGCGCAGGAGATTGAGGAAGAAAGAAGCAGCAGAACAGGGCAGTTGCTAGGGAACTGCACTACCCTGCCTGTTCCTCCGTGGCTCGCTTGGGCCACAGTCGGACCAACCTAAAACAGAAGGGGAAGGGAGTGGCATGGGTGAGCAGAAAAATGATTCTGAGAAAACCAAAGGAAGAAGAAGAAGAAGAAGAAGAAGAAGAAGAAGAAGAAGAAGAAGAAGAAGAAGAAGAGGAAGAAGAGTTTGGATTTGATATCCCGCTTTATCACTACCCGAAGGAATCTCAAAGCAGCTAACATTCTCCTTTCCCTTCCTCCCCCACAACAAACACTCTGTGAGGTGAGTGGGGCTGAGAGACTTCAAAGAAGTGTGACTAGCCCAAGGTCACCCAACAACTGCATGTGGAGGAGTGGAGACATGAACCTGGTTCACCAGATTACGAGTCTACCGCTCTTAACCACTACACCACACTGCCTCTGTGGCACCACACTGCCACAAAGGCAGACAGGCAGGTGGTTGAGAAAGCTGGAAAGGGCCCTGAGCTTTTATAGCCCTCTACAGCCAGAGTACCTGAAGAACTGCTTTCTCCCACAGGAAGCTATCCACCCATTAAGATTTGCATTCAAGGCCTTGTTTTGGTTTCCCTGTCTATTTGAAGTATGGTAGGATATAAATGTTTTAGTTGAATAAACATTTAAAAAGTTACAGATGTATTTATCAGGGTTCAGCTACGTCCATTGTTGATAGTTTTATTTATTTATTTCATAAAACTTACATACAGTCGTACCTTGGATCCTGAACACCCTGGAACTCGGACGTTTTGGCTCCCGAACACCGCAAACCTGGAAGTGATGGTTCCGGTTTGCGAATGTTCTTTTGGAACCCGAACGTCCATCGGGGCTTCTGCGGCTTCTGATTGGCTGCAGGAGCTTCCTGCACCCAATCAGAAGCTGCGATTTGGTTTTCGAAAGTTTTGGAAGTCGAACGGACTTCCAGAACGGATTCTGTTCAGCTTCCAAGGTACGGCTGTATACCACTTGACTGTAAGAAAAAGAAACCCTCAATCAAAGCAGTTTTCAGAGAGCAAGTAAGAGAACAAGAGACTATGAGAGGTAAGAAGCACTTCCTTTAATACTGAACTTGAGTGGTAAGTGCTGCTAACAGGAATGGATATTGAGAAGCAAGAGGTATAAACATGTTTGCAGTAGAAATAAAATGTGTTCAAAACATAAAGGGGTACCTTCCCTGCCCCCCACAAAAAGCCAAAAGAGTATGCTTAGCCATGAAACACGGATGTGGAAACACCAAATGAAAACCACGAGGAGAGGAACAAAATGGGAGAACACATGGCCAGCTGGCTGGAGCCCTGAACAGGAGCTATTCAAATAGGAGGTGAGAATACATTGCAACATTTGCTTGCAGGTCCCACTCGTTTCTTCCAAATCCGCATTGTAACCCAGAGCAGACACAATCTGGAACTCCTTATGACCATTATATAAGGCTGCAGGTGATGACAAATTTACAAGCTTGACGCTCACCTCTTAGATGGAATAATTATTGCCCAGGTAGTAATCCTAAGATTTCTGTTTAGAGTGAATAAACAGTCTATATTCATTTGAAAAGGCTTTCCCCCCAGCCACCTAGAAGGATATAAACATAAATTTGAGCATTTCCCGCCCTATTTCATTCCCAGTGGCTTTTTACTCTGCATAAACCTCACCACTAATTGTTTTTCCTAGCTTTAAAACTACCTATAAAACTTTGAGTGTTCAATAAATATTTTTTTTCCAGAACTGGAGCAGTTGTAAAGGACCTGAAATATTAAAAGTACCCTTCAGCTGTGTGTCACTACGATCTCTAGTTTCAAAGCAAATCGTTCTCCCCCCCCCCACCTCCCCACCCTTTGGAATAGTTTCTGAACTATTACAAGCTATCAAAAGCTCCCTGCTGAATGATGCTTCTAAAACCCTATTTTAAGAGGGTTTTGCTTCCTTTTAGCAGGCAGTTTCACATTTGTTAACCTTAAGGGTCTACTCTCCCTTTCAGAAGGAAGTGGGAGACTTCGGGATATGTTTGTGTCTGGGAGAACATGCATAAATTCCAGCAAGCCTCTGGGGGAAAGTTACAGACACCAAGAGAATAGAGACATGCTTCGGCTGATTCTTGTTGCATTTTGCTGCTGCTGTCATTATTTTGTAGATGAAAGAAATGAGGCAACTTTCAGAGTGAGGTGACTATGGGCCCAGCCACACTTCTCCTTAAGTCTGCACCTCTTTCACCTGTTTTCAATTTGGGTGTTCCCACTTGTGTTTTTTGCCTCAGATTTTCTTTAGGGAAAGACCCCTGAGACCTTGTTCGTTCTTCCTATAATATTTCCTGTTCATTCTTCCTACAATGAATAGTCTGGGTTACCTCCAGCTTCACCTCTGCCCTCCCATGGCGGAGAGTCAGGGGCAGGCGGACAGATCCTTGAGGGATAGGAGATGATGTGAGAGTGGACCACCACTTGATTGCAGCTCTGGGAAAGGTACAAGGAATCCTGTTCAGTGGTTGGTCAGATGGAAGTGTGGATGATCCCTTATAGACCCGAGCAGTAGAATCGACCCGTGGTGCCCTTCTTCTGACAAGACTCCTTTCTGCAGTAAGGAATTGAATTGAAATTGAAAGTCTCCTTTCCGTGCAGACATGCCAGAATCTGAACTCCAGACCTGCTTCTTGCAAACTCCCCATCTGAAGTAACTTTCATCTAGGGAGTAACATGAATTCTGTCTGCAGCCAGGGACCCCAGACGAGGAGGGTAGGAGGGGCTAGAGCAGCCTTTCTCAACCTCAGATGTTGTTGAACTACAACTCCCATCACCCCTAGCTAGCAAAGGATGGTGGGAGTTGTAGTTCAACAACACCTGGGGACCCACAGGTTGAGAACCTCTGGGCTAGAGCCTCCTTTTTGACAGGTCAGGATGAAGCTGAGTCAGGGCAGAAAAGAGACTCCTGTTGTAGTCAAGACCAAACTGAGAAAGCTCCCTTTCCAGTCATTTTCCACTTCACGGAAGACGGCAGGGTAACTTGGAGGAGAGCCTTTGTAGATGAAGCTGGTGCACAGACAAATTGATACGGGTTCAAGCATTCTTTCAGGTACACACATCCCAAGCCATGCAGGGCTTTTAAAGTAAGCACTTGGAGATTTGAATGGCACTTGGAAACCAGAATTAGCCCTGTGTAGCAGCTAGTCCACAGAACAGGACAGCTGGATTTTTCTTCGTTTCTGTATGGTTTGACTCAGAGCTGAGTCTGACGGTATACCTTTTACATGCAAAGCTGCTGGGAAAACATTGGCATGTTGATACATATGAGGGACTTTTTGTATGATTATTATTTATTAATTTATACATCACATAATGCCAAAATTTTCTCCGAAGCCTTTTACAAATACAGTCAAACCTTGGTTGTTCAACGTAATCTGTTCTGGAAGACCGTTCGACTTCCAAAATGTTCAACAACTGAGGCACAGCTTCTGATTGGTTGCAAGAGCTTCTTTCACTCATGTGGAAGATGTGTTGGACGTTCGGGTTCCAAAAAATGTTCGAAAACCGAAGCATTGACTTCCGGGTTTTTGGCATACAGGAGCCGAATCGTACGATAACAGAGCGTTCGGGAACCGAGGTTTGACTGTACAAAAACCAGTCACATTTAATGTGTAACAGTGTAATACCACATTTCCTTTTATTTGTATAGGGATTTTGTGTAGATTGCTCTTTCATTTAGCAACTGGAAGTTTTTTTTTTAGTGCAATAAATTTATGTGCTTGTTTAGGAAGACTGTTCAGTACAGAACTGCTTCCTTACCAAATGAAATATTGTAGACATTGATTGCACAATACAAACCATTAAGTATGAAACTAGTTTTTGAAAGCAGACAATGATGATGTTTCTCTGACTAAAGCCTGAGTTTCTATGTGGAAAACATTACAACAAATAACTATATGGAACTGAATATATGTTTAAATATCAGCTGCCTAACTACCTTACGGAAAATTGTGAGTGCAGGTATTTATATTAATATTATTCATAACTAATGTGTAATTATTGTTAGAATATGCGCCAAGGACAGACAACATTTGGAGAGGTATTCTTTGTGGCTGCTTTCCAGCGCTTGAATTTCCTTCTTCTAAGAGCTTTAAACGTCTTCTGAAAGTAATTAGTGTGTTCATTACTTGTTTCAAGGGATCCTACAACAGTATACTCAAAAAGGTTTAATATTACTTCCCCCTAGGAATCCTGGGAGTTTCATTTCTTTGTGACGCCTGAGAATTCTTTTGCAGAGATTTCTAGCCCTCCTTAGAAAAAGACAATTCCTATGTTATGTTCCGCTTCATTCGGATTAACTGAGCTAGAGGGACTCTTTAAAAACTGATTTTATTCAAGCTACAACAGCATAACAATATATGCCAAACCAGCTTGTCCAACCATCTGCTGGTTAGGACTGTCTGGAACTAGTTTAGTGAGGAAACATAAACTGTCCTTCAGGAAAAAAACACAGCTTAATTCCCTTTCAGCTCAGCAATGCAGTTACAACTAGACCTCAGGTCTGAATTCCAGGGTCTGGCAATTCCCCCTGCCCCCAATGTATGTGTTTATTTATTAGGATTGAATGTATATCCCACCCTGCCTCTCGAAGAACCCAAGGATGGCAAACAGATCCACAATTTAAAACAAAACAAAAACATCATAAAACAGTTAAAACGTCCTAAATAAAATGACCACCGACAAAGCAGTAAGTCGTCGGGACAGCAGCAAGCAGACTCCATGTCACACCCTCTAACCTTTTTGTCATTCCCCCATCCAGTCAGGAAGCAGGAGGGATGTACCTTCCAGTCTGGTGCTCTGACGTGACCCTGCTGACAAGTGTTGGACTGGAAGGTGTGCCCCTCCTGCACCCTGATTTTGGGGGTGAGAATGATGGAGGATATGACATGGGGACATTCTGGGATGCAAACAAGACAGGATTGGCTTCTGCGATTCCAGGGTGTCCCGCTTAAAATGGGACAGTTGTGAGGTATGCCATGTCCCACCAGATACTGCAAGTTGTATCTCTAGCATCATTCCTTTCTTCTTTTAAAAACAGACTATAAACTGGTTACAGACTATACTGAACTGGATTTGGCTCGCAGACCAGATCCAAATCTTCTCCATCCTCCATGGGCCACTTTTGACAAGTGGCCAAGGCTGCCAACTTGCCAGTCACCTGACATCATATTATACCAAATGATTCAAACTTCAAAGGAAGAATTGGGAGCATACTCTTAGGGTGCACTTCCAGTTGTTCCTTTGCAGTTCTGCTTTAATTTAAGCTGGGGTTGGAAAAGAAGAATCTCCGCAGCGTGGCTTAAATTCATAATGGGACTGCAATAATTCCTCTCAAAAGTGAGGCTTGTGTTAGGCGCTGGATTTAATAAATTAAGCATGGAAACAAACTCTGCTTTCACCAGGGATCAGGTCCACTTGGGCACTTTCTAATCGAGTACTCCTGAATGCAGTTAGTCCCCCTTGTTCCTCCACTCTCTGGTTCAATTTCTCATTTCCCTTCCTTTCTAATGATAACTGTGGTTTTTCATTATATGTGCCCTGACAAAATGTTTCAAGCATACTTACTGTGTAAGTATGGTTTTCAAACCCACTTAAAACCATGGTGATAACCTCTAGTTCGTGAGGGAACCATGGCTTGCATTAGTTGTTGTTTGTGTAGATAGGAGAAATGGGGAGCACACATTCAGAATCTGGCTGGTTATCAATGTGCAAATGGCGGTTTGCAGGAAGATAATCTTATGTCTGCACTGTACCTGATTTGCTATACTTCCCATTTTAACCAATCCCCAGTTTCTCCCTTGTCACAATCTTGCCACCTGTTCTCCCACTTGAACTATGACATACTTTTGGGACAGTCCTAGGCCTTAAAAGTTGTTACTTGTCAGCATAGCGAGAGCAAAGAACCAAAACAATAAGGCCTTGTCTGCACTATACATGGATCATACCACTTTAAACAGTCATGGCTTCCTGCAAAGAATGCTGGGAAGTGCTATGGAGGCCCCGTATTCCCCTTACAGAGCTTCAGTTCCTGGAGTGGTTTAAGGATCAATTCCTCTTCACAAGGAACTCTTGAGAACTATAGCTCTGTGAGGGGAATAGGGAGTCTCCTAACAACTACACTTCCCAAATTTATTTGGGGCAAGTCACGACCATTTAAAGTCATATATGATAGTACAGATGGGGCCTTAATAAATAAATAAATTCAGCCCAATCTGAGTCATTTTACATACATGCAAAAGTAAAAGGAATATGCTTCTGTACAACTGTGTGCATGCTTATTTGTCGAGTATAACGCAGTACGTTAACTGTAAAAAATGCTGTTTTGCAGAAGCAAGAGCTTTGAGAAAGCTCTGCTGCTTTTGTAGGCACATCCTTGATACCTACAACAGAGGCAAAAAATAAAAGATCATGTTTATAAGGGCATCGTATTGACGGACTAATTGGAAGGATACTGACTAAATTCTCAGTAGAGATGATCTACAGTACCGTGACTTTCACAGTCAATATTCTTCTTAGGCAGCACAAATATTTCTTTTAATGGCATATAAATCCATTTAAATTGAAAGTGCCATCTGTCAAACTTCTTAATCTGACCAGAGGTTCAAAAACAACCAATCGCCATTGAGCAGATGATAAAATGGATGTCACCGCAGTTGAACAAATTTGTATTAAAGATAGATGAGGCTGTGAGCCTCAAGCCTGGTTCCACTTAAATCTGCAGGAGGTTTCCTCCTTTGCTTCCAATGAGACAGGGGTGACATCCTTTATATCTTGTAGTGAATGTTTCTTTCTTTCTTTCTTTTTAAAAAACCACCTATTTATGTGTTACCCTCCCCTTCCCGCATTAGACTCTGGAATATTTTTCTGCCTCCTCCTCTGTGATGCTTACTGAATGATGATATTGTATCATATTTCTCAGATACAAAAAGCCACTGGATTATAGCACTGCTGAAAGCACCAGTCAGTTAGAAAAGGATGATTATAGAGGGAACAGCTTCTGTTTTTATGGTAATCCTTGTCACTAAGAAGCAACAAGAGTAAAAAAGCAAGAAGCTATACTGCCTAGAAGCAAATAGACGTGAAAAATAAAGGGTGTGTGGGCAGATGTATCTTTCCGCGGTGGCAGCCTTCTTTTGGCAAAACCGCTGCATATTATAATCCTCATTGTTCTATCTCATATTTGGCCTACTTTAGTTCCTTGCTCTCTAGGTCATCTTACTTCCAGTGTGTACTGTCTAGTTACACTTTTGTACTTCTTTTCCTGCTCTTTTTCCTTGGTCTCATTTGCTCACATTTCCATTCTCTGTGGCACATGAGTGATGTTGACCTGGCCTAAAATGGTTTCAGAGCAAACCAACGTGGTTGGCGTGGAGCCATTTTCAAATCAGGTATATGAATTTAAACCCTTGGGGCAGGAGAGAAATGACTGCAGAGTTCTGACTGCCCTTTTCACATGTACAGGGGAGCTGTTTTCCTGTCACAATAACTCACATGGCAACCTTGTGTTAATAATAATGAAAATTATTATTATTATTATTATTATTATTATTATTATTATTATTAATAATTTTCCCCAGCCACTCTGGGAGGCTTCCAACAAAACACTAAATACAACAACCTATTAAACATTAAAAGCTTCCCTAAACAGGGCTGCCTTCAGATGTCTTCTAAAAGTCTGGTAGTTGTTCTTCTCTTTGACATCTGGTGGGAGGGCATTCCACAGGGCGGGTGCCACTACCGAGAAGGCCCTCTCCTGGTTCCCTGTAACTTGGCTTCTCACAGCGAGGGAACCACTAGAAGGCCCTCGGCGCTGGACCTCAGTGTCCGGGCAGAACCCATGTTACCCATTCCATGTAGGCAGAACCAATAGTTGTGGTTTCCCCATCCAATCAGCACCCCAAGAGGAGGTAAAAATTAGAGCCAAGCAAGAATGCCCCCCCCCTTTATGGCTCTACTAAAGTAGAGTCTTCTACCTTCTCCCCACCACAAATGCTTCTGGAAATGACAGTGTGTTGTTTCAAAGAAAGGATTGTGGAGGGAAATTGCAGTCCTCCAGCCACTTAGTGTTGCAGTTTTGCTGTTGTGTGGGGTGGTAGAGCAGTGAAATAAGCAAATTAAAATTAAAAAGCCTTCTTTTCTCTAAATTTAATGTATTATGCTGCCTTTCTGTCAAGGCACCAAAAGCAGCTTACAATTTCAAAATACCAAAGCATATCAACGATATGCAATGTAAAGTTTGCAGTGGGGGGCACAATACAAGTGGAATGGACTCTGATCTTTTCTTTGCCTGCCTGCCTGCCTCACTCTCATCTTCCTTCCCACAAGGCAGATGGTGTCAGGTCCTGTCGTTTTCCTAGTAAGTCCATCATATCCCAAGAATGTGAGACTTTTCTCCCCTCCCCCGCATTTCCTTTTGCCTTCCCACCTTTTGCTCTGCCACGTTCAGAGCAAAAATAAAATAAAATTCCAAAAGACATTTGGCTGAGTTCTAATGTATACATTCATTTATGAGCATTACAGTGTTGATAATGCACAGTTTAAAAGATTAGCATGAAAAGGTTTGCACACTCAGTTATGCTTTAGCAATAATGCTTTACACCTGGAATACTGAGGACAGATGTATCGATATCATTCCAGCCATCTCTCTACCTTGAGAAAGATGAATTTAAGTTGATGAATTCTGTAAGTTACAGGAACTGCAAGAAATCCAATAAGAAAAGAGAGCTCGGTCCTTCAGTATATTGTCCATCCTGCTCAAAATGTGTGCTTTCTCCAGGCAGAATATATCTACTGTGAAAGGTTCTAAATGCATTAGTTTCACATAAATTGTTGTTTTCTGGGTTGTCAGAGCTAGCATTATCCTGGTTTAGAAGCTCAGGTTTTTTTTTCTTTTTAAAAAAGCTCAGGTTTTTTTTTCTTTTTTCTACCCACTATGGAAAACATCGTATTAACAAACCTTGGGATGTAGGGTTAAGAGAGACTCACACAGAAAGTGGCACATCTGAACCCCAGTTTTATACATGTTGTAGCATAAGGTTTGCCTTATGCTTAGGATCTTTTAAATACCACTGAAATGTTGTGCCATAAGGTCCTCTGTTTACTTTCGTGTGCACATTTCTGCCTTCATTTGCTAACAAACGCTAACAGAAAGCCTGTTTGTTTGGGATGTACTGGTAAGGGAATGAATGTACATGGAGATGGACGTCATAATGGCTGGCTATGTCTCAGCCAGGATTGAATAGCGTAAGAAATGTGTACTACATTCTCTTTCCTGGAAATTCATCATGTCAGCCTTAGAATTAGGGGGTCAAATTCTGCTTGCCTGACTCACACCAAAGATTGTGGTAAAGTGAAAGGGACAATGGGAATGAGATGGTTGAAGGCAAGGCCATGGTTAACTGTGGCTTTCAAAAATACCACTAAAATAGGAGCATAGCAAGCTATGCACCGGTCCACAGAATGCAAGCATTCTCTGATTACATGACTTGTACTGTTAGTAACTGTTTGGTATTGTGTACTGTTAAATAATCATCATAGTAGCCAACCAGATGTCTATGGAAACACGACATGAACCTAATATCCCCCTTCCCACTTGTGATTCCCAGAAGCAAGACATACTGCCTAGGATAGAAGAGGGACAACATAGCCAGTAAGGGAATGAGTGCAAGAGAACCTCCTGGGGGATTGGACTCACCATTGCCAAATGTATGTTACAACAGTATTAACTAGAAGACGCTATATTCCGACACTAATTTGAAAGTGTTGAATGGAGGCAGTGATCAGTTGCAACCTGAAGGCATAGCATTCCATTTCGTAGTGTTTTCATGAAAGGGCTACCTTTTCCACAATATTTTAAGAATCCCCCTCACCCCACTTTGAAGCTCCTTGAAAAAAATCTACAATGCAGTCAACTGTTGCAACAAGTTCTTGCTTCTCCAAAAGAGACTGCAGCATCGGAGTCGCAGCTGAAGGAGTAGGGGAATAAATGTGACCATATTGAGTGAGTCTGACCACATTGACTCAGTATTTTTGTAGGCTGCAGAAATGGCTCTAATCTTGTTTGGATCAGGGCTGGCTTAGCCTTTCCTTTTTCCAGAGCCCCAGGCAGACCTCAGGAATAGCGCACATCTTCTTGTAAAATGGTCTCTATGTCTGTCTTATTGAGCATCAGCTCCTTAGTTTCCTGGCTATTCCCCAATCCACACTGGTGGAGAAATAGGTGACATGTCTTCAGGACTATTTTTTAGGTTGGGCGTTATGGCATGTTCCTTGCATGAGGCCCTGAAAAACATTGTTACACAAGGATGACATATTGTTAGATGAAGGTGAATGTCAGGTACAGAAATCCATTTCCTAGACCCTATAGCTTCAACATTATGTAGGAGCACTACCAAGAGAGCCCAGGTCTATCTAAGAGGCAACAAATCTCCAGCATAATAATAATAATAATAATAATAATAATAATAATAATTTATTTATACCCCGCCCATCTGGCTGGGTTTTCCCAGCCACTCTGGGCGGCTTCCAACACAATATTAAAATACAGTACTGTCTCAAACATTAAAAGCTTCCCTAAACAGGGCTGCCTTCAGATGTTGTCTAAAAGTCTGGTAGTTGTTCTTCTCTTTGACATCTGGTGGGAGGGAATTCCACAGGGCGGGTGCCACTACCGAGAAGGCTGTCTGCCTGGTTCCCTGTAACTTGGCTTCTCACAGTGAGGGAACTGCCAGAAGGCCCTTAGAGCTGGACCTCAGTGTCCGGGTAGAACGATGGAGGTGGAGATGCTCTTTCAGATATATTGGACCGAGGCTGTTTAGGGCTTTAAAGGTCAGCACCAACACTTTGAATTGTGCTCGGAAACGTAGGTCTTTCAAGACCAGTGTTATGTGCTCCCAGTCATCAGCCTAGCTGCCGCATTCTGGATTAGTTGTAGTTTCCGAGTAAATTGTACAATCTAATAGCCAGTTGCTCCAGGTCCTATCAGCTTTGGGCGATCAACTGCCACCAGCTCAGTTAATGGAAGTACTGGTAGCCAGCATTGTTCTCTCAGCTCGGGGAAGTATCCAGGCCCTTCTCACACCTGACCAGGTAGCCTGAAGAAACAGAGGGGGCTGATTCATTCACTATCTTGAGATGATTTGGATTTAGTGCAAGACTCTGTGCAGACACAGTAAATGGGATAATGCTAATGGTTTGTGATGGGATGAAGGCTTAATACTCCCTAAGAATGTAGTTAGCTCCTAACTGACATTAGTGAATTGCACGAAAGCTTTCTAAAAGCATTATAATATTAGAACACCGAGGTTTGTCCCCATATATTAACTATAATGGTGTTAATGCTACTTGATTTCTGCACAAGGGCTTCTAGGGTTAGGTGACCCTTCAAAAAGGAAGAAAAGGTTCATTACACTTTGTGAACCATGAGTCTCCACTAATGTGACACTCGGTTGTTTTATTTCAAAGAATCCGCAACTGCAGACAATAAGTAATCAAGCAGAGAAACCACACACATGGACTTCTGTTACTGTAATAAAAAAATCATTGCAATTAAACAGGGATGTTGACATAAAAATGAACATCTGAGGAAATTGTGTTACAATGACATAATTATTATCTTGTGGGAATCCTCCAGAGCTATCATGTTGCCAAATTTGTAATGATCACATACCAGTGTAAAGAAAAACAACTTGGAAAAGAAACATGATTTATATGCAGAACAAGGCAGATTAAGTAAAGCAAACGAATTAAAGAATTACCTGAAACATCTGAAATTTCATATCTAATCACGCTGGCTGTATATTATTGACAATATTCACCAATAATTAGAAAATTATCATCTCTGAGGAAAAACGATCATTTTTCATAATTGATTATCTTACCGAGTCCTTCATTGTACTTGTATCCTGCTCTTCTTTGGGGAACTCTGAGCAACTTACCCAGAACTTTCAAGAATTCTCCCACTTACAACCCAGCTTCTCCACTGAGTGTTTCTTCAGATGCAACATTGTGGTATGGATAGCCTTTCCAGGATAGAGCTGTGTACATATTATTAGCTTAATATGCAGTGCCAATTCAAAAACCAGTGGGAGGGAGTGCAATAGATGTAAAGTAAACAGGAGTGTGTGTGCGGCCGACGTCTTTGAAGCTAATGTTAGAACTTCCTCAGGGTCCCAGAGTCCACAAAATGGTTCTTCCCCACCCACATGATCATCATCAAGGGTGCATTAAGCGAGGTGAAACCGTTTGCCTCAGGCGGCAGATCCAAACGCTCCCCCCCATTGTGCTGCTGCCTGACCTGCTGGGTCTTCACCCACACCACCAACACTGCCCTGTTGCCCTCACCCCTGCCACTGCGCCCACACCACTGCACCCTTGCAGTGCAGTTGTGGTGATGGGGCTGGCAGCAGCATGGGCGCAATAGCGGAGGCAGAGTGGTCATCCGGATATGCTTGGGCGTGGTGATGTGTGGGCATGGGCAGTATTGGGATGCTTTGCCTACGGCAGCTAAACATCACAGGGGTGAGAAGGAGCTGCAGTGTAGACTTTTGACATGAGACTTGTGGCTTCTGATGTCATCTGGCTGCTGGAAGGAACATGTAGCAGCTGCTCCTTCACCACAGAGATAACGCGAGAAGAGTCTCTGAGACAGACAGCTTAGCTTTATTAGTTTTTAGTTTAACTGCCCTACACCATTCCCTGGACTCATTTTAGTTATAATATGAACTATGACATCAAACCCACCAGTTTTTGTGCTTGGTTTTTTTGTTGTTGTTTTTGGAGTGAAGCCAGAAATACTGGAACATTTTGGTGTATTTTCCTCCACTGTAAGCACACACAAAACCCTACTATGATGCCTTTATGACAGAGTTTGACATATTTTCTACAATAAACATTTTTAACAACTCTTGTTTTATTCAGCAGTCTAAGTTAAGTAAAACATCGCTATGATGCAAGATGGTGTGAGCTTTCCGCTTAATATCTAATCAGCACATACTTAAACCAGTTTAATTGTCGTCATGTTGTGAGTTCACCCTTTCTCAACCTGTGGGTCCTCAGATGTTGTTGGACTACAACTCCCATCATCCCTGACCACTGATCCTGGTAGCTAGGGATGGTAGGAGTTGTAGCAACATCTGGAGGGCCAAGTTTGAGAAAGGCTGGGTGACTTAGTTGGCCTCCTCTACAAACATTCCAGCCAAACAAAAGTCAGTGTGCACACCTCTCTATCCGTCTAGCAAGTAAAAGGTATTGTCACAATTCAAGGACGCATGCCGGAATAAAAGCACTTGAGGAGTGCCTGGAACAGGACTGGTGAGTGGTGTGGCCTCCAGACCATTCTGGGGGTTGGATAGAGGCCTGAAGGGCCACACCTGGCCTTTGGGCCTAAGGTTCCCCAGCCCTGCTTAAATGGCTTTATGTATCAGTGTGGAGAAGCGTGACACCAATACCCATTCCCATTCCTACAGAACAAGGATGTGTATGAAATAGTCCATAACAGTGTCCCCCCAAGTAAGCAATAGAATGGAAGTTCTGAAGGGGAGCTCTAGCAAATTTCTAAGATGTTTATAGAATCCCCAGTCCCAATGTGTGTGTGTCTGGTTTTATTTTTTTGTGGGGTTAGGGAGGTTCACCCATCTAGCTTGTGTGTGAGAGTGTGACAGAGTGAGTTGAGACTAAAGTATATTGCAGTCCTATTACGAAAACAGAAATAAACACCAACAATTGATTCCCCTCCACCCAAAATAGGGTTGCCAGGTCAGGAGTGGCCTAGGCCCTGAGATTTCAGGGCCCAAACCTGAGACTTAGGGGCAGCTTCTGGTGATGTCTTGGGGTGGTGAAGTCACAGGGGGTAGGCCCCGGTGGTGCCATTAAGCATGGCACATTAAGCATTAATCAGTCAGTGAGAGCATGTCATTCAGATAAAAAGCACAAAGTCTAACACATGAGTCAGGCATGCAGGCATAGTCAGAACCCTCTCTTCCTCTTTAGCCTGGCCCAGTTCTTTGTCTTTCTCTGCACTCCCTCCTACCACTGAGCCCTGGAGAAGGAGGCTAATTGCAGGAGAGGAAGAGGGCAGACACCCCAGAGAGTCCATGCAATAATTTGCAGCTGCCTTCTGATGAACTGAAGATTGTAAGCTACACACACAGTCTTCTTAAAAAAACTTTTTATAAAAAAACTTTTTTTAAAGGTGTTTTTGTCTATCGAGAGATTCAAGCCCTCCTTCTGCTACCTTGGCAGCATGGCAATGGTTGTTGTTGTTTAGTTGTTTAGTCGTGTCCGACTCCTCGTGACCCCATGGACCAGAGCACGCCAGGCACCCCTGTCCTCCACTGCCTCCCGCAGTTTGGTCAAACTCATGCTGGTAGCTTCGAGAACACTGTCCAACCATCTCGTCCTCTGTCGTCCCCTTCTCCTTGTGCCCTCAATCTAACATGAAGTCGACCCTGAGGGTTCTGGCAACTCTACCCCAACACCTTGTTGAACTGCACTGGTCTGGGCAGGAAGTGGAAGGGCAGACAAACCTCTTTTTTATGTTGCACAGTTGCCTCTCCCCCTCCCCTTGAGCCTTGCCCCAAGAATGTCCTACTTTGGGGGCCCACTGCTAACTGCCACCAACAGGAACACTTCCAGCTATAGATCTGCTGTATGCTCGTAGAGCTTTCTGTGGGTCCAGCAGGGCCTTCTGCAGCAGACATGACCCTCTCAGTGGTGGAACTCCTTCCTAGTGGAGGAACACTTGTACTCAGTTCTAATCTCCTCCATCCAGTTAATCTGGGGTTTAGGACTATTCGGCCCATTTGAAAAATAAATTATTACTGTGCAGCAAGAGTGCTTTTGTAACAAAAAAAAGGCAAGGAAAAAAAGCAAAGAAGTTCCTCTTTAAAACAACATGAAAATAAAATGACATCATGAGTTCCAGAGAAGGATATGCATGATTCATTTATATCTTGGAATGCATTTACTAATAAATCACTCCAAGGTTGTTCTAATTTGCACTTCCCGCTGTGCTGAAACATTGCTAAATATTTTTCTTAAAAGAAAATAAAGGTTCCTTGTTGTTCTGACTTTGCGGAACCTCTCTTACTGTATAATGTATTTCATTTCTGAACTAATCATCTTTCCCTTCCAGCACAATAGGAAGCAAAGGAATGAAGCAGAAAAGGTGATGATAGCTTTGGTAAGGAATGTGTGAAGCACAGTTGTACATCGTTTGGATGCAGATGTAGCTTATAAAAATCTGTTATGCTTCCCTGACTCTAAACTGCGCTGAAGCAGTCAATATTTAAGAGCAAAATTGTGCTTTTTACCAATTGATGGATTGCGTCATAAATAGAACTAATCACTAAAATAAAAGTGGGAAATTTATCCACATTGGGAATTTTAATGTAAATTATTACCAAAAGAATAATTTGCTTCAAAATAATTTTGACAAAGGAAGAAACTTAACTGGACTTTGCATCTTGATGTAAAGCTAAAGTCTCTATGCAGTGGTTTAAATTCGTACATTTAAACATCACAGAAAGTTTCCAGCCACATCATTTTTGGATGTCACTGGCCATGTACAGTAACAGAGCGCAACAGTGGTGGCATTGGGAAGAAGCTGGGAAAGTTCTCTTTGTACAGCAGAATTCTATGATTGCTTGGGAAAATTGAATCTGGCTAAATGGAGCGGGATTTAACTCCAGGCAAATACACATAGGATCGCAGCATGTATTCCAACACATTCTGATCAATTACCAGGCAAGTCTGAAAACGTTACGTCCCTTGAAACCCAGGACGTGAAGTTCATGTCATTACATCAGCCTACACTTCAGCAATTTCTGGGACGGAGTCTGGGCTGTGGAAACTCCCTTCCCACACTTGAAGCAGCCTCAAATTGGGGAAGAAAGACTTGCTGTGGCAGAAAGTCTGAAAAGTGAAAATGGAACAAGCTATACATGCGTGGGACTGTTCCCTTGCTTTATAGAAGTGCTGATTGGGGAAAGAATATCTGATTTAATCTAGGCATTTCATCAAAGACAAAACCAATGTTTTGCACATTTTACCTTTTTTTTTCGTTTTCCAGGGAACTGAGAGGCCGGGGGGAGGGAGAGAGAGTTACTCATTCCATGACCTATCAGGGAGAAACAGAAAGAATGCTGAACATCTGGCCAGCTCCAGCACTTCTCCACTTAAAAAGAATAGTGATGCCTGCATGCTGGGCAGCATGCTTTTGGTCTTATGGCCAGGCATTTTCTAAGGCCTCCAAGCTTCTTAAATAAAGATATGATGTAATGGTGCCTAAAACGCTTAATAACTCAATCCTAAACACATTTAGTTGGAAAGCAGTCCCGCTGAGTGCAGTGGAGCCGCCTTCCAAATTATTGTGGTCTGGCAGCCTAGCAGACAGAGAGAACCTGTCCTCAGGTTATGCTCACGTGCGAGACAGGACCACTTCCACAACTCCATGCATCACTGAAGCACAACACTCTGCTGAAGAGGAAGAAATGATCAGCATAGCAATACTGTTGAGCTGCCAAGACTCCACCAGCTCAAGGGGCAAATCAGCCAGACTTGGGTTGTGGCAAGGAAGGAGCATAGTTAAAAGTCTCTGTGCACACAGGGCTGGTTCTGCCTCTAATGACAGCATGTTCATCCTGCAAAGGATAGAACATTGTTTTAACATTTCCATCCAAATGGACGGCTTGAGTCCCAAGTTGCCCTTTTGTGAACGTGTTATGTACCGAGTTGAATAGGATCCAAAATGCAGGAGTCTGATTGTCCCTAGAACAATAGGATCCAAAATGCAGCAGTCTGATTGGTCCTAGAACAATAGGATTCAGAATGCAGAAGTCTGATTGGTTCTAGAACAATGCAGCAGTATGATTGGTTCGCAGGAGCCACCCAATCCAGCTCCAGGTGGAAGTGAATCCATAACCTGATTGGCCTACAGGAGAATCCAGGAATCGGCCAATCACATGCAGCCCATTGTGTAAATAATGTATATAAAGCAGATATTGTGGGGGAACTTTCATTCCTCCTCACCACTATGAGCTGAATAAAGAGCATGAAATCCACTCTCAACCCCGAGTATATTTCAGAACAGAAGAAGTTCTTCTGTTCAAGGAATGGGCATAAAAGGAATGGTATAAGAAGTTGACGATACAAACCCTTTGAATTTTGGACCTCTTTTATGTGAAAGTGGTGCTATTCCACTGAGCTATGATTCCACATTACTTCCCTTGGAGCTGGGCTATATGTCTGAAGTCCTTCCACAAAGGACTTCCACAAAGGAACAGGGAGGGAGAGAAGTGAGTGTGTGGGATAGGGACTTGGTCCCTGGGAGACTATAATATAATACAGAGATTCTGCCTCTGGATTCTCAATGCAGGCCTCAGATCTGTAGCAGTTTGTGCAGGTAGGAAGGTGTTTTGGTCTCCTTTCTGGCAGCATGGTTGTGCATTGTGTCAGTGTGTATTTTTGGTTAGATGATAGCAGGAGGTTCCTCGGCTGTTGTTGTGCATTGAGGCCAGTGCTTTCTGTGTGTGGCAATTACATGTATTGTTGGTGTGCAATGCTGTGATTAATTGGTGGTACCAGGTTTGCCAGATGCTACATTAGCTTTGGTTTCAATAGCTTTTGTTGTACCATTAACTTTGCTACTGATTGGGCAGAAGATCATAACTAGGATTGTGATGCTGCTGTGATATGATAGGGAAACTAACGTGACGTTTAGCCTTCGCCTTAGCTCCAAAATGTGAAATTGCAAAATTTAACCTTGAAAAATCATTCCAGTTATGGTCAAATTGATTTAATTTCAATTGAAAAGAGATAAGTGAAAATGGTATGTTTGCTAATTCAGGGAATTTTGATGTTGTTTAAACATGCAGTCTACTGAGAGATCCTGCTCAGTTCACTGGTGCAGATTCCACAAAGTCCTGTTGCAAGTGGAGCACCTCAATATCAGCGAAGAAAATCCTCATGTTGTTTTCCTCAGTGCTCCAAAACAAACCGCTCACATAAAAGGTGCAACCCTTAACCTATTGAATAGCTGATTGTGTAACTTTTTATTATTAAAAAAAAAAAAACCAACACCACAGGAAAATACTCAAATCAAACTTATATTAACATATTTTTGTGTGTGTGTGTGTGTGTGTGTGTGTGTGTGTGTGTGTGTGTATTCTTTTTATGCCTGGCAAACTTCCAGCTGCCAACAAATTCTCATAAATTCTAAAGATCCCCCTTCAAGTTTATGCAGATTTTTAATCCACAAAGTGTGTGTCAAATTGAGGAATTTTTGTCAGCACGGGCGCTTAGATACACTTGTTGCTGCTTCATATTGTTTGCAATCATCTTCACTAGTGTCAAAATATTTTTCACCACTTCTGCCAAGACGTTTCGCACCTTTCCCTTTTAGAAAGAGAAATCTATTGTAGCCTTAAAATAACCAGGAATCTGCTCTCTCTCTCTCCTCCCATTTTCCATACTCTCAAATATCCCTGAGGCATCTGGCGCTGAAGTGTTCTGGCACCGTCCAATTATTTTACAAAAAGCCATCATAGAAATAATCTCCTCCCCAACCTCTCCCCTCGGTGCTGCCCCAAGCAGATCAATGCATTTCAAAGCAGAATGGCTTGAGAGCAGTGAGGGAAGGAGGAGCATGAATGGTAACAGGCGCAGCAGCAGTCAGCCTCCTCCTTCATGCTCTGTCTCCGAGACTTTTTGCTGGCATCTGCCTCTCACAAGCCCCTTTTGTGTTCGTGTGATAAATCTAATCTCCCCTCTAGCAGCTCCCATAGTGTCTCATTGATTGATTCAATAACAAATGGAAGGTTTATTTACAAAGCTTTCTGCCTCTGAGACTATTCTCTCTATAAAAATTATAGTACACCTAGCATATTTATGAGTTTGCATCCAAATGATTGCAGGTCTCCGCAAGAGGCCTTTGCAAGGTTTAGGTAAAGATGCATGACTCTGCTGATATATGAGTGATCTAATGTTGGGTGAGCAAATGTCTTACATGCATACAACTTTACTGTGCTCAAGGATCCTCCTGTTCCCAGATTACAAGGTTGTTGCTCCTTATGCTAACATGACTGCAAGGTCTCCAGTTTAATTGATTGATAAATTAATGCATCGTCACTGCCACACCCGTGTCTGGCTTGCACGTCTATTCCTTTTCAGGGTAATGAGGCTACATGAAATGAAAAGTCCTTCCCACAGGTGTGCCTCTGTTTTCCTATTCTTAGCCCTCACACAGCAAATTGGCATTGCTAAGACTGAATGCAATTCTCTCCTCAACCCAATGCCTCTGCTGCTGTTAAAATGCTATCTGTACATGGCTGCAGGCATGTATTGGATAGTGCCCATGCTATCACTGACAAGAGACACAACATGCACTTGCCATGCCTGTGCATCTCTGGTATACAAGTTTTAAGATTTGATTTTCAAACTGGTTTTCTTCTTCATATAGTTCTTTGAAAGAAAGCTGCTATTGCAAGCTAGGCTACCACTACCGCCTCCCGCAGCAACGCCCCATTTCCATAGGTTTTTTGTTTTTTACTTCTGTTTCTCCCCACATATACCCTCAATAGCAAGGCTATCTCCTTCCCCTCCATCACTTTGAACAGTTTTAACACAATTGCTGTAAGATCAAAGCTACAGCTAAGGTAGTGTTTTGGGAAAAGGGATTGTCTGTACAAGCCCTGCTTAGGGGGCGGGAGGGCATTACACAATCATAAAGGGCCATTCTAGTTCCTGCAAAATTTACAAAATCTGAATGACAAATGTGTAATAACTTCTCCAATTTAATTCTTTCGTGTATTGGCTGGATATGTCATAACATTTGGCAGCCTGCCCACAGGAAGTTGTTTTACGTTCCCAAGGGCTTAGCATGAGGAATGGAGTGCTACTTCTGTGGGGCTGAGTGAGTCCAACTGCGTTCATGCAGAGGCAGCATTTGGAAGCAGATTTCACCAAGTAGTTGGAAAGAATGTTTCGGATGCCCCGTGAACTATTAGCATATGCTTAGATGCAGCTGTATCTGGAGAGTAGGGCTGTAAATCTCCATGTGATCACTCTTATTTCCTCAACACGCACCTTTTCTGGAAAGCCTTTGGATCATTCCCCAGTTCCATATTGTAACTAAGCCAAAGTATGTGTAACTGAGGTAATTCCTCCCCTGCCGACCTATCCATGCCTCTGTTTCTTTCCTTCCTCCATTTGTACGCCTCCTGGGGGAGGGATCTGTTAAGCCTGTTGTTGTTTTTTGTCAAGTGCCATGTGCATAGATATCACTACATAAATAAAGAAAACAATCCTCTGCTCAGTAGATCTGGTGGAAGCTCAATACAGTGGTACCTCTGGTTATGTATGTAATTCGTTCCGGAGGTCCGTTCTTAACCTGAAACTGTTCTTAACCTGAGGTACCACTTTAGCTAATGGGGCCTCCCGCTGCCATCATGCGATTTCTGTTCACATCCTGAAGCAAAGTTCTTAACCTGAGGTACTATTTCTGGGTTAGCGGAGTCTGTAACCTGAAGCGTATGTAACCTGAAGCGTATGTAACCTGAGGTACCACTGTAGCACACAATCAAGGAACTCCCATCAAGAGCTCTGACTGGCAGCAGAATCTAGTCTAGACAGAGTTGTAAAATAATTGAATGGTTCTGTTACTTCATATTCTGGGCTTTGATAGCAGAGACCTCTAATAAGTGGTGAAATGCCAGCATGAGGTCAGTCATACAGTTTTGCTGCAACCATAATCCATACCTCAGAATCAGCAATACAGGTGAACTTTTCTTTATACCATTTAGCATTTTGTCTGAACCTCCATAAAACTGAAGTTGCTTTCTTCAGACACTTTCTATCCCTTCATTTTCTGTGTTGAAGTGTGCCTCCACACCACTGACGCCTAAATAAGGTACAGCCATGGGTTTTATCCGAGCAAATATTGACCCTTCTTCTAGAAAGATTAATGATGGAGAAAGAGTGATCATCATTCTGTTATCACAGTTGCCAAAATCATTGTGAAGCAGTACATTGGAAAAGTAAATCATTCAGTGATTAAATGATGGCAGTGATCTTCTCTTGTAAATCACTGTTATGAAGCAAGATGTATATTGCATATTTTCCTGTGCTATAAATGGTGAAAGGTGTTCTCTTGACCTATGCCCTCAACAGTGTTAGGTCAAAATATGAGAAAAATAACTTTATTCAAAAAATTCAGCACCTTACAGTCTGATCTGGAGCTCTGCTGAGTCAGATCAAAGGCCTATCTAGTCCAGTATTCTATTCTTGCAGTGACCAACCAGAAACTGCCAAGCAGGACCTGAATGTAACCACGCTCCCCTTTTATGATAGCCAGCTACTGCTATTCAGAGACATACTGCCTCTGACAGGCGATGGTCACTAATCATGGATAGCCTTATCCTCTACAAATTTGTCTAATTTCCTTTTAAAACCTAGTTGGTGGCAATCATATCTTATGGGAAAAAAATTCAAGCTGTATGAAGTACTGAATCAGCCAACATTCAGCTTTATTGGTAGCCTTTTCCTAGTACTATGAGTGAGGTCCCTATGTACTTGTACACCTGTATCTTGTACACCTGTATCATCTTACTTTTCCCTCTAAACTAAATGCCACAACCTTTCCTTATAATTGAATTGTTCCTGTCTCATGATCATTTAGCTTGCCCTTTTCTGAACCTTTTCTGACTCTACAATATTTTTTGAGGTGAGGAGACCAGAACTGCATACAGTATTCCAAGTGGAGCTGTAGCATAGATAACGGTGTTATGATATAGGTACAGTCATACCTCGGGATAAATACGCTTCAGGTTGAGCGTTTTCGGGTTGTGCTCCGTGGCGACCCAGAAGTAACGGAGCGTGTTACTTCCCGGTTTCGCTGCTCGCGCATGCGCAAACGGTCAAAACGACACCACGTGCATGTGCGGAAGCGGCAAAACACGCCCCCCCGCGCGCAGACGCGCTGTCTCATCTTACGTTCTGTTCAGGATGTGAACGGGGCTCCGGAACGGATCCCGTTCGCATCCCGAGGTACCACTGTAGTTTTATGGGGATGCGGGTGGTGCTGTGGTCTAAACCACTGAGGTTTGAATCCACACAACAGGGTGATCTCCCATTGCTCTGTCCCAGCTTCTGCCAACCTGGCAGTTCGAAAGCACACCAGTGCGAGTAGATAAATAGGTACTGCTGTGGCAGGAAGGTAAACGGTGTTTTGTGTGCTCTAGCACTTTTCACAGTGTCCCATTGTGCCAGAAGTGACTGAGTCATGCTGGCCACACGACGTGGAAAGTTGTCTGTGGACAAGCGCCAGGTCCCTTGGCCTGAGAAGCGAGGTGAGCACTACACACCAGTCACCTTTGACTGGACTTAACCATCCGGGGTCTTTTATCTTTACCTTACTATAGGCAGTTTTATTTTCAATCCCTTTCCTAATGATCCCTAGCACGACGTTATACATTTTCAAAGCTGCCACACACTGGCTTGGCATCTTCATTTAGCTATCCTCTATGACCCCACAGTCTTTTTCCTGGTCAGCCTTCACATCCAAGTAGTGTATGTTAATTTTTTTTATTTTATTTTTTGCCCCAGTGTGCACGCTTTACACTTGCTTACATTGAATTGTATTTACCACTTTACTAAGAGAACTTTATGGGGTTCTTTACTTTATTTACCACTTTACTAAGAGAACTTTATGGAGTTCTTCACCAGCAAGCTTGGCTACATCACTAGTCATCTCTAGCTCTAGATTGTGAATAAGCAAGCTAAAAAGCATGGATCCCAATACTATTAATTTGGGAAGTCCATCTAAAATATGTGCTACTAAGATTATTCTTGGACCTTTGCATCTTTCAACCTATCTAGTCAAGATCCTATAATACGCTCTCATATGGTCAGTGTTGGCCATTCAAATTGTATTCTCTCCTTGGTGTTCAGGGGCCTTTCTCCATAGATTGGAAGAGCAGTGAAGGAACTGGGGGCCCACCGTAATAATGCTGGGAGAATGCCAAGGTGACATTGTAGATCAATCCCATCAATATTGCATTGATTTCCCTACACACTGCAGAGAAGAGTATCATTGCACATAACACTTTGATGTTGTGGGGTGGTGTCTGCATGGCTGTGGATTGTGATCACTGTTTTCTCTGTGGAGATATTCCCTGAAGTTAGCTCCATGTGTCTGGAGTTGCCACTTGGATTTTTGGCAAATATCCTTTCATGGGAGCAATGCTACCAGTATTCTATAGCTCCATCCTCTCCCTTCCAGCCTTCCTGTCTCGTACACGGCAACTAAGGCCTTGCCCATTGCACTTGAGTAGCTTGTACCCAGCTAGTTATACTTCCACACCTCCATCATGTGCAATGATGGCACTGACTAGGTAGCACCAATTCCAGAGATAATTATCCTATCCCACTGGTACACCCCTGGATTTAATTGTTTACATGATTTGTATCTCATACCTTCAAGAGCACACTCTTCCTGCAGCAACTTACAATTAAAATGAAAATACAAAGTAAATAAATCAAAAGCAGTAGAACAAACAGGTAAAAGGACACAGCCCATGCAACTGAGGGAAGCACAATAGAATAACATTGGTGTTGCAAATAATGGATAGGGAATTTCAAATTTATTCTGCACTATCTTTGAAGCACAACATTAAATAAACCCATTAATCTAATTTTAATTATGACTGCTGTTGCAAACATTTCACCATGAATTGTCACATCTTTCTCAGAGACAGGGTGGTCCTACCATTAGGCAGAATGAGGCAGCAATTATGCATGTCATGAAATGTCAGCAAATTGTTAATTTGTTATTACTGCATTTTTACTGGTGGTGGGGGCAGTAACATCAGGAAACATCTCCACTTACTTACCTCTGGTATTTTTTTGCCCTAGGTTCCAAAATAATGCGGCTGGGTACTGTCACTTACCCCTCACAGAACTACAATTCCCAGCACCCTTAACACACTTCAGTTCCCAGGATTCTTTGTGGGAGGGAAATGTACTTTCAATGCATGGTATGTATGCAGCTGGTGGAGGGGACAGGGTGCCATGTGCTATTTTGCCTCTGGCAGCAAAGAGAACAACACATACTTCCCATTGATCAGTTTAATTTCAATAATCTAATAGCAATTTAGCAAAAGAAATCTGCAAGTGAAGGTGTTTTCTATTGGTTTCTCTGTTCATACATGGTTGATACATATCAACTCCAATTCCTTGAATCCAGAACTAAGATGTGTATACACAGGATTCTAGTATCCCATGCACTTATTATTATATTGTAGTTCCAATAATGCTGGGTGGTGGAGGGACTTTTTAAAGGATTTCTCTTCCATCTCTCCCTGGGAAACAAGCTGACAACACCAACCATCTAGTTGAAGGAGAACTTTGCATGCTACTCTCTGGCACGCAGGAAGACCTGTTGCTTATAAATGTACATTTAATGTATTTGAACATTCTGTCATGTTAAATATTATCTGCACATGAGAAGTTAGTGTGTCAGGAGAAGGCTAGGCTGAAACACTCTCCATGGAATGCAGTATTTCCACCTAATATTCTATTTCTGATCTTCAGGAGACAGTGTCAGTGCTTATGTAGCCAAAACAACACTATCCCAACACAAGGGGTATTGACAGACTCTGAGGAATGACAAGGTTTGCAGAAGTACAAAAAACATAAGCAGGAAAACCCTAAGGTAGAACCCTTCCCCCCACCCCCGACTGAGCATGCATGCTCAGTGAGCATGAAATGTAGAGTAACTGTGGGGGGTGGGTAGCATGTCAAGAAAATAAAAGAGGAAGAAACACAAATATAAAATGGGAAGAAAGAACTCTCTCATTGTTTGGATAGGTTACTGTGGTTCACAGACAGAAGTTGTTGTTTTTTTTAATAGCCACAAGAAAGGAAGTGAAAGCCATGCACTGAAATCAAGGGAGAAATCCAAGAATTTAATGTGCAAGAAAATTAACAAATAAATTGATATCTGCCTAGGAACCATATACTCTCAGTGGGAGATTAGTGTCCAAGTAGGTGTTACTTGTATTAGACATGGCATTGGACTCCAGAATTAATTGGGAGTTTGTGGGTGGCAAATGCCTACAGTTTACACCAATGTTGTCTCACAACACAGGGGCTTTCCCTGTTGCTCTCCTTACAAGTTAAATCACACATACTGTACAATCTTGGGGCACACAGTTTCAGTTTCAGAACAGAACAGAACTGCTCAAGAATGCACACATCCTGGCCACCTGGTACCACATGGCACACTGCTGACTCTATGCGCATAGTCTAGGGGGGGCAGTGACCCCTCAAATAAAAAAATCATTAAAAATACAAAGCTAACCGAGGTTATTGCCCCCCCAACAAAAGCCCCCCCCCAATCCTGGCTATGCCCATGGCTGACTCCACCTCCTCTTCCTGCCAGGTTAATATGCTGCCACCCCCCCCCAATAAAGGAGGGGAGGTGCCAGAGGGCACTTTGCCCAAAGTCCTCATACACTTGTTGCTAACCTTTCTCGAGCTCAGTTCAGATGGGAAGGTTTAACTAACCTTTCCATTCTGAAACACCTTAAAGACCAACTAAGTTAGTTCTTGGTATGAGCTTTCGTGTGCATGCACACTTCGTCAGGTATCTGACGAAGTGTGCATGCACACGAAAGCTCATACCAAGAACTAACTTAGTTGGTCTTTAAGGTGCTACTGGAAAGAAAAAATTTTGTTTTGTTTTGACTATGGCAGACCAACACGGCTACCTATCTGTAACTTTCCATTCTGGTTACAGTTTATCGGCTAGCCTTGTTTAAGTCACTTCTCTTGTTGCAATTGCTGTCCTGAACCCTTGGGTGGATGGCTAGATTATTAATAATAATAATATAAAAAGGTATTAATTCGGAGCAACTGGAGTTTCAAGTATGGAGTTTTAGTTAATTGCCCACTTGGATTTTTCTCTCTTCAGTCGCGGGCACATTTCGCAGGCGATGTGATCGCCCACTCCGTCCCTTAAAAAGAGCCGAGGATGCCACCACAGGTTTTCCAAGGACTACGGCTACGGGCATAAACCGCGCGCGGGGTGTGTGTGCATGTCCCAAAATGTTCCTTCTTCACTTCCACACACTCCTTTAAAAATCCCAGGGGCTGAGGCGGGGACTATGGACCGCCTCCTTTCTCCCTTCCTCCTCCTCCTGACGGCGCTTTCGGCCAGCAGAGGGGAAAGGGAAGAAGGAAAACTGAGAGACACACACACACAACCCGGCCAGGCTCGCGCCCGAGAGGCTGCTGTGTCGCGCGCATGGCGGCGGCGGCAGCGGCGGCGCGTGGGCAGGGCTTCACCGGAGGAGCCTCGCGACGTCCGCCCCGTGGAAGGAACGGAAACGTCTCTCTACACAAGGTCCTTCTGCCGCGCACGCGCAAAAGCCCGGGTAAGGCCTCGGGGGCGCGCGCGCTGAGCCGCGGCAGCGGGGCGAGAACTGGGAGGAGGGGGGAGGGAGGGAAAGGCAGGGAAAAGCTGCTGAGGTAAAGTTAGAGGTGGGGGCGGGGGAAACAAGGGAGCGAGGGAAGGAGGGGGGGGCGGCGGCGGCGGCGGCGGAGCGTAAGCGCGAGGGAGCGGGCGGGCGAGCGGCTCCGTCGGCGAAGCCAGTGCCGGGGAGGCTCGGCCGCCGCCATTACTAAGCCCAGATCACCGGGGAGGGAGGGAGGGAGGGAGGAGGAGGAAAGAGGAGGAGGAGAGATGGGGCCAGGCCGCCGGGAGTTCTTCTGAGGGAGCTGCGGGTCCGGGAAAGGGACGACGACGACGAGCCGCCGGCGCTGAGCGAGAGTCCCGGGAATGGTGCCGCGGGAGAGCCGGAGACAGGTGAGGAGGAAGAAACCGCTCCTCCTTCCCAACTCCCACCCCCCTCCCCACACACAACTACACCCAGCCCCAGCAGCTGCCGCACCGCCGCCGTCGCCGCCAGCAGCAGCGCTGGGGCTCGGGAGTCGGGGCGGTTGCTGCTGCAGCCGCCGGAGAGGTGGAGGCTGCCGCCAGTTCCGAGGAGGGATGGGGCCGCCGCCAGCAGCAGCAGCAGCAGGAACTGCTGAGTGAGTGAGTGAGAGAACTGGGAAGACCGGAGCTGCCTTTTCTTTTCTCCTTCCTCGCTTCCTTCCTTCCTGCCTCGTCCGAGTCTGCTCCATACCTACACACCCCGCGGAGGAGGAGGGGGAGGGGAATGGTCGGACGCCTCCCCTGCTTGCTTGCTTGCTTTGGTCCCAGACAGGTGATGAAGGCCTGAGCCGGCGGGGAGGGTCGGAGCCTGCTCTACCAGGCTCTGGTGGTGGCGGCGGCTGCCAGCTGGTCACGGCCCCCCCAGCGAGGGAGGAGGAGGAGGAGATGAGACGGCAAGGAAAGGGGCAACCTACCTCCTCCTTTCTTTCTCTGCCTGACCCCCCCCTTCCATTCTTTCTGCTTTTTTAAAAAATAATAATAACCGTAGGTCTTCCGTTCTTGCCTTTCTCTCCAGCACCCCACCCCCCCTTTCTCTTCTTTCTGGTCTCTTTCTCCCCCCCCCCCCATCACGCCATAGCAAACTTTCCTCTCAGGCGCGAGTGGCCTGCTCCTCTTCCCCCTCCAACCCTTCCGAACTCCATAGGGTGGATAGGAGGACTTTTGGAAACGGCGGTAGGAGGCGGGGGCTGTGTGTGTTGCTGGTTGCAGTTCTTTCGTGTTCTTTCTTGCCTCTAAAAAACAAAAAAAACACCACTCCCCACCCCCCACCCCGGATTTCCTCTTGTCAAGGAAAAGCTCTAGATGGGAGTCTGGGAGTGACAGTTCGACGTGGGAAAGATGCACAATAACTTCAGTGGGAGGGTGAAGAGAAGGGGAAAGTGTGGAAACCTTCCCATATGTCCTTTTGTGCATGAGGTTTTTCAGCAACTCCAGTGCCGCAGATTTGCCCGAAAAGTAGGTGGGAAATGTTTTAAATCCAGACTAAAATAGGCCAGTGGGTGGGTGTGCATGTTAAGTTTAGGCTTTTGGAGATAATTAGTGTATTTTCCCTCTTGCTTAGATACTGCAATTGGCAGAGATTTCTTAAGTCTACACTGCACAATAAAAAAGGCAGTACAATTGATCCAAACATTTGTGGCTCAATTGCACATTCATTTTAGCTGCCTGTTTAGACAGTTTTCATTGAAAGGAATTATGGAATTCATATTTGTGATCATTTAAAAATGGAGAGTTCATAATAGAATCTCTCTGGCATGGACAACTATGTATTTTTTTACAATCGAGTATATGTATATATTTTCTTTTATGTAGTATATATTTGTTTCAGAATATTAACAATTTCATTCCACAAGTTTTTAATTGGTAAAGTTAGTTGTGAGTACTGTATAAAGACAATTGCCTGTGAAAGTTAGTGCCATGATACATCAGTTATAGTGCAAGCCTAAGCATGGTTTGTACAAAATCCCATTGAGTTAAAAAAATCTTAAGAATGCTTGGGATTGCCCCCTTGCAATGCAATCCCGTAATGTTTACTCAGAAGTCACACTAAATTCAATGGAACTTACTTTCAGGCAAGTATGTGTAGGTTTGTAGCCTTCAACTCTTAAAATACTACCCTGTCATAGGCCCCAAATTTGGAGTAAACACTAGTTAATTCTAAGCTTCACTAGTTAATTCTAACTTAATGTTAAAAACCATTAGCTGTTTGGCATGTAATGAGCTAAGTAAATGGTTATTATGAGTGATAATTAATCGTGTTCATTCACCAGCAGAGTGGACTTCCGCTTGTGCAAGAGGACCTATTCCTCCCCTTCCTCCTGCAGCCCTCTGCTCACTATCAAAATCCACTTCCAGAATCGAGGAGCAGATTGAAGAAAGTGGGGCTGTTGGGAGGAGGAAGAGGTTTCGCTGCCTTGGTGATCTACCTGGGCAACATTAGATTTCACATTTTTAGAGGAAATAGTTGTTTTTACATATATAAGTATGATTTAAAGCTTAATCCAGGTATTCAGCCTTCATTTGTGGATTGGTTTGCAAATGCCATTTACAACTTGCAAGACCATTTTAGCATTTTTCTTGGTACAAGATTTTCCTTCTGTGAGTTCTAGTAGAGTAGTGCAAATAAATTCTTGAAACATATTTAAGATGCTGAATGGTTATTCAGCATCTTAAATATGTTTCAAGAATTTATTCAATCTCCAGGTTGTAAAATTTTATTGAATTCTTTTGTTTCTTTTCTGTTTATAACTCATCACATCTTTTCCCCTACTGAGCCTATCTTAATCAGTAATAATATACTCAGTAGTCCATAAACCACTAACTTCAGAATAGTTTAGCGAAAGACCTGTATTGAAGATTCAGTATTGTTATTTCTAGATGAGTTCTTTATTTTTAGTCTGCTAATAGTCTAGTGTGACTTTTTAACAGATCATCTTAAGGAATGTAATAAGATTTCACTTCCTAAGCATGTGCATGTTTTATATATAATGTACATGTGTACACACACACACACACGTACACACAAAGCTTCATCAAAAAGTTCTTAAATAGTTGTTCTGGTGTATTTACTAAGGATTTGTTGCATTGCTTCTCTGATACTATTATAAGAAGTCTGTACACTTTATGGAACACTGGTATAAGTAAAGTTTGTGATGGGTTTGTGAAACACCTTGGAACTTTGCTGTTCATGTTCACTTCTAATACCTGTTTCATTAGAAGATAGGTTTGAAATCGTCAGGCTTACCAAAATTTACTTAATATTATCAAATGAGCTGGCCCATTATTTAAGTTAGCTGGTGTTTGTAATATGAGGTGTTTAATATTTATAACTTAGTTGGTTGCCTTAATTACTTTAAACCCTAACTTTATGAAAGGAGAAGGAAATAACTACTTTGATTCTTTGTACATTTGACAACAATGTATATATATCCACAGTAAATCAAATGATACAACAAATTTCTCCAGGGAGTACTTATATTGTTGGAAGGACTTTGACAATGTGTTATGAAATATTTAATAGGACAATGTGCTCAAACATTTACATTGGCAATATGTAGTCATTGAAACTGATAATATTTATTTTGAAAAGCTACTTTTAATCCAAATAATTCATTTGTTGATTTTTATTTTTTTACTTGATATAAGCAAAACATTTGAAACTATACTAATTATCAGTATCTTTGAACATATGGGCTCCTTATTTTAAGAGTTGCTTCAAACTTTTAAAAAGCAAAAAAACTTGCATAATATTTGCACAACACTATTAATCATGTGTGGCTCACACATGAATAAGTGACCTGGTTTCCCTGCATTAGATATGGAAGCAATAGTTGGGAAAGGATTGAGTCTTTTCCACTGTGAATCTGCTGTACAAATATTTTGAAGCTTAGAAACTGAGTAATGAAATCTGTAACCTGTTGAGGTCACAGAAGTCAGTGTGTGAGCTTGAGTATTTTGTCTTTTTGGGGCATTCTGCACTGTAGACTTGTCAGGATTTTACTTCCCAACATGTTGTTAGGCTTTCTCCTTGCTACTTCCAACTTTCATCGATATCTAGTGTGAAGAATGATATGGTTATTCTTGCTAGGCTTAGGTGGAAGGTTGGAAGCAGCAAGAGCAACTCAAACAGAGGGGTTTTTTTAAGTTGTTTTTAAATCCAAAGCCTGATAAGAAGTGAAAGATGAGACTACCCCCTCCTAAATTCTCTGTGTGCAAAAACACATGGAGTAGGGTAGGCTGGGTTCTCATGCCAGACACAAAATTTCTCCCTTCAAGTTACCTTCATTGCAGGGGAAAGTTATGAAAAGAGTGAGGGGCTGTCTCATCTTGTGCAGTGCATTTAGAAAATGGATGAGCAGCCAGCAAATTACCAGTAGTGGTTAGGCCTGATGGACCTGGGAACAACATTTTGGATCCCAACATTACTGTGTACAAAAATATTTAGTCATATATGTGCTCATGAATTGCAGCAGTTACTGCAGTTCGTTAACTCTGGCTGTGGTCTGCATCATTAGTTAACTCTGACTCTGTTATGCATGTACTTGCTGTCAAAAACTGTGTCTGTACACTAGGTGTGTTCAGACATTTGCCTCAACAGGTGAATGCTGTATGTGTAGATAGAGAGCAAGGGCATGCAAACCCTGCTCCCAGTGTTCCAGCAGCCCTTGGTGCTCTATCTTCCTCCATGTTAAATGGGCAAGATATGGGAGGATTTCTTTTTAGGCTTGCTTAAATGCCTTGCATGAATAAGGATCCTGCTTTACCAGGCTCCCTCATAGTGTGAGATATTCTTCTTGCATTTAAACAAATGTGAATAAAAGCCTACAGACCTCCACACAGGGAAGAAAATACGAAGAGCCCTACTTGATCAGGTCAAAGGCCCATGAATGCATTTGTTAATGATAGACATTTTATTATGCTTGATGGCAATTATGTTCAATGTGTACATACTGCTTAGGCCAGGGGTTAGGAACCTGTCACCTTTCAGATGTGCAGGACTCCGATCAGCCCTAGCCAACATGACCAAAGGTCAGGACTGATCAAAGCAATGTCTGGAGGGTGACAGGTTCCCCATCTCTGATTTAGGCCTATACGCCTTGGGCTCCTCATATCAGAAATATGCTACAATCTTGGTGGGAGTCTGCATCCTGCAGCACCTTTCTTCTCCCAGCTTCTTATTCCCCTACCAACTCTCTGTGATAGGAGGACACCAAATAGAAACAGAGAAGAGTGGCAAGAAAAGTCACCTGCTCTACAGCTCTTGACCCAGACACAGTATGCTGTGTAGTGGGCCTGTTTGGCTCTGTCACCCTGTCTTCTTAACCAGCACAAGTTCTAGGGGTGGGATGGGATGGGGGCTTGCACAGTGGAAGGCAGCCACAGCTGATTACTAAGGAAATGGAATATGTTACAGTCAAATCTTACATCAGGTATAGCCAGCATTTCCTTAAATCACACATAAAGTGATTTATGTGTGTGACTAACTCCCCACCTTTCCCTCTTCTGGCTGTGAGGCATCACCACTTGTTGGCAAAGATGTGGAAGTGCCAATGGGTGGCCTGGGTTCCCACTGGGTCATATCATTCGTTAGTCTCTCTGCTGCCTCCCCCCACTCCATGTATGAGCCTTGAGAGCTCCTCTTTGGCTGGGGGAAAGAGCTTTCCTCAAGGGGAAGAATCCAGGAAATGATAAAAAACAACAAGGAAGAAGAGGTAGTAGGGCGGGGGGAGGGAGATGAAGGCTCACAAGTCCTGGAGATGAGAAGAAAAAGGTTGGAATGGACCTTTGGATGGGTGGATGGGATCCTAGCAGAGGGGCGGAGGAGTAAGGAAAGCAAAAGGGTTCCTTGCCACTGTTGCAGGAACGACAGATGTCCTGCTGTGGAGTTGAATTTGCACAAACTAAATATACGTATAATGCCACTCAGCCGTATTGCTGGTGGGGTTATGGCGTTGTCCATAGGTGTCACAAGCAAGGATTCACAATGTAACACTGGGGGAATGGTTCATTGCTGTGCAAACAGGAGGAACGAAACTACATGACCCAGCATGCAGCGAAGCCAAGAACCCAGCTTCCATCAAGGTTTTTTGTTTTGTTTTTGCGACCGGGGTGGTGGGGAGACTGTAATCCCAAGCTACTCAGACAGGGAACTGGGAATCAGTAGTAAAAGCCCTAGATGATTTTATGGCTATATCCACAACTTAAAAATTGCATTCTTCCTTTCAATGGAATCCTGACAACTATATTTTGATGTAGGGAGATTTTGATTAAGACAGAGCCCTGTTGGATCAGACCAAAGAAATATATAGTCCAGCATACTGTTCTGATAGTGGCCAACCAGATGCCTATGGGAAGTCTGCAGGCAAGAGAGCACTCTCCTTATTTTTCAGTTTTCAGGAATTCAAAGGAACACTGCTTCTGACCGTGGAGGTAGACCATGGTCATCACTGATAGCTCTATTTCCCATGAATTGGTCTAATATTTTAAAACTGCCAAAATTGGTGGTCATCACTTAATCTCATTGGAGTGAATCCATAGTGCTTCTGTGAAGAAGTATTTTCTTAGTTCTGTCTTGAATGTTTCAACTTTCACCTTCATAGGATGGCCCCAGGTTCTAGTATTAGAATCATGCATAATTTTAAACACCTTTATTAAGTCTATTACTTAGGAGTCTTTGGTGAGGTGCTTTATCAAAAGCTTTTTGAAAGTCATAAGTACAGTATACAGTATCAATGGGCTCACTCCTATCTATAGAACTCTAAAAATGATGCAGGGCTTTTCCTTGCAGAAGCCATGCTAGTTCTGCTTTAGCATGACTTGTTCTTTGATATGCCTGGTAACTCTATAATTATGCTTTACATATTTTTTTCTTGGAACAGATGTTAAGATACCTGGATTGTAATTTCCTGCATCCTCTTTTAAAAAAAGAGTTAAATTATACACTCTTCAGTCCTCTGGTGTGGAGGCTGATATAGGGGACAAGTTACATATTTTTGTTAGAAGATCAGCAACTTCACATTTGAGTTCTTTTTTTTTTTTAAATAATATTTATTGAAGTTTCCAAAATACAGAAAGAGAAGAAAAGAAATTATGAAGATACATTCAGAACCTTATTTTCAAACATCCACTTTCTGGGACTCCCCCCTTCCCCCACCCCTACCGTATTCCCCTTTCATATTGTTGTTTCCACAAGTTCTGTTTCTGATTTAAAGCACAATTTATATACCCCATTGTTCAAATTTAAATTTATACAAACCTTATGCAACACCCTTGATAAAAAAAGCAAAAGATCTCTCCCCATAGCCCACCCCCTTTTCTTTCCACAATGTCCCCCTTTTTTCCCATTAAAGTAAAAGCACACAGAATAAAAGTATAAAAAAATAAGAAATATATTAGAAAAAAGAAAACCAATTCAGAAAATAGTTGCAAGCCTTTGGATTCTAATTCTCCCTCCCCTTCCCCGGTTTAATTTCCCTTATCCTCCAATCTATGTTTCCAGCCTGGAAGTCTTAAGTCCATCAATCCCATTTTTCCCCCAACTCCTTGCAGAATTATTTCCCATTTTTAGGATTACTTTTTAAGAACTAATTCCTAAATCTTTAAAAATGTCAAATTATAAAATTCCCCCCATTGTTCTTTCAAGGTTATAGTCCAGCTTCCTCTTGTTCCGCTGCTAAAACTTTCTTATTCAGAAGTTTAGTAACTCTACATGGGTTGTTGTTATTCAGGAACAAAAACTTGCGTTCAGTCCCTTCCTTCTTCAATAAAGTATTCTGTTGTCTCCTTTTAGTCTAAACACCCTGTAGACGAGATTCAGTTTCAGTTTTGCAGCTTTCCCAGGAGATAACCAGTTCTGTGAAATTCCGAAGTGTTGTATTTTTCCCGGCTTACGCCCATCTTTGTAATGTCCCGAAGCTCCTCTAGGGGGGTTGTTGTAACTTTGTTTCCAAAAATCCGATTGTTCTCCGTATTTTCGCCATTTTGTATTCAAGTCTTAACAAATTATATCAAGTTGTAACAAATTTGACCAGCAAGGTCCTTGTAATAAAATCCTCTTTAAAATTCCGACTTTGACAGCTACTTTGACAGCTGTCAAAATCACCGGCTCTTTTCACCAGGCTCACTCCTCAATCGCCCCGGTTCCCAGGGAGGGAGGTGCATTTTCCTTCTCCTTCAATTCTTCCTCCAGCACAATTCTTGTACTTTCCCATCATGGAATTCTTGATTTTAGCAAAGATACCGTTCTTTTTGGGCCTTGGCTTCCCAATCCTTGTTTTAAAATGTCTACAATAGGGAGGGGGACTGACTTCCTTTTTAGATCCCCCCCCGCTCGTCTCAAATCCAAAAAATTTTTCTTCTTTTAAACCCGATTTCCAATTTACTCACGGGTTGTTGTTAAAAGTCCAAATTCTCAATGGAAGAAGTCAGCGCTCTCCGTCGGATGGCATGCGGCTTCGCTCGGCAGGGATGGCAGAGGACTCAAAGCACCACGCTTCTCCCCGGCACCCGATCCGTAGCCTTTAAAAAGGCTCCTTCACGAGTCGGGAGGGCGCTAGCGGTGCTAGCCGAGTCTCCAAGTCCACGGCCCCCGTGGCCGTGGTTTCTAAGGGTCCCCGCATCGCCGGTGCGGTAAAACCCAGCCCCTGCCGAGCCGGCTCCCTCCGGAGCTCGGAGGGAGTCCGCCATTCGGCGATGGCGCCAACCCGGAAGTCCTCACACATTTGAGTTCTTTAAGGTGGATGCCATTCAGACATGGTGATTTGTAAGTTTGTAATTTAACATTAAGGCCAGGAACATGTATATTGTCACCACCCTTGGCCTCAGTTCTTCGGATTCCATTCTTATAAAAAGTTAGTTGAGGCACAGAGATCTGTCCTCCATCTTCTGCTGTGAGGACTGTTGCAAAGAATTCATTCAGCTTCTCTGCAGAGAATTGAGCATTAAGAGTTGATGCAGTTGGGTTTGTTAAGGATGGGACTTGCATGTGTGCCCTTGTCTATTGATACAGAGTTTGCATGCCTGAACGTGGCTGTTGTTTCGTTTGAAAACTGAATGTTTGAAATACCCAGCAGCTCAAATATGGGTCATTCATGTTAGAATAAAACAGAAGCGTCTGATTAAGCTATCCGGTTAAATATTGTAGTGCTTGATTCAGAGGAAGTTAGTCACGTTTTAGTTTTATTAAAATCAATGGGACAAGTTAGTTATAACAAACTTAAACACCATTGATTTCTGTGAAACTAAACCATGACCCAATTTAATCTGGGTCTAGCCATTCATATTCTCCCTGTTAAGCCAATAAAACTTCATGTAATACAAAGCAAAAATCATCAGCATATTTATAAATGCAAAATGCCTGTTTCCCAAACTGCATTTTTTGACACTAGAACTCTCCTATCAATCATGTTAATGCCTGAAAAAGTTAACATGGATCGGTCAGTATTTGTGGTCTGCTTGAATAAAACATACAGTAATGTCTTAGTATGTAGATCTACATCTTGGGTTAAGAAGGAATCTGGTTAGTCTTCTTCACAGCTAACATTGCTGCTGATATAATGATTAACTGTGGTTAAGCTTGGTAGGGAAAAATTGTTCTTCAGAAGAGTAGGATAAGTGAAACAGCATGCAGTTCTGCAGTTTCCTCCCAATTGCTTAGGCTTCATTAAGCATCATATTTGCAATAGATGTATAACTGAGTCCTTGTACCTGGTTGCTAACTTATACCTAGGAATTATTTAGTGGCATCTAAGGTTTTTTTTTAAAAAAAATCAGTGTTGGTGAACAATTAATGTCACTCTGATTGATAAATTCTAAGAAATTATTCCCTATTTTACTCAATAAGTAATGCATAGGAGGAAGATGGTTAGTAAAGTATGTGATCATTTCAACAATTTATATTCTTGGCTTCTTTCTAGCATGGTTGCCACAGGGCCACTTAAATACTGGCTCCTTGCTGCTGCTTTGCTCCTTCCCTTGTGCAGCTGGCGAAACAAACCAAGAAAGTTGGCTTGCAAATCTTCTTTAGAAGCCATTAACCATAATTCCTGCTACTCATGTAACAGGAAGCTCTGGTTAACTCTGGCCTCCTAGTCTTCTTTGCAGCTTGTGTGAAGAGAAAAGCTGCAGCAAAGGGGCAGGTAGCAGGGCTTTGATTGTGTGAGTGCAGCTTTAATGTACAAGTTTTTCACTTGCTCATGGTGGTCTTTGCATGAATTTACATTTATGGGTGGAATTCAGTGTCATACTCTTCCAGCCTTTCTGCCTATGCAAGCAACATCACAGCTTTCCAGATGGAAGGATCCTACTCTCCTCCCCTTGCATGCAGTTCTCAGGGTTCTGACCTCCCCCGAGGAACTGGGCAATTAGTATTCATATATCACACTTCTTTTCTTGTGAAGGTGATGTTGCCCTAAGTTTTATATGGTCAGTTTAAAATATGGCTAGAGTTTGGTTAGAAAACAATTTTTGCATCAGCTATCATATTCAGATAATTGTTGCAACTCTCATCAACTTGCAGTATATCATAAGGAAAGGGGGGAATTTTTAATTAGTGACTGAATTATCTATGACAATTAATTTCTTTCGATTTCTACAGGTCACCTTGGAGGGAGGACTCAGTAACTTTTTTTCAGAAGGATTCAATCAATAAAGGCTCCTAAGGAAACTGGCCTTTGGAAAGCCTTTGACCTGTTCTCAGTGGATGCTGCTTCCTTGCTAACTATGATTGTGCTCATATGGTCATCCTATATGCTTAATACACATTACTAACAACTGAGACTTATTTTAGAGACCTTGAATGTCAGGAGTTGGGAATTTAACAAGTGGCTTCTGTAAAACTCCATTGGCAACCAAGACGACAAATTCTAGTGTAGCATCTCCTGTTAATGAGCAAAGTGACATTCTCACCCAACTAGCTAAGTTACAGTCCAGGTTGATCCAAATACAACAGCATGGGCAACAAAATGTTGATGAAACAATTGATAATCAAGCCTTTCGCCCATAAACTGTTTCTCCAAAATGTATGGTTAAAAAGAGGGCTACCAGAGGAACTTTTAAGTGTATAGATGCAGAGCTGCAAACTCAACCCCCCTTGGGATATGATATGGTGAGGGACAATCCTGCCCTAAATCATGTGGATGAATCTTGCACCACTTTCACTAGGTTTCAGGTATCGGATGATTCTGCCTCCCACTTGTTGTTGTTTAGTTGTGTCCGACTCTTCGTGACCCCATGGACCAGAGCACGCCAGGCACTGCAATCCTATAAAACAGCCCACAATGTTTGGTAGCCCCTTCCCAAATTTACAGATGAGGCAGATCAGGGGGTTACAGGGAGAAGAAGAGGTAGGGAAAGGTCAGTTTCATGACCTTGCCCTTCTGCTCGCATAACATTGGATACACTCATATAGGTTTAAAAGCTAGTGACATTAATAACTGGTATTTTGATAACACCTTTTCATCTAGTCCAGATGAAGTAATTGTTGTTCTAATCTGATGTCTGAGGTCACTGTTGAACTGGATGTGGGTGAATAAACTGAAACTCAGTCCAGAGAAGTTGAATATATTGATGATGGGGAGGTCTGTTGACTCTGTAGTTGATGTCCTTTTCTGGATTAGATAAACACTTGCTTTTAACAATCAGTTAAATATTTAGGAGTACTCCTAGATCGAGCTCTCTTATTGGATGCATAGCTGATTTGCCATTGTCACCCATGTCTTGCTAATGTTTATTGCAAGCCAACTTTCTTGGTTTGTTTCGCCAGCTGCACAAGGGAAGGAGCAAAGCAGCAGCGAGGAGCCAGTATTTAAGTGGCCCTGTGTCAACCATGCTAGAAAGAAGATTATTGCAATGTACTTGGGGTTGGGGTTGTTGAAAAGTATTCAAAAATTGCATTTTATCCAAAATAACTGCTACCTGCTGTTTTGGGAACATAAGAGAAGTGCTTTAACATCACTTCCAGTTGGTTTCTGTGCTGTTGAGAGTAAATAGAACCTTTGGTGGCAAATATCAGTCAGGAGCAGGGATAACAGTTGGTAGGAAACAGTGATGGGCCCTGATTCAAATGATGACTGCTTTTCATTCAGAAAAAGCAGAATTGTTACCTATTTTAAAAGTGATTAGTTTATGGTTTAGACTACAGACTTTTTGTTCTGTATCCCTGTTGCGTATTCCTCACTCAAGATGCCCAGTCTTGGAGCTTTACTACCGACTTTACTCTCTTTTTGCCTCATCTATATCTGCTTTTTTCAAACATCATTCTACTGATTACTCATGCTGGAATATGCCATCCTTCATGACTTCTTTCTATTTCTGTACCTATATCTCACAAGAGAATAGTCTCCAACACATTTTCAGGTACCAGTGTGCTGCTTGACATGTTGATTATATGCCTGTCTTTCTTGTCCCCAAAGCTGCCTTTACATGCTGTAATAGTGCCTCCTGAAGGACATGCTGTGGTGTTTTTTTGTTTTTTGCGAAAGTGCCCTCTTGTGGTCTGCACTGGTGAAAGCCACATTGTTTGAGATTTTTCGCTGCAGCAAAAAAACCCCAAAATGTTATAAAATAAATTGAAATCTAAACCAGCCAAGCATCTACATCATGGTTTAAATTATCACAAATAAGCCATGGTGAGTCTTAGAGTCACATTCCTTCTCCCTCTCTAGGCATAAGAGAAAAGAGCAAAAAATTTGGCTTTCATTCAGAATTGATTTCATCTAAAGTTTCCTGTTATGTATGAAATTACAGTTTATTTTAGCTGTACTTAGTCAAACCAAGATATCTGACTATTCTTTGCTGGGTGATATGCCACTACCGCCCCATCCTTAAACTTGTGTTTTCTTGCGTATTTCAGCTTTATTACTAGTCTACAAAAGATTTTACACGCCTTCTTTTTACTCATAAGAGAAGCTGACAAAGGATGGACCAAGTGCTTCATCCCTCCTTTGCCAAATCCTTCTTATGAGTAAAAAACAGGCTAGAAAAACATTTTGAAGGTTAGAAACTCAGTAGGCTAGGAAATGAAACTCACTCCTTCACCAGCCCCATTTTTATGGTTGATAAGACAGCACCTGGTTTGATAGTGTCTTAGGCAAGGTTCCCTAGTAGTTTCCCTAGAACATTCCCCTTACTATAAAGACTTGTTGGGGTAGATGGGTACCAATGATGTGATGTCTGTGACCAGCACCTAGTGCTGGAGTAGAACAAGAGGGGGAGATGGAGCTTGCTCAGGACTTAGCATACTAGGAAGAATGTAGGAGAGATGGAGATAATTATAGTTATTTATACATACATACACGTATATACCATCTTTTCTCCAAAGAGCTTATGTGGCACTGATATGACACTTTCCCTCCTTTCCATTTTATCCTCCCAACAACCCTCTGACGTAGGCTAGGCTGAGAAACAGCAGCTGGCCCAAAGTCACCCAGTGGGCTTCATGGTTGAGTGAGGATTTGAACCCTGATCTTCCAGGTCCTAGTCTAGCATTCTGACCACTATTCTACACTGATTCTCATTTCCTCATTATATTTTACATCCTCATTACCAGTCCGTTTTCACAGACTTCTGCTAGATTATTGCTCTCAGGTAAATCTTCTTTGACCCTCCTCCTGGCAGTCAAATGTGCACTCTTACTCTGGACTTCGCATTGGGTCCACTGCTGACTTTGCTGTTCAGCTCGTGGTGGAGAATCAAAGGCAGGATTTGGATGTGATTGGAGGGGTTGCCAGAGGCCCAGGAGAGATGTCCATAGTACTTGAAATTTTGGGCTCTCTTATGACTGTGGGGCTCATCCTAGTCCAGGCATAGGCAAACTCGGCTCTCCAGATGTTTTGGGACTACAACTCCCACCATCCCTGACCCCTGGTCCTGTTAGCTAGGGATGATGGGAGATGTAGTCCCAAAACAGCTAGAGGGCCGAGTTTGCCTATGCCTGTCCTAGTCCCTAGCTGTGCTGGATTTCTCCATGGAGTTCCATGTTTCTTCTTCCAAGAAAGTCTCCCCTGGATCTTGGTTAGGCCCTGGTGGGTGACCAATAGCATTGGCAAACAGCACAGGGGACTGGTGTTGGCAAGTAGCAAGGGCAGCCATTCTAACTACCTGGTACTCCCTCAGGAGCCCAGCAGTAATTGTGAGGCAGATTCAGCTGGCACTCATTTCCTTATTCTCAGTTCTTCTGGGCCTTGTCCTTGAGATATAAAAAATAAGGACATGAGTTGCAGCTTTAGTTGTACCCTGTTCTGTAAATAGAACACTATATGTGAGACAGCTGCCACTGACTACTTGAGTGTCAGTTCTTCTGATTAAGAATAAGGAAATGTGTGATGGTTGTATGTCCCAGCTTGCTTCTTTACAGTACTGGATGTGAGGCAGATACATCTACTGCCTCTTCTTTATGCCCAGTGCATCTGGGCTCTCCACACAACATGTGTATAGAGGGCAAGGCCCAAACAGATTGAGAATTGAAAGGGAGTAGCAGCTGCGTCACACTAGACTGGCCAAAGAGGATGCTTGCTAAAGGAGCAAATCATGTGTGATAGTTAAAGGATATTTGCATTTTTTATGTTACCAAGTTTGGGGTGGTATATATGGAGCATCCCTTAAGCTTTCAAGGTCAGAGGGTTAAGAAGAAAACTGCATATCACAACTGTGCCAGACTGGAATGCTTCAGATATTCTGAGCAGATTAACCAACATAATCCAGATTGTGTGCTACAACAGGAGAGCAGGAATGAGTAAATTATGCCTTGCTGGAGGCTGAGGAATATGTTTCAGTAAAAACACTCCATTCTACAGAGGAAGACAAAACAGTCTTCTGTGGTCACCAGGCCATCTGTCACACAGGAAACTACATCTGTCCTTCCTCACTACAAATATGGCAATTAGTCTCTGAACCATGAAAACACAATATCAAGCATGTTTCTCTAGGAAAAAATGATTTCAAATGTAGATTCAAGCAGAACAGTAACTGTTCTCCAAATATTTGTTTCAGAAGAAAAAAAAGCCTTTGAGTACCCCAGTAGACAACTGCTGAGGCACTAGATTAAAATTAACCATGTATATCATTAATACAAAGGATAGTCTTGATTGCAAACTATTATTATGCCAGTGACTCAGTATATTTTAGGAGAGGAGAGAATGAACCAAAATGTGGGTCACATAAAGGCCCCAATCAAAAGAAGTTACATGTTTGTGCAGATGAGCACTGAGTACTCATTAGTGTATGTTTTCTGTGCAGTGGTTTATGCAGCCACTGAGGCAAGATGGTTTTTAAACTGAGCAATATTTTCCTGCCTTGGCAGTGGGAATTGCTGTGGTGAAATTAAAGAAAACTTGAGATACATATTGAATTCTTGACTCTAGCTTTATTGTATTGCAGGCAAATTATTTACAATTTAGGACATTGGTTTTGATGGGTGTATGCTCTCAGTCAATTAGAGACTTGCTCTAAGTTTTTGTTTATGGCATATATGCATAGGTATACTATTGAAGTCAGGTTACCAAATTAAAACCCCAATTTGGTGTTTCAGTCTTACGACTTATCTTTGCTTATGTCCACTATAAGTAATTAACACATGTACTTAATTAAACTTAAAAAACAACAACTCCTTGGGTTGGATGCTGAGGTACCATGTGTGATCAGAAAAGTATTTCTACTTGTGCAGGGGGACTCTTGAATTCTGCTGATTCCCTTCCTTCCACTGCAGCATCCCATGTTCTGTCCAGAGGGTCCACTGATTCTTAAATTCAGATAGCTGTGAAACATGGGAGTCTACAACAGGGAAAGGATTGGAAGAGCTCTGCGTGTACTTTTCTGGATCCTATTGTATGTGGGTACTCAGCATTTTTTAAAAAAATTAAAAGTCACACATGAAGATTCTATTTTCAACATTTCTGTCCTGCTTTCCTACTTCTAAGGTAGCTCAAAGCTGCTAAGCATAGAGGGTTGGATTTAGGCTTGCCCTTTGCAAATGGAAGGGACCAGTAGCCCCCTCCCCCCTGGCACCACTCCTCACACTTTTCTGGAGGGTCTCCGAACCTTCCGGAGCAGATTTTCAGGAGATACAGAGGACTCTAGGGGGAAAGAGGAATATGCAAGGTGTTCCTTCCATTCCTCACTCCAGTTGGAGTGCTGTGTGAATGGAATCTTGCTCATGGGAACTGTGGTCCATTGGACCCACAGATACATTAGGCAGTGCTTGGTTGTTCATTCATTCTCTTATCTCTGGTGCATTATAATAAAATCAGCAGATAGAACAGATTATATGGGTATGGGTTTCCATAATTGATTCATGAATGATCAGTTTTAATAAAAGAATGAGCTAGTTGGCCCTCAGCAGGGTTAGTAAAAGTTGAATAGTGGCTCTCTTTGCAGCTGCCTTGCGGAGCAGTCACTGTCCTTCAGTCTCTCATTCAACCTTCAGTGCTATGGCTGTATTATAGGAATCTACATTGAGTAATGTTTTGAATGCTAAAACTGATTTGTCCCTTTTCTCTGTCACTAACAGTACCTATCCTCTGCTTAGAATAATTTCACCCCTTTTCTTGTCCCCTTTGTGTTCATTCTTTTGCATATAGAGTGCAGTACAGCTGCATTAGAATGCAGAGGAGCCTGAATTTTAATTAGGAAGAAGCTTGGAATAGTCGTCAAGTGCCATTACATAGGTTCTGTGATTAGTAAGAGCAAGCAAACTAGAACAGTGGTCTACAGTACTATAGTTTTAAAAATTGCTGCTCTGTGCTATTATAAATACTTCCTTGTAATTATTTTCAGTTATATGGAAAGTATTTATTGCTAATTCATATAATCATCCTATATATTAATTATTCTCTACATTGTATATTAGTTGACTTTTCTTCTAAGGGTAGAGGAGCAGGAAAGAGAAAATATTTCTTGAAAACTATTTACAGAAAATTGTAATATCTTCTGAATTTATGGGGGAAAGGACTGACAATCTGATTATTACCTTAAATATAGTTTGGAGAAGCAATTCAATGAACAGTAGAGCTTCTCAAATTTCATTGTTGACAAGGGGCCCCTATGTAAACACACGTTGTGGATTGTGGCCAGTATGTGGAAACAGTTACCACTTAGATGAATATACACACTGAGGTATTGGATATCATTATCAATATTAGCATCTTCATTCCATAAACATCAGACTCTTTTAATAATCTGTTATTTATGGAGTGAGTTATGTGAGGTCTTGCAGTGGCACATGGGGATGGGAGTAGAATGGCAGTTGGTGGGCTGAGGTGTTAACAAGGTAAATGGTATCACCATCTCCACCCAGAGTTCCCCCAACCTTGTGTCCGCTTTTTCCTGCCCTGTCCCAGTTAATGTAGCACCACTGCTAGGAGGTTACCACTGCATTCCCCTCATACACTTCCTGTGGAGGTTTATACTTTGATCAAATGATGTCATTGGTCATCATACTGTTTATTTGGTAACACTTGGAAGTTATATTTATTAAATGTTTGTGATTATTCATAGATTCCCCAGGTTTTTGTTTGAAGTGTTTTTTTTAAAAAAAAAAATAATTTTATTTTGCTAACTTTCTGCCTTTTGAAATCTCATTGTTTGGAAAGGAGAGAAAAATCACCCATGCTGAAACATATGCGTTTTAAACATATTTTAGGTTCCGTTTCTAAATGCAGTTAATTAGAAATAAGTTCAGTTGAAATCAGTGCAACATTGCAGTAGAAAGAGCTTTGTGTGTTGAAACTGTCTGCATTCATTCTGCTTTATGTGACTATGTTCCCAGACAAGTTCATAGTGGATGGTTAGCTTTACATTGGTTATCTAATTATTGGAGGATAGGGTTCATGTTATTATTGTATAAGTATTATAAGTGCACTGATGTGAATTGACTGCTCTTTCTGAGCAGCGGGATCCTACTTGGACCCCAGTACACTGGACCGGATATAATTGCATGTGTGTTTCCTTGGATTGCCTTTGTTTGATCAGGGATCTTAACTGGAAGCAAGTGCCATTGATGTTGATGGAACATGTTCTTCATGTAAATGTGCTTAAAATAAGAGCACTAAATGCATGTAAGGTGCATTTAAGTGTGGACATGTGAGCTACATACCCATTTTTATATATCTAACTTACTTAAAAGCATCAGGTGTGTGTGTTTGAATTTATTGAAACATTGAAAGTAGACCTATAGGTAACTGTAATTAACAGAGTGTTTCTTCTTTCCCTTTCAGAAATATGGACCACTTGATCTGAACATATAAGTTTATTGCAAGCATGAGAATCCAAGAAGAACTGAAAATACCTTTAAAAAATTGGAGATAAATTTTTAGTGTGTAGAAGCACTTTTAAGAATGAACACTACAGCTGGTTGTGTTGGTAACTACAGAAGGATGAGAAGAACACTATGATGGCAAAGAACAAAGAGCCTCGTCCCCCTTCCTATGCTATTAGTGTGATTGGACTTTCGGGGACTGAAAAGGATAAGGGGAACTGTGGAGTTGGGAAATCGTGTTTGTGCAATAGATTTGTGCGTTCAAAAGCAGATGAATATTACCCCGAACATACCTCTGTGCTTAGCACAATTGACTTTGGTGGACGAGTTGTTAATAATGATCACTTTTTGTACTGGGGTGACGTAACACAATGTGGAGAGGATGGAATAGATTGCAAGATTCATGTTATTGAACAGACTGAGTTCATTGATGATCAGACTTTTCTGCCTCATCGGAGTACGAACTTACAACCATATATAAAGCGTGCAGCTGCAACCAAATTGCAGTCAGCAGAAAAACTTATGTATATTTGCACAGATCAGCTTGGATTGGAGCAAGACTTTGAGCAAAAGCAAATGCCTGAAGGGAAGCTAAACATTGATGGATTTTTATTATGCATTGATGTAAGTCAAGGATGCAATAGGAAGTTTGATGACCAACTAAAATTTGTGAATAACCTCTATGTTCAGCTATCAAAATCTAAAAAGCCTATAATAATAGCAGCAACTAAATGTGATGAATGTGTGGAACACTATTTACGAGAGGTTCAGGCATTTGCTTCAAATAAGAAGAACCTTCTGGTAGTAGAAACATCAGCAAGATTCAATGTCAACGTAGAGACGTGTTTTACTGCACTGGTACAAATGATGGATAAAACCCGGGGTAAGCCTAAAATAATTCCCTATCTGGATGCCTATAAAACACAGAGGCAACTTGTTGTGACTTCAACGGATAAATTTGAGAAACTTGTTCAGACTGTGAGAGACTATCATGCCACTTGGAAAACGGTTAGTAATAAACTGAAAAATCACCCAGATTATGAAGAATACATTAATTTAGAGGGAACAAAAAAGGCCAAAAATACATTTTCAAAACACATAGAGCAGCTTAAGCAAGAGCATATAAGAAAAAGAAGAGATGAATACATCAATACATTACCAAGAGCTTTTAACACACTTCTGTCAAATCTTGAAGAGATTGAGCATTTGAGCTGGTCTGAAGCTTTGAAATTAATGGAAAAAAGGCCAGATTTCCAACTATGTTTTGTGGTGCTGGAGAAAACACCCTGGGATGAAACTGATCACATAGATAAAGTGAATGACAGGAGAATTCCATTTGACCTTTTGAGCACGCTAGAAGCGGAAAAAGTCTATCAAAACCACGTGCAGCATCTAATATCAGAAAAAAGGAGAGTTGAAATGAAGGAGAAGTTCAAAAAAACACTTGAAAAAATACAGTTCATTTCTCCTGGGCAACCCTGGGAAGAAGTTATGTGTTTTGTAATGGAGGATGAAGCTTTTAAATATATTACAGAGGCAGATAGTAGAGAAGTATATAGTAGACATCAACGGGAAATTGTTGAAAAAGCCAAAGAGGAATTTCAGGAAATGCTCTTTGAGCATTCAGAACTGTTTTATGACCTGGATTTGAATGCAACACCTAGTTCTGATAAAATGAGTGAAATTCATGCAGTTCTGAGTGAAGAGCCTAGATACAAAGCTTTACAGAAACTTGCACCTGATAGAGAATCTCTTCTATTAAAACACATAGGGTTTGTATATCATCCCACTAAAGAAACCTGTCTCAGTGGCCAAAACTGTATGGACATTAAAGTAGAACAGTTGCTTGCCAGAAGCCTCTTGCAATTGGACCACGGTCGCTTAAATTTATATCACGATAGTGCCAATATTGATAAAGTTAATATTTTCATTTTGGGTAAAGATGGTCTGGCGCAAGAGCTGGCAAATGAGATTCGGACTCAATCCACGGATGACGAGTATGCCTTAGATGGAAAGATATATGAACTTGATCTTAGGCCAGTTGATGCAAAGTCACCTTATCTTCTAAGTCACTTATGGACTTCTGCCTTCAAACCACATGGATGTTTCTGTGTGTTTAATTCAATTGAATCACTCACTTTTATTGGAGAGTCGATCACTAAAATCAGGACCGAAGCATCTCAGATAAGAAGAGACAAATATATGGCCAGTCTTCCATTTACATTAATACTGGCTAATCAAAGAGACAGTGCTAGCAAGCACTTGCCGATTCTGAGACACCAAGGACAGCAATTGGCAAACAAGTTGCAGTGTCCTTTTATAGATGTGCCTGCTGGTACTTACCCACGCAAATTTAATGAGGCTCAAATAAAACAAGCTTTGCGGGGAGTTTTGGAAGCAGTTAAACACAATTTTGATGTTGTGAGTCCCGTTCCTACAATTAAAGACCTATCGGAAGCTGATTTGAGAATTGTCATGTGTGGCATGTGTGGAGATCCATTCAGTGTAGATCTTATTCTTTCACCCTTTCTTGACTCTCATTCCTGTAGTGCTGCTCAGGCTGGCCAGAATAATTCCCTCATGCTGGATAAAATTATAGGTGAAAAACGGAGGCGAATACAGATAACAATATTATCATATCATTCTTCAATCGGTGTAAGAAAAGATGAACTTGTTCATGGGTATATACTAGTTTACTCTGCTAAACGGAAGGCATCTATGGGAATGCTTCGAGCATTTCTTTCAGAAGTACAAGATACGATTCCTGTCCAATTGGTGGCTGTTACTGATAGTCAGGCAGACTTTTTTGAGATTGAGGCTATCAAAGAATTAATGACGGAAGGTGAGCATATAGCTACTGAGATTACAGCTAAATTTACAGCTCTGTATTCTTTGTCTCAATATCATCGTCAGACTGAGGTTTTCACATTGTTCTTCAGTGACGTTTTAGAGAAGAAAAACATGATTGAAAATTCTTATATGTCTGATAGTACAAGAGAGGCAACACATACAAGTGAGGATGTTTTCCTGCATTCTCCCAGAGGAGGTGCTCTTACGTACAATTACTATCCAGATTCAGAAGATGATACTGAAGCCCCACCTCCTTACAGCCCTATGGGGGATGATGTACAGCTTATCCCAAAAGATCGATTCGATTTGGAAGGTAATGAATACCCTGTTCATAGCACACCACTTAACTGTCACGATCATGAACGCAACCATAAAGTGCCTCCTCCAATAAAGCCAAAACCAGTTGCACTCAAGCCCAATGTGAAAAAACTAGATCCAAACCTGTTAAAAACTATTGAGGCAGGTATTGGCAAACCAAGAAAAACTAGAACAACTCTGGCACCATCTGATGATCTAGATCAATCTGATAATTATGCAGAACCTATAGACACCATTTTCAAGCACAGAGGTGTTACTGATGATATCTACGCAATTCCAGATGATAGTCAGAATCGCATGATTAAAATTCGAAACTCATTTACTATAAATAATACCCAAGGAGATGAAGAAAATGGATTTCCTGACAGAATGTCAAAGACCCACGGCGAAAGAAGACCTTCGAAATACAAATACAAATCTAAAACACTCTTCATCAAAGCCAAATCTTATTACAGGAGAGCACATTCAGATGCAAGTGATGATGAAGCTTTTACAACATCTAAAACTAAAAGAAAAGGAAGACATCGTGGCAGTGAAGAAGATCCCCTTCTGTCCCCAGTGGAAACATGGAAAGGTGGCATTGATAACCCTGCTATTACATCAGATCAAGAGTTAGATGACAAAAAGATGAAGAAGAAAACTCAGAAAGTAAAAGAAGACAAAAAAGTAAGACATTTTTTAAACTAACTTTTTTATTTTAACTCTGCATTAAGTTCTTTTTGGAGTTGTGCAAGTTGGCCTTATCAAATATTGATTGCATTGTCTGGCTGGGAAAAGGCCCCAAGGAAAATTGGATGGAGGGATCTTGCATCAAAGGGACACAAGATTCCTCAGTCTGATTTGGGGTGATTTCCCTTCTCTTCCTTGGATGATTCAGAGTTCTTTGTTGGTAGGTCCCCTTGATGCCTGAAGAAGCTTTTCAGAGGTATAAAGGGGAGTGGGGAGGAGGGATAGATTGTTTCAGCTCATGCAGTTTTGGTTACAACCCAATGCCTTTGTTTCATATCGCAGAATCTTTCTAGGAATGTCAGCTATATTTCTGGTTAGATTTGACAAATTTATATAGAAGGTGATTCAGACTGGCATATTTTAGTGACTAGGATAATGTTACTCCTATTGGTGAATGCACTGCTGTTGTTGGGCTCAGGTTTTTGATTTGTTTTTTAATTAGAAAGCGGCATGTATTCAGTGCACAGCAGGTTTAGCATAGTCAGTGCTTTATTACTGGCCATTGTAAAGATAATAAATATGTAGCGTTTCAGATGTCAGTGAGGTCAACATTTGAAATAACTGTTTTGTGAACTTTGTGTGTTAAATGTGGAAAGGGTGGGAGGAGAAATTGTTCCCTTCAAATTGTAATACAGTTATTTGTGAATTATCAGCTATTGCTTTATGGTCTTGTGCTGTGTTAGATCAGATCTAGTCCAGTGTTGCGTTGTCCTGGCAGTGGCCAGCTGTGAGTCTTATACATAACCAGGATACAGTGTTGTTATATAGATGTATATTGTCATTGGGCATAGTAGGTTGTTGTGCAATCTTTGGGCAATCAACTTGTGAAACTCTTCTGTGATTGCACTTTTGGTAAGAGTGTTGTATGCAAAAGAGTACTGTGCAGGGAGGAACCCCTGCATCAAAACCTGCCTATGACACTATTTAGCTTTCTCTTCAGATAATTATTTGACACAGGCAGTTGAAGAACTTTACTGAATAAAAGTGTGCATTGCAGATAAAAGGTTTTGCCAGCTTTCTACATGTTTTAGTAGCTTGTATGGTTAGTTTTGAAAAGATATTGGCCCTGAAGGACTTTCGTGGGGATTAGTTCTGGTTTTTCTAATATTTCCTGTGCACGGAGAAGCAGTTTAAAAAAGATTAAATATTGTTTAGAGTAATAATTCTAAAAGTATATATAGTGCAGGCAAACTGTCAGATTTTAGAATTGCTTTATAGAATTGCTATGTCTTGGTACTGATTATATCTTTATATAAAAGAAGTTATTTGGGCAAAGTTTTCTGGGCAGCATTGATAGAGTAGGAGATACTAGAAGGACATCTGTATAAAATACTGAGTAAGCAAGAAATTAACCTTTACAGCTGTTACACTACTTGCAGAAATTGCTTCAGCTCAAGCAGTGGAAAAAGAGCCACTGGTTATTGGCTGCCTAAGAAATGGAGTCAACCTGGTGTATTACTACTTCCTTGTAAACTTTCACATTTTAAAAAGCCAATGTGAGCTGGTGAATAGCATGTTGGCCTAAATGCAAGGCATCATTTATTAACCTCAGATCTGTGCAATGGATATAGTGTTGGCTTGCTTTACAGTATTATTATAGAGAATGCAGGAAATTTTGTAAATAGTTTTTTGCTCTAAAATAGCTATCATTGTGGTTAACTATAAACAGCTTAATATTGTCTTGTCATTTTGTTAATTTGTTTAATTTTGTACAGTGTGGGAAAGAAAAAAGGTGGAACCATAGTTAATCTTCACCAGTTTAAAGTATTTCCTGTCTGAATGGAGCTATCACACCTCATAGAAACATACTATTTAGTGTTTTGCATTGTAGGTCTTGAGAAATAGGAGCTTGGATCCAAAGGCACACAAGTGAAGTTCTGCTTGCACAAGGGGAGATTCCCCACTGTTGCTTGTTTGTGTCCTGAAAGGCCATGCCAGAGCATGCCACAGAAGGAAAGATATGTCATAAACATCTTAAGAAGTGGCCTGTTGGGCTTTAGTTGGAAATGGAAACTGGCAAAAAATGGATTGCGACTTGATATTTAAGCCACAGTTGTATAAACCCTTAAGTTTAATATGGTATTCCAAACCATATAGTGCTATGTGTTGTGGATGTTCAGTTGAGCAGTTAGGCTCAGCACAGGAAGAAACTGTGTAATTGAGATTGCTTTTACTAGGCAAACACGCACATTCACATGATATACACACACTATTTGCAGTTGCTATAAGATGTTTTCACTCTCTGAGCCCAGAGATGGTTCCAGTTTACAAAGTCCTTAGTGAAACAAAGTCCACGTAGCAAGTGCAAAGTCCAGTTTCTAACAGAATCCTGCAAGTGCCAGAGTTCTCCAAGCCCAGAAGTCTTGGAAGTTATCCAGCTTCCCTCAAGCGAGCTCTTCACAAAGTGTTCCACATTTTCACAGGATTGTTCCTATAGTCTTTTCCACGTTTTGCACAGATTCTCCTGTACTGTTCAAAAATGAATGCTGTAATCTGAGATTGAGCCCTTTTCTACCTAGTGTTACCTGCTAGGTTGCCCAGCAACTTAGATAAGACAGTCATGAGATGCCTGCAGCTAGAGGGTGGGGGCATTTCTGCCTACTCTTGGACATTTAATTTACCCTTTATTGTTTTATTGTTTTCTTATTAAAAGAAGAAAATACTTACATTGAACCATAATATAGAAAATTACCAGTCTTTCCATATATATATATATATATATATATATATATATATATCTAGGTAATATTCCATATATTACAAAGGAGCTTTTAAAAAAAAGGAATTTCAGAAAACAACACAATCAAAGATAGCCCCCCATATGTTGCTTAACTTTTTATCATGTTATATGAATTTGAGTGCAGAAAGATTTTAACAATGTTGAAAAGCTTGTTTGCTCTCTTTATTGAATAATTATAAATTAATATATTCAAAATTAGTTCTGTTACTAAGATTCTTTTGTTACAGGTATGATTTTATGTAGATATTATTAATTTTTTACTTTCATTAATGACATACTTGGCTAAGAATGCTGTTGTTTTCTTGTAGCAAAAAAAGAAAACCAAGACATTTAATCCACCAACTCGTAGAAATTGGGAAAGTAATTACTTTGGAATGCCCCTGCAGGATCTGGTTACACCTGAAAAACCTATACCACTCTTTGTTGAGAAGTGTGTGGATTTCATTGAAGACACAGGTAGGACACAAGTTGGAGCATCAATAACATTTTACTATTTCTTGGTAGCTAACTATAAAAGTCTTGTTAGCTTCTCATCATTTTATACTATGTGGTAACAGAAATAACAAGTGTGCGCTGAGGACTGTATACTTTCACATATTTACCAAAGCAAACCCTTGAAGGATCAGTGCTTTTTAATTTGTTCATAAATATTGTAGAGTTGGGGTAAGTAATGTGGTAGCCAAGTTTGCTAATGCTACTGAATTGTCACTAAAACCATTTTAGGGTCACTAAAACAAAAATAAAGATTGTGGAGTGCTCCAAACTCAGGGAATGGGTGGTAAAATGGGAAATGCAATTTATTGTAAACAAGTGTAAAGTGATACATATCTGGACTTAAAAAACAACAACCCCTTATTTCACATATACGCTCATGGGGTCTGAAATCATATTGACTCTGGACAGGACTTTGGGGTTAGAGTAGATAGCTTTATGAAGATGTTCACCCAGTGTGCAGCAGATGTAAAAAAATGACAAATTCGATGCTAGGGATCATAGGAAAGGAATTGAAAATAAAACTGCCAATATAACAATGCTGTTGTGCAAGCCTACTATGCGACTGTTTAGAATACTGTGTACAGTTCTAGTTGCCTCATCACAAACTGGATATTGTACATTTGGAAAATGTTCAGAAAAGGCCAACCAAAATGATCAAGGGTTTGATTGGAGCAGCGGTGGGTAAAATTATGCATGGCATAGGGAAAGTGGATAGAGAATATTAAATGCAGTACATTTCTTATGCAGTACATTATGGACATTACCTCTACTGGGGGCAGTGTTGGTCACCAGGGTGGATGACTTTAAAAGAGGATAAGACAAATTCATGAAAAATAACCTGAACTAAATCTGATAGATACTTTTTGCCTCCACTATTGGTGGCAGTGTGCTTCTGTCCCACTTGTATGCTTTCCTTAGGCATCTGGTTGGCCACTGTGAGAGCAGGATGTTAAACTGGATGGGCCATGGGCCTCATCCAGCAGGATCGTCTAATGTTCTTATGACTCCTGGAATATGGAACTGGGAGGAGACCAGATTTCTTCTACTCCTGTACATGCTGCTGGTCTTTTCTCTGTTGTCTTGTGGTCTCCTCTCCCTACCTGACTACATTTCCCTGACTTTGCTCAGTTGGCCTCAACCACAGACTTAGGTTTGCTGAAAAAACTGAAATCTAACATACAGAAAAATTACTTTTAAAACATGTTGTTAATGCAAATGTAAGCATGCAAGATTCCAACAAAACTTGAATTGGGATCTATATGATTAGTGTGATTTCTATCTTCTGCCTACCTTTGTTCTAAAGTGCTATATATAAAAGCTAAATAATGTGAAATGAAGAGATGTTACTGATGAACTTTTTGATCCTGCTCTGCATGCATTTCCATTGAAAAACAACAAAAATAATGCAATTCAGCCCCACTTCATGAAGCAGCAGCTTCCCCCACCCTTTGTGCTGCAGCCCAGATCTTTCCTGAGTATTCCCCAAAACTCAAGAAAGGCTCGGGGGGGACAGACAGTATGCTAAAGTTGGAGAAGGGGTGGCAAGCCCCATTGCACAAACAGCATTCCCCTTTTGTTATAAGAAGAGTGCAACCCTGCTTAATAAATTATATCAGTACTGTACAATGCCTTCAAGACTGAAGCAGGTGCTGCAGGTTTGAAAAAATTCAGCTGAAATAATCTTTTAAGTGGCTTAGATTTTGTTCCCTCCAAACCCCCATTTATTTCATATATAAACATTCAATACATTTATGGATACCAGTCTACAGACCTACCTAGAAGTAAGTCTCATTGAACTCAATAGGACTTACTTCAGAGTAAACATGTATGGAGTTGTGATGTGAATGTCTACATCAAATTAAACAATACCTTCTCTAAGAATAACAGAGGCCAAAATGAACAAACTTAACATTCCTCTTTCAGTCACAGCTCATTCCATTGATTGTAAACCTTAGTAGGAAACTGTTTTAGGAAGTAAAGCAGACCCAGCATGTCTTGCCTTGTTGCCAGTAAAAGGGAATTGCTTCAATGACTCGTTTAATAAGTGTTGCTGAAATAGTTTCCTTTAGCTGGCAGTAAACCTGAGTACGCTGCATTGTGCACTCGTTAAATGTTACGTTTGAATAACTGAATGAGTGGGCAGCTCAACTATTTCTGTGTACAGGAGCAAAGATTGTACACTTGTTGTATGTAATATTACACTACTCATAGGTAGCATGATTTATACAGCCCAGGACTCAGTTTGTTGGCTTCTAGGCCTGAGCAAAAAGTAACACAGTGATTCTAACAGTGTTCTGTAGGATCAGTTTCCATTTGGGATTAAGCTGTAGTCATCAATTGACCCAGGTGCTAATTTAGATTTTGAGAATTCAAGCTGCTTAGGTGCTGATCGCACTTTGTTGGTTTTGGACAAGATTTCCTTGCAAAGTTTTTCAATTTGATAGCATATACTAACTTATGTGGGGGAAGCGGGTGGCGCTGTGGGTTAAACCACAGAGCCTAGGACTTGCTGATCAGAAGGTCGGCGGTTCGAATCTCCGTGACGGGGTGAGCTCCCGTTGCTCGGTCCCTGCTCCTGCCAACCTAGCAGCTCAAAAGCATGTCAAAGTGCAAGTAGATAAATAGGTACCGCTCCGGCAGGAAAGTAAGCGGCGTTTCCATGAGCTGCTCTGGTTCTCCAGAAGTGGCTTAGTCATGCTGGCCATATGACCCGGAAGCTGTACGCTGGCTCCCTCGGCCAATAAAGCGAGATGAGTGCCGCAACCCCAGAGTCAGTCACAACCAGTGGCGTAGCGTGGGGGGGTGCAGGGGGGGCCAGCCGCACCGGGCGCAACATCTGAGGGGGGGAGCGCTAATCTAGTGGAAGAGTCTCGAGTGCTAAAATCCACGGGTTAGGGGGCGCAAATTACTTGCCTTGCCCCGGGTGCTGACAACCCACGCTACGCCACTGGTCACAACTGGACCTAATGGTCAGGGGTCCCTTTACCTTTACCTTTTTACTAACTTATGTAGCAGTGTTTTAACAGCAACCTTTATCTCCATTGTTTTATTTTTAAGTAGAGTCAGTAATTTTAATAACATTCAGAATGCATGAAAACTAGCATTTATATTAGTACACTTGCAATAATAGCTAACATTTAAATAACTACCAATTCTGAAGTTTTCTAAGGATGGTATACCAAGTAATGCATTCCATTTGTGGAAGAATTTAGTCTTGTTTGGTGGAATGCCCCCCATCTCCTTCCAATACTAGGAGTTCCCTCCACTCTCAGGGGTTAGACTAGATGATCATTGGGATCCTTTCCAACTCTACAATTCTATTATACTGTGACTCAAATCAGAGGTTAACTATCTGGCAAACATTTTTATATCTGGAATATTTCACCTAGTAATTATTTAAGAAAAGTCTTTTTTAAAAAGCATCTTTTTATCTGTCCTGTGTTCAGTTTTTGACAGCTTTTCTTCCCCATGAAGCTTGTATTTCCTTTTGTGATTCAGTGCATATGATATGTGTTGAGTTAGGAGCATTTGTAAAGTGAGGTGGCTTATTCTTTGAGTAGTTCTTTTAATTAATAGAATTTTTCAAAATGAAGCATAACCAAATACAGTTAAACAAGACAAACAAAATCATTATAAACCAATACAACGTGTTATTTGTGTACAAGACAGAGAATGTGAAGTGTGGGGCAAGAAAGTTGGTGGTCCAGACCAACACGGTGCTCAGACATTTCAGATATCAGAGAATTTCCCATCTAATAATAATAATAATAATAATAATAATAATAATAAAAATAAATTTTATTTATATCCCGCCCTCCCCAGCCGAAGCCGGGCTCAGGGCGGCTAACAACAATAAAACAGTACAAAAGTACAACACAAACAACACTCTAAAATCATTCATTATAAAATTAATTTGTTTATAGAAGGCCACTTTCTCATAGACACTATCTGTGACTTCTTCCAGTATTGAAGCATTAGACATTTAGCCACCATATTGTCTGTTTGTCAGGATCCAAAGGACTGGTACACATGATTCAGTAGAACATTAACATCTGTAATTTGCAAGGAGGTATCAAAAGCCATATTTATATGTCTGCTGACCTCTGACCAAAGACTGTGGCTTTAGGAGAAGACCAAATCATGTGACAAGAGTGTTGCTTGTGGGGCATTGCAATGCCAGCACCTGTCAGTGCTAGTTAAGTTTTTGCTAAAAAGACTTTGTAGATTCCAGTAAATGCTGACAATTATTTTTTCTTGTATCAAACCTTTGACTAGGTTTATATGAGTGAGGGTGTGGGTGGGATTGAAGAAGTGAAGAGGGATTATGGGAATTCAGATCACATACATTGGCATGAGGGCTTATTCATAACAGTCGTTAAGATTATGTAATTATGTATGCATTTCCTTTTTTAATGGTGATTAAAATATAAAACTTTGTGAAAGCAAGTAGTAGTGCATGTTTTGTTTTTAAAAGAGTGATGATTAATCGCACTATGAATTAGAATTAGCTTACTATTTTTACAACCATTGTTTACTCTGAAGTAATCCCCACTGAATTGAAGCTGAGGGTTGCTTTCCTTAAAGCATTCTTAGGATTGCAAATAAACAAGAAATCAAACCATATTAATTGAAGAAATCAATAGTGCAAATCTTTTTTTAAGCCCTAGCCTGTTAGCTGCAGGCAACAAGGAATTACATGCAAATATGAAGATGGAGTTTCATACAGGCATAGAGTGCTCTAAGAGGGATGGAGTGTTCTATCTCTCATCTACATCTGGCATAATAACCAAATGGACCCCTCCTCTGTATCAGAATAGGAAGGCTGCTCTATAGCAGAGGCCGTCTAGTAAAGCATTCGGCAGGCTACTTGTTGAACTTATGTTCAAGAGTGTGATAGATATTTTAATACGAATTTTGCTTATGCTTAAATAATGACTTTTCGTTTGCAAAATATAGCCATGTGACATTTGCTTTCCACCCCCAAAGGTCTATGTACTGAAGGTCTCTATCGTGTTAGTGGGAATAAAACTGATCAAGACAACATTCAGAAGCAATTTGATCAAGGTAATGGGAGATATGATGCATATCACAAATAATTTTTGGTGTATCAAACCCTGCAGTCTAATTTTTGCATTCCAAACAGATAATCATAGAAGCTGGAGAGTGTGCATTTGTATAGTTATATGAAATACAAATTACGATTTGCGTGTTAATGTATTGAGAACATGCAGTGGTAAGCAGTGTGGTAATTGTATAACTTGTTCATTTACTGTTTAGATCTGTAGCCTGCTTTTCTACAAGTTGATTACAGTAAAGTTGATTACATTAAAATAAGCCAATTCAATTTGAAAGTCACAATAATTTATCAAAAACAACAACATCTAAATAAAACCTTCCGTTTCCTACTTGTCCCCCCAAAATTCTGAGTGGTTGATCTGTAACTGAGCTGTACAGGTAGTAAAGCATAATTTTACTGTAACAACTGTCAATTTGGTTCTAACAGTGAAGCGGATTCATTCTTTGGAAATGAGATTTCCAAACTTTCAGACAGGAGTTTTCCCCAGGCCTCTCAAAATGCCAGAAATTGGGCATGGAACCTTCTGCATTCAAACCATTGTTCTCTGTTACTGAGCTCAGAAGATTAGGAAGACTTTCTGCTTCCGAGTGCCTACAAAACTTAACATGACATTAGATTTGTTTTGAACTTTATTTAAGTGTTTCAGTCAAAACTTCCACCCTTGAATATGGAGTGGGGCAGAGTTTTTAGTTAATACAAATCATAGTTGGCCGTTGGGGACATTTAATTTGTGGACTCCTGATTTGATGAGTAAATCAGTAATTTATTCCAGATTTTCCATTTTACCAAAAAATTATAATTCTTTCATGTTGTCTCAAAACCTTGCACTAATGATCCACAGGTTTGTGGTTTAACTCTCCTGCAAATATGTGTATCCTAAATATTTTACTTTGCTGATTCAACAGTTCTGGTATAAAAAAAAATTGTAACTTAGTGTCACATTTTGAAAAAGTGATATTTTTTTTGTAATTTAGCACAAATATACTTTTTGTAATGCTTGCAAAGGAGGTTTGAATTGGAGAGAAGGCAGTGCTTTAGTCTTGTATACTTTATTATTTATTTAAAAGTTATCCTATAACTTTGGAATATGTGGGTTCCTCCTCCTTAACCAGTTTTAAGTGTGAAGGTGGATGATGTGATAAATAATCCATTGCTACCTTAACACAAGGTTTTTCTTCTCCAGTACCAGGTTAGAGTTTACTTGCACAATAAATAAATTGTGTAACTTTGGAAATAAATTAGGCTAACATCCAGTGGTGTCCATGCCTCAGCAAATGAACTTCTGCTCATGTGATGGGAGTTAGTGTTCCTCTCTGCCTCCCTCCCATGCCCCCTCCCCACAAAATTAGATCCAGTAGGGTTGTGGAACAGCAATCTATATGCAAAGTACCATTGTATAAGCAGATGTCTGCTTGCACAGTGTTGGATTTCAGCCTTAGTCTGTACAGTTCTCTTGTGAGGAATAATCTTGGCTGCTGATAGCATGGTGTAAGAATTTATAGTCCCCATTCCTAACTGTGAAAGGGGATAAATTCTGATAATGCTGATTATGGTTGGTGTGTGAGTGTATAAAACCCCAGGGCAGTCTGTCATTTTCATAACATCTGAATAGATGATTTATAATATTGATAATTATGATCAGTGCTTATGGCAGACAAGTCTTCAATAGCCCATTATTCCAGGGTAATTTAAATTGAGTGGTCAATGGCTGATTTGTATTTATAGTTCAGTACGTCATTTTTAGAAATGTGTAGTTATGGCTCTCATTAATAAAATACTGTTTTGTGTTGTTTTACAGATCATAATATCAGTCTGGAATCTATGGATGTGACAGTAAATGCTGTGGCAGGAGCTCTGAAAGCTTTCTTTGCAGATCTACCAGATCCTTTAATTCCTTATTCACTACATCCAGAATTAGTTGAAGCATCAAGTAAGCAATTCTTTTTTTTCTTTTGTGGCACATAGAAGTCAAGAGATTTATTTTTGCTGATTTCTATTCGCTTGGCAGCCTTCCAAGCCATCTTCCATGTTGTTCCAAAGGCCCCCACTCCACTGCAGAGCAGATTTTTTACTTCTGTGGGTGCAAGTAGCACATGAGGGAAACAAAAATTGGTTAAAATTGTCTTTCCATTAGCAGGAGTGTTCAGTGAGTGGAACCCACTCCCAGTCTTCTGGAATATATTTTGTTTCTGAATATCTTTGGAAAATTCCAATAAATAGGAAAATCTGCTTATAGTGATAAATATTGAAGTAAAATTCATTGGTGATAGTTGTCTGTCTATTATGGCTATATAACACATAGTTGCTGCACTTCAGAAAACCATAAGCATGTAGCATTCCCAGCTGTCTTCTCTGAAAAGCAAAGATTGGTGCTTGTGAATATATGTGAAAACTTCTGCCATACATGCAAAAAACCATGCATGCTGTTTAAAAGCACAGATCTTTGCCATTTTATAGCTAAATGTAGAATTACATGAGGAAGCAACATCCTTTATAACTTACTGCTGACTTCACTTCCCAGGGATTTTACTGAAAACAAGAGTTAGTAAAACGCATCCTACTAAAGCATTTAAAAATATTGCTAGCAGCTCTTCCACAAAGCTGAATTTTACAGTTCCCTGTAATTTATCTGTAAAGATAACTTATGCAGCCATTTTATAATAGTAAGTGTGGTAATTAGAGAGATTTCTAATAGTCTTTGTAGTGTTTATCATCTGAACAAATTAATACATTCATCTATGAATAGGAATCACATTTGTGGAACTTTTCACTGTGAATAAGTGTTCTAAAATTCTGTACACATAGTTTCAAACTTTATGAAACTTGCCTGCCCCCTTGCCTGGATATACCCACAAAAACCTATCAACATTATTTGGAGTACCAGTTGAGCATCTTCTTTCTCAGCCCCACCAATCCCTAGGCAAGAATCCAGGTTGCTAACTGCATTTGAGAATCCATCCGCTTGTCTATATGCTTGTTCTCTAAAAAATATGCTGTAAGAATATTTTGTGGCTTCAGTACTGCCTTCCTAAAAATCAATAAAAGCATTTAATACATGTTCATTCATGCATTTGTAATCTCAAGATTGACTACTGTAATGCTCTTTGTGTGGGACTATCCTTGTATCTTTTACAGAAGCTGCAGCTAGTGCAGAATGTAGCAGCCAGACTGCACACAGGAGGAGGCAATTGGCAACATGTTACCCAGTTGCTGAGAGAGCTGCACTGGTTGCCAGTTTGCTACTGGGCCAGGTTCAGAGTTCTTGTGTTAATGCACAAAACCCCAAACAACTTGGGCCCAAAATACTTTTACGGACCTATACTGTGGCAGGCCCTGTACTGTCAAACTCCCTGCCAGTACAGATTCAACAGGAATCATTCCTGCCTTTATTTAAGAAATCACCTAAAAACAGTGTTGTTTAGTAGATATGCCTTTGAAAAGTGAATTTATTTTACAGCAACCAGTACTTAAGGATTTTTAAAATGTTTTATTGATATTTTTATTTCATTGTATCTTCTGTATGGTGTACACTGCTTTGCTGTGTTTTTAGAAGTCTCTGAGAGAGGGACTCTACTTTTGAGCATTTTCAAATTGAAACAGCCCCTAGCATTTCTTGCTGCCTCTCTTTCTCTCTCAACTCTCTCAAAACTAGCCTATACAATGGTACCTCAGTTTACGAACTTAATCCGTTCCGGAAGTCGGTTCTTAAACTGAAACCGTTCTTAAACCGAGGCGCGCTTCCCCTAATGAGGCCTCCCGCTGCTGGTGCCCTTCCACCATTTGGCTTCCGTTCATAGACCAAGGTAAAGTTCGCTAACCGGAACACTATTTCTGGTTTTGCAGAGTTTGTATACCGAATAGTTCGTAAATAGGGCTGTTCTTAAACCAAGGTACCACTGTATGAGGAAGGAGGGTGAGAAACTGACAGCATAGAATACTTGATCAACAGAGGGCCATTGTTTAACTTCACAGTTTTGTTAATACTGTTCACATTCAAAGCCTTTTTCAATATTTGGCAAAAAAATCCTTTCTTCTGCAGAAATCCTTGATAAAACAGAGAGGCTCTATGAATTAAAAGAAATTGTGAAGAAATTCCATCCAGTGAACTACGATGTCTTTAGATATGTAATAACTCATCTGAACAGGTATTTGTTTTTCAAATTATCCATTTAAATGATTGGTAATAGAATTTAGGCTGCAATCCTATACACATATACTTTGTTGTGAATCCCATTGGCCATAGCATACCTTACTTTTGAATATACATGCAGAGGATTTCACTGTTTGTTAATATTTATAAGGAATAGTTAGTTATACCATTTTGCCCTGTTTAAACTGCTGTTCTGTGGTATGTACAATGGTATTTATGCCAATGACACCCATGACCACATGCAACATTGGTTTGAAAACTGATAACGCCACTAGAAAGCTTTGTCTGCAGTATTCCTTGAACACATTGTTAGTGTCTAGTGTTCTGTATGGATGTATGTGGATGCATATTGTAGTAAGTAAATGTTACTTCTATTTTTGAGCTATGGGTTTTGATGTGTAAACTTAACATGCATGATAAAAACATTCCCATGTTTTATTAACACCAACCCATTCTTTCTGGGTAGATGTTAATAGATCTCTGCGATCTAGCAATCCATGCAGATACAAAGCAGATCCATGGAGTTCTTGTATAAAACTGTATGTGGTAGTAATGTTCACTTGGGGAGAATGGGTGTGGGTAGACACAAGTCCAAGACTAATTCTCTTTCATCCTGCATTCTGGATGTAATGTTTAACCAGATCCTATATCTAAAAGTTGCTGTTGCTGGATGTTTTAAAGAAATTGTGTGGAGTATTTTTAAATGCACTTACTTTTATCTTCTTAATTTTGATTTATGAACGATTAATGCTTTCAACATTTTTATTCTTGTTGTAGGGTTAGTCAACAAAGCAGAACCAATCTTATGACTGCAGATAACTTATCTATCTGTTTCTGGCCAACATTAATGAGACCTGATTTTGAAAACAGAGAGTTTCTATCAACCACCAAGATCCTTCAATCCGTAATAGAGACATTCATTCAACAGTGCCAGTTTTTCTTCTATAATGGAGAAATTTTAGAAACCTCTGACAGTGTGGCACACCAGCCTCCACCTTCCAACCCAGTGCAGATGGTGGATCCCATCATACCACTACAGTTACCGCCACCTCTACAACCTCAGTTGATACAACCCCAGTTGCAAGCAGATCCTCTTGGGATTATTTAAATATAACAACTGATAGCAAAAAGAAGATGATTGTAGGCAGCTTGGCATTGGATAGAAAAGGAAAACTAGACATGCATGTTTCAAGATACAAAAACAACGATAGTACTTATGACAACATCTGGATTCAAGCTCAGACCTTTCTGTTATAGTCATACTATACTCCTTGTTTCTTAAACACTGCAGGTCAAAATTATCTGATTAGCATGACTGGAGCGGTTTAATTTAAAAAAACAGAACCAGAAATAACTAAAGTGCAAAGCTGCTGTTGCATGAACATTTATTGCAATCACTATCATTCCTGTGACGGTTTGTCACAATATATTGTGAATAAAACTTTTCTATAGAAATGTAATGATTAAATAAATCATTTATGGAACATTCAATGCTTACAGCCTGCTTTAGGGCTGTTTTTGTTATTTAATGTCCTTTTTTCCTGGCAGTTTCATTTCCATTTAACCCTTTGCTGTGGACAGCTAAAATAGAGTTGTATCTTATTTGTAAATTCCAAACTACTTATGCTACAGTACAATTTGTTTCAGAAAGAACATAAGCTGTACTGTTATAAATACCACACTCTTGTACCTTCCATTTCTCTTCAAGAAACCTGTGGACATTTTTGTTTGAGGGGTTGATAAAATTATTTTTTCTTACAGCACAATACCAAGGACATGCTTATTGTAAAAGTGAGTTTAACCATTGTGCAAAAATGTTGCTATTACCTATTTTTCCCTTATTTTGTAATACTGTTAATTCTGTAAACAGCTGCATGTTTGAAAGATCATTGATGGTCTTGTAAACCTAATCTAATATATTTTAGAAATTTTAATTTTTCCCATTGGGAATTCATCTAGTATATAGAAAATAGTTTGACATTTTCATATAAGGCTATATAACTTTTCATACATAAATGAAAATTTTGTTGTAGTGTAAACTTGCTAAACCAAACGATTTAGGACTTAAATTTAACATATACGCTATATATATTTTTCTGTGGCCCTTTAAAGGTATAAAAAAGCATTGCTAATATATAGCAATAAATACTTTGGGTACTGAAGCATCTTAATATGTACATAAAATGATACTTGTATTCATGTGGTTTTCTTTCTGTGATCTGTTGTACTAAAATTCAAAATTACTGTTTTTGCACCATTTTAAAATTATTTTTCTTTTACATTGGTACAAGTTTGCTGTAAAAGAATGCTGCTTAATTTAAACATCCTTGGTTAATCTTTGGTGTTCAGTAAATGTGATAGAAGGCTAATTATCATGCAACAAATTACTGCAGATCCTAAAATTATTTTTTGAGTTTCTTTCTTGCTCAAAAAATCAACAACCCCTGATTTCTTCAGCTGCTGAGATATCTTGAGTAGATGGGAAAACCTTGTAGACACTATTGTAATTTTCATTCAGTTTGCTATCTAATATAGCAAGTAGAACAATTTTGAATTTCAACCTTCTTAAGAATTGATCTGCATTTTCATTTTAAGAATTAAGTTTCTTAAGAGTTTTGCTCCATTTCTCAAAAATAAAAATTGCCTTTTTCAATTGTTATGTCCTAGGTATTGTACTTCCAATTATGACTTGGCTTATCATTCTAGCTAAGATTCCTTAAACAGGCTGCTGTTAAGTATTTGTATATTATAAATTATCTTGATATTTGTGTTATATTCTTGCAACTATCTTTTTTAAATAACAACCACAAAAAACCCTCTATTCAAATTCAAAGCACACAGGATATAAATACAAGAATAAAATTTCGTCCTATAAACGTAGTAGCATTAACTTGTTTTACATTACATCTGTTGTCTAAATAGCTTTTATTTATAGCTATCAGTTTAACATAGGCATGTTAAGAACAAAAAATTAAACTTCAAGAGTTTTATAAACTGTTTCTAGGTTGCTAAAGAATTTATTTTTCTACTATAGATGGTTTAAACAAAAGCATCAAACTGTACAGAAAAAGCTTATTTCTATTTCAAGTAGGCTTACATTTTTCATTCATATCCATTTAAAGAATTTGTCTAACAGAATGAGAGTTGAGATTCGTTTTTCCACTTAGAATTCCATTTTTTTGTAAGCTAGTGTATTTTAGTTCACCGTGTTGATAAACTATTTTATTACCTATCAGATAGGTTTGCAGAACTTGTTTTCAAGTCGTTATAGACAACTATTTGAAACAACCTATTTTTGTTAGGAACTTCTGCTTATCCTATAACCAGTTAGAATGCTGTTCTTTAGTTGGCCTAGAATATGATCCACTGTCATGGCTGTCACATCAAAGCAGCCTTTCACAACCTTGTGCCTGCCAGGATGTTTTGGGTTCCAGTTTCCATCAGCTCCATCCAGCACGATGAGGGATGGTGGGCACTCACTGTAGTCCAAAATACCTGCAGGGCATTGGGGTGGAGAAGGCAGCCTTACAGCAATGCACAGGGCATACAACAATGCACAAGTATGTCTGCATCTGCATATCCCATAATCTGAAGGCAACTTTAGCACTCCCTGCTGCTACGTAAAACTCAATGGTGCCCCTAGGTTGCAAGCTTTGTTAACACTTCAGAAAATACTTGCATGTGTCACCTACTTGCTCCTTCTGTGATCTTTACGTTGAAATTAAAGCGCTACGGATGCTACTCAGAAGGCTTTCAGCAACCCACTTTTCTTTTGCCTGTCGTTTTTTTTGCTTTAGCAGCTTTTCATACACACATACCCGCTTAAAACATTTGGTTGTTAAGTGAAAACAGGAGGCAAATCAGACACACGTGGTCTTTGGAGGCCAAGTGCCCCTCATAATCTGTGAGAATCCTATGCATGTCATAGATGTTATAAACAGAATGATTACTCATCCCGCAGTTTGGCTTGCTCATTTTGGCTAGTGAAACAATCCTTTATCGCTTACTCCCTGCCCCCATGTTTCAGGTCCTAGACAATTTGTTGATATTGTGAATTTGGTCAGTTACAGTAATGTGAACAGTGCTCAACAGTTGTCAGTTTGATTTCCTCATGCTTCATACTGACCTTTGTTATTTTCTGTGTGTTTCTGAAATAAACAGTTTAGGCTGCAGTCCTTGGCACAGTTGTGCTTGAGCAAATTCCATTGAGAATCAGTGACATGGATTATAGCCTTAGTCTATGATCCTGAGCTTAGTTACTAGGGAGTCAGGCCCATTGAAGTTGGTGGGACTTATTTCTAAATAGCTGTGCTTAGCATCATGCTGTTGTGTGTCTAATGCATATTTGAACATTTTATGAGTATGTTTAGTCTCACACATAATACATTATAAGTGGTATTTTATATTAAATGATGTTTTACAGATTATTTTTACATTACACTCAACTGTAAGGATTTTAACATAGTGTAAATAGGTATACAACTTTAATGAAGAGCAACAATTTTTCTCATTGTATGTTTTCTGCATTACTTGAATACTGGTCGCTAGAAACTACCATTGACTTGTTTATTTTTGAGGTACTGGAGTTTAGTTTCTAATCTCTCTTTAAAATGGTAAAGAAATGAACTAATTGGAGAACTTTAAAAATTAGGCCTTAGCTTCCATTGTGTTTTTTTTTTTTTTACAGTAACTGTGATGCTATATCAGCTGAATATATATATATACTTTTAAAGTTCTTTATAATTCATGTAATCTTGTCACACCACCTACAGAATGCTACAGTGAATTAAATATCGGTGAAGCTTATCTGTATGCAGAATGCAATGAATAAAACATTAAGATGCCTACTGTGTATAATGTTTAGTTGCATATTCAACTTCTGAAGGGCAAACAATGGTGAAATTCTGCAATGGGTGTTTTTGAAATTTACTTTTAACAAATTGTAAAGCATTTCCAATACAGTTTTAGGCTACCTTATTTAAATGTAGTATGACAATTTGGGAGAAAGGAACATCTACTTTTTAATATAGATGAGCAAGATTTATATGTACATTGATGAAGAGGAGAACACAGTGGAGTGGATCCAGACTTGCCCTTCCACAAATAAAAGCATTTGAGATCTAGTGGATCTTCCTGCCGCTGGAGGAAAGGGGCTGCTTTTTGTGAAATCACTTCCCTATAGCAGCTATCAGCACCATCTCACATACTTTCTTGAGTGTTCCCCAACCCTCCATAGCAGGCTTTTGGCAGATAGAAGGCCCCTGCAGAACAGCCAGAAAATAGCATTTGACCCACAGAAACACCTGTTTCGCTCTGTGCAAGTCTGGATCCAACCCAATAGGTTACAGGCTAAATATGATTTATTTTTGGTTATATGCTACCCTGATAACTTGTTGAAAAAAACATGACAGACACAAATCCTTTAAATTTGCCATTCTTGTTAACTAAGATAGGACTTCTATGCATGTGTTTCTTACACTTCTACTGAAACTTCACATTGCTGAAGATTTGTTTTCTGTTAAGGCTGCAATATGTGAGGCGGCCACCAAAAAGAAATTATTTCCACTCATTTAATTTTAATTCATGAAATAACCATGATACAAAAATCAGCAGACTTTTGAAGATAATTTGACTTTTATAATTGAATTTTTTATACACAAAGCAAGTAGTGGCTCCATTGATAGATACGTAAACCAAAAATGTCATTTTTTAAATTTGTCGTTGGAGCTCATGGGCTTATAAGCTTTTGCATGTTTGGCCACTATTTATTTATTTTTCTCTGGCATTCTGTGTTAGCCTAACTCATGCTATTTCCCCCAAATTTTCATGGCAGAAATGCACTTGTCTTGGGCAGCTTTCCCTTCTCTGGACTTAGGAAACTGCAAATTGACATTGGCTGGAATAGGGAGGGCTGTCCCTTCAAATCTGACCTGCCCTCTTTGTCTTTTTGAGTAGGAAAATCAGTCTCAAGTTCCCTAGTTATTACTTTCGCTGGGTTATTACTTTGTGTTTGGTACCCTCACTCATATTATGTAATATCAAAAGTTCACTCATCTGAATGGACAGAAGGAATTAATTATTGCTTTGGTTGAACCCAGGGCACTCAGGTTTGCCTGCAACTTCCTGATAGTTGCCAACAATGGGTGCAAACCCAAGCAACTGGAAAATGCATGTGGACTAAATTACCTCACGGTAGTTTTCTTGTTGATAGTTAAAAGCTATTCGTTGGAACCCTTTTCTGGTCTCATAAAAACATGAAAAAACCATTCTTCATAAAATTGTTAAAGGCCACTACAGCATGTACTGAAGAAATGTATGCCCTGAATACCACTTCATCAAAAGTACTATCTATAATTTCCTCTCTGTTTAAGCACGGGGGGGGGGGGTACAATTACTGAGTTCTCCCCACCGTCCAACCTTACATTGGGTCATTTGGGTGAACATGACATGCTGTCGTAGGAGGGTGCACTCAACGCATGCGTCTGATGTGTACAGAATGCTTATGTGTACAGTGGTACCTCTGGTTAAGAATTTAATTCGTTCTGGAGGTCCATTCTTAACCTGAAACTGTTCTTAACCTGAGGTACCACTTTAGCTAATGAGGCTTGCCGCGCCGCCACCACACAATTTTTGTTCTTATCCTGAAGCAAAGTTCTTAACCAAGGTACTATTTCTGGGTTAGCAGAGTCTGTAACCTGAAGCGTTTGTAACCTGAGGTACCACTGTACAGATGTTCACAAAAATGTGTGAGCAGCCGTTACTGAAAAAAAGATTGGCTTCTACTTTCCAATCTAAAAAACTCATAGACATTGGCTGAACTACTAAGATGTGATATAATTCTCAAACCCTTTTTCTTAATGAAAACGTGTCGATAGTGGCTAGAATGTCAGTGCACTCAGAATTTTGTTGATCTGCATCTTCACATACATTGAACTTACACGTAATGCTTTATACAAGACAGCTATTGTGGTTTAGAGTCTTGGACAGACAATGGAGACCAAGGTTCAAATCCTCCATGGGGATCACTAGTTGCACTCTGCCTCAACTACCTTACAGGTTTATTGTGAGAATAAGATAGGGAACACGATCTATGCTGCTTTGAGTGTCTTCAGGGGAAATCCCACCCCATATGTTCACTCCCTCATGTCCCCTTAAGCCTCTTAATGGCTTGGAATGCCATTTTAGCCTTACCAAGAGAAATCTTGATTCTTCCATGCTTCTACCTTTGTTTGCTTTCATGCTGCTGTTTTAAAATTGTGCTAGGTTTTTGTGTGTGTGCGAAATTTAATTGTAATTTTTGCTTCCCTGTAAGATGCCCTGGGAATTGATTGAAAAGTGTGGTATAAATCTCAGTACTGTGGTACCTTGGTTCTCAAAATCCGTTCCAGAAGCCAAAGCGTTCCAAAACCAAGGTGCGCTTTCCCATAGAAAGTAATGCAAAATGGATTAATCCGTTACAGACTTTTAAAAACAACCCCTAAAACAGCAATTTTAGCATGATTTGTACTATCTAACAAGACCATTTCTGGGTTAGGGTTAGGGTTAATTTTAGGATTGGGTTAGTGTTAGGGTAAGGATTAGAATTAGGGTTAGGGTCAGTGTTGTTTTATGCTTTGTGATTTCGATTCATTTGCGGTTGGTTTGCTTTTTTCAATTTGTTGCGTTGCTGCTTTTCATGAGTTGCAAATTCGTTGCCTTTGTGGTTTTCTGGATAGTTTCAATTTTAATTTTGAGTACTCAGCTGGGAAGTGCTAAGCCTCCACTTCCCAGCTGAGAGATCCCCGTCAGCTCCTGCTTGCACGGGAGTAGGAGCTGGATCGGGGCAGCTCAGCTGGGGAGGTGCAGGCTCCCTCACACTTTCCATTGAGGGGTCCAGGCCTGCACTCTCCTCAAGGGAGAAGTTTAAAGGAGTCTCTACCTCAGCATCAGAGCCCCTGCACCACCTGAAGGCAGCCAGGTAGAATAGTTGCTGGGGTGGTGAAGGTGGAGGCAGGCCGGCAGCTGCATCTGAGAGCCCCTAAACTGCTGCTGAGGCAGCTGTCGGGCTGTCTCAAAATTGCCATGCTATGCTCCTTTAAACTTCTCTGTTGAGGTGAACGCAGCCATGCACCCCGCAGTGGAAAAGTGTGACGGAGCCTGCACCTCTCCAGCTGAGCAGCCCCGATCCAGATCCTACTCCCGTGCAAGCAAGAGCGGGGGCACTCAAAACAGAAGTGTGCCACTGGAAAAGGAAGTGTAACACTCAAAACAGATAAGTTCAGATTCTGAAAAAAGTTCACAAACCGGAACACCTACTTCCGGGTTTGCGTTGTTGGAATTCCAAGTTGTTCATGAACTAAGCTGTTTGAAAACCGAGGTACCACTGTATTGTGTAAATACCCACCGTGGGACCTTAGAGTAAAGGGGTGGGTGATAAATAATAAACAAACAAGCAAATAAGCAAACAAACAGAAGAGCCTGTGGTTGTTTGGGCACCTATGTCCAGTTTTTCAGCCCTACTGCACCACAGTGGCCTTGGAAAAGTGGGCATAAGATGTTTCGACTCAAATTGCAGTTATAAATATGCACTGAATTGGTTTGAGCAATTTATTATTTGGAACTGTTTGGTCATTCCTGGACAAGAAATCGCAACTCAGCTGCTCCGAAATACAGCTGGTCAGGACACCTGAATGTATTATGTGGATGAGGCTCTCTGATCTATAGTTTCGTAGGAGACATTCTGTGGTGACAGATGTAATGTTGAAATTGGCTGGCGAAAATAATGAATAACCATGCAATTACATATTGCTGCTGATGGCTACCATATTAAGGAATTGGCATGTAAAAGGCACAGTCTGTTCCAGGAATATGTTGTGTAATTCTACTAATATTGATATAACTAATTGGCCAGGTTCTGGTCATATTTGCAGATTGTGTCCTCTTGAGTTTTTGCACAAGACTTCAAGGTGCTAGATGAGTGCTAGATGATTGTAAGATTTTTATAAAATGTGGCAACTTTGACAGTAACTGTCCCCTGACTGCTGATTTTTGCCTTTTCCTTCAAAAGGTGTGAATAGTGGTTACTATAGAAAGCATTATGGCTTCCTAATCTATTGAGATGTCATGCCAAAACATTCTAATAGTATATATAGCATAACAAATTGGCTACTGTAAACAAGCAGTTATGAAAGTCTTCACTTGACTAGCAAGTATTATGAACTGTCTGGCTTTGGTAGGTCAATGCAAAACAACAAACACACAATTAAATTTCACTTGGGAAGAGGGTGAATGCTTGTGCTCTTTGTGTTCCAACTTACAGTCATTGATCTGCCAGCACCGCACCCTGATACAGAATATCAGCAAGGGCAGTGGAGCAATGCTGCCTTCAGGATTAACGTTGCCTTACAGGCCAAAATAAGACAACTTGGCAGGAGAAGGGTTCCTCAAATTAAAATATTATTGTAGGTCTGAGACTGAGTGTGTGTGGAAATGGAGCAGGATTTAGTCCGTTTCAGAAAAAGGGACATGACCAGATTTTTACAGGGACCAATTTCAAATTGGTGATATGTGGATAGCGTTTGTTTAAAGGAGCTAACGGCATGCAGTGAACTGTCGGGAAGCGGCAGCACGCTGCTGGTGAAGTACACACTGCTGATAGACTCCATATTTATGGCACATGGCTTGAAGGAAACAGGTTTAAAATGAGATCTCTATATCACGAAACACTAACACAGGTAAGCACTAGCCTGTTTAAGTGAGGTCTAAAACTAACCAAGGTATTAAGTCTGGTGGAACAGATTGTAAGAGAAAGTAAACGTTATGAGTGTAATGAGTCAACCAGATGAAGAAATCACCACAGAATATATAATGTTTTCTAAATAGTGACAGGTGGTGTAGTGTAGCAGCTAATAGAGCTAAACTATCACTACTGACAAGTCTGAGATGGTTTTTAGCAAGCTTTGTTCTTTCACCAAGCCCTGTGCCATAGGGGGGGTTAATACTTAGGTACAATACAGTGTGAGACTTAACAGTGTTCTGTTATTTTTAACTGGAACCTGCTTATCTTTCAGATTAATTTAACCAGCGTGTCTTAAAACAGTCATGACAAGTTTTAAATATTTTAGTATTTTTGGTACTTTTTTTGTTTCAAAAATTCACGTTGCTCAAATGAGAAAGATGAACCATGTTGAAAATCCTCTCACATTAGCCCAAATTTACTAGCCAGTCTGGTCCTGTGAGAATTTCTGTGACTTCAAATATGATGGTCTTCTGAGTACATCCCACATTCCAGATGACCTGCTTACTGAGCATTCAGCCCAATTTGTCAGCAGGGTGATTAGGTGATGTTGCCTATTTAATCAACATCCACTCTTAATTTCTTTGCAGGGCTATGTTGTGTCAAAGCAAGTGATATCTCACATTGCATTTTCCCATCACTTTCCTTCTTGCAGAAAGCCCGATCTTTTGGGAGAAACGGGCTTGTTGCGTGAAAGCTCCAAATCAGCTTCAGTTGTGCAAACGGAATTGGCCAGTATGTGACTGAATCCCACCCCAAAATAGAAGCTGTCTAGAAATGGCCCAAGCCATAGTAGACCTGTTTCCGTATGGTGCTTCCATTTACCTGCAGTGTGTGGGTGTGGCTATTGAAAATGGCATCAAGCCGCTCCAATACTTTTCTCCCTGCCTCCTACCACAAAGAAGAAATAATGAACAGACTACTTACCAGTCTAGTTTTATTTCGACTATGACTTTGTCCTGTCCATGACAGGCATATATTCAATGGATGCAAACTCATGTCATTTCTTCCCAAATGTTCAGTTCTTGCATATGTTCTTTACAGTGAATATATATCCTGTTTAGGAAAGTTTCATTTCTGTAGCATTAATAGAATTTCAAGGGAAGTGCTTGGTTTGCAATATTTCTAGCTTCCGTTTTAGTGTGGTAAGGAGCATAAAGGTTAGGTGGACCAAAAATATTGCTGGCATTTTATATTACATTGGATTTCTCTGAAACGGGAACATGAGCCAACTGTCCTTGTCACAAAACAGCCTTTAAAGAACAGCTGGTGCAGGATTGCGACAATTATACCCTGGTATTAAACGGTGGGTTCAAGGCAAACATTTGCATTCTTCCACATTTCGTCCCATCAAAAATGCATGAGAAATGACATATAGGCTTAATATGTCAAGACACACTGCAGTAACACATTAATGACTCCAGATGCTGGAGATGCTTGAATCAGAACTTCATTTGTTGGGCATTTTTTGGAGTTCATATATTCCTTATGTGATTCTACATATGTAGAGCTAAGACTGATATTAATGTAATGCAACACGGCCAAAAACCGCTGGTGGTGCTGCTGAATTCTTGAAAACGTTCCCATTTTTAAGCAAAGGCTTTCAGTACTGCATATGGGCAATGTATAGCAGACCATAAAAATAAATGTTATGGATATGGTTAGGGTTACAGTTCTAGCTTCAGCACAATTGCTTTGTGTTCCAGTATTTCAAAACTATGATTTCCTCCACCTCCCCAAGACCTCACTTGTAGTTAGGGTTGAGAAACTTGCTGCGATAAAATGGATTTTCTGTAGCTGGTGGGGGAAATCCTGTCAGTGAACCTCCTCTAACTGCACATTTAAGGACTAATTAATGCAGCCAAACAGAGGAGGTGAGTGAAATTGTTCTGGGTCTGGACTTAATCACACAGAAGGTTGTGGAACTGTGTGGCTGAAAAATACATTCATAGAATTAGTGTTTGAGGGGGTGAAGACAATTGGCAGAGGAGTGGGAACATTGTCTAGCCCACTGAGGGTTCTGGGCAACTTTCAAGTACCACATGCCAGTGGTTGGTGGGCCCAGTGGTGGACTTTTGGCTCTCAAATTTTAGCAGTGCCCAGTGCAGTACTAAAATTTGGCACCCTTGCCTCTTGCACTCCATTTTACAGCATTGTTGTGGTGTTCCCTGCAGCGTCGCACCCCATGCAGCTGCAACACTTGCGCCACCTTAAAACGCCACCTTTTGGAAATTCCCCCTGGACATATGGCAGCCCTGCATTATCTGAACTGAAGTTCACATTCCAGCCGGGCAAAAGCGCATGGGATATGAAGCAGGGCCAATGAAGAACATGGCCAGGGAGAGAAATGTGGCCTGGGCCAGATAGAAAGAGCTGGAGGACTGGATTCAGCCACCAAGCCTGAGGTTTTCTGCCCTGTTCCAGTCTAACCCTCTGAAATGCAGGCAGCCCAGAGAAGTGATGCCAACGGAATTTTGGGCAGGACCCATCCCTCAAAAATTTCCTAGAGCACACACTGAGTTGCCTCCTACATATGAGGTCCTTTAATGTATGGAATGGTGAGATCACAGCCCAGTTTTTAATAGTGTGCTTATAATAGGGTTTTTTCGCTCCTTCTGGCTGAAGGATCGGGAATCTGTGATATATATTCTGCAGCATTTTGGACCCAAGGAGTATCTTAGTGATGCTGTTAAATTTATAAACTGCGATAAGATTTTAAACTTCAGCAAACTCTTAATGGAAGGTTTTGAGGCAAGCACCATTACTCTTTAGTCGTCCAATCCATCAATTAAGGTGCATTTGTTTAGTCTATAACCCCACTTTTCTCTGACAGAAAGGGAGAGTGTAAGCTCTTAAATAGCTCAGGTCAGGAATGCAAAAAATGCATTTACGCCACTTTCCTTTTACTGTTTAAATAGCTCAAGAACGGAGAATGTTTCAGCAAGTCACACCCCTGCCTAAAATGTCACATGGGAATTATTACCACTGATTCCTCCGTCCTAGACTGGCTGCGGCTGCCTCCAAGCCAGCTAGCCCTAGATCCCTGGCAGAGGCTGTGGTATTTCAAAAATGTTACTGTAAACGGATTCTTGCTTGTTCTCAGATTGAACAGCTCGGTTAAAATGCACTGGTTTCTCAAGTGTGAATAATTAGTATTTCTGATATTGGACACTTGTCTGTTAAAATACTTGAGAGCAAAGGCCTGCCCATTTCTCAGCCGTGCTTCTACATCAGCACCAGCAAACCTGATGACCTCCAGACTACATCTACCCTCATTGCTGACACTTGGCCATGTCAGCAGGGGTTGAGGGGAGTTGGATAACAGCTGGGAGCACCAGGTTGATAAAGGCTGTTCTAACTATAGGAGCCAACTTCTAGGGACTGAGGGGGTCTTCACCCCCCCAATAAAATATTTGAGGGGCCTGTGCTCCTTCCCCCAGTTAATGGGCATTGCCACTCAAATGGTAGCAGTTGGTGGAGGGCAGCTGAAATGCGAGAACTGGTCAAAGGGATACTTCCACTTGCCCCTTCCAGTAAGGAGAGTTTGGATTGCTCTGCCAGTGTCATTCTGGGAATGGTCAGTGGCACAGAAATAATAAAGTCAGAGAATATTATTTTTCCTAGGGAGGCCAGAAGGAAAAAATCCCTCAAATTTTCTGAGCAAAGCAGCTTCTGAGAATTTTCAGCACAACTCTTCTGAGATACTTTTAATTAATTTTTCTTAATATGCACATAAAGAGTACACAAAAGAGAGCGCCATTCAATAACCATGCCCAATATGTTTCACTCATATTCTTAGCCCATTGGGTTTGTAACAGGCACTTTTCCTGACTTCTTTTTGCATTTTGGAGCAAATTTGCCCTGTGTGGCTTGTCTTTATGATAAGCTCCAGTAAAAACACGGAGAGGTTATTTGTCTTCTTTTAACAAGTTTGAGGCACCAGCTGTGTGTTTCTCTACCGCAATTGATATCAGGGTTGCAGCCAGATAGCTTCTTGGCCCGTGTGCATAGCTACGGATGCCACCTTGCTTTGCACATTAGAATGGAGTTTATGCCTGCCTTGTGATTTTTCGAGCACAAGCAGATGGTGAGTAACTGAGTCTAATGAGGGGATAAGTAGGATCATGATGGCAATGTCAAAGGGGAGATTACTGGACGTCTGCTTTACAGAGACTGAAAATGAAACAAATAAAAATCATTGCAGAAACATATTGTTTTGCTTGTCGGTGTTTCTGATTGACTTACCCATGTTTTTACAGCAGTCCAGGACTCTCTGAGTTATTTTTACCTATCATCTACAACAAAAGGTTTCTTTCAAGCCTATAATTTATTTGGGGGGGGGAATGGGGGAACAAGATCCCACAGACACCATGGAAGCGCCCTGTGGGTGCATGTTCCCCATTGGCCATGTTGGCTGGAGCTGAGGGGGGGCTGGAGTCCCAACAACATCTGGGGGGGGGGGTCCTGCCTTAGAAGTTAACTTGTGGGCAGCCCCAGCACCAGGACTTGAAGGAGTCTTTAGCATGGCTTCAGGGCTTCTGTTGGGTTTTTTCCCTTTTGGTTAAAGGAAAACTAGGTAGAAAAATGAGAAATCCTGGATGCCGAGATCCAGATTTGGGGCAAGTACTCCTTGGTGAGAGAACCCCAGCAGAGATTTAGAATCGCACGATGGAAATATAGGCTGCTAGAGCTTTAAAATATCCCCTTCAAAGTTGCTTCTAAAGTTCTCCTCTTCCCTTAGCACAGAAAGAGACCACATGTTTGGTAAGTTAAAAGCAGTTTTCTTACAAACTCTTCAAAGCTCAGATTCATGTGCTTTTCCATACAGCAGTCAGAAAACACAGGCAACAAAACTTAGGCTCCAAAGTGGGGAAAGTTTCTAAATTATTTGTATAGAAACACAAACATGGTTTGTAAGCCACACAGTCTGAGTTTGGAAAAACCAACTCAAAATTCTTTACTTGTAGGAGTTCACATGGTGAGGAGGAGTGTCCTAGCTAAGACTGACAGGAGAGCTTACTCTATGGTATTAACCCATTCATGCATTTAGACTTAAGCAATGTTTGTTATATGAGGCTGGCTATACCACAGATTCTCTCCCTTCCATGCCATTGTTGGTAGCTGCTCCTGCTCCACTATCTCATGATTGTACTTCCTGCTTGTTTTCCAGATACACCCTATGAACAATCAGGTAGTGGCAGCCCCACCTTACCACCATTGGTGTTCATTTGTTCATTCACTCTGGGCCAATGCAAGCGACAGGCAGGCAAGCAGGTTGCAATGGTGAAGAAGAGGAGCAGGTCCAGGAGGCTCTTGTCAGTGACCCCCCCCCACCAGTGGGATGTGGAGCATTGACAAGTGCCTAGCTATATCAGCTCTTGATGCCAAGTTTTAAATATTATTATTCTGATGTGAAAACTTAAGGTGACAACTAGACCACAGGTAACCTGTACTGCTTTGAAAATGACTAGGATTCAGCGGTTCTAGGACGTACCAACCAATAAAATGCAAATTAAATTAAATTAAAAGCATTTTGATTTGAACTTTCTACCCTGTTAGCACTTTTTACTGTTATGGGCAACCACTGTTCCAGAAACTGCAGCTTTGAGGTGGCCTTGAACAGATGGTCTTTAATAGTTGCCTTCGAGCAAATGTGTGAAGAGTATTCATGGTTCTTTGGGTAGAAAATGGACCGTGTATTGCAACCAAGCCACATGAAGTTTAAGTTCTAAATTGAGCAGATAGAACTAACTGAAATTAGGGTTGTCATATGTCCGGTGTTGTTTTTGTCGATTTCCCTTAAAAATAGCTTCAAAAACTTCGATTTATTCCAAGATTTTGCAAAACAACAACTCCCCCCCCCAAGCTTTTGTGTCCTGATTTTCACTTTTTGAAATATGCCAACCCTGCTGAAGTTCCTTTTATCTTAATGGGGGCGGGGGGGTGATACCAATAGGGATGTCTCGAGATTTGAGCATTTCTAAGGCAATCCACAAGTGCGTAGCAATGCATTTGTTGAGTAGATGAAAGCCAAGCTGATGTCCAGTTGTGGCAGCCCCCTTGTGCAATGTACAGCTGGTCTCGTGTGTGTGTGTGTGTGTGTGTGTGTGTGTGTAACAAACAAACCAATAAATCAATAGAAACCAACAGCAACAATAAACAGTTTACAGTTATGCCCAACTTAAGATAGCTGCCAACCCCAACTAAACATTTAATGAACCCCAACCCAACAAAAACAAAACAGAGGACCCAAAATTATAACCATTTAAAGCATTGTAAAACATTTTAGCCAGTTGCCCCAACCCAAGAGTTGTACCAGCAATGTCCTTGTGGCCTCCCAGGAGCCTTTTAGCTGTTCAGGGTGAGTGTGGGCCCTGCCCCCTAGCCCAGATGGAATTGGGCCTTTCAACAGGGAGCAAGACTTCCTTCCAGTACCCACGGCAGCAGCGGTGGAGGAAGCCACTCGGGCGTCTGGGGCAGTGTGTCCAGGAGCAGGGCGAGCTGCCTATAGGGATGGGGTGAGGGTGGGCCGAGCCACCCATAGGGATGGGGCGCACCGCGGGGCCTCCGGCGTCTTCCTGCCTCCTCCCACTCAGTCGCCCTACAGTTATGGGGGGAGGCAGCGGGCAGACCGTTTGACTAGCGTGGAGGCAGCGCGCACCCAAGCCCCCGCATCTCTCCCTGGAGAGACGCGTGGGGTAGGTGTGCTGCAGGCCCCGTGGTGAGTGCCACCCGGCATTTTGTCACCTGCCCTCAGTGGTGACACCCGGGCCGGACCACACCCACTGCGCACCCCTTCCTCCGCCCCTGCACGGCATCAGCAATTGGGGACAGAGCTTCCTCTTTCTCCTTTCCCCCCTGTAGCTGCTCCCAAAGCCCTGAAATGTTGGGGGATCTTCTGGAGCAAATTTGGGGGGTTGTGGAAAGCTCCAGAGGAGAAAAATATGTGCCAAAAATGCTTAAACCCAACCCAATTTTTGTTTAAATCTATTCAGATTCTGCCTGCTTTGTTGTACCCATAGTAATCTTACTTAAAATAGAAAAATCCCATAACGTGATGGAATCCTTAATAACAACAGAGAATCATTTTAAAATAAATTTGTGAAAGCCAAAAAGCTAGTCAGCAATAATATTAGGGCTGGCCAGTTTTATCAACTAACAAGAGTGTAACTTTTATTGGAAAAGTAACTAAAATCAGGTGTTTAAGAGGATTCGATTGCTGATGAAAAACAGTGACTTAAATCTATTCTGGCTTTCTTTTCCATTTATATCATAACTAACACAGACAGTGTGTCTATACATGAAAGGCCTGCTGGGCTTTTTCATATATTTTCTCATTGACTTTCAGGTTGTTCAATAAATTATGCTACTTAGCATTTCTAGGAGATTTGGAAGTATTAGTCCTTATCCTGCAAATACGAGAACATCTCAATGGCAAATCAAGTCCAGTGAAGACGGAGAGTCACATTCGTGCAAACCAAATTACTGTTTAAAGTCAGAGGTGTCTTAGGCCCCCTCTGCACTATGCATTTAAAGCAATATCGCACCACTTTAAACAGTCATAAAAGGTAAAGGGTAAAGGGACCCCTGACCATTAGGTCCAGTCGTGTCTGACTCTAGGATTGTGGCGTTCATCTCGCTTTCCTGGCCGAGGGAGCCGGCGTACAGCTTCCGGGTCATGTGGCCAGCATGACTAAGCTGCTTCTGGCGAACCAGAGCAGCACACGGAAACGCCGTTTACCTTCCTGCTTTTGACGTGCTTTCAAACTGCTAGGTTGGGCAGGAGCAGAGACCGAGCAACGGGAGCTCACCCCGTCGCGGGGATTCAAACCGCCAACCTTCTGATTGGCAAGTCCTAGGCTCTGTAGTTTAACCCACAGCACCACCCGCATCCCTTTAAAACAGTCATAACTTCCCCTGAAGAATTACGGGAACTATAGTTGTTGGGAGTCACCTGTTCCACTTACAAACTACAATTCCCAGAGCTCCCTGGTCAGAGAGATTGACTATCAAACCACTCTGGAAACATTTTTTCACAGTTTTTTAAAGTGTACGTTTGGAGCACTAAGAACAACCTAAAATGATCTTTGAGCTAACTGAGAATGTGTCCTCTGTTCATAAATAGCATATGCAAAAGCATGAGGTGCAGTGCAATCCTATCAGAGGTTTGTCTTACTGTCCAACAGGACTTACTCCCAGGAAAATGTTGTGTTGTAACTTTAAGTAAGCATGCTCCGAAACATAGGCGTAGTCAGGATTTATTTTAGGAGGGCAGGCTTTATGTTAGGGGGGCAGAACCAAGTTATCTGCAATGCAGTTGGTCTGTTAGTTAAGTATATTTATTTACCATACTTTTCCGTGTATAAGACAAGGGTTGTTGTTTTTTTACTCCAAAGGGGGGAGTCTTATACACGGATAGTGCATAGGAGGAACTGGTGATTGGTTGCAGGAGCTTGTCAGCGGTGATTTGATGGGTGATTGGCTGCTGCTGTGGTAATTGGGTGGGTGATTGGTTGCTGCGGCAAGGGCTGCTGTGGATTTGCTGCCGCTGTGTCAGTTGGGTGTGTGATTGCTGGCTGCTGTGTGCTTTGGATACGCGAGCGATTGTCAGCGGTTGTCAGTCTGATTTTCCTCCCTAAAGCTCAACAGCAACTTTGGGCAATCCTCCCCAAAAAAGCTCAACAACTCTCCCCCATTTTCTTCAGTTTGAGTCCCCCAAAATAGGGGGACATGGGGCGTCTTATACATGAAAAAATATGGTATTTGGTCCTTGATTGGGGGAACAGCTGCACCCCCCTGCTACACTCATGCTCTGAAACCAGAGTAAGTTTCATTTTATCAGGAGGTGATTTTGGGGTGTGTGCAGGGACTATAGCGTGGCGGAGAGGGGAGAAAACCAATTTCCATCTCCATCTCCTGGTTTCTATGTTAAACAGTACAGTGGCACCTCGGGTTACATACGCTTCAGGTTACAGACTTCACTAACCCAGAAATAGTACCTTGGGTTAAGAACTTTGCTTCAGGATGAGAACAGAAATTGTTCTCCTGGGCATGGTGGGCCAATTGGTGACAAGGAAAGATAGGATGTTCTTTATGTATGCTACAACAGCAGCAAGAGCTCTCTTAGCAAAGTATTGGAAGACACAAGAACTACCCACGCTGGAAGAGTGGCAGACGAAGGTGATTGACTATATGGGACTGGCTGAGATGACTGGCAGAATCCGTGACCAAGGGAAAGAGACGGTGGAAGAAGATTGGAAGAAATTTAAAGTTTATCTTAAGAACTGTTGTAAAATTAATGAGTGCTAAAATGTCATGGGTAATGTAAAACAGAATTGCAGTGATAAATAATTGGGTAAGAGGAAAAAGATTAGAAATTGAATTATAAGCATTGAAATTAGGGGTTGCTGGAAAAGTTTAAAACAGGGATGCAGAAAAGGGAGGTATGGGGAAGTCGTTGAAACAAGGTTTAAGAAAAAGAGGTTAAGAAATTATACGTGTTCATATGTTTGTTTGTTTATGTGTTGTTAGTTGTTAGTTGTATTGTGTTCTATTATATGTTGGAAAATCAATAAAAATTTATTAAAAAAAAAAGAGAACAGAAATTGTGTGGCGGCAGCGGGAAGCCCCATTAGCTAATGTGGTGCTTCAGGTTAAGAACAGTTTCAGGTTAAGAACGGACCTCCAGAACAAATTAAGTACTTAACCCGAGGTACCACTGTATTAGGAAAAACCCACTGTTGATAGACTTAAAAGTATCTTTTGCTCCAGTTAATACAGAACAGTTATGGTCCAAGCTGAATAGGCATCATTATTTAAACTTTTGTATGTCATCTTCCTCCCTTATGTTTGCATGGATTCCTTTCATTCTGTTTTCCTGCAGCAAGAAGATATTTGTGTGGGTGTGTTTTCTTTGGAAACCATGCTGTTAAACATGTGCCAGTAGTTTTTAAACAACAACAACAAATGTCACTATCAAAGACTTTACTCCACAAACTATCCCGCCCAAATCATGACTGGGGCGCTCTTTCAGACACTGATTTTCTGTTTGCTTAATCCTCCCTCTGCTAAGGGCTTGTCTCTTTTTGCCTTTCATTTTTAAAGGGCTTGAAAGCTATGGGAGGTTTAATTTGTGTGCCGATAGACAGGGCTTTTTCACAGGCTTGCTGGCGACAAACCAAATAGCAAACTGAGAATATGTAATGGATTTCCCTTTTCAATCTGCCTGAGAAAGGAAATTACAATTTCTTTTGTAGGAATCCAAACGTCCCCAATTTCCAAAAGGAGCTGGAAGCCTGGAAAAGTGGGTTGATTTAATCCAGTTTCGTGTTCCCCTCCCTGCAGTATGCATAGAACACTCATAATGAGGAAATAATGTACTTCGAACCAGCATTTGGCTGGTGTTTCTGGCCAATGTGACATCATGCTGTTACAGTACAAAATGTATATGTTTTGGCACATATACACATATGTTTTTGTAGTGGGCGATCTCATTGTGGAAATAACTTTGGTTTTTCTATATGCCAAAGTGGAGGAAATACCTGGAGGCTGCCCATTTCCTGCACCTGTTCATTCGTTTATTTATGAGTTTTTTGGGAGGTCATTCTGGATGGTAACCCAGGTCTCTTCCAATTCTTGGGATCTTGTATCACACCAGTTCCTTTCTCAAGTTAATGGATTTGGTTTATTAGTTAACTACCATGATTTAGCATAACCAAATAAGTTGCTCTGTGCTGTAGTAGAACAAATGGGAGGGCCTTTCACATGTGAGAGAAAATTCCCCTTTAGGGTTCAATATGGAGGCTCACACCAAAGTAGTCAGAGTTTTATTCAGCAATGCCTTACCGGAAAGAGTCCAAAAGGGTCTGTGAGAGAATACCCATTAGCATACATCCTATATAGGAAATATACCTCAGCTAGGCTGCTTCATCCTCTAGGCAGCCACCCCAGAAAGAGAGGGAGAAATAAGATGAATTAATATAATTACATTTTTGTGGCATTATGTGCCAGTGGTGAAGCAACAAGAGTATTTTCCGAGGTTTTTGAGATGCTTCTTGAAGTGAGGACTGAGTTTTGGTTTGCACAAAGCTTCAGAGGAGAAGCTAAGCTCTCTGCCAACTTGCCCCAAGTCTGGTGTTCAACCCTACAGGATGCAAGATTTCTCAAGCCCCCAATGCAGAGGTTTTCAACATTTCTTTAATCTATGGCTCGCTTGACCAACTACTTTCTTTCTGTGGCATCCCTATGGGGTTCAGGAGCCCAGTTATGTTGCCACTTGCCTGCAGAGCTGGCAACCTCTCACTCTTTTTCAAACACCCTGCCTTGTGGAGTGTTCCCTCAGCCTCCTCTCCTCTTCCCACTCCTTAGGAGTTCTCCGTGCAGCAGCTGCTCCCCACCCCACCCCAAAGAGGTTCCTCCCAGAGGCACCATTTGCCTGTGGAGCTTATAGCCAGGGCTGCTACAATAAACAGCTGTGCAAGGCTTTGGGAGGCAGAGAGGTGTGAGGGCATCAGAGGAGGGAGGAAAGGAAAGACGGACAGTGGCCAGTGTTGCCCGCGGCACCCCTGACCATCATTCAAGGCACCCCAGGGTGCCACAGCACACCGGCTGAAAACCACTGCCACAATGTATTCTCCAATACATTTCAGGATTTCACATCAAAGACCTGGATTGCCTGAAGCATCAAGTGGCTAGACCTCCCCCCATCAAACAAAAGTTTTTGGTGCTCTATCCAGTTCTATGATTCTTGGGTGTATCTCAGTTTAGGTAGACTAATATGTCTGCTGTTTAGTCTGTGCCTGCTAATTAAGTTCTTATGTCAGTGTCCTCCTTGGCCAAAGAAAACCATGCCTCAGTAGCAGTGAGGCTGTAATGCTTAGAAAGCATTTGATCAAAGCGATTTGCAATACTTGGTTCGTATTTTTAGAAGCGTTTGAATTTGCTGTCTTCCTTAACTAAACAGATCAGGTCTGTATCTCATTAACAGATGGCTAAAGTTCAAGGTATTAGTGGATTTCAGAGATCCTTCTCCTTGATAGGATGTTGTCCAAGCTTCTTTTGCATGGTATATTTAGCTACTCTTCTAAAGGTCAGCAAATACATAATGTCCCATAAGGTTAGTTAACAAGCAATTAACTTTTTTCTTTCTCTTTTTTAGCCAGGGCATTATTTCAATTCTGTTGAATAGTCTTATTTATCTATTCTATTTAGCATTTCAGACCACATCAGCTAATGAGATAATAGATGAGGTCAGGCATCTCTACACAGATTTCATGTGTACTACCAAAATAACTAGCCCACAATTTCTTCTGGAATTTAGTTGGCCTCTTCCTCACCCCCAGATGGCAATCCTGCAGTTCAGAAACTATTTCTAATCAAATATAAGGCCATCAATGGCTTCTGCTGGTTATGATGGCTATATGCAACCTACAGGATCAGAGGCAGTGGACTTCTCATAGGCATCTGGTTGGTCATTGCAGCGTCATGAGTTTGGGGAGTCAGTTTGGATGGGACTGTTGGATCCCTTCCAGGCCTGTGTTCCTGTATCTGCTGAGGCTTAGAAACTAGTAAAGGAGGTTGCTGAAGCGATCAGACAAGTTTCTTTATAAGACAATGGCCTTCGCTGGCTACTTAAGTGTATCTCAGCATCTCAATTAATGAGCTAAGTGATTGTTATCTCCAGGAAAGGAGGTATGCATTTCGTTTTCTCACCTGGCTGGTGGCTTTGTGATATTAGGCAGAAGAACAATAGGCAGAGATGTTACATTGGTATGAAAGGAAAAGCGGGATGCTGAAAACCAGATACACAGAGACATGGTTTGCTCTGTTCTGAGCTTATGGTGGACTTGGGAGGATTCTCTGGAAACTTAAAGGGGAAGCGAAATCTATGAACCTGCTAATGCTGTGAGCCCCTCCATCCTATGCTCAGGTTGTATATATGTGCAAATAAAACCAAATAGCTTAAGGACACCCCAGTCTTTGCTGACCTTCATTTTAAGGAAACAGAGGCCTGGGTAAACTGCTTAGAACCCCTGAAGTCTCTGTCCACTTGAAGATTGGGATGGCATATAACAGTGGGTACAAAATGCTTGGCTAGACCACTTTAACACCATACAATTAAAGCACATGGAGTCCCTCAACACCAGTCTTGAAATACCTACATTGGCTCCCAGTCCGTTTCTGAGCACAATTCAAAGTGGTTTTTTTTTAAATGAATATTTATTAGATTTTCCAATTTTATATAAACACAAAAAGAAAAAGAAAAATATTAAAAACAATTCAGTTTCAATAACAGTTTTTCAATCACATATTTCTTTGACTTCCTCATACCTCCCCTTCTTGTTCTCTAGTTCACCTTATTAATTCAGCAAATCCTAATCTCTTAACATTCCTTTTAAAATAAAACCTTATTTTCCATTCAACTTTTTTAAATTTAATAACATAAACCATTATAATCCCCATTATCTTTATCATAACAGCTAGTCCCCGCCAAAGTTCAAACCAACATCTTTTCAAAGTTCATTAATTTTATAATATTTCTGTAGATAATCCTTGAATTTCTTCCAATCTTCTTCTGCTGCCTTTTCTCCCTGGTCGCGGATTCTGCCGGTCATTTCTGCCAGTCCCATACAATTCAAAGTGTTGGTGCTGACCTTTAAAGCCCTAAACGGCCTCAGCCCAGTATACCTGAAGGAGCGTCTCCACCCCCATCGTTCAGCCCGGACACTGAGGTCCAGCGCCGAGGGCCTTCTGGAGCTTCCCTCACTGCAAGAAGTGAGATTACAGGGAACCAGGGCCTTCTCAGTTGTGGCACCCACCCTGTGGAACGTCCTCCCACCAGATGTCAAAGAAATAAATAACTATCTGGCATCTGCAAATCCTTTGTTAAATTGGCATGAAAATTCACATTTTAATACATTTTAAATATTTATTTTAATTGTTTTTCTCTCAACGTAGGTGTTTCCAAATGTATTTTTAAAAATAGATGTTGGTTGTTGTTTTTAACTGAAAACAATGTTACAAACTGCAAAATCAGTCAGGAAAGCTGTATTTCAATCTGCACATAAGCCTGTGAGATTCAGCTGGTGTCTGAAGTTACAAATATCAAATTCATCAAACATCACTACCTGAAGATTTCTAATCCATGGGTCTGCAGTGATACTGAAACTTCAATAGAATAAATGTCCTCTGGGTCTGTATCAATGTGATATAATTGTGCAAGTATTCAAATCAAATCATTCCTAGTTTCTTGTTTTTGTTTCTTTTATTTCAGAATGACATTTTTTAAAGGTACAAGTGCTCTCTCTATGTAGGATTAATAGATTTATTTTACAAATTTCTTCAAAACTCATATAAGATATGGATTTAGAACAGAGCATCAGGAAAAAATATACATGGCAGGGAGAATGTTGGTGTAGATGTTGCGCTGATAAATAAAGCTGACAAAAATCTTGGAGAGGGAATTAAATCCAAGCAACACCCAGGATTAAGCTTTTCACATGCTACTATAAAAATAGTTCCCCATGCTTACAGTGTGTGTGTATCTGTGTCCTCCCCCACACCCCCTGCTCCCTGGCCTAAAAATGATAAAATTATTTTGAAATGAATGAATTTGAATTTGCTTTAAAAGATACTCATTTTACTCCATGGCTTAACATGACTATATTGCTGAGGGTTGACACTGTGTGTATGAACAGCGAGAGAATCAGTTTTCTTTGTCTATCGAAATGAGTTTGATCCCCCTTGTTTTGATATTTATTCAAGAAATACTTGCCTTGTTACAACTATTCCACTACTTAAGAGGACCGCTGAGCTGTGCTACGAATAATGAAAATGTTGATACGTTGACATATGCATTTTATGTGTTTGAAACTTTGATATACCTGTCTCAATAATTTTATAACAATCCTGTAAGGGAGGCCAGTTCTATCCCCACACTGCAGTTGTGAAGAGTAGTCTATGGTGCGCCTTTTGGGGATGGGAGGTGGCAGCAGAGGTGATATTTCAACCAGAGACTCCATAATTTTACAGCCTTAAACAGCTACACCAGCTGAACATTTCTGGGTAGGGATGGAAATCTGTAAAAGAAAAAGAAGAAGGGGAAAGTCTTGATTAAAGGGAAAGTATTATTGAATTAGGCATTGGTTGTTTGACAGTGAAGCTGGAAGTCTTCAATACTTCTCCATCTCTCGTTCTCTCTCTCTTTTAACAGATGTGTACCAGGAATAAAAAACACAGGCAGCACTGCACAGGCTTGCTGCTGACAGGTGCTAATCTGGCACCTTTTAATGCTGGAAGACAAAGGGTTTCCTTAGCTAAAAATAACCACTCCTTTCCTCCTTTTCCTAATCTTCCTTTCTTGCTGTAGATTCATTATGTGTGCTCAGCACCCAGCAGGATTTACTGAGATTTAATGACATCACAGATTAGAAACCAGCCTCTGTTGCAATGATTCCTGCGTGCTTAGCTGTTCAAATGCAGCTAAATAAGGAAATACTGTAGTGTGTTTTTCACATGTGTATGACAGAGTAAGTGACTGAAGCCTAAAAAATACCTCTGTGTATTTTGTGTTAAGTAATGTCTCCCCAGGATATTATAATATGGTTCACCTATTTGGCTCGAGAGTGCCTGGAATCCATTTCCCGCAGAGGTTGCGGGAAACCTATCCATTCTGAAGGAAATCAGCCCTGAGTGCTCACTGGAAGGACAGATCCTGAAGCTGAGGCTCCAATACTTTGGCCACCTCATGAGAAGAGAAGACTCCCTGGAAAAGACCCTGATGTTGGGAAAGATGGAGGGCACAAGGAGAAGGGGACGGCAGAGGACGAGATGGTTGGACAGTGTTCTCGAAGCTACCAGCATGAGTTTGACTAAACTGCGGGAGGCAGTGGAAGATAGGAGTGCCTGCGTGTTCTGGTCCATGGGATCACGAAGAGTCAGACACAACTAAATGACTAAACAACAACAAAGCTGGAAAAGTACTAACTAGGCTTTGGGAAAGAGGTGGGAGGACTCTAGGACCCTGTCAGAGCCCTCACACCACCTTCCCAAAGCCCAGCGCATCACTTACCTGACTTTGGGAAGGCAGCGTGAGGGCTGCGGGAAGGGGCATCAAATGTTGGTGAGGACTGCAACAACAACAAAAAAAAAGCCTTGAGGTGTGTGTGTGTGTGTGTGTGTTGGACCACCTTGATGTAGACCATTGCTCCCCACAGTCCAGAATACCACTAAATCTTAAACATAAGAAGAGCCCTGCCAAATGCTCATCTAGCTCAGCACTTGCTGTGAATACCGGAAGACTGCAAACAGACTTTAAGTGCAGCAGCCCTCTTCATTTCACGCATAGTACAGGTTCAGCCTTGAAAAAGCATCTTCATATGAGAAGGGCTTGCTTTCAAAAGCCTGTATGTTTCCTTGCAAAAGCTTACAGTTGATTTTCTTCATATGGAACACGAGAATAAATGCCAGTATTTCAAGGATTTCCCTTTAGGTATTGCCTTTAACAACACACACACACACACATTCCATTTGTTAGGAAGTTATTGGGCAACAATAATATACCATGGAGAGAGAGAGAGAGAGAGAGAGAGAGAGAGAGAGAGAGAGAATGAATTAGCTTCTCTTCTTCCACTGAGTTCCAAGCAGAGTGGAAGGGTTACTCTGGGACATAGCCTTGATGATCAAACAGCTCAGAAAAGATCAAGTCTCTGAGACTCTTGACAATGATGAACGAGAGTGTTATCCTGAGTAGGTATGATTCTAAATGACAACTTGCCTTGGCATGAGAGGCGGAGACAGCACAAATATTAATTTCCTTTGCCGAGAGTGGGTGAATTATTTAAACTAACATTGATATGGAAAATGACGAAACAAGCCTTGAGGGTTCTTTCGCACTTCAGCAGAGTGAGCACATTTTTATCTTTGCTGGAGTCATTCTTTCTGATGCACTTATGCCAATTAGCTATAATACCCCTTCCAGAATATTTCCCATTATGCATTTTAAAATGCATTCAGTTGAAGATAATGTGCTCGCAGAGAGACTCCCATGGATTCTTTAAAGCTTGAGTGAAAAGCCTTCTGCGTGCAAAAGGGGCTGGGTTCAGTCCCAGGCGTCTTCAGGGGGAAAATATAAAAGTGCCAGGTATCAGAGATTGGAAGGACATCATTGGAGAGCTGCTGCCAATCGAGGTAACAAAAAAGTAATGATGATAATAGGCTAGATTGGGGTATCCAACATGGGTGCCATCTAGACATTGCTGGAGTCCAACTCCCATCATTCCTCACCATTGGTCATGTTGGTTGGGGCTGATGGGAATTGTGGTCCAACCTACTAAGCCAGGTTCAAGGTCCCTGAATTAATTTACAAAGCTCAAAAGTAACTAGGTCTAGCTTAGGGACCACCTGAACCCTTATAACCCACCTTGATCACTGAGATAATCTGCAGGACCCTCTCCTGGTTGTCCCTTGAGCCGGTGCGGGTTATTTGACAACGACACGAAACCAAGCCTTTAGGGTCATTGGCCCGGCCCTGTGGAATGCTCTTCGAACAGAGTTTCTGCAAGCATCTTCTATATTGACCTTTGCTGAAAACTTTTCTTTGTCTCCATGCTTATTCAAATTACAGTGGTACCTTGGTTTGTGTACAGTCTGGTTTGCATACGTTTTGGATTACAAACATGTCAAACCCGGAAGTGCATGTCCCAGTTTGCAAACTTTTTTTGGATTACAACCCATTTTTTTTGGAATACGAACAAATTTTTTTAGGAGGCCCCATTGGCGAAAGCGCACCTTGGGTTACAACCCGTTTTGGTTTATGAACGGACCTCCGGAACGGATTATAGTTGTAAACCAAGGTACCACTCTATTTTAAAAAAACATTGGTACTGACCTTTAAAGCCCTAAACGGCCTTGGTCCAGTATACCTGAAGGAGCGTCTCCACCCCCATCATTCTGCCTGGACACTGAGGTCCAGCTCCGAGGGCCTTCTGGCAGTTCCCTCGCTGCGAGAAGCCAAGTTACAGGGAACCAGGCAGAAGGCCTTCTTGGTAGTGGTACCTGCCCTGTGAAACGACCTCCCACCAGATGTCAAAGAGAAAAACAACTACCAGACTTTTAGAAGACATCTGAAGGCAGCCCTGTTTAGGGAAGCTTTTAATGTTTAACAGACTATTGTATTTTAATATTTTGTTGGAAGCCGCTCAGAGTGGCTGGGGAAACCAGATGGGCGGGGTATAAATAGTAAATTATTCTGAGTAAATTGCACTTATACCATTTTCAAACCCTTGACCAACCCCCATCCCCTGAAGATTTTTCTTCATAAAATTCCAAGAAATATTGTCAAAGGCTTTCTCCGCATCTATGAAAATTAAAACTGCTTTGGTATTAATGTTCACTTGCAACTTCTCCAAAATGTTAATTATGTTCTTTGTGTTGTCAGACAAGTGTCTACCTGGGAGAAAGCCAGCTTGGTCCTTATGTATCTCTTCCACTAATACTTTTTTTAATCTATTAGCCAAAATATCAGCAAATATTTTGTAATCCACATTGAGCAGGGATATGGGGCGGTAGTTCTTAAGTTGTGTCTTTTCAGACTCTGTTTTCGGTATAAGTGTAATGTAAGCTTCCTTCCACGACTCTGGCGCTTTTTCCCCCTCTAAAATTTCATTACAGACCTCCTTTAGTGGTTGAATTAACCAATCTTTCAAAGATCTATAGTATTTTGAGGTTAAGCCATCTGGCCCTGGAGATTTACCCAACTGCATATTCTGAATGGCACCTTCTACCTCCTGTTCTGTAATTTTGTGGTTCAGCATTGTCTTGTTTTCTTGAGAGATTTTTTGTAATCCATTTGTTTTTAAAAATTGGTCTATATCAAACTCTTTCTGTGGCCCTTGTGTATATCACTGTTTAAAATACCTCTGGAAGCATTTTCTAATTTCCACTGGATTCTGAATGTTCTTTCCTTCCACTTCCAAATTTGTAATAGTATTGTGCTTTTGTCCTTTTTTTCATTTGCCAAGCTAGCAGTTTCCCGCATTTATTAGCCGATTCAAATGTCTTTTGTCTCCTCTGCTTAATTTTCCATTCTACTTCCTGGTTTATCATTTTCATATATTGTACTTGATATAACTTTATTTCTCTCAGAATCTCTTGCGACTTTGGTTTCGCTCTTAATTTCTTCTCTCCTTTTATTTTTTCCAAGATTTTATCTTTTTTCTCATTTTGATATAAGATAATGTTGAATCACAAAATTACAGAACAGGAGGTTGAAGGTGCCATTCAGAACATGCAGTTGGGTAAATCTCCAGGGCCGGATGGTCTAACCTCCAAATACTATAGATCTTTGAAAGACTGGTTAATTCAGCCACTAAAGGAGGTCTGTAATGAAATTTTGGAGGGGGAAAAAGCGCCAGAGTCGTGGAAGGAAGCTTACATTACACTTATACCGAAAACAGAGTCTGAAAAGACACAACTTAAGAACTACCGCCCCATATCCCTGCTTAATGTGGATTACAAAATTTTTGCTGATATCTTGGCTAATAGATTAAAAAAGGTATTAGTTGAAGAGATACATAAAGATCAAGCCGGCTTTCTCCCAGGTAGACATCTGTCTGACAATACGAGGAATATAATTAACATTTTGGAGAAGCTGCAAGTGAACATCAATACCAAAGCAGTTTTAATTTTTATAGATGCGGAAAAAGCTTTTGATAATATTTCTTGGAATTTTATGAAGAAAAATCTTCAGGGAATGGGGGTGGGCCAAGGGTTTGAAAATGGTATAAGTGCAATTTACTCAGAACAAAAGGCTAAGTTAATAGTTAATAATGTGATGACAGAGGAATTTAAGATAGAGAAAGGGACACGACAAGGCTGCCCAATTTCCCCATTGCTTTTTATTTCGGTTCTGGAGGTTTTGTTAAATATGATTAGAAGGGACCGTCTGATTAAAGGTATTCAGGTTGGAGCCAAACAATACAAATTGAAAGTTTTTGCAGATGACCTAGTTTTGACGTTACAGGAGCCAGAATCTAGTACAAGAAGAGTATTAGAACTGATTCAAGAATTTGGTCATGTGGCAGGATTTAAGCTGAACAAGTAAAAAACTAAAGTTCTTGAGAAAAACTTAACACCGATTGAGAAAGAGAGGTTTCAGAAGGAGACAGGTTTAACATTAGTTAAGAAAGTGAAATATCTGGGGGTTAATATGACTGCTAAGAACTTAAACTTATTTAAAGATAACTATGAGAAATGTTGGACAGAAGTGAAAAAAGACTTAGAAATATGGTCAAATTTGAAGCTTTTCTTGTTGGGTCGAATTGCAGCTATAAAGATGAATGTATTGCCAAAAATGTAATTTTTGTTTCAATCATTGCAAATTTTGGACAAGATGGACTGTTTCAAGAAGTGGCAGAGAGATATTTCCAGATTTGTCTGGCAGGGCAAGAAGCCCAGAATAAAATTTAAAATATTAACTGACGCAAAGGAAAGAGGCGGATTTGCCCTGCCAGACCTTAAACTTTACTATGAATCAGCAGCATTCTGCTGGTTGAAAGATTGGCTGCTTCTTGAGAACACAGACATTTTGGACTTAGAAGGTTTTAATAATGTTTTTGGGTGGCATGCATATTTGTGGTACGACAAGGTTAAAGCACATAAAGCATTTAAAAACCATATTGTCAGGAAAGCATTGTTTAATGTCTGGATAAGATATAAAGACTTACTTGAAAATAAAACCCCAAGGTGGTTGTCACCAATGGAAGCAAAGGCTCAGAAAAAGCTCAATATGGAGGCCAAATGGCCGAAATATTGGGAAATATTGGAACAAGAAGGAGACAAATTGAAATTGCAGAGTTTTGAGAAATTAAAAGACTGCGAGACTGGCTTCATTATTATCAAATAAGAGAGGCCTATAATTTGGACAAAAAAATTGGCTTCCAGGTGGAAAAATCAAAATTGGAAACAGAACTGTTAGATCCCAAAACTAAGACACTTTCAAGAATGTATAACTTGCTGTTAAAATGGAATACGCAGGATGAAACGGTTAAATCTGCTATGATTAAATGGGCACAAGATGTTGGACATAACATTATGTTTGCTGACTGGGAACAGTTGTGGACCACCGGTATGAAATTTACGGCATGTAATGCCTTAAGAGAGAATATTATGAAAATGATATACAGGTGGTACATGACACCAGTCAAGCTTGCAAAAATATATCATTTGCCCGATAACAAATGTTGGAAATGTAAAGAAAATGAAGGTACATTCTTTCACCTTTGGTGGACGTGCCCAAAGATTAAGGCTTTCTGGGAGATGATCTATAATGAAATGAAAAAGGTATTTAAATATACCTTTCTGAAGAAACCAGAGGCCTTTCTTTTGGGCATAGTCGGCCAATTGGTGCCAAAGAAGGATAGAACTTTCTTCATGTATGCAACAACAACAGCAAGAATACTTATTGCAAAGACACAAGATTTACTCACCCTGGAAGAGTGGCAGATGAAGGTGATGGACTATATGGAATTGGCGGAAATGACTGGCAGAATCCGAGACCTGGGAGAAGAGTTGGTGGAAGAAGATTGGAAGAAATTTAAAGACTATCTGCAGAAACACTGTAAAATTAATGAAAGTTAAAATGATGTTGGATTGAAAATAAGTGGCTTTAGCAACAAAGTTAATAAGAATATGCAAAAATGGATTGATAATGGATGAAAATATAGAGTTATAATATGTCAAGATATAGAGTTAAGATAAATGAAAGAGGGTAAGGATTTGTTGATTTGATTATGTAAATGGGAACACAAAAAGGGGAGGTGTGAGGAGGTCAAGGAAACAAGCTAATGCGTTTAAAGATACAAAAAAATGGATTTGTATTTAATTTTTTCTTACTTATTCGTTTTTTGCATTTTGTATTTTTATTTTTATTTTTTATTTTTTCTATTTTATGTATTTTTGTATGTTTTTTTATTTCTTTCTTTTTATATGTTTTCTTTTTATTCTGTAAACCTTTGTTTTTTGTAAAATCTCAATAAATATTTTATAAAAAAATAATAATAGTAAATTATTATTATTATTTCGATTATTATTTCCTCTAATAGTTCACTGGTGATCTCTCTCTCTTTCTCTCTCTGTGTGTATGTATGTATCTTAGTGGGTAGATCATGACACTCTTATCTCAGGCTTGTGGTTCGAGCCTCATGTTGGACAAAAGATTCCTGCAATGGGTTTAGACTAGATGACCTGTGTGTGTGTGTGTATGGGTGCATGTGCATGCTTTGGTTTTTTTTAATGACATTGCGTTATATAAGTATTTCTATGAAATAAATATTTTATTCTTTATTCTCTATTATATTTGTATCCTGCCTTTCCTATCAAAGGAACTCAGGGCAGCAAACACCAAGAAGTTAAAGCAATACAATTAAATGTAAAAAAATATTTTAAACATCTAAAAAACCTGTATGACCTCATGATTAATTATTTCAAGGGTGCCACGTATCTTTCAGCTACCAAATGCCCCAGTAAAAAGGGATGTGTTTAGTTTCCATTAATAATAAGAGAGAGAGAGCTTACCAAAGAGGGCATTCCACAAAAGTACATAGAGGGCACCAACTGGCAATGACAGGCCAGATGGGTCTGTTGTCTAACTATGTAACGAATACTTAATTTCATGTAGGACTTCAAAACCACCTGCAAAAAATTGTGTGTAAATGTCTTCTGGCGGTGGTACTGGGCAAGAACTGGAGAGGCCTAGATTCAAATCTGCACTCATCCATGAAGTTCATGGTATCTTTGACAATTTATCAACTGTCATCCTAACCTACCTCAGAAGGTTGTTGAAAGAATAAATTGGGAGTAGGGAAAGAACCATGTACAGTTGAGCTCCTTGGGGAAAAGGTGTGATAAATACATAAATAATAATAATAATACTTAATGTATGCAAAACTGATTTTTTGGGGGGGGGATTAAAGCAAATTTAATTTTGAATTTTCTTTATCATTTGTTTGAGGAACAGTACTGTAATATAAAGTGTGTGCACTACTCATGAGAGAACAGAGTCTTTGCAGATGAAGACCTTGCAACTCCTTTAAACTCTTGTTTTATTTGATTTAATTGGAACCCCCCCCCCCCCATTTCATCCTTACATTGCATTAATTGTGCAATGGAAAATGGCTTCAAGAGTTTCACAGCACAGATAATTTCTTTACAGACTCTTTCTGGGACACCTCAAAAGAGACTGGCTGGCTGCAACAACTATCATTTGCTGACCATGTGGTCTTTCTGCCACCTTGTGGAGAAGTGTCACTTAACTCCTAAAAATTAGCAGGAAAAGTAAAGAATGATAGCATGATCTGCTGCTATTCCTGTCGATCCAGTGGACCTCCCTCCCTCGCTGCAAATATATAGATCAGGCGACATTCCTTTCTCACAGCTTGTTCCATATGCACACTGGAATTCTTGCAAAGCACAGGATGCTTTTGCTCAAAAGATAAGTAACTTTCCCCCTCTAGAAAAGCTGTTTTCCCTCCTTTCAGTGGAAGAGAACAACTACGATGTATATAACGCAAGTGAGATTCTCTGTGGGTTGAGTCACCTATGTTTATCCCCTCCTTACAGTGTCTTTTCAATGGAGCCTGCAAAGTCATCTGTGCTTTGTCAATGTCAACTGTAATGAAAATCTAATGTAATTGTATGCGCATGTCTGAACCAAAGTAGGCATAGAAAGTGGGGAGTGGTTGTCTTAAGGAGTAAAAGGGATTTACAGGTAAGGATTGCAGACTCTCCCCCTGTAGCTACACCTTATCTCCTTGCAGTTCCTCTCCTCGGGCATTTTTAGGCAACCAGGGCTCTGAAGAAGACGTGGACAAAACAGCCTCTGAGAAGTGCTGAAAAGAGGTGAATCTAGTTCTGCTGGTGTTGAGTCTTGTTTCTCCCTATTGCAAATGAGTGCTTTCTATGCTGACTGGAGCTGGCTGGAGTTTGGAGGGCACCAGATTGGGGAAGACTGTACTGATGGAAAGCACTCTTTGATAGCAGCCTTAGTTCCTACTTACAATCAGACTTCTTGCTGAACCCAGCACTTGGTTCTTTGCTGTCACTCAATTTTGGATGTTACAAATATTTATGTGTGTCTACCATAAAATTTGGTCCCGATTCCATTTTAGCCCTTCCATCTGAGTTTACTCAGACAATCTGGTGGTAACGCAATTTGACCTGGAGGTCAAAATGTACTTTATTCCATTGCCCCCTCTCCCCACTATTGGAAAAATAGTTTAATTTTTTTCCTTTTGGCAGAAGTGGGTGAAATTTGTAGGCCTTGTGGCCTAGAAGATACATTCAGCAAAATTATAGGCAAGCAGGCACAGGGGCTTTTGTGCTGGTCATCTTTAAAATATTCATTTGTTTATTTAAAGAAATAATTTTGGTAGAACTGGATGAATTTGGCAAGGTAAGAGCATGCTTCCAAGAGCATGAATCCTGCCAAAATTCACAAGGTTGGATGCACTGGTTTTCCTGAAAAGGTAGTCATTACCATTTTAGAGTGAGTTATAAAGGAATTATTTAATCTTCCCTAGAGTTTTGGGGGCAATTGGATGGAAATTTCAGAAATGAGAGAAGTGTCCATGGGTAAGAAACTGGCCAAATTGCAGACACATAGGTCCAGGGACTTGTGTGGGAATAAGTAAAAGGGATCCGTCTTCCAGGTAAAAATCCCTGGATTTCATTTAATAGTTACCATAAAGCTACCTGATGAGCAAAATTGAGTTCAGTGTCACTGCGTAAATAATGTTTATTGTAAAAAGAGTGCAGGAAATGACCTGGGGATGTGATGTCTGGTTGTTGTTTTTAAATAAAACTTGTAATATAACCAGACAAATCTTGAAAGTTGTTGCAGCAAATCTAATGCCTCCAATACAATGAATCATTAAGTGTTTCTCTTTTCATGTTTCATCTAGTTGTTTCCTTATAAGGGAGTAGTGCTAGAGAACAAACAAGATGTAAAGGAGAACTGGAGGGAAAGGGTATTTAAGTGGCCTGTTGTTAACATCTCTGTGCTCTTCTAGATGAATGCATATCATATCTTCAGGGAATAGCGTGCCTTTTGCTGCTTTCTCCGTCTAGTAGTAAAGACGAGAGTAGTGTATAGGCATAGATAAAAGAGATAAAAGCTAAGGAGCATCTTAGGATTGGGAACGTAATTGCTACTGAAAATAGTATTATTGTGTCAAGTTCTCCCTCTCCTCCTATAATGCGTAAAATCCCTTTATACTATTCTGGGGTGTCATCAGCCAGTCTCAGCTCCCATCAGCAGTAACCAACGAGATGATGCCATTTTCTGCTCATTTGCAATCAGGAGGAGAATTGAGTGGCGCGATACAAGGCCTCCTTTCTCAGTTGCATCATGGTCCTTATTTTCTAGGAACCAAATGGCATGTTTTTTGCATCATCTTTTCCAAAACTGTTTGATATGTTTATGGTTTTTGGCTTGATCAGACTTATTTAGAATATTTATGCGTCATTTTCACTCAGGGAAGAACGTCCCCAAGCAACATAAACCATAAAATACATTTAAAAACCCTGTATAAAACCGTCATAAAGCATGGGACCTAAACATGTTCATGCAAAAATCTTTATTAAATGGCAATCCTGCTGACCCCACTAAAAGATGTTCACTAAAACAGGCTCAACACCCCTCACCCTTAACTCACTACCCTCCAGATTAATAGCCAAAGGCCTGAATTAGACTGGTACCTAAAAGCAGATGATCATGGCAGTAGGCATTGTACATCCTATCCCCTACACTTCCCTCAGTGGAGGCGCATGGAGAAGGGTCCCTAATTATGAAAGCAGTGTCCAGGTGGGTTCTTATGGCGAGAGGTGGTACATAAGCTATGAGGGTCTACAGCTGCATAAGTAGGGTTGCCATATGTCTGGAATTTTCTGGACATGCCCGGAATACTGTAGTTGGAAGCAGTGTCCAGGCAGAAATCTGTAAAATGTCGGGGAAAATGCGGACATATGGCAAGCCATGTTGTCATTTTTGCCAATTTTCCTTTAAAAATAGCTCAAAAACAGCAAGTGACAACAACTTTTGTGTCCGGATTTTCACTTTTTGAAATATGACAACCCTAGCATAAGGCTTTAATGGTCATGACCAGCACTATGAATTGAGTCCAAAAACTAATTTGTAGGCAGGATATATGTGCCAGAATTAGTGTTATATTCTCAGATTACCTTATCTGGCCACTAAATTCTTCACTACCTGTACTAGATGAGGAATCTGAACCATCTTCAAAGGATGACACATGGATGACACATTGCAGTAAACTGACTTAGAGGTAACCAGAGTACCGGCAACAGAAGTTAGGTGATCTCTGTCCAGATAGAATTGCAACTATGCTACCAACCAAAGCTGGTGGAAGGCACTCTGTGCTACCAAGGCCACTTGTGGTTTGAACAACAGCAACAGATTCAGAAGTAGCCCCAAGACAGACACCTTTCCATTTATGGGGAGTGTGAGCCTTTTCAGAACAGGTTGAACCACATCCCTCTGGTCTAGGATACCGCCTATTATCATCAGATAATGTTTTGTCACCATTACACTCCTGGTTTTCTCTGATGGCATTAGATTTATATGGATAATGGATTTATTGAGGTGTCTCTCATTTGGCTGCTGTTGCATGTGTATCTGAAGAAGTGTGCATGCACACGAAAGCTCATACCAAGAACAAACTTAGTTGGTCTTTAAGGTGCTACTGGAAGGAAAAAAATTTTTTTGTTTTGACTATGGCAGACCAACACGGCTACCTATCTGTAATCTTTCACCCCGTTCTCCTTTTGTCACATTCTTGAAGATTTAATTTGCCATAAAATCCCACCTCCTTATTCTAATCATTATTTAGTTTGGTGAATTGGGGGACCAGTTGAGGGTGACTTCCAAATACTCAGCTGCCCCATGGTGGTGGCAGCTGTTAAAGCCACGGAATTGAACTGTCATCAAGAAGGAACTCATTGATCATACATGCAAATGTCAGCAAATAGAAAAGGCTGAGTGTGCAGTTGGCTGTTGCTGCTTGCAAGAACCAAGGATGCTATTGGCCAGCTGACATCTGTAGAGAGAAAGAGAAAGTATGTAAAGTGCCTCTACTTCTAATCATTATCGTTGTTATAATGGTGAATGTATGTAACCAAATATATCATCTTGCCTAGTAATTTTTATGGCAGTCGAGCAAGGGGCATTCAATATGCTTTCAAAAGCTTTCTGATAAAATGCTTGAATACTTTAAAAGCCAATGTGAATAATGCATTAAAGGCCCCATAAGGACTGGGTTTGGCTTGCATACTTTTTGCAACACCTTCTCCCTTTAGAAGCTGCCCAGCTGCTAAAATAGAGGCTCTGTTGAGGGTTACTTTCTTCCAGGAGGTCCAGTTTCTGAGCTCCCAAAACTTGTCCTTCTCAGTAGTGGCCCCTGATTTTGGGAATTCCCTCCAGGGGTCACATGCAGCTGCTTCACTATATAGTTCTAGGTGACCTTTCAACGCATTTATGTCCCATGAAGATTTTCATATTTTTGCTATCTGTTCAGCCTAGCTATGTCTTTTGCAATTTCTCTGTGTTGCTCCCCGTTAGTGGAGATTGTTTATGCTTTTGTTTTGAAATCTGAAATATTGTTAACTTGTTGATTTTTAATGGGGGTTTTAAAAATTGTATATGACATTATGTACACTTTGTTGTATGATAAATCACTTTGCAGATTTTTTTTTGAAAGGTGATCTCTACATTTCAACTAAGAAGTTGTTTTAATACTTACTATTAACCACAGCCTTGTATCCAGCATTGCTTGGAGATTCTACAAACCAAAAAAATCAGTGCAGTTTTGAGATCAAGGGTTAAAATCAGTACCAATTTCAAAGGTTCAGTCTGCCATCTTAATTCAAGATGCCACTCAGTTGTATCCAAACATAGATGAAAACCTTCTCCTTGATCTCGGGAAGTATCATGAAAAATTTGGTTATCATATCTTAATAGGTGTTCAAATGCATAGCAAACAGGCAAACAGCTTTCCAAAATATAAACTGCACACCAACATTTAGGTGCTGCGTAGTAATTAAATGTTTGTGTCTTTTTCTCTTTTGTGTTTAAGCATATGGCACAGTTGCCATTGTTACTAGAAGGGCCTCATTTGAATAGTTTAATAAACAGTTTGCATGGTCTGCTGAGTCAATTAATCTTCGAGACAAGTGGCTGATCTCTAAGAAGGATCAACACTGTTTGCTCAACGGCAATCCCTGAAGGATTCTTGGGTTGTGACTTATTCCTTTCACCCTTCTTGCCGTTGTCTGCTGCTGTGGATGCTGATGCTGATTCAGCTGCTTATAGAACATCTTGAATGAATTCCACATGCTGCCTTTCCAAAGGTCTAGAGAGAAAAGAGCACCAGCAACTGTGCATCGTTCCGTCTGGAGGTGCAGGCACTTTGGACAGAAATGGACCGCACAGTGGAGCTGCTAAAAGCACACACTCTGGGTTGGGATGCATCCTCTCCCAGTAACTGGGCCTCAAGGAAGACATTGTCAGCCGAGTCCTGCTTAGTATAATGGATAAGCTACTGGACATTTGATACTCTCTCTGTGTGCATGTGCTGCTGCTTATTGCAATGCTGTGCATATAGAGCAGGGATGGGGAACCTGACCCCCTCCAGATGTTGATGGATTAAAACTTCCATCCTCTCCACCCACTGGCCCTGTTGGCTGGGGCTGATGGGAGCGGGAATCCCACATCTGGAAGACTCCAAGTTCCTTTCCCTTGAGGAGCTTTCAGCAAGTTATTAGGCTAGCATTCTTTGCCCGCTCCAACTTCCCTTGCTTTCCCATCTCTTTATTTTACATCCAACCTGTGTCTGGGCATAATGTAAGCAGGAGTAAGGAGCAGAATGCCCTTCTTCTTCTTTTTTATTTTTGCAAAACACCCCCCCCCCTTATTTATGCAAGGAAGGTTATGCAAAAAAAAAAAGGATAAGTAGATCCATTACAAAACAGAAGGTCAGATATATTTTGTAAGTGAAGCTATCTTTCTCTGATTCAGATGTTTTTCAGAATTTTACAGGGATCAGTGTTGCCTTGTGTCAAAAGCCAATCAGTTTGCGTTTTCTAGATTTCCAGATTTTGGGATGGAGGTTGCAGCCAGCCAAGACCAAGTCTTTGTTCTGCCACTGATGTCTGCAAAAGTACTGCCTGCCAGTACTGTACCTACTATGGTACCTGCAAAATAACATCCCCTCAAAAATCCACAGTTCGTAAGAGAGTATTTGCTCTTTCTGTTCAATTCAGGTTTGCACTGGCTCAGCATGCTCCACTTCGAACAGATCTCCTCAAACACATTCACATTTCAGTGGATGCCAGGATTAGATACCAAGCCTCACTTCTGTTTTGAACAGTAGCTTGGACTACTGCAATGCACTCTACGTGGGGCCACCTTTGAAGGTGACGCGGAGACTACAACTAATCCAGAATGCGGCAGCTAGACTGGTGACTGGGAGTAGCTGCCAGGACCATATAACATTAGTCCTGAAATATATATATTGGCTCTCAGTACGTTTCTGAGCACAATTCAAAGTGTAGCTGTTGACCTTTAAAGCCCTAAATTGCCTTGGCTCAGTATACATGAAGGAGCCTCTCCACCCCATCGTTCAGCCCAGACACTGAGGTCCAGTGCCAAAGGCCTTCTGGTGGTTCCCTCACTGCAAGATGTGAAGTTACAGAGAACCAGGCAGAGGGCCTTCTTAGTAATGGTGCCCACCCTGTGGAAGGCCCTCCCATTGGACGTCAAAGAAATACAGTGGTGCCTCGCAAGACGAAATTAATTCGTTCCGCGAGTCTTTTCGTCTTGCGATGTTTTTCGTCTTGCGAAGCACAGTCCGTCGCAACTGCGCCTCTTCAAGCGGCTTTAAGAAAAAAGCGAACAAACTCGCAAGACGTTTTCGTCTTGCGAAGCAAGCCCATAGGGAAAATCGTCTAGCGAAGCAACGCAAAAACCGAAAAACCCTTTCGTCTTGCGCGTTTTTCGTTTTGCGAGGCATTCGTCTTGCGGGGCACCACTGTAAACAACTATCTGACTTTTAGGAGACATCTGAAGGCAGCCCTGTTTAGGGAAGTTTTTAATGTTTGATGTTTTGTTGTGTTTTTAATATTCTGTTTGGAGCCACCCACAGTGGCTGGGGAGACCCAGCCAGATGGGCAGGGCATACATGCATAAATATTATTATTATTAACAACAACTGCAACAGGGGATAATCTTGCTGTTCTTTTCCCCACTGATGGAAAGAGTGCCATCTGTGGTGTGTTATGCAAGACCCCCCCCCTAAGCAGCCATGTTGTGTTATACCATAGCCTCATGACAGCCATTTTGTGACTGGCACCCATAGGATCCTAGTTTGCAACAATCAATGGCTAGTTTAACAAGCCAGCTTCATAACCCATGGTTTGAAATTGGCTTGTTGTGAAATTAACCATGGTTTGCAGCCATGATCTCTGGTCTGATCATGCTAAGTGCTAAGTGAGGATCCTTTAAAGGTGAAACTAAACTCTGCCGAAGCATTTGATATAGACCATGACATACGCTTTTAGATACAAAACTATGCTTGATATGCAATAAGCATTTCCCAAACTGCCTTCAGCATGGCTGTATATTTCCATTTTCTTCTCATTTTGCCTCAAGCAAAAGTTATGAAAGACTAGCCTGAACCATCTTGTTTTTAGTTCAGGGATGTTTCCCAGAAATTCAACACCCACTGTCTTTTTATATTGAACCAGATGACTCCTCAAGAAATCCCAGTAATGATGATTAGCACCTCTTGTTCCTCATCACAATGACTAATCTCTAAAGCCTTTTCTTCTAAATCAAAATGTAACTCAGATGATTTGATTGGTTTTCACAACCACCTGCTGGATCAGATCATTCACTACATTAGAACCTATTCTGTATTACATTTGCTTTTCCATGTGCTTTATCACAGAGTTCTTGAAGTGCCTTGCAAATGTTTTTACTAATACTAAACTAGCATTGCATGCACAAGCAGTAGTGAAATCTGGGCTTACCTGATCCTCATCCATGATGAGATGAGAAGAATTTCTTTTCACTTTTAAACTGACTAAAGTTCCTCATTATGTCCAAACTCAAAGAACTTTGGCTAAACTCTAGCTGGTGCAGGCAAGAATTGGTTGGTGGCTTATAATGCTGGTTTGAACTCAAACTATAGTTTAAACTAACCAGAATTTATCTAGGTTTGGACATAACTAGTAACTCCGGAGAAGTGGGGAAGGAAATGGGAAGCAAACCCAAGGCATGTGCTAAACCATAGTAACATTGATAGTGCATGTGCTAAACCATAGTTTAGTGTTGCATTCAAAGAAGGCTCTTGTCACTGTCCCACTGTTCAGGAAAGCTCATGGGGTGGTGATGTGGGGTAATGCCTTCACTGTAGTGACACCCTGCATATGGTACATATCACAATGTTATTGTTGGCATTAAGGCAATCATTAAACATGCAGTTTCAACATGGTCTTTGGAAGAGGATTTGACAAGATTCACAATAATTTAACGGGCACCTATTCCGATCTTTTTTTAAAAAAGTTGGTTTTAAATTGCTAGTTGAATTTTAATATTTGAATGCTTTTATGTTTATATTGTAGCCCACCCTGGCATCATAACTGACGAAGAGTGGTTTAGAAATTGAATGAACAAATAAACAATACTTAACCTGTTTTAGAATGCATCACCATGGTATCTCCTGAGGGCAAGTCTTCTACATTAGAAACAGGTGGTTCTACACTTTGATATTAGTTCATGGCAGAGTACAACAAAACTGTACTTGTTGATGGTTCTTACTACTATTGTTAACTCTCATGAACTGGCAGGACTGTCGGGAGGGGAAAGAGGAGGAAGAGATCCCCAAGAGGGGTGTAGTAGCCAGGACTGGGACATACTGGGGCAAGGAAGGAGGGGTTGGTGTTGGAAGTACTCACAGGGTGATGGAGGATGACAAGGGGATGGGGGGGTCAGTGTGGTGTAGTGGTTAAGAGCGATAGACTCGTAATCTGGGGAACCAGGTTCGTGTCTCCGCTCCTCCACATGCAGCTGCTGGGTGACCTTGGGCCAGTCACACTTCTCTGTAGTCTCTCAGCCCCACTCACCTCACAGAGTGTATGTTGTGGGGGAGGAAGGGAAAGGAGAATGTTAGCCGCTTTGAGACTCCCTAGGATAGTGATAAAGCGGGATATAAAATCCAAACTCTTCTTCAGTGCACAGGAACCGGAGCAGCAGGATCTATAAGCAGAGCCACAGGGGCCCTGTCAGCACAAACATGTCAGGCTCTGAGGCACAGGGAGCAGTGGGCAGGGCACTCCAGGAGGCTGCGTCAGGCAAAGGCTCACAGCCCAGTTCACTAGTTGGCCAGGTGGGGCTTGCTAGCTCTGGGAGGGGTTATGTGATTCCTCAGCTGGAGTAGGCTTGCATCAGGTGAGGGTCACTTGTCTCATCAAGGCCGAATGCTGCAATCAGCAGGCAAAGTAGAAAAGGGCAGCAGGGCTGAGGAACTGGTATGGTCAACTGCCCATGTTGAAAGACCTCTATTTGGATGTTCCAAGATATCTGTGGGACTGTGCTTCACTTAGAATTTTGGACCCTGAACTTTGGATTTTGAACTTTTGAATTGGATACATGGATTGATCCTGGACTGGGGGCTTGGCATACTGACCTGCTGCCAGGTAGGCCAGGGATTCAGGACACTCTCGGCTGAACCTACCTCATGGAGTTGTTTTGAGCATTAAATGAGAATGATTTACACCACCTTGAGCTCTGTGGAGGAAAGGTGGGATATAAATGAAAATACATAAATAATTTTCTTTTGTCCCTGACTTTTACGCAATATCTCATACATGCCACAATGTCCATAGTTCATTTAAAGAATCCTTCTGTGTAATTGAAAATTGCTCTTACGTAGTTTGAGTTCTTTGGCTATAACCTTTAAAGGAAGATATAGCCACAAACCAACCACACACACACACACACACACACACACACAATCTGTAAGGAGTTTGGCTGCAACATTGCTTTTGGCCATAAAACAGCACCAGCGGTGTCCAGCCTGATTCTGTCAAGATCATATCTGCTCCCAACAGTTTCTCTTATACCTTGATAGTGCACTTAATGTGTCTGGACTACTAAATGTATCCTAATCTTACATCTTAAAAAGGTAAAGGACCTCAGACAGTTAAGTCCAGTCACGAACGAATCTGGGGTCGCGGCACTCATCTCGCTTTACTGGCTGAGGGAGCCGACATTTGTCCTCAGACAATTTTTCTGGGTCATGTGGCCAGCATGACTAAGCCGCTTCTGGCGAAACCAGAGCAGCGCACGGAAACGCCGTTTACCTTCCCGGCGGAACGGTACCTATTTATCTACTTGCACTTTGACGTGCTTTCGAACTGCTAGGTTGGCAGAAGCTGGGACTGAACAACGGGAGCTCACCCCGTCGCAGGGATTCAAACTGCCAACCTTCTGGTTGGCAAACCCTAGGCTCTGTGGTTTAGACCACAGCGCCACCCCATTACTTCACAAGTAATGAAAATCCTAGAGAAGTTACTCTTTTAAGCTTATGCTGGAAACTTTGCATTTTAGTTGCGAATTGAGGACACACAGACACACACAAATTTAGTATGCAGGAGTACAAGTGCTCAAGGGTTGTAGACATTGGTGCATGAACTTATGTGGCATACTTCAGGCTCAGAGGCTCTCTAGACCTTTTGTTTTTCTCTTGGGCATATGCCTATGAAGCCTACAAAATCCAGAGCTTTTCTGTTGTGTTGAAAGGGGGTTTTCATGCATGGGAAAAGCAGTTTTGCCAAAACCTCTCTAATCTAAGTAGCGCTGGCAAAGAGCCAGAAATGTGTCATCTTTGTTTAAGTGTGAATTGTCACACTGCTCTATTTTAATTGTGCACAACACAGCCAGTATGAGTTGCATTCCCCTCTATGTTCAGATGGAAGATAGACTCCAGGTGCTGAAAGTAATGGGTCTCTCTCTCCCCCCCTCCTCGACCCCCCACCAATCACGAACCACAACAGTTAAAAAGGAAGGTCTGTTTACTGTACTCCTGCTTGGCCTGTGCCACTGTGGCCCAGAAGGCACACAGATTGCTTGCAGCCTCCCTTGAATCTTCATTTGTGTGTCTGTCTGATAGACAGATGAAAGGCAGGCTACTCAGCATGCAGATGATATTGCAGGTTAGCTTACAGCTGAGAAATGATGGGGCGTTTTTTTTGTTTTCATCCCTTGACTGGCTAGAAAGTTCTCATCTTGTAGAGGGGAAAACAGCTTTCTTCCCCCCTCCCCCCGCCCCCATTTTTAAAAGAGCTTCGCAAAATAGCTGGCACAGGATAGCTGGCAAATGTACGTTGCAGTTTCCACACAAACACACCCCGCCAAGCAGACACTGGCAAATAGAATTTCGAAGAAGCATCAGAGTATAGGAACAAATTTGTGTAGGACAGGATTTAAAAGACCTTGGTTCATGTTAAGGGCCCTCAACACTGTAAACAGTGTTTCACAAATTGGCTTGCACAACTTATGCACAGTGTGATGTTTAGAAGATGATTTTCATAAGCCATGCTGAATTAATGTGTGGATTTTATGTTTTCCTCCGTTAAAAAAAAAAAGTGGTGGATTACAGTTTGTATAGATCAAAAATGAAATTAAAAACCTTTTTTTTAAAAAAAATATGTGTTGAATATGTATGCATGTGCATAGTTTGCAATTGCACACAGAGAGAAATGCTCAGGCAATATTTTCCCTGAATAATAAATATATTGTTGCGATACTTAGGTTAAAAAAAATAATACAGTGACACTGCACTTTCCCAATACTCCCTTGCATTTCCTTTTCCTTTTTACTGTCTCTTTAAAAACCTTCTGTATTGTCTTGGGCTCCCCTGGAAATGCAGTAAGGATTCCTATCACATCTCGGTTGCCATGGCAACAGCAGCCTTTCCCATAATGAGCTGCATCATCTGAACTGATGTCACAGCATCATGCAGCAGGTCAAACAAGGCACCTCCTAGTATTGCATCCTACAGATTGTGCTGTAAACATCAAAAGAGGATGGTGTGAGCAGGAGATGGTGAGTGTTAAACATCCGCCTATTCTTATTTGTCTCTGCCGCTTGCCTTATCTGTACGAGGCTCTCCTATTTTTAGAGTGTCTGAGTTTTGCCTCCTGAGGATGGGTTTGGAGGAAAGATGCTGCATGTCTAAATATAATTTTTCAGGCAGAAAGGCTTAGACAAAGGCCTACAAGAGCCTCACGGAGCCCAAAATATTAGTAACTGACCTTGCTGCTTTCCGGAAGCGGACCACAATATATGTAAATTGCACACCTTAATTTGTGGCGCACCTTTTCTAATAGGTTTCGTGTGAGGAAGCGATAGCTTATTCCTATGTTGTGGATTCAAAAATATTTAAAATGTCCACAGCCACTTGCCTGGAAATGAGAAGTGAGCATCTATATTCTTAATCTTTGGAAATCTTTGGGGGTTTTGCAGAATCATTATTTACCTCCGGTGGGCTTTGATAGGAGGAGAGGAGGTTAAAAAAAAAAAAAAGCTAACCAGTGCTGAATAAGCACTTGGCACTGCGTTGACTTTAAATGGGATTTTCTGCTGCTATTTTTTAATGGCTTATAAACCATAAGGCATGAAAACTCCCCATCCGTGGAGGAGAATGGGGTCCCCCCATCTAAGAATGTTGTTGTGAACCTGTAGAAGGGAATATTTAGTGACTCTTGGGTATACTCCTTAGAGGAAAGAAAGCAAGTCCTCCACTGCAATTGCAGTAAAGGAGTAGCCAGCAAAGCCAGGTTCCCATTTGGTCCTGCTAGTCTTACATAAATATAGTAAGTATACACTATGGTTGTATTAACTGGCTCTTAACCAAAGGTAAAACAAAATATTCTCTTAGAATGTCAGTTGTGTGTTTAACATCAGGGTGATTTTGAGCCCTTATTGATGGCATCTAAATGTTTTTGCTTCGTAATCATCCCCCTCCCTCCCTCTCTCTCTCTCCTGGGAGCCAAAACATGGGCTTCATTTAGCTTTCAGTAGGACCTGGGTGGGTGAGATAGAGCAATTCATTGTCTCCCAATGTTTAGATGAGTCATTGTTTTATCTATTGCTGTTAAAAGTAAAGAAAATACCAGACACGTGTTGGTTTAGCTGACCAATATGTCCACTAGGAATTAGGGAGTGGTCTCCATTTCTGCTTTGCTTATTATAGTTCTTATTTTTTAAAGAATAGACGTTGCTGGTAGTTTTGTTGTTTGATCAAACAGCCGAAAGTGCAAGAGGACACTAATACAAAGCATAAGCGAGAAAACGTAGGAAAGAGCTAATTGTTTTTCATAATCGTAATAAGCACAAAGGCCTCATCTGGCATTATCTGTAATGGATCTTTTTGATCTTAATTGGGTTGCCTGCACTGTAACCTCCGAGCATTTTCTGGCATGGTCTAAGTATACATCTGTCCTTTTAAACCAGGAAAACGACATCAGGGAGTGCTTTATTTACTGTGACAGTTTTAAAAGGGACATTGTACTGTCCTAAGAAAGGAAGTCTCTGGGGTCTACTGGGTGATGCAAAAAAGGCATGAGTTAGCAAGACAGGGAATGTCTGGCTACTGGCTGGATTATGTACCCCAGGCAAATAAGTTATTATTTGAGAATTGGCTCCTAGAGCAGATGCAGCTGCTCGGAAGCAGCACCCTTGTTGTCTGGGTCCCACAGCACTTGACAGCAGTGGACGTGCATCTCTGGGACAGAGGAAAAACATGAAATGTGCAAGTAGCAGACATTGTCTAGGGAAAAGCAAGCCTGCATCATCTGGGTACATCCAGTTTTATGAAGCTTTTTGGTTAAAAGACTGAGAATAATTTCAGGCAAGATGGAAGGATTAACTAAGATGCCCAGTGCATGCTACTTAGTACTGGAATTCTACTAACCAAAGTAAGACTCGATGGGGATAGTCAGAAACAAAACATCCCCACAGAATCCCCGCAAGCTGCATTTTCCAGAAATATAAATTTGGTTCCCCTAGCAGAGAGAGAGTGCATCCATTGTGAAGTACCTTGTAACCAAATGGACAGGGGTCATAGGTCAGTGGTAGGGCATGCACTTTGCATTCAGAAGATCCCAGATTCAATCTCTGGCATCCCAGGCAAGGCAGGAAAAGGTTTCTGTAAACAAGGAGCACATAAGTCAGTGTAGAGAATACTGAACTAGTTAGACCTATGGTCTGGTTCACTATAAGGCAGCTTCCTGCATCTCTACTTGATAGACTGAAAGCAGAGTTGCATGTTTGCATGAAGGACCTTATTGCTACATAATGCCACTTCACTTACAGACAGTTATTTGACTCAATTCGCTAGAAACTTTATAGAAGACTGTGATAAAATGGCCAATCATCTTCACTACACATTCACGTTCATTTTTCAAGCATTATCTTTCTCTTGGCACTACTTCCCATTGACAATACCCACTGCTAATAGATCGGTGATAAAATAACTTCAAGATATCATATCCAGTATTGAGCCAAGTACTTTAATTTCTCTGTCTATTTTAAAACAAACATTTGTTTTTATTTAAACTGATTGCTGGCCACTTTCTGTAGAAAGTTTCTAGAAATAACATGATGCTGCCTGCTGCTGGGGTGGGGCATAAGGACAGGGTCTGAACAATAACTGGCTCTTATTTGGAGCAATTAGCCTGGCATCCATCAAACAGTCTTACACAATGATCTCAAGTCTGATATCCTGTCCTTTCCGATCGTTTACTGGTCCTGAAGGTAGCACTTTTCTTCTTCATACTGCTGTATTTGATCTTAGGCAATTTCTTTTACACATGGAAATACGCAGGTGGTCAGTAGTAAAGCTTGAGGTGTTCTTAAAAAGTCATTGTTGGGGCCACAAGGACAGCATAAAATATTATAGAATGAGGTGCATTTGTGGTTATTCAACCTTTACTTTGCTAATAATGTTATCAATAATTTTAATTAAAATAAATGTTATGAGTCCTATGGCCAAATAAGAAGAATTCAGGTAAGCTCAAGATAAAAGATGTGCTAATTTCTAGAAATGGGAGCCTGTCTTTGTAGGTATTAAGTTAACATATGTTAGCAGAACCAAAAGGACTAATTATCACAATTAGTAGAATTAATCACAAGCTAAAAGTGTGGGTTTTTAATTGGAATTTCCTCTGAGATGGGAAAAGCTATTCTATCCTGATGGAACTATGTGATGCACATCTGTTGACTGAATATATAGAAGATTCTGTGTGTCTCCTCCACCCCCCCAAAAAAAGAATTATAAGAGAATTATCTTCTTTAAATATCATATCACCTGTATTAAGATATAGCACTGTTTTATTTTAATCAATTATTTTAACCAATTAATTAAAAGGAAAGGTGAAAATTGCCTAAATGCTTTAATCTCTTCATCTGGCAACTATCAGCATGAAAGCAACACAGTGATGCTCTGAAATAAGAGGTCAATTTGCAGCTTCCTCTGTTAACTTAAAAAAAACTTGTTTGCTAGGAATTTATTTCTTGGATTACTGGTCCAGAGAACTGTCATCTTCTCTGGACTGGGCATGTCCAGCTAGAAACTGATTTCTATTAAATGGAAATCTGCAAGCATATGACTCAACAGACCAAATGCATTTTGAACTGCCTGGGACATGACTATCCTGCCAGTTTTTTGCAATTCCAGAGTGTTGGCAAAAAGCAGGTGTTTTATGTAAGCAGCCATATATTTTGATGGGTGTCATTTGGCTAGACAAGTTTTGTAGGCCTTCAGTAATGAAAATTATAATTACAAAAAAAAGATGCAAGGATATATAGCAGAACTGGAATTTTCTAGCTCATTCCACTAGCATTCTTTACATAACATCTATTTACTGTTGCCCTTAAAGATACATTGTTCCTTAGGGATGTTCGATGCCTTTATCTTAGTTTAGCCATAACAGCAAAACATGCTGTATTCCTCTGTATCATCTGAGTCAGGTTTAAATAAATACAGTTACGAGAACTAGCAACAGTGAGGTTCACATGTTGCTCTACAACTTCCCTTTCCTTCATGTACATGGAGGAAATTATAAACTTCTGCTTTTAGTTTGTGGTAAACTATGGTTTATTGTTTTCAAAGTTTGGCTTGCTCCAAACTAAAGGTGGAACCTGCCACCCTGTAGATGTTGTTTGATGTCATCAACCCCAGCCAGCATGCAGAGCTCAGGGCTAGATGGGCATGCTGATGTCAGGGGTGGGAACACAGCATACAATCCTGCACTCTCTTCCAAGCATTGAGAGGGCATCTGAACTGGGCAGTCAGCTCATGGTGAAGTGTGTCTTTCATAGGATCTCCTGGCTTGCATCGTATGATCTTGGTATGACCCCAAACTACTTTCAATCTGCTGAAAGTTGTGGAGAGCCTCATTCCCCCACACCTGCATTGATTCATGGCCTATGCTGACTTGTGTTTGGATCCAAACTGCTAATTTAAGGCCTGCTTCAGTTCATTACAGTGGTACCTCTGGTTACGAACTTAATTCGTTCCAGTGGTCCGTTCTTAACCTGAAACTGTTCTTAACCTGAGGTGCCACTTTAGTTAATGGGGCCTCCCGCTGCCACCGGCGCACAATTTCTGTTGTCATCCTGAGGTAAAGTTCTTAACCTGAGGTACTACTTCCGGGTTAGCAGAGTCTGTAACCCGAAGTGTTTGCAACCCGAGGTACCACTGTATATGGGACTATAATCTGCCAGATGAGATTAATATACTTATTTAAAACATTTTGCAGTCCCATTTATGGACAGGATGCTCCTGACAGAAGAGGCAGATAATTCTCCCCCTCCCCCTGCACCTCTCCTCCTGCTTCAGAGGGTCAATCTCCAAAACAGATTTGGATGAAAGTTACCGTTTTACTTCCTCCAGCAGCAGCATCACAGGAGGAGAATTCTATTCAGAAGATGGCCTTGCCAACAACAGCAAACTCAGCACCCCAACAATCAATAAAATCAAAACCAAAGCAAATAAGCAATAAAAGTGAGAATGCATGAAAAGGAGATTGGAGCCACTCATGCTACATGCCTGAAAGCCCTCGTAACTCCCCTATCAGTTTTGCTCCCAGGGCTTGCAGGCTTCCATCATGTGGAAACCACTTCCAGTGGCTGGAAGTCAACCTGCATTCTAGCTTCCAGTCCTTGTGACTTCCAACCAAATGACGTTTTCACCTCTTCCCTGTTTTCACCTCCAAACTTCCCTGAATAATTAGTTTAAAGACTTTTGAAGCTTGCTTGCAGATCTCCAAAGGTCTTCTGAAATGCTGTGATTTCAGCAGGGGGTATCTTCTTCATCTTGGTTCTTTAAAGAAACAATATGGCGATTCCAAAATCATAGCATACCCTCCAACATTTCTATGATGAAAATAGAGACGTCCTGTTCCATAATGATAATTTTACTATTTATACCCCACACATCTTACTGGGTTGCCCCAGCCACTCTGGGCAGCTTCCAACATACATGAAAATATAATAAAACATTAAACATTTTTTAAAAACTTCCCTATACAGGATTGCTTGGGGGTTGGATAACTCCATACCCTCCAAAATTTATCCAATGAAAACAGGGACATTTTAAGGAAAAGTGGGACATTTCGGGATCAAATCAGAAATTGTGACGGCTTCTCTAAATTGGGGACGTCCCGGGAAAATAGGGACACTTAGAGGGTCTGTCATAGTTATAGGGCCACGCCCACACAACCTCTGAGCAGTGCGTAGTTCTGGTGTTTAGTTTTCTCTGGATGGCAGGTGATCCTTTATAATATTTGTGTTATTTACAAATTTACAAGTACAGTGGTACCTCAGGTTACATACGCTTCAGGTTACATACGCTTCAGGTTACAGACTCTGCTAACCCAGAAATAGTGCTTCAGGTTAAGAACTTTGCTTCAGGATGAGAACAGAAATCGTGCTCCGGCTGCACGGCGGCAGCAGGAGGCCCCATTAGCTAAAGTGGTGCTTCAGGTTAAGAACAGTTTCAGGTTAAGAACGGACCTCCGGAACGAATTCAGTACTTAACCCGAGGTACCGGTGGCAGGAGGCCTCTTTAGGAAAAGTTTAAGAACAGTTTTGGTTTAAGAATGGACTTCCAGAATGCATAAAGTTCGTAAACCGAGGTACCACTCTAGACCATAATGGGAGCAAACAGGCACTCCTTCACCAGGCAGCAGATCATCTAAGAATTTATGCATTCCTCCTAAGGTTACAACCCCAGTGCCAGCTGATTCCAGCTCTTTCTCTTTCAAAAGTTGTCACCTACTGTGTTTTCCTCTGTTCTCATTCATACATGTGCATGTGCACACACAGACACGCATACACACATTAGCAGCAGCTGTGGCTTAGTCTGGCTAATCAGCTTCTGGGAGAGAATCCCAAAGTACCTTGTTCCTCTTTCATGTAATGATGAAATACTTCTCTTTCCTGGACAGTTTCAATCTTAGCAAGGCTGACTCAGCCCTTTATCATTCAAAGGTCCAAGAAAGAGCTTGTAAGTTAGAGCAAGCTACCCAGCAGACGATGTCTGGATCTTGTCTCTTAGACAAGACGTTACAAACACTGTCTGTTTTGCATAGATATGGTATGTTTTCCAAATGAATATTTTATCCTATCTCTTTTCAGACAAAACTCTTCCTCTTTCTCCCTCCCTCCCTCTCCTATTTTCCCAATTGTGATCTGCTTTAATTCTAAATACAGGACTGGGGGAGAGAAGAAAACAGCAATATAGTAATTACACTAAACATGTTTAATAAAAGTAAAATGTACACGCCCCACATCTTGCTAATATCACATTGTGTTTCTCCATCATGGCTATCACAGTGATTTTTCATATAGTATTGCAGTGTTTTCTCTTGCTTTCAGAAAACTGAAAATTAAAGTTTTGGAATCCTTGTAGACCCAGGGGTTCCAAACCTGGCACCCAGGGGTGCCATGATGCCTGTGGAGGGTTTTCCTATTTCCCTGGACAGGTGCCTAAGATGCTGAGCTTCCTTCCTTCCTTCCTTTCAAAAGCAAGTCTATAGCTCTCCTGCACAGAAAGTTATTACTCAAAATGTGTAAGCATTTCTTCAACATGAGAGTGGGTGCGGTGTGCCCTCCTTGTAAATTCCCCCCAGCAGGATATTCGGAAACATACATGTTGTTACACACACCGAACTTTTGAGGATAAATGGGGCTTTCCCCCCCAGCCAGAACTCACTGGAACTGAGTTCTGGCATCTCTCAGGTGGGCGCCATTGCCATTACAGTGGTACCTCAAGTTACAGACGCTTCAGGTTACAGACGCTTCAGGTTACAGACTCCACTAACCCAGAAATAGTACCTCAGGTTAAGAACTTTGCTTCAGGATGAGAACAGAAATTGCGTAGTGGCAGCAGGAGGCCCCATTAGCTAAAGTGGTGCCTCAGGTTAAGAACAGTTTCAGGTTAAGAACAGACCTCCAGAACGAATTAAGTTCTTAACCCAAGGTACTACTGTATAAGAGAACAAGGAAGCCGTTCATGGTGAGTTACAACACCTCTTTTTCTAGAAAAATAGCACTGAGGATAGAAATATTTAAAAACCCAGACAACACATTCATTCCTCCACACCCACATTTGCACACCTTTGGGAAAATTGAGAATTTATATTGTTCATTTTGACCCTTGTCCCAATGTTTGGCTCAAATTAGGAACACAGAAAGCTGCCTTATACAAAGTCAGACTCTGGGTCCATCCAGCTTAATGCTGTCTGCACTGACAGAAACAGGCTCGGCAGGGTTTCAGACAGGCGTCTTTCCCAAGCTTGCCTGGAGATGCCAAGGATTGAATCTGGGGCTTTCTGCACGCAGAGCAAATGCTCCTCCACTGAGCTACAGTCCTTTCCCATAAAGATATCCATGACATTTTGCCTCAGAAGAAACACTAGGTAGCTATGCAGTTGAGGTAGGGTCATATAGTTTAGCTTGCTGAAGAAAAGGTGGAGCAAACCTGCTGCCCTGATCATGCATATCTGGTATCTGACTGGTGCACCTAGTAGTTTCCTCCTTTGGCAGATGCTAGGCTGTAGTTGAGACATTTAAAACATGCAGAAACAGATGCATTTGTCTCAGCTATGTGGTCAATCCACTAGAAATGACTCAAACTCTCTGTCTTTGGTAGCCGAAAGCACTGGGCTGGGCTCCAAAGAATGCAGCGCAGCTGGAACAGCAGCATTAGTGCAGAGCCTGTGTGGAAGATGCTCCTTTGACTTGCAGCATTTTTCTTTTTCTTTCTTTCTTTTTTAATGTATTTTTCTTTTGATCCGTCTGCAGTTGCAATGGTTTCATGTCAAGCTCTTGCTTCAATAGGCCTCCACCCATTCTACTTGGCCTGTGTTCAAAAGAACCAAAGGCTATATTTTTCTTGGAGAACCGTGGAATTCTTCACCCATGGAACCATGGTCCTCATTTTAGAAACAGCTGCTGAGTAGATTTCTCACCTCCCACGAGCTTAGTGGGAGTTCACATGCTTTAAAAAGATGGATTCTGTAGTATCTAGTTCCAGCTAATGACAGTGTTAACATTTGCCTGAAGGAGCTTTTAGCTCAGACTTCCTGTAACCTGATTCTTGACACCTTACCTGGAAGTGATTCATGCTAATTTCTTAGATTTATTCTCCATCCATAGTAGCTTGTCTTACACTGCAAATCAAGAATCTCACAATCTGAACATCTTGAAATTTCCCCTTCTCAGTTATTAGCTTGGAGCTCAGTGAGCTATTGGTATTACTATTGCTATTTTTATTAGTATTAAATTTATTACTTGTCACAACAATTAAAAATTCAGAATTTAATACAATTTAATACAATTAAAAGAAATTACAAGCACAGGAATAGGCTGGGCCCTGAAGACGCACATCTCAGATGTCAAAGGCCGGGGGAAAGAGATGCATCTTCAGCATTTGCCAAAAGATATATAGTGAAGATACCAGATGCGCCTCTGTGGGGAGGAAATTCCAGAGAATTGCTTGCAAAAATATACACATTAGTAAAAGCTGCATACAAAAGCTGCATTGGACTACTGCAATGCACTCTATGTTGGGCTACCTTTGAAGGTGACCCGGAAACTACAACTAATCCAGAATGCGGCAGCCAGACTGGTGACTGGGAGCGGCCACCGAGACCATATAACACCGGTCTTGAAAGACCTACACTGGCTCCCAGTACATTTCCGAGCACAATTCAAAGTGGTGGTGCTGACCTTTAAAGCCCCAAACGGCCTTGGTCCAGTATACCTGAAGGAGCGTCTCCAGCTCCATTGTTCTGCCCGGACACTGAGGTCCAGCGCCGAGGGCCTTCTGGCGGTTCCCTCGCTGCAGGAAGCCAAGTTACAGGGAACCAGGCAGAGGGCCTTCTCGGTAGTGGCACCCGCCCTGTGAAACGCCCTCCCACCAGATGTCAAAGAGAAAAATACCGGTAACTACCAAACTTTTAGAAGACATTTAAAGGCAGCCCTGTTTAGGGAAGCGTTTAATATTTAATAGGTTATTTTAGTGTTTTCTTGGAAGCCGCCCAGAGTGGCGGGATATAAATAAATAATAATAATAATAATAATAATAATAATAATTATTATTATTATTATTATTATTATTATTATTGGGAGAAGTTAAGGGGAAACACTCTTCATTAGGATATTTAAAGGAGCAATCGTAAATTTGTTGCAGAAATGTGGAGAATTGAATTTAAGGTTTGAAAAATATGAAACTTGGAGAACTGAAATTGACAAATTTGCCCATCCCTAAGTGCAGCATTAGCAATACAAATAGGCATTGCAAAGATCATTGCTTGTAACTGTGTTTCGTAAGTGCATCTGGGCACAGTCTAGAAATCACACAGGTAACATACTCCCAAAGGGGTGCCAACTTGAATAAAATATTGGTGGGGGGGTCAGGTAAGTGGGGTGGGCCCTGCATAACTGATCACATGCAACCCCCCCATTTGAATGGCAATGCCCATCAGCTTTGGGGTGCGGCCCCATCAAATATTTTATTGGGGGACCTGAAGGGACCTTGGCCCCTAGGAGTTGGCTCCCATGTACTCCCATTAATTCTAGAAGGATTTAAGCACATTAATTGTACATTAAATTTCATCACTTAATCTTCTCCCCTTTCCTTGAGTTGTTCTGTATTTCTGTTTTGCTCATCTGATCTATAGAATTCTCTTGAAAACCCTTGGGTGACTATCTCTACTCCTGAAACATTCAGTGGTCACACTTGGATCCTTAATATCTACTTGCTCCTACTTATTTTGTCTGGTCCATTACCTTGTAAAGCTTTAAATGGGATGAGATTGCATACATTGTCTGAAAGCTGAAACAGAGAGTGGTCTGGGAATCTCTCCAGTCCAGGAGTTGAAGCTGCAAATGCTGCTTATTTGCAAAGATGCAATGAACGCATACACTATTGAATACCTCCCATGTTCCTGTCTTCTAAACTAGTTCTAGTGGTGAGTATGTAAATGTACACCTTGGCCATCCTAACAATCGGATTCAAGTTTAGCATCATGTCTTGACTGGCACCCTAAACCGGAGGAAGATCAGGATCTACTGTCAGATCGCTGGTTGATTTGAAGTAGATTAGCAAGGATTTCTGATTCTCTAGTTTTTTAACAATGACAACAGCAAAACATCTTCCTTAATTATGCATCTAATATGAAGTGTGTGTGTGTGTGGGGGGGGTGTTTATGTGGGCAGATAATAAAATGCCTGGGCTCCAGGTTATTTTATTCTAAATGCATGTCTTCCGCTACAGACTCTCTTTGGTGAGTCTCAGGATTCTGATAAACAAGACAAAGTAGATCCCAAAAGGCTCAAGTCTGCCTGTCCATGCCCTATTCTAGTTTTGTTCTCAAGAGGCTCTCAATCTGGTGCTATTACATCAATAGAAGATTTGACTGAGTGTCTCATTTGTGCCAGATGGCTATAAAATGAGAGTCCGAGAGTCATCAGTATCAACATCAGCATAGGAACAGATGTAAAGTGCTATTAAGTGCCATTTTAATGCATATGTGACAGAGAGAACAGGAAAGCAAATGACTTAAAAATAAAACGTAAAGATACATACAGCAAGTCCCTTTGAAAAGTGCAAAAATGTTTAAATCATGGCGTTGTAAAATAAACGAACACACCCAGCAAGTCCTGAAAACCTGTTAAATTAGCAGTTTGCTTTCTTTAGAAGACTATTGTTTCTTAATAAGTGGATGGCACTTGCATCTTACACTTACGAAGCTACATTGACACTAAACAACAACAGCCACAACTAAATAGAGAAAGGGAACTGTTCATGCAATGCTACTTGAAAGGTAGATGCACTGTGCAGTAGTTTACCATATAGTACCAGATTTGAATGACATATAACCTCTGCACATGTTTATTTGGACTACTGGGGGTTGGTGTCTATTTGATTCAGCATTAACAAATGATAGAGAAAGCAACCAAATTGAATAAAAAAAAATCTGTTTCTCCCCCACCTCTTGCCCTGCAGTAAGCCTTCTCTGGGACATTAGAGAGAGGTTTGAGTACATTGTCCGTGATATGCTGATGACACACAGCTATGCTTCTCCTTTACATCTGCTGATGTGGCAGTGGATGTGCTGGACTGTTGTCTTGACTCAGTAATGGACTGGATGAGAGCCACGAAACTGAAGCTCAATCCAGATAAGACTGAGGCATTGTTGGTGGGTGGCTCCTTAGACTGGATGGAAGGGAGGTTGCCGCCTCTTGATGGGGTTACACTCCCTCCAAAGGAGAGGGGGTACTTCTGGATATTTTGCTGTCGCTTGAGGCTCAAGTGGCCTGGAGTACCTTACATTAGCTTTGGTTGATGGCCCAGCAGCGCCCCTATCTGGACAGGGATAGTCCATACCCCTCCAATCCAATAATCCAGTGGAGGGGGGAAGCTGGATTTCCAATGACTAGCAATGGAGATTTTAGCTGCTGCTAATAACATAAAGGGACGTGGGTGGCGCTGTGGGTTAAGCCTAGGACTTGCCGATCAGAAGGTTGGCGGTTCGAATCCCCGCGACGGGGTGAGCTCCTGTCGCTCTGTCCCAGCTCCTGCCAACCTAGCAGTTTGAAAGCACTTCAAAGTGCAAGTACATAAATAGGTACCGCTCCGGCAGGAAGGTAAATGGCGGTTCCGTGTGCTGCTCTGGTTTGCCAGAAGCGGCTTAGTCATGCTGGCCACATGACCTGGAAGCTGTACGCTGGCTCCCTCGGCCAATAAAACGAAATGAGCACTGCAACCCCAGAGTCAGCCACGACTGGACCTAATGGTCAGGGGTCCCTTTACCTTTAATAACATAAAAACAAGAGGTTTATCATTGAATCATAGAGCTGGAAGGGACCACGAGGGTCATCTGGTCAAATCTTTTTGTCCAATGTAGGGCTTGAACCCTCAACCCTGAGATTAAGAGTCTCATGCTCTACCAACTGAGCCAATGCAGAATAGGGTCTGTGGGAGGGAGGGGTTATTGGTTTTGCATTTCTCTATCTTCATGCTGTGGACCAACTTCTTGCTTGTTCTTTCTCTTGCTTCAAACATAGCCAAAGAAACCTCTTTAAAAATCATTTTTAATCTATCTTGCAAGCCTGAAATCATTCTGAGCTTTGACATGCCTGACCTTCTCCCTGCAATTGCTGGCCACTCCTGTATACTATCGTTTCACGATTTTTCCCTTTCTTCCCTTTCTTATACATGTCCTTCTTTAATTTCAGCTCATATAAAATCTCCTTATGCAGCTATTCCAGTTTCTTTAGATGCCTCCTGCTTTTTGTTGTTGAAATTGTCTGCATTTGGGCCTTCAATATTTCTGCTTTAAGAAACTCCCATCCCTTTTCTGACCATGGGCTCTCACTCAGTAGGTCCTTAAGCTCTTTGAAATCAGCCTTCTTAAAGTCCAGCGTGCATGTCCAACTACACTCAGCTTTTCCTCTGTATAATGAAAACCAAGATGACATTATCATGATTGCCAGTACTTCCACTTCATCAATCAGTTCGTCCCTGTTGGTGAGGACCAGGTCCAGGAGAAATGGTCCCCTTCTTGCTTATTTCGTCTTATGGAAAATGAAATTGTCAATCAGGCAACTGAGGAATTTCTTGCAAAGCTGGAGTTCCAACATATATTGGGGTAGCTGAAGTCTCCCATGATTACTATATTTCTCCTTTTTGTATGTTTGGTAATCTGCTCTAGGAAGGCATTATTCAAGTGTTCAGTCTGGCTTGGAGGTCTACAGCAGACACCTAAAGTAAGGTCACTGTTGTTTCCCTCTCCTACACTTTTTACCCATATACACTCAATGTGCCTTCCATGCTCCAAGTCATGGATCTATTCACAAGTGTGCATATCCTTTACATATAATGCTGCTACTCCTCCTTTTCTGTTTCATCAATTCCTTTTGAATAGATTATAACCCTGAAATTCTACATTCCATCCAGGTTAAGTAATGCCTATTAGATCATATTTGCCACCCTGTATTAAGAGCTCAAATTGATCCTGCTTGTTTCCCACACTCTGTGCATTAGTATAGAGACAACTTAAACTAAGAATAGGTCCTTTCTTTCATGCTCCTTTCTGTACTCCATTCCGTGAATTAAAGAATGCACAGAAAGCTTTCCATTTCATTGCAACCTGGTTGCTTAAGGGCAAAATGATTAATAAGTAAGATAATACTGGAGTTGTGATTTTGAACAAAATATTTTTGAAGCAAAGTTACTAGTGCTTAGGAATGTCATTATTTTCTTTTGATTCATGTTTTATACCATAAACTCATATAAAAATATATATCTATGTAGTGTACAAAATGTCTGGGCAAATTGAGTGCCTGTTGTTATAAACGATAAACTAGGCTTATGTACTGGGTATGCATACAAAAGGAACAGAACCATTTACTTAAAAGGGGGGAAATAACTTTTGAAGTGGGTTGGTAATATGGCTATATTATTATGATATGTGTCACACACACACACACACACACACACACGGAAATAAGCAATGCTTATCTATATTGCACTATAATTTTGAATACATCAAAAACACAGACCTTTAAACCTTGCCAGGACGCTTGCAATTTGCAGTGGTACCCCTGCATAGTTTTTGTTCTTGCAATGCATAATAATCATAGTACATTTTGAATCCTCTGGTGTATTTGCAAAATACATCCTTGGAATCCAGTCCTATTCAGAGAATATGAAATAAGATTATTGTCCCTTTCCAAGCACAGCTTACTGCAGGTCATTGTGCCACTTACACATGTTGGAGATAAAATATATCGTTATGGCTCTCTTCCTTACCCTGAGGGCTTGTGTGAGGACATTTGACTGCAGTGAGAGAGAATGAAAAAGCAGTAAAAGGGTTCATGATTTTAGTATTTTTATTATCATTTGTGGGGGGGGGTGTTTAAGCATAATGGAGGCAATCCATCAAGTTCTGCTTCCAAATGACCTCCTTTCAATCCCATTGAAAAGAATGGAAATAGCAAAGCAGCAGTGCTTGGGAGATAATGCCCAATGTGTATGCTTGCTTTGTGATAATGAAATGCTAGTATAAAAAAAGGGCAAATTAACATGTGATATAAAATTCACTTGCCTCCAGGAACTAGTACAGCATGTTCTTCAGAGGCCAAAGAATGAATTTTATATATAGTTCGTTGCTTTCAGCTGTATACTATTTGCTATCTGGCTTACAATTTGTACAAGTGGAAGAAAATGAACCCCCCCACCCAAGCAATGACACTGATTAAGCAGGGGCAGTCAACCAAGTGACATTGCTTATGCAAATATCATTCATGTTCACTGTTAAGCCATGCACAAAGTTATTTGGAGCGTGGGTGGCGCTGTGGTCTAAACCACAGAGCCTAGGGCTTGCCGATTGGAAGGTCGGCAGTTCAAATCCCCGCGACAGGGTGAGCTCCTGTTGCTCGGTCCCTGCTCCTGCCCAACCTAGCAGTTCGAAAGTATGTCAAAGTGCAAGTAGATAAATAGGTACCGCTCCAGTGGGAAGGTAAACGGTGCTGCTCTGGTTCGCCAGAAGCAGCTTAGTCATGCTGGCCACATGACACGGAAGCTGACTGCGGACAAACGCCAGCTCCCTCGGCCAGTAAAGCAAGATGAGCACCGCAACCCCAGAGTCATCCGCGACTGGACCTAATGGTCAGGGGTACCTTTACCTTTACCAACTACTTGGCCACCTGTCTTTAGAAATGAATTTCACCCCTCTGCTCTGGTATGCTCAGTACATTTTGAAAAGCTAAAACGTTTTTGGAGGGACGATAATGGGACAAGCTGCATATAGGAACAGGCAATAAATAGGTTTTTATTTCCTTTGGTTTGTGTAATTAATAAGAATGGATAGGCTGCTTAACAAAGAATCCCTAAGCAACACACATACATAGAACGATTGAAAGCAATTATCATCGAACAATTTAAAAAACCCCACAGATGTACAGACAATGTCCAATATGCATGGGGGTTACGTACCTGACCCCCGCATGCGTTGGTGGAGTGCACACAAGCCCGCTTCACCCCATTGTGCCCCCACAGCACTTTCAGGTCCCTGTGATGTGCACAGTCGTGTGTCAATCGGACATGTGTGAATCAGTCATTGCCTGTACATAACTTGTTTACATACAAATATACATGAGCTGCATGTTTATAGGGCATATATTTAGAAGTGAAAACATATTGTTTGTCTCGTGAAACTCTATAGAAATTATAAAATCATGGCTGTCACAGAAATGAATTACAACTGATTACTTACTGTAAACCAAATTTGTCCTTTCTTCTCTATTAATTAACAGCATTCATAAACCACTTAATATTTTAAAAATCTCTAAGCAGTGTATAGTCCAAATATATATATATTACTAAAACATTAAAAACAAGAATGCACAGTCTAAAACAAATAAAACAGCAATGTGTAAATGCATTAAAGTATGTACAAACCAATAAAACAGAAAATCACAGGATTCGAACATGTAAAACAAGGTTCAGACTTGTGGGTTTTATTTAATTTTATTAAAAATTGTGGAAAACCTTTCAGCACACAAAGGGAGAAAATGGAAAAAGTTTCATCTTTAAATTATCAACATGGACAAACTTGATGATTCAAAAAAAGAATGAAAGAAAACACTTGGATAATCATTCTTTAGTGTCCAAAAGTTGTATTTTGAAGCTATTTCATTTTGCCTACAGGATATTTCAAGTAGCTGTGTGTGGAAATCTGTATCCATTTCTTTTTCTGTAAAAGAGGCTCCCATTTTGCTGCCTCGCTCTCAGGGTACCTCAGAATTTTCTTCAGAATGTTAGACACATTTTTGAGCTTACCTTCTTGCTCCGAGGTGGCCAAGCATGCTGTATGTAGTTTTCCTTCCAGTAAAAATTTATCTAGCACTATGTAGCCTCCACAGATGACTGCACTTCCTGATCTGAAGAAAGCCCAGTGGGAGGAGTTATTTCATGATGTCTTCCTCTGGGCTTTGATTGACATGTGGGCACCTAGGGAAGCTGCAGAGTGCCAACCACTGGTGAGATCATTGTACAACAAACACCATCAACCAGCTCAAAAGTAAAGTAAGCACATCAGAAACCCTGCACCTCATCAATGAGAACAGTCTCTCTCTCTCTCTCTCTCTCTCTCTCTCTCTCTCTCTCTCCCATTTAATAATTTTAAGATCCAATTTCTTTTCTATCTTAACTGATGAAGACTGGCAGATTAAAAAAAACGTAGAATACATTTTCAGCATAACACTAATTTCAAGAGCGTTAAATTAGCCCCAGTCAACAACCTCAGTTTGAAAAGCAAATATTTCTGCCTGTGTATGTTCCAGAACCCTGGGGAGTTTCTGTAGGTGATAAAGGCAAGCCCTGCAATTAGAGGAGCCAGTGGCAGATGGGTCACAGACAAGAAAATCTCACACACCATATGTTCATTCTAACAGGGAAACAGTCAAAAGGCAAAAGGTCTGGCCTAATCCTTGCTACGAACAATTATAGTCAGGCTCAAAGCCAGGGATCCCCCTAATCTTATTCCACAGAGCAGCATCAGCATCTTTGAAGTATTTTTCGAATGGCGTTTTGGTGTCCTGTCAGTCCTCCAGAATAAAAGATGTAGAAAAAGCAAAATATGGTCTCATGTACAAGCAAGTGTAACTGTTAAAACAAAGGCAAAGAGTCAACAGATTAAAATGAACTGGCTTCGCTTAGGCATGGAACAATTCAGATTTGGGCTGTGAAAGGCCCTTCCCAGATCTGATTTGGGGACCGACTTAGCAATATGGATCCAGCTCTGATTTGGTTTGGATCAATCTGGACCCAATGTGATCTGGACCTGGATCCAGAAAACCAAATATTGTACTCCACTTGCATAACTGCATGTAATTTGGAGTCATGATTGCCCCTCGGGAAGGAATTAACCCCAACAAATTTAAGACAGCTGCATCTAGAGCTTTTTGTGCCACCTTTAAAGTTAGATTTTTTTCTATGTCTGTCTCTGTCTTTATTTCACCAATATATGTGTGCAGCTCAAGCTGACTGTGCACAATGTACAATGTATTCACCAGATGATGACACAGTACGAATACAGATAGGTACAGAAAGCAGAATGTAGCCTAAATGCTTTGTTCCTTTAATAATGCCCAGTTCTGTTGCAGCTAAGTTCTACGACTGGCAAGTGCCCTAGCCATGCCTGCATTAACTGTAACAGCGCTGAATATATGCCTGCCTCATTTTAAGTTCCATTATTGTTGATGTTCAATTTATATGTACAGCATAATGCCAAGATGGCTTCTAAGAGGTTTGTGAAACTTAAATGACATAGCATACCCTCAAAAGCTGTATAATACTGTTCTGTTCTGCGGTGTGGTGAGCTCAGAACTATTCTTTGTGAAGGTGAAGTATTCTCAAATGTCCCTTGTTAATATCTATCAGCTAACCACAATGATATTTACCATCATTATAATAGGGTCCTAACCCCCCCCCGTAAGTTAGAACAGTAGTATTCCCATACTGCAGAATACTGAGTGTGCGGCTTGCCTAAAGCCACCAACTTGGCTGAGCTCTGATTTGAATCGGGTCGGGGCTTTCACATTATTTGCCAATTCACTGCAGGATCTCACACCGCAATAGGACCGCAATACCTCAAGGACCGCCTCTTTCCATATGAACCTGTCCGGACCCTGAGATCATCTTCTGTGGCCCCCGTTCGTGTGCCTCCTCCTCGAGAGGTCTGGAGGGTGGCAACACAAGAATGGGCCTTCTCTGCAGTGGCTCCCTATCTGTGGAATGCTCTCCCCAGGGAAGTTCGCCTGGCGCCTTCATTATTCTCCTTTAGGCGCCAGGAAACAAATATTCCTTTTTAACCAGGCATTTGTTTGATCTGATTTACATCCTATGCCCTTTTAAAATGTGTTTTTTTGGGGGGGGGCTATTGGGTTGTTGTTTTCATTTTCATTATGTATTTTGTGCTTTTATATCTTGATTTTGCTCTGTGAATTGCCCTGAGACTCCCGGGTATAGACCAGTATATAAATTCAATAAATAATAATAAATAATGATAATTATTAGTTGAGTTCAGTGGTGTCAGATAAGAGTTCCATACTGAGTTTCTTTTCAGCTGATTTTTACTGAACCAAAATGTTCCTTCTTAGCATGGAGACTTTCCTGCTTTAATTTGTTTTGTTTTTAGTTCACATGCTATAGTTAACTTACTTTTTTTTTTGCAATGTAAAGTGGGGTATTTTTTTTGCATTCTCTTACCAAATGATTGTTTTCAGAGGCTTGAAATCAGTGTCAGGTAGGTCAAACCAATGTGTAGTTAGATGCATGATACATTATGTGGCTGGTAATTTGTACCAAGTGGAGCACAAATAAAAACCATCTACTAGTTACGATGTGGAACTGAGCTACTTGAAAGCCTGCATTTTAGTGCTCAGTTAGAAATGTACGTTGGTGGAACCAGATGATGCAGTGAGTTGCAAGGAGAAAGCAGGGGTGGTTTTAGGGTAGCGTGACCTCTGCAGTCGCCCTGGGCGCCACCCTGCAGAGGGCACCAAAGCAATGTTGTAGAATGGAGCATGAGAGGTGGGTGGACACTGGGGAGGTCATTCCACAGCCAGGGTACTGTGCCTGAGAAGGGTGCTGTTGGTAGCGGGACAAAGAATTGAACCAATTACCTTTTTTCTGGTCCTGCTTCTCATTCCCTAGAGTTTGTTCTGTCCTGGCTAGAATGGACTCCTAGAATCAGCATTAGGTTCATGTTGACTGTATCAGATATACAGAGGAGATGCATTTAATTTGGGAAATTGCATCAATAAATCATATTTCAATGGGATTTCTTTTTTTGAAATGCAAACTGCAGGTGTGGACCCCTCCTAATCTGTTTCTCAAGTGCTTTGCCCCCTGCAACTGCATGCGATCCAGATAGGGTCTCCCACATTGCGGTGAGGGGTCGGGGGGAGAAGCTGCCTTTGAAGGCAGGAGTTAAAGCCACATGTAGGTTGACTGAGTTCTGCATTCCTTCTGAGGCATTGTTTGTTGCACAAAAAAATTGTGATGGAGCAGACACTGTAGAAAACATTGTAGGAAGAGCAGGGCAAAGGATAGAAACGTATTCTATGTGGGAAACTAAATTATTTATTGGTTTTAATATTTAAAATGCGTACTGCCTTATTACATAAAAGGCAAAGATAGCAATGCTTTTTTCATAAGAAGAAACCTCCCAAATCCACTGTTAGGCAATACTTTTATCACACAATCAACAAAAAGTTGCAAAAGTGTGGCAAGATTTATTATAGTCTAAATTATAGTCATTCTAATTTATTTCACTGCATATTAATCATTTCTCGTCCGCGTAAGACTATCAGGCTTAGGCTGTTACATTGTGAAGCATTGCATCTACTGTTCATGGCTAACATGGCAACATGATCCTTCGGTTTAAATATAAATTTCTGAAATGTTTCTTGGAGACGCCAGCATTTAAAAATTACTTGTCAGGTTATCTTAACTTGCAATTTTTTAAATGACCCAACACTTTTTTTTTAGTTAGTTATGAATTTATTTTGGAAGAATATCTATGCTCTTGTTTCCATTTTGACAATTACTAATTTGTGTCTAGCAAGTGGGGTCTCATGAAGTTATCCAAAAGAGTCTGACATCACTAAGCAGTAAGTAATGCCAATTAAGCACCATTAAATGCTGTTGGTTTAGCAGCTTTTAGGTTTATGGGCCCAGCCCCAAGTCTGCATTCGATATCTTCTGGAAAGGTACATCTGTTTTGCCTGTATCTTCTGTGATGAACCTTACCTTTAAACCTACCAAATCAGTGATGGAGGAATGTGTGCTGGGATACAACTCCTGTCATCCCTGATTCTTATCTAGGCGACCACGGCAGCCAGAACACTGTTCTGGGGCCTGTACAGCCACTTCTGATTCAGATGCTGTGGAGAAATATAGCTGTGTGTCATTGGCATATTGATGGTCCTGAATGGGGTACCTGTGCCCCTGAAGGACCAGGTGTGCATCCTGGACTCAGAGCTGTCCATGGAGGTGCAGGTCAATTCTGTGTCCAGGGCAGCTGTCTACCAGTCCATCTGGTATGCAGGCCGAGACCCTACCTGCCCACAGACTGTCTCATAAGAGTGGTGCATGCTCTAGTTATCTCCTGCTTGGACTACTGCAACACACCCTACATGGGGCTACCTTTGAAGGTGACCTGGAAACTGCAACTAATCCAGAATGCGGTAGCTAGACTGGTGACTGGGAGTGGCCACTGAGACCTACATTGGCTCCTGGTACATTTCCAAGCACAATTCAAAGTGTTGGTGCTGACCTTTAAAGCCCTAAACGGCCTCAGCCCAGTTTACCTGAAGGAGTGTCTCCAACTCCATTGTTCAGCCCGGACACTGAGGTCCAGCCCTGAGGGCCTTCTGGAGGTTCCCTCACTGTGAGAAGTGAAGTTACAGGGAACCAGGCAGAGGGCCTTCTTAGTAGCGGTTCCCGCGCTGTGGAACGTCCTCCCATCAGATGTCAAGGAAGTAAACAACTATCTGACTTTTAGAAGACACCTGAAGGGAGCCCCATTTAGGGAAGTTTTAAATGTTTGATGTTTTATCTTATTATTATTATTATTATTATTATTCTGGTGGGAGCCTCCCAGAGTGACTGGGGAAACCCAGCCAGATGGGTGGGGTAGAAATAATAAACAACAATAATAATAATGCTGTGCTCCAAATCCTCAAATGACCACTCCTTGTGGCTTCATATAAATGTTAAGCTTGTAGTCCAAAAATATCTGGAGGGTCACAGTCCTTGCACTAAGTGCTGTGAACATCCTGAAAGTCTTATCTGTATGCCTGTGTCTTGTTTCGAAGCATTAATGTTTCTACTAGAACAGATCTTGCCTTGCTTTTGGCCAGGAGTCAGACGTGACAAACTAAACTTCACTCAAGTTACCTGCTAAGTGGAATTCTGAGATTTCTCATTTTTTTAGCACTTCCATTTGCCCCCTTGATTATTTCTCCCACCACTCGAGGCTCTCATGCACCTGTAATACCAACTGCTGATCGAATGTTTCTGTCACATCTTTATGTTACTTGCTATTAAATCAAACCATTTTAGCTTCTGTCATCGAAATGCTTTTTAGCTTTTTCCACTTCACTGCTAGCAGAAATTGTTCCTGGCCTTTTGGTCTGCCTGGGTGTTAAAAGACTATTGCTGTAATACCAATTTACTTATATAGTTTTGTCTCTGTTTCTGTAGATAGTGGCTGCATTACGTGCAACAAGGCATTGTGACAAATGCTTTCAGTCTTCATGGTGAAGACAAAATTAAAATTGACCACAGCATTTGAAATCTGTTTTCGGTGTCACTTGGTGTTTCAGGCTGTCTAACTCCCAGTTTCATTGAATGCTATGAAAGCTAGAGAAAATGTTTATTTTCTGATGGCTGGAATACACACTTTTCTGTGTATTTATACTCTGGTCCTTAAACATATCAACTACAGTCATACCTTGGAAGCTGAACAGAATCCATTCTGGAAGTCTGTTTGACTTCCAAAACATTCGGAAAGCTCCTGCAGCCAATTGGAAGCCGCAGAAGCCCCGTCGGACATTCGGCTTCCAAAAATAGTTCGCAAACCTGAACAGTCACTTCCGGGTTTGCGGCGTTTGGGAGCCAAAATGTTCGAGAACTAAGCTGTTCAAAAACCAAGGTACGACTGTACTGTATTTGTCTCTGCTCCACACAGAATCTTCTTTTAATTCTTAAAACATGTTATGGGTCGAATTAAGTTAATGAGTCACTTTAAAGAAAAGGTGGGTGATTTGCCTCATGCACAAGGGACAGAACAGATGGCTGATGAAGCACTCAAGTTGCCAAAGTATTTATCTGTGTGCTGCCAGGGTTGGGGGCTGCTAGATGAGATAGTGGTGAAGACAGAGAGAGGTGGCCACCTCAGGCAGCAAGTGCTGGAGGGCAATGAACAATGGTAGCCAGTTGCTGGAGCTTTGTAAACCATTCACCCTATCCAGTGCTCCCAAGCTAGCCTGCTGCCTTCAGGTGCGGTAGAGAATGCTCCATTGCCAATGGTCCATTCAGCTTTGGAAAATGAAATGGGGGGAAAGCACCATGTTGACCTTTGCCTCAGGCAACAAAATAGCTTAGGCTGGCCCTGACAATGGAATATCTTCACACCTAATTGTGGGGGTGGATTAAGATTTCCAGTTTGTGTTGTGCTATAAAGGTAAAGGTACCCCTGACTGTTAGGTCCAGTCGTGGACGACTCTGTTGTTGCGCGCTCATCTGGCTCTATAGGCCGAGGGAGCTGGTGTTCGTCCGCAGACAGCTTCCAGGTCATGTGGCCAGCATGACTAAGCCGCTTCTGGCGAACCAGAGCAGCACACGGAAAAGCCGTTGTGTTGTGCTATAGGTTGTGCTATATCTTTCCCCACAGGGCAAATAGCAGCACCAAGAAGGCAGAACAGAGTAAAGGTTAGTTCCTTCACTCAGCATTGCAAGCTGCAGCCCTAATCCAAATTAGAGAGGCGGTTTGCTTTGGTATTATGAACTCTTAAGAAAACCAACCAGAGATCCAGTCTCCTGCCCACATGTTGTGGGCAAAGGGGCTATTGTGCTCTCTTATGTTGTCTTCTGTCTAATAGATGCACCTCAGGATCTGTAGGAGTTTGCTGACCCCATGCAATGCCCCTTCCCTGCTACCACGCACCTCGTTCTGTCCCCTCATTTCCACTTTTATTTTTGCATCAACTCTAGAGAGGCCACTTAAAGGTAAAGGTAAAGGGACCCCTGACCATTAGGTCTAGTCGTGGCCCACTTTGGGGTTGCGGTGCTCATCTCGCTTTATTGGCCGAGGGAGCCGGCGTACAGCTTCCGGGTCATGACTAAGCCGCTTCTGGTGAACCAGAACAGTGCACGGAAACACCATTTACCTTCCTGCCGGAGCGGTACCTATTTATCTATTTGCACTTTGACGTGCTTTCGAACTGCTAGGTTGGCAGGAGCTGGGGCCAAGCAATGGGAGTTCACCCCATCGCGGGAATTCGAACTGCCAACCTTCTGGTTGGCAAGCCCTAGGCTCTGTGGTTTAACCCACAGTGCCACCCACTTATGTCCTGTCAAAAAAAGTGAACACGATTTGCTTAATAATAATAATAATTATACCCCGCCAATCTGGCAGGGCTTCCCCAGTCACTCTGGGTGGCTTCCAACAAAATATTAAAATACAGTAATGCATCAAACATTAAAAGCTTCCCTAAACAGGGCTGACTTCAGATGTCTTCTAAAAGTCTGGTAGTTGTTCCCTTTGACATCTGGTAGAAGGGCGTTCCACAGGGCGGGTGCCACTACCGAGAAGGCCCTCTGCCTGGTTCCCTGTAACTTGGCTTCTCACAGTGAGGGAACCCGCAGAAGGCCCTTAGAGCGGGACCTCAGTGTCCGGGTAGAATGATGGGGGTGGAGACGCTCCTTCAGATATACTGGACCGAGGCCGTTTAGAGCCTTAAAGGTCAGCACCAACACTTTGAATTGTGCTCAGAAACATACTTTTGCATATGTTAATTGATGCATATAAATGCAAATTTAGATAAAACTACCTTGTGATTTGTTAAGGGTTGCTGCAAATTGTAACTCTGTGACCTGTGCCCAGAATTCTTTGAGGGAAAGCATGTGCTCTGAATGTGCTGTAAAGGTATAGTTGTGTACACAGCCTGAGCCAGGAATCAGAGCCCCTCTGACATAAGCTGCGTTGGATGAGGGAGGACATTTCTGCTGTGTGTGTTGTTTACTCTTGAGAGAAGAAACCAGGATGGGTGGGGAGAGAGGCATATGCAGAAAGAGGAAGAGGATAGCCAGGTGTAAGATTAGAGCTTTCTGCAGTCCAAATGATTTCTTGATAAGTAGTCACTATATGCTATGTAGTATATGAAATACAACTTCTTTCACGCCTGAGGCAGAATTGTAGTCTTTCACTGCCAACATCCTCAGCAACTAGTTATTGCATTGTGAGGCATTGTGAAATGAATCCACAAAGTAGAGAAGCATTGCTTGCTGTTTCCTCATCCAGAAATGGAATTGCATCTGGCTTGTGCCAGCCATTGTTTGTCAGCAATCACATGGAAGATGGCTGTAGGTTTGCAGTTGACTGTAGGCAGCCCTGGAGCTCCCAGATCCCAGAGCATACATATATCAGAGAGGCGCCTCTGCTGCTTTTGACGTTAACAGCAGGACACGAGAAACAGCTTGGTGAGTGACCGAATCTGCTGTTTATTTCTAGGTCAAATGGACATTTTTCATTCTATCATTTGCAGCCTTAAATGCAATGAAAATGTTTTATGAGAATATCCACCAATTTAATCGTGTGCAATGCTGTTCTTTCTTTTTTTGTTGAAAATATTGAAGTCAGTGCTCCCTGGGCAGTCACATTTAGCAGCCCTTTTTTAAAGGATAGATTCATTTCTCAGCATGGGATAGAGCTCTCTCAGCACAAACCTACTTAAAAGCCACAGTTCTCTAGTTGTTAAAAGGCATTTCTTAAAATAATAGACCCTTTATTCTGGAATATTTACATTTCTCCCCTCTTCCCTTTCCTTTTCATATTTTTATTCCCCAGCATTACATATATTTCCTATGATGTTCATTTTCTGTCATATTGCATAGATCTACAAAGGATGTGCCTTAAGGACAAATCCAATCCTGCCACTCTGAATTTGCATTTTGGAAGCAGCAGGGTCTATTTTTACTGACTGGCTGGCTGTGGGCACCTCCATTGGAGACAATAATTTGCTATGACAGACACCCATAAGGTGGCATTCTGTCTGTTTGAGGCTCTAGGAAACGGGAGAGCACGCTCAAGCAGAATCTAGTTAGAGCAAACTTCAACATGGCTGAAATTGAGATATGTACCTTTTACATTATTTAAGGTATCTATCAAACGTTCTAAAACAATCCAGATGATTGCATAGCAAAGAACTGCTGAGTACAATCAACCATGTGGCATTCAATATTGGAATTATTCTGGGCAAGTTCTTTACACATCCTGAATAAAAATCAGCAAATGGACATAGAAATCTTCATCAATATAGGTACTGATTAAATGATCATCCTTAAAATGTCAAATGGAAGGTTTGTATTATGTGTATATTAAAAATATGATATTTGGGGAAAGCATTATTTCAATATCAATATTTATTACTGCATCTACATGCAGTGCAATCTTGAGCATATTTGCTCATAAGTACATCTTCCTTAGTTCCCTGAGACTTGATCTCTACTCCTTGTACCTTTATGGTGCAATCCTAGGCATGCATGCATGCTCAGAAGTAAATCCTATTCAGCTCAGTGGGACTTACTCCCAGGTTAAACGTGCACACAATTTCTGCTTTAGCTGCTTTGGCACTACTAAATTCTTTCCAGGGTGTTACAACTGGATCTACAAATAGCTTTCCTGTCAGATTTGCTGCTGTGCATATGAGTTTGTGCCTTTATGGAACTGCCAGCTCCTCTAGACGTCAAGTATGAGACATGTGCTTTCTTTTTACTCTACTCCCATTGGCTGGTTAAACTGTGCACAAATAAGCCATTCATGGACCATAGCAGCACACTTTCATTTTATTTGTCGATCACAGACATTGCTGCCATCCTGTTTGTTTTGGACAGTGTTGAGATTTGAAAAATTATTTCCTTCTGGAGCGCTCCATCTATCCCTGCCTCAACTATGCCTTGCAAAAAAAATATATCATTTCAGAGGCAAGTCTGTTATATGTGGGTAGATGGGTAGTGTAGATAGGTAACAGCATGTGTTTGAAGACTACTGTACAGTGTTCTATCTGGAAGAAAGCAGATCAAATGCCCCATCTCCTAAGAAATGGAATAGAGAAGAAACATAGGAGAAATGGCCTCTTGGGTCAAAAAATAGGACCTCTGCCAGGCTTAGTTAGGCCCATGGGCCAGAGAGGTTCTCTTCCCTCCAAGTTAGGCCCAAGGGAGCACCGCCTCCAATTGCTTATTTGTTAATTAAATTTAGATCTGGATCTTCTGTGATAACCTCTGTATGGCATAGCTGGAGATTCCAGGCTACTGACCATTTTGCTAAGCATGTTGCTCATATGCTTTCACAAGCAGAGGAAGGTTACAGGTGACTTAGAGCAGGGATGCCAACACAGCATCTGTGGTCACTGGTGCCTATGAAAGCCTGCATTGGCACCCCCAGGCAGTCTTGCCAGGCTCTGAGCTTGCTTCTTGGCACTGGAGAAAGCAGGATTCATGCCATTAACAGCTGCATCTCCATAATGAGGACCAGCAGGACATTGGGGGAGTGGAGAGAAGCAACGACGAGTGTACTCTAGTTTTGTGTTATGTCGCACCCCCATGGCAGCCTTTTTGGGCATGGCTTTCACAGCATCCTCTCCCAAAATTTGGAATGGACCCACTGGTCCCCAAAAGTTGGCAACCCCTGGCTTAGAGTGATAGCGCAATCCTGTTCTCTAGTGGTTTTGATTTCCATTGCAAACCTTTCTGTGTCTAGACCCATTCATCAGAAGAAAGTTGCTGAATCATTGCATCAAGTGCAGCCTTGCTGATTGCTGTAAGTGAAATTTATTGTCTGTGAGTAGACCCAGTATCAACAAACCATCTATTACTGCCTGCATAGGAAGCCACATCACACCAAGTAAGACCATTGGTTCTTTTAGCTCAGTGTTGTCTACACTGGAAGTAGTTCTCCAGGGTTTCCGACAGGATACTTTCCCTTACCTACCTAGAGATGTCAAGGACTGAACCAACGACCTGTACACAAAGCAGATGCTCTACCAGTGAGCTACATTTGTTCCGCTAAATGACTTTTCCTCCCTTATGCAGTTTTGGCTAGAACAAAGTATATTTTGTAATCTATACATAATTTTTTAGAACTATTTTCTCCTCCGACATAAGAAGCAAAAATAAAATGACCCTCTTCTGCGTGATATTTTTCTTCAACTTTGGCAGATCAAACATTTCACATGTTTTAACAGCAGTATCATCTCTACAGGAGCTTGCTCATTTAGAGAAAAGCCTTTTCTAAAAATGCCCATGCCATGCAGACTAAAAAAATCTAGGACATACGTTTCATAGAAAATAACCCTCTAGTGATGTCAGAGTACCTGAATTCCCCCCCACATTAGCTATCAGAATTGCTGGCATTCTCCTGCCTCAAGAGACCACCAAGTGCGCCTCCAGGGAGAAGTCAAACCACTGTGCTGTCAGCACCAAAGTGACTTCACCAGCCAGAGCAAGACTTTTAGGGGCCCTAACTTGCTGGCATCTGTCTGTTTCAAGAGACAATGGAGTGCACCTCCATTGTCAAACTGCTGTGTGACCTCCCCAGGGTGCAAGCCTGGGCAGTGTGTAAGGAGGTCCTTGTTGCCCTGACAACAAGACCTACCTCTCGGCCTTGCTTATGTGGTCCAAAGGAAAGAAGACCAATAAGTTTCACACCAGTTTGGTTGCAGGAGTTGCCAGAAGGCAAAGTGCCATCCAACCATCATGGATTTGTGTGGGCTTTACAGTGGTACCTCGCGTTAAGTACTTAATTTGTTCTTAACCTGAAACTGTTCTTAACCTGAAGCACCACTTTAGCTAATGGGGCCTCCTGCTGCCGCCGCGCCGCTGGAGCACGATTTCTGTTCTCATCCTGAAGCAAAGTTCTTAACCCAAGGTGCTGTTTCTGGGTTAGCGGAGTCTGTAACCTGAAGCATATGTAACCCGAGGTACCATTGTATTCCCTAGCCCTTTCTTCTCCTGAGGATATCCCACAAGGCAGCAAGGTTTAGGATCAGAGTTTTCCTTCTCCTAGATGGGCCACCTTCCAAGGCTGACAAGCCCCATCTGCCCCTCCTTTCCCTCTATCGCCTTCTTGATCCTTGGACCCATGACTGGTCTGCTCCCTCACCTGCTCAATCAACCAGAGCCTGTCTTTCCATGTAGGGGAAGTACTGTACTGAGAAAGTAATAAACAAATGAGAACCCTTATAAACAAACAATTAGGGGTGTTTCACAGGGGACCAGTGGGGGCTGGCCCATTTGAGCAAATAGGGCACTACCAACCTCATTCTGCTTTCAGCCCCCTTTCAGGGGAGACGATGAAAACAAAACTCAAATGAGTTGGTCATGCCTACCATTGGCTCTGGTTCCACCTACTGTTTGAACTCCCGGCATTCTGCCCTTCTGGTCCCAGTGGGCACCAGCCATCACTTCATGGGGCACCAACTCTCTACCTCCCTACCATCTGTGATCAGGGCTGGATTTAGGTTGGATGAGGCCCTAAGCTACTGAAGGTAATGGGGCCCTTTATATGTCCAGCTGTCCTTTGTCAAAAACAAATTGTCGCTGTTTTTTGTGTTAAATATATGCTATATGGCAGGCTTCCTCAACTTCAGCCCTCCAGATGTTTTTTGGTCTACAACTCCCATGATCCCTAGCTAGCAGGACCAGTGGTTAGGGATGCTGGGAATTGAAGTCTCAAAACACATGGAGGGCTGAGGTTGAGGAAGCCTGCTATATGGTAATTTATGGACCTAATAGGTATTACATAGCCCATAAGTTCATGAATACACAAATAGGATTCCTTAATATCTTGGTCATTAAAAGGGTTTTTGTGTGTGTGATAATCCCTTGCCATTGTAAACACAGTGAGAACAGTTTACTGAAAATATTGTTTAATCTAAATTACTGGGGCATTCAAAGTGTACTTGAGATATCTTGTTTAACTAATTAATTATGCAAGGTTGATTAATTTTTCTTGATGTCCTGTCGCTGATGAAGTTCACCCGGATGTCAAGGGAGGAAAAATGCGAATAGGTGCAAGTCAATGGATTGGTTAGTATCATTTATTCAAAGGAAGAACCAGAACTGTACAAAATCTTGTGGTTAATTATAGTATCATTTGATGTCCTACAGTGAATGTAATTTGACTCAAGCCACCCACTGTTACTTTTGTTTAAATAACTTGAGCTATACAGAAGACAGGGAAATTTAACTTGGCCTGAATACATTTAATGCTTTGTATCATTACAGCCATATGGTATTGTTCCACCAGCTCCTTGAGATGATATACTTAAATTGTTTTAGCTTCATGGAGTGGTGTAGAAACAGTCACAGATTTCTGTACTGGAACAAGAAAACTGTTCCTTAAAACACTGATTTGGTTGATTAAATTTTCGTGTGTATCAGTAAACATTTCCTACTTGAAGAAAATACTCATTTTAATTTGGTGATCACATACTCTCCAACATTTCTCTGATGGAAATAGGGATGTCCTATTTAATAATAATAATACCCCGCCCATCTGTCTGTGTTGCCCCAGCCACTCTGTGAGGTTTGCAACATATATAAAAACACAAACATTTAAAAACTCCCCTATACAGGACTGTCCTTTAAAGGTTGTATAGTTACTTATCTCCTTTTCTTGGGGGTCACATAACTCCATACCCTCCAACACTTTCTCCAATGAAAATAGGGACATCCTAAGTAAAAGCATAATATTCTGGGATCAAATCAGAAACTGGGACAGCTTCTGTAAATCCAGGACTGTCCCTGGAAAATAGGGACACTTGGAGGGTCTGTGATCACTTGCTGGGATGTGTGTATGGAGGTCCTGGGATGCACAGATGACAAGATTACCCACAAACTCATGTATAGATGGTGACCCAGGTGGATTTTTCAATTTGAGTGTGTGCGCAGGAGAGATCCTAAGAGCCAGTTATAGTGTGCAACATCCAGTTCCTGTAGCCTGAAAGTTTAAAAAGATAAAAAGCTGGTTTAGAAAGCAGAGTCTGGTGCTGAAAAGAATCTCACACTCTTGAAACACTTCCTGGAGATTTAGGGTGATGTACACATTTGTAAAATAAATAAATACATAATAAAAGAGTGTCATCCCACCCTTGGCATAATATATTAACAAGCCATGGCATTAACTGTTTAATTGTTTTCAAGGTTTTGGACTGGCAATGTGGACAACACAGCCTTGAAGGTGACAAAGTCAGGGTATAATTAATTAGCTGTTAAAAATCATGGTGTATTCTTGTCAATTTCCCGAGAAGTTGCTAATTTGTCTTTGCTTGCCTAAAGCTGTTCTCTCTCTTTGTGCCATTTCCCAATTGCTCTGTTTTTGAAAGACACAGAGAGTAACAGCAGCTTGTGTTACAAGCGAAAATGGATAGGAAATCCTCTCATCTCAACAGGTCTCTTCTCCTGAGACATGAGGGAGCCCTGATACTTAAAACCATTTTTTCACGGTAAAGCCTTCCAGCAGAGTACACATTCTGTGAAGATCACATTTTATTACAGCTGTTCCGGTTCCATTGGCTTGTTATAAAATGCACACACTTTCCTCCAACGGTGTGTCTTTTGTAATGATAGATTTGCACCAGCTATTGCACATTGCACTTTACATCTGCCTGAGGGGTGTGGGAGACAAGCTCCCTGGTCCATTCAGTCTAACTCTCTAGAACTGTGCTTTGTGGCCCTCTTGCACTTTGTGATTGGCAAAGGTTTCTCATAGGCAGTCATCAAGGAAAGGTATAAATAATCAAAATCCCTCCTGGAATAATTGAGCTGGAAGACACCAAAAGGCTACATAGTTTGACCACGTGCCCTGTCCATAGGGCAATCCACAACACATTGAGTCCCAAACTGGGACATGCCACTTCCTGTTTGTGCTCCCATGAAAGTCACATGACATGTGAGAGATCACGGAGCCCACAAGACACACTTTGCGCTTTCACTGCATTAAAAAATGTGCATTTTGAGGTGCTGCATGAGATTGCAGCGTGAAATCACGAGATATCGTGGTACCCAAGATGGCTGCTGTGCTCTCATGGGGAAAACGGGATGTCTCAGTTTTTCTGGGACATTTGTGGGGTATTACAATAGGGACATCATATGAGAGCCAGTGTAGCGAAGTGGTTAGAGTTTTGGACCAGGACCTGGGAGATCTGGGTTTACATCCCCACCCAGCCATGAAGCACCTTGGGCCAGTCAGACTCTTAACCTAAATTACCTCACACAGTTGTTGTGAGGATAGAAGAGGAAGTGGGGAGAACCCCTTAGGCCACCTTCAACTCCTTGGAAGAAATGCAGGATATCAGGGTAACATAACATAAGTAAAGTATGGAAGTGTATAAAGTCACCCACCATGAAAGTCTTCTTTACATGTGTTGGTGCTGACCTTTAGAGCCCTAAACGGCCTCGGTCCACCCCCATCGTTCAGCCTGGACACTGAGGTCCAGCTCCAAGGGCCTTCTGGTGGTTCCCTCACTGTGAGAAGTGAAGTTACAGGGAACCAGGCAGAGGGCCTTCTTGGCAGTGCCGCCCGCCCTGTGGAACATCCTCCCATCAGATGTCAAGGGAATATACAACTATCTGACTTTTAGAAGACACCTGAAGGAAGCCATGTTTAGGAAAGTTTTTAATGTTTGATGTTTTATCGTGTTTTTAATATTCTGTTGGGAGGCGCCCAGAGTGGCTGGGGAAACCCAGCCAAATGGGCGGGGTATAACTAATAAATTATGGTTATTATTATTACATGCCATTTGTGTGAAGAGTGTAAATGAGCAGAAAGGAGCAGCAGAGCAGCACAGCTTCCTTGACTTCTTTTGTGATATCCACCCTGGGGTCACCCACACTTCCTCTCCTCCTACTGCTTTCCTTTTGGTGTAATGTTTTAAAGATTTATTATTATTATTATTATTGTTTTACTGTTTGTTGTTTACTGCCCTGAACTCCTTTGGGAAGAAGGGCGGGATATAAATTTAATAAATGGATAAATTAAAAAATGAATAGGTAAGAAAAATTCCTTTTGTCCCCTAAAACTCTAGCTCATCCAGTCTTGAACTGAAAATGTTCTTCTGCCCAGGTAGATCAAATTGCATTTACTAGCATTTAACAGTCATCTTCTTCACATACATACATATATACATACATACATAAAACCTACTTTAAAAGCAGCAATAAACAAAAATAGGAAGGCCATCATAAGGCCAGAATCAACTCGGAGTAATAATAACAATGATGATGATTTTTAAAAGCCAGTTAAATAAGTCATTGTGCTTGAATGCTTGTGAGGAATGAGTAAAGGAAGATGAGGATTATCTGAATTAAGTTCTTTAATTCTGAAGCCGCTTCATAAAAAAGAGTTATTATTCAATGAATGAGAATTCACTTGAATATAAAAATTAACAACCCACTCACCACCGCCTCCTGTGTTTATGAATTCCACATCACTTGAGATGCTTAAACTACTCTTAAAATGTTTAATATTCTATATGTGATGGGATTTCCTCTTGAAACTGCATATCAAAATACATGGTATTTAATTTGCTTTTTACCCAGTTATCTTGTGGTGGTAGTGGTGTTCCTTTGTGTTTGGCTATAAATTACAGATAGATAATGTTGCACGCAACCCCAATCTCTGAGTGGTGTGAGATTCCTGGGGTTTCATGCACTTGGCAGGGGTTCAGTTTCCTTGGAATGAGGGACAATGGAGACTGTGTTGTCTTTAGGATATATGGTTTATTTACACATATATACAACCTGAGCCTAAGATGAAGGGGATAACAGCACTCACACCCCATAAGGTATTGCTTCTCCCATAGTCCCAGCCTTTGAAGCAAACAGGAATCAAGCATGACTCTTCCTCTCTGGCCGCTGGCTGCCTCTCGCCCAGGTCTCTCACACAACTCTCTGGTTATTGTCCTTCTCACTACAACACTATTATCCAGCAGCAGATATAGCAACTCAAGAAGTGGTTTTTGTAGTGGAATGTACATGTCAGTAAATAATATTCTGTACCTGTGGTAGATTGTTCTAAGGATCAACCGTATGACTGGGTTTGGATGTTCTTTCCTGGCTTCATTAACCATGGTTTATGAAGCCAGGAACAAGCATAGGGTTTGCCAGCTCCTCCATCACCCCTCCCCACACTTCTCCTCATACACAATTCAATTTCAATTTCCTTTTACACTTGAATTACAGCAGAATTACACATCATGCCCAAACCAAACATAATAATTCAGACTTATTATCATGGTTAGTTGAGCAAAGATGAAAACAGGGTGAGGTCTTCAAGTTTTTTTTACTCCGTTTACCCATTGGAATTAATTAACATGACTAAGTTAGTCTGTTTTAGCAGGTCTGCTTTCAGTAAAACTTATTTGAAGACCACGCAGAGTACCCTGATTCAGGCCTAACAGTGACTCAGACTTATGTGCAAGTGAGGAATGCAGTTTCAAAGCCAGCATTTGAGTGAAGGAGGAGAGGGGTGACAGACAAGTACCGAAGCCTGACAGTTATATCTGGCTTCATAAACTATGCCTTGTGAAGCTGGGAAATACCATCCAAGCCTGTATTCCTATATTCTGTATGTTGCATAATGACCTGGTTTGCATGTCATGCTAAGCCAAACCATGGGTTAATGTGAACGCATGGACTCTGGGAGAAGAGATCACGGCTGTTCTTCCCTCTCCTCTTGTTCTGGCTGCTGTGCTGACCCAAGCAATAGTTCGACTTAGCTGCATGTTGTCCAAATCCAGGCTTGTGGTTTAGCTTTCTCCATACTAACCATGAGCTCATGGTTTGTCCAGGGGAGCTAAACCAGAAGCCTAGGTTCAGACGCCATGCTAAAGTAAACCATGGCTTAGCTCAACAGGGGACTGACCAAGGAAGAGCACAGTAACCATGGACTCATCTCTGGCAGCATGCGTGTTTGTGGCAAGCCATGGCTTGGCTTAGTGTGACATCGGAACCAGACCAATGCTTTGTTTTACCTAATAAAGAGATCAATTTTCTCATTCTCTCCCTCTTTTTATCAAAGTTAGCTGGTTTAGCTTCTTTATAGATTTTATAAAGAGGAAGAGATTAGTTGCCTTGCAGCTGAATGAGGGATAGATGTGATCTGGACAAAAATAGTTTCCTCCAGCACCAGCTGTTATGTAACTTGATTTAAAATTCAGCAAGAGAGCGTGGTTAACGAAACACCTTTCCTCAGCCTTTATTTTTAAGATCTCTGGAATTGAAACTGAATTGCTTTCATGATAGGCAGATGGCTGCCTAATGAACGGAGGCTGGCTTTAACAATATGGGTCATTGGGGGGGGGGGAGGGAATTAAGATCTTATTAGGAAACACACTATCCTGGGGACACAACATTGATCGATACATGTCCCTTCTCTGTACCCTAACATGCTTAATGAGTTTTTGTCTGTCATGAACCAATTACTGTTACTGATGGGTGCACTGATGGATTGCTGAGTCAGCGTAATCTGAGGATCAAGTTCTGTGAGAAGCTCCGAAAGCTTATTGGCTTACGCACTAAGGGTGAGGCACAGATCTCAGACATTGCATAAAAGGCTTTGCATCTAGCTGCACAGAAAGCCAGGAGGAAGAAAGAGGCACAGATAAAGCAGTTATCATCTGTACCTTACGTTTGAACGGGATGTGTTTTTGTGATCGCTGTATTAAAGGGACATTTGCCCAGCTGTTTCTTTCATTGTATTTGTGGTGTGCCCCTGTGGTGTGGGCATTCAGGCACTGCCAATGTTCCAGGTCAGCTCGGTAGGTGAATAGGCCAGCATGGAACAGCTGTGGCATGTTGCTATGCAGTAATCCTTTAATTCGATACTTCTGATACCAGAGACTCATGGATTGGACTGTAACCATCTGATGCATAACTAAATATATGATAGATCATGAAGATCTAAAATGCTCTGTCAAGCTTATGTGTCCTCTGAGATGTAGAAGGAGAAATGTAGGGTTGCCATTGTTTGGAGCTTTTTTTAAATCAGCAAAAACAACACTGCCGACATGGTTTCCTGGACATTTTCGCCTGGACACTGCTTCTGACTGCAGTATTCCAGGTATGTCCAGGAAATTCGGGACATATGGCGACCCTAGGAAATGCCCACTTTTTCTTTTTCTTTACTTTCTTTTTCTTTTTTTACACTGGTTATATCACACCTCTAACTGTTTTGTTCACTTTTTAAAGGTGCCGTGTATCTATATCATGTATAATTCACTTCCAATGCAGCCTTATCATGCAGCTGCGATATGTGGAAATGCCTTATTACTGAGTCAGACAAATGGTGAATCAGTCGGCAGAGTTCTGACTCTGGAAACGCAGGCTCTCAACAGAGCAATATGGATCCTTAAATCCATTTAGCTGCAGGAGATAATAGTGCATTAGGAGACTACCAGAAACGGCTGAATTATCCTGTTGAGTGGTCACTTAGTTTATTAGGGCGGATAGCAGCTGGAACACTCTGTAGCCTTGACCAAAACGCTCTCTAGCTCAGACTAAAAATTTCCTAGCTGGATTTGTTAACCTTTTCTTTAAACCCTGTGGTGGCATTTTAGCTACTTTTCTGACTTCATCAGAGCAATAAGGCTCTCGGCAAGTCCCCTGCCTTTCCCCCCACTTTGCCACGTGCATCAAGCTCATTTTGTTTCGGCTCTCTTGCCTGCCTGGTTTATAGGTTGGTGTAGAGATGACACGACAGTTGTCTTGCTCTGCCAAGCAGAACGCTAGTGGACGAAGACAAGGAAGGGGAGGAGGAGCCTGGCGTTCCTAGATTAGTAGGAAGAATGACAACCCGGGGAGGACACTGCCTGATGATGCCATTTCTCTTGGGAATGTGTGTGAGATCTTTGCTTTCCTTTTGTATCTAGGGAGCTGGATTAGGGCAGCTTTTTTGTTCTTCTGGGAAACCATGTAGTGAATTAGGTGCAATTATTCAGTGATTTCTACATGCCGCAAGCAAGTGTGAGCTTTTAAGGAACGGGGAGGGAAGGGCTGGAAAGCCCTGGCCTGGGATGTTTTGATTATGTTTGTAAGAAATTTGACAGTGTGGAAATGTGATAGACTTTCAGCCTTCGTGTGTGTGTGTGTGTGTGAGAGAGAGAGAGAGAGAGAGAGAGAGAGAGAGAGAGAGAGAGAGAGAGAGAGAATATGTAGTAACTGGCAGTGATTCATGGTGACTTTGTTATGGGTAATAGGAGAAAGGATTTGTCTTAATTTTAATAGCTGCCAGTATGACAGCGGTAGTATCTGCAGTGCTGGAGAAGAGCTGTGCAGACTCAAGAGTGCAATGAGAAGAAGCAGACCAGCAGTTACTCATGCCAATGAAAGTCACCAGAATATCTTCCTCCAACATTCTCTCTTCAACCCAGGAGAGGTTTCCTTAATGTGTTTATACAGAAACATGCTCTAAAGGTGTATGTTAGTGGTTAAGTGATATTTTCGTTGTTGAAACACACATACAGTACACAGAGAGAGGAGGGTGGAGAGAGAGAGAGAGAGAGAGAGAGGGAGAGGGAGAGAGGGAGAGAGGGAGAGAGAGAGAGAGAGAGAGAGATCAGCTTAGAGAGTTTCACAAGGAGTCAGTTTTATATACAACAGCCACTGGGCAAGTGCTGTGTGTTGTGCTTCCTGGGGTTGTATTAGATATTGATCAGTAGGAAGTAATTAGTTTGCCTGTGAGCGATGCTCAGATTGGCAATGGTGAATTTTGTGGGCCTAATCAGAATCCAGCATTCAGAATGTAATGCTGCTGAGAGTAGTTTAGGAACTGTAATAAAATTCATAAAATTCATTGAAATGGCACAGTTAAGACTGGGTTCAAATAATAATTACGATAGGTGCATTTCTTTGTTCTCAAGTGGGGAAGGTTTTCTCAAATTACAAGATGGCACCATGCAACTGTGACACTCAGTGGGGACTATTTGGCTGCTATTGTCACTGTTAGATAGGACATTATGGCATATTTGTCAAAATCACATGTGCAACACAATCCTAGACATGTTTCCTTGTAAGTAAGCGCTGAGTGTGCTCAATGAAACTTTCTTGGAGTAGACGCATGTGCTTAGGATTGCATCCTTAGAGATCAATCCTATGTACGTTTACACAGAAGTAAGTCCCACTGAATCCAATGAGAGTTACTCCTAAGAAAGTGTGTTTAATATTGCAACCATAAAGCACACCCACCCACCCACCCACCCACCCACACCAGTGTTTTGTGTTGGGAAGTGTTGCATTAGGAACATGTTAAACCTTTCCAGATTAGCAGTATTTAGCACAATAAAAAGTGCATATGTTTGCTGCCTGATTGTTGCATATGGCATGTTTCCTTTCCTTGAGGTTCAGCTTTTGTTGCTGTGTTGATTCCCGCCCCCCTAGCATGATGCAGTGTATCTTAGACTATTTTTAAAAACCTAACTTCTTCCTCCACAAATGGTACTCATTGCCAAAATGTGGTTGCCCACATGTCAAAGATAGCAATATCAGTGATGTTCATGGGGATAAGCAATACACACCCATGCTTTTGCGAGATTTTTTAAAAAGCATTTGTGATTATTGCTATTTATGTATTTATTATGGCTATAAAGTGTTCATTGCAGCATAGAAGTGCTCAGGCAGCTAACCTTTAATAAAAGTGATAAGCAAGGCTATTGGATGAAACAAGGCTATTGTCTCTCCTAGCAGAACCCTGACATATTTCTGTTTCTATTTCTATTTCTGTTTGCCATAAATTTATTTAGTGGTTTGAAGCCCCCCCCCCCGCTCCCCTGCTTTCCACTGCTGAAGCATAAAACTACACTGATTATTTTTTTAAGGACCAGATAGAAACATAGTCCATCACAGCAAGGCTATTCAACCCTCAGTCCCAAACATTTATGTGTCGACTGGATATTGCACGGCTGTCTTCAAATGTGGAGAAGAGGGGAGAGTAATCTGTATGACCTTTATCTATAGCTATCACTGGAGCTGTGTGGAAATGGCCCCATAAAATTCCCCACTGTATTTGTGGGCAGAAAAATTGGGATCCATTTCATTGAATTTCTTCAAAAGGGAAAATAAATTCTCCAGTGTTTCTGCAGGGTTGGTGATCACCATTAGCAGAGGGGTTGTTTCCCCTCCTAAAATTTTCTTTCTTTTTTGCTATCAGACTGGCAGCCATTTCCCATCCCATTATACTCTTGGGGTTTTTTATTCTTTCACTTTTATCTTCCAAAGCCAGCCTTGCATGTAACTCAACTTATGCTCAAGTTTTAATAAAACCTCAGTTTTCATTAACTCTACACGTCCCTTGCAAGTTTATGTGTCTTTTGGCAATGAAAGTGTGCTTGAAAATGTATAAACAACGAATACTGTAATATCGGAAACTGGAGGGTGGGGTGCTAATGGGAATTTCTAGTGGTCAGAGGCTGTATTGCTGTCTATAAATTCTCACGCCAACTCAAAACCAGCAGAAGCAAAATCAGTTATGGAAACCTACTTAATTTGCAAGGTTCATAGCAGCTATCCTCAGTGTTGAATTGGGGTTGTGTTTCTGCAGAATTTTAATTTAATTTAATTTTTTTAGCTTGCGGTGCACACGGGCTGCTTTTCATGCTTTTGAGGCTAAGGTGGAACCCTTCCTGAGCTTAAGCAGATATATTATTAGCAATCCAAACTGATGTGTGTTTTGGGTGGAGTGGGCAGATCACTTATAATCCAAGTTTTCACTTTTAAAACAATTGCTTTTCTTCTCTTTTGTATACACAGCAGGAAGAATTATGGTCTAGCGCTCCCGACATTAGCCATGGAAGTAGCACTTTCTCCCATCAGGTCTCAGGAACTGGATTCTGTAGCTGCAGATGCATCCCCCATGGTCATTAACATGACTCCCACCACCGAGCAAGATGGCGGAGAAGACGCCATGAAAGATATTGATTCCGGGCAACAGTATGAAAAGCCCCCTCCACTTCACACGGGAGCCGACTGGAAAATCGTTCTCCACTTGCCTGAGATTGAGACATGGCTGCGGATGACATCAGAAAGGGTCAGGGACCTGACTTACTCGGTGCAGCAGGACTCGGACAGCAAGCATGTGGATGTGCATTTGGTGCAGCTGAAAGTAAGCAGAAGTATTTTATCTCTACATGTTACCTGTGAGGGAGAGGGTACCACTAGGCATGGGGGAGGGATTTGGTTCAGGTCATCTTGAAATGTGAGTTTACCCCAGTTCACAAATTTCAAACAACAATATGCGAACCAAAACACGGCTATCCTTCAAAATTCACATCTCTCTGAATTTTGCAACGCGGGGTGTAATGTGTACACAAATGCATCTGCTGAGGTAAAGCAGGCATATAGATGCATGTAGTAGTGAAAGCAAATGCATTATAAGAGGGAAATGTAATGGATTGGCTGGATGCAAAGGAGTGTTGGGAGATACCAGCTGAGGACCCCCTCAAGGGACCCCGCAGGGGAAGATGGCTCAGAGCCAGGGGTTTGGTGGTGGGATGATGATACATGGTCAGAGGGAGAAGAGAGAACAGACTGGGGGGAGGAGGTGTCAGAAGCTAAAGAGGCAACGGGGTTTAGTGAGAAGGAAGAGGCTGTGCCAAGAGCAGTTCAGATTCTGAGGCAGAAGCAGAGAGGGGTCAAGAGGTAGAGATGAGGCAGGTTGCTGAAGAAGCCAGGGAATCTCCCCTTCCTGCTGTGGCTAGCTCCCCTCCCTCCCTGGTCTCCCAGAACACAGAGAGAAATGGAGAGGGCAGAGCAAAGAGAGGCAGGAAGCCAGAACCTTAGGCTACTAGGGAAGGAACTGGCAGAGGAGCCTTAGGGAGCGGTGGGAAGGTGGGGACCTTCAGTCCTCACAACTGCCTCATTGGGGCAAGACCTACTGGGAAGAGCTGCTGTGATCACTGGGCCTGCACTGGTTTGGTTTCTGTGAATGAAGAGTTAACGTCACTGACACTGGGTGCTCACCTGCCCTTGACTCTCGCTTCGGACAGGAAAATATGCTAAGCAAAAATATGTATATTTGTCAAAATGGTCAATAAAATGTGTATATTGGGAGAAATCCTAATTAAAATGCTAATGAATTTTCATGAGGACATGTGTGGTGGCACATGTGATGTAGAGAGCCATCCTCGTGCCACCAGTATTGCTGCTGCTTACCTGGACAGGGCTGGGACAGGACCACAGTGCTAATGAATTCCCCAAACCCACTTAGTGCTTGCCCAGCTTTGGGAAGGAGGTGGGACCTCTAGAACCCTACCAGAGAGCGTTAAATTTTGGCCTTGCACATGGCACCATATAACCAAGGTCTGCCCCGATAGTCTGGCATCTGAGCGTATGTACAGCAAGAGTTCCAGAACAAATAATTTTGCTACCTGGGGTGAAGGACCAGATGGTGCCCCTTTCACATTCCAGCAGACCGCACAGGCAGTTGAGTCTTGAAAGAGGATTAGACAAATTCAGGAAAGAAAAGGCTACCAGCCACAATGGCCATGTTTTACCTGCACTGAATAACAGTTGCTGGGAATCACAGGTGGGCAGAGAGCACGCAGTCTTGCAGGCCTCCCACAGGCACCAGGTTTGCCACTGTGAGAACCAGATGCTGGATTAGATGGGCCACTGACTTGATCCAGCAGGCTTATCTTATGCCATACAGCTGCTCCTGGGGCCCCTAATCGGGCTTCCTGCCTCAGGTGTGGTGGAGGAACATGATCTTATCATAAGTGTTGAAGAAAGGCTCAACTGCCTGTCCAGTCTGATGGCCGTCCAAGTTGCTGGCCATCCCTTGCCATCTGTGGGAGTGATTTCCATAGTTTACCTATGGACAGTGCGAAGAAGTATTTTCTTTTATTTGTCCTGAATCTTCCAACACTTAGCTTCATTGGATGTCCATGAGTCCTGGTATTATGAGAGAGGGAGAAATACTTTTTTCTTGTCTACTTTCTCCATGCTATGCATAATCTTACAAACTTCTGCCACGTGACCTAAAAAGTTCCAAATGCTGCAACCCTCCTTCATAGTGAAGTTGCTCCAGCCCCTTCATCCTTGTGGGTGCCCTTTGCTGAACCTCTTCAAACTGGTTCTGAGGTGTCAACAGATGGGAATGGTGGAGGTGGTAGAGCAGGGGTCAGCAAACTTTTTCAGCAGGGGGCCAGTCCACTGTCCCTCAGACCTTGTGGGGGGGCGGACTATATGTTGGGGGGGGGAATGAACAAATTCCTATACCCCACAAATAACCCAGAGATGCATTTTAAATAAAAGGGCACATTCTACTCATGTAAAAACACGCTGATTCCTGGACCGTCTGCAGGCCAGATTTAGAAGGCAATTGGGCCAGATCTAGCCCCTGGGCCTTAGGCTGCCTGCCCATGCGGTAGAGGCTCAGGAGGAACAGTTGAGGAAATGCGCTGCCCCTAGCATCTGTTTCCTGACGTGGTTTCTTACCCTGCCTAATGGTCAGTCCGGTTCTATACAGCAAAATGACACAATAAATAAATAAGCACTACCATTTTTTTAAAAAAAGGCTTAGAACTCCGACATGAGTACATAATACACTTCGTTACAGGAACAGATAATGGATTCGGTAACTGGTCATAATTATAGAAATGGTTTTCCTCAGAACAACCACTTCTGTGTGAGTAAATGCTTTGCACAGAAAGCAACCTGCAGACAAATGATTGGTATTCATCTCACACACCTTCCTAATGTTGTGAAGACAGTCTGCCACCTCTGCTTTACAAGCTTTCCGTGATTGTGCATGAGCTTCTTTGGAGAATTCAATAGACAGACATATATGTAAATCTCAATTTACATGTGGCTCTGCTTTCCGACCCAAAGCGAAGCAGCTATGCTTGGTTTTCTGTTTGTTTACATAATTAAATAGAATATGGTTCACCTCCCAGTTTTTCAAGCATCCCACTTATTTTGTTTAAAAAATGAATCATACTTTTCCTGTGAAAGAAGACATCTTCACACAAAAGGTTTTAAAATGTGAACTGTGAGAAACAGGAAGATAAAAGGCCAGCATAAGGTACCAATAATCACCAGTTGCAAGTGCAAGTAGAAGACCCATTTCCCAGCTCTCACCCTCTTTTTTTTTTTTAAGAAGTAGTGAGAGGTTGTCCAGCATCCCGTTACAACAGCTGTTCTTCAATTATGTAACAATTTTTGGAGTCTACTGGATATCTATGGTTTATTTTCATTCCAGTTGAAGTGAATAACTGCAGCTAAGTGCTTGAGCGGGCTCATTGATTTTAATGGCATTTCCCAACTTCGTTTAGGATGGTAATTTTGTTATTTCTTAACTGGTGGATACAATTGGCCAGTTGTTACTACCTTAATTCCTAGTGGCATGGTTGTTACTCTGTATGTGTGTAAGCTCTGTGGACATAGGCACAGTCAATGTATGAAGGTCCGGGGCGTGTACAGTGGGCATGATCCTGCTTCATCTCCACATGTTCATTGTGTACAGTTGAAGGACCATGTGAGAAAAGCTTCTGAGATGCCCTCTCCCTCCTTCTTAACACAAGGACCAGGGGCCATTCGATGAAGCAGGATGTTGAAATATTAAGGACAGACAAAAGAAAGTACTTCTTCACACAACACAGCATTAAACTGTGGCATTTTCTCCCACAAGATATAGTTTTCATAGAAGCAAAACAGTAAAAGAGTCATTATATTTCTGCCTAATAGCTGGACTATTTTATATACCCTGAGAATTCCTCTGTGAACTTTAGAGAAATAAAAGAAGATAAGCATCCCTGCAGGGAGCTTTGACAATAATTTGTCCAATTATATATTACTTTACAAAGAAAATGAAATGGGGAATTTAATTTTTAGTACTTGTTTTTGAGAGCTCCCTTGCGTGCCATGTTGCCTTCTTACCAGTGATGTGTAAGTACTAATGACCCATTTTTACTGTAGGCAACTTGGATCAGGCAAAGCAATAGAGAAATTAAATATAGAAGTCCTCATAGATGACTAGAACTAGAAAACATTTGGTATTCAAGCTTTGTTGGGATTTGAAGAGATCCTCAAACTTAAAAGAGTCAGACTGAAGTCTCTACCCCAGCTCTCTTGTTAATACAGTCTCCCTCAGATTAAAATCAACAATATAATTTTGATGAGCTTTAATTGGGGGGCGGGATGTTGGTGCTGATAGTTTTGTGTCAGCAAATTCCGACAAAATACAAAGAGCTATTACTTCAACATTCCAAACAGCCATTAACAGCCCATATTAGACGGGTTAATTAACTTGCACAGTGTTTTAATATAGCAACAAAATGTTCACCATACTTGGAGGTTGTTGCATCCAGAAAACAGTTGTGTTACACAATTAGAGCATGAGAAATTGTTTGCTCTCCTCAAAGATATGGGTTGCGGAAATAGTGACACCTGGGTAATGATGCACTGCTATTCAACATTTGCAAAGGATTGCAATAGCTTCTGTTAAACTGTTACATACCATAGAAAGTGCTATAGATGTTGTGCAGAACACAGAAATGAATGTAACTGTATAGTTCCTGCCTTGCTATACTTTTTGGGTGTAAAGTGAAGTCAGACCACTGCAATGCTGTGAATGTAACCATACATACCAGGGATGATTTTGGCACTCACAAGGAAAGGGGAAAAGGGAGCATAGTCCTAGCTGAAGGAAAATCCGTTCTGTACTGCATGACAAACAGGGTTTTCTTTTTGTACTGACTAGAATTTAGGGGTGTGAGGGCAGAGAATGGAAGAAGCTACTTGCATACACAGCCATGTAAGCACATGTGTGCATATAAATATATTAATGTATATGCTGGATAGCTAGCTAGTTATGAGATGAAACTTTCAATCCTATGCTTACTTACCTGCAAGTAAGTCCCATTAAACATATGCAGTGCTTTTTTCAGGGGGGAGGGGACAACGCAGGGGGACACATACCCCTAAACATTTTGTGAATCCTTGTACTTTTGCCCATTTACTGTACTTATTTTTCCCAATTTGAACTATAAAATGGTGATTTTCTTGATTCAAAATAAGAGTGCCCCTAAACATTTTTTTAGGGGGGGGAAAGCACTGAACATATGGGTCAGCATTTATAGGATTGCACTGTTGGAAAGCTAACATTTAAGAGGTGAGGGATATGATCAGTGTATCTTCACAGTGCTTCTTGCACATTAGACAGTGGGGAAAGGAGCAGTTGAACAGAGTCCAAGCTCTTTCTGTACTCACCTAACAGATAGGAAGCCCCTGCATAACCTTTGAAAAAAATCATCTTTTCCAAATCCATTTTGTTCATTGCAGCGTTCCCCGGTCCCATACCACTGCTGGTTGTTCACTGTCCTCGCATTCCATTGTAGCAGGACTACACATCCTACTTATTTGTTTCTCAGATCTAGAGTCCTGTTGCTAATTTAAATACTTGCCCAGGGACTCTTCACCATCAGACCATAAACCCAATGACACTCCCTGTTTCTGCCAGAAATAAAAAAAACCCACATGCACTCTGTTAATTCTCTCTCCCCACCCCAGGTATTTTTGAGGCATCATTAGATGGTTACTATGCCCCAGTGAAACTTCATGTTGCTCCACAGATAGAGAAATGGGCACCAGTGGATCTGCCATAGGTTGCTTTCTGGTGGTAAAGTTTTTGCCAGATTGGGACACCCAGTCATAGAAGGGGTAATGTCACATTATGTGTTTCAGGGGGTGTTTCAGGGGGCATTCCCTCACAACAGTCTGAATCCCTCAGTGAATAAAGGAAAATCCAGCCTGCATTCCTTACTAACACAACATGATCCGCTTCTATTCAGAAGTAAGCTGTACTGAGTGCAAAGGGACTTTTCCCACGCAAATGTGTTTGTTCCTCCTTGCACACTTCACAACTTTGTCTCTTGCAAGCAGGGGTCTGGGCTGCTGGAGAACATGGAGGCTAGTGACACACATTGAAACAAGAGTGAGCAGCAAAGCTTTTGCAAGCTGGAGAAGTAGGGACAGAAGATGGGGCTTTGGGCTTGGTGTGCCAGCACCTAAGTCTCAGGCACTCCTGTTCGAAAGTAAGCTGCATTGAGTGCAAAGGGACTTGCAGGTAAATCCACCTGGAAAAGAGAGAAAGTTGCACCCAGAAATGAACAGGAGAAACAATGAAAAAGAAATGAGGTGAGCATGGGCAGTGGCGCACAGGAGGATTAAAGAGACAAGGAAAAAATGGAATAAGCATATGAAATGTACATTGCATGTCACAGTGCAATGTAATCATTTTAGGAAACCTTTTTTTCACTGTTATTGGCTAGGCAAAAATCTGGTTTTAGTTTCAGGAAAGCTAAGTCACATGGGTCATACCCCCCAAATACAGTGTCAGGCAACCTTCAAGGCAGTTTTTGAGACTGTGCAGCTAAGCCCACAGTGCCTGTGCTGAATGTGCAAAATTGTTTTAGCACTCTGTTTCACCCTGTTTGCAGACCTGCATGCAGCACTCTCCTGTTCTACAGTTCCTGTTGTGCAAGGTTGCGAATTTTCGCGGGAGGCTTTGATCCAGCAAGCCAGATGCATAATTTTATAGTAAGACAAATTGAGAGAGACTTGTCCAGAGTTGCCAAACAGGTATCTGACAGGGGAGGAAGCCAGATGCAGAGTTGTTAAATTTGAAGAGTTTCGGGCACACAGAGCATAAGCATCAGTATCACCTCTGGAAGGCAAGTCTGAAATCTGATCTGCTTGGCTGGCAGCTCTGTCCTAGACTGCAGGGGAGTCCAAGTCCAAAGCTATCAAGTGAGCAAAGTGAAGCTGAGTCCTGCCAAGTGAGGGTGACACTGCACTTTTAATTGTTACATGCAGCAACTGGATTTGAATGCATGGGGAGGGGATCGCCCTGGAATGTGGAGCCAGCTTCAGGCTCTTGTTCAGACATTGCCATTGCAGCAACTCCTCCTCCTCAGGCCAACAGCATCTTGTGAATTAATCTAGAAGTTTGCAAACTAGTGATTAAGAGCATGATCCTGGCACTCTCTGGTCTGAATCTCATCTCAGCCACAAATTAACTAAGTGGAAAATGCAGGAAATGGCTTTTTTTTTTTAAATAGAAGGGCAGAGCAAATAGCTGCTTCAGGGGGAGGGGCAGTTTTGGCAGAAAACCTGCATAGGGGAAAGAGGCAATACCTTGTCCTCGTGTGCTGCAGTCCTGATTCAGATCATGGCTCTCCTTTCCAGTCTTTAACTGGAAAGATGATCACATGAGAAATGTATTGTCTAGTTCCAGCCACAGTAGGATCTTCAAGAGCTGCCATCTAGGCACTAGCCAGACCCACCTAGTTTCAGCAGTGTTGGTATGGCACGTGCCTTCACACCTTCTGACCTTAAATGCAATTGGCCCACAGCCACCTCTGCAGTTATCACTCAAAATACGTGTAGCTATGCCATACTGTTGCTGCTGGATGAGAACATGGGAAGTTGGGTTGCTGCAGATGCAGTTTTCTTACAGAGAATGCTCTCAGACACTGCTGTTGTGAGATGTCTAGGTAAAGGGTAAAGGGACCCCTGACCATTAGGTCCAGTCGTGGCCAACTCTGGGGTTGCAGCACTCGTCTCGCTTTATTGGCCAAGGGAGCCGGCGTACAGTTTCTGGGTCATGTGGCCAGCATGACTAAGCCGCTTCTAGCGAACCAGAGCAGCACATGGAAACGCCATTTACCTTCCCGCCAGAGCGGTACCTATTTATCTACTTGCACTTTGACGTGCTTTCGAACTGCTAGGTTGGCAGGAGCAGGGACCGAGCAATGGGAGCTCACCCTGTCGCGGGGATTCGAACCACTGACCTTCTGATCGGCAAGTCCTAGGCTCTGTGGTTTAACCCACAGCGCCACCCGCGTCCCTTGTGAGATGTCTAGTGGCCAGCAAATGCAGTGGAGGAGGGAAAGCAATGGCCGTGTTTACATTATAACCTTTAAAACATATTAGGAGCACATTACAGTGGTACCTTGGTTTTCAAACGTCTCTGTTGACGAACATTTCGGTTTTCAAATGCCGTAAACCCAGAAGTAAATGCTTCAGTTTTCAAACACGCCTCGGAAGTCGAACATGCCACATGGCATTTTTTCGGTTTTTGAACGTTTCAGAACTTGAACTGTCTTCCAGAACGGATTATGTTCAAAAACTGAGGTTTTCAGGGCACTCTTTGAGGTGGAGAAATGTGCTTTGAGTATGCTTCAGAGGTATGGTCTGTAAGCAGCCAGTCTCATTGCATCAGGCTGACTCACTAGTTTCTTTTTGGAATTTGTGTTTAGACAGCCAGTTAGCCTTGTGTGATCTAAAATGCTTTTGTTTCCCATCAGCATTTCCACCTATTTTGTGACTGATTCAGTACCATTGTTCTCAGTGACATAGTCTCAGGGTCTGAAGGGCCAGAGAACAAGTATATAATTTGCATGTGGAACAACATCGGCATCTGTGAAAATGTTGTAATGGTGTGAAATGTGGGACCTCCATTCTCCAAAGACGATGCATGCAAGTAGTAGCAGAAATGATGTATTCCCATGGTGAAGTCAAGTGATTGCTGGCAGAGCACATGCTTTAGATAAATAGCAAGAGTAGAGCGCCTTCAGCCTGTGGGCCAAATAAGTTCACCAGACCATTTTGAGCTAACCACACCCATATTTCCCTGTTTGACGCTATATATGACATCAGGTATGAGAAACTCAAAGCTGTGGCTTGAAACTTTAAGCTGCAGCTAAATTTGGCTGTAGAGTAATTGTGTTTCAGATCAGAGAGTGTGAAGGCACCTGATATACTAATCTTGTTGAAACTAAGTTGGTCTGGAGATGCAAAGGATGAATTTGGAGTGCACTTTGTCTAAGCAACTTTGTGTGTTCCTAAATATAATTTTAAACAATGTGTGGTTCGCTGATAAGCTTGTCAAATGTGCTAAGAAATAAATAGATTGCTGTGGGAGGTATCCAGCCAAGTAGTTCCATTGACACAATGACTTCCAGCTGCTCAGTGGAATTTCCCATACCCTTCCTCTCACTGCCTGTCCCCTAAATCTGCTCTGGGTGTACCCCTTACCCCCCAGAGCAAATATGAAGAGGTATCAGGGGTGCGTGAGAAGAGGAGGGAGTAGAAGTTTTGTTGTGCAAATGGAAATCTTTACCTTCTCAAAACTACTTGGTTGGATACTGCCCTGTGTTTCCCAGCCTAGTAAGCACTTTTAGTTTTTGCCCACTATCCAGAACTATGATTGCTGATTTCATTATACTTCCACTTTGGAAATGTTTCATTAGTAGCATATGTCTGTAAGCTCAAATCAATAAATATGTCATTTATTATGTCATTGGGAGCTAGATTTTAAAGAAAATCACGAAGCCATGCCAACTCTCCCTCCCACTTTGCTTAAATTAATAGTTGCTATTTTTGCCATCTTTCTCCGGTTTTCCATTCCTTTGTGCAGCCTGGTAGCGTAACTAACATTTTTGTCTTTTTACACGACAGTTACCCTAGTACTAGTTAATGTTGCCCTAGTTAATCTTTGTGGGTGTTCAAAGTCACAGTATACTCATATATACCCAAATGCACATGGTATAATTTATCTTTCTCCTCCCATAGGCTAATCTAGTTTCCTCAATGGCTTCGAAATCTTAGCCAGGAGTTGAGCTTTTAAGATTAAGGCAGGGATAAATAAGGAAAGTATTCGTGGGCAGATAATTCTTTTTGAGGATGCAAACACTTGCGGCTGAGTGATTACGTACAATGTACTGACATGTACAATACAGGAAACAAAGTTTTTAATGTTACCTGTATTGGGAATAATCTTTTTTTCCACCTTTCTTTCCGCAACCTTAGATGTATGAGGAATAATGTCTCTTTTAAAAACCACTTCTGCTATGTCCTATTTTTGGACTGTTCTCCAAAAGTTCTGGTTTGCTTTTTAATAAATGTAAATGCATTCAGTTTACACTTGTCCTCTCACCTACGGTATTTCTAATTTATGCAGACAGGGAAATTCCTTGGGTCATGGAAAGGTCTTTTAAAAAAATATCTTTTGCCTATGAAACTCTAAAGCAGGCATGGAGAACCTTTGAAAATAAGTTGTTGGACCACAACTCACCAACCGTTGGCCTTGCTGAGTGAGGCTAGTGGGAGTTGGAACAACGACTAGAGGACTGCAGTCCATCCTTCCCTCTGTGAAGCACCATGTTCACTGATGGACTCTCAAGAGCAAAATGTTCCTGGGTGATTAACCAAAGTGTCATCATTCTTTTATAGCAGGCACCTCCAACCTGGTTACCTCAAGATGTTGTTGGGCTGTAACTCCCATAATCTTTGACTATGAATGTTAAAAGTAATGATAAATATTTTTTAAAGTAATAATAAATAATAAAATGATCATTTGTAGCCAAGTGTAATGTTGCACAGCTGACCCCATGAGGAGAAAGATGCTGTGGTCTTTACTGCTGCCCCATCATCTACTGCTGCTCTCTGCCTCGTCATATGGGACCCCTCTAAGATCTGAAGTATTTGTCTTCATCCTCAAGGCCCAATTCTAGCTGTACCGCTGTCTCCTGCATGCAGTTGTCACAGTGAACCAATAATTTATACCCTTGAAATAAAAGGTCTTTGGCTTTTGATATTGCACGTTCTCCTGCTTTTTCCTTATTTCTCACTTTCCTAGTGTTTAAATAACACTTGAGTGTGCAGAATTTTTAATTGCACTTCCCTATTTTCTCTTTCCATTTTTCGGCAGCCAAAAGGTACCACCTTCATTTTGTGATGCCATGCTGAAAATGCCACGGTGCCCTAGTGAGCTAGTGTAGAACTCTTTGCCACAAGCAGCTATTTAAAGCTTGCCTTTGATGTGCACATTTCTCGACTCTTGATACTTCCTCAAGCCAATTCTCGCCTGCCTCCTCTTCTCATCTGAGTTTGACCTTTACCAGCGTACGGTGTCTTTGATGCCGATGACTTTCTCTCCATCTCTGCTGACTGGGCCGCTTCACAGAGCAGGTCCTCCCTCCTCCTGTTGGGCCTGTGCCACCTATTGAGGGAAGAACAGTGGGGAGGATGAATGCTGGGAAGAAAATTTGCTGCAGTGGGAGTGGATGGGAGCAGAAAAAAACAGCCAAGCACAACAGAAAGTGCAGGCAGAGAGGACGTATCATGTTATACCTCTTCTAGCTTGCTGGTCGGGTGCATGCCAGAATGCAGCAAAATAATGACATGCCTCTCCAAACTGCAGAACACCTTTCAGTGTTCCTGTTGTTCAAAACCCAAAGCAGTGGGTTTAACCCTATAAATCTTGTCTGCCAGGGATCAGGACTTAAATTCCTCTTCACTGATGATGGAGGCTGAAATATACTCAGTCGAGAGTGGATTTCATGCTCTTTATTCAGCTCATAGTGGTGAGGAGGAATGAAAGTCCCCTCAACGTATCTGCTTTATATACATTATTTACACGATGGGCTGCACATGATTGGCTAATTCCGGAATTCTCCTGTAGGCCAATCAGGTTGTGGATTCACTTCCATCTGGAGCCGGATTGCGTGACTCCTGCAGACCAATCATACTGCTGCATTGTTCTAGGACCAATCAGACTGCTGCATTTTGGATCCTATTCAACTCAGTACATAACAGAGGCAAAGACAAAACCTGAAAGAGAAGGGTGTGTGGGGCCAGGCCCACACGTGCTCCCATCAGATGAACCTGTGGGGCTGGTGTGTGTGTCCCCCACTCACAGTGTCACACGTGAACAAGCCCTTTTGTGTTTGCACAATGGTGCAAATGATGATGTTATTTATATGCCATCCATCTGACTGAGTTTCCCCAGCCACTCTGGCTGGCTCCCAACAAAATTTTTAAAACACAATGAAACATCAACCATTAAAAACTTCCCTGAAGACAGCCTTCAGGTGTCTTCTAAAAGTCAGGTGTTTATTTCCTTGACATCTGATGGGAGGGCGTTCCACAGGGAGAGCAGCACTACCGAGAAGGCCCTCTGCCTGGTTCCCTGTAACCTCATTTCTCGCAATGAGGGAACCACCAGAAGGCCCTCGGCGCTGGACCTCAGTGTCCAGGCTGAACGACAGGGGTGGAGACACTCCTTCAGGTATACTGGGCTGAGGCCGTTTAGGGCTTTAAAGTTCAACACCAACACTTTGAACACTTTAAGGCAAACAGCTTAATGAGATTTTTCATTTAGAATGAACTAGCTGCTTTTGCCTTCATGTCTCTTTCTACCTTAAAACTATTGATTTCTTGAGAAACCTTAAATTGGAACACAATTGCTTTTGCAGTACTATGCTGGAAATATCTGGAAATATCAGAAAGCTTATAGGCAGGGTCAGGTCTTTTTTTTTCTGCCTGGAACTCACTGGAACTCAGTTCTGAAACCTCTCAGGTGGGAACCATTGTCATTATAAGAGAACAAGGGAGATGTTCATGGTGAGTTCTGTCACCTCTTTTTCTCGGAAAACTTGCATTAGCCCAGCTATTTTATAGATATAGCCTGACAGTCACCACTGAGAGGACTTCATTTTTCCCTCAAGGCGATTGCAGCACTCCATAGCACCACAAGATGGCCTAAGAGTCCAGTCAAGTTATTAATCTAATAATTGATTGGTTTGTTATTTCTATCTTGTTTTATTGATGTAAGTATATTGATGGTGCTGTGTTGTTCACCTCCTTGATATTTTAAAATACTTGATGTTATAGAAATATTTTGAAATAAAATATAGCTCAGCTTATTAGATAATGCATTACATTACCCCTCCAATTATCCCCCCCCCAATTTTCTCAGTACCGTACTTTCAGCAGTTGCTCTGAGCACCACTGTTATATCATGCAAAATAGCTCTTCCTTTAGACTTTGGTATTTTTTTGGTAATGAGTATATAGCAGACGTTTATGGACAAGTGATCACAGTAAGCAATCCTTTGTTCACTATGGGCCCTGAAACTGGCTTAGTGAGGTTTTAGCAACAGGCAAAGAGTGTTGAAAATGAAGCAGTGTAAGAATTTGGGGCAGAGACCAGATGCTACTTTTAGTTAAGTATTTTTATTTACTTACTTAATTTAGGGAGGCAGCTGACCTCCTGCCCCCTGGCTATGTCCACGGGGGGTGGGAAAATGATACCATAAACCATTTTTAACCCCCCTATGTTTTCTGTCATCTTCTTACCATTGAAAGACTACTTTATTTCTACAAGGCTGTAGAAGGGATGAAGTTTCTGCAACCATGGATGCCCTTAGTGCTTCTCATCCATCTCTTTTTAAGAGGTGTGGTTTTGATATGGGAGGAGGAGGAGGAGGAGTTTGGACTTGATATCCCGCTTTATCACTACCCGAAGGAGTCTCAAAGCGGCTAACATTCTCCTTTCCCTTCCTCCCCCACAACAAACACTCTGTGAGGTGAGTGAGGCTGAGAGACTTCAGAGAAGTGTGACTAGCCCAAGGTCACCCAGCAGCTTTGATACCCATTTTTCCCCATTCCATTGCCCATTCTGTCATGTCACTTCTTTCATTTTTCCCCTCTCAACTAAGAAGTACCCCAAATGCTGCAAGTTTCCCTCACAGGGAAAGCTGCTCCATCCATCCCCTTGATCATTTTGGTTGTCCTTTAGTGAACAAACAAGTCCTGTCAGTGGAAGTGCAAGGACTTCTGCTGGTGCTACAGGGCTTTTACCTCAAGGGCTTTCTCCCTAATCCTTCCCCTTTTACTTCCTGAAATCAGCTCGGAGGGGGAGAGAATCAGAGGAAACCCCCCAGAACAATGCACAAGGGGGTGAGGGAAGGTTGTTCTGCCTGGCAAGCTGAAGTTTTTGCACTGATGCAGCAATTAACATAGTGCAACGATTCCTCCCAATATTAATAATAAATAGCAAGAAACAGAAAAACAAGTTGTTACAGATACATAATAGACTTTCAGTCCTCTGATCAGTAAAGCAGACTATCTTTGTAGAAGATTCTCTAAACCTTAAGCGTGTGTTTCAGTGTTCCTATATAACCCTTTGCTCCATGGATTTCAATCAAAGGAGCTACTTCGAAGTCAATGCCTGGAGGCTTGTGCTACTAATTCCACTGCTTCTTAGCTTGCATCGAAAACATGCATCTCCAGTTTTCTTTCTTAGATGCACAGAATTAAGCCTCTTTTATTGGTAATGGAGAAAAAGCAGTTTTCTACAGCTATGCATGAAGTCAGGTTTTCCATTGCAGCTGTATCACAGCACCATCTAGTGCCTTTAGGAGAGTACAGAGGATTTTCTGTTTCTAGAGAACATCTTGCAAAAGTCACGCCACAATGCCTCGCCCACTGCAATACCTGTGCAGTCTTCTTATTTTATTAAGTACTTTTTTATCTCCCCATTCGTCCATGGAGCTCATGATGCCATACATGGTTTTCCCCTCTCATTTTATCCTCACAGGAACAACCCCTGAGGTAAGTTAGGCTGATAGGGATGGCAGGCCTTGTGTAGCCAGCACGATTCGTGGCTGAGTGGAGATTTCAACCCAGGTATTCCTGACCTTAGTCTAGATGTTAGCTACTACATCACTCTGACTTATTCTACTGTAAATGTGAATTCATTTTTTTAATTTTTTTTTATCTCTCTCCACCACCTAAAACATCTTAATCACTTCCTAAATAAACTATCTTTAGGCAGAGCAGGACATATCTGGTTAGTTGGGTAAAAAGTGCATCATACGAATAACAACAAAAAATATTATGACAATTAAATTTCCTTTTGTACTACAGACAGGGAATTTTGTACTTCTGTGTCTGAAACATGAGAAATAAAGTCCCACCAAACAGCATAAACATTTTATTTGGAGACATGCATTTTGTGTGTTCTTTTTTTCCTGTGCAGTTAACAATAGACTGAGCACGGTTGAAGGAATTGGGTATGTTTAGCCTGGTAAAGAGGAGACTGAGAGGAGATAAAATAGCCATCTTCAAATATCTAAAGGGCTGTCACATTGAAGATGGAGCAAGCTTGTTTTCTCCTGCTCCGGAGGGTAGGGTCCTAACCAATGGCTTCAAGTTACAAAAAAGGAGATTCCAAACTAAACATCAGGAAGCACTTTGAAAGTAAGAGCTGTTTTGACAGTGGAACAGACTCCCTCAGGAGGTGTTGGGCTCTTCTTCCCTCGAGGTTTTCAAGCAGAGGTTGGATGGCCATCTGTCATGGATGCTTTAGTTGAGATTCCTATATTGCAGAGGGTTGGACTAGAAGACCCTCAGGTCCAACTCTACGATTCTATGTGAACAAGTATAAATTTGTGTGGTGATGTAATGTTTAGAGTGTATGGACTAGGGAGATCCTGGTTTAAATCCTCATTCAACCAATGAAGCTCATTGGGTGACATTGGGCCAGTCACATTCTCTTAGCCTAGTGTACCTCAGAGTTATTGTGAAGCTAAGGGACACGGGTGGCACTGTGGGTTAAACCACAGAGCCTAGGACTTGCCAATCAGAAGGTTGGCGGTTCGAATCCCCGCAACGGGGTGAGCTCCCGTTGCTCAGTCCCTGCTCCTGCCAACCTAGCAGTTCGAAAGCGCGTTGAAGTGCAAGTAGATAAATAGGTACTGTACCACTCCAGTGGGAAGGTAAATGGCGTTTCCATGCGCTGCTCTGGTTCTCCAGAAGTGGCTTTGTCATGCTGGCCACATGACCCGGAAGCCGTACACTGGCTCCTTCGGCCAATAAAGCGAGATGAGCACCACAACCCCAGAGTTGGTCACGACTGGACCTAATAGTCAGAGGTCCCTTTACCTTTAAGGGGAGGAGAGGAGAAAACTACGTATACTGCCTTGACTGTCTTGGAAGAAATGCAGGATATAAGTATAGTAAGTAAATAACAGAATCCTTTAAAAATGCTCAACTGTTTTTCAAAAGTCCTGAGTGGCCAAGCAGTTGTCATATTTCTCCTGAGTATTTAACATTAGCTGCAAACCCTGGGTATTTTGAATCGTACACAAACTCAGATAGTTTGGTCTTTAGGGCTCCATTTCATAGCAACCCAAAGAGTCTGAAAAGGACAGCTGAATAATTTGATCTAGAAAGCCTAAAGGTCACGAATATGGGACATAGCAGCTGTTTTCATATAGGACATTTGGAGTGATGTAACCACAGTGCCTAGAAATGTCTGGAATGTGACCATTGCTTTAAGAAGGATTGGTGGGGAGGAACCAGTTTGAGCCTGTCTCCTCACCTTTTTTTTTTATATAGGAGACTCCATACTTTAAAGCATTGCTTGATTAAATCCTTAAGGGTAAAAGCTAAACTGCCATATCTGTCTGGCTGTTTAATCTCTCAGAAATGTTAGAAACGAGACTTCAAAATGAAATTTCTTTGCAGCAGGCCTTGCTGAGCTTACTTTGTGCTTTGTTAAAAGGAATGATGAAAATGGTATAGCGCTGGGATCTGGCTTTACTTAATCAATTACAACATACATGTGAAATGTCAGCTCAGATCTTATGATAATAGAACTGAGGAGCTCAAAACGCATAATTCCAAACTTGAAAGCTGCAGATGGAATCTATTCTGTGCTCTGGGTTTCTCTCTCTTTCAAAAAATAAAAAGTAAGCATAGCTGCAGAAATTATGAATAGTCTTTGTTTAGAATATTATATTTGCAGGCTTTCATTTGTCCTTTCCCCCCAAGGTTTCTAGTTGAGGCCTTGTGCAAATGATCTTCCTCTCTTTGGCTATCACTCGTAGCCAAGTAAGATGGTCTTCCATAAACACGGTTTTAAAAATGAGTCCGTAAGTGACTGTGGAAGCCAATTCTGGATCCATACATCCTTCCACAATGGGGACATAGGTTTCTGGTCATGGTGAGGGTTTGCCAAATGTGCCTCCCTCTTAGCACATTTGTTACAACATTTTATAAGAGGGTCACATCAAAGGCTTATCTAATGAAGCATCTTCTTTCCCTCAGTGTTCAACTCAATACTTATGAGAATCCCAGAAGCAGAACGTGAAGGCAATAGCTTCTTCCACTGTTGTTCCCCAGCAGCTGAAATTTAGAAATGGACGCATACCACCTTTGGACATGATTAGTGGCAATTAACAGCTTTATCCACTGTGGATTTGACTAAGCTCCATGTAAATCATCACGTCTTGTGGAAGTGAGTTCCATGGTTAAACCATATGCCGTGTTTAGAAGTACTTCCTCTTGTCTGACCTGAATCTCCCTTCATTCACATTTATTGCAATTTTAGTATAGTGAGAAGGAGAGGAAAAACTTTACTCTCCTTCTACTTTCTCCACAAAATGCATAATTTTATACACTTCTACCATGTTCCCTCTCACTTGCCTTTTCTCTAAACTGAAAAGCCCCAGATATTGTACCTTTTCTCTCCCACGGGAGTTGCTCCATTCCCTTGGTCATTTTGGTTGCTCCTTCCTGAACTTTCTCCAGCTCTATAACATCTTTTTTGAGGTGAGGAGACCAGAGCCATATATAGTACATATAAGTGCGGCTACATTATAACATCATTATGATACTGCGCCTTGTCTTGAGGGGAACATCGTTTGCAGCAAACTGTCTTCAGCCAGCCCTGAAATAGATGACTTCCGCTAAGTCTGCTGTGCCCAGCAAAGTGAAGGCATCTCTCATCTCATTTTTATCAAGCGAATAATAAATGAAGCTATTAAATGTATTTTAAGCCTATTAATTAATCAAACGTTTTACATTCCTGAAACATACATATGTTTAAATGACAGCCTGTGAATCAGCCTGATGGATCGCCAAGAGCCCAAACTACACATGAGGCAAAGTGTATCACCACAGATTTTCCTTTTTCAAAAAATGATTAAAAGGTAGTTTGGGCTAGTGGTTTCATACCATGAGAGGACACTTGCACCTGGGAAAATTCACTCTTCACTTGTTCAACAATGTTTTGGCAAAAGTCATCTATCACCTCATAGATATTAATTGGTATTAACTGATATTATAGTGATGCTTGCAGTGATGTGTTTAGCACCATATGCAATCTGGCTTTAAAACTGGTGCTGTGCGCAGGCCTTCTTCTCATACGGAGACATGCTAACCAAGTTTTTCCTCCTCTGCTGCACTGCCTTTGTTAGTCCTAGCGCCCTCGAGGCAAGGACAAATGTCAGCAACGGAGAGGTTGATGTCCTCATAACCATGCAAAGTTCTAAACTTTGCAGGTAATAGAGGTGGACTTAGGGGAGCGCGAACAGTTTGTCTGCACTGGACACCAAGCCGAGAGGGCGCTGCAGGGGCCGTGGCAGCAATGAAAGTCGAGAGGCAGGGGGCGTCAAATTTTGGTGTAGCAGAGGGCACTGCTGAAATTTGAAAGCCCAAAGTCCGCCACTGCAGGGAACCTCCACCAGAACAGCAGGGGCCCCTCTAGGCCAGGCATAGACAAACTCGGCTCTCCAGATGTTTTGAGACTACAATTCCCATCATCTCTGACCACTGGTCCTGTTAGCTAGGGATCATGGGAGTTGTAGGCCAAAAACATCTGGAGGGCCGCGTTTGCCTATGCCTGCTCTAGGCTAATGGGTGGGCCTTTCCTCTCCCCACTTACCTAGCTGCTACACAAGGGAACAAAATCCAGAGTTGTGTGTGAGAGCTGAGCTGGAAGCAGACTGAAAGGCCGCGACATAGAGGCATGCTAGTTCTGTTCTGAATCCCAAGCTGGGAGATCTGTTAATGCTGTGAGCTGCTCTATCTTATGTTCAGCTTATATATGTGTGTAAATAAAACCATGTATCCTAGAGACACCGCAATCTCTGCCGACCTTCAGTCCAAGGGGGGAAAAAGAGCACTGAGAAAGTACTGGAACCTCTCACCGCCTGGAGACTAGGCTGGCATGTAACAATATATTTTACATTTTTATTGCTATATAACACTTAGAAAGTTCAGGGTGGAAAAATGCTCACAATCAAGATGGTGTATTATGAAACGTGGCCCCGGTTACAGTAACAGTTCTGCTGTACATCTCAGATTTCAAAACACGTGTGTGCATTCATGCTGAGGTGGTCTACTGTGTGCAATGCCAGCCACGCTGTTCACTCTCTCCAGTTACTTCATCTGGATGCTTCAATAGCTGATTTAGTGCTGCTTTTTTAAAAGTATTAACGCTAGGGTGTTTTTTTTTCTCCTTTCGGTTTTGCCTAAAAACCAGTTAATTTCCCAATCAATGAATAACGTTGCATTTCTAGCGGTTTTAACGACAAGATCAGTTCAAGTTTTCTTTATCTCTAGCACCAGCTCAGCCCTGGGAAGGGATGGGCAACCTGTGTCCCTTGAGAAGTTACTGAGAGTACAACTCCCATCATTCCTGAATGTTGGCCATCCATGAGCATTGACCGTGCTTGCTAGGGCTAATGGAAGCTGGAGTCCAAGAATGTCTGGAGGTGATTTGATAGTGGCGCCCATAGGGGTCATTTATATGTCTCCTGCAATTTCACAAATGAGAGTTTGGTAAAGGACCACTTGTAATTGTTACAATATGCTTTACCACCATGTGGAAGTGGCCAGGGCCAGTGTCAGAATCCAGCATCCTTGGGTGGCTTCTGGGGCATCAGTCTCTGATTGTGACCCATTACTTCTGAACACATTCTGAAGATTGTACAAACCATCGTTAATTAAGAAACCAGGATCTCAAGCCATGGGACCTAATTTGGTATCCTGGTTGGTTAACTCACCACAGTTTGTACAATTCCCATCTTCAGACAAACCATAATCAGAAGCTAAGGCTGTGCATGGTTACTGACCATATGGTCTGCCTTCATTGTTCAAGGCAGAATGCTAGGAATTGCAAGTGGGGAGAATGTTGTTGTACTCAGGTCCTGCCTGCAAGATTCTTACAGGCATCTGGTTGGCCACAGTGAGAATCTCATGCCGGGCAACAATGGGCCTGACCAAGCAGGGCTCTTATAGTCTTAAGCTTTTGATTTCCTCCAGGAAAGTGTGAAGGAGGAAGAAGAGGAGGGGCAATGCACAGACCCAAAGCTTGCTGAAGCTTGTACATATAATATGACAAACTACATCTAATTCGAGCTTGTGATATCTACAGTCGCCCTGTCTTTATAACTGTTAGATCCAGGCACAAAAACTATCCTTTCTGAGAGCTTTCTGAGCCTGGGCTTCCAGGAGTAGAAAGAGGGAGAGGTGATTATTGCCTATTCCCCATTTATCCTGCAATGTACTTTTATCTACATTACGTTAGGATATAGTTCCGTTCCACCTTAAAGGATCAGGCATGATTGTTGTCTATCACATGCCTGTTTACTTCCAGCTCTGCTGGGAACTTCCGTTTTGTATATAGCTTTTGCTCTGGCTGTTTTCCTGGACACGGAGGCAAGCAGTCATGTTTTTCCTTTGTTCTGAACTATGTTGAATAAAGCTGTAAACATGCTCTCCTGTCTGCATCCTTTCGTTGTGGAGACTCTGCTGAAAGGGTGTGCACAGGTCTTGGAACGTCTCTGAGGCTCGTGCCACTAATTGACTGATGCTGTTCCACGGAAGACCAGTGATTGTCCGGAGACGACTGGGGACCTGCCTGATGCCTCTGTCTCCCTGGCAGTATCCCAACATTATTTACAGTTAACCTGCAATCCAACCATGCACTTCCTCCCATCATAGGTGCCAACTCCCTAGGGCCCTGCACCCACAAAATCCCCCATGGAGGAGATGGGCACCCACAAATTCCAGTGCCAGGGCTATGCACGCTGCATGGCACCCACAGCCCTGGGCATCCACAGCCTCCCATGCTGTTCCCATTCTCATCCGGCCATCTGGAGCAGACTTGTGGGAGGGTATGTGGGGCTGCAGCTGGAAGGGTGCCCACTCAGCCCTTTCTGTTCCTTGCAGCCCCATCTGGATCAAAAGACCGTTGGTTACAACCCTATGCTATTTATGTATGTACAAATAGAATTGTACCACACTGGAGTTAACTCTGGGGGCACCCACAAGGTTCTCTTGTAATAAAGTCTTAGGAGCTTCTAAGCTGAGGATTTCTCCAGCAATATGTAACTCCCACTCCTGCCCCATTCAAAACTCAAGCACAGTATTTCATATTGCTGCAAAAGCCAGCAGTCACAAGTGTCCATTTATTATTTGAGTGCCCTCTCGTGAGTCACGGCACTGGGGAAGTCAAGTCTGCTGTGAACAAACTCTTCCAATCTTATGATCGACCGTGTCCTGAAAGAATCTAAACGATCTGACTTTAAGTCTTCTGACCTTAGTTTTACATCACTGGAACTTTTAAAGACTTGTAGCCCAATCCTATGCAATTTGGCTTTTCATGTAAATCCCCAGGTTTTCAAGAGCACTTTACCCAGAGAGCCAGTGTGGTGCAGTGGTTAGAGTGTAAGACTAAGACCTGGGAGACTGGGGTTCAAATCCCCACTCAGCCATGAAGCTCCCTGAGTGAACTTGAGCCAGTCACTGTCTCTCAGCCTAATCTACTTCACAGGGTTGTTGTGAGTTTAAAATGGGAAGAGGGAGAATCATGCATGCCACCTTGGAGGAAAGGTGGAATATAAATGTAATAATAATAATTAATAATAAAAATAAAAATAAAAATAAATAAAATAAATATCCCAGGGTGTTTAGGATTGCAGCATAATAGCACAAGCTTCTTCTGTACATTTATTCAGAAGCAAGACCCACTGAGTTCAAAGGGGTTTACTTCCAAGTAAGTGTGCACAGCACTGCAGCCTAAAACATGTTATTGGGGGTGGGGAGAAAAGAAATGTAGTACTTGTAGGTCCATAAATATATCCAAATCTGAAACTTTATTATCAGCTTTGTACTGTAACCAAGTGACCGACTTATATTAGATTCCCTTTTGCCATCTTGGTGCTCAGCTAACATTCTGCTGGAACTTATGTCAGTGACTAAAATAACCCAACTAATTTCAAGCGGCAAGTGTCTAGTGAGTTACCAGTCTGAGATCCGTATGTCTGAGAAAACATTATTGTAGCTCAGAAACTTCAGGAGAAGGAAAGAGGCTTTAATTTAATCTGGGAAATAACCTTGTGCAGAAACTTTTTTTTTTTAATCATTTGCTTTGTTTTAAATTTGTTCATTGCAAAGCAAAAGCAGTTGCCGGAGAACTGAAAATGGATCTGGCTGTGACTTGTCTGGATTTTATATTGGCATGTTTCCTGAATTACTAGCTCTGCTTTGACCGAGAGGAAGAGAAAAAAAATGGGGGGACTGTGAATTTTCTGCTAAATGGGTGAATGAAAACCCTCCTTTGGAAACAATTAAGGTAGGACGTGATGTAGTGGGAAATAATTAACAAAACGTGGGCTTTGGCACAATCTAAGAATGCCAGATTTCAGAGTTTAGCCTCTGCAAATGCTTTCTTGTACTGTACCTTTTAAGTGGGGATCATGTTTCATGTCTATGAACTTTTACTTTGGTCTGGAAGAGTGTACCTCATTCCTTTGCATGCTGTGATTTCTGCCAAGTCTAGGTGCTTAATTACTCTATATTTAGACTACCTTGTTGAAGGCTAGGTCCACCACCCCATTTGTTGTTTCTGATTTAATAACTTTTACATCAAGCTTCTGTGATAACTCTTCAACATGCTCTTTGATCATTTGTGTGATTAGGTATGTGTGAAAGGACGGAAGCAGCACTATAATTTGCTTAAATGCTTGCTGTCAGATTCAAGTGCTGCTTTCGTGTTTTTGATAAGAGTGCTATGCCTTTTTAATTCTAACAGTATTATTTGGAAAGGTCCAAGTCGGTATACAGTAGTGATCTTTACACTAAATAAGTACATGTCTTGTGAATCTTTACTCTGATGTGTGCAGGCAATAGTCTATGTCTGTTCTTTACTGAGCGCTCATTCTGATTCATTTGCGGGATGGCTGTTATATGACTGTGCATTCATTCTGATGATATTCCCATTCACCATTCATCCATCCCAGACTTTTCAGTGCATTTCCCTGTCACTTTCCTAACTGCAAAAAGTCCTTTAAAAAAGCAGCGGATTTGTTGTGCTATAGTGACAGAACTCTTTAATCCACTTTCATTGCACAAGCTTACGTTTCCAGTATGTACTTGAATCCCTCCTGCAAAATAGTAACAGTCTGGAGGCAATGGGATGTAAAAAAGAGAAATATATATTTTCATAATGGCCAATTATTTTAACAGAAGAGGCTGTGTTCCATTGACTTGCACCCTTATTTTATTTTGGGGAAATTGTATGGTTATTCCTTTGATATCAGTAGGCTTGAGTTTTATATTTAATCACCCTTAGTAGTGGATATTGCAGGCACTGCCTTATCCAGCAGCAGTTTGTTCCACATATGTAGCCATTGGGTACCATTTCACTCAACCTGGATAAGTCAGTGGCTTTGCTAGCTGACCATGTTTTCTTCATGATTTCATTTAAATACGTTTAACACAACTAAGGCTGCAAGAAGTGGTGTTAATTGCATTCATGCAGTTAATGTGCATGTTTTTGTTACTGAAAACAGCAGCCACTGAGAAGCCTTGAGCAGCCACAGAACCATGAAGGTGGAAAGGGGAAATTTAACTCTTTCTCTTCCATATTCCCACCAACAATTGTCTTCCTGAATTTATTTACATTTCAAGGGAAGCTTACATTTGCACTAGTGGAAACTTTACTTTGGAATACAAGATTTGCATTGGGAGAATCAATGCAAGTGCAGAAATTGAATAAAATGGATTCTTCTTGAATTGATAACCTGGGGGGGGGGGACTAGGGCAGGTCTAGAACAAATCCAGTAAAGAGACATTGCTGTGCATTAGATATTTTAAAATGCAATATTAATGGAATGCAGGAACAATCAGGTTTACGTTCAAAACCTCTTTGCCTTTTCACAAACCAGAGTTGACCTTAGAAATATAGTTTATGGTTTTAATGCATTCTAAAGACTATAGGGTCATATATAACTTAATATGTTGAAGAGTGTTCTCTACCCATTGGAATTAAATTTATATCGATGAGAAAATTGCCAACCTTGTTGTTGCTTCCAGCATATATGTATAGTTTGCTGTTTACCAGTGTGGCTATTTATTTTTATTTGAGTAGTTTTTTATTTTCTGTTTGTTACTTGAAACCTCATTATTTCAAGGGCCATAGTTGCCTCACCCGGAAATATCTCTCATTCCACCAACTTGGCACGTTTCCTCTTGGGGCAGCTGACATCCAAAGGAATGCCTATCTAGTTCTATTGGATTTACTTGTATAGGAAGATGGCCTCCCCAACCCCTTGGTGGCTCTCCTTTTGGAAATAACACCTACAAACCAACGCTGGAGCAAACACTTAAAAGCTTCTCACAGTTTGTTATTTTGTATGCAACTGATATTATGATCATGCCTGACCAGCAAGTTTATGCACTCTCTGTAATTATTTTAGCTTGCAGTCCTAACCCAAGGCTGGATTAAGGTGGTTGGAAACTGCCTACTGTGGATGCAGAGACCGGTAACTCATAACTGCTGCTTCTGTGTTGTTCCTCTGGGATGCAAACCATGTGAACAACACTAAGCGTTTCATTTTCACAAGAGGCAGGCAGTTCCGATCATGAGAATGTGGTCACAGCGTGTTCATTAAACAACTTGCTCATACACACCAAACCTACTTGTCATCACATGTTTTACTAACTAGTGGCTGGTCGCAATATGTTTGCCATACACTGATAATGCCAAAAGGAAGGACAAGAGCACATGTAACATCGTGACTCATAGACTGAACTAGGGAAGCCCCTCCTGGCTCAGATCTCCATTCTATCAACACTTACTATGTTGCCTCAGTAAGCCACCACAACTTTTTCCATCCAACAATCAATAGTGAATGGCAAAAAGTGGAGGCAAAAAGTGTGTGTTTTTCTGAACACGTGCAGTCTGCACCCAAACAAACTGTGTGTGTACTTAGTTCTGGCCACATGCTCTGTTAGCAAGAAAAACCCAGGGCACAGATCGTCCAGTCAGAGCCCTTGTGCGTATGGCTTGTGCCTTGCTATGTACATTGCTATGGGCGAATGATTCCCTGTGCTTGACGATGGGCCAAGCACTTCTCCCCACTGAGAACTACCCTGGTGTAAATTATGGCTCCTTCTCAGGGTGGAGCCTGATGGCAAGATAACCAGATCAGAAGGCCATGCGACTGGTCTGATCTTTGGACAGGTTCAGATGGTCACATAGAAAATTAGTGGACATGATTCTGAATCCCACCACCATCTCCATCCATTAGTTTGCCCTGGGAAAAAGGGCTTATTTCTTGGCTTCAGCTCCCCATTTGCAATATGGGAATAATAACACTGACCAACTTTACTGGGCTGTAGTAGGGATTATTGATGTAATATTTACGAATTGCTTTGAACACCCAGAAGGTGCTGTGCAAGTGCTAAGCATTACTCTTGTTGTTTTCTGAAATGAATCAGTTCCTTATTATACAGCAACAGCACCAACCCCATTTTCACTGACAGATAACTGGGTTAATAACTTTTCTCTCTGGTCAGTAAAGCAACGGTATTATAGCGTTCTAACTCCATCTGAACATGAAAGTGTTTTTTTAAACGTTCTATGATATCTCTTAAGTTTAGCCTGGAATTTCAATCCCTGGAGGAATCTATAATATTATTAAAATAAACTTCAACAAGGCAGACACACTCTTAAACCATGAATTTGTTTTGCATGTAAGCTTGTCATATGCAATGAGTAAAGGCTTATTTCTTGCAGGGGGTTTACCACAAGATCAAAGAACATAAACCAAAGTACATTTGCTTCTGTCACTGTTGTTAACTGTGGCACACTAGAACCTTTCATCTCCCACTAGACTTCACATATGTCTCAGTCGTGTTGTATCTATCTCTAGGGAAAACACTACTAGCGTTTTGGTTTAAAACTTGTTAGAAAAAGCTAGATTCGAGCAGACCCTAGGAATGTCTAGCTGCATTCCTATGTAAACTTAACTGAGATTCAATCCCATTGAATTCATAGAGACTTGCTTCCAAGTAAACACACTTAAGATTGTCAGTCTGCAGGCTGCAGTGTTTATACTGGATTTTTGTTTAATGAACATGGAGGGCTCTGACTTTGGCTGACAGATAGTAGCAGCTGTAACTTATTGGATCAGCTGTCCTTTGGATGGAGATAAATGGACAGTTGGTCTTGTACAGATGCAGCCTCTACACTCTGAGAAATTCCATGCTCAAAGATGCTTCTGTACAGCCTATCAACTCAGTGCAGGAAACCACATGGTTTTATAAGCATGTGCCTGACTTGGGTTTTAGATAAAAACAAGTCTACTAAAGTGCTCAGGTCTTCAGAGCTCTATTTAAAAAATAACAACAACCCTGTTCTTGATGGCCTCTCTTGCAATATGATAACAGGGATGACAGCACAAATGGCCATCCAGACTCTCATATGGCACGCTGGTCTGCCTTATTTCAGAGTCATTAATTGCACACACTTTAATTGTCCCTTGTGAAATGGTATGAACAGTGCCAGGTTAACAAATAAGCAGAATAGGCACCAGCCTATGGGCCCCACTCATTTTAGGGGCCTTGCGACAGCAGATCAAAATAATTTCGATTTGTTTTTTATAATAATTTTTATTAACCGACCAATCAAATCAAATCAAATCACATCACATAAATTCTGAATTACAAAGCCGAATTTTAAATTTTTTGTTGGGGGTACCCATATTTCAAGTTCCGAAGGGGATTCCAATCATCTTCTTGCTGCTGCGTTAATATCCACAAATCTGTCCAAATAATGTTCATAATTCTATCCAGTCCTATCTTGCTGTTCCCACATCTCATCTTATTCATATATTTTTCTTTTTTCTTTGTGATCTCTTCTGATAATCTCCTTAAGCAGGTAAACACCAGTTATAATCCTGTGTAAATTTTTCCATTCGTCCAATCACCATATCGAGATGGTTTCCATATATCATCACTTCCATAAATAAAAGCACTCTTTCCATCATTAATCTTCGCAAATCTGTCGCCTTCTTTAGTCCCTCTGAGGAGGCTCGCCCACAATATGAAAACAGATCCATTCCTCCTCCCAGACATAAGTCTTTCGACAGAACTTGCCAAAATGGCAACGCTGTTTTTTACTGCGTCATCCCAAAGCTCTTATACTTTCCACGATCTCCTTAAAAATAATTTCGATTTGATCTTGAAATTAGAATTACAACCAAGCTTTCTTAGTTCAATGCTATTCCACTAGAGTGCCTGCACGAGCCCCCACCCTCCCCTTCGAGATTTCAGCTGCCTAGGGGCCTCCACAGGGTTTAATCTGGCACTGGGTATGAAGCTGTATGGTCTGCCTACTTTAACAGTGTAGAACCCCATCTGGTGTTAACGTTTCATTGTTTGTCTTTGTGAAAAACATCCCTATTTGCATAGCAGTCATTTTGATATAAAGTGGAATGTGGGATGTTTTTTCTGTCTGTGGTTGGAGCATGTGATATAATTTTTACTTCTCATTTAGGAATGCCTTAGTATCAATATCAGCTCTAAAAAGAATAATTCTAATAAAGAACTTATTTTTTATATAAAAAAATCCTTAGTTCAATAGGATTACTAGGTAAAAAAAGGTAAAGGACCCCTGGAAAGTTAAGTCCAGTCAAAGGCAACTATGGGGTTGTGGTGCTCATCTTGATTTCAGGCTGAGGGAGCCAGCATTTATTCACAGACAGCTTTTCAGGTAATGTAGCCAGCATGACTTAACCACTTCTGCTGCAATGGAACACCGTGATAGAAACCAGAGCGCATGGAAACACTGTTTACCCTCCCGCCACAGCAGTACCTATTTATCTACTTGCACTGGCGTGCTTTCAAACTGCTAGGTTAGCAGGAGCTGGGACAGAGCAATGGGAGCTCAACTCGTCATGGTGATTCAAACCGCCAACGAATAGGATTACTAGTTGACTGTTGTGAAGGACACTTGTTAAGTATTGGAAGAAGGACAAAATGTCTGCTTAATAGTCAGTGGCTAGGCTTGCCATAATAATAATAATAATAATAATAATAATAATAATAATAATAATAATAATAAATTTTATTTATATCCCACGCTCCCCAGCCGAAGCTCAGTTGTTGGGGAAATTGCGGGTGAATGTCTCAGGATGGCTGGTTGATATTTTCTCAATGGAAGTGATATAAAGATCTCCTGGGGTAACACACTTGCTGCTTCCCACAGTTAGGATTATGTAAGTCAGAAATGTGTGTGAAGAGAACAGAAGCAGGTTTGGGGACGGTGGCCGCATTTCAACATAATTCCAAGCCAAAAACAATGGCTAAGCAAATTAGCTTGTGGATGAAGTGTGCACACACAGCTCAAACTCCCCCACTTTGATCCTATATGAAGCAAAGGTTTGTTTGTGGTTATCGTTCATGGTTTATTTTGGGAGAAACAAACTTCCCCACTCCCTGCTGCTTTCCTTCTGGGTCCCATCTCTCCTTACTGCATCCAAGGATTAGAGAGGCCTGGCACCTACAAACTCATAACAATATAGATATTGTGACAATGACCAGTGGTGGTTAATTCCTCTTTTAAATGTAGTGTATTGGATTCATGATATTACATGTAGAATGATCTCAGATGTTCTTGAGATTCTCGCTATAGTTAGATTCCAGTAGTGACTGAGATACAACATTGGTATTGGTTGATTTCTGGAAATAAGTGTTGCTTTCTTTGTACTGTATTTGAAATAGATTACCCTTTTGAACCTAAATGCTCTTCCATTAAACATTGCATAGGAAATGTAATGGAAGTTTTGCCTCCTGTTTCCCTCTTTTCATTCTTGAGAATGCTCACTTGGTGTCAGGTCATATTTGAGATATTTGGCATACCCTTGAAGCAATGAAAGAACTCAAGAGAAAGCAGGCTGAGGCTGTCGATTGTTCTGTTAATGTGTAACACCAGTTGACTCCTGCTGTGTGTATGACATAGTGAGGCCTACAACCAGTAGCAACTGTTACTATTATTGGGGTGTGTGGTTTTCCAAAGCCTTTCCAATGTCACCCATACACGCTCCACTCCATCCAGGAAAACAAGAGGCATTATCAGAATTCAGGGACAAATTTCAGCCCAGGGGAAAACAGCCAAGGAAGAAGAAGAAGAGTTTGGATTTGATATCCCGCTTTATCACTACCCGAAGGAGTCTCAAAGCGGCTAACATTCTCCTTTCCCTTCCTCCCCCACCACAAACACTCTGTGGGGTGAGTGGGGCTGAGAGACTTCAGAGAAGTGTGACTAGCCCAAGGTCACCCAGCAGCTGCATGTGGAGGAGCGGAGACGCAAACCCAGTTCCCCAGATTACGAATCTACCACTCTTAACCACTACACCACACTGGCCCTCTCAAGGAGGGTGCAAAGCAGCACTAGTAAGAGGTAAGGTCATGGGAAGAAGGTGTGGCTGGGAATGTCACCCAGACATATGTACACAGCTCTGAAGTAATGTCCGAATTACCCTCCAACCAAGTTAATTAACATAAAACACTTAGCTTTCCTGAGAGGTATTTTATATATCTATAGGATAGATATTCCTCTGAATACAGTTCAGAAACTTCAGCTGGACATTACAGTACTTCAGAGCTGTGTCTGGGCGACATTCCCAGTCACTCATGACCCATGAAACTTGTCCTTGAATTCTGATAATGCCTCTTGTTTTCCTGGATGAAGCGGAGCGTGTCAGTGTGTATAGAAAGTAGCCTACTGCGTAAAAGCAAAATTCACATTTGTTGTTCTTTTTGCCCCATTTTGTCCCCATCAACCACTATGATGTGGCCTCTGGAAGGCTGCCAAGAAGGGAATGTGGCCCTCAAGTTGGAAAAGTTCCCCCCTCCCTGCTCTGCTGTAGATCAGTCTTGCAATCCAGATCCTAATATGCCGCAGAGTTCAGGTACACAGGGCAAATAGCTACAGATTGTTCAGTCAAGTAAGCCAGATTATATACTTGAAGTGAAGGCACCACCCCTCAAATACAACCCATAGGAAAATGCCTTCTCAATGCCAAAGATGATAGCTTTTGTGAAAGTTTGTAGGAGCATCAGAAATGGTCTCAGATGATGTGTGCATCGTAAAAGAGAGAATCAAGGACTGGGTAGAGGAAAAATGGTGGAGACCCACCTCCCCAGCCTGACCCTTCCAGAGAAGAAGAAGATAGTTGAGAATTACAACAGGGGTTTGATGGAGGTCACAGCTCAGAGGCAGATGAGGGGAAAAGTTGGGAAATAATGGGAGAGGAAGAGGAAGTACCAGGAGGCCAACAGCTGATGGACACGGTGTCTTTAGAAAGCATTCCAGACCTTCTCTCTCCCAGAACCCAGTGAGCCTTGAAATTAGTAGTGCAAAGGGCTCAAAAGCAAAGGGCCCTCAGCGCCACCCGTGGGGGAGAAGATGGCGAATGAGGAAGTGGGAGAAAAGGTGGTGGAGAGTCACTCGGGGCAACGCCATTATTCCAAGAGGCTGCATTCCCAAGCCTCTCTCTGTAAATATTGAATAAAAAGCAGATGGTAAGAACTTTTCCTTGTCTTTTCCATTCCTGGCAACCTGCCGTGGGGGTTGGTTCCTCTGCCACCTGACAGATAGACAGACAGAGTGCTATATATAATCTTTAGATTATGAAAATTAAATCTGCAATTTAAAATGTAAAATCAAATTACTGTATAACTTTGGCTAATATTCTTCCCCTGCCTTTTTTACAGGATATATGTGAAGATATCTCTGATCACGTTGAACAAATCCATGCTCTTCTGGAGACGGAATTTTCCCTGAAGCTCTTGTCTTACTCCGTCAACGTGATTGTTGACATCCATACAGTACAACTTCTTTGGCACCAGCTTCGAGTTTCTGTCCTGGTTCTACGAGAGAGAATTCTACAGGGACTGCAGGATGCCAATGGGAATTACACCAGGCAGACTGATATTCTGCAAGCCTTTTCAGAGGAAACAAAGGAGGTATGGCAAGTAAACGTAAGAATTTACCTTTTGAACTCTAACCCCTTAGTTGTGTTTCAAGCTCATTTGAACGAATACAGTTACTTCGGCTACTACTGCAAAATTTGCTTAGTTCAGGCAATTCAACCTAATTCCTGCCCAGGGTTGTCAATCAATTTTAGTGTGATGCAGTAAATTTTAAATGAATGCTGTAGTCATCCATACAAAATGACTGAACTAGCAAAAATAAAGTGTGGGTCTGTCATGTTTGCTTCGAAGCTGCTGTGCCAGGGATAAAACCAAATGAATACAGAGCTAAAGGCAGATGCCTCTATATAACCTACGTGGCAAAGACACATAGAGCATGTGGATGACTTACATTCTGTGATTAGCAAAGAGACCAAATGCATCCATCATAATATTTTTTTTTTAGTGGAAAGTTATCGGTTCACTTTAGCACCACTGCTGGAAGGATCTTTTAGATTTACAGCTAATATTTGGCCCATGATTGCACAAATGTACATGCCTTATTGGCAGAAATCTCCTGCAATCCTAAAAAAGGGGGGTCCGTAAGTCTCATTTCAATCAGTATAATCTATTTGGAATGGAGTGTGTTTTGTGCCACAGTCTTCCATAGCTAGATATGCTTAATTCCTGGAGTGCTTAGGGTCAAGCGCAGTCCATGCCTGCCTGTTCACTGCCACAATGCATAGTTTGCCACTATTCATGGACCTTGTTGTCTTAGGGCCAGTTTGAACATGACGACTGCAGTGTGGAGACGAAGGACAGGGGAGAAACTCAAGCCACTTATCACTGAAAGGCCAATCTACCTAATTCAAGTTTCCATACAAGTACGGAAACACCGTCTCCCTTCAAAATGTGCACTTCACTGAATTTTGCAGTGGCATTTTCCACTGACATGTACAGAAATGCATAAAGTTGGATAAAGTTTGCCTACAAAGGCATGTTAGTGAAAATAACACAAACAAATTCATTATATTAGGAGAAAATTGCTTTGCAAAAAAAAAGTGTGTATCAGGCAAAATTACGTAGAAAATTATGCATGTTAGGAGAAACACACACGCTAAGATGCTGATGAATTTTCATGATAAGAAAAATATTGTTATGAGTTTGTGGGGGGATGTAGGCTGTATGCAGAGACACAATGATCTATAGATCATTGGAAATGCTGCCAAGTAAAGGAAGATTTTAGATGGTATGATGGAGATCTGATTCTGTACTGGCTCTGGCAGACAAGGGCCACAGGGTGCCCAAAGGGAATTAAAGGAGGGCTTCTTGGTGGCTTCCTTGTGGCAATCTTCATGTTTAATAGTTGATAGTGCATTTGCTTTACCTGCAGAAGGTCCCAGATTCAATCCCTGGGATTTCCAGGTAGGACTGAGAATGTCACCTTTTTGAAATCCTAGGGAGCCACAGCCAACCAATGCAACTATTGCTGAGCTATATGGGCCAGGAGGCAGCCAGTGTGGTGTAGTGGTTAAGAGTGGTAGTCTCGTAACCTGGGGAACCGGGTTCGTGTCTCCACTCCTCCACATGCAGCTGCTGGGTGACCTTGGGCCAGTCACACTTCTTTGAAGTCTCTCAGCCCCACTCACCTCACAGAGTGTTTGTTGTGGGGGAGGAAGGGAAAGGAGATTGTTAGCCGCTTTTAGACTCCTGAAGGGGAGTGAAAGGCGGGATATCAAATCCAAACTCTTCTTCTCTTCTTCCTGTGACCCTTGCGTGGTGCTGGCTGGGGTGATGTGTGCAGAAAGCAGAAGAGGCTGCCTCCAAAGATACTACCAAAAGAGTAAGAATCACCTGAGTATCAGCTAAGGCAGGGATAGGGGACCTGTGGCCCTCCAGATGTTGCTGGGGACCTCATCTCCTGTCATCCCTGGCATGGATAGTTGGTTAGAGCGTAGTGCTGATAACTCCAAGGTTGCAGGTTTGATCCCCGTATGGGACAGCTGCATATTCCTGCATTTCAGGGGTTGGACTAGATGACCCATAGGGTCCTTTCCAATGGGAGCTTGAGTCCCAAAGCATCTGAAGGGCTACAGGCCCTTCCCCCCGATCTACTGCCCTTTCTGAGCTCTTAATCAGGGAATTCTAAAAATGCACTTTCCCTGCTTGATCCCAACTAACTGAATGTTTTGCTGCAGTGGCAGAATGTGGGCAGGGCCAATTGCTGCTGCCTAAGGCTGCAGTCAGAGATTTGGATTTTCCCTGGCATGGAGCAGAATTAGAAGGATGCTGTGGTTTGACAGGATCAACTCCTAAGACAACATCAAAGATGTATCTTGTTCAGTTCCCAAAATTTAAATCCTGTCTCCAGGCAAAAGTTTGGCGAGCTGAGACTCATCTTCAGATTTGACACTGTATAGTTCATTGGCTCGTGAATGAACAAGAGCCTGGTTCTATTCCACGGAAACTGCGAGCGCAATACTTGCACAAACTTAAAAGTCCAAGTTGTTTTCACACACTCTTTGTTCTATCCTTTGCAGAAGCCCTTTGTACAATAAGTTTATCCATGGCATAGCTAGTTACGACCCTTGACATTATTATTTTTTAATTTTACCAGAATGATTTTAGTTGCTGCTGCTATAAGCTACCAATTTTTAAACAACTTTCCTTCAGAGGCTTAGTAAATGTGCTAAAAATAACAATGGCTTCTCACCGAAGAAGGCGATCTGAAGAGAGTGGGTGGCTCTGAAATTGAGACCAGCAGACAGGCTGAAGCTCACTCCTTTCCTCACCCACCTCTGTTTCCTGTCTACACCTGTCTTTTGCCCACTGCTTCTTCAGATCTGGTTGTGACTGGCAGGTTAAAGAGAGTTTGCCAGGGAGCATCTCTAAGCCAGCACTGGCAAAATGAACCTTCCTAGAGGAATAAAAATTGATCTTTTGTGCCAAGTATGTCCCTAAACCCACACACCTACTTTCTAGATATGAGCAAGATCTGGCAGACACAAATATTCATATTTTTCTCCTGAGTCATTGCATTCTTTGCAAAAGCCATTTGTGAAGATTCTGGGCAACAAAGCTCACGAAGGCTTTTGTCTTCCATGAATCCACATGCTGTGGTACTGCAGCTGCTGCAGCTCCTAGTTGAATGCAGGCCCATGCAGTGGGGGGTGGGGTGGGGGTGGACAGCCTGGTACACTTGCCCCATACCTCAGAGGGCTAAGCTGGCACCGTTCCCCAGTCTGCCAGACTTATGCTGTTTGAATTTGTAACTTTTTTCTTACAAGACTCCCAGCTCAGGCCTCAGACAAGCTGTTCACAGGCCTGATTGAACGGCTACCTTTGGCCGTAAGAAGACCTGTTCTGGGAGATTTTCGATTCGCTTAGGACCAGAAAATGCATTATGTTAGCTGAGTGTGGGAATGGTTTGCCAGTGGGTGGGGAGTCAGAGCCACACTAAAGCCACTGGGCTGTCGCCGTTGCTCTTTAGGAGAGGTAGGAACAAGGCAGTAACAAGGTTAGGACTGTGTGAGGAAACTGGGAGGAGCTTCATATTGGCTCTGCTGGTGTTCCTGCACCACCCTGACCTTACTGCTGCTGCGCCCCTCTTCCTCCTGATAAGTGGCAACGATTCCTTTGATGGGATGTTATTGCTGGGGCTATTTCCTGCCAGGTGAGCCCCTCCTGGTCATGTGAATGGCGTCTGATCTATCTCCTCACCACAAATTTCTTTCCACAAATCTCACTTTCCTCCTTCACGTTGCCAGTGATCTGGAATGATGTGGCATGGAGTCACAACGTGATATCTGGGGTCCTCACACACAGTGCGCTTAAAAATGATACACTGGTGGAAAACATAACTTGTTCTTTGACTCTGACTTGGGGACTTCTTATCTACCCACTGTCTCTTTTTCCCATGCCCTGGTCCCAGGCCTCAGACAACAGTCTTGTTATGTGTGTTCCAGGTGTTAGGTTCTAAGATCCAGTGCTTTTTTTCTAAAAAAAAATATGTTTAGGGGTACTCTCATTTTCCTACTCATATTGAAATACTGCCCCTCAATGAGGCCAAACTTAGATTCACAAATTGTTTAGGCATATGCGTACCCTTGTGTCCCCCCAGAAGAAAAAGCACTGCTAAGATCCAAGGATGCCCAAAGGCCAGAAGCAGAGATATGGTCAGGCCCAGATCGTTCAAATTCTGGGAAATACAAATTAGATCCAAGAAGCCACAGGCCAGGGGCGGATTTAGGGCTTTGTGAGTAGTATGCATACTCTGAGATGAGGGCACTGAGATGAGCTCAGTAAGCAAGGTGGTGGGCTTTGGGAAGGAGACATGAGGGCTCTGACAGGGTCTTAGAGTCCTCTCATCTCCTTCCCAAAGCCTAGTTAGCGTTTTCCCAGCTTTGGGAACGTGGTAGAAGTGGTCTAGGACCCTGCCAGAGCCCTTGCGACTCCTTCCCAAAACCAGGTGCGTCCTTGCCCACTTTTGGGAAGGTGGTGCGAGGGCTGGTGGGGGTGCCAAATTTTGCCCTCACATAGGGCACCATAGCAGCCAAGTCCATCACTGTACAGGCAGAGCTGTGCCAAAGTTAAGTTGGGAGAATACAGCAAGTGAGGCAAGCTACCAGAAGTCTCAGTTGCTCTCTTAGATGAGTTGCTCAGAATGAGGAGCTGGTTCTGAGACCCAGCTTACATAGGCAGACCCTGAATGGCTTGTGTGATCCGCTGATAATATTCTCCTCAGAAACCATCTTAGAAGTGTATAGATCAGTTTATGACTATTAGAAATAATAATTATGTATGTACTGTTTTCCTGACATAACATTGATGTCCATATCCTGTGAAGTAGACCTGAATCTTGATGTCTAGTAAACTTACATTTTAAGAAATGAAAGCCAGAAACTAAAGTGAAAAAGTTGAATTTCTACTACAAGTCTAATCCCATTTCACAGCAATGTGGCAAGGCTGCTTTCTGTTAACATTCAGTAATGCACTATTTCTAAAGATTACAGAAGGCAACTGCCCATGAGTCTGTATTTTTTCATGCTTTGTGGGAAGATGTGTGATTCATGGGATCAGTGTTAAACTCATAGGATTGATGCTATATTTACACACACATGCATGCATATAACGCACACACACTAAAAGCTTTCCTATTTCTGTTTTGTCACAGGACCGCCTTGACTCTTTAACAGAAGTGGATGACTCAGGACAGCTAACCATCAAATGTTCTCAGAATTACTTGTCGCTGGATTGTGGAATTACTGCATTTGAACTATCTGACTACAGCCCCAGCGAAGACTTTCTTGGTGCGCTTGGTGACATGACCTCCGGTCAGGCTAAAGTAAAACCATTTGAGTCTTGGAGCTGCAGTGAAATGGAAAAAGATTTCCCAGAGCTTATCAGAAGTGTTGGATTACTGGCAGTAGCAACTGATTCGATTGCTTCCAAATGCAGTGAAACCATTAATGCAAAAGAAATCCATTTACCCATGTCAACAGACCACCAGGAGGAAGGCCAAAGTTACAAACCATCATCGACTCTGTCCCCTGAACTTTCACTCTCTCATATTTCTGGGAACTTGCCTCTTTGTAAAGTATCGGGCCCAGAGGATGCTGTGAACTCACTTGATGGCAAGACTGTCTTTGAATTAGTAAAACAGGAGCTCGATCCATTAACCTCCGACGGTGCAAAAAGCCAACAGCATCCTCATAGCGAAAACTCCACTCCCAAGAGATCAATTAGAGACTGCTTTGACTACAACGAGGATTCTCCTACACAACCCACTGTGCCCAAACGCGGTTTGTTTCTAAAGGAAGACATATTTAGAACGGATATGGTGATCAATGATATAAAAAACCAGATCTCCCTGATGTTTAAGACTGAAATGAGCAGGAGCACACCCTCGCTGTTGGATCCACCAGACAGATCCAAACTTTGCCTGGCTTTGCAAGCGGCGTACAACAACTGCCCCTCTTCCATCAGCCAGTCGTGTGATTGCTTACACAACATAAGTGATCAGAATCTCAAGTACACAATTCAAAACCACCTGAAGGAAAATTCCATTGGCCTGGGGAAGCCCAGTGACAACACTAGAAGGGAGAAGCTGCGATGCAAAAAGTCCCACGACATTCCCGAGGAGGTGGCATCGTGCAGGATATCGAGGATTGGATCCGATGCTGCGTCGACGAATCATTTGGCGAAAAGAGGCCTCGCTGCTTTGCAAAATGGAATTCCCTTTGGTAGCTTGCAGTCCATAGAAGGAACCGAAAGTGATTCGACCTCTGCGTCTTCTGATCCTTGTAAACGGCAAGAACTGAATGGCCAGTATTGCAGTGAAAGAGATCACTCTGCTTCACCTGCTCATAGCCAAGTGAGTGGCTCTTCAGCTGGTTCAGATTCTGCGGTGTCCTCATCTCCCGTTCTTCCCAGTCAGGGCAAAAAGGCCCATTCATCTTCACCGAGTTACGTCAATACGGACAGCAAAGTTGCTGATGCCTGGTATGGTTCTGATGAATACTTAGCGCTTCCCTCACACCTCAAACAGACTGAAGTGTTAGCTTTGAAATTAGAAAATTTGACAAAACTGCTTCCTCAGAAACCTCAAGCGGAGACCATTCAAAACATTGACGACTGGGAACTCTCTGAAATGAACTCGGACTCTGAGCTTTACCCGACCTATCAGATCAAAAAGAAGCACAAAAGGTTAGGCAGAGTTTCACCCAGCTCTTCGAGTGACATAATCTCCTCGGTAGGGGACAGCATTGAATCGGGGCCTCTTAGTGACATTCTGTCAGATGAAGAGCTTTGCACATCCTCACCAAGCATCAAAAAATACCTGGAAGAGAGGCCACGAAAGCCGTCAGTCACTCAGCCCGCCGATAAAAATGACTTGTCTGCCACAAATAAATCGGCTTTAATTCAACAGCTGATGCAGGATATACAAGATCAGGATAATTATGAAATTATATGGGAAAAAATGGAGGTAAGGAAGAAATCAACAGTGTTTACATCTATACCGCTTCATTTATTTTTTTTCCTGCAGCTGGAAACAAAGGTTGGTGAGGGGTGGGCAAGTACCAAGAGTGTCAAGAAGTTATAAATGCATTTTTGCTTCCTTTTTATACCATTTCAAAATGGAGATGCCTAAAGCAGCTAACAGCAATATATGTCCAATGATATACACCCCATTGAAAATACATCAAAATATATGAGTTCAAGTGCATTCACAAATTTTCATGCAAATTATATCTATCTATCTATCGATCAATCAATCGATAGATAGATATGTATACACACACACACACACACACACACACACACGTTTATACAGTACAGGACAGGACAGATATGTGAAGGAACACACATGAAATTGACAGGAACTGGAAGTAAACTGATCCATTCATCCCTGCAATGAAAGAATAAAGTGTTTGTAAACGGTACAACATAATGCACAATCTCTGGCATGATTAGGGATGTAAGAAGGTGCTTTGTTTTTGTTGCATGCAGCGCTGCTTCTGTTCCGCTGCAGTTTGTCTTCTGCCAAAAACTTCCTTATCCATCTCACTTAGGTAATTAACCATGCAAATGCTGTTGTCTTTACATAATTCCACCCCATTCATTTCAGTGCAAAGGACACACAATGCCAACGGAGGGGGAAATGTAATCAATTCTGTATTGTTTGTGGGTGGAAAGCCGCAACACAGGAAATACCAATAGCATTCACTGGATTGATTTCCATTCCAGACATAGGACAAATAAGCAAACACGAGTAGCCTTCCGCTTCTGTTTTCTCTGACATCTATTTTCTCTGACAGCTATTACTCTTAAATAGCTGCATATTGAGATATTTAAGGCTGATCCACAAATACATTGTGGGCCATCCCCATCTCACATTTTTCTAATGCTTTTCCATAGTGATGCTTGGGAGTTGATGTAGCAAAACGTAGGGGAGGTTGTTTTCTGCTCTTTTGCATTTGCTGCTACTGCATTTAATATCCTTCTCAGACGTGGCTACTTGGCACCCTCTTGAGGCCAACTGGTGCTGTTGCATCTCTTTCACATATTTGTTCTGTTGTTTTTAAATCAGGTCCAAATAGCTCAGTTGAGTGCAGTGGGACTAATTTCAACCAGCATGAGAGCATCCTGATTGAAGTCATGAAACACTTTTGAGGAAAAACAGGCAGAACGCCACATGTGAACTCAGGAAATGAAGTTAGATTTCGAAAACAGTTTTAACTTCTTTATTCATTCGTTCGTTCATTGATTCATTCATTTCCCAGCCATAACTGCTCAAACGGTATCCATACCAAATTCCAACCGTGGTTTGGTTAGTTGTATCTGGCTTCATAATTCCAGACTATTTGATTGTTTTTAATTTATCAGATTGAAGGCTGTGATCCCATTTCTTCCTCGCCCCTTTTTTTAGCCTCACAGCTATCATGTGGGGTGGATTAAATTGAAAGATAATAACTAGCTTGGGGGGGGGGGATCTGTTGAATGTAATGGCTGAGCAGGGGCACAAACACATTCCTCAGAGTCAGTATGGCCACATAACTATAGACGGAACACAATTGCCTCCTTTTGACGAGGCAATTGATTAATCACTGAAAGGGAGGTTTTTTCACTTTGAAAAGGGCTTCCTGTTTTCGGCTCATCCCTAACACACACCAAAACATGAAGGAATTCAAGACAGAAAGCTGTTATCAGAACCGTCTATTCTTAATGGCCTCTTTGGTTGGAATCTAAGGGTCAGTCCAGGCATGCACGGTCATTGCTTATTGGCTACAGCAGCTAGTTGTTGCCGAGAATAATATGAATCTGAGCACTCTCTGATGGATCTTCCCAAAATCAAGTATCAAGCAACCCTTTTCAGGTTTTTTCTTCTTCCAATTTTTGGAAATAATAACCACCAAAAATCTAGCAAATTATTTAGTATCACAGGGTAGTTCCTATGTCATATTCCTTAGTACAGCATCCCATTCAAATACATTGCTCGCATCTAGTCCAAAATAAACATACTTTGGGATGGAAGTAAATTCAGAATATGGAGTGAAAAATGGTAGATACTGCCCACAGAGCAACCTTCTCAGAGCTGGTATACATTTTTATTCTATTCTGGAGCTGCTTGTTTCTGGTAATTTTCACAGGGGGTATGAGGGATCGCTCGGTTGGTAGAGCATGAGACTCTTAATATTAGAGTTGTGGGTTTGAGCCTCACATTGGGTGAAAGATTCGTTCATTTCAGGAGGGATGGATTAGATTGCGAACCGCCCTGAGACCTGCGGGTATAGGGCGGTATATTACATACATACATACATACATACATACATACATACCCTCATGGTCCCTTCCAACAATTCTATGATCCCTTCTCACCCACTGTTATATCTAACACTGGCTACCACTGCCTTTGCCAACCTGATGCCCTCCAGATGTTTTGGACTATAACTTCCATCAGCCTCATACAGCACACCATTGGAGAATCATAGAATCGTAGAGCTTACAGTCTAGAACTAGAGGCAATGCAGAGAACAGAGGCAGGAAGAGAAGTGAGACAGGGTGAATAAGGGGAAGGGTATGTGGTTATTTCAGCCACAGGTAGACTTAAGCCCTATTCAGATGTTTCCCACTCCTTGTTTACCATCAGGAAGAAGGCAAAGGCAAAAAGGAGTGAAGCCATTGAACCAGTCCCACCACACGCGTCTTGTGGGGCTGAACCTCTGCATCAGAGAGCCTGCTATACTCCCTGCATGATTTAGAACTCTGATTTTCTAGGGTTCCAAATCTTATGGGAACTTACTGGACTAGAAAAAACTCTCCACTGCAGCAACCAACCCATGTAGGGCTGTAGGAATGATAATGGGGATGGGGAGAGGCAACAGACTCATACCCACTAATCACATAGAGTGGGAAGATCAAAGCAATAGATCTTAGTTGCACTTGGACCATAGAATTTAAGAACTGTAGAGTTGGAAGGGAGTACGAGAGGCATCTAACAGGGACACGGGTGGCGCTGTGGGTTAAACTACAGACCCTAGGGCTTGCCGATCAGAAGGTCGGCGGTTCGAAACCCCGCTACGGGGTGATCTCCTGTTGCTCTGTCCCTGCTCCTGCCCACCTAGCAGTTTGAAAGCACATCAAAGTGCAAGTAGATAAATAGGTACCTCTCCGGCGGGAAGGTGAACAGCATTTCCGTGCGCTGCTCTGGTTCGCTAGAAGTGGCTTAGTCATGCTGGCCACATGACCCGGAAGCTGTACGCCGGCTCCCTCGGCCAATAAAGCGAGATGAACGCTGCAACCCCAGAGTCGGCCACGACTGGACCTAATGGTCAGGGGTCCCTTTACCCTTTACCTTTACGAGAGGCATCTAGTTCCAATTCCCTGCAATGCAGTAATTTTTTGCCTAACGTGGGGCTTGAACCTGTGACCCAGAGATTAAGAGTCTCATTCTCTACCAACTTGAGCCATCCCAGCCATAACCCAGTCATATTGGGTAGAGAAGTCATTATTAGACTATACCTGGAAAGAAATATTGCAATTCACCCCCGAAGGTGCACTTTTCCATTGTCTCCCAGGACAGATGGATACAAGCATCCAACAATGCTAGCCCCTTAAATTATGATTATTGTCATTCCAAGCATGAGCAGAGGTGAGATACCTATTTTGAAACCAACAACAGCGGTTGCTCCAAATTTACTGTGTTTGCCGAGGTCACGTATTTCTGATGTAGTCAGCATCAGTTGTTGACTCTTACCACACCTGGGCCGGGAACAAGCGAAAGTTGGACCGATACGGGGAGGTGGGGTTCTGTTTTATTTATTAAGGCATTCCTGCAACACCTTTCACATCAGGTGGTGAACAGCAATTTTAAAAGTACAAACATTGACATTAAAATTACAATAAATGAAATGTAGCTGAAAGCCCAGAGCAGGGTTGAAGTCAATAACCAGCCAGTTGAAAAATCAGTACCTGCAGGAGCCTGGGAGCACAGGTATGTTTGTAATAAGTGCCGAAAGGCCATCCATATTGGCACTAGAAGATCACTAGAAGAATGCTCTATCGTGTGTTATCATAAAACACCTTTGTCTGAAATAACTGCTGGCAATACCTGGTATACTGCACTTTAGCCTCCAGGTGGTGCTGTCTGCTTGAATAATGGGATTTAGGAACTGGACAGTGTTATCTATCTTCTGACAGTAATTTCAGTGTCAGGCTTTTAGTATTCTAAATAATTTTCAATCTCTACAGTTGTTTTCTTTTGAACAGTCTCCATAAAATTTTACAGACATCATCTGAAAAATAGTGGGATTATAGTGATTTGTGCTTTACACCAGAAAAGGGCCTTTTTCTGGAAGCAGGGATAGCCACCTCTTCTTATGCCACTACTTCTATATTTTATCTTATCCTTGACTGTTGTTTACCAGAAGCATGTCTGCTTTGTAAAGTGTCATTGCAAGGGGAACAATTACGTTATTTTTTTACAGATGAGTTACACTTGTCACCTCTTTGTGCCATATTAGTGCATATGTCTCAATATCACAGGTTAAATATTCTCTATCACTGTTTTTCGTTATGTCATTTTGTGGCTATGCATATGCAAGAAAATGAGATATAAATTGCTGGTGTTAGGATGCTTTTAAATAAGATCATGCGGTATAAAATATTTATATGTTGAACGTAACTATCCTTTTTACTGCTGTTGTTAGGAATAACTTTGCAGGATATTTCACAGAGTTTTCACATTCCTAGATTGTGACCGTACTTCCTTCTCATCACTTGTCCCTGATCTATCTAGAAGTCATATGCACTGATGAGAAGCAGCTCTTGGCTCACAGATCGAGAGCCATAGACACAAAACAGCTGCTGCGTTTTGTGTGATTCTGCCAAGCAGCCCAGTAGCTGGGACCGCATGTGTGTAGCATTGCAAAAGAAGCGACCGTTGCACTGACAAATTATTTGGAAGGGGAAGAAGGGGCTTGATTCAATCTGTCTGTCCCCTCTTTCAGTTTCCCATCCAAAGCGTTAGTGAGGGAACATTGCCGTATTTCAGTGGCAGAGCATGTGTTTTTGCACACAGAAGATACAAGTGCAATCCCCAGCCTCTCCAGGAAGGACTGGGAAAAGGGTGGGCACTATTGTCTGAAGACATGGAGAGCTGATGCCAGTCAGTATACATCAGGGGTGGGAAACCTCTGGCCCTTCAGAGTTTGTTGGACCACAACTCCCCACCATTCCTGATCACTGGACATACTCACGGTTGTGACTGATGGGAAATCTAGGCCAATACCCTCGATGGCCACAGGTTTCCTCTTTGTGATGTAGACTATACTGAGGAAGCTGGCTCAATGGTCTGACTCAGCATAAGATGGTTCCCTTATTTTATAAGGCTGTGCATGAAGGGTGATGTTAGCTACACCCATGCAGGGCTGGATCAGGGCAATTGTCTTAAATCTTTTACAAACACAACACTTACCTCGGGAAGTTCAGCAACAAGGACTTCTGCAAAAACCTTCCCTTTGTTCTCCCACTGAAGCTTCTACAGTATCTTTATTTGCTTTTGCTAATTTATTCATTATCCTTCAGCTAGAGGAACCCTTAAAGCAACTTGCCACATATTTAAAAGCAAATACAAAAGTATTTCCATAAAATCACACACACACACACACACACACACACACGCCCAGAAGAACTGAGAATGTAAAAACTACAGCAAAGCTAAAACCAGTTATACCAGCAGGAAGAAAGCGCAAAAGAGTTCAAATATTTGATGAAATACAAACACCTGGATAAGGAAGGGGGAACCTGTGGCCCACCAGCACACTATTAGCCATGCTGGCTGGGGAAGATGGGGGCTAGAACCCAGCATCCGGGAGAAGGCAGTTCTTGACTGAGAGATGGACAGATCTGCCAATGTCAGATTTTCAGTTTCTTATTTTTGTGTGTTTGTACTATGCCATGATTTTACTTAGTGTTGATGTGCAAACCAGGCCGGCAGATGCTATGCCCAACCTTCTTCCATCTTCATAAGCAAGAACTGCCACATTCTTTTAGTGTAGCTAGTTGCTACGTTCAGAGCAGTGCCATATTCCTTTAATTAAAATAAAGACATAACATTATTGTTTTTACCTGATTGTCATTTTACTAACAGCCATGCCATTGTCCCCCCCCCCACCCCTTTTCTTTTTGTGGAAGGGATTTGTAAGCAAGCTAGACGAATTCATCCACTGGTTGAATGAAGCCATGGAAACAACAGAGAACTGGACTCCTCCTAAAGCAGAGACAGACAGCCTTAAGCTCTACCTGGAAACACACTTGGTAAGACAAGATTATTGATTGAAGCTGACAATGATTTCCCCCTTCCCTCTTTATGTAGCTTATCCCTGGGCCTTTAGCGAAAGTGTATATATTTTGTTAAAATACATAAAACCACAACAATGTAAAAAGAACGAGTAACAGCCCAACATTTGATCAGCAACAATTAGCTTTCTGCCCCCAAGCTGCACACCTGCTCCCATGTAAGAGTTCAGCTCCTTCCAGAGCAGGTTGAACCCCACCCATTCAGTCTAGGGAACCGCCCACTAACAGTGCCACAGTCAGAAAGCACACCACAACATACAGGAAAAGAAACAATTCAAGGAATTCAGGATTTAGGAGACTGGGGTGAGAGTTTTCTCTGTGCTGGTCTTATTCCTCCTGGGTTGAATAATTCCTCGGTTGTCAATACACTGGCACATCATAGTGGAATCATTCTGAATGTCGTTGAGCTAAAGTTGGTGACCATACGATGCATTAACGTACATTGAAAATCACAGCACAGTTTTGCACCGGTAGAGTAATTGTCAAGGTAGTAGCAGGCAAAGGGGCCCTGGAGGCTTGTAGTGCAATCAAAATCTCCAAGCTCTACCTGAAGCAAGGTGCACGCAGCCTTGTGCATCACAAACAGTGGCCAATCCACCTCTGTTTATGTGGCCAGTTCACATCCATATGTGCATTATAATCTGCAGAGACTTTCTTCATTCTGCTGGAGCTTTGGAACTGAGTTTAATGTTGAGGAATGCTGTCCAAAAAAAGATCAAAGCTAGTTGTTGAAGTGTCACCTGCATGTTTAATCAAGGGGTTAATATAATGTGGGGGCAGGGAACCTGCAGTTTCACTTTGAATGGTATGCAGGTTTATATATTCCCAGATTACATGCACACACAAAGTTTCTGTCACCTAGCCTTCTGAAACTTACTTCTTGATTACACATACATAGGATTGCACTGAACGTTAATGAAGGGGCATTGTTTTATTGGAAGACAGAACTAGTCATTGCTTTGTGATCTATATTTTATTAATTAGAATGTCAACTTTGCATTTGCTCTTGGCCTGGCAGAAACGCTAATCTGTGTTTAAACAGAAGTCTAAGAAATTAAGTTCCCATTAAGGGCAGTGACAAAATGATCTGGATATCGTATTTGCATTTGGCACTAACTGAAGGAGTGGAAATGGCAAAAGCCTGGCTGCCCCCAAATCATCTGTCCCATGACACTCCTCACACAGCTTCCGACAGCAAGCCCTGGGTTTAAGTCTCAAGCCATCTTGCTGTGGAAAAAGTTCCATGTGTGTTCACCTGTTAGGTCCAGGGGTCAGCAGACTTTTTCAGCAGGGGGCCGGTCCACTGTCCCTCAGACCTTGTGGGGGGCCGGACTATATTTGAGGGGGGGAGAATGAACGAATTCCTATGCCCCACAAATAACCCAGAGATGCATTTAAAATAAAAGCACACATTCTACTCATGTAAAAACACACTGATTCCCGGACCGTCTGTGGGCCGGATTTAGAAGGCGATTGGGCCGGATCTGACCCCCAGGCCTTAGTTTGCCGACCCACATGTTAGGACTTCCTTCTTTGAGCAAAAAGATGTGCAAATGCCCTCTTCACACTGTTGAGCATCAAACTGGGGAAGAGAGGTGTCAGTAGTGCCCAGGAGAAACATATCAGTGCTCACAGAATGGAAATTGTGTGTGTGTGTGTGTTTTGTGGGTGCTTCAAACCCAAATATGTGCAGGCTAAATATTTTTAAAGAACAAAAGAGGACTATCTCCATAAACACTGTGAGTTTATACACTCTCACAACTTACAAATAATTACTTTTTGCACAATTCAGTTCTGTTTCCAGTGCTTTGCCAAGGCCTGAGTTTAAGCCTTCAGCCTTCTTGGATTCAAACTAGAACTTATACCTCTGTTGTGAGTAACCTGTGACCCTCCAGATATTACTGTTCTCTGTCTCCCATCATTCCCGGCCAGCATGGCCAATGGTCAAGAATGTAGCGCAGCAACAGATGGAGGGTCAAAAGTTCCCCACTCCTGTTTTGTCCTGTTTTTGTTGCTCTTTTGCCAACGCAAAAGAACTTTCCCATTTCTGTTTCAAAAAATACTTATTTGCATTTTTTTAAAAGATGCCATACACATTCATTTATTGGAGATCTGAAACAACTTTTCCAAACACATTTCTAAAAAGAAGGATTTCATTTCACCTTCAGACTGTGTAAAGTATATTGTCATAGGCAGAAGCTGCTTTGGGTAATGCTAACAAAAGAAAAACACTCAAGGGAAGACTGCTAGAATGTTTTGTTGTAATAATTATTGCAGAATGGGTTCATGTGTTATTACATGTATGTGTGGCAAAACTGATCTATGTTAAGGGGGGGGGACCATGTTGTTCTGCCCTCCCAGGGCTGGAGCATTTCAGAACACAGATTTGGGGAAATCACAAGTTTTAAACCTCATGCACAGTGATGGCGCCGGTTAGTTCCATGCTGTCATATCAGGGAGAGAAGGCGAGAGATTACGGCTCATATTTGCTATGCATAATCTTTAGGTGAATTTACATGATCCCCCCCCCCATGAGTAGATTTGTTTTGTCTATGTGCTCTGTGTGTGTGTGTGTGTGTGTGAGAGAGAGAGAGAGAGAGAGAGAGAGAGAGAGAGAGAGAGAGAGGGAGAGTGAGAGAGAGAGGGAGATATAAGTAGGTAGTGAGGAAGTAGGTGGAGAGGAAGGAAAGTCTTCATACTACAGTATTAGGAAGCAAGAGCGGTACAAGCAATAGGCAAAGGATCACAGCAACAGCAGCAAGCTGCAGGTGGAAGTGAATCTGGGGTGTGGAATAGAAATATGAATAATAGCAGCAAATCAGGATCTTGATAGGGGGTGAGGGGACAAGGAATTATAAATCTACATGGCGGGACAATGTGCTGCACATATCTGCTGCAGCAGTAGACTATGTTAATCAACCCAATGATTTTCTAGTCTTCTGGAGACATTGCATTTGCTGGAAGGAATCTAAAAGAGTAGGAATAGAGATGGCAAGGCCTGGAAAAATCCCAGGGGGGGACACACCTTTTTTTCTGTCTTTTTCCAAAGCTGTTTTCCCCCTGGAAAAACTGAAGAAAACAGTTTGATATAGTTTGATTATTCCACCCAGTCCCGTCCCCCCCACCGCCATTTTTCTGAAAAAAAAACAGCTTTGGGAAAAACAAGGGGGAAACTGGTTACTTTCCAATTTTTCCGGGTTTTTTCCAGGCCTTCCCATCTCTAAGTAGGAACAAGGGATTCCATATACTGGCCTGCCCCACCTCCAGTGACAGACAGACTCACAAAGTACATAGGTTGTCTCAAAAGATTTTTTTAAAAAACCAAACTTTCATTTTAAATACAGTGGTACCTTGGGTTACATACGCTTCAGGTTACAGACTCCGCTAACCCAGAAATGGTACCTCGGGTTAAGAACTTTGCTTTAGGATGAGAACAGAAATCGTGCTCCGGCGGCGCGGCAGCAGGAGGCCCCATTAGCTAAAGTGGTGCTTCAGGTTAAGGACAGTTTCAGGTTAAGAATGGACCTCCGGAACGAATTAAGTACTTAACCTGAGGTACCACTGTACTAGAAAAAGTGAGTGGTGTTTTTTTTCCTAGAATCCCTGCTTCCCAATGGAAAATAATGCCAGCGATTGTGCACTTAAACACAGCTCTTTTGTTGATGCCATGAGTAACCTTTTTCAAAATAAAAGTTGTTTTTTATTGGGGAGGGGGAGGAAAATTAGGTAGCGGCAGACCTTGGTACCTCAAATTTCAGCGGCGCCCTCTGTGATGCCAAAATCTCTCTCTCTCTCTCTCTCTCTCTCTCTCTCTCTCTCTCTCACACACACACACACACACACATTTCTCGCCTTCCGTTGGACATCATAGTTGAAGCGCCCCCAAGGCTTGGCACCCAGTGTGACCAAACCAGTAGTGTTTTCCTAAATCTGCCATTGAAGGAGGGATGGCTAGCAATAGAGGCAAACTCAAGTGTGGAGATAGGGCTGTACTCAAAATGGAGTGGGACTTTTTGAATTGGGGGATCTTGCATGACTGTCAATGCTATCTGATCCCACCTGACATTTGCACACAGAATATTTACATAGTAGACAACACATGTAGAGACTTGAGCAGCCTTTGCCAACAACTCCCATGGGGCTGCAGTAGCCTCCCATGACTGCTTTTTGGAGAAATCCCTGGAGGTAGGAGTGGGACCACTGAAGCACAGCTCCCCCAAACCCCTTGAGATGCTCCAGAAGGGTACTATGGTCAACAGTATCAACAGTATCAAAATCCACTGAGAGTTCAAGGAGAATAAGCAAGGTTTCCCCATATCTCTCTCAATAAATGTCATCAGCCATGGTGACCAAGGCAGTTTCAGTCTCAGGACCAGTTCTGAAGCTCTACAGCAATGGATCCAAGACAGACTTACAAAGCATGCTTCCTTTCTTCTTATTCTTCACTTTGCTGTTTTAGGAACATGACATGCACTGGGTGTAATTCAGAACACAAACAACCACACATCTATTAGTATTGCAGTATGCAACCATACTGTCTGAAATATTTTCAAAATATTTTCGTAACCACATAAAGGTCTGGATTTTATTAAAACAATAACTACCACTATACCCAGTGTTAGAGACAGAGATACAGTCAGCTTCACCCAATGCTGTGTTAAGTATACCTTAGATTTTGCTGGCTGAGAAAAAAAGAAGAAAAGAACAATGTACATTGGCTTAGAAACAGTAGGCAGTACAGTATTCAACTGCAAAATTGCACTAGCTCAGTGGGTTGTCCCCTGTCTCTTCCACCTGCATGTTCCACCTCCAAATCTGCTTTGGAGAGTTGGGGGGACCCCTGGAACAGATTTAGGAGGTGCACAGGGAGAGGAGAGCAGGTGATTGTTCTGTTGCATTGTTCTGCCCGGACACTGAGGTCCAGTGCTGAGGGCCTTCTGGCGGTTCCCTCGCTGCAAGAAGTGAAGTTGCAGGGAACCAGGCAGAGGGCCTTTTTGGTAGTGGCACCCGCCCTGTGGAATGCCCTCCCACCAGATCTCAAGGAAATAAACAACTACCTGACTTTTAGAAGACATCTGAAAGCAGCCCTGTTTAGGGAAGCTTTTAATATTTAAGGACTATTGTATTTTAATATTTTATTGGAAGCCGCCCAGAGTGACTGGGGAAACCCAGTCAGGTGTGCGAGATATAACACTTTGTTGAATACGACATAGGATCTCAGCATTAGCATGCAGGAACAAAGAGCTTCATATATACACTGCAGCAATATTTAAGAAAAGGCTACATATATTTTTATTTAGCTAGGCATTTAGATTATGAAGGAATTCTCCCTCAGCTTGAAAGCAAGATGAGCTCTGCAACCCCATAGTCGCCTTTGACTGGACTTAACCGTCTAGGGGTCCTTTACCTTACCTTTACCTTTACTGCTCCTAGATGCCCACCTGCTCATGCTCTTACCTGTAAAACTGTGCTGTTGATGCCAGATCTGCCTAGTCTGTCAGCGTTGAGTTATTTTCTCTGGGAAGCAGCAAGCTTTAGCGCTGCAGAAGAAGAAAAAGGCGCACACCTGAATGGAGATAATGTAACGTGCCACTGACTACCATCTATTTTGCTCTTGTTTGCTACGATGCTTGCAGTTAGTGAAAAGAGTTCCCCCCTTAAGACCAATGTGTTATTGGTTAATCTGTTGCCAGATTTCGCTATTTGTGCTTTGCAGCAAATTAAGACGCCGAAGTCTAAATTCTGTGCAACTGTAAAATTGCAAATCAAGCCCCAGAGTTTTGGCCCATCTTTATTCATCATATTTTACTTCTTCAGTCAACATTATTACTGGTTAATAGGTGCACCTGTAAATCAAGCTGCATTGTATACTTGATATGTTATGTTAAATGAATCTTTTCTAGGGCAGCAAGTCTATTTTTTCTAATGAAGAAGAATACCTCATCTTTTCCAATTTTCCTATCAAACGCATCCCCATCATCTTGAGGCAGCGCTACATCCAGCTGCATCGATGCTCCGCTTCAATTACATGAAATTATCCAACCTACTCTCGGGCCCTTTAGGTTTTCTTTTGCTATATGAGGCACCCGCATGGTACATCTCTTGTGAAGTGCATGATTACAAACTATTCAACACAAGCCTGTTTTAAGTAAACAGTAAATTAAATATTGTCTGAGCTCACTTTCATGAAAGGAACTTCCAGAAAAGGTTTCATGGAAAGTGAAGCTTTACGAAAAGGAGCTGCACAAAAAGTAATGTTGTTTTTCTTCTTCTTATCTTCTGGATGCTTGACCCAGTTTATATTTTTGGCTCCGTCTCATTTTCATTCCGGTTTTGGCATTACTTGCCTAATAATATATATTTAAAAAGTTATTTTTGTGGGCCGTCTCAGTTTTTAAATGTGAGCATCCTTGTAGAAAATCAAAATGTTTAAATTGGGTTCCTTAGGTCCCTAAAATATATAATATTTGTTTTTAAAAGATTTCTAGATGACAAACTGAATGCCATAAAAAATAAATAAATAGCACAGCATGAAATTTGTGTTGGAGGCTTCGGGAGGGGCTTTCTATGATCATTGATTAGCGTTATCTAATGATACGAAGACAGAGAGAGGTCTTCCATCTTTAATTTCTTTATAGAATTTGACAGTGCATTTCTCACATGATACAGCAAACTGTAGCCGCCCAAATGCCAACTGCTGTGCTGCTTTTAAAGGCACGAGAGCCTTGTGTGCGGCAATTGTGTTTTATCAGCCTGCTCCTCACTGACATACCAGGGGACAAAGGCGAGCAGGCAGGTTGCTTTCAAAGTTTCACAAGACACCTATAGATTAAATTCAGTGTTGGATGCAAGCCGTGATGGAATTGGTTCCGCTCAGGAACAGACTCCTCTGATGTCATATGATGCCACATGGGCTGACCCAACCATCTGCCCAAAGTGGCCTGTGGAGGAGTGGGCACTTTTGCATCCATCCGGCTGGGCCAAAGTGAATCCTCACCCTGGTGTACAGTTGAAATACTGTAGTGAAGAATCAATATGGTGGTTGGATATCAAATGGCCTTGTTTGTTGTTTGTTTGTTTGTTTGTTTGTTTCCAGTGTTTCTGTGCCCCCTTTCAGGGAAAGTTCTTCCAAGGCAGCCCACCGCCCACAATAAAACACTGACTGAAATTTATATATACAATGAGACTAATGTGCACATCATTACACTGCAAAATCATATTGCTAGGATTTGTCATTTGACCTTTGCTGTCAGTATATTTTACAATTTTTCTAGCCCCTTCCAAATCATCCAAAAAATGGGCAATCTTCTAGCCATCCACTTCTCCTGGGTCCAGCTGTTTTGAATCTACATTCAAAGCTATGTACATTCAAAGCGAGGCAACGTGCAGGACTTTCTGCCTTGACAGGTGGAGAGATTGTTCCTATCATTTCTAGTGAAGTTAGGAGTAAAGGAAGGGAAAGGGAGCAGTAAGGGGGTGGGTTTACTTTCCCCCAGGGCTGAGTGCTATAAATGTGCAAGAATGAGTATGTTGTGTTCCGTGTATAAATGTAAGATTCTTTCCATTAAACTTTGCAGGTCTTCCCTTGTAAGGACTGCTGTGTGACATATATCAAATACTCAGAGGTGCACAAGTTCACACAGAGTTCCTCAAGTTCCTTTGTTGTTCTTCCTATGTCTAGTTGTCAAAATGAAATTGATTACCACCAAAATAAATACAATAGTGGACTATCGTGAACCTGAACAACAGAACGAATTTGTTGCAATATTTTGTTTTACTGGATAAAAATGTACGCTGCATATATTTATAGAAATCATTCATTCTCCAATATTTAAATTTATTTATTTATTTATTTAGAAAAAAGAGCATTCAAGAACTGATGGCTCTAGTTCAGTGTATTTTATAGGACACTGTTATTCCAACATATTGCCTACAGGTTACATGTTTTCATAAAACTTAATGAATTTCTAGATTTGTCAGCTGTTTCAACACAGATGCACTTTGCTAATCTTATGGAAACATTTTGAGCTCCGTTCTGAAATATCAATATATTGCAATATTCAGTATTGCAAATGTATGTGGCTGTTGGGTAAATGGCACTGCGGTTCTTGATAAAAATAGCAAGTAATTTAGTACGGATGCTTTATGTTAGAATGCATCTCTACCATTTCAGGCTATATATAAATATATATATATACATATATATATAATTTCCCTTGCAGAGTTTTAAGCTGAATGTAGACAGCCACTGTGCTTTGAAGGAAGCTGTTGTAGAAGAAGGACGCCAACTTCTTGATCTTATAGTATCTCACAAATCAGGTAAATCCTTCTGAATTATTGCAAGTCTTTATGTCTCCAGACTATTAAAGAATAAAGAAGCATTGCTGTAAATTACTGCATATATTCACTTCCTTATGTATTATTAATATTTACATTATCAGTTTGACCTTCAAGATTTATAAATGTTTCATATACTGCATACAATGCTGTGATACTTACAAAATGAAATACTGCCAGCAAATAGTCTGTTCATTTTATTTTGGTCTCAATGCTCAGCTGAGTTTCAATTGAAATTACATCACTGAAAACTTCACGCTGACATATTCTTTGATGTAGGTGCTATGGAAATAACATTAAGGTGATAAATTAGGATTTCATATCTATACACATATATATATTTTACATAGTCAGCATGAGTAATCGCATTGCTAAATGCTCCTTTGCCATTTAAGCTAATTCTTACTGCAATTTTAAAGTATTTATTAGGAAAGATTTTAAGATTAGGAATATTATTTCCTTTAGTTATGCTTGTCCTTTTCAGTAAAAGCCTTAAGTCAGAATGAATAATAACTTTTGTCATGTTTTTGGAACTTTGCATGACTAGTTTAATAGGATGGTTTAATAGGATGCCTAGAAATTTGAGACTTTATTTTGGTCTGGTTGGAAAAAGGCATCTCCCCTCAAGATGAAGTTGTCCTCTGGGTTTTAGTGTGATTATTATTTGAGTTTTTACATCTATTACTTCTCTACCTGCATACACTCTGATAGAACATGAAACAGACTTTTCTCTCAAAACATTCATGCTATGTTAAGCCAGTTGGCTGATTTGCATAATTTCCTGAATGTATCTCTCTCAAAAAAAACAGCCTGATAGGTCACTGAATATCTGTTAAATATGGTTTTTTTTAAAGAGAGAGAGAGAGAGAGAGAGAGAGAGAGAGAGAAGAAGAAGATGAGGGCAATAGCTAATATATGTCTGGAACAGCATTTTGTTCAGTGAACAGGGCTGAAGTATGAATTTGTCACTTGTTTCTTCAACATTAAAGGTAAAGTTAAAGGTAAAGGACCCCTGACAGTTAAGTCCAGTCATGAACGACTGGGGTTGCGGCTCTCATCTCGCTTTACAGGCCGAGGGAGCCAGCGTTTGGCCGCAGACAGTTTTTCCGGGTCATGTGGCCAGCATGACTAAGCCGCTTCTGGTGAACCAGAGCAGCGCATGGAAACACCATTTACCTTCCCGCCAGAGCGGTACCTATTTATCTACTTGCACTTGACGTGCTTTCGAACTGCTAGGTTGGCAGGAGCAGGGACCGAGCAACGGGAGCTCACCCCGTCGCGGGGATTCGAACCGCCGACCTTCTGAATAGCAAGCCCAAGGCTCAGTGGTTTACACCACAGTGCCACCTACGTCCCTTCTTCAACATATATTGCTTTATTTTTCTGTTTTCAGTCAGAACTTATAGCAGATCACGTTTTGCCACGTGTGTCACATTTTGGTCCCATCCAGTCGTTTGCAATGTCAATAGGTTAGAATTCCAGATCAGATTTCTCAGTAAAGTGTGATGAAATACTTAAGGTCAAGGGGATTTCATCCCCCCCCTGTTCTTTTTGTTCCCCTGGGAAATTCTTTGCTGCCTTTAGTATAAATAATGTTATTAAAGGATGAAGTCGAATGCATGACTTAATTTGTTTCTCTCTCATTTTATTTATTTTTTTCTGCGAGAAGGACTGAAGGACATGCTGCAGATGATTGCAAGTCAGTGGAAGGAACTACAGAGGCAAATCAAACGACAACACAGCTGGATTCTGAGGGCTCTGGGTATCATCAAAGCAGAGATACTTGCTACTGATGTGTCTGCGGAGGATGAGGAAGGGACTGAGAGCCCCAAGGTAAAGTGGCTTGAAGTTTGCCTTATTTCCTCTTATTTCCTCCTCCTTTTGAACTAGGCACCACTGAAGTTTTCTTTCCACCCTAAGGCTTTTCATTTCTACTGGGTAAATTTTTCTATAAACAAAATAAAAAGTCTTACTCTGAAACAATACCAGAAAGGAAAAAGACAGAAAGAATCCCCAGACTGAAACTTTTAAAAAATTCCGGAAAGAATTGTTTTGCTCTGCACACGGAAGTCTGCAAGGGGGACAGGAAAAAGGATGTAAAATATTTAGTAAACAAAACATAAACTATCTTTAACATGAATAATCAGAATGGTTTTAAATTGTTTTGTTGCAACTATAAATCACTATAATCAGTGCAATCACTCAGCTCTGACATCCATTAGCCGCTTGGTTACAGCAAATTAACAAAGAAGAGAGAAAGTGATTCATTATCTCATTCCTGTTAATGACTATCAGATGCATTGCCTAATTAGGGGATGGCCATTGTAGTGGGGAGAAGGTCATATGCTTTGCCACAAATCTTTTTTGCTTGGAGTTAAAGCCTTCCATAATGGTGCATGTGTTGAATACGTCAAGCACTTTGCAAATAAAGTATTGATATCCATATCTATTTGCTGAGGACTTTATTTGGAGCAATGAAAGCTGCTTCTCCCTTAGCAGTGTGCTAATGAAGGAAAGAAGAGCCTTGCTGCAAAGTGAATAATGTTGCTGTGGAGAGAAAACATTTTTGTACTCTTAAAACACACACACACACACACACACACACACACACACACACTATACACTTCAGGTTAACTATCCAAAATGGTGAAACTATTTCTGCAATAGTGGCTGGATGGGGACTATTTTTGTTTTCTTTTAGAAAATAAAATACCATGCAAAATTTTGTAATTCATGAACAGTAGTGTCAATAGTTGATCATGACTGTCACTAGAGTTGCAAGTATGATGTCCACAGTAAGGTTACCAGATTTTTTTTCAATGAATCCGGGGACGCTTTTCAACTTCAATGGACTTTGTATGGGGACTGTAAATCCAGGGACTGTCCCGGGAAACGGGGACGTCTGGTAAACCTTAGTCTATAGGCATCTTGTTTCTATCAGAGGCATGTTACAGTGCCCGCCAAGAACCCTGCTCTCTTGTAAGACAGATTGCATGCCAAACCATCGCTCTGTTGCTTTGATACGCTCTGATGCAGGGCCCAGCTCCTCATTACCTAGTTGTCATTATCCTCTCCCTTTCCTTCCGATTGGACAGACTCCACCAACAGGTGCTTAGTTTGGTAGGAAGAGAAGGAGAAGATAAAACAAGCAAAGCTGTCCAGCCCATATGTCCAGATGACAAAGAAAACTTAACAAACTCATATTTCAATCAGACAGACCACATATTAAAAAATCTTTGCTGTACCTTCACCCAAACGTTGGAGGATGGGGACTCCCAAATTTAAACAGCTACTGCGACACACCTCAACTCAGCAACATGACATACCGAACATCTGGAAATAAGGGAACTCAATGGAGCACATTAGAGAACTTGGAAATAGATGCAGTTACAGATAGGTAGCCGTGTTGGTCTGCCATAGTCAAAACAAAAAATTTTTTTTCCTGCCAGTAGCACCTTAAAGACCAACTAAGTTAGTTCTTGGTATGAGCTTTCGTGTGCATGCACACTTCTTCAGATACACAGATTCTGTGTATCTGAAGAAGTGTGCATGCACACGAAAGCTCATACCAAGAACTAACTTAGTTGGTCTTTAAGGTGCTACTGGCAGGAAAAAAAATTTTTTGTTTTGGAAATAGATGGTAATATATAACAGTAACACCTTAAAAAAAATCCACTCTTTACATTGGCTTACAAATCCATTCATACAACTTTCAAGATTTGAACAAATGGGCAAAGGTTCTGGTCCAAGGCCTCTGGCTCATTATTTTCGGAATAATTTTCAGAATATTTTTTCAAAAATAAATATAGAGCCTATAATATAGATATGTGGAAAGAAAAGCAATGGTATTATTTGAAAGATATTTACAAAGATGGATGACCACTTACCATTAATGAGATGCAAATTCAGTTGGGGAATGTTTGAATATCATGGCTATTAGGCTACCAATTAAGGTCCTTTAAAACAAATTCTGAGGTTAAAAACAAAGCCACAATACAATTAAGAACATATGAAAAAATAATAGTGGAAGAAAATATAATAACAAAAGGACTAATATCAACTTCGTATAAATCTACTATAGGTGTACAATTTTGTCCTCAGCAAAATTTTAAAAGGTCGTGGGATCTGAATTGGGATTTAGAAAATGAAAAAGAGGCATGGTGAGGTAAGGTATAGGTAAAGGACCCCTGGACGGTTAAGTCCAGTCAAGGCAACTATTGGTTGCGGCGCTCATCTCGCTTTCAGGCCGAGGGAGCAGGCGTTTGTCCACAGACAGCTTTCCGGGTCATGTGGCCAGCATGACTAAACTGCTACTGGCACACGGAGGACAGTGATGGAAGCCAGAGCGCACAGAAGCGCCGTTTATCTTCCCGCTGTAGCAATACCTTTTTATCTACTTGAACTGGTGTGCTTTTGAACTGCGAGGTTGGCAGAAGCTGGGACAGAGCAATGGGAGCTCACCTCGTCACGCAGATTCGAACCGTTGAGGCATGGAGCAGGTTGTGGACAAAAACCACAGTCCATATAGGTAGCAAATTCATATTGGCAGGTAAAGTTAAAGGTAAATGACCCCTGGACAACAACCAGAGAAAGAGCCATTAAAATTGCATGGCAGGTACTTAACCCCTAGACACCTAGCGTATAGAAAACCAAACAGTTCTTCCATGTGTTGCAGAGGATGTTCCACTATAAGGACATATCAGCACATGTTGTGGAAGTGTTCAAAGAGAGAAAAGTTATGGGGAAATGTATTTACAGAAATACTTTTGATTATAAGGCAGACAGTCCCCGTGACCCCAGGACTGCCTCTACTTAACATGTATAATCACAATATGTTGCAAACTAGAAACAAAGAACTCATAACCATCTATTAACCACTGCAAGAACAATTATTACTAGGATATGGAAATCATTACAATTATTAACTATGGAGGAATGGTAGAATGCAATTGGGCAAACAACATTATGGGGAAAACTGAAACAAAAATTAAAAGTAATAAGAGGTCAAAAGAAACACAACAATTTTAATGCAGTCTGGTGTGACTTTATTGATTATACAAATAATGAGGCATATGGTAGAACAGTACTCTTAGTTTACAGCACTGCGTTCCTATAAATTCCTATAACTTCTATGGTCACCAATCAAAGCAATCTGTAGTAACTGTAATAATTTTAGTATATACACTTCAACACAACTTTGCTATTCAGAAACGTTTATCTGAGTGCTTATTTTTTATTTTATGTAATTGTGCATGTCATATGCCCTAATGTACACAAAGAAACTACTCAATGCAACCACGTTAAGCAGTTTAAAGATGAAAATGAATAAAAAGTACATTCCAAAAAGAAGCAAACAAAGCTCTAGCTACACAGAGGAAGGAAAGTCAGGCCCTTGCAGTGGGAAAATCCCATGCCAGGTTTGTAGGTCTGCCCAACAGAATTGCCTTGTAATATACCACTGACTGGTCATGTCCTGCCCACAAGTTGATCCTTGTCAAGCTGCCACTTCACTTAACTGCATGGAAATTTGTTGTTTCATGAATGCCAGATATAAACCTGTTAGGCACAGCATCCCTAGCTGACTATAGAAGATAAATCATGCAGTGTTCTCTTGGTGTTAGCTGGGAAAATGCATGCAGCTTTGTGTATTAGTTAGTAGCTGTCTACAGACCCACCAAGTGTCCCTATTTTCCAGGAATGTTCCTGAATTAGAGAAGCTGTCCTGGTTCCTGATTTGATCCCAGAATGTCCCGCTTTTCCTTGGGATGGCCCTATTTTCATTGGAGAAATGTTTTATTATGTTTTTATATATGTTGGAAGCTGCTCAGAGTGCTAGGGCAACCCAATAATATGTGTGGGGTATAAATAGTAAAATAATTATTACGGAATGGAACGTCCCTATTTTCATTGGAGAAATGTTGGAGGGTATGTGTCTGGTGTGAGGTGGCATTTATATGCCAATTGCTTAGTCGCTGTTGTGTCCAGAAAGCAAACTTGCTGTGGATTCAGATGAATAGTGGGGGAGAAGTCGCTGAAGTCTCAGCGGAACGTGACAAGCATTTTCTTCCTTGCTCAGATTATGTAAATGTCATCAATACATCTTAGGAAGTTTCAGAAAGATAGTAGATTCCGTTTGACTAGACATTTAAAACACTTGTTTCCAGAGTTAGCATATTCTTCCTCTATGCAGATTGCAATTTGTATGGCAAAGAAGTCATTCTTCAGCTCTTCTTGATTACTCTACAGAGTGACATGTATTATCCTTTATGGAGGGCATTCAACTTCTCACGTTCAGAGATGGGGGACCTTTTGCAGCCCAAGGGCAGTGTTCCCTTCTGGGCAGCATTCCAGGGACTACTTGCCAGTGGTAAGATGGAACCAGAGCCAAAAAGTGGGCATAGCAATGAAAAGGCATAATCAGAATTCAAGGACACGTTCCAGCTAGGCAAAAACACTCAAGAAGGTTGTGAAGCAGGACTGGTGGGGAGTGCGGCCTAAGGACAGGTATTGTGACTGGGGAGCGGGTGTGGTTTGTGGAGAGTCCCAAGGGTCAAATAGGACCTCATTTGGCGCTTAGGCCTGAGCTATCCCACCCCCTGTTCTAACTGCAAATATTTCACAACAATCTTTTTTTTTTTTTTTTTAAATAATATTTATTGAAGTTTCCAAAATACAGAAAGAGAAGAAAAGAAATTATGAAGATACATTCAGAACCTTATTTTCAAACATCCACTTTCTGGGACTCCCCCCTTCCCCCACCCCTACTGTATTCCCCTTTCATATTGTTGTTTCCACAAGTTCTATTTCTGATTTAAAGCACAATTTATATACCCCATTGTTCAAATTTAAATTTATACAAACCTTATGCAACACCCTTGATAAAAAAAAAAGCAAAAGATCTCTCCCCATAGCCCACCCCCTTTTCTTTCCACAATGTCCCCCTTTTTTCCCATTAAAGTAAAAGCACACAGAATAAAAGTATAAAAAAATAAAAAATATATTAGAAAAAAGAAAACCAATTCAGAAAATAGTTGCAAGCCTTTGGATTCTAATTCTCCCTCCCCTTCCCCGGTTTAATTTCCCTTATCCTCCAATCTATGTTTCCAGCCTGGAAATCTTAAGTCCATCAATCCCATTTTTCCCCCAACTCCTTGCAGAATTATTTCCCATTTCTAGGATTACTTTCTTTAAAAATTAATTCCTAAATCTTTAAAAATGTCAAATTATAAAATTCCCCCCATTGTTCTTTCAAGGTTATAGTCCAGCTTCCTCTTGTTCCGCTGCTAAAACTTTCTTATTCAGAAGTTTAGTAACTCTACATGGGTTGTTGTTATTCAGGAACAAAAACTTGCGTTCAGTCCCTTCCTTCTTCAGTAAGGTATTCTGTTGTCTCCTTTTAGTCTAAACACCCTGTAGACAAGATTCAGTTTCCGTTTTGCAGCTTTCCCAGGAGATAACCAGTTCTGTGAAATTCCGGAGTGTTGTATTTTTCCCGGCTTACGCCCATCTTTGTAATGTCCCGAAACTCCTCTAGGGGGGTTGTTGTAACTTTGTTTCCAAAAATCCGATTGTTCTCCGTATTTTCGCCATTTTGTATTCAAGTCTTAACAAATTATATCAAGTTGTAACAAATTTGACCAGCAAGGTCCTTGTAATAAAATCCTCTTTAATATTCCGACTTTGACAGCTACTTTGACAGCTGTCAAAATCACCGGCTCTTTTCACCAGGCTCACTCCTCAATCGCCCCGGTTCCCAGGGAGGGGGGTGCATTTTCCTTCTCCTTCAATTCTTCCTCCAGCACAATTCTTGTACTTTCCCATCATGGAATTCTTAATTTAGCAAAGATACCGTTCTTTTTGGGCCTTGGCTTCCCAATCCTTGTTTTAAAATGTCTACAATAGGGAGGGGGACTGACTTCCTTTTTAGATCCCCCCCCGCTCGTCTCAAATCCCAAAAATTTTTCTTCTTTTAAACCCGATTTCCAATTTACTCACGGGTTGTTGTTAAAAGTCCAAATTCTCAATGGAAGAAGTCAGCGCTCTCCGCCGGATGGCATGCGGCTTCGCTCGGCAGGGATGGCAGAGGACTCAAAGCACCACGCTTCTCCCCGGCACCCGATCCGTAGCCTTTAAAAAGGCTCCTTCACGAGTCGGGAGGGCGCTAGCGGTGCTAGCCGAGTCTCCAAGTCCACGGCCCCCGTGGCCGTGGTTTCTAAGGGTCCCCGCATCGCCGGTGCGGTAAAACCCAGCCCCTGCCGAGCCGGCTCCCTCCGGAGCTCGGAGGGAGTCCGCCATTCGGCGATGGCGCCAACCCGGAAGTCCTATTTCACAACAATCTTGGTTGTATAAAGCTGTATTGAGAGAACGATGACAGCTTACATTGGTGGCTTAAATTTTATTTTATTTTTAATTTATTTTTTTCTTATTTGCTGTTTACACTGAATTTGAGTGCAGCCTTAGCTTTCTTTTTTCAAATTCACATTTTTATGCAAGCCTAACAATTTAGCAATCGCCACACTCAGTTCTTTTGTTGTTGGTTGTAGTAGTGAGGAAAGCCTAAGAGCAGAGCAAGTTGTATGTACACATCTGTAAGAGTGAGGCAAGCCAGAATACGATAAGCTTAATGCATGTTAATTATCCTTTAAACAGTTCACCCTCAGTGTCCTCTTTCCATATGAATGCTACTACTATGTTAACTAGGCTCTAAAATATAACATAGACTCAAAGTCTGGGCAATGTTGAATCATAAATGAGGAGGAGGAAAGCAGATGCCAAATCAATTGAACTAGTCAATTTCAAAACACTTAGTTCTAGAAAGTAAAATTCACACACTATTACAGGAAGCAGGAAAAGATTTTTTTTTTTTAAGAGGTGAAGCTTCCACATGTCTGTGATGGTATGGTTGAAAAACCTTCAGTTTCTCAGGAACCTAAACAGTTTGCAGGTCATCTTCTGTGAGGAGAGGGAAAGTTGTTAGTTGGGTTGGGATTAAAACTTCACAGGGCAGAGTAAACACTGGCGGCAGGTCCTAAAATGTTGGAAACAAAATGGGAAAAGGCAATGATTCAAGACTAAGAACGACTGACAAAGAGGATCCTAGAGGTGGAATGAACAGTTTGAGTTAAGGATTAGGAAGGCAAGCATTAATGTATTTCTTTAAAATATTTGCACATTGACCTTCATGCAAATATACCCCACAAATTTTCACAACAAGAAATTAAAACAAAGCACAGTTGCATAATTTTAATACTATCCCATGAGAAACACAATTAAAACAAAAGCACTTTCCAAATTCACCACATCCTGAAAACCAAATCAGATAGCAGAAAGGAGGTGTTAAAAATATAGCTTCTTTGTCCACCAGATCTATGAATTAATTTCATTTAAAATTCCCACAGAATGGTGTTACATGCTGACAGGGTCTCACTCCTGTAAGCAACCGTGCTGCAGCATTCTGCAATAGCTGAAGTTTCAAGGGAAATCCCATATAGAGTGCATTGCAGTAGTCCAATTTTGCTGTTGCGTCTTTTTGTCATGACCACAGCAGGGTGGGAGAATTAAACCTTCCCTCCCTACATGCCATGGTTCTGCTGAAAATTAGGCTCTCCTGCAACTGCTGTTAGTATTTATTTAAGACACAACAGGACATTATTTGTTTAGAGTTACATGTAGATCATCCCTTGGAGAAGGGACTCTGAAGAAACAGAGACACCTTTCAGATATCATCGCACTGCAAATCCCATCAGCCCTACCAAATATGGCCAATGATTAGGGATGATGGGAATTGTAGCCCAACAACTTTTGGAGAGCCACATATTCCCCAGCCCTGGTCTAGACCATGTTCGCAGGATTCAGCCAGTTGTGACTTCTGCACAGTCACACATAGCAACCTAACAACCCTAAGGAAACAATGAGGGCCTAATAGCAGGGCTGTGAGCTAAATTGTCTGTATTGGTCTAGGGCTGCCATACATTACCAGGATTTCAAAGGTGGAATTGACACCCGGGGGATTTCCAAAAGGTGGTGCCTTGGCCTGGATCCTAGACAAGTCAATCGAAAAATTGCATTTTCGGGGCTTTTTTTTGGGGGGGGGAGCTCAAAAACTTTGGGATTGCCCTGGTTTTTACTTTTTGAAATGGCAGCTCTAATTGATCTGAATTAAGTAGCTAGTCTTTTCATTGTAGAATTTTACTATGCTAGTTATCTGGGAAGGTATGAAACTTAGACAAAAGGGTGATTCCATATGTAATTCCCTTCCCTTACTTAATTTAGGAATTCCATAGGTAATCTCCCTAATTTAATGCAATTCTTCTTTATTTCAGTTTATCATTGTACCTGAGTCATGACCTTTAGATTGATAATGCCCACAAAAGTGTTTCAAAAATATTAATTCCCTCCCTTTTGGGGCGGTTGAGAAAGTGATCAAAATAAAAAAGACAATAAAAAAATAAGACTGACTTCAGAAACTGTATAAAACCTGTGAAGCATAATAGAAAATCTAAGGAATATATCTAGGGGGTATTTTTCTTTTCCTTTTTTTACCTTGTTGAGAGACAGCAGAAGAGAGCTGATTTTACAAACCTCCAAAGAAACCAGAAATAGGAAGGATTTCAAAGTCTCTAGGAAACTTTCCCCCTAGGACTTTTTAAAAGTGTTTTCCACACTACCATGGGGGACTTTTTTATAAGCATACAGGGAGGGCGGAAAACGGCAGTTTTAGAACTATATCGTAAGCATTCACATTCAGGAACTCAGACTTTGCATATGCTATTATGCCTTTTATTATGTGACAGGTGTTTTTGCTTTTTCAGAACTAGAAATACAGTTTAGGATGTACTCAATATGGAAAATAGGAATTCTTCCAACTATGTTTAATAGTTAAGCAATAGCAATGCATCCTTGTCCTTGACCTTTAAATATGAATGTAGACATTGGACTGGGGTGTTAGTTTATGGCTACAAAAGTAGTATCAAGGTTTACTACACACACACACACACACACACAGAGAGAGAGAGAGAGAGAGAGAGAGAGAGAGAATAATGTTTAGTTCTCCTTGAAATTAAGCAAGTTATTTTTTATTTTTTATATTTTATTTATTAAATTTGTATACCACCCTTCATCCTCAGATCTCAGGGTGGTTCACAACATAAAAATACAAGATAAACAATCCAAAATACATAATAAAAACAAAACAATAACTCCACTCCCCCATATTTACCTTATTATGGGCCAGTCACTGTCTTTCAGCCTAAATTACTTCACAGGGTTCTTGTGGTGATAAAATTAGAGAAGCAGGAAAACCACGTCTACCACCTTGAGCTCCTTGAAGGAAAGGTAGGATATAAATGTAAAAAATAATAATAACTAAAGCAGGATCAGGGAAACCATGGTGCTGGACCCCAGTGCCCTTGGGTCCCAGCCAGGATGGACAACAATAAGGAATGGTGGAAGCTGTCGTCCAGCAACATCTGGAGGACCAGATGTATTCAGGCAATAGCTATGATTAATTTTATTCTGGGTGTTTAATTTTGTTCCAAGGCAAAAGCTACTGAAAATCTCACATAAGAAAATTGGGGGCAAAGCTCCCATTGACACACCAATGAACTCTCATTCACGTACTAAACTTTATGATGAGGTGGGCTTGCACAGTCAAAAATCCACATGGGTTTGTCGCTAAATAAAATGAAATGGAAGGGTCTATATACTATGAGAGGTAAAAAACATAATTTGCACCATATAAAGAATTTCATAATATGTTTACTTGAGAAGTCTAATTCACAGTACAGTAAAAGTAGGTCCAAAATACTAATCCCTATTCCTGACACAGAAAAGCAAAACTTGATTGGAAAATCTGAGGCGGCAGTTGTGAAATGGCTGAGCAAGCCGAAAGGAAAAGAAAGGTTGAATGGTAGCTACAAATTGTAAGTCTATGGTTGGAAATTCTAATGCATCTTGATGGTTCGAGCCACCCTGCTTTTCCTGTAATGTTTAAGATTAGTATTATGATACTGAAAAAGTACAGGTGAATTGATTTGGGTCTTCAGATCAATACAGAGAAATGTCATATACGTGAGCAGATATGTTGCTTTTTCTTAGTTCATTTAAAGGGCTTTTCAGCTCTAGGTTTCTAATCTCTAAAGATTCATATTTTGAATCTGTTGTTGAAAGAAAGTTATCGCAGCAGTGGTTTGTAACTAAAGCTGCAATCCTGTACACACTTGGCCTGGGAGTAAGTGCCAGTGAACTCAGATGGGATTACTTCTGAGTAGACACGTATAGGGTTGCACGGTTAATTGTACAATTAAAGAAACAGATATAGCATTTCTCATAACAATCTTTCATCATACAGTAAAAGGGAACAGTGGCTTAAAATTCATTGTTATATAGCCATCATGGTTTACCAAGAGGTAAAAGGTAAAAGGTAGGTAAAGGACCCCTGGATAAATAGCAATACCTATTTATCTACTTGCACTGGTGTGCTTTCAAACTGCTAGGTTGGCAGGAGCTGGGACAGAGCAACGGGAGCTCACCCCTTTACCAATAACAAAAGCTAGGAATGATGGAATTGTAAAAGTTTTCAAACTGCAATTCAGTTATAGCAGTGTGTGTGTGTGTGTGAGAGAGAGAGAGAGAGAGAAAGAAAGAAAGAGAGAGAGAGAGAGAGAGCGCGCAAAGAAAGAGCACAGTTTTATATGACCTGTTTGTTGAGCAGCCATCCTGATTTATTTGCAGAGAAATTAGATCACATTGGCTTTTAATACGGATTCATTCTGATTTGCTTGCAGGGCAGGTTAGATCAGTGCATTTCCCCATTATCGCAAAAAGACCAATCTTTGAGGAAAGTGGACAAGGGTTGAACCCACAACCTTGAGATTAAGAGTCTCATGTTCTACTGACTGAGCTGGGTGCCTGATGCTTGCTTTTGTACCTTTTTCAAAACAGGATCTATGCTGTCTATTGTTCAGGGTTTCAGATAAGCTGGAAAACAGTTTAATTATATGGGAGCTTCTAAAAAGTGGGGAGTGTGAATATTTTTGAAGTTCCTCACAGCATATACAAATTGAGAGCAATTCACTCACTGCATGGCTGAGGTACAGATAAATTTATAAAATCAACACCCAGCTTAGAGAATTACCACTTTTTTTGTTTTTCAGAGAACCCTTGTGAGGTGGAGTGTAATTTTGCTGCTTGTCAGTGTCACAGTATAGAAAGTGATCTATGTCACTGTCAGTCAGCCTGTACACAAATTAAGCACCGCATCAACTCCTGACTGATTGCTGTCTAGTGTCAGCAAACTTTGTCCCACTCCCAACTCCACCCCTTATGTCAGGGGAATATGTGTTGCCATGGTAACTGCAATAGATAATTAGATAAAACCAGTATCAATATTTATGTACTTAATTAAAATATCAAATGAGGATTTCAGGGAGCTGTACCAGAAAACAATAGCAATAGTGAAAGTTATTATTATTTTTGTTCCACAGTTCAGTCTGTTAAGTGACCAGAAAGTTCTGGAAACCGGTTAGATCCTTTGAGAGGAAGGGTGGGCTATAAATTTGATAAATAAATAGAACATGTCACTGATTTGGTGAGCCCGTGGACTCAGCTACATTGACAAAGAAAAAGCGGCTTTTTGTATGTGTTGTATATGCATTATAACACTGTGTCACCAGAAGGCACTGTGGAGTTCTGTTTTTGCCAACCCGATTTCTCAGGTCCGGGTTGAATCATTTCAAATTGTAGGTGTGGGTTCACATGACTGACTATTCATTTAAGGCTACTTTCCCCCCAGTTTTCTAGTGGATGTGAAAGGGTCCCCCACCCCATTATTGTATGAAAGACCATTTAAGTGATGTGGGCTCCCACCTGCAGTCTGAAGTGACACAACCCCAACAGCAGTGAAAAGTAGATAGGCATTAGTTAAATATTAGGTTCCCAAACTAACAGCGTGATCTTCTGCGTGTCTACTCATAAGTCATTCCCATTGAGCACAATAGGGCATACTCCCTGGTAAATAGGTATGGGATTGCCACCTTAAAGGCCAAGTGAAGTTTGTAAATATGCCTGAACATTCCTTTCTGGGGCTCTTTTTCTCATCAGCTTAAGTATTTTGAATTTGTGTAATAGGTGGAATGAATGCTTTGAAGTCTTTTGTACTCCCTCTCTTATTTTAAAACAGATTTATTTATTTTAAAACAGATCTATTTTCTCCCACAAATAAACTGGAGAGACAATTTTATCCATAGAAATTTACTTCTCTAATGGCTAGCTTCACCCTGGTCACAAATTTATGTGTCTCAATGGCATTTTGAATCCATTTGTTCATTGTTGTGTTGTGGTTTTTCATGGCTGAGCCAATAACAAAGGGAAATGTTTTGTTCTGAGTAGGCACTGGGTGTACTTTTTTTTTTTTAATGGTTCAGGAAATATCTCTTGAATCAATTCTGTTCCATACCAGTCACTGTGTCTTTATTCAATTAAAAAAAAGCATAGAAAAATATTAGCCTTAAAAACTCCTCACATGCATATTTATACAGGAGCTATCACGATTTTTGTTTAAAAAATTAGCTTTCTCTTACAAGCATACAGTGTCTGTCGTATTATTGAAATAGTGTGCTACTTCTGGAAATGAAAAACATTTCTTCATTCCATTGACTATGGTTCACTATTCACTGCTCTGTTGTCTCCTCCCCCCTACGAAAAGCATTTTATACTTTTATTGTATTTGTGTGTTAAATTAAGTGTTCATATCTGCAGAATAAACTAACACCTTATAAATATTACTGTGCTTAATTAGTAGTTCAGTATTTGAATTTTTGCTGTTACGGTTGATGTTGAAGAATTACTATCTATGTAATACAGAACAAAAGGAACGTTGATATGAACAAAGATACTGTGAGATAAAGGCAAATTTTAGGTTCTGCATGTTAGCATTCTCTTTAAACTATTTTAATTACTTTCATACTCTGCTGGGTTGTGTAGCATATTTTCTTTCTTTCTTTTCCAGTACTTGCCTGTTTTAGTCTTTCAGCACAACATCTTATAGCAACCTTTTTATCTGTAGAATCTTTTAGTTCTGCTCCCAGCAGAATACATAAAACACAACTATTCTCCACCAGGGTGGGCACAAAGGGAAAAACAGGTAAAACAATGTTTGAAGACAAAATCTATTTGGACATCCTGAATTTTATATCTGGCAGACTTCAAAATGTTTTTGTGCTGTGGTAGAATTGACAAGTAGACTTTGTGGTGAAAGATTTTTTTAATGCTGGAAACGGGAAGGATCCAGTCCTCCATTAATGACAGTTCCTTTTCAATATCAGGAATATAATGAGAAGGTACTGTCTCCATGACTTATTTAGCATCCATTTGGCCTCATCTTAAGCTCCAACTATATACAGTGGTACCTCGCTTTTCGAACGTTTCCATTGACGAACATTTCGGTTTTCGAACGCCATAAACTCGGAAGTGAATGCTTCTGTATTGAGATTTCCGTTTTGAATTTTTGGTTTTCAAACGTTTCGGAACTCAAACGGTCTTCTGGAACATATTGCATTCGAAAACCGAGGTACCACTGTACCTCGCCAGCTCATTCTTTCACCGTAGGCATGAGACATATCTTGGAAGACTCTGGACTCCAAGCACACACACACAAACACATGCCTTTCCATATGCCAGGAATATGGAAAGAATGTCAAGGCAAATAGACAGTGCATGACTTAATAAAATAACTGTCCAGCTTAGTTGCAGATAGGTAGCCGTGTTGGTCTGCCATAGTCAAAACAAAAAATTTTTTTTCCTTCCAGTAGCACCTTAAAGACCAACTGACCAGCTTAGCACAGACTACTGGAGATTTCAGCTATTAACAGAATGTAATAGAACAGAGGTTCTAAAAAGTGTTTACCAAGCCACCTGGGCCTATTTAAGTCTTCCTTTCTACTCACAACCACCTATTTTACATCATTTCACTGATACACGTTTCCTTTCCAGCGCATAAGAGCACTCATCCCTTGACACTGACCACCCCACACGTTTAGTCTTTACTTGTCTAAATGTAAGATCAAGATTTAGCAGAGCCAGGTATGTCTTTCGGCAACAGAACTCAGCAGAAAGCCCAACAGGTCCAGCTTCCCTTTCTTCCTCCCACAGCTTCAATTTCTCCTTCAGTTCAGCCTCTAGATCTCATCTAACTTGAAACTACCATTGTTTCAAACTTAAAAATATCACCACACCGGCAAACAAAAAAATAAGACTGGGCAGCAAAATAGCCAAAATAAGATATCAAATGTGTTCACTTTCTCATTAAACGAATTCAGCGAGTAAGATGAATTGCTTAGTAATTTAAAATGGAAATATGTAGGCAGAAATTGTTTTCCTAGATACCATATTTTTGGGCTGTTTTTTTGTACTTCTAGGTTTCCTGCTACTTCATTTTGTAAAATCAAGTTTAACTATTAATTCACATTTTAAAATATAAATGCTTTAAAAAATAAAATACTCCCCTGCTGCAACTTAGGATGCTTTTAAATTGAATGGATGATATTTTAATGCCCAGGATTTAGGGATGTAATAGACTTTGGCCTTAGTTTTGACCTTACTGCAAGGTTTTCAACATGGCACACCTGCAATGTATTCAGTGAATTTCTTCTTGATTTACTTTGGCATAAGTGCTTTGGAATAGAGAATAATCCTTAATTAAAATAAATTTAAATCACAGTATGAAAATGCTGATTTTTTTTTTTGAAAGCATCAAGTACTGTTTCTGTTGTTAGTTTGTTTTTAATTCTTGAAAAGCATATTAAAATTAACTTTTTCCCCCATTTGCCTAATGTGTATATAACTAAACTTCCTTCCTACTGTGAGACAGTTTCATTTATTGCTATTTGCAAACAGCTTAAAAAAGATGCATAGTGGATTGGTCTAGAAACTCCTTGAACAGTTTCTTTTGAAATAACACTACATACGTTAAGCTCAATTACACATCCAAACAGCCACAGCACACTTTTGGTAATTTATTCATTGATTTAACATAGTACCCAGAAGAGTCATGCCTGCTGTCAATTTTGTAATATATTATGTTTTAAATATACTCATGCTCAGCCATGCACGCCATTAAGGTGTGCATAAACCTGTGTTTTTCTCTCTTGACAGCTATAAATGTTTGTTATTATTACACAAAACATATGTTCATGTTGTTTTTGTCTAAATTATTCTATCTGGGGCTATAAAGTTTTAATGTTATTAGTTGCCCTTAGAATTTTAATGTTTCACTGCTGTAACCTTCTTAGGGTTTCTGTGCAATTAAATAGGAACTATTTCAGTACAGCCTGAAAGAATAATATATTTTATACAAATAATAAAAAAACCTTACTTTTTGTTTTGCTTTGTTGGTATAGTACTGAGTTTACTCAATGACATTCTGAATAAAGAAGCCTTTCAAATACCATTTTCCAATGGGGCCATCTGTAGGTTTGGTGATTCTTTTTTCCAATTTTACTATTTGTCAGAGTGGGGTAAAATTAGCTGCAGCCATTTTGAAAAGTTTGCTCTGAAGAGTCAATTGCAAGTTTAAATTCTCAGTTTGGGGACAAACAATGAATTTTAGGACCGTCTACAAATCATTAGATACACAATTTCTCTGCATTTAATTCTAAGATTTCGTTGAGATTTCCATTTCTTTCCACTTTTGCTTTCTTTTTTCAAACCTTCAGTATAGTTTCAACATATTGTAGAAATATTAATAAGTTCCTTTCTGAGGTGAAATATCTCACATGAGCACAAATCATGAGTTCTCACACAACCTTCTGCCCCTCCCCTCAGTAAAAAGGAGGAAAAAGAAAAGAAAAGTAAAAACTAGTCTATATCAAGTAGGTTTGGAGTTGGTAAATTACATTTTCAAATAAAAATGGTATAGCCTGGTTCACTTGTTCCTTTCTGCTCATCCCACTTTGTAAACGACCCGCGTCAGGTTGAGATTTCCCCCCAGGAAAAAATAGGCGAACAGCCCTTGTATCTGATATCCAGTGTGGTTGCTTCCAGACGACCTGTTTATTGAGCTGTCATAATGATTTGTTTCCACATAGTTTGCAGGCCGCATGGACAATAGCAACTGTTCCCTGAGCATTCATTCTGATATGCTTGCAGGGAGGTTAGGTAACATTGCATCCAGCTAGCATTATCCCACATTTCTAGTGCATTTTCCCATCACTTTCCCGATCACAAAATGTCCGATATTGCAGGCTAGAGGCTGGAATGGATTTGTTGCGCAAGAGCACCAAATCATCTCTAACTGTGTAATCAACAGCAATCTGGAAACACCTTGTGTCTAAATCAGTGCCAGATTTACGTATAAGCTAAACAAGCTATAGCTTAGGGCCCCACTCTCTTGGGGACCCCCCAAAAAATTAAAGGGGGAAAAAAAACACCTGGATTTACATTTCCAAAATATTAGATAAAAAACAAATAAAATAAAACCTACATACAGCAACCGTGTTTTGTTATGTGCAAGTGGCTTTAGATACCTATTAGGTCCAAAAATTACCATATAGCATATATTCAACACAAAAAACAGCGACAATTTGTTGTTGATCAAGGACAGCTGGACATATAAAGGGCCCCATTACCTTCAGTAGTTTAGGGCCTCATTAAACCTAAATCTGGCCCTGGTCTAAATACACGTTATGTTATGCATACCACTCACACTATTTTTGTGTTTACTTGTATATACTGTATATACTGTATTTATGTCATGTTAGAGAATGCCCTGCTCAGAAACTAACTTTCAATTTGGAAAATAATTTGGAGTCGAGATAGAGTGCTCCAGGTAGAGTTTCAGTACAAGGATTATGACGACCACTGAGATCCAAATCAAGTCATATCATTCTGATCCCATAAGTGAAATCAGCTGCAGTTTATAGAGCCTACAAGAGTTCAGTGCTTAAACTGAACACAGCACATGGGGATTTGCATCCAAATATGTAGGACCAGATTAATTGGTTCCCTGTCCTAGGTGAATAGTTAACTGGACCAGTATCCATGACATCTTTCCGCCCAATAATCTCAGCTTACATTTTCTCTAAGCAAAAGTTGAGGCTTCCACTCCCATTCATCTTACCTTCTATTTCTTCTCCACAAAATGTAGCTGCAGGAATTCCCACATATTTATTTTTTGAGACGCTAGTGCATTTAATATTGTATGAAGTTGTGCCAGCTTCATAGGAAAAAAAGAAAGTAAGTCTTGGAAATATTCCTTAGGAAATGAGAAAGTTATAACATATACATTGCAACGTTTGTTAGAGAATTCAGAAGCTGGGCAAAAGTACTGTGCCAGGATACCTGGTTAAACAATAATCTCTTATAGAGCACTCATTACGGTTAAATAATTGGCTGTACTGGGTGGAAGTTTCCATGTGAAAAGAGGTGCAGGAAGGTCAATTATCTCATGGTAATGACCGTAGCGGTCATTAATGCTATTGGGAACACAACTTTAACTTTTTATTGGAGTTTTTATTAATATTATATTAGCTTTGATTCAACTTTAAATTGAGGTGCAACCATCCAAATTCGCGAGCCAGAAACCAAGAAGCAATGAACATAAAATTACATGTTCTTCTGAAAAGCTGATGGGTCTTTTAATATATTATAATCTTAGGCATATCCTCAGAGCTGTTATTAGTACATATTAGCTGCGATTATAAGCTATTCAGAGACTTTCTATTAAAATTTGGGTTGGGTGGCTGATCAGTGAATGAATCCTAGTCAAAAAGCAGGTCATGTGTTTTCTATGCTAGCGGAAAAAAGATCCATATATGTATACAATTAAAAATATATATATTTTCCACCTACCATGATGGCAGTCAGGATATAAACCTTAACATGTATGCAGTATTTAAGAAAGCATAAAAAGGTATTAATAAAATCCACACTTATTCGAAGCCTGCTTGTTGTTTAATTGCTCTGGTTCGTTGTGCCTTAGACCAATTTGATACAAGAGATAGAACTGCTGATTTTCTCCTAGAGGGTTTTCCACTCAAGGGGATAAATGACAGAGGATGAATAGAGGTCCTTGATGCTTATTTTGAACTAGCTTGGAAGTCAGGCCGAAATATTGCTGACACTATTGGAACTGTTGTTTATATATAATCATTCTTGAAACTTGAGTGAAATATACTTCTTTACTTCTGACTGACTTGTATAGTGTGTCCCATATTTCCTTCAGTGTCTCCTTCTTGCCACACAGGCAAGAATAGCAACTGAAGAGACTCACAGAGCCAATTCTCAGTTGGCTTTCTGGGTACAAAACACACATTCTCTTTGCCAAGTACGTTTGATCTATGTGCACACTTCTCCCTGTCTCTTTTTTTGCTTTAACATAAACAATGAAGGGTGCCCTGATCCATTCATCCACCAAATTTCGTTTAAAGGGGAATAATTTCACACACGCAATGTATACACTGTTCATAATTGAGAAGGTCTGTGTGTGTTGGTGTGTGGCATGCACACCCAAGTTCGATGCAGTAAAAAAAGAACCAGCCTTCGAAGTTTAGGGTGCAACAATTTATACATAGTACAAGCTAAGCTTCTGTATCTTAAGTAGGGAGGAATGATTATTTATCATTTATTTATTTCTGGGTGAACTGTGTCTCAAATCCATGGATTTTCTGGCACATGATACAGCATAGCTGTTCTCAGTGGCGTAGCGTGGGGGTGCAGGGGGGGCCGGCCGCACTGGGCGCAACATCTGGGGGTTAGGGTTAGGGGGCGCAAATTCACGGGTTAGGGGGCGCAAATCCACGGGTTAGGGGTGCAAATTACTTGCCTTGCCCCGGGTGCTGACAACCCACGCTACGCCACTGGCTGTTCTTATGCCAACCACTCACACGAGCTTGTCATGCTTATAGCTCATGCATGTCCTTATGTAGCTGGATGTGAAACTGTGCAGCCATTCTTTCCCCTGTAACAGAGGAATCGCATTCTTAATTTTAATTGTTAAGTGTTCAAAGCTTATGTATCCAGAAAGCTGGTAACCTGTTCCAACTTAAAGTCTGTTCCTTTTCGGAACAAATGCGGAAGAGTTTGGATGGCGTGGTTAGAGGCAAAGCTGATGGGATGTTTTTATTATAAGTTATCTTACCAATGCCTTCTTTTGGAAGTTGGTGCTAGCAAGGAGTCAAGCAATATTTTAGCATGTGATTCTAATTCCCACATACCAAGAGGAACATTCATTTACTGCTGTCACCAAATCGGATGTTTCATGTCAGTGTGCCAAAATGCGTTCCCACCCTGTCAATTTGACTCCAGGTTTGCAAAGTCTAGTTTCTCAGAGCATGAAAGGCAAGTTGCTGGTTTAGTACTATCACAAAACTCATCACAAAAACAAAGGCTAGATTATTCCTGAACAATCGTGCAACAATCGTACACCAGAATTGTTCAGCAAAAGAACTGACAGTTTTAAAGTGATTAAATCCAACTCCTTATGCACTGTGCTGTAGAGATGCAATATGTAGATAACTACTGCATTTTTTGTTGAGCGTGCCTATAGTTTCTTCTGCAGGGTAGGGCATAATTTCATGAACATCTTATCTGACTTCTGTTCCCAACATCCTATGAAATGTCTTTGACTATTATGGCAATATAAAATATATGTGAATATTTTGTGTTAAATTGATCTGCTTCTATTTCTAAGCATGCATATTTGGTATATCAACCGATAATGGCTTTTCTCCTGTGCAAAAAAGAGATAATGATATAAAAGACTTTACATTTTTGGTAGAAAGCCTGCTTTTTGCCATTTAGACATGCCACTTTATTATATATATAAAAAAACCCATGCATCATAACACAATATAATAATGAGCTTTTTTAAGATGCTGGCTTGGCTGTATATATAAAATACTTGTGTTTCTGTGCAAAAAGTTTCTATGTGGGCGGCTGAAGCAAAAATGAGATTTCATTATTTTAATTCCTGAAAAATGAAAGTAAGTTGGGAAATTCAGGCCAATCTGCTTTTTAAACACATTCCAAAATAACGGTCATCTTAGCCTCTTAAGACAAATAACCTTGTGGCCCAAAGAGTACTGCTACCTTAGAAGTTTGCAGTTTTAATAAAATAATTCTCAGTTTTTGTTGTTTTGGAGGGTACTGATAATTACAGCCTATGTTTCTGTAAGTTCAATGCTATCTACAAGCAGTATCTAAAACAATACCATCTACAAATAAAAACATTAAACAATGAAATTAAAATAGTAAAACAAACATTTTTAAAAGCTCATCACTAGTTAAAAATATAGCCCCATCACCAGTTTGAAGCAAGCACCCGACTTCCATTTTTTTATGAAATGGCTCCCCGTTTGTGGAATGCTCACCTGGCAACTCTGTTACATATCTTTAAGCACCAGGCAAAAGCATTCCTCTTCTCTCAGGCCTTGGACTAATTAAACAATCTGTGGCATTTTAAACTGTATATGTTGGAATTATTGCTTTGGTTTGTTATTATAGTTTGTATTTTTGTGGTTTTATGTTGTAAACCACCCAGTGATCTTTGGCTGAAGCACAGTACAGTAGTACCTCGGGTTAAGTACTTAATTCGTTTCAGAGGTCCATTCTTAACCTGAAACTGTTCTTAACCTGAGGTACCACTTTAGCTAATGGGGCCTCCTGCTGCCACCGCGCTGCCAGAGCATGATTTCTGTTCTCATCCTGAAGCAAAGTTCTTAACCCGAGGTACTATTTCTGGGTTAGCAGAGTCTGTAACCTGAAGCGTATGTAACCTGAAGCTTATGTAACCCAAGGTACCACTGTATATAAATTTCATAAATAACAACAACAGCAATAATAAGCACCAAGTGAAAAAGCCATAATTAAAGCCACAAAGTTCTTCTGGTTTTGTTGTCCTTCTTTGTAGTACCTCTTTGTAAGTTCCTTCTCCCTCCTGCCCTCTTCAGCTTCAAGTGTAGGAAACTCTGCCCATTGTGTCAGTCCACTTTTGGTTCCAGCAGCTTTCTTCCCTGACTGCTGAGGAAACACTTTTGTATCATAGTGTGGTGCTGGGCCAAAGGGCCACAATAAATGTGATAATGTGTACCCCTGGAAATCCCTCAGTGCACTTCTAATAGAGAAGTTATGGTAACCTGTTGCTTTATGAAACTGATGGTTTTGCAAGTTGCTGCCCCCACCCCAACTGGGGCAGGAATACAGCTAATACAGTGGTACCTCAGGTTACATACGCTTCAGGTTATAGACTCCGCTAACCCAGAAATAGTGCTTCAGGTTAAGAGCTTTGCTTCAGGATGAGAACAGAAATCGTGCAGTGGCGGCGCAGTGGCAGCAGGAGGCCCCATTAGCTAAAGTGGTGCTTCAGGTTAAGAACAGTTTCAGGTTAAGAATGGACCTCCGGAACGAATTAAGTACTTAACCCGAGGTACCACTGTATGTGAATCACAAAGATACAGCTGAAAGCTAGAACAACAGTTGCTACATTGTGCAAATGGCTACACGTAACACAGGTTCCCAAAATGCATACTAACACAGAACGATGGGAATCAGAACTGAATCAGCAGAAACTGCCAGCGCTTATTACGTATGCGTATTAAACATAAAATGAGGTAATGATGTACATGATTGGTGAAAATTTGAATCCTTTGTTTGAAACCTTATAAATACCACTGCCTGAACCAATGGGCATGGTTGCAGTTTCACAGAATAATCTGACTGTAACCTATTGCTTTCCCAATAAACAATGATGGACTCCTAACTCCTTACGTCTCTGAGTTTTATTGGCATAAACTCAGAAGATAAGCCATTTTTTGCTTACAACAATAGCACAATTTATTTGCAAATCTTTATTTATTTATTTTTGGAGTAATGTGTTTCCTCTTTTTGGAGATGTGTAAGAAAGAAGGGAAAGAAGGGAAGGGAAGCGGGTGGATAGAGAAAGGAATAACAAAAAGGAGAAGCTATTTCTAGTTTGTAACTGCCAGCAGATTGTGCAAAAGTCCACCTCAATCTCCCACCATTTTTTGACTGTCTCTGCTTCTTGAATTGTCTTTTGGGGTCTGGTAGGCCTCAGTAATTTTTTTAACCTCTGGATTTTTTAACCTGAGGATAGAAAGTTTGAGAGCCCCTGCCATATAAGATAGTTAAAAGGATTGCAAAATAATGTGTCTTGAATGTTTTGACCATGCTACAAGTGCTTTATATACCACCCTCACAATGGCACTTTGAAATGATGTGCGAATGATGTACCCACCCATGGAAGTTTCCAGATTCACTTTGCTCCTGAAATGCTGTCATCCCTGTTCATAAAACAGGAATAGGATAACCTGGCTGTGCAGAAATTCTAAGTGCACACTTCGGTGTACGCATAGCTCTGGAGCAGGGCATACAACCATTGCTGTGAGATGGAAATACAGATATTAATGATAGGGCATCTTGAAATGTTTCCCATTTCTTATGCTTCTTACCCTCACATGTTTATTTATTAAAAAAACAACAACAACCTTAAAAGAGGGGGGAAATAAGATTTTTCTCACCCAGCTTGTTTATCCTAATCAGGATTAGCTTTACCCTAATCAACAATCTTAGATTCAGTTTTAATGATATTTCATTAGCTTCTCAGAACTACCTTTCCTGTCTAGATCTAATTATATCTAATGGAATGTATCTCAACTCAATATATTAAATCAGGTTAAAGAACATTTTTAAAATTACCGTAAGGCCTTGGATTTGGAGTTCAGAAGAGGGAAATGACCTGTTCTTTTCTCCCTCGAGGACCAAAGGACTTAATAGATGTAACCACATCAAGCAGTTGTAAATAGTGACAAATTCTTTGCTCCTTCTATCGCATGAAATTTAGCCTAAGGAACATTCATTTTCTATTTCAAGCTGGCATTGAAATTATTATTGACCTGAAATGGTGCAGGAAGTATTCCTGACCTTTACACTAATGTATGCTTCTCCAAGTTGATAAGAGAAAGTTTGTCAAAAGGATGGTGATGTTTGTGCCTGTATTTCACACATTATCTTAAACAGTAGAACAGTACTGAGTGGTACCCACTGCCACCTCGGTAGAAATTAAACTTCTGCTGTCATTGTGTAAGGCAGGCTTCCTCAACCTCGGCCCTCCAGATGTTTTTAGCCTACAATTCCTATGATCCTTAGCTAGCAGGACCAGTGGTCAGGGAAGATAGGAATTGTAGTCTCAAAACATCTGGAGGGTTGAGGAAGCCTGGTGTAAGGTAATAGGAAGCAAATTGAGAACTGGGAACTAAAACATTAAGAGTGTCTATATACAAAACTTATCCTCAACCACTGTGATATTGGCTTCCACATACTATTGGTGGTGAAATAGAATGCCATCATTATTAATTTTCAAGAAGAATTTACAAGCATTCCTGTTTTGCAGGACATCTGATGGCTGAAAGATAGTCTTCCTGTCAACCTTGCGATTATTAACTGTGAGGCTGCATGATTGTTTTTAAATGTTTTTTTTAAGTAATTTAAAATGTGTCAATAATATAGTAAATTCTATTTTTTTAACATTTTGGTGTTTGCTGCCCTTGACTTCCTTGGGAAGAAGCATGGGATAGAAATTGTATAAATAAATATGAACTCTACAAAAGTTGCAACATGTCCTGTTCATCAGTAAATACCTGACCAAAAGCACCTCAGTTACATAGACTTCAAATGTTCCTATTTACCACAAGCAATCCCCATTTTCTCATACCGCTCCCTGATAAATTAGTGCAGTTTTTATTGTAGCTATTGATATGGTTTTAATAGATTATATATATGTATATAATTTTAGCTATTATCAATGTTTAGGGTTTTTTTAATGATTATGTTTTTCTATGTTTTTAGCGTTTCTTATTTTTATCTGTTAGCTACCTTGAGTGTTGTCAGGGGGAAAGGCAGGATATAAATTGATGCTGCTGATATTTATTTTTGAAAAATTCAAAAAGATGAAATTCAAATAAATTTACACAATTGTCCACATATGAGTGCTGTCATCCACACTAAAGAAACCTACATATGAACAACAGCTAATGTATAGGCTTTCACACAATCAAGACACCAGCCCAGTTGCGTGTCCCAGTCACATGGATGCAATTGCAAGCACCTGTTAATGTGTTGGCATCTACATTGCAGATGTCCTCACTAATCTGTGGATCTCAAGACGCAGAAATGTACCCAACACCAGGAAAATAGTCTATCAGCTGAGTAAAGTACTGATGTCCTTCTGGGATATCTTTAACCAGAACACTTCCTTAATGTGACAGGCTGTGGCAAAATTAATGAATACAATATTCAATGGATGAAGTAGTATCTTCAGTAGTGCTCAAACAGTGATATTTGTTATGAGAATATGGGTGTTATAAATGTGCCTCTGCTTGCCCTTGTGAAATGTTGGAGGGTAGGGGATTATAATAATAGGTAATATCTAGAGTGCAACTTAAAACTGCTGTCATATCAATGGCAGTCCAGATTTCAGGAGAAAAGAGCCTTATGCATCCCAACGCATCCTAAATGTGGTATTTGAAACGACATGAATTCAAGGCCTGTGTAAAACTTTTTCAGAGGATGGAGCCCTAATAGGTGAGAACGAGCTTTATAATCTGTTTGCGTGAACAGATACAATCCGATTAAAGTACTTAAATGAGGAGATGTGTTTCTGACACATTACACAAGTCAAACCTGATAACGGATTAAGATACTTTAAAGAGGAAAAGAAAATGTCAACAATACTCTTCCAGACAGAGGGTATCATTTTCCAAGAACAGAGATGATTAATATAGTCTTTGTCCTCAAGAAAGCTATTCTGCAAGGCAAAATTCTAGTAATCTAATAACTAGCATATCTGTATTTTTGTTGTTGTTTATTTCCTCTTTGGAAAATAACTTTTGTGCTATCTTGCTCTTTTTGTTATTCTCAGCTAGTTATACAACTATGATAAGAGTACATAATTAATGTGGAAAATTATACTGCAATTGCTACATCTTGTTCATTTAGTTTTATCTTGTTTGGAGTTCTGCATGTATTTTCCACTTAAATTCAATAACAGGGCAAGCGGCCTGTGTGACTATGTTTATTCAGGGTGGTGGGTGGAGTTTTATTTTTTATTTTTGTTTAAAAAACATTTTATCTAATAGATGTTTATCTGCATCAGCTGAAAACTTTTGTTTTTACTTAAAAGTTAATATAATTTCATCCTTCCCTATTTCAGGTAATAGCAAAACTTGTGCTGACATTTTTTTGGCATCTGTCTGTTTCTTTTTTTTCCTATTTTGCAATATTGATTAGATTTAATGAAAATGCGTGTGGAGTGAGTTGCAATGAGTTATATTTTTAATGGGCATTGTGGATGGCAATAAACTGAAATAAAGCCCATCAATGAAACATGGAAATTACTGTCAAAATATTACAATGCCATTTTCAAATATTACCATGGGATTTCCTAGTGAACTCTCTAAAGCCTTATAATAAAAAACCCCAAACAACAAAGCCATGTATTCTTTTTCTAATTTACTCTACATTTATTTTCTCTATTAGAAATAAGACTGTCAAATTTGTTTTAAAGCAAGGCTACTATTTACACAAATTAGAGTATATCAGCAATACTTTGAAAGCTGCTGGTAGAATAGATGAAATATATGGATTTTTCACAATGTTAATAGAAATCCCACCCTCTCATACACTGTATTATATATTTTTAAAGTTGGATTTAGAGATATGAGCTGAAGTAGAGATTATCAGTTGATGGTGCTGGGCCATGTCTGGCCATTTGAACAATGTAAATTTACTGTCCATCTTTTGAAGAAACAGACATCTGCCCAGTAACTGTGATTCCTTGCTTCTGGAACTTTTGAGCACTTACAATGCAACCCTACATAAGTCTAGTCAAAAGGAAGCCCTACTAAGTTCATGGGACTTTCTGCCAGTGTAGTATAGCAGACATGTTCAACTTCCAAGAGACTGCGATCTACTCCCACTATAAAAAAAAAAACTGGCAGTAATCTACCTATTGGATTGACCAAAGTTGTTGAACTATTTTTGGGAGCCAAAATTGTTGAGCTATTCAGGGGGGGTTGGATCGCTCAGGATCACACAATCGACCAGGGATGCCCTGTGATCGACCAGTAGATCATGATTCACCTGTTGGACATGCTTTGGGCTTCATGGCATGTGAGCTGCATAATCAGGTTTCATATCAAGGTCGCAAATCAAGCCAGCAGTGTTCAAAACTCCCATTGTTCTAGGCACATTTTTCGACAGGGAATTTCATTAGCTCGAGCAGTTTCTGAGCTCTGGGCGCACTACTGCACCTAAGATTTCAGATTAAAACTGCAGAGTGGAAGGAAAGGAGGACCTTTTTATGCCTCCTCACTTCCAGCTACTCTCTGAGGACTGGAGAAGAGACCCTCTTAAGAATGTTAGGGGATGGGGTCAGGGGAAGGACTAGACCATGTGAAAGATGAAGATAATATTTTAGCTGCAGTTCATTCATTTGTATTCTTGTTATAAAAAAGCATTCTGTTGTTATGCCCATAACCTAGGTTTAAAGTGCCATCTAGCTCCTAGCTTTCATATCTCAGTTTCTAACAATGCAAGACTGTAAATTTTCATTGTTACAGCAACCAATTAGCACACGCACCTCAATATGAACACTCAAAAATCTCAGTTTTGCCAGTGTTTGCACCCCATAGAAACCACTTCAGTGCTGCTATTGCAGCAAAAACAGCATGGGAGGCAGCAATTACAAGTTACCAGTCTCTGCAGCCACAGCAGTTGCTGTGATTCTTCAGCAGTTTGACTTCACCCATGGAGGCACACTCCATTGTCTCTCAAGATGGATGGATGGATGTCAACAACCCCATACCCATCTCGCAAACTAAAAGGCCTTACTATGGGGGAGGAGAAGCAGGTTGATGGATGTCTTCTACCATTTTCTACCTGCTTCTTCAAGGTAAGGCTTTTGGGGCTTGCGGGAGAGGTATAGGACAGCAAGGAAGGGGAACAGTGGTTAAGTTGGGGGTGGGTGGGTGGATTGAATCCTCTTTATATAGAACACTTGGAAAGCCCTCCAAAGCTCATCCCATATATCCCTGTCTGATGGGTCACGGCTAAGAGTATCTCATGCCCCAGAGGGTTGCTTAGCACTAGACACCAGATTTTTAGTGTTGGAGCTCCAGTCCCCAGGAATCTGCTACCAGATGAAATTAGCCAGCTTTTTGTGGCTGTTGAATATGTTTTTGTTTAAGGAGGCTTTCCTGGAAGTGTGATCCAGCTATATTATGGAATTTTATTTGTGCAATAGTTTCAATGTTTCATTGTTTTTTATAATTTAATCTTTCATATTCTTTATCATTTTATCTTATTGTATGCCGCTTCGATAGCTTCTGGCTGTGAAGCCAGATTTCTAAATCTTTAAAATAATTAAATTAAATAAGGATTTCAACTCCTCAATGGAAAACTGGGGGGGGGGGGAATCCCCGTTTTTTAATTGTGACAACCAGCATCTCTTGTACCAGTCATAAGTACAGTCCCATAGGAAATCAGAACTTGGAAAAATGCAGAATCATAGCCACCCAGAAATATAGGAAAATCTTCATTTTCCACCTCCTGCACATCATCTGCCAATTCCTGCAATTCTCCAGTAGTATCAAATGATAATTGTTGTTGCACAATCTTCCTTGCTCCTCTGCTAGTTATAAATACTCTGAGCTTTGAATGTGATATTTAGTGCAATGTGTTGATACAGACCAAGCATCTCAGTTAAAAAGAAAAAAAAGATTTGCTTTCTCAGCTGAGAAGTGAACCTAAATCCTATGGTATTATTATCTTTGCTATAAAATGTTTGTGGGCATATTTGCACAGTGCTCCTGTAAAAGAGAAATGTTTCCTTTAACTAGAAGACCTTTTCTGTTAAAAGGTCAGGCGAAGTCAATACCATCCTGTCTTGATGTGCATACGGAAAATAATTAGATCATAAAAAGCTGTTAATAATTTTTAGACATAAAAGCTGAGCACATTATTGAAAAGTACCAACTGGAGGAGATTTTAAAGCAATGGCAACATCTGGCAAGCTGTGCAGAAATGTCATACTTTATTTAGAGCCTGCTCAGTGATTGTGAGCACTGTATGTATCTCCTCTCCCCGAACACCCCACCCCAGCCAAATGCCAGAAGCCAGAAAGCCCCAGACATAGATATTCCTAACTTCCAGAAAAAATCTAGAAAGTCCAGTTCCTTCATATAATTCTTTGGCTTTTTTCACAACAGACGCTTAAATTTTGTTTATTTGCTACTCCCACATTTACGCAGCAGGACACAATCCTGACTAGGATTGTACATGGCATGTCCATTGTTTAGTAGTCTGGGAGAATCTATACACCCCAAGTATGAGGTGAGCAGAGTCTGGCTGCTAGATTTCTCTACAGCAAAAAAGGAAGTAATTGAACACACACTTTCAAGACACAGCTTCACCGGAAGAAGCAAAATACATCATTCATACTTGGTAGGCTCTTTATAAACTATAGATGCAAATTAAGAAAAACTGTATGATAGAGTAAGGTTTCTGTCCTGCACACATGTAGCAGGGCGTAGGTGCCATTGAACTCAGCAACACTTGCTTCTGAGTAGACATAGCTTGGATTGCACTGTACAAACATTATTATTCATGAGACAGAACTGTAATATTTATTCATTTCTATTTAACCATAGGCTGCAAAGTGGTGTTCAGGTTTTTGTTGTTGTTGTTGCTTTGTTTTTAAAAAAGCTAGTTTTGACACCTACTTTTAAAATCATTAGAGCTTCGGGTGGCCCTAAAAGACTAGCATAACATTTCTGGGCAATTATGAAGCTAAAATTATCAGGTGGGGGAATTAATTATAGGGCTATCATGCAGATGCATTCCCAGATAATATAGGAAAGGGGGGAAGGAGTTGTTTCTCCCCCAAAATGATGAATGCAGATTTAGATGTTCAAACCTGCTTTATCTGTCCTTTCCTGGAGCCTTTTAACCCAGACCAGAGCATTAATGCTCCATGTATTTACCTCCCATTACCCTATTTAGTAAGTATTCCCATTTCAGATCACAACAGAAGGTGCTGTGATTCTCCAGCAGTTTGTCTTCACCCCCAGAGGCACACTCCATTGTTTCTGGAGACAGATGGATGTCAACGATAACAGCAACAGCACCCTTGATATTTTATATAATAATAATAATAATTTATTATTTGTACCCCGCCCATCTGGATGGGTTTTCGCAGCCACTCTGGGCGGCTTCCAACAAAGATTAAAAATATATTAAAATGTCACACATTAAAAACTTCCCTTCAGATGTCTTCTAAATGTCACGTAGTTGTTTATCTCTTTGACATCTGATGGGAGTGCATTCCACAGGGCGGGCGCCACTACCGAGAAGGCCCTCAGCGCTGGACCTCAGCGTCCGGGCAGAATGATGGGGGTGGAGACGCTCCTTCAGGTATACTGGGCTGAGGCTGTTTAGGGCTTTAAAGGTCAACACCAACACTTTGAATTGTGCTCAGAAACGTACTGGGAGCCAATGTAGGTCTTTCAAGACTGGTGTTATGTAGTCTCGGCGGCCGCCCCCAGTCACCAGTCTAGCTGCTGCATTCTGGATTAGTTGTAGTTTCCGGGTCACCTTCAAAGGTAGCCCCCATAAAAAGTGAAGCCTCCATAAAATGTAGTGATGGCTGCTACATTGGATGGCTTTAAAAGGGGATTAGTCATGGAGGATATGGCTACCAATAGCTACTATAGTCATGATGACTATATACTACCCCCCAGTATCAGAGGTGGTGTATCTGACTGTTAGTGGCTGAGGAACATGACTGGGAACTGTGCTGTTGTGCTTGAGTCCTTCTTATGGGCTTCCCAGAGGCATCATTCATCCGGTATACTGAGATCTAGCTCTGGGAGCCTTCTGCCAGTTCTCTCATTGTGAGAAGTGAAGTTACAGGGAACCAGGCAGAAGGCCTTCTCGGTAGTGGCGCCTGCCCTGTGGAATGCCCTCCCATCAGATGTCAAGGAGATAAATAACTATACATTGTTTAGAAGACATCTGAAGGCAATCATGTATTGGGAAGTTTTTAATGTTTGATGTTTTATTATGCTTTTATATTTGTTGACAGCTGCCCAGAGTGGCTGGGGCAACCCAGTCAGATGGGCAGTGGGCAAATAAAATACTACTACTAGTGAAGGGACGCGGGTGGCGCTGTGGGTAAAACCTCAGCGCCTAGGGCTTGCCGATCGCATCGTCGGCGGTTCGAATCCCCGCGGCGGGGTGAGCTCCCATCTTTCGGTCCCAGCTCCTGCCCACCTAGCAGTTCGAAAGCACCCCTAAGTGCAAGTAGATAGATAGGTACCGCTTTCTAGCGGGAAGGTAAACAGCGTTTCCGTGTGCTGCGCTGGTGCTGGCTCACCAGTGCAGCTTCGTCACGCTGGCCACGTGACCCGGAAGTGTCTCCGGACAGCGCTGGCCCCCGGCCTCTTAAGTGAGATGGGCGCACAACCCTAGAGTCGGACATGACTGGCCCGTACGGGCAGGGGTACCTTTACCTTTACTACTAGTAGTAGTTATTATCTGGTTGGCCACTGTGAGAACAAGATGCTGGACTAGTTGGATCTGTGGTCTGATCCAGCAAGGCTCTTCTTAGTTTCTAAGTTTAAATCTATATTGAGTCCTTTGAGCTCTTTATGTGAATGTGTGTATATTTAAAAGCAGAACAGGGAGTCAAGGAAAAGCATTTGTAATTTGAATGAGCATTGTGACCAATTACATTACAATATAGGCAGTGATCGTTTTAGATGCGTCAGATATGTTTGCAACCCTGCACATGTGCATTGCGCTGAACCCAGAAGTGACCCAAAAAGTCACAAAATGAGGCATAACAGGTGGGGTGACCTTACATGGGCCCCATCAATGTAATCTGGGGTCCAGAACATAACCCTTGTGCAAATCAGTCGTTGCCTGTACTAGTTAAGCAAAACTCACTTGAAGGTTCATGTGTGAAAATGCCCTTGATATTGTCTAAATACCCACCTTATCAGGGTATGGTGGTTTTGAAGAAGGCACTGGATGATTCAGGCAGCTGACAAAGATTCTTCTTACTTGTTTATTTCATCAGGAGTTTTTTGTCACCAAAAGAGATTTGCTGAAATTCAGCCATGTAAAGTCTTGGAAAGGTCCTGTTATTTCCATTATCACTTTCTCCTTTCAGAGGCAGATAACAGTTTTGTTGTGACAAGGAAATATACACCAGATTATCTAAAGTGTGTGTGTGTGTGTGTGTGTATGAGACAAATGCGACTTTTTCATGCATCTAGTGTGAAGAAACAAAAATAGAGAATTGACGATGGAATCTCTCTGTAAATTGACCAGTCCAGTCCCCAACAGTAACTTCTGCTATCCCATAAAACTCTAGTTTTACTACTATCAAAAACATGATAAAGATGCCTGTGGAGAAGCAAGAACAATTTTATGCAAGCCTGTTCAGAAGTAGGCCCCTGTTGAGTTCAATGGGACTTTCTCTGAAGTTCTAGAGTACAGGATTGGACCTTTGGTAAAGAATTTCTGGTGACTAAGGCAGTGGATATGTTCTCTGCCGGAATAATCATCACAATTGCATTCTGCCATTCCCACTCTAGCACACTGAGAAATGTCCCTTCTTTTGCAACAGTTATCACATTGACAAAAATCTTTGTACTCTTCCCACCACTGTAATTTCCAGTTTTTGAAATGCCATTAGAAGCAAATGTTGATTGCTTGTCCTGAAATGTGTGACTTGCACACATGGTACAATGGATTTTAAGTCTGTTTCAGTTACAAGTAGACCTTGCCTTAGTGACACGTACTCTCGTGACATATTATATCCCAGCTAGATTACTGTAAATTGCTGTATGTGGGGGCCTGCCTTTAAACACAATTAAGAAACTCACATTGGTACAGAGTGCAGCAGCAAGAACTTGCAGGAACTAAGCAACCAGAAGATATTGCGCCTATTCTGTAAAATTTATATTGCCTTCCTGTTTGCTGCCACACCCAAATTAAAGAGCTAGATTTAGCATTTAAAGCCCTAAATGGTTTGGGATCACATCACCTGAAGGAGCACCTGCACCTGTATGTCTGCCCAAGCTCTATAAGCAGCCTAATAAGTTCTGCTATCTGCTCCATTAATAAGAGAGGTGTGGTTGATGGGTAGCTGAGGAAGGGCCTTTTCAGTGGTGACCCCATATACCTTTGAAATATGATCCACCACCACTTGCCTAACCTGTGATGGTGGGGACATCTCAAATTTCAGACAGGTTCATGCATGATGGGAGAGTTATAGCGCAGGCATACATGTATATGCGGAGGTTCATTAATTACAATAGGACCTAAGTGATAGAACTGAACCCTTAGGATGTAATCTAACCCATCCTCACTCCAGCCCAACATAAAGGGTGAGTAATATTTACTTAAGCTAAGGGGTATATCAGAGAAGATGCCTGAATAAGCCATTATTTGCTAACCTTCACAGAAGGTATTAAAGTTGAAATCGAAACAAAACCAGAGTCTTAAAGACTCACAAGTTTTATTATGGAACAAGCTTAGCATTAGACTTTGAGGTGCCATGAGACTCTTGGTTATTTTTGGTGCTGCAGATTTAAACAGCTTTGGATATTGTTATTAGAAGTGGTGAATCTTTATGTAAGGATGCATATTTTTTCTGGACTAATCTGTATCAGAGTGTTTTTGTTTTTATTAAGCGTTCTAAGATTAGATTGTATTGGAATTGTAGTACTCTTGTCATACTAAATTACTTACAGATCGTCCCAAAGTTTCAAGCTTCGTTATAAAGTAAATACGCAATTTCACTTTGCTTTCAGTTTTTGTCATTGGATACCAGAATGCCTATCTGTAACACTGCAAGTTTCTCCTAGAGATCTCATGTGCCTTGCGATTTCCCTTAAATAAGATTTCAGACTGTGAAGGTAACCGGTGCAACCAAACAGCTTCTTGATTTAAATGAAACAGTGGAGATGTTAATTCCGTGTGCTGTTACACAGGAAAGATCACTGAGCTTCTTGTTTTGATAACTCTCTCTTGGCTCCTATGGAAGAACATAGCTGTGGCATCATGCTAAGTGGCTTGCACTGACACAACTAAAGCAGCAAGCTCTTCTGGAGTGTGTGCTCCTGCTGTGCTGCCTGTCAACTGCAAGTTCAGTATATTGATGGGTGCACCTGACTTCCTTGTGGCTGAATAGATGCCATGTATATGACATTGCCTTTTCTGACTTCATCTTCCCTCTGCAAAGCTGTGTCAAACAATAGCTTTGGTACCACCAGCATATCGCAAGTAGAGATGCCGGCATTTGTGACCCAGTTATATAGACCACTGCTGTTTTGCTGGCATAATCTAGTTGTGGGTTGAAGTTGACACCATCAAAACTGGTGCATCATTGGGTCATAATGGCATAGCCACCAGGCAGGTATACTAGGCAGCGGAGTGATTTGAAGATCAAAGCCCTGTGGCAGGGAAGTGTCTCCCAAGAGTTACATTTTTTTTGCATTTTAGCATGTATAAATATAAAGAAATATTACTGGCAAGAATGCCATACACTGCTTGATAGGGTAACAAATGGCATCAGCATAACTAGTATTGCATAGGAAATGAATGTATATTTCAATTTTTGACTAATTCTAAATCGTTTCAAAATACATTTTTGTAGGCTGAAAGGCAGAGCCTTAGAAAGAGATATATGGTAATCATTACCTAAGAAAAATCCAAGTCTTTTAATATTGTTTTAACTTCAGAATCCATTATTTCCCAAAATGTAATAGCTGAACTAGCAACAATAAAGATGTCCAGGTTTCAATGAAATATATTTCATAAATTAGCTTATCATTGCACTGATTTAGCATGCCTAGCAGGTGAAAGACAAAAACATGTGTTATCTTCCCTAGGGAGCCTTCAATGAATGTCATTCCAGCTTCATATGTCTTTCTTCTTCCCCCTTCTTGAACTGATATAAAATTCTAATGTGTGCCCTCTGGTTCCATCTTCATTGAAATCTAGCAAAACCGCTGAAGGTAAGATAGTGGCAATGGCGCATGCAAAAAGGAAAAAGGAATACAGTGATTCATAGCATACTTGAAGAAAGTTGCCATTGTTAACAGCACTACTTTTATATGTAGACAGGTTAAAATATGTCACATCAGTGTTAAAAAAAATAACGTTATTCATCTTGGCTAGTTTCTCAAAGTTCAGAGACTTGGCAATAAAAACTCTGCAATGGATACGTTTGTAAATTATTTGACATCTCTCCGAAAAACAAATATGTTCAGCATCTCAAACCGAAAGAAATGGGGAAGGTGGCAGATTGTAATGTCTCACCATTAAAACTGCTACAACAACTATTACTACTTAACATTTATTAATGCCAGCAGTGTGTTGGGTGCCAAATTTCCCCGAGTACTTTCAGTAGTTCCCCACCCCCTCGTTTTACTTTCTCCCCTTTCACATGACAGGAGCCCAGCATGTAAAAACAGTCCATGGCCAGCAATTAATTAAGCCCGTGGGAATAGGAGATGGGAGCCAAGCCCTCACCCACCCATCTGCCAAAATAGGCTTGCCATTCACCAGTCTTCCCTGCACTTTGTCCATTTCTCTTTCCCTGTTCCCTCCTCGCTCCTCCAGAACAGGAGCAGCTACTAAGATGCGTACCAATTCAGTGTGCCAGGCAAGAAAAATGAAGACACCCCTCACCTCCCTTTGCTTTTCCCTTTCCCTTTTGTCTCTCTTTCTTTCTTTCCTTCTTCTCCCCCTGCCCCCCGCCACTCCACACCTGAGCTGTTTAAAAAACCTACCACAGAGAGAACTTTATAATCCATGGATTATAAAGCCAGGCAACGCCCCTTTGGATGACAGATTTGATCCAAGGGCTACCGGTGGCCAGAATATTAATTTCCTAACCTACTTAAAGAACGCACCAGGCTTCAATTAAAGGAATGTGATAAGGTATCCCATTTACAGCATAATTCGGCGAGCCACTCTACCAGCAAATAATTATTTACAACCGAGTGTAGGGAGAGTGATACTGCCCGTCGTAAATTTGCACGGCTACATCAAAGGAGAATCCCCCGCCACCACTGATAAACCACTGCAACAATATGTGCCCAAGTCTGCTGTGTCTGACTATAGTCAGAAATCTCCTGTTTTGTGGGATGTGGCTGGAGAAAATGCATGGGGCCTAAAATGCAGTGACTCACCGAGAGCCAGTGTAAAGACCTAAAAGCCACAACCAGTGGCAGCTGTGCACAGGGAAGCAGTAATATTGAAGTGTGTCTGTCATCTTGTCACAAGTATCCCTGAAAATCCCACCAATATGCATTTTTAAAAATAAGAAATAAAGAAAAATACATGGGAACACATGCCTAATCTACCCACACATACCTGTGAGTAAGCCCCTCTGAACTCCACAGAGCTTACATCTGAGAAGGAACGCACAAGGCTGCACTATCAATGTGTTTTGCTCAATATATCTTTTCAAATATATTTTTTATTTCCATTGTGCTTCCAAGGAGGATACTTTGAAGTATTCTAGAGACTGGAACACATTCATGAAGAATCTTCTGTGATTATGTTGTTGTTGTTCTGGTTTCGGTTAATAAACTGTAGCTCTCCATGAATTATTAGCTTATGCAGGAATAATGTTTAACAGTGCAGCCCTAACCATGTCTGCTCAAAAGTAAGTCCTATTCTGTTCAGTGAGGCTTCTGAGTAAGTGGAGGTATGAACTTCTTAATAAACAAGTTTTATAAATACTTAGTGACTAGGTGATATCCAACTAAATTAAACTCAGGGTAGACTTAAGACCACTGATTTCAGTCTGTCTACTTTGTGTGTGACAAACATTGGATATTTGCCTCTGTGCATTATCTTTACATTCCTGTGTGAGTGCTTAGATATGTGTGTGGGTTGGGTGAGGGGAAAAATACCTGTGTTGTCTTTCCTGTTATTTCATCGTAACGTCCAATTTAACATCATCAGTTTTGATGCCTGTTGAGACTCTAAAGCAGCTTTTTAAAACAGATCAGATGGACTATGACAGTAATACAAGTTGCATTTGGTTCCCTAATGTAAAAGGCACATTGCCCAAGTAAAAATATATTCGAGCTTGCCAAAGATAGTGATGTGTGTGTTATTAATTTATACAGCATATTTGGAAAAGCATACTCCATGTTTGTTAGGTTAATGTTTCTGAAAGAGTATGGGATGAATTCCAAATGTACAGCCAAATAAACCTGCATTAGTCATAAGCATATGTATTCGCATATTCAAATGTACAAAATCCAATTAAGCTCCAACCTTTCGTACTTCTTCATTCATGAGGCGACATCTTTACGACAAAAGCAAATAAGTAAAAAGTTTCTTTTACCCCAAATATAAAAAATAAAATATAAGTTCGAAGTTAGTCTTCCACAGATAGCCAATTTAATTATGCTAAAAATGACATTTTTAATTAAACACCAAGGTAAGCATAAATGGATTTCAAAATAATTAATCAAACATCAAAAAATTGAAACCTTTTTCTGCTTGAGCAGCAGAAATGAAAGAACCAGTCTTCAGGTCTCATAGAGATTCAATCTAATTTAATTCTCTGTCTTCTCTAAATAAACATTCCTAAAACCTTTTTTTCATCTGGGGGAATAAGGATGAGAGGGGTAATCAATATTTCTAGCATTTTAATTAAAACCGTTAGTGGAATAAATCCATTTAATTATCAGTTAATGAAATACAAGGTCATTTACCTGACAGGAACTTTGAAGGTGGATTACTAGCTGGAATAAAGTAGACGCACCCAATGTCACAGCCATTTAGCTTCTGTCAAATTTAAGGTTAAAATCCTTTTAGACTGTTTAACCTATTCTCTACCATTTTTCTATTATGTATGCAAATTGGGAAGAGGAAATACATGATCAAAACTTATCTTACATTTAATTTGCCTCCAAAGTTTCTGTTAAGTTTCTACAGTTTCATTCCTTGTCTTTCTGAGTGGGAGAAGAAGGAAAAGTAAATGCTGTCATGATAGCGCAGTCCAAATATAGATAGTGCCATTTATTTTAAACAAAACTGACGCCAGAAACTATGGTCATATTTCCCTTCATGCAAGGAGAAAGACCATTGCTCAGTGCAGGGGGGGAAATAGGGTGGCATCCAGTGGTGAGACCATTGGCAGATGAAAGGCTCTTTGATCCAGTAAGGGCTTATGTCAGGAAACAAGGAAGAAGACCATTTTCTGTGATTTCCCCTCTGCTGGAAGTCTCTCTTCCCACCTTCCACTCTGTTCTGAAGGGCCATCCAATCCTCTGGAGCAGGGACTGCAAGGTGATGGGGAACCACCAGAAATCAGCCCTCGTCCGTCCCTCATCCCCCCCCCCCCATTCTGCCAATAGAAGCCGCTGCTGGTTCAAAGTCCTTTCTGTCAGCAGAAGAACATTGTTGGATGCAAGCCATACTTTACATGAAGATGTTTCCAAGCTGCTTTGCCTCTCAGGTTAATAAAAAATCTCAAGCGTTGATTGAATCAAGGACTTGAAAAGCTTTGAGACTTTGGGCGACCTATGTCAATCCCAAGTGGAAAGCGCTAGGCTAGCGGAGCCAATAACTCTGTCTCAGCTTCATATGCACAACGTGCCCATCAAATATACAAGACATAAAGCAGAAACTAAAAAAGACGATACATTTCTTTAAAAAATCATTTTGCGTAGGTTGCTTTGAGATGCCAGTTTCCATGGTGCTACTACTTAAAGGTGTTTTCCTCCAATTCAAAAGTATCGGGGTTTTTTTTAAAGGTGGGGATAGGAAAAACCTACCATGTTGCTAGAATGGTCTAAGCACCAGGAAACAAAAGGATAAATGCAAAAGGACCATATCAGAAAAGGCTGAAGCAGCTGGATATACTTAACACAAAAGCAGAAGGATATGTAGACAGCTTTCAAATACTGTAAACATAGCAGAAAGTGACTACTAGGAACAGGCAGTGAGTAGTGATTTGAAGAATTTATTTGGTAATTCAGAGAAATTTGAGGATTTCAGAAGTATATGCCCCTATAGTTTTAGTAAGGTCAATATTATGTAAGTAATATAGTATGAGAAATGGGATTCATTGTGAAATATGTGCGCTTGAGCCCAGAGATTCTCAAGCTTCTTAAACATTTGCTTCTCCTCAACATCTAAGTTGTATCATACTCTAAACTTCCTAAAACCAAAAGCAATTCAGACTTCCAAGGAATAGTAGGGTAGAAATTTCCCAGGACAGAAAACTTACATCTTGATCCCTGGTGCACTATTGTGTGTACTTTGTTGTTGTTGTTGTTTAGTCGTTTAGTCGTGTCCGACTCTTTGTGACCCCGTGGACCAGAGCACGCCAGGCACTCCTGTCTTCCACTGCCTCCCGCAGTTTGGTCAAACTCATGCTAGTAGCTTCGAGAACACCATCCAACCATCTCATCCTCTGTCGTCCCCTTCTCCTTGTGCCCTCCATCTTTCCCAACGTCAGGGTCTTATGTACTTATGTGCCTCCTTTTTGGATTTTTAATTTTTTAAAAAAACAATGTTTGTTTATATTGAATTGAATTGTTTTGCTATTTTCTCCTGGGCTACTTCAGGACAAAGGACAGGCTGGAAAACAAACAAATACATACATACATTTTGGGAATGACATCACAGACAGATCATTTCAATAAGACTTGTTTCCAGCAATCAGTCCTTTTGCTATTCTGTACCCCACCCCTCAAATTCTGCAGCCAGTGAGATTCAAACTTGGTGCTCAGAAATCCAGTTAGCGCAATCAGAGTAAGAGCAAATGCCTGTATTTTTACATTTTCAGGTTGTTGTTTTTCTGATGAGAACATCTGGATTTTGAAAGAACGTAAGAGCAACAGCCCATCTCATCCAACAGTTTGTCCTCACAAACCTCAAGCAGGACCCAAGCACAAGAACACTCTCTCCTGTGGTTTCCACCAGCTGTTGATCAGAATCTTTTTGACGCTCAAAATAAAATAAAATAGAACAATAGAAGTAATGGAAATAGAGATAATAATAATAATAATAATAATAATAATAATAATAATAATAAAAAATTTTATTTATATCCTGCCCTCCCCAGCTGAAGCTGGGCTCAGAGCGGCTAACATAAAATGTATAACACATTAACATAAAATCAGAAAATTAAAATACATCCTCAAATCAGATCAGGATCAAAATAAAATTCAGTCAGATGGCAACCCGCAGATTAGGGTTGGGGACCTTAAATACTCATCAGGCCCAGCTGACTATTGAATTCTGAGATAAGTGGTCTAGAAAGTAGCTTTTTCTTCAGAATGAGGATTGAGATTTGCAGGATACAAAATATCAGGTTCTTCAGTTGGATTACAATTTCAAAGACACATGGCTCACTCACAGCTGCATGGATAATCCCATGCTGGCAATGCTTTACACATGTTTAAAGTTTTATGTGGGTGTAGTTTAGGCCGGTAACGGAAGCAACTCAACATAATTGCAAGTCTAGCCAACCCTGAATGCCGTATACCTCAGATTTGTCTATTTATCCTATTTTGCCCAAAGCTTGTAGTTATGGGATTGTGGGAGGCTTTACTTATGCTGTCAAAGACTTTATTTGCCTCCCATCAAAGAAAGGAAATCATGCTTGGCTCTGATTTCAGTAAACAAAGAAATACTAGGAGCAATTTCTGCTGAGAACCAGAAAAAAGGTTACACAATAAAGCCCATCTTTCACAGAAGAATTTGGTTAGGAAAACTGTTCTGGACAATGTTTTCAGTGTTTCGAGTTTTGTATGCCATTTTACAACATCTCACAAAACATCCTGCAGCAACACATATACTAACAAACTGCAGTTTGGGTTTGAAAAACTGGCAGTTTTGTAGATCTTACATTGGTGTGCAGGTTTATGTATGTGCATGTGTGCGTGTGCACTGTGAATATGAAATGCAGCAAAAAGCACAGCCCCCAAATAATGTAGAACTTAGCCCGACATACTAATTTCACCATGTGCATTGAAGACATTTTGCCCTGGAGACAATCCTTTTGGTAGTAAATCAGGCCTTTCTTCTTTGCTTCTCTTCTGTGGGTCTTCCCCCCACCCCCTGAAATGTGTGTTTCAGAGGGGAAATTGACTTGGTACCTCCAGGGACTTAAATCAAAGAGTAGTTCTGCTCTCAGTCCATGCATGTTGTTGCCTCTTGCTTTAGCAGGTGCTGTTCCTTCAAGCTCTATATGAAATCTAGCCTCCAGTGTTCCACTTAACTGGATGCAGAATAATCATCTGGTGTCTTTTTCCAAGGGACTGACTCACACGTAACACCAATTTGTGTGTTCCCTTTTCAGCTGAGCATGCACTAGGCAGTTGTAATTTGTGGTTACCAGCCAGTTAAATAGCTCAGATGCAAGAATGGATTTGCACTGGTGTTCTCTAAATTGACATTTTTAAAAAATTTATATTTATACACACAGAGATAATTTTATTTGTATACTGCCATTTCATAGTTGAAACCATACTCAAACCATCTTACGACGTGGAAACATGCATAATTCCAACACAACAAAAGTAGTCATGAACGAGAGATAAAACATCAAAACATACACAACTAAACTGAGCAATAAATCCACGTAAATCGTAAGATCTGAAATAAAGATACAAAAAATTAATAGCAATAATAGCAACAACCCCACAACAAACCTCCCTAAACAATACCCCGGCCAATATATCAACAAAATATATTTATTTAATGTAAATGTATTACATTTATCATTATATATTGCCTGTCATGCAAGCCTCTCTAGGCAATGTACAGTAATTAAGAATACAAACAAATGCAACATATGCAATATGCTTACAATCAGAAAACAACAGGTAGTTAGGTAAGTTTAAAACCGTAAAAGGTTTCATGAATCAGCAAAAGCTGAGGATAAAGGAATGGCACCTTTGCAGATCCATTGAATGCATTGTTCTAACCTATAAAAGCATCAGTGCCATTGGAAACCTCCAAAAGAACAGCATTTAGAGTTCACAACCTCATAAGAATTACATTTTTCAAAGAAGGTGGTTGTTTCAGGGACTGTGATAACTGTATGTTTTTCTCCATTAAACAAATGGCAATTGTTCATACTATGTGCAAAAACGAGACTCTGTTTTTTTACCTGGGGTTAAATGTCATGATTAGAGCTCAATGGGTAAAGAGATTGCATTCCCCCCCCCCTTTCTTTCCAATTGTAGAGTTACTTGAGGTGAATTTGGAGTTGCCATGATTGTCAAGTATTGGTACAGTCAGTAGTTGTGAGTTTGGGTTCTTACAAGATGAAATTCAAAACAGCTCTTGTTCTTTGGGAACTATGCAAGCTTTATAGTGTCACAGAATTATTGACCAGAAAAAAAGGAAATATAGCTTAGGATGATTTCTGTATAGCCCAAAAGTTAAAAAAATTATGTAAGCATAACTTACAAAGACATAGCACTTTGCCTTATCTTTTGCTTACTGTTTCCAGAACTAATCTCAGGAAACTATTTTTAATATAAAAGTCTGTAATGTACAATTCTTAGTTCAATACTATTTGAAATATTTAAATTTAAAGGATTTCAAGTAACTTATTTATTGAATAAAATGCTTCTTAAAACCGTCAATGTGCTATGTGATTTACAGCCCTGGGGGAAAAAAATAACATAGAAGTCATAACTTTGCGGGTTTTGTGATGCATGAAGATCAGATTTTTTAATGTTGGTTAATGCTTTACTAATTAAAGTGTGCATGTTAATTAAAGCAGAGGCTAATGTTAATTACCTATATTAATGGAATCTCATGTAGCACCTGCCTGAAGCAATGGGTTCAATTTTCAAAATATCTCAATTAAGGCTGAAACTTTTGATTTGCATCTAGTAGGGTTTCAATTAACTGCATTGCAAACTTAAATAACACACTTAAAGGCATAATATCACAAATCACATGCAGCAGCACTGCAGAATTGGTCGGTTCAATTAGTGAGTAGGGCTGTGAAAGCTTTCGCAGTCAGTAGGTGAAGGCCATAATACTGGCATGTGAATATAATCTAGGTCCGTTGCCATCTCAATGGCTGTTTCAAGAGGGGTGTTAAATATTTCATTGGCGTTGATGGTGATGAGAGCTCTACTGCATATATAGCAATGTGAGAGATTTAATCGGGAAGAATAAAATCAATGGACCTTACTTTCACATAAAAGTATATAGGATTGGGGTGCAAAGTCATTTATCAATTCAAAAAAGCTTGATCTTTGACAGGGCTCCATGTGCCAGTTTTCCTTTTAGCAAAGCCAAGCGTACAATTACATTCTAGAGCGGAACAGAACTTAAGACCCGTGGGCTGCCTGCAGCCGCCCCTCTGACTGTTCCTCCTCTCTGACTATTTGTGGTCACCTGGGAAGATTTTAGATGCCTATCATTTGCAGCCCTTTTTTCCATCTCTTTGTGGGAACAGATGAGATCTACCAATGTGGGTGGTAAGGACAGAAGAATTGCCCCTCTTCTCCCTGGATTCAGGGGCAGGTGGCGACGTTGCCCCTGGTGTTGCCACACTACACCATCTGCATCTGAGACTTCCTTGATGTGCAAATTGCCCAGAAAATAAAAGCTGTGTTAGTGCTACCTCACACAAAGAGCTGCAGAGATTAGAAAGGAAACACTGAAACAGAGGGAGGGTGGACTTTGTAGGAAGAAAAAAGAGGGGACCTTTTTTGGGGTGGGGGAGATTCACACCATACATTTAAAGCATGTTCAATGAATATGGCTTTCACCAGAGAATCCTGGAAACTGCAGCTTCCCTCTTACAGATTCCAGCACCCTTGACAAAGAGATGGGGTCCTGAGGCCTGTGATGAAACAGAACGAATGGAGAATGGTACTAGGTACAGAAAGCAAAAGAGAGGCATAAGTGACCAAAGGAGTTCAGGTCTGTGTTAGAGCAAAAGGAGAGTGGCGTATCATGAAGTCGGGTAGAGAGATTTGGTCTAGAGAGAGTCCTGTAAACTATGGGGTGCAGAGAGTGAAATATTATTCACTGGGTAGAAGACGTACTGTGATTGTCGTATGCGGGAGAAGCAACCATAAATATCAATTATAATCAACATTTTTATAAAGCAGTAACGGAGCTGTACTGATTAGCAAAGCAAATGGCAGATGATCATAATTCAGAGAGTTCTATGTGTGCTCTTATGTGCTCACAGACTTCTTTTACTCATGGGTTGCCCCATTTGTTTCAGATAAGGAAGTCTTTTTCTTTGGTGGTCACTTGTGATGCCTCTGGGGCACATCTTCTTCTTTGGCAATCACTCGTAGCTGAGTAAGATTGTCTTCCATGAACACAGTCTTAGCAGTGAGTCCGTAAGTGACTGTGGAGGCCAATTCTGGGTCTGCATGTCCTTCCACAGTGGGGACATATGTTTTCGGGCAGGAGTTGATCACGGTGAGGGTTTGCCAAACGTGCCTTCCTCTTAGCTCATTTCTCCCTTTTGCCCTGAGTTTGTGCTTCTTCGAAGTCCTGACACCTTTGGTACAGGCTGTTCTCCAGTTGGAGCGCTCGCAGGCCAGTGTTTCCCAGTTATCCGTGCTTATACCACAATTTTGAAGATTAGCCTTGAGAGCATCTTTGAAATATACTCAGAGTCGCAAAGTGATTTCATGCTCTTTATTCAGCTCATAGTGGTGAGGAGGAATGAATGAATGTCCCCTCAAAGTATCTGCTTTATATACATTATTTACACAATGGGCTGCACATGATTGGCTAATTCCGGAATTCTACTGTAAGCCAATCAGGTTGTGGATTCACTTCTATCTGGAGCATGATTGGGTGGTTCCTGCCAACCAATCATACTGCTGCATTGTTCTAGGACCAATCAGACTGCTGCATTCTGAATCCTATTGTTCTAGGACCAATCAGACTGCTGCCTTTTGGATCCTATTGTTCTAGGACCAATCAGACTGCTGCCTTTTGGATCCTATTGTTCTAGGACCAATCAGACTGCTGCAGTTTGGATCCTATTCAACTCAGTACATAACAATCTTTAAACCTCTTTTGTTGTCCACCAGTATTTCACTTTCCATTCTTAAGTTGGGAATAGAGTAGTTGCTTTGGAAGATGATAATCAGGCATCCGAATAACATGGCCAGTCCAATGAAGTTGATGTTGAAGAATCATTGCTTTGACACTGGTGAACTTTGCTTCTTCCAGTACACTGGCATTATTTCGCCTGTCTTCACAAGTGATGTGTAAAAAATTTTGGAGACACCATTGATCAAACAATGCTGCTTCAACAATGCAGTAGCACCTCAGGTTACGTTAACCTCGGGTAACGTAAACTCCAGGTTGCGAAAGCGGCAAACCCGGAAGTGTTTTGCCGTGTGTGCATGCGCAGAAGCAGTCTACCGCCGCACACATGTGCATAACCGTGATCCTCAGGTTCTGAAAACCTTGGGATCCGGCCGGACCTCTGGAACGGATCCCATTTGCAACCAGAGGTACCACTGTAGCACTCTGTTAGCAACTGTTCCCTCATATTTGTCATAAGACATGGATGTACACTTCATCTTAGCCTCCTTCACACATGAGGGGCATGAAGGAGCATCATGTGTTCAGAGGAGCTGAACATTAGCATTTTAGTACAAATTACTCCTAATAAACACATTTTATATGCACTTTTTACTAATATACACATTTTTGCAAACAATTTCCCCAAATGCAATGCATTTTTGAATGTTGTTTTCACTAATGTCTTCATTTTTATGCACAGTTTCACTTAACATATGCGTTTTTGTAAACATTTGTTGGAGAACTGCATCGCAAAATAGAATAAGTGCAGATTTCAAAGTATGGCTTTATTTTGATTCACATGTCATTTTGGAAAGTGCAAATATGATAAATTCAGTTTTAAATGCTAATAGAATTGAATTTCACCTTCACCCATAGGAGAAAGTAGATGTCAGGAAGAATGGAAGACTAGGGAGATTAGCAACAGAGGAGGAAGAAAGGTAAAAGAAGAGAGTTTAGCAGGCACAGAGACTGGGCTAAGGGGACGAGGAAGAATGCTGGCTGCAGATTTCTAGAAGAATTAATAATTTTGTGATACTAAACAACAATAATTAGGGAGTCTCCATTAGCAGAACTCAGCTTTGAGACAAGGAAATATGAATCTGAATAAAAAATGAAAGTTACATAATTAGGCACAAGAAAAAATAAATATTTAGATTCTTAGTTATTGATTTTTTTAAAGAAAGGTCCTTTTCATTTGTTTTTACCTCTTAGGTAAAGTGGAAAAGTCCGAGTCAAAATTCACTTAAGGTGAAGCTATAGAAGGTTTCCGTTAGATTTGGACTATCTAGAATAATGCAATAATCGTGGAATCACATAACCATCACTGCTAGACTAAAGTGACTGGCCTATATGAAGGGAGGTAAAAATTGTCAGGTTTTTTTATTGTAAGCAAAGGACTTGTTCACTGGGATTCCTTACATGTATTTAATTGTTGTGTGCGTGTTTGTGTGTGTGTGTGTTTTAAAACCAGCCCTAGACTCTTTCTCTGGTGGTGAATACCATCTTAGAACAATATGCAGACATAAAGTAAGGATTTAACAATAAGTTTATATTCTCATCGTTTATTTTACTGCATGTTACAGCCTGTCTCTAGAGGCATAAAGCATTTTTATTTTCAAGTAAATTTATATTAGCTACAGTCTCCAGCTGTTTTAGATATAGCATCATTTCCTGTTGGTTCTATTTCTAGGACTATCCCCCTCCCCATCTCCAGGTCCCCTCCCAAAAGAAAGAGAAAGGGGGGGCGGGAATGAAAAATGTAATTTAACAAAGACGTTCCATAATTGCCTTTGTATTCAGCAATCTAAATATTTTATTTTATTTAAAACATATGTTTGCATAATATCTCATAACTGTACTAGCACATATCAGCCTTCTGTAAGTCATCTACTGCCACTTTTATTTAATTTATAAGAAGGAACCAACAGAAATGCTGTTTGATTTAAAGCCCTTCTACTGAGTCAGTATAAAATTATTTTGCAAGACCAAAATTGCTTGCATTTACAGTTCTTGTTAAAGCAATCTAGTTCTATTTCAAATATTGGGGGTTAAAAAAAACCAAACCCAAGTGGAAACACCGGATCTTGGTAGACTTTAGATATGCATATTTTTTTTAAAAAAAATCCATTATATTAAAAATGAGCATAAATTTCTTATAAAACTCACAGTTGCATCTTAAGTGCCAGGCTTTCTTGGAGCAGCATGCGTTTTCATACTCAGTAATGTTATGAAGTCTAAGGGCTTATTATAGCAGTCGGCTAGAATTTGACTGTCATTTTTCAGAAAATGCCTTTTTCAAAGCTTTTTGTTTTCTTAGTGTTCCCAGGAATTCCTTACGTTGAAACGCAACTATAAATTCTGTTTCTTGTGAGATCAAAAAACCCCCACAAAAAAACCCCAAGCATTTAACTTTTAATGGATAGTATCAGTTCAGGCACACCCTGAAAGGAATAAGTACTCTAGCATTCTACAGTACGTCTAAATAAGACAAGTTTACTTTTTCTGGGGAAGTAAATCAAGCTACTGCTTTCTGGAGCACTAACAGTATGAAAGGGAAATGATTATGGCTCCCTGCTGGCACCCTGTTATGACTGACAGGAAAAACCAACAAGTACGCCACTTGGGATGTCTTGTTCAGGAACTTTCTGGAGGGTAGTAAATTGGTGTTGGCACAAACACAGAAAAATAAAATGACTTGATTCAGCAGTTTTCATTTTGAAATCCCCGAGCGCTAAAGAAAGAAGTAAATATTCATCAAATGATCAAAATATATATTGATTTTTATTCTACATTAGCAGCTCAAAGTCAAGATTCTTGACAGGGTAGATGTCGGCTTGAATGATTCTCTTTGAAATAAGGATACAGGCACTGGGCAGAGTGTTGCTGTGCTTTCCTGAACCACAGGAAAAAGACTATTAGGACCGTAGGAGGCTAAATTTTATGAAAAGAACGGTATAAAGTCATGCTTGTTCGCTACTGTTTTGATAACTAAATTGTTGTTATTCATATGTAAAGCGATTCTTGTTGTTCCTACCTTGTTCCTTCCGTTCCTCCATTAGCCAGGGGGTGGCTGTTTCACAGAAGCTGCCTTTGGGCTTTCTAGTCATTATTAAAGAGAACATGAAAGCAGGTCTTCAGCAAGTACAGCCCTGGTGTCCCAATAAGCAGTGCAGATCTCTGAAGGGAGCCTTCTCTTGGACAGGCTTCGATGGATCCCAGATTGTGTGGAAGTCTGTACACTTAAAGTCTCCCTCTCTCCATTCAGGTGTTTGCATTGTATGGCTAGGTGTCAATGGCGGAGAGAGGGGTTACTCCATTTCCCATACCCATGTTGTCTCTTAAAAAAAATAATGGTAAAGGAACCCTGACAGTTAAGTCCAGTCACAGACGACTGGGGTTGCGGTGCTCATCTTGCTTTACAGGCCAAGGGAGCCGGCGTTTGTCCGCAGACTGTTTCTCTGGATCATGTGGCCAGCATGACAAAGCCGCTTCTGGCAAACCAGAGCAGTGCACGGAAACGCCGTTTACCTTCCCACTGGAGTGGTACCTATTTATCTACTTGCATTTTTGGTGGGCGTGCTTTCAAACTACTAGGTTGGCAGGAGCAGGGACCGAGTAAAGGGAGCTCACCCCGTCGTGGGGATTTGAACCACCGACCTTTTGATCGGCAAGCCCAAGAGGCTCGGTGGTTTAGACCACAGTGTCGCCCGCGTCCCAAATGTTGTCCTTAACTGAGTCAAATGCCCAGATAGTGCTACAGTTTCTCAGTAATACTGATAGTATATGGACTGTTGCTTCCAGACATGTTTACTGAGCATTCATCATGATTTGTTTCCACAATGTTTGCGTGGAGGTTAGATGAAGCTGGCTGTTTATTCAGCATTCTTTCTGTTCTTATTGCTGGGAAGTTACACAACATTAAATTAAGAAAGTGTTATCCCACACTTTCCAGTGCATTTCCCTCTCACTTTGCTCATCACAAGAAGTCCATTTTTTCGGGGGGGGGGGGAGCAAGTTTGCTTCAGGTCACCTTTAGTTTCGCACCTGGATTTGTTGGTGTGTGAATCCTACAGTCCAGAAGCATCCTGAGCCATTTCCACCATTATGAATCTTATCATTGACATGGGCAGTAACCTGGGCAGATAAGAGAAACAAGCTTCTATTTCTTCTCATTATACACCTTTCATTCTTGATTCCTCGTGTACATGACTATATACTGAAGTGATGGAATATTGTAGAAGGGCAATAACACGGTGGTGACCTAGACTCACACATGATAGGTCGAGGAATAGTAAGAAAAACAATTCAATAAGGAAAATGGTTTTTTGAATTATATCAGAATTGTGTGCTTCCCTTCTTTCATGTATTAACACACACAAAACTGCACCCCCGAGCCAAAAATAAGCAAATAAATGCATAAAAGTGATAACTTAATGGATAGGAAATATTGAAAATAAAAAGACATGCTGCCTTCATCACTGCATTGCTGTGATAAAAATTGTTGTTGTCTTTAAACACCTCCTCTTGCATTAAAATCCCCTTCATTGTTGTAAAGTGAAAAGGGATTTTGTTTACTGCCTTCCAGACTAAGGCACAAATAGTGTAACTATCAGAGTGTTAACAAATTTCCCAGCTGTCATAGATGCTTACAATTCAGCAAACATCTTTTAACAGCACAGCTTTAAAATTAAATTTTCCAAACATTATGGCTAATGCTTTAATGGTATGCAAATTGCCAGGAATTCAGCAGCAGCAGGGATGCTGACCTCTCAACAATACAAATAGTTTATGTATAGAAAGTTATGTTTTCTAAAGTGGGTCTGGATGTTACAAAAAGCTTTGCCCCTGCCTGACATGGGTGGGAGTGGCATATATTTGTGACAGCCAACAGTATGCAGGACACCACAAGTTTCCAGTGTGGAAACAACCTGAGCAACCCCCCTCCCTCTGGGAGTTTCCTTTGGGTGTTGCAAAAAATTGCTGCCCCTTGATTGGACAAGTCACTAGCCTACTGACAGGCAGCACTTCTTGTAGCTCATCTGAAGGTGTGCTGTGAGTTTCCCCCACATCTATTTGTGATCAATGCTTCAGGAAGCGAATACTGTCATGGGAGGCTCAGGTGGCCTCAGTAGTGCAGAGTACCTTCCATCAGCTTCAGCTGGTGTCCCTATCTGGACAGGGATAGCCTAACTTCTGCAGTCTATGCTCTGGTAACCTCTAGGTCAGGTTCCCCCCAAAAAGCTCAACAACTTTGGTCAATCCAATGGGTAGATTACTGCCATTTTTTTTTAAATAATGGAAGTAAATTGCAGTCTCTTGGGAGTTGGACATGCCTGCTCTAGGTTATACTACTGCAGTATGTTATACATAGGGCTGCCTCTGGAGGCGGTTCAGAAACTTCAGCTGGTGCAGAATGCAGTGTCCAGGTTGCTCACCAGGGCAAGACGGTTTGAGCGTATAAAACCAACCCTGGCCCAAATGCACTGGCTGCAATGAGTTTCTGGACTCAATTCAAAGTGCTGGTTTTAACCTATGAAGCCTTAAATAGCTCAGGATTGCAATAGCTCAAGGACTGCCTGTCCCCATAAGGAATGACCCAGACCCTGCAATCATCATCAGAGGCCCTCTTTGTGAGAAGTTCAGAAGGCGGCCTTTTCTGCGATGGCTCCCTGCTTATGGGCTGCTCTCCTCAAAATCCAGTCTTCATGTTCCTCTCTATCAAAGAACAACATCGAGCAAACAGTTTCATTTGTTACTATGCTGATTGCCTAAATATTTTTATTAACCAACCAATATATAGGACTGATGAGTGATCTAAAACATCTTTGCCCTTTTTAAAAAAATAAAATAATGTAAATCATCTTCAGTAGATTTACTCACATCTTTTTTTTTTGGCAGCGCAAATTTTCTTGACTTTTTGTATCCTACAGTGGCCTCTGAAGAATATAGGATTTATTTTTATTTTTTTGAAATTTAAACCAATCAATACCTACTTGAGGTTTTCAAAGCCTCTCTGGAATTGCAATATCAGTAGAACATGAACTGTTGGAGGGGGTGAGGGAAGTCTTATATACAGCCACTCTGTGATAGATGACTGCATATAGAAATCAGAAATATCTGTTTGAAGCTCGTATCTTCCTGGATTTGTGCATGCTGAAAATGTTTGCAGTAGTTGAACACAAGAGTTACATTTAAAAATAGTTGATGGAGAGAGAGAAGGGAGAAAAACATACTGTAAAATGATAAAATTGGACATTTTTCCTAAGGGCAGTTGTGTACTTCCACTGGAGCTCATGGAAGTGAGTGAAATAAGGATTTGGCATCTATAGGGAAAGCAGGAAAATAACAAGCCACAAAAGTGTACCAAAGCAAGTACGTTTGGGCAGTCCCAGGATGCAAAAAAGGAAAAAGAAAAATAAGGTTAAGAGCTCCCATACAATAAATATAGAGAATGATATGCTGATATGATATGATATGCTGCACTCAAATTTAGGTATTATGAAGATATCTGGAATTCTGGTGAGCGTAGGTATCTTCTCCCTCCCCCCCTCCAGTATCTTAAAGGTTTTGTTTATTTGTTTCAGCACCTATAGGTTGAATTCTTAAATTTTTTTTGGGGGGGGGGAATAGCATGTGGTGCAGTGAACAAACAATGGGTTTGTTCAATGCCATGTGAACTGACTTCTGTACACATAACAAGAGTTCCCATTCCTCTCCCCCACATTGTACCATCCCCCTAATCCCCTTCTGTTTTGAGGGTCCCTCAGCCCTCCTGATGAGGGCTGGACAGGGGAACGAGGGGAAAAACAATTCCCACAGCATGAGCAGAAGTCCATTCTGCTGGTAGACAGGATGCCTTGGATGTCACCCAAAACCACGCATTGCCTGTAATTCCTGAAGGAGCATCAATAAAGCTTCAATCATCATTAAAACAATCAATAAAACACAGGCAGAGCAACAACATAAAAATCTACAAGTTAGAATAGCCACGATCAGCTGGCTGCAAGTTAGTAAGCAAAGAAAGCCTTTGAAAAGGCCAGAACTTCACTTGACAGATCAAAAATGCTCAACGTGAAGGTCAGATGAATCTACAAAGGAAGTCACATAGAAAGCCTAGCTATGCACCCTTACAGGCTAACATTTGAGAAATAAGAGCAGAACATCATCGTAAATGGAGGGAATGGGAAATATGGGAGGATGGACCCCCTAAGGCAGCCTTCTACAATCTGGATGTTTTGGACTACAGTTCCCATCAGCCCCAGGCAGCATTACCAATGGCCAGGCATGATGGCAGCCCAAAGCATTAGAGGGCATCAGGTTAGGCGTGCAGGCTTTAGAGTATTCCGGTTTTTCAAAGTCAGCATCAGCACTTTGAACTGGGGCCAGAAGCAGCCAGCCAGCGGGTCTGTAGCAGAATGGAAAATTCTACGGCATTATGTATTCCTTCACATTCAGGCCTGGAAACACGTGAAGTCTGCCTTTGAGACCGCTTTGGTCTAGACTACTACTGCAGCCTGCTTTCTGTGAACTTAGAAAGATTGATTGGTTGAGGTGAATTTTCCTTGATGAAGGTTTGGGAGCTACACCTCATGCCAAATAAAGCTAACCAATTTCTGATTGGATTTTCCAGGCCTCACTTCTAGAGAGAGAGAGAGAAATGTAGAGATTAGGAGAAAAGCTAAAGGGAGAGACATACTGTGTGTACTTTGAAAAGAGAATGGGGATTAAAATGTATAGAAGGTATTTCTACACCACAGATATGAAATTTCAGACACATACACACAAACACACAGTCCAAGACACCTTGAATATGAGAAAACTTTTAAAGATTAGTTATGCCTTCTCTTTAGACATAAGTGTACCTCCAAATGGTTATGGTATTTTCAGATCATTCAGAATATTGGGGCTGTATATAAACAATATAATTATAAAATTCTGAAGGAGGGATGTGAAGCTGAAATTTTAATACAGGCCAATCATCCAATCCAGAAGAAGTCAAGCTTCATGCAGGACATAATACTATGGGAGTTAGCTATTGATTGATTGATTGATTGATTGATTGATTGCAAGCATATGCCACCATGTTGCCAAGATCCCTGAGGCATTTTACAAAATATACTAAAAAGAAGAAACATTACCAAATATTTAGAAACACTGTTTTCTCAGGAGCTGAGGACATGAAGTCCCTGACTTAGGCTTTTTGTCTTCTACCTTCCCTGAGGGCATAGTGATGTACGTAGACCCAGAGAAGATGGAAGGTAGCTGTTCCAACATTTATCTCAGTCAGGTCTTCTCAGATGCAAATGGCAGCATCAGTCCCCTGTGTCAGACTTACTCTCTCCAGCTATTTCAGGATGAGGCACTGCCGGCAGCTAAGAAAATGTATCAGCTTTTGTAGAATGCAAGATCCATTTACTAGTTGCATATTGACAACAGCAATAGAAAGCTTTATTCCAGAAGATACTTAATTTTGGAACTTTTTCAGCTACTGACAACATGTGAATAATAATGACGATATCTAAAATACAAATGCAGTGTATTTCTGACAGGCATAAATCAGAAGTCGCAAAGTATGTTGCGAACAATGCCAGATAGCCAAAACTATCAAACCAATAAACACTGGTGATTTGTGAGACACTTCTTTGAGAAAGAAATTTAATTTGTTTTCCACGGAAGAGAAATTACCTGGCTCGCTAAGGGAGCATCTGATTTTCCTTTTTTTGTACTCATTAATGGAGTTTTCTGGAATCTGTAGACATGAGTCAGCCATGGAATGTGCATGTGTGTATTCATATGCACACATGATCTATCTGTAGTCTTACCCTTTTAATTAGTTACATCATTCTTTGACAATGAATGATGCTGCACTAAATTAAAAGTATGTTGGAACCCTCATATTATTTGGTTTGATTATTTCTATAGCATACTTCTACAGCAGGAGTCCCTCTTTCTTCCAAGTTCTCCACATCGTCTATTTATTTATTTATTGGCTTATTTCTATCCCGCTTTTCAGCTCCACATTGGAGGCCACAAGGCAGCTAACAACATCAGTTAAAATGCTGAAAAGCAAGCAGGCAACCCCAGTGCAGTGGACAAAAGACAAAATGCAAGAGTAGTGAGCAGCAGCAGCAAATGATTTAAAACAGGCAGCAACCATCAAAGCCACAGATGTAAACTTTGGATACGCTATTGAAAAGCATACCTGCGTACACACACACACACATGTACATACAGGTTTCAATTGGTGCCTGAAGGAATATCAGGAGGTAGCTAGGAGAACGTCTCGAAGAAACAGATATTCCATAACCTGACTGCCAAGAGGGCCCTGTCCTCTCTGACCCTCAGTCACACCTTAGATGAAAGGAGGGCATGCACACAGTCCAAGGCACTTGAGTGAATATCCCTTTCTCTAGAAATGTGGCTTATGATTAAAATTCATGGAGGAAAAGGCTATTGGCTACTAGGCCCTGCTTCCACAGTTGGAGGCAGTAATTCTTCTGACTACTAGCTGCTGGAAACCACAGAAGTTGAGAGTGCTGTTATGCTCAGATCCTGCTTGCAGGTTTCCCACTGGCATGTGGTTGGGCACTGTGAGAATAGGATGCTGGACTAGATTGGCTGTAGGCAGATCCAATGGGCTGATTCTGGTTCTTCCTATGTTCACATAGCAGCTCCTCCCCCTCTCTGAAGACCAAAGAGTGTGGAAAGGTTCATATGGTAGAGGTGTCCCTTTAGGTATAGGGATCCTAAACCATTTAGAGCTTTAGAGAAGAAAACCAGCACTTTGAATTGGGATCAGAAACTAAAAGGGAACTGTCAGGACTGGTGCCTTTTAACATATATGGACCCCGTTCCTAACTGCTGTCACTTCCAATTTATATTACCATCTCTGAACAACTGAGGTTAGGATTGGAGCCTTGGGCAGTGCTGCCAATCCTATCTGCACAGGCGTTTCCTCATTATAGAAGAGAAGGCCTGAAGAGAAGGCCTCACTCTGTGTACATTGCAGCTGATGGCATAAGTTGTGGCCTTAGAAACAGTGGGATACCAAGTCAGATCATTTATCCATCTAGCTCAGCATCTTTCACTGACTAGCAGCTGTTTTCTACGATTTGCAGGCAGAAGTCTTCTCCAGATTTACCTGGATGTACTAGGGACTGAACCTGGGACCTTTGCACACAAGGCTTGTGCTCTACCACAAGCTTTGCATGTAACAAACTGCTACTTTAGGCAATGGTGAAGTGGACAGGGAATGCAAAGGAGCCCAGCTTCTGGACATGGAGGTAATCTGTCAGAGCATCAGAGTAATGCAGGGGGGACCTGGCAACTGAATCAGGTGCTAATGAAGTTTTCAAGTTTGCTTGTGACATATTAGCATAGACAAAGTCAGAGAATGAGAATAGCAATCAAGTAGAGGTTGAGTCTTTTTTTTCTGTTTTTTTGACGGGGTTCCTTCTTCACACTGCCCGTTTAAATGGAGACACTTCTTTGCACGATTGTTTGCATTTTGTAATTAAAATCTAAAGACTGCATTTCAGGGGACTGAAGACCTTTGGTTAAAGCTCAAGGGGTTTTACATGCTGCAGTCAGAAGCAAGCATCACTAAGTTCAGTGGAACTTACTCCCTGGAAACTATACACAGGATCTCAGAAATGTTGATCCTAATAAATTGGTTGTTGTGCTATGTACTGCTTTTCTTTGGTGTGTGTGTGTTTGCTTTTCTGTGTGGCAATAGATCAACATAGATGCCTGCAACTTTGGACAGTTTCGGACATTTTTGAATAGTCACAACCCCTTCTCAGCCTGCCTTGTCGCCCATTAGGTTCTACACCTCTGAATCCCTTTATTTATTTATTTGTCGAATTTGTACCTCACTCTTCAGGCTCCTGGAGAGGCTTACATATAATCAATTAAAAAAAGACAGTCCCTGCCAGCAGGCTTACACTCTTTAAAAAAACACCCCACTACACACAAGGGAAAAGGGACACAGAGTGTGGGGGGGGGAGTTGAAGCTTGCTGTCATTTTAATTGGCGTGTTTGCATTTTAGTAGAGTGTGTTGTAACAATACCATATTGGCCCCAAAGTGCTCTTGAGCTCAACTTTGCTTCTGTAGTCCTCCCAGCAATCCAGGGGCAATTACGGCAAATGGCCAAACCCATCCCCATGTCATCTGGTGCTCTGAGCTCAAGAATCCAACTCATCAACACAGCTGCAATAGATAAAGTACTTTATTCAATAGGTTCTGAAGCCAGATGTTATTCCACATTCTTTTGACCAGGAAATAGTCTAAAAGAAAACACCAGCGCTAATCTACTTCATCTTGCTTAAAGTTCAGGTTGCTGAGTAATCTTTGGGAAGGTTTGATTGGTGCAGTGAGAATGCTATGCCTTTGTTTTTATTTACACCATTAGTCAAACAAACACTTGAGCAGAAAGAATGACATATGAAGCATTAGGTAAAGGGACCCCTGACCATTAGGTCCAGTCGTGGCCGACTCTGGGGTTGCGGCGCTCATCTCGCTTTACTGGCCGAGGGAGCCGGTGTACAGCTTCCGGGTGATGTGGCCAGCATGACTAAGCCGCTTCTGGTGAACCAGAGCAGCGCACGGAAACGCCGTTTACCTTCCCGCTGGAGCGGTACCTGTTTATCTACTTGCACTTCGAAGTGCTTTCGAACTGCTAGGTTGGCAGGAGCAGGGACCAAGCAACGGGAGCTCACCCCGTCACGGGGATTTGAACTGCCGACCTTCCGATTGGCAAGTTCTAGGCTCTGTGGTTTAACCCACAGCACCACCCGCATCCCTTTTATGAAGCATTAGGCAAGTGCTAAACAGAACATAAATTCCACAGATGAATAAGTAAGTCTTGGGAACACAAGCACCTCTCCAGGGCAGAACAAAATTATATATACACTGCCTTCATTGCCTTAAAATGCAGATAAACATTGCCTGTGGCCCCAGAAATATTCTGTATTTCCAAGAAGCCATTGGGAAGGACAATTCAAAGCCAAGCCCTTGCTGTAAATCTGCCTCTTTGCTGAGTCCTGATATGTGTCTTTGTACATTTAGAAGATTTGGAATATTTAAACAATGGATGAAGAGAAAAGTGTTTACCTGTGGAGCTGGTTTTGTAGTAGGACAGAGGACAGCATCCCCCAGTGCACATCCTCATGTGCAGTCTGATAATACACAGAACTTTTTCATGAATCTTCCTTATTCACTTCAGTAGAGAGGTGTCTTTGTACGTACACCCCTTTGCAAGTTCAGTCTGCCCTTCCTTTGACCCAAATTGGGAAGTACTTGTGGACAAGTGATATTGAGTGTGTGCCAGAAATCCCACAGTGCAAAAATATGTTGGCTCAGGACAAATGAATCTGAGTAAACTGTAAGCCAGAAATAACTGAAATCTGGATGATATGGCTCAGGATAGCAATACCTCAAGGACTGTCTCTCCCCATATAAACTGACCTGAACTCTGCAATAATCAACTGAGATCCTTCTTTGTGTGCATGAGAGGTCCAGAGGGGGCCTTTTCTGCAGGGAGGTTTGCCTGGCACCTTCAATATATGGTACATCTTTACGCACCAGGCAAAAACTTTCCTCTGCAACCAGGCCTTAGGCTGATTAATAGTCTACAGCCTTTTAAATGCGTTTGTGGGGGGTGCATTGTTTTGTTTTGTTTTTAACTATTTTTTAACTCTTTATTTTTTAAAGCTATTTATTTTTGTATGTGTCATTTGAGCAGCAATGACTCTTTATGGTGCCATTTCTTTTTTTCAAATCAGTCCCCTTCTTCTCAGGAACTGTGAAGTCGTCATGTACCACGGCTGCTTGATAGCATCTCTGTTCCTAGATAAAAACACCACTGTGGTGTAGTGGGGGTTATGCCAAAGCCAACTGCTATTCATTTCCAAGAATCTCCTTTTAGAAAATGGTCTTGAAGATTTATAATGCAAGGAGATTGGAAATCAAAATATAATATAAGCAATTGTATGAACTTTTGATGATGTTTATGATTACTGTGATTTGTGATTTTCTTTTTTAAAAAAATTAATATTGTATTTTAAATTGTTGTAAACACCACACCACCACCCCCGATTTTATGGTGAAGGGCGGGTAATTAATGATAATAATAATAATTCTAAACATACCACATCAGATGAACAGGAGTGTTTTGTAGGCTATTGCCCTTTTAATTTTACACCAATTTAATGTATAAAGAACCACCTAATCAATATTAGGATAATGTTTAATACCACTATGCATTATAACTTTGGACTGAGTGCTCATTGGGCCCCAAAGCAGCGACTTTATACATGTATTCCTTGTGAATGAAAACAAAGGATTTTATTTCTTATTGTTGTCTTTTTCTAGGCTGAGGTTCAGCTATGCTATCTGGAAGCACAAAGAGATGCTGTTGAACAGATGTCCTTAAAGCTGTACAGCGAGCAGTACAACAGCAGTAGCAAGCGAAAGGAAGAGTTTGCGGATATGTCAAAAGTTCACACAGTGGGAAGTAATGGGTAGGGAACTATTCTTTTTGTTGTTTTATTCTCAGTGATCTGTTATCTTTTTTAAAAAGATTATCTTCTCTTCCTCGCTCCTATGTTATTCAGGAGGATTTTTCCTGCTAAGCCAAGATTCTTTCTCTCCCAGATACACATACACACACACACACACACACACACACACACACAAAGATCAATGTGTTGTGACTCATTGCCCGACATCAATTGATCACGGTATGGACAGGCTAACCAGAACTGCTCATTATTTCAAGGAGAATGCACAGAATATCCTCAGACTTTCTGCGTATGGTACATATACAGCCTGGGCTCTTTATTTCTTTGGATTCCCCAAGGTTCTCTAACAGCATTTTATCAAAGACATTAAAAAAAAAACCCCACAAGGATTGCTTTCCTGGATCACACAAAATGCCTGTCTTCTCCAGAACTTTTTCCTCTATCGGTGGCCAATCTGACGCTCCTGAGAAACTCACATCCAGACATGTTGCTTCGTAGCACCAGGCAATTCATCAGCAACCTAATTTCCTTGCAACTGTGAAGTGAGTGGGGCCCCTGAGCCATTCACTTTGGAAGCAAAACGGGCCCATCTCGAAATAAACAAAGAAAACAGGTTGCTACATAACTCAGCAAACATCCTGAGTATGTGAAAGTGCATTTCCTTTTAAATTATTCCCCCAGCCCCAAGGGAGCAGGATAATTTTAAAACAAAAACGGAAACTGTGAATGTGTGCAGTTTCCTCCTTGAGCAGTTGCGTTTCCTCGGTTTCCGACACACACGCTTGCCTCTTTCTTTTTAAATCCTCGGAGTCACAGGCCAGGCCAGTGAACACTCAAAACTGACAGAGGGTGTTCAGCTATTTATTTATTTTTTATACCGCTGCATATTCCAACACGAATCTCTAAGCAGCTGACAGATCCCAAACAAAAAGGAATCAATATAACAAATGCAATACAAGTTCCACATTCAAAACCAAATACAGCTGCTGCTGCTACTACTACAATGACTACTGCCACTACTGAAATGACTACTATTCCACATTTTAAGTATATTTTGTTGGCATCTATCTGTTTCGGGAGGCAATGGAAGAGTGCGCCTTTGAGGGTAAAGTCAAATTGTTGGGGCGTTACAGTGCCTGCTGTGGTTGTAGAGACCAATACAGGAGAGATTTATTTTGTTGCAGCTGGGGCAAATGAAGGTGTCCAGTTTCCCAACACTGCGAGAAAAGTCCGTGGAGGTGTGTCATGAGGGAGGAGTTGAGGCTGGCTTTTAACAGTGCTGTTGGCATTCTGTCCTGTCCTGAGACTTAACCACATAACTGTGGAGTTGATGGCGTTCTTCAGCTTGTCAAGGAAGGGAGGAACATCCAGTTTTTCCAAGTCTGGATGCTGTCAGCTGCTGTGTCAGCAACCATGTTTTCCTGCAAGTACAGTTCTTGATAGTGCTCTTCCCATCACTTAATCTGCTTGCTGCAGTCTGTGATAATCTCTCCAGATTAGGTTTTCAATGGTGCAGTTTTCCTGAAGGCTTCATTCATGACTACATACATATTGTGAAAGTTTCCACTGTCAGCAGCAAGTTGAATGGTCTGGCACATCTTTAGCCAGTAGTCATTGGCACATCATCTGGCAATCCTCTAGGCTTCGCTCCTTGCCTTTCTCAGTGCAGCAAGCAACTTCTTGAAGGGTGTAAACTTGTAGTTCACAAGGCCCTCGTGCTTTGCAGCAATAACAGGATGCATGTCCTTAATGCCAGCCTCAAACCAGCCAGGGACCTGCTGCTCTCTTTTGCCAAAGGAGGACATCACTGTGTTGTAGGTTGCCTCCAGTGGCGTAGCGTGGGTTGTCAGCACCCGGGGCAAGGCAAGTAATTTGTGCCCCCTAACCCGTGGATTTGTGCCCCCTAACCCGTGGATTTGCGCCCCCTAACCCTAACCCCCAGATGTTGCGCCCGGTGCGGCCAGCCCCCCCTGCACCCCCCACGCTACGCCACTGGTTGCCTCTTTGATGTAGTTCCACCTTACTTCAGTGCTGTCTCTTGGGAAGTTCAGTAGAAGAAGAAGAGTTTGGATTTGATATCCTGCATTATCACTACCCTAAAGAGTCTCAAATCAGCTAGCAATCTCCTTTCCCTTCCTCCCCCACAACAAACACTTTGTGAGGTGAGTGAGGCTGAGAGACTTCAGAGAGAAGTGTGACTAGCCGAAGGTCACCCAGCAGCTGCATGTGGAAGAGCGGAGACGTGAACCCGGTTCCCCAGATTACAAGTCTACTGCTCTTAACCACTACACCACACTGGCTCTCTAGTACCTGTTCGTCGGAATTGGAGAAGCATTCACAAAGTTGGCTGTTCCAGCAGTGTTGATTCATGTCCACACTTCCTGCTTTGTGCTATGTAATCTATTTTGCTGGAGAGGGATCTTGCTTGTCAACAGGGACTGATCCGTGTTTCAGTCAGCACTGTGGTAGCTCCATGCAACATGAACACAGTTCAGGGCCAATAGCCTGATGACAATTAAGTTCAGCTGGTGTCATTGGCCTGACCTTGGATGCCTCCAGGACATTTGCTGTTTTGCCTTGATAGAGAAGAATGTGCCTAGTTCCTCGTAGAATTGGTCTTTGGTCTGTATGTCAGAGCACATAATGGGAGCACAGACGCTCAAGATGTTAACCGAACCAGAGGAAAGCAAGTGTTCTGAGCCCTTGGTCAGCAGTTCTTTCGCAGACAGAAGAGGGTTCTTCACTGTGAAACCTATGCCATGGATGCCCTCCTTGCCAGAAAAGGGTATAGTTCATCTCTCAGAGACATCCATTTGATGTGAGTCTGGTCTCCTGCAGAGCAGCAATGTCAGTGTTGAGTGTTTCCCTCTCACAGTTAATGATGGCTGTGTTCCATTAGTCATTGACCTGTGTGCGGGTCAGCAGTTTATTGACCTGGGGCTGCCTGGCTTGATGACCACTTCTACCGACAAAAGCAACCCGTAACGCTTGTACCTTACGCCAATCAGGTTGAGCTTATAACTCGTAACTGATGCGTCCAGCATTGTTTTTCCTGCATTAGCAGCACCAACGTGACCTCTCCAGGGCGCAAACCAGGGCAGTGAGTTTGGAGGTCTTGGGCTGCCCAGACAACACAACCTCACCTCCTCCATCTAACTGTAGTCGAAAGGAAAGGAATACATTTGGCACCAGCTTGGCTGCAGGAGCTGCCGGAAGGAGGGACTCCACTCCAGAATTGTGTAGAGTTTTCTCCTTACCCTTTTCTTCTCCCAAAGGTGTCCCGCATGACAGCAAATATGGATTGTTCCTCAGAGTTTACGCCCAAAGGCTTTCTCACAAATGAGTATGGCTGCAAGGCAGCAGAGGTTTAGGATCAGATTTCCCCTTCTCCTAGATGGTCTACCTTCCCAGGTAGAGGAGCCCCATCTGCCTCTCATTTCCCTCAAGAGCACATGCATTAGATATACATTAAATTATATGTGCTAATAAATGATGATAGATGGTGCCCAATAAAAAGTCAGCACTTTTTCTTTCTTGTTTTAAACACAACTGCCCAAAATGTGTTTTAGCATATCTGGATTTAGTGGGGGAAAGTAGAGTGCCACTTGGATGAGGAAGACATTGTGTCAACGCCAAAAAAGACAAGTGAGGGTTTCGGGGGTTTTTACATTTTATGTAACCTGGTTAATAAATATCTCTAAACAATGCATGTAAGTAAAACAATTAAAAATCACAAAAACAAATCATATGGAAAACATCAGACTTTATAAAACCCAAAATAATTAGGATGCTATTCAGCTAAAATTTACTGTGTGTTGGCCCAATGAAATTAGTAAACATTACTAAGAGCCATTCATTTCAATCTACTTTTTCTTTCTTGTTTTAAACACAACTGCCCACAATGTGTTTTAGCGTATCTGGATTTAGTGGGGGAAAGTAGTTGAATACCACCTTTTGGTGGTATTCCCAAACTCCAGTGATTGACTTCAGTGGAGGGAGGTGGGATTATAAATAGGCCTCCTGCCTCTCGCCCCAGACACATTACCACGACAGAGCATATGGTCCCTGTTGCACCACACCACCACCAGTGTATAAACTTCACATAGGAATACTATAGGTCAGATGACAAGGCATACGCTATAGAGTTACATCTCCCTGATCCCATGTCACTCACACTTTTTGCTCACAAGGGGGAACTTTTGGTGAGGGGAAACTGAAGAAAGAGCACTTTGGACAAGAACGCCCCTAGGGACTTGCACACAACAGTCATGTTATTGGCCTAGAACCAGAACAGGGCCTCACCTCTGGACCAGATGCAAACGCCTATCAGCAAACTCCACTCCAACAACTGGATGGGCCAGGCAGAGCACCACACTCAGGTGAGCAAGGGAAGGGGGAACATTTGCTGTAATGCATATCTGTTGCAACTTTCTCACATCTCTTCCTTATTCCTTTATGAATACTCTTGACTCATGGAACTCCCATTCCCTCCACCAACAGAGAGAAAAAGTGTTCCTGACACCCAGGAGAGGCACTCAGCCCCACTTACAGGTAAGCCCCACTCTGGGGTACCAGGAGCACCCCACACAGGTAAACAAGGGAAGAGGAAGAAGTGTGCTACAAAGGATGACTGGCCTGCGATTGCCTCTCAGGTATCTCCTGGATTGCTATAAATGAAAACTGGGTCTTGCCTCAACTATATTGCTCCTAGTGCTCTTCCCGTCCAGTAGCAGGGAGCAGTGCCTTCCACAGAGGGCTAACACTGCATACAGGTGAGCTCTCGATTGGCCAAGGCCAGGTGCTCTATTCCAAACCCTTGCCACCAATGGGAGGGAAGGCTGAGGTATGAGCAGTGGCACCACCTTCACTGTTTCCTCTGCTCTGTTACAGCCAGCTATGTGTACCAGGAACTGTGTTTTCCAGCTGCTGATCATTGTTTGTTGCTTGCTCTCTCTTCCACCCGCCTTTGCTCTACACAGCCCATTTCCCAACAGGAACAGTCAGTTGGGCCACCCTTTCCTGTGCAGACCACGAGAAGCTCCACCCCATATCCAACAAAACTGACCTGCATACAGCCAATTGAGAAAAGTCCATCTACTCACACCAGGCAGCCTGAGAAGCTCCATGCTAGACCAGCAATGGCAGTTCCCAACAGGGAGATGAAGCCACGAAGGGCGCCACACCTGCTCTTTGCCTCTCTGTCCTCCACAACATCCTCACTGATGTGAATTGTTGCCACCCCTAGTCACCTGTATTTACCACATAGATTGTTTCTGTTCCACTAGGGGCTGTACCTGGGAATCCTCTTCTGATACCTCTTCTGACTCAGAGTGGAGCTCTCAAAGTGGCATGGGGAAACACATCCCCAGGCAGTCTCCATCAGCCCTCCTGGACAACCCAGCATAAGCTAAGGGAAGGGGATGCTAGGGCTGTGGAGGAAGCCCTGCTTGTTGGGTAGTCATGGGCAGTCATTCACCAAGGAGGATGGGGCAGCTTGAAAAGGAGCAATGCAACCAGCCAGGGAAAGGAGGTAGACAGCCATTAACAAAGGGGAAGTGTCAACATGTGACTGGCAGTCAACCAGAACAGCCATAATACATAGTTGCAGAAGCAGCTAGGGCCAAGGAGCTGCATGTTTGAGAATGTCCTCTTGGACTTTGACAGAGCACACCATGAGATTCCCATGGTGACTACGTGATTGCATATCTTTCTTCCATTGGAATGGTGGGATTCACGTCACCTCACGCGCTGGTGTTTTAGCAGAGCGCACCATGGGGTTCCATTAGCACCACCTATTGTTCCTACCTGATTGTGTTGGTTCCACATTTGGGGCATGTAAATGTGACAGACATAGTCTCTGGTCAGCTTGTGTACATTGGCACCAGTGCAACCATGTGAAATGTGGACATGTAATTGGTGGGTTCTGGTGGTTTTTCCTGGAATACCTGAATCTTATCTGCTGGCCTTTCTGCTGCCTTTTCATTTTCTGGAAGTGTGTTTCCCCCTCATTCTTCCCAGGCATAGCTGGTATACAATTCACTGGTCATTGTGTAGTAGCAGCATATATTTTCACCCAGCATAAGGAAAGTATAGATTGTTCAGGCCAGCTCATCTTTCTGCCCCTTTCTCTCTCTTTTGTATTGTTATGTGAAAAACTTTGTTTCAGAACGCTGTATACCTTGAGCTGTTTTGTGGAAAGTTGGAACAAAAATCTAAATAAATGAATCTTGTATACTCTGCCCACTTCTTTATATCTTTTATACAAATGTCGCTGTCTTTCACTTTGTTACTTCCCCCACCCCCCAACTATAGATATATATAGATATTTCTTTCTTTCTTTTTGCTCACAGAAATTGTTCTGGAATTTCAGTCATTTCTCTTTTTAAATGTTCTTTCAATATGTTTTCTTCCACCACTGTTTTCTTGATGCCAACACTTTTATTTCTTCTAGTTTTCCTTCCCACTTTTACTCATTTTTTAAAAAAACTGATTGCTGCCTTTTCTCTCTTTGTATGATTCTTTTCTTCCCAGTACAATATTGCCTCCTTTATGTCACTGTTTCCCTTCTTACGATCAGAAGTTGGTCTGTTGTTAATAAGCTGCCCTTTCTTTCACAGAGGCTCAGTTTACAGATAACAGGTAACAGAGTTAGTAAATGTTAGAAAGTAATAAGTGGAAGAGTTTAGATAATATTTGAAGTACTGAAGGCTAAGCATCTTTTTCCAGGCCAAGACATCACCTGGATAGGGGTCAGAAAGAAAGGCAAAAGGTTCTGGAAGCAAGTCATTAACCCGTCAATGAAAACCATCATCAGGGCAAGACATTTTTTGTCTGGTGGACCGAGGGAGGAGTTCCCATGGTTACCATGGGAAGAGAAAGGTTTAGGATTTCAGCTTCCATGACGTACGAAAACAGGGGAGGGGGCAGGCTGTGCCCACAGGAAAAAAAGTGTTGTTTTACACGAGGCTTGGATTTTTTTTTCCTGACAAGGATCTTTGGGAAGGAGAAGGGTGGGGCTAGTACTTCAGGGGTAGAACCATCTTGGCAGGCTGGGACAGAGGCACAGAGATAATGTGCAAGATTCTTTGGACTCCAGTGCTGCACCAGGGTGAAGGTCGGGTTTCTCCTGAGATATGAATACTGTGAAATCTTTCTCCACTGAAAGCTTCCAATGTAAATATGTTTAAATAAATCATATTTCGAAGACACTGCAGACAGACTCCACCACACCTCATTTACCCCAAAGGAACACAGACCCTAGTTGAGTGTCAAGAGCCCTTTAAACCTAATGCACCACTTGTTGGCATGCAACCAAGCTGGCTCCAGCTGGCCCCCAGCTGGCTCCAGCCCACCGGCCGATGTGCCAGGCGATCTCCAGATCTTGGTGCATGAATTTGCGACCCGAGCTTTAGAAGCTAGGGCACGCTACTCAGCAGAGAAACGCTGCGCAACAGAAGTAGCAGGAGAGGCTGTGTGAGTATATTTACAAGCAGTTTATTCAGCATACATCAGGACAAAAGGAAACATGTCTGATCTCCTTCGTATCCAAAGCAAGCAGCATAAGCAAAAGCTATACACAAACAGAAGTTCCCAGCAAGCTGTGCTGGAGTGTAAACAGACATGTGACATACAACAATTCCACACATCTGTTCTTAAGGTGGAACAGAATATTCCAACACCACTCAGCAGAGATTGGGGTGGCCAGTAACAGCAGGTAGCGCTAAACCAAACCATGGCTTAGTGCAAGCAAGCAAGTTTACTGTTTCCCAGAGTGAAGATTGTGCTATGCTACTCCCTGGTCTTGCTGCTGCTCTACACCGGGCTTAGCATTACATCTGAACTAGAGTTCATGGTTTGTCTCACCAGACAAACCATGAGCATTAAGTCACAAACAAAACATGGTTATAGCTTGCAGTTTGTCTAGAGTGAGTCAAACTGCAAGCCCAGGTTCAGACATAAATCTAGGTGCCATCCTGGGTAGGACGGCAGCAGGAGGATCATGGGAAGAGCACAGTAACTACTACCTTTGCTCTGTTTGTTCATGCTTAGCATGCATGCAAATTGAATCAAAGCCTCTAGTGGTCGTGAATGGGCACACATCCTTAAGACCAACAGCCATTTCCCCCAAGTTCTTAATTTTGTCCAAAGTCCCCTGCTTATGCATATGACCATGCGCTTTTGCCTTCATTTATCGCTAGAAGTTTAGACCATACGTGGCTAATAGTCAACTAATTTCTTTCAACTCTCTTTCATAACAATTTTTTGAAGAACAGCTGTTTGCAGGAATGTTTAGGTAATAAAGGTAAAGGTAAAGGTACCCCTGCCCATCAGGGCCAGTTGTGTCCGACTCTAGGGTTGCGTGCTCATCTCGCTCAAGAGGCCGGGAGCCAGCGCTGTCCGAAGACACTTCCGGGTCACGTGGCCAGCGTGACTAAGCTGCATCTGGCGAGCCACCACCAGCGCAGCACACGGAAACGCCGTTTACCTTCCCGCTACAAAGCGGTCCCTATTTATCTACTTGCACTTATGGGTGCTTTCAAACTGCTAGGTAGGCAGGAGTTGGGACCGAACGACGGGAGCTCACCCCGCTGCGGGGATTCGAACCGCCAACCTTTCGATCGGCAGGTCCTAGGCTCTGTGGTTTAACCCACAGCGCCACCCGCGTCCCTTCGTTTAGGTAATAAGCATAGCTTATATCTAGTTTTTGCCAAAGTGAAGAAAGATCAAAATTTGTGGACTTGAAAGACCTTTGATCATTTTATGAAATCATTCTGGTTAGTTATATGATGCTGTATGAAGGTTTCAAAAAGGATGATATTAAAAAAAAATAAATAGCAGATGATTACTAGAAAAGGATGTTGTTTTTCTGTCCATGAATGGATTATTTTTGATGGAATGCAGCCTTTCCTTAGTACTTCTAAATGGGATATGCACTTCAACAAAGAAATTATGCAAGCTGAATAACAATACTAGAAATTATACAGAATGTTAAACTTGAACAATTGGCTGGTGAAAATAATTCCACATTAAGTTTTTGTTTGTTAATGGTACTCACAAGATGATTTTCTCATGAGAAAGACTCTCATGAATTTTCATTTTATATAGTGAATTAATGTCCACACCTTAAGAAATATGTTTGCATTCAGAGGATTAGGTGTGCAACTCTGCATTTATGATTACCTGTCCACCAAATTAAAATACATTTCTTACAACTCAATCCTGCAATCCGGCTGGTGGAACTAAATAAACTTAAACCACCTTCGTTGGCTTCACAGTTTGTATGGTTGCAGTTATTGTTTTCGGAACACAGGAAGTTTTCGGAACACAGGAATTTATACCATGTCTGAATATTGGCACATCTAGTTCAGCAATGCCTACACTGATTGGCAGTGGATCACCCAGGTTTGAGATGGGGTCTTTCCCAGTCCTACCTGGAGGTGCCAACACATCTGCTCTTTCACTGAGTTGCACCCCTAACATCGATCATTTTAAGTCTGCATTTCAATTTGCTTTGAACCATGATCTCATCATGGTTAAACTGCTTGTAAGGAGTGGCGGAGTTTCACAACGGTGGGTCTGCTATTGAGAATGCTACTCAAAATGCCATGACTTTATGAGCTTGGCCAATAGGGCTCTTTTGATGCCATCTTCTTGATTGGTCTTAGATGCTGCTGTGTTCTATAGGAGAATAGTCCTGTGGACAATTTTCGGGGGGTGTGTGTGCTATTGGTGGATGGCAAAAGTGGGTGGGGCAGCAGGTGTGATTCTTACCTTTGTACGTAAGAATCAAAGTAACAGCTGTTTGACAGTGCAATAGACTCCCTTGGAAGGTGGTGGAGGTTTTTAAGCAGAGGTTGGATGGCCATCAGTTGGCCATGGATGCTCTAGTTGAGATTTCGGCAATGCAGGGGACTAGATGATTATCAGAGTCCCTTCCAATTCTACAATTCTATGATTTGCTATTTTGCAATGTCTCTCCCATCTAGCTTGTTCAAGGGCAATCCTGTGACCTGGATGGACCAGGAATCCAGTATCTGGGTTCAACCTTAAACTAGTTGTTTGGATTACTGTGATGCTTTCCAAAATAGATTTTACTGTATATGCACGGGAGTTGAATCACAAATGATCCCATAGCTTCAATCATTATTGCAGAACTAACCCTAAGTGTGATCATAACAGAAGCGTTATATGAGTGCTGACTTTGTTTTAATCTGGTTTAGCATCAATTGATGGCACCAAATACTTATATCCCAAGTATTAATATTGCTTTGCTTGCAGGATACACTGATTCCCCTGTGGGCTGCAAATAACATAATTTAAATCTAAATATACTAAGTTACCGTAATTAGTTTTGGTAAGCAATAATGCTACACACTATCATATGGTCCTTAGATTCATAATTGTTCTTCAAAGCCAAAGGTAAGGGTTTGGAGAGTGACAGCAGTTTAGCAAGTCTAAATGATTTTTTCTTTCTTTTAAGAGTCACTCTTCAGACATTTCTGCAGTTTTTTCGTGTGCACCTTCTGTTACTTTTTTCTTTTTTCTTTTCTTTTTTTTTGTATCACAGTGTTTTATTTATTCACTAGGCTTTCAATAGAGAATAACATTAATCCTTTTAAGCTCCTTATTCTAATGATTTATTTTCTTGGAAACAGTTGTGATCCTCCTTTGAATTTTAATGATTGCTGGCTATTCAAGGATTCATTGTTTTGACTTCCTGTCCTTACCTTTGTTTCTAACATGTCTGTAGGGAACACCTGTCTAATACTGTATCTGGCCTTGGTTCTCACTGGCTTACCATATTCACTCAAGCCTATCTTAAAGTGTTATGTTGAAATGCTAGCTACTCATGCATGAAAATAAACGTAGGATATATATTTGCAGAGATAGGCAGATAGACAGCAGAGGAATGGCTAAATGGATTGAGTCATTTTTTTCTGTGAAAGTAGTGTTTTTGGTGCAAATAATAGCACATAATGCTCATCGCGGAGAAGTTTGCTAAATATGTTAGCACTTTAAAAACCATTAAGCAGCCCTGTATGTAATTCCCATTTCTTTTAAAGTTTTTGAAGGAAGAGAAATATGTCTGCTGTTGTTGACAGAATCTAGTATCGTTTGCTGAGATTTAGGTCACGGCTTATACTGGAGTTGAATTCTCATTTATCCTGTTGAAATAAAGAATCTCTTCCGCAACAGAGCTAGGGATATCATGCTTTTTTGAGAATATCTTATATTCTAATACAAGGTCTTAACAGCTATACCCTAGTATGCATAATACATTTTATTCCTTATCTGCAGCCTTTTGGACTTTGATTCAGAATACCAGGAGCTCTGGGATTGGCTGATTGACATGGAATCCATAGTGATAGACAGCCATGACCTGATGATGTCAGAGGAGCAGCAGCTGCATCTTTACAAGGTTAGCGCTTCCGTTACTGCCTTTACCTAGCTATAGAAGATCTGATTAGTTTGACAAGTCTTTCTCTCACAGGATAGCCCTGCGTTCATTGTATATATCATGGTGTCTATTAGAATTCCCTTCCCTGTCCCCAACCTCATTTCCATCCCCTCTGTGCTGACAGCCTGCACCAACATCATAATTGTGAGAAAGTTCCCTTTATCACATTCCATTTGGTGCAATTCTATGGGAGGACAAAGATTTGTCTTTGGTGTGAATAGAAATAGATGAAACTGCATTCATAAGTAGACTGAAACAAAATGAAGAGGGGGGATGATAGTAGCATTTAGAAAATGTGTTTTGATTGGAGCGTTCGTCTGGTTTTATCTACCTTTCATGCCATGTTAGTAAAGGCGAGGGTGGGGGGTGCCTTGATTTAGCTTATTGTTTCAGGATATAGGATTTTTCCCATTTACTTTGCATAACACAAATATTATTTTATTAATACAATGTGCCTTTAATGAATTAAGTACGGTAATGGTAAACTTGTGCATTGGTTGCAAATCTTGGGTTGCAGCCAATGTTAGCCATACCTTTGAGTAGCCCCACTGAAGTGAATGGACATAGTTAACTTGTGCCATTAATTTCAATGGGTCTACTCTGAGTAGGATACAACCCCTTGTGCCTTACAAAGAAAGAGAAAGGGGGGAAAGAGCTGTTTTCTGTTTCTGATAACTTTTGCTTAACAAAAAAAAATTAAGATAACTTCTTCAAAAACAATAATTTCATTTTCAACTCTAATTCTGGACTTTTGTATGTGATGTGGAGATGGGGGGGGAAAGCATTTTGGGAGTGGAGGAGGGGCTTTCTACAGACATATCAGGATGTAGTAAATCTTCCTCATTTAGGCAATTTTTATTGGACTAATTTTGACAGTTGTCATCCTTGAATTGCTTTGAGCATATGGCATATCTCAAAGAGCAGATTGTGAATCATAAAAAATAAAATTAATAACTAACAACAGAATCAGCAACAGTATAACGACAAGGAACAACTACCCTCTAGCCTTTTTTTATTTCTTATGCAAGAAATGGCACACTCAAGGTCAAATAGAAGTTGTTTTCTTTCTTCTCTATTTATTTTTGTATATATAATTTAATGAAACATGAGTGTTTTTTAAAATAAAAAACCACAAGCCACACAACAGTGTGATGTACCAGCAAAAAAAGGTAATGCTATTCTAGGCTGTGATCACAGAAGTATAGGGTCCAGATCAAGGGAAGTTATAGTATCACTCTATTCTGCCTTAGTCAGACCACACTTGGAATACTGTGTCCAGTTCTGGGCACCACAATTTAAGAAGGATGTTGACAAGCTGGAACATGTGCAGAGGAGGGCAACCAAGATGATCAAGGGTCTGGAAACTAAGCCTTATGAGGAGCACTTGAAGGAGCTGGATATGTCTAGCCTGGAAAAGAGGAGGCTGAGAGGAAATATGATAGCCATCTTCAAATATCTTAAGGGCTGTCACAGGAGAATGCTTGCTTTCTCCTGCTCTGGAAGGTAGGCTTTTAAAACTGTGAAATGGCTTCAAGCTGCCAGAAAGGAGATTCCGATTCTCCTTCCTTGGAGGTTTTTAAACAGAGGTTGTATGGCCTTCTGTCATGGATGCTTTAGCTGAGATTCCTGCATTGCAGGGGGTTGGACTAGATGACCCTTGGGACCCCTTCCAGCTGTAAGATTCCATGATTTAATCCTTTGTAGATTCTGTAAGAACTTCCTATACAGAATACTTAAATACATGCACATGCAGGTTATTTGGAAAGCCAGTTCAGATGTGCCAGTTCCTCTGTGGACTTTTTATACAGTGGAGAAAAATTAAAAATCCATGCACAAGCATTTCACTCTCTACATTAGTAAATTCCGAGGAAATCTTATTCACTTAGTCTGATTTGAGAAACCATTGACTGAGCAAATGAGTACATTTGATCGCCCATAAAGAGTATTGCTTTACTGACACAGGACATCATAGCAGGATTCATCATACCGGTAGTCCTTTTGACACCTGCTGAAGACTTTCTTATTCAGGCGAGCCTGCCCAAATGTTTATAAAGTTTGTAGGTGTTTAATTTGTTTTAGTCTATTTTATGGCAGTTTTAACCTTCTGTAAGTTTTACATTACAGTTGTAAAATCTTCTTACTGATAATTTTATTGCTTTATCTTTCTTGTAAACCACTTTGAAGTTTTTTCTACAGTCAAGTGGTATATAAAGTTTATTAAGTAAATAAATAGCAGTATAGCTTAATATATAGTGTTGAGCACTATATATTACACCATTGCCTTTTGTAGAATAGGGATTGTGTCCAAACCCTCTACAAAAGGAGGCAATTGAGAAAAAAGGAAGCATGATAAGATAGACATACAGTAGTACCTCGAGTTAAGAACTTTATTCATTGTGGAGGTCCGTTCTTAACCTGAAACTGTTCTTAACCTGAGGTACCACTTTAGCTAATGGGGCCTCCCGCTGCCGCCGCGCGATTTCTGTTCTCATCCTGAAGCAAAGTTCTTAACCCAAGGTACTATTTCTGGGTAGCGGAGTCTGTAACCATTCTTCAAGTGCCACACCAACAAGCTTCAACCATCCATAGCAGCTATATCTAAAATAAGGTTGTAAGTGGTTACACTTACTGTATAATAGGATTCCCATGTTTGCATTGTTCTGACCCGTGTGTATATTTTGTAACCTTGAATAGCTGCTCTTCTTGTTCCATTGTACAAATGGGGAAGCTGACATGGAGCTTAACGTGAAACATGAGAAAGAAACAAAGCTGTAGTCATTACAACATTTCATAGAGGCAACTTTGTTATGTGGTTTTCCACAAATTCTGAAGGCAGACCAGTTTACCTGACACACCAGTTAACCCAATAATCTCCCCAGCCCAGAATGTAGTACAGCTGCAAAGGCTACAATCAGCTGCGGAAGAGCAGTGTGTGATTGTGCTTAATCCTTTCCCTCTCTGGTAAGTTCCCCCCCCCCCCGCTAACAATCCACCCTCAAATTGCCTTTGGATTGCATATGACCACCCTAACAGCATCATGAAAGCAAACCATCATGAATGCGCAATGAAAATAATGTCTGCAAGGGCCCTGAGATCTGTAAGCTTTGGGCCCACTGTTTGGATTTGATATCCCGCTTTATCACTTTGGAGTTTGGATTTGATATCCCGCTTTATCACTACCTGAAGGAGTCTCAAAGCGGGTTACATTCTCCTTTCCCTTCCTCCCCCACCACAAACACTCTGTGAGGTGAGTGGGGCTGAGAGACTTCAGAGAAGTGTGACTAGCCCAAGGTCACCCAGCAGCTGCATGTGGCGGAGCGGGGATGCGAACCCGGTTCCCCAGATTACGAGACTACCGCTCTTAACCACTACACCATGCTGTAGTTATCTCCTGTGAGTAAACGAAGTGGTGGAAATTAAAATGTGTGAGCCAGGCGAAAGCAATTCTTCACCCTAGAATTTCATTTGGCCCTAGAAACATTTCCCCCCTGAACGAAACAATAGACTTCCAACTAGCATTTGAAGAAGCAATGGTGCAAAAAACAATAACAACCTGTTTTTTTAAAGTTTTCTAATATTAGCAGTTTCCCTCAGGAATGACCGTAACTCAGTGATAAAGCATCTGCTTTGCATGCCTGTCTCAGATCTAACCTGAGGCCTCTCAAGCTTCAGTTGGGAGACACTTCTTTCTGAAACTGGCTGCTGTTAGTCAGTGCAGACAATACTGAGGTCAATGGACCACTCGTCTGGCTTAGTATAAGGCAGCTTCCTATGTTCCTAAGGTTTTTAAACGGTTTCAACAAGTTCCCAGGAACATGTGGTGATACCTGAATAAATTTCTTAGGGTCATTTCACACATTCTTTGGTAAAGTAGTGATAAAGACACCACAGTATGATGTTATTGTGTCTGTGTCTCATGGTGAATGCTTCTGGTACAGGCATCCCTATGTAGTGATGGCCAGTATATATCACAATGGAAAGACTCTTCCTTCAGAAGCCTTTCTAGTGATGTGGTATATGCTAGCTGCCACCACATGAGGGCTCATTTGAGTAGGCAGAATTTGAGTTTCCAGTTACAGATTGTGTGTAGAATCTATATATTATTGACAGTATAGTGCCATAGTGTTGAACCATATCGACTGAATGTTGAGCTGTTGAATTTGGTCGTTCCTCGTGCAGAAACTACAGGAAATAAATCATGGGAAGATTGGAATCCCGTTTCTCTCTTGCTTTAATTCATGTTGCTCCACTAACAACTATACTGTACAGACGCCAGTTCATTGCGCTTTCTCTTTTCTAGGGGTAGATTTCTTAAATCTACAGAATCTTCCTCCTAGTTATTGAATTGATAAGTAATTGCACCGCTGAGCTAGCTCAGCAAACCTCCTCTGCCAGGTTACCTGCTGTGTTTTCACTATTGGCAGCAGTAATCTTTGCCTCTAAGGAGTCTATAAGTGGGAAAGATCTATAATAAAACAAGTACATTGCAAGGCAAGAGCATACATTAAATGCATAATAACAATATAGCCATGCCAGAACTAGGTATGAGAAAATTATCTGTATATTCACAGTTCAGCATCTATCCCCAGTGATGTTTTTCTCTAATTCCATACCGATTCAAGCCAAGCCTTTCTTCCCCTGATTTTATCCTGATAGATGACGATAGGAGGCCTTGGTAAAATTGACATAGAGCAGAGCTGTAGTTTTTTGTTCTCAGTTTGTTCAAGCCTTTAATGTAATCTTGTATCAAAGAAGAATTCTCCTCCTTCTGCCTCCAAACAAACCTGCAATCATTCTGAAATCTCAGTTTATACGATATTAGGCTAAAGGCTGACGTAGTATGGAAAGTGATCCACAGGGCTGTCAATACTCCGTCAGCCTTCTTTTTATATTGATGTCTTTCTCTTGCGTGCCGGTGAATTGAATGCTGATATGTAATTCTTGACCCTCCCTACTTGCTCAGCTGCCTGATCAATACTGCTACCACCATCTCCTCCTCAGCCTAGGAAACAAAAGTTCCCTGCAGCCGGCGGCAGAGGCAGAGGGAGGTCATTCAGCTTCCCTCCCAGGCACCTGAATTCTGGACACTTTGCTTGCTGGCAGAGGAGGAGGAGCTTGCATTAATAGCAATTGGGTGGGTGGGCAAGGTAGGAGAGGCAAGAGTAACATTTCATCATTCAATATTATGGCCTGATGCTAATAATACAAGGGAGCTGTCAGCACATATACCATGCTGTGAGCATACTCTTTTTCTGAAGGCACAAGAGACCACTATCTTGCTGAAGCTAGTAGGTCTGGTCAGTGCCTGGATGGGGGACCACTTAGGAACTATAAGTAGATCTGCTCAGGTTCCACGATGGAAAGAAGCGTGAAATATTAATGTAAGAAACGTGTCTGTCTTCAGTCTTAAACTGTATTCCTGTTGCATAGTTATCCTCACTCTAGCTATCCTACTTTTAAGTTACTTTAGGAATAGAGTATCTAGATCTTTTGAGTCAGGCTTGGTCAGGCTTGGCACCAGCTGTCAGCCAGGTCAAGCATTGGCCAAGGGGCTCAGGAAACTCAGAAAGACCCTTCCCAGCCAGACTTACCTGGGCTGCCACTCACTGCCCTTTCTGCCAGGTGCTCACATAGTGGTGTGTGGTGTTGCTGCCACTGCCATGACACTGGTGGCAGCAGAAAAACAAAATACTGCATGGGATATTGGGGTATGTGAGTTTGAAGGGACATCAGTGGTACCATGCCAAGGACCCCCTTAAGTTTCTGCCTGGTTCATTGTGGCTTCATCCTCCTTTTGTCATTATAATACCTGGACCTGATCTCTCAAGTATTCTTTAAAGATCCACAGATAATTATCCTACATAGGATTTATAGGATCTGGCCCAAGCGTCTAAACTCCTCTCATTAATCCTTTAATAGAAACCTCTGTATTGATGCAAGATTTCTTCCTGGAGTGTTCAAAAATTAAGCAAATCAGGGTTTATTGGAGCTGTGGAGATTAGAAATGAATGTACTAGACAGAGAAAGTTAATGATAATTCCTTACATTTTCCCCAGAAGATTAATTGTGCGTTAGATTAAAACCCCATTAAATTGAGTAAGATATGATTGTTAAAATTGTTAGCATGTAGGGAGTAAAATTAACCAAACATTTCTTTACAAATATAAAAATGTTGGCATCTCCTTTGACATTTGGAGGGTTGATTATAAAAGCATTTAAGGTGCTTGAAATACATACTGCATAAAATGTGCCCTGATTAAATCTTCAACAAGGATGTGTGTGCCATGGCGGGTACAAGAAATACTGATCCTGGCGTAATGATTTGTGAGTAAATGTGTTGATTTAGCAACAGGAAAGCTTAAATACGAGGCTGTCCAATCAAAGAGGGGGTAGTACACTTGACTAAATGGCATTCAAATGTTCATCAGAAGTGAATGCTTCCTAAGGAAAGTTGGAGGTGGGGGGGGGGGGAAAGGAACCTCCATTTATCCTAGGTGGGACTAATAGCAGCTGGGGGAGGCGGGCGGGAAGAGAGATTTAGATCAGGGAAAATATTTTTGAAGACTTTAAAGCCCTATATAGTTTGAGACCCATATATCTGAAGGAGTGCCTGCTCCCACATTAACCCACCCACCAGCCTTCTTCACAAACTCTGTGAACACTACATCTTTAAAGCATATTCAGAGCACATTTTCCTTGCTCAAAGAATTCTGGGCACTGTAGTTTATCCGCCGCAGAGTTACAATTCCCAGCAAGCATTAACAACCTACGGTGCCCAGAATTCTTTAAGGGTGGGGAGGGGGATTGTGGTTTGAAGGCTCTATATAGGTGCCTGAGTGGTTTATGTTGTAAAAGCTAAGAGTTGCAGCCTGTGTTGGTGAGTAAGGAGGAAAGCGGTTTCTTCTCTCCATCCCTGCCTCTAATGATAGTGATTTTCAAAGAGGGAACATGTTTTTTAAAAAACAAAAACCCAAAAATACATCTGTTGCTTTTTGAAAAATTGAGATCTGTGTAACGAAATACTCTTAATTCCTGCAATTCTGCTTTCCCTAAGAACCATTTCCCTTGAGGAATCTCATAGGTAAACAGAGTAAACATGCATCAGATTATGTGTGTTTCTTGCATTTCTTTTGGAAACTGTCAGAAGCACACAACAATATGCGGTGTATTAGCTTATAACTTTATTATTTCCCCATTAAAAAAATAATAATGTAAAAACAAATGAGCCTGGAGTTAGGCAACATTAATTGCAGTCGTACCATCTTAAACTGCCACCACCATCCTTAAAATCATTTCTAAGGTGTCTATTTATTGTATATCTTTAACCAAACACAAACTTTACTAATCAGTACAGCATAGACCATTGCAGAGTTAAATGATTCATTCAAAGCAGAGCTTTCAGTAGCAGGATAGTAAGTTGGTGGGTAGGGCTTAACAGTGGTGATCATTTGTGAGGAAATAAGAGTGGCTATATTTTCACGGGTAAATTGTTGAGGGAAATGGCACTGCTTTACTTCTGAAGATGCCATTCCTTTCCTCCTCTGGGTGTGCTGGTGCTCCATGAGCTTTTCGCTCTGGCTCTGTGCAGAGCTGCGGCCTCCTGGATCAAACAAACCATGGTGAAAGTTTCCCTCATTTGCATCACTTCTAGACAGCCCTGTCTTACTCTTTGCTGTCAGGAAATCACTGTCTTTGTCACCTTTCTTCAGTGATCTCCTTTTGGCAGAGATAGTCCATGTGACCAGGATTAATCACAACAACAACAACAAGAAGAATCCTGGCTCAGGATTCAGTGACATGTTTTGCTCCAAACTCCAATAACAACAGTGTAGGCTGGAGTCAGGAGGAAATGACTACATTAATTTCTGAGTGAAAAGATAATTAACACTTAAAAGACTAATGTTGTAAGCTATGAAGCTATAATTCATATTAATGAAAACGCGCTTAGGGGAGGGAGTAGTACCGGGCTCTTCGTTGTTAAAATAATTTAGGGAAAGTAAAAGGAGGGTGGTGGGGGACGCAAAGTCTGTGCAAAGGGGAGAGGGAAACCGTCAGCTATAATATACTTAAAGGTTTGAAACTGCAGGCTGAAGTGTGTGTAAAGTGCTTACTTAGATGATATGAATAGGATCCTGCCAAACAAAAGCAGTAGTGTGCTCCTAGAATGCTGTGCTTAGAGGAGTTTCCTTGGCAACAGAAATGCAGTTCCAAAAGTAGACAGAACTTTCCTCAGAAAACATGCTATTAATAACAACCTTCCGGAACAACCTGGAACAATTTGACTACTTGGCAGTGATAATGCCAAGTGTTCTGCAAATTAATGTAACACAACAGTTATATGTTTCTCTTGCCCATAATTCTTCTGAAGTTGAAGTGTGAGCTCTGTTCGGTTTGTGGATCTGAGGGCAAGAAGCCATCCCAAATGTTAGTGAAGCGAACGAAAGCGGAAATACCAGTAGCTCAACTAGCATCGGGCACATTATTTTATCTTGTACATACGACAGATTTGTTTGACTAGATTATTTATTCTAATTGTAGGGATGGAGGGCAAAGTGTAAGTACAGGATTAGTCGCCATCCCAGATTACAAAGTGTGTAGCAAACGCTGCATGAAATGGTTAAAATCGTTGAAGGTTTGTGCCTTCGGTGTACATCCAAAATACTTGGTTCTTAGGCTTGATTCATCTCCTGTGCAATCCTATGCAGCCTCCTGAGAAGTAAGTCCCACTGAGTTCAATGGGGCTAACTTCCAGGTAAGTGGGTAAAGATTGCAACATAAATTGTGCATGTTTTTGTGCATTTGAGAGCCCACTATAGTCGTCTCTGTGTTTTCTTATGCTTCTGTGTGCTGTAATTTCATGGGTCGGAGGCTTCAGAAATGAGAGCACTAACTCACCCTTCATAAATACTAGCTGAGTGACTGGGTGAACTGGGGAGCCTCCTGTGCTTGTGGAATCTCTCTGCATTTTAGAACAACCATGTGGGGAGCCAGTGGCATAGCGTTGATTACTGGCACCCAGGGAAGGCATGGTTCAACACTGTGGTGCTATACTCCCCACCAGAGCAAAGTGGGGCCACACTGAGCTGCCTGCCCACCCACACAGTGGGGAGCCCAACCAGCCAGTGTGGTTCTTGGCGAGCAGAGAACAGCAATGGGCTGGGGGCACCTGTGGGGGGCACCTGGTTTGTGCCCCCTCAAAAATTGCATGCCCAGGGCCACAGCCCCCTGGCACCCCCATGCTACACCCCTGTGGGGAGCACTCACAAGTACAGGAGGCTTCCTGCTCTCCACAGTTACCCATCAGCTGATGGAGGACAATTTCAAAGGGGACAGACCTAGCAGGTTCATCCCAGCAATCACTCCCTTCACATGAATGCAGTACTGTCAGAGCCGCCCGAGGTCCCAGCTCACAAAGGACCAACGCTGCTTCGTTGTTAAGTACAAAAGTCTTTATTGAAGTTCAGTTTCACTTCCAGAGCCACAGCGTGCAGCTCTACGTCTCAACTCTCAGACCACTGATGCTCCGTCTGAGTCTCCTCCCCCCAGACACCAATTTAAGACTCTAGCCTTACTCCACCTCTTCCTCTGTTCTTTCCGCCTCTGGTTCCGCCTGTCCGTTGGGGTCTCGCCCTTTCTAGACTCTTCTGACGCTGAATCCCCTGAGCCTTCGCCCTCCCTCCGGCGGGCTTTAGGAGCTGGTTCCCCATCCGGGTCTCCTGCTGTCCCCCGCGCCTGTACATTTGAACTTGGCGCGCGCGCCCAGCCAGCAACTTTCCTCCTGACCGTTTCACTGCTGCTGTCACTGCTTCCCCCTCTGGGGGGGCTATCTGCAACTGACCTCCCCTCCGTTGGAGGCGTGGTCAGCCCTGACTCACTTTCTCTCCCCGCTGGAGGAGATGCTGGCCCTGACACATGTGACTCTTCCCCCCCACTACGCTCTGGTGGGGAAACTGGTCCTGATCCCCTGCTGCTGCTTTGGGGTTCCCCGCTGGCTCCTTGTTTCTGGTGCGTCCCCCCTGGGACCCCCCTTGCCCTGACCGTCGGCGCCCCCTTCTGGGAATCTTCTGATTCGCTGGAGAAGCTCATGGAATCTCTCGGGCCACTGTCATACTCCCCTACGCTGCCCTCGGATTCTTCCCCTTCGCTCTCCATTTCCTCTCTCCCCTGTGCTCCTGCTCCTGAGCCCCTGACAAGTACATAGAATTTGGGTGCATGAACAGGGCTAATATCTGTGTATGAAGCAGAACTGGGAACCTGTGGCACTCCAGATGTTGCTGGATTCCAACTCCCATCAGCCCCAACCAGCATGACCAATGATCTGGGATGGTGGCAGTTATATGCAGCAGCATTTGGAGAACCACAGGTTCTCCATCTCTGGTGTAAACTATATAGCTGCAAAAAAAAAAAATGTTACAAATAAGTGTTCCCCACACTCTATTCTGTTGACTAAGCATGGGTTTAAAACAGTTAACACTAACAGAAGGTAAAATTAATGACATAGCCTCTATATGCTCTCAGCAGCTCTGAGGACAGCTCCCACGAGAGGTGGTGGACTCTCCTTCCTTGGAGGTTTTTTAGCAGAGGTTGGATGGCCATCTGTCATGGATGCTTTAGCTGAGATTCCTGCATTGCAGGGGGTTGGACTAGATGACCCTAGGGACCCCTTCCAACTTCAATATTCTATGATTCTATGACTTGGCTTGTAACAGAAAGTACAAAATATGCTCTCCGCGCAGACTTTTTAAAAATATGTCATAATTTCTGTCTGCCAAGAGAATAAACTAATTTCAGATCTGCCTTGCCAACTAGAATCATTAGAATTCTGTTAAAGGCCATAAGTTTACTAGACAGGAAAGGTAGACTACTCTACTGCCTTGACCTTTCTTGAATCCTTAGATCTAAAGGTTAAAAGTAATCAATATCTCATTGTGCATCCTGGTAATAAGTAATAACCATCATGTTAAAATCTAAATGATTGCATATCGCACTTAAGCATGTTGACCCATTTGGGAGCCTTTTTAATTGCAATCAGGATAGTGATTATGGTTTGCTAATAAACTTTTAGCCTAAATGGCAAAAATTGCAGCCTTCAGCTTTTTGTAAAATATGACTTCAGCTTCTAATGCTGATTGAAAAGGGTGTGCTGCAAGTTAAAAGCACATTTCTCTAGGACAGATTTGAATATCTCTTTTTGCAAAAAATAAAATAATTTTTTTTTAATTCAGAAATGCTAACATAACAAAGACACTGTTAAATGGTGTTAGCTTTTCTAACATAAACACAGTACATACTTGCATCAAATAGTATTCCATACCAGGCGAACGCTGGCCATGATTTGTCATAAAAATAAATTATCCTCCCTCAGCCATAATGACTGGTGCCGTGCTGAATCCAGAAATCTAAGCCTAAGTGTGGACATCTGTGAGTGATGAACAAAAGTAAGAATGGATGAGTGAGTTGGAAAGACAGGAAATATGCTGGATCAGCCTGTTTTTGCCTAGTGCCTTAAGATATGTAATAAAGGCACCAAGTGAGTGTCCCTGAGGAGAGCATGCCACAAGCAGGGACCCACTGCAAAAAAAGGCCCATTCATACGTTGCCACCCTCTGGACCTTTTGCAGAGGAGACACAAAGAAAGTCACAGGCGATGTGGTCACAAAATCTGGGTCAGTTCAAAGAAGGAAAGGCGGTCCTTGAGGTATTGCAATCCTGAGCCATTTAAAGCTTTATAGGTAAAAACCAGCGTTTTGAATTGGGTCCAGAAAATAATCGGCAGCCAGTACAGTTGGGCCAGGATTGATGTTCAAGCTGCCTTGCCCCAGTGAGCAACCTGACCACTACACAGGGCTGAAGAACGCTCCCCAAGCAACCACCCAAGTGGGACTGAAAGCACTGCAAAGTGGGGCCACCCACCCCTAACTTGGACAGCCGCTCCAGTAGCATATCATGGTCAATGGAAATCAAAAGCCACAGAGAGGTCGAGGAGAAGTAACAGGGAAACATATCCCCTGTCTCTCTCCTGACAGAAGTAATCATGTAGGGCGACCAAAGCAGTTTCTGTGCCAAAACAGGGCCTTAACCCTGATTGAAATGGATCTAGAAATTCGGTTTTCTCCATGAACACCTGGATCTGGTTCATGACTAGCCACTCAAGTGCTTTGCCCAAGAAGGGACATTGGAAACTCACCATATTTTATTGGTCTAATTCCCTCAAACAAACAAGAGGATGCTCTAATGGATGGCTATTCCAGCAGGGCTTCTTGTGTGGTTTTAAAGTGTATTCTTATTTCAGTAGCAGAAAAACGTGTCCCATGTTCCCAACCCCCATCTCTGGGCTGTTGAAGGTAAACTATATTATCCAGGAAAAAAGAAAATGGGTTAACTGCTACCAGTGCTTCTTGCTAAAAAAACAAACACACACACACCAAAAACCTCCAAAATCCTTTTTTGAGTAATAGGATGAATTTGTCTGACCCTCTCCACAACATGTCATTTTCAGCAATGAAGAAGAAAAAACACACATCAGATGTAATTTATCACATCGGTTTTCAAAGATATTTCATTTTCTCAGAAAAACAAAGTAGGAAAAGTGATACCTTCTTATTGAACTAATATTTCTGGTGGCAGATATGCTTTCTGACACTTGGTTCAAGAAACTGAGTCATCTACAGCCCTATTCATGTATTCCAGGGGTGAGGATCCTCGAGCCCATGGGCCAACCTTCACCCAACAGCCGGTCAAATCAGGACTGTAAGGCTATTTTAAAAACAACACCTACCTGCCAATCAACTGACATCATTCTGATGAGAGGTGACATCAGCTGGTGGGCAGTGGGGAGCAGGGTTTGATTCTGTTTTGGCTGTGTACACCAGTTCTCCTGCTGGGGCCAATGCAGCCAAACTGAGCACGATGCAGAGGGAGGTTCAGTCCTGTTCAGTATGGCTACACACACCTGTTCCTTTCTGGGAACAGACACACATAGCCAAAGCAATAGGATGCAGCCTTTGGTGCACTTGGTGAATGGAGACTAAATCCTGATCACTTTGGTTGCATGTAACAGTTCCCAGCCCCTTTTCAAACAGCCCCGTGTTGCTCTTTAAACTTCCAGGCTGCTTGCAAATGGGCTTTCAAACTACCCAACACTGTGCTTTGAAGTCCCGACAGCTGGGACTTCAAAGTGTAGCGTCACCACACATCAGGTGATTGACAGCTGGGTAACCCTGTCCAGATGTCAGATTTGGCCCTCTAGAGGTCAGAAGGTAAGGGTCTGGCCTGTCAAGCAGAACGGGTTCCCCACCACTAATGTATTACATGCCTGTGGGTTCCACAACACTTGAAAGGGTTCTCTGTAATGCCTAGGCTAGCCCTACCTCTAGTTACAACCATGACCTCCTCCCTAGCTGACAGATGTTTGGGACTTTCGGACATTAAAAAGCACATAGACCCCTTTCAGACTGATGTTGTGTCAACTGGAAGAGGCCAGTGTGCATATTGATTTCCAGGTACAAGTCTAGGCCACACATTCTACAGCACCAAATCATTTGTTTGAAACCTGCAGATACCAAATAAACAAATAGGGCTGAGGTCCTTTGCACATATTTGTAATGCTCCTGCCTTGGCGCTTGCTTTTAGCATTGTGCCAAAAGAGCAAGAAAATGGTCTCTACACCTGCACAGAATTCATGGTTCATGATCGGCTATCAGCTGAATAATGTTAGCTGAGCATGGACTCTGTGTGTCTTGCAGTGGCGTAAAAAGCTCATGTGCTTTATTTATTTGGATTTACATTCTGCCTTTCTATGATACAATCAAACTCTAGGTGGCTTAGACATAAAAAATATAAATCACAATAAAAACTAAAAACAAATATAACCGTAAAACAAACAGCAGTATCATAAAATATTATCATAAAGTGTCCTCAGTTTCCCCCATTACCTGCGACTAGCATAGCAATAACACTCTAAGCCATTTTATCTGTTGCTTTCCTCCCTAAATAGAAGTGTATGTTACAGGCAGGAAAAGCTGTACAAAATATGTTATCGTATTTCTCCCTTCCCTGCTTATACTCTGTGTGTATGACCACTGGAATTCCCACAAGGTACTTTTATGTGTCAATCAATGTTGAGAGAACTGAGACGTCTGAAACGTCACTTCGCTTTCCCCCCCAACTTGCAAGACTTGCGGAGAAAGGCAACATAAGCTGTGGGCTTCATTCTCATCACTTAACAGATTAGATAAGCTGCTTTGACCTGATGGCGTTTTGATCTTGGAAAATATTGCCTTTCTTGAGGTTGTGGCTGTGGTTATTGTTATAATAATTATTGAAGCCGCTGTTTCACTGATTAGAACTTTAACTGGTAATGTCAATACCACAAGAGATGATCTTACCCAAAGCTCCTCTAGATCAGGGGTGGTGAAACGGTGGCCCTGTGGGCCAGATCTGGCCTGGCAAACCACTGTAGGTGGCCAGCAGCCCTTCCCAAGAGGTCCTCTTCTCCCTCTGTGAAGCACCGCTGCTTCCTCTTACTTGGTGCCATTGTTAGGCAGTCTTACTGGTTAGGGAACAGAAAGCAACAGGAAGAAGAATGGTGTTGCAGAAGAGAGAAGGGTGCATTTGCAAGGTAAGCAGATGGGACTTTTTTTTTACCATTGCAGGGCTGAACTGGATGGAGAGATTTAAATTAATAAGAGATTAGAATTGCTCTTCTGTTTAAACCTCTCCTCTCTTTACAGAGCTCCTGTGGACTTGGTTTCTCCATTGCACCACCAACAGCTAAGAGGAGAGGTTTAGTCTTCTGAACTCAGCTGCGATGGGGATGTGTGGGCTGGGTCACTGTGTGACTGAGTATGGCATGTGCCCACATGTGTGTATGTGAGAATTTCAGGGCCGGCCCAAGGCATTTTGACATCTGAGGTGAACCACAAAATAGTGTCACCCTCACTGCAAGGGAAGAAAGGGTGAATGAATAGCTACATCAGGAACAGGGGTGGAGTAGGGGGGGGGGATAAATATTTACATCAGGATATGCTGCCCTTGTGGATCCTGCCACCTGAACCAGTAACCTCACCTTGCCGCATGGGTGCCATGGCCCTGGAGAGTGTGTTGTTTGTCTCCAAGTGTGCTTTATGTATCATGAATGGGTAGGTGTGGCAGATGAATGTGATGTGTTCAAAAGGTGGTGTGCATTAGTCATTCCCGCTGCTAGCAAGCAACCCTCAGAGGGGTGGCTGATTCTTAGTGCTGCCTTTGGGCCAAAAAGGGGCAGTTACCCCTGCTCTAGACCTCTAGGGGGACTTTCGGTGAGCAATTTCTTTCAGAAAATGATCCCCACCCCTGATCTTTCCAAGGAGCTGATAAGATTTCAGCTTTTAAAAAGAGCAATACATGGGAGTCTTAGCAGCTGGATTGGGAGCGTGCATTGATTTCCCATTCAGCCAGGGATAAGTATGCGAAAGTTGGAACAGTGTATGCGTGTGTGTGTTTGTTTAGATAGACACACACTCGTACTGTTCAAATCAATTCCCCTTCTACAATAGTCTCTAGCAGAAGAAAACTGAAAATTTAAGTAGGGTTAGTGTAAATCTCATGAGGATTTATGGTCTATATAATTTATGTATATCTAGAACTCCCAACATACATTTCCCCCCATAACTAAAAATGTTCAGGTTTTTTGTTTTTTTTTCGTTTTAAATCCTTTTGGAAACTAAGAAATACCACACAACAAATTTGAGAAGGTGCACAAAGATGTCTTGTGAATGACAGTAAATAGGTCAGGCTGTAGCCTGTAAATGGATACAAATGTAACAAAATTGATACAAATGACAAAATACTTAATAACTAGCCAACATTAGAAAACTTTAATCAAGCTGTGCTTTTTAAAAGCCCAACCGAAAAGTCTGTTCTGTTGCACTTCATTTGTCTTCTTCCACGTTAACATGAGAATTCACAGTATATGAAGTAAAGAAATAAGTAATAGAAAATGGCCCAACCTCTATAGACAGGCTTCAGTTACTCCACACTGATTTAAATATCCTTCCTGAATTCCGTTGACTGTATATAAGAGGATGCAACAGCCAGCTTCCACGTTTAATATAACACAAACCTTAAGAAAAACGCTGCATACATTGTAGCAGGGACATTAAATATATCTCATCCAGAAACTCTGAAAACTAATTTTGTTTTTAATTAAATTTGCATCTGTTGCGGTAAATGATATAATGGACACATACTAACAATCATATTACTATAGCAAGTTTTGTTATCTTTTCCACAACATATATAATCACCCAGCTGGCATCCAAAAAGATTGGCCTTCAAAACATTGGGACATCTGAAAGAAATATTTTTGAGATGATGCCTGGGAGTGACCCAGCTGGAAAAAGAGTGGCCCTGATTCAGTAGGGCGTAATTAGTCAAGGGTAAGTCCTACAGCTGCAGAGAAGTTAAGTGGCCCAAGTTGCATAAAAAGACATATCTAAATAGTACAATAGCAGCCAAAAGACCATCATAATGACAATATGGATGCATGAGAAACTGAGCATCTACATTTGCCATTAGGAAGGCAACTTCACTCTATTGTTTTAGATGCCTGCAGAAAACTTCCTTATTTTAGCAAGCCCACCCAGACATATTATTTACTTTTCTGTTGTTGTTTTTTAAGTTTCACTGTTAGTAATCTTATACTTTTTTTAAAAAAAAGTTTTGTGGATTTTAGCTGTGTTTTGTCAGTAATTTTGTAGTGTCTACCACTTAGAGAATTTCATGACTAAGCAGTCTATAAATCTCCACCCCCCCAAAAAAAAAATTCCAATAGCAAGAAATAAAGAACAAACACACCTTGTTTTCTAATATCACATATAACGAAGCTGTATAAAGTGAGCAGAATGGATGTGGTTTGATTATATTTCATTCCATGACGACTCGCTTCAACCTGGATGGTGACGAGGGTGGTTTACCTTTAATACCTGTGAAGAAATTGAATTTTTGCAAGTGCAGCTTGCCACACAGGGATAAGAAAGGCTTCACCTGGTGAAATTCCCTTTTCTATCCCAAAACCAGATCAATGTCACTGCTGTGAAGAGTGTCCACACATTCTTTGCTTGCTTTGAGCCTTTTGGAGGTGCTGCCAGGTCTAAGAAATTCTGTATTAGCTTTAAATGTGCATCTGTCTCGTCTGCTGACATATCAGCCAAATGACTGCACAGCCCAAGAAACTCTAATTACTGTATTAGGGATTTGTTTAGCTTATTGCATTAATTGTCCACCAAGCCTGATTTCCTCCTGCCTGAAGGATCTGTTCCTAAGGATAGCTTGTTTCTTATAGTTCCAGTTGATTCCTGAATTCCAGCTGAGGTTATATTTGTATATTTTTAATTCATCAGCCCGGAACATGTTTTGCTCATCTCTCTTTCAAGTTTAATTGATTCCTTTGACCACCAGGTGGCCTCTCATACTTGTATTGTGTATTGTATAATTCTACTCAAATCTTAAAACTTCCATAATGCAACAATATTTATTAAAACATCTGCTGCCTGCTGGAATTTCTTTGTGGGCGTAACATCATGGAATTTGCAATGTTCACTCCAGGCTCTATAGTCCCTTTTGAGACAGTCTCTGTGTTCCTACTGATGGAATTTATCTGCCTGTTAAGTTAAGGGCTGCAAAACTGATTACAGTTGTAATGTCCTTAAAGATTACCGAATGGTTTCAATATTCTGGCTTTTTTCCCCCTTAAGTACTTAATTGCTTTACCAAATGACAGCTAACTTCTGCCAGTGTTACTTTGTCCAGCCGATTATTTAAAATGCAAAGAGCAAAATCAATATAATGGCAATTCTTCAAATGTCAGTATCTAATGCCAATCACCATTGGCCTGAAAAATTGCATTTAATAGGGTCAGTGTATTACCAGTGTGGCCTATTAATGTATAAAGTACTGTAGATTCTCCTGAAATATTTATATCTTGCTCTCATTTTTTAAATGTATGCCATATTAATACTTTATACTATAACCCTTACTGAAAAATCTAAAATAGTTCAGCTTTACTGGGGTGTGTGCCCCTCTGAACCAATGTATTCATGGTATACAATAAATGCATAGGATTGGGATTACAATTTTGTTTCAAGTAACTGTCTGTGTTCTGATCCTTATATAGCCAAAACCCAAGCACAAGGGGGAGGCATCAGCAAGCTCAGGGGTGTCCCAATATTTGCAGTACTACAAAAATATCTGGATATTTTAAGGGACTGTTCAATTAGGGGATGGAAAATGATTGAAGAGTGATGCTATTTTGCTTTTCTGTACGAATAGAGTACAATCCTGTGCATTCTCACTCAGAAGTAAGTCCCGCTGTTTTCCATAGGGCTTATTCCCTGGAAAGTATTAAGACTGCAACCTTATTGAAAGACTCATAACTGTCAAATTGGAGTAAAAAGCATCATTCTCAGCCTTCCCCCCCCCCCAATTGGGGCACTGTGCCATTAGAATCAAATGCTATGAAGTCCCATTGATTTCCATTAGAATGTTAATCATGTCCTTAAATTTGTATCATTTGGAATAAATGGGGGATGGGGACTTTAAAACGCTTAACTTTAGTTGGCTCATGTGCTGTGTTTGTTTTGTGAACTTTATCAATGTTACATGAGCAACTGATGGATGTTCAGATTCTCCTATTTACCTCCATAGATGTTTCTGTTTTCTCTTGCCTCTTATACCTGTCAGAAGCATAACCACAAAGGGCCCAGGTAGTTGAGACTTTAAAGGTGCATTTAACATGCCTGTTATTTTTATTATAACAGCCATCATGGGAGGGAGGAGAGGCTAATGGAAGCTTCCCTCCCAGGGCTAATCACATCTTTGAGTGAGGGATATTTATCAGGACTGCAGCGAGGGGGACAGATTACACCTCCGTTCCCCACGTACCACATCCCCAATCCTGGCCTCTCCGCCCCTGCTTTTATTTAGAAGAAATAAACTAGATACATTAAATGCAATCACATGTTTTATGTCACTGCTCATTTGGCCCAAACATACACCGCATACTTAAAACAAAGAAACAGGTGTGCCTCCACTAAGATATTCAGATGGCATTAGTATAGCATTAAGACACAAATCATACTGATTTCTAGTTTACCTGTCATCTTAAAATGGCGTGACATATGCAAGTCTAGGCTTATTCTTTGTGCTGAAATACTGCAGAACTGCCTCATGCCATGTACCATGGGTGAGAGTCCTAATTTAACTAAAATCACTACTGTTGCTTGTTTGCAGTACAGCTGCTGGAATCTGAGGGGAGTTAGCTATACCACTATTTCTTCCTCTGCTTGCTGAACTCATCTGGGTCTGCTTATACAACAGATATTTAATTTTGGCATCCTTCCCTTCCAACTCTACAATTCTATTCTTCCAGTTTGAAGTCCTCTTCCAACCCTTCCTTCCTTCCTTCCTTCCTTCCTTCCTTCCTTCCTTCCTTCCTTCCTTCCTTCCATTTTGGCCTATAAAGTACTTCTTTCTGCTTGGCATTTGGGAAGCCTTCATGCTTAATCTGTCCTGTCCTGAATCTTTCCAGCCATTGCATGTCATCAGCTTGTCATCTTCTTACCTTGAAACTCCTCAAGATGAGCTCCTGTGCATCAGTTTCAGCCTTAAGCCCTAATTATGAGGATCTGCTGCAAATTCAGATTGTGTCCACATGAACTGAGTCCACATCATGAGTCCAAACTGGCATGCAGATTCCAGACCTGGCAGTTCTTAACTAGACATAGTAAATTTTAATGGGCAACGTTCAGTGTCTCACCAGCAGACTCCCTTTCCTCTCCTCCCTCCTGCAAACACCCACACAAACACCATGTGCTCCAAAGGTTCCCCCTGTTGGTGTAATATTGGGGTTCAATACCCAATAATCTGTGGGTTCAGTCTGGATAATAATAATCTGTGGGTTCAGTCGGGACGTGGGTGGTGCTGTGGATTAAACCACAGAGCCTAGGACTTGCCGATCAGAAGGTCGCAGGTTTGAATCCCCGCGACGGGGTGAGCTCCCGTTGCTCGGTCCCTGCTCCTGCCAACCTAGCAGTTCGAAAGCACTTCAAAGTGCAAGTAGATAAATACGTACCGCTCCAGCGGGAAGGTAAACGGCGTTTCCATGCGCTGCTCTGGTTTGCCAGAAGTGGCTTAGTCATGCTGGCCACATGACCCGGAAGCTGTACGCCGGCTCCCTCGGCCAATCAAGTGAGATGAGCGCCGCAACCCCAGAGTCGGCCACGACTGGACCTAATGGTCAGGGGTCTCCTTTACCTTTACCTTACCCAATAATCTGTGGGTTCAGTCTGGATGGATAAAATCCAGATTCCAGAGGTCAGCAAAACAGGGTGTTTACTTAGTATTGCAATGGACGCCACTTAAGCCCACCCCCACCCCCGCTTTAGACAGCGAGGAAGTGCTGTACTGGGTAAAAAAACCAACAGTAATATTTATACTTTAAGCATTCCTAAACAACAGCTATTCTGTCTGGCTAAGTCATGTGGCATAGCAACGGCCTTCTGACATAGCAACAGCCTTTATCCTTCTTCGTCATCTCCTTCCTCCTCCAACGGTTTCTCCTGCTTATGGGCTACTTTGTCCTTCTCTTGTGGTTCTCTTGCCAACACAGCATTCACACTCCAGCCTTCACTTGCTCAGCCCTTCTCAATACATGTCAGGTTTTATTCTATAATTTCTGAAATTTCTCTGACAGGCTAGCCGTCCAGAGCAGATTTTCGGGGCATGTGGGTGGCTGCAGAGAAGAGGAGAGGAAGGGTTGTGTCCCATTTGCACAACAGGAAGCCTGCTGCACAAATAGGATGCAACAATTCAATATACACCCATTGTTTCCTATCCTATGGTCTATCTTATGGCAACAAGACTCATCCCTGGAGAGTCAGTTCCTTACAACTTCAGCATATATGCATACAGTCTTACCCCACCTCTCTATCTGATGGAGAGAAATGCTTTTGTCTTGGGGAGACAAAGTACAAAACTGATCTGCATTACAGACTGCCTTTTCATTCCTATTATACCTGTTGCAAGAACATTAATGAGCTTGCTTTTTAATCCCCAGATTATGAACATCTTCATTTTAGGGTGAGTGGGATGGATGCCGGTTTTCATGCAATATTGACTACTGGAAAATTCTAGCTTTTATTTTCTTAATGACATAGGTAGAAAAATGCAGTCATGAGGAAGCCTGGTAATGTTCTACAGGTGGATGGAAGGCAATATGTATATTTTGCCCTACTGCATTTGTGTTGTAGCAGGTTGGCCAACCAATCCCACCCCACATGTGAACAGGCATGCGATGATTGTCTGTGCAATCTATCACACCACCAGTGCATAGATAAGAATCTATTGTGTCATCACTTGGGCTGTGGTTGGCTGTCAGCGCCAGGGGAAAATAATATGTTATCGCCCCAAAGTGTTACGACTCTTGTACCTAGTGCTGCTGTTGAAGCTCTTTGGGTCTGTTCCAGCAAGTCAGGAAACCAGATTTTTGGTACTAAACACTGCGATTATTTTAAAATGTTGAGATCTGCATCATATTGTGTCTCACTTTTAACATTTTCTTATTTTGGAAAACATATCAATTCAGTGGTATAAAGCCACTAATATAATCCATATTGCATGAATTTTCTTTCTCAAAAGTTTCATGTTTCTGCAAATATGAATGTTACTGAAAGCCAAACATCTGGATGCCTAGTTGCAAACATCTTGGTGGTAAGAAAAAGTTCAAGGTTTTTAAAACAAAACACGAGAGCCTTAAAATTGTAATATTTTAAATAGATGCTAGTGTAGCAGAAATATCTCATTCCATAGCATTCCATTGGAATAGGTTGTTTGAAAAACCTACAAGCCACTCAGGTGAATTGTGGATAAAGTGACTTCCATAGTTAGCAATGATTCCCAAGTGGTCTCTGCATGTGACATAATAGCTTCTTTGGGGTAGGCCTAAATGCTTATTGCTCAGTTTGGGTCAGGAAGCCCCTATGCACATATTATTTATTTTATTTCTTATTTAAATATATTTTCTCTCGTGCAGCAGCTAGGTTAAGAAATACATACATTTGCATAAACCATGCAAATGTATGCAGGCAATTTGAATAAGGTATAAGGAATATTGTGTATGTGTTTGAAACATGCAAAATCTGCCTGTGTAATGGGTGGAAAATAGAGGTGATATTCTTTGGTAGTAATATTTGCAGAGAATTAATACAAAATGCAGAGATTTGTGGAATCTAATGGATCAATCTCTGAGAACGTTTTCATATGTGAGCTTTAAATTGCCTCTGTGCCTTTCCTGTCCTTCCTTGCCCCACTCACCCCATTTATGTGAATGTGTGACCATTGGTAATGCAAAGAAGAAAACAGATTTGTAATGCGAAGGAACAGTTTGGCCAGTATGGGTTTTACATTCGCATTACAAAGCAATAAAAACCTTTTCAACTCATGAGAATACGCTCCAAGCCTGTGCCACTTGTGATAGCACAACCTGTGGTTTGTGCCATTGCAGGTAAAGTAGGAGTCCGTCTCCTCTGATGAAAGTATTATTAAACTGTCTCATGTCTTTGGGCTTGTTCAGATGATTGAAATTGCTCCATGCAAGTAGCACTGTAGGGGGGAGCTGCGTAGAGGAAGTAACCTTTGAACTAGCATATCCATGGTTACAGGTGCTACTTCCTGGCAATGATTCACATCAACATGGAGGCACATTCTTTGTTTAACTGCACATGCATATGTCACTGCCAAGAAGCAGTAGTTGCAGTGCTGGGTACAATGAGAGCCATCTTGTGCACCAGAGCATCTATAGACCTGCTCAAGGACCCAAACCAGCCCACGGATCATAATGGTGTTTTGGCAATATGTCCTTATTAGTTATTAGCGCCACAAACAGTTTGCCGCAACGGTCTTCCTGAAGATCATGAAGCCGGATCTCGACATAAATTAGTGATCAATTAAAATTCCCACGCATCTAGGCAATTAGACAGTTTATGACTGTTCTGCTGGGATAGATTTCCTCTCCCTCTTACATTGAACAAACACAGATATCAAAACTAAACCAAGACACTATATCCATTTATACTGTAAATAAAGTTGGTTTATTTGCTTCAAGTGGGCAGCCTCCAGAATAAAGCGGGAGTGTAGATTTGTACAAGTGAATTTGCTTAAAATCTGAATTTATAGTGATAAAGCTGGGTGAAAGCATTTAAAAACCTTGTTGCTGAATAACTACCATCAGCCAGTAGGTCTGTGGGGCTTGTTCAGCTAAAAGCCACTATGATGTAATCTTGGCTTTGTGTCATTTATATTCAACCTAAAAAAAACAATTTTCCTGAATAGACAGGCTGACAACAATATTGCTCAGTGTTGGTTTTTATTTGGATTGCTTCCAAATTGCTCACATGCCTCCACAGTAACGCATCATGCCTGCTTAAGTTTTTACTCTGAATTCCTGTCCCCTTTCTTGCCTCATATCTTATTTTGCTTTTAAAGTCTCAGTTATGTTTGTGAAACTAACCAGCCTGGCCACAAAATTAGGATGTATCTTGCAGAGTGCATTCATTTTACTTTTTGCATATTTTTCCTGAGGTCATGTCAAGGTTAGTTTGAATTCCATCCTACATTAAGACTTCTTTCACAGCTATTTAGCTCTGCAGCCTGCTCCCCGCTGGGGTCTGCCCCTTGGGCACGTCAAAGCTTCAGACCTGACAAATCACACACAGATGAAGCTGTACAGTTTTTTAAACAGTTTCATCAGTAACGTTTTTCTATACAATATACTTTTTTTTTAAATATACAGAAGTATATTCTCTTGATTGCAGTATCATGGAAATAGATTTCTGTATGCAAATCACTGTTCCATATCGAACTTGCTAAATTTGAGGAACTGAACAGTATAGCTGGAATTAAATTGCATTTACTCAGAGGCAAGTGCCAGGGGAACAAATGTGGTTTACTCATGTGTAAATACGTTCTAGATTGGGGAAAATAGGGAGGGGGTGTTTCCGGCTCTGTTATACTTCCCCGATTCTTAAAAGGGGGAAAAAAGCTGGGGTAATAATGTGAATTCAGAAGTCTCTCTTTCAAATCCATCCTCAAGGGCCTTGCTGAGGTATTCTGCGATCTCCCACCCAGTCCCAGTTTAACCACCACTTTCCACACTATGATGATAATAATTGATACATGTCTTGCAGGGGTGTTGTAATAATTTCTAAGGTGGTAGTTGTGAACTGATTTGAACACTCAAAATTGCTAAATATCCATGACAGCAGGGCACGACCCCAGTGGCCACCCTAAGAATATGTGTTAAAAATATAAATATTTGGAACCTAATTAATTGAGTGATTAATGGCATTATTAACACCTGTAGGAAAAGAACAGAGCCTAAGTTAATAAAGACAGGTAAATACTCAAAGTTTATGGCCGGCTTGTGTCACGGTGGTTTGCAGAGGCAATTTTTATTGACCTCATTTGGGCTACTTTAAAGACTAATGGGGTCGAAATGTATCTCTGTGTTAAGAAATGCGTATGCCTCCATAGTATTGCTTTGCATGTATGTATTTCAAGCTGACACATGAACAAACAGCTTGAAAATTTGGAGAGCATTTCGTGAATGAAATGTTGACTACTGGAGTGGGGGTGGTGATCAAATTTTTAAATAGTTTTACAGTTTAAATAGTTTAACAGTTGTGTGGCATGCATTTGGAAATAGTGCATAAGCTTTAGGATATTGTAAATCTAGTTGTACAACTTAATTTCCTGTACGAATAAAAGAAGCTGAATTTTTTGGCTTCTAATGAGCATATTAGCTAACAATAATATACCCTTAACAGGCTCAAGCGGTTAAGGGTTTTTAAAAAGCGGCTTACTGTCTTTCTCATCCTTTATGGGCCAAAATGTACTGCCTTCTACAAATTACTTGATTGACTGATGAAGTGCCATAATTATAGCTGCACTGCCATTTTGACAAAGCCGCAATAACAGATTGTACTTTAGTTCCCACTCCAGGCATACCACCCTTTGCATAACAAAACCCAGTTTTACTGGTCTAATTCTTATTCAGAACAAAAGGCACCTGGAGATGTTAACTGTATACTAACAAGGAAACTTCGAAGCTAGGGGAAAATAATAACACTGGAGTACAACTGGGGTTTTTTTTTTTTTTTTGGTACAGTTATTTCAGGAGGAATGGTATCTAATGAAGAGTTGTCTAAAAGACTGCTTGTTTGGAACTAATTAAAGACAGATCTCCTAAATAGCAAAAGGATCATGGGAATTACATTAGGTGTCTGGAGACTTGTTATTCTTTTGGCACTCTGAGTGGATTGTTGAAGTTGTTAGTCTAGAAATAAAGAATCCTAATAAAACTCCTGTCCCTTCTCCCCACCACTCCCACCCCCACCCCCACCGCTGTTGGCTAAAATCCACTGTTATTTGTGCTGCTGCTGCTGCTGTTGTTGCAATAACATTCATATCAGTGCTCCAGAGTTCTGAAGAAAACATTTTTTTGCATTAACACATTACGGTGAGAAGAGTCCTGTGCCTTCGCTCCATGCATTTTCAGCCTTCAATTAACGTGAAAGCAGTACAATGCCTATGCAACTTCTCTTGCCTAGTGGTGCACCATTTATCATTGCAGTTTTACATTGACCTTGACACCCACTTCATTAGAATAAAGATTGTCTACCATTTAGGTTACATTGTTCCTCTGCACAGAGACCCCATGCAAATTTCTGTTCAGATAGAAGAGCTGTGAGCCTGTCAGAGGTCATCTGCATTAAATGATTGCAGCTATTTTCCAACTGCTTCTTTTCATTCTACTCAATTCAGGCTAGGAGGATCAATCAAGCCTTCTGCCTGAAACAGTGGGACTGCTGGGAATATAACTGTTTTTGGTGGTACTGGATATGCCCTAAACAGTATTAAATATTTAATATAAACTCATTAAAGGGCACAAAAGATATTACAGTTACAGTAAAAATTTAAATGGTTGGATCACCTTCTTTCAAAAAAGCAGAGAGATTGGTATAAATCTTATATTTTATTATAGATAAAAATGAGTCCATCAAGTTATCAGAAGAGCTTTTCTTCCCTAGAATTATATTGGTGACATAACCGGGGGGGGAGGGGGGGCTAAGATGAAAAACAGGAAGGAATGGTCTTGAAACAAAATCATTTCTTTTATTTATTTATTTATTTTTGCAATAAATAGCGGGATCACTGAGCTTTGGTTATTTACATAAGGCTGTGGGTTTTTCCTTTTGTTTTGTTTTGTTTTGGCCCTTATTATTATTTGTTCTCAAAAGAGAACCTAAATAGGAATAAGTTACTGGTCTCCTCCTTGAGTTTTCAGAGTGATATAATTGGAATTAAATTATTAATGAGAGATACTTTAAAAAAAGATTGTTTTATGATCTTCTATTAGGGGATTTGCAATTCATTTTAATATTTGTAGTTTGATTTATATTAAAAATAATGCAATCTATGTCCAATTAACAATACATGGCCAAAGTAATGTGATTTTTAGATCATGTGAATGGAATAAACTGGAAGAGGAAAACGAATTCTTAGCCTCAGATGTAATTTGCTTTGTGAGTTCTGGCAATTTTAAATGACATTGCACTTTTTTATTATAATTTTTTTTTTCTCAAGGCTCAGCAGCAAATTTATCCCAATCAAGGAAACTTATTATTAATTTACAAGGACAACTGTAGGAGTCTTTATAATTTCCCTGTGCAATTATTTGCCATAAATTGATAGTAAGAGAAGGCAAGAAGTTTGCAAGAACTAATGGCTGCTATTTGTCTAGACGAAACACTAATCCAAGGAGCTGAACACCATCCAGACACTCCGCTTGCATTGACTGTGTATGAAATATAACCAAGCCTCCGGACTGTTTGTAAATGTCTCGCTTTGGTATTGCGAAAAAGGTGAATGTCTAAGAGCCGTTGTGAAGGGTAGTCTGGCCTCTAGCAGATTCCTTCACTCTCTGCATGTATACAGCTGAGCTTTGGACCCTGGACTTTGGAATAAAGGGAGTCTTTGTTCATCAATGAATGGCATTAGGCATGGGCTTCCTAAGGGGCCACCATGAAGCCTAGGCATGAAGCGTACAAACTCTAGCCAGAAAGCACAGTATGAGTGTATATGTAGACAGATGACAGACACAATATCGTGCATGTGTATGCTCTAATGCAATGTACATTTATGAATATCATTAGAGAGTGTATCCACATGGCATCCACAAATAGACATTTTTATTGCCAGTAGAGATGAGGGTGGTTTTTTGTTTTTTGTTTTTGGGTTTTGTTTTTGCAAATAATGTGTGTGTGTGTGTGTGTTTATGTTTGGTGCTTGCTTTCCTGCAGGAGAAACTCTTTAAAAACTTTTGAAGTATAAAGGACTGAGTGAAACCTAAAGCATCTCACGTAATTCCTAAATGCGTTGGGTAAATGCATAAAATGTCAAAAAGAGGAGGCACCATCCAAATAATATATAACCTGCTTCCAGTAATGGAGAAATGGTCATTGGCTTAATTCTTCTATCCCTGTGTGTTCAGTATGTCTCGTCTCTTTTCACTATAACCAACAGAAGCACCATACAAAAGTCTTACAATGGATGTCTTAATCTCTGTGTGTGCTTTTAGAGCATTATTTTGAATTCCATCGCACAGCCTTCCTCTCCCCACCCCCCTTTCCTCTTCTGAAGTTTTATTACAACAGCATTCCCAGGGAGATTTAGGAGCAAGGGGTGCATAATATTGCCCTAACGTTTCACTCCAGGGAGGGAATATGTATCCTGGCCCTGAGTATTTTTGCGACATTTCTCTTTCAGGAAGCCAATGTAATGAAGTCTTCGTATCTTTATGGAAGGTATAGAGTTGATCATGTTTATTATTAATTATTATTATTATAATTAATACCATTTGCCAGGAAGCTGGCACCTCCAAAACTTATGCGATGATTTCTTTCTTTGACCTCTCAGTGACTAGGCATCTCGTTCCTTAACACTGAGGGAGGCAGGGGGAAAAAGCTTTCGTTGCTCAATGAGCGCCTTCTAGGCCAGTTTCAAAATGGCTTATTCTTCTGGTTTCCATGGTGACAATTAATGCTGTTTCAAGGCATTGTTCCAGTCTCTATTTGGACAGAACTTTGGGGTGTGATTTTACACACACACACACACACACACACACACACACTTTTAAAAAGCAGAACCAGAAAACTTCAGGAAGCAGGCCGTATAAGTTTTTATAGATAATCTTTTACAAATTTCTTAATTATATTCTGACACACAGTTTCTTTAAAAAAAAACTTTTTGTGGAGTTAACCAATATGAATGAGGTACTGTTCTTTAATTAAAGTAAAGTATTGGGAGGGGGGAGGGAGAAGAGGAGGCAGAGGTAAGGGAAGGGAAGGGGGAAGTCGAAATTCCTGAACTCAAATACTGTTGCTGCCTTTTTCTTTCCACACAAATCAATAACAAGTATCTGTTTGTGCATAGATACATCCAGTTAACTGCAATGTAAAAAACATTTAAGGCATTAAAATCCCCCCTCAGGCAGGTGCAGTAGAAAATTAAATATTAATCTTTTTTTTTTATTGCAGCCATTGTTGGCTGGAGTGAGAGGGAATAAAAGAAAGGGGAAATCCTGTGACTTTTTAAATTCTTAATCTTTTTTTTTAAGCTATTGAACAGCAATCTATATCATAACATTCACAGCCTGTCACAATGGAGCAGCCTTTGCTCACTTAATACCGAGGCTAGAATGAATATGAAGATTAAATTATCTTCTCACCACAGCATAAAGAAGTCCTACTAGACTAGGGTTGTGCAGCACTGATAGAGGCTGGGTAGCTAATTTTTCCTGAGTGTGAAGGTGGTAGGGAAAGGCAACAGACATTAGCAAGGCCACATAGTGCTATCAGAACCTCAGCTCAGCAGTGCAGTAACCTCTTTCTCCACATTGTCACAAATAACTTTGCTTTTAATTTCTGCACCTTGAAACAAATTACTTGCTGTTCTTTTCGTAACCGGTATGTCTTGCAATCAAATGGATTTTTTCTCTCCAGCTTTTCCTTCCTGCCACTGTATAATACATTTTCTATCAATCACCATCTTTCATCATGCTGTTTATACAGTAGGTTACATAGTGAGGAAGGCTGAAAGCATACAGAAAGCCTAACTTATTTATTTTTTAATGTAATCATCTTTCATAGCATCTGTCACCGAGACTTGCTGCTACGCTGCATAGCAGAACCAGTTTGTTTAGCAGAAAAATTAAATGATATACATATTAAGTCTTTAGGATAACTAGAACATTATTGTTAGGAAGCATATGCTAGCCGTTTTGTTCTGTTATTGATCTTCTCCAACTCAACGAGCGTCGCCAAAAATGCTTTTTTTAGTCAACAGCAGCTGAACCCAGCCTATCGCAGGTGAAAAATATTAACTAGCCAAGTCCACAACAGTGTCAGGCAGCTAGAGGACTCCCTTAGTCTATTAATTCACTTTCAAAAAAACCCCCACAAACTGGGTTTCAGTGCCTCACTGAAATGGACTTGGATTTCCCATGATATTATGCATACTTACAGAAATAATTATGTAAATCCTTTTCAGCTATATCATCTTTAAATAGAAATCAGATTACATAAAGCAGATTGTAATCTCCTCTAGTCACCCTTTCCAGCTGAAAAGGCAATCATATAGAGCCAACAAGCGTACTTGTTGGCAATTTTAGCCAAGGGAAACGGTTATCTGCTGTGTGATCCAGTCCCATAATTCCAAACCTGATTGCCTCTTGTTAACGCACGTTATGAGAAACGACATCTCCTGGTTTCTTTTCACATATCAGAAAGACAACTTCCTGGTATAAATCTAGACAATCCCTTGCTTGCTTGCTATGCATATTCATGCTTATTTTGGATACACCAACACCTGATCAGTGTTCATTAATAATGAGTAATGCGTTAAATCACCTCATTTAAAACATTTTGCTCTGTGATCCACAAATGACTAATATTTGAAGTTGGCAAAATATAAATGGTGTTCATGTGCAGTGCAAATGAAAGATTAAAATATGAAACTAACAATATGCAAACATATTCATGCAAATGCTGCGGATCTATTAGCTGAAACAGTGATTTCACACCTTTCTTGTTTTCTGTTAAGTACTCTCCAATTGTAGTTTTGTTTTGTTTTGTTTTGTTTTGTCAGAGTACTGTTCATGGATCTGGCAAAAGCGCCCATGTTTTAAACATTCTTTATTCTAGTCTGACTTTGTTAGAGTTAGCCTTTTTCAACACCACCACCCCCTCCCTTGCAACAGCAACAGGAGTAGCTTACTTCAATGAGTTTCAAGGGAAGGAAGCATAATGTTTAGCATGCAATTTGCTAATAGCTACGTGTGATTTATGTGTGCCTTCTAAATGCTTTTGGGATAATTGTGCTTCATACTAGTATTCAAATACATATTGGCACTGTTTCTTGAAGCCCATTTTAAATATAGAACAGGAAGAAGTGTGAGGAAAAGGGAGAGAGAGCGCGCACGCAGGAGTTCTATGAGACAAACTAAACTGGCTGTGATTAACAGGACTGTTGGCAAAAGCGGAAAACACACACACACACACACACACACACCATAAAACAAGCCAGCCCCAGGATTAGCCAAGGCAAAGCAAGTTGGTCACCCCAGGCAGGTAATAAATGGGGTGTCAGAAAAGAGCAGCAAATTGTTATGTTTTTATTCTTCTTGTGAAGTGTTTGCAACAAAATAGTTGCACTAGTGCAAGGATTAGCGCTGGCACGACGGGATTTTCCCTGCCCCGTGTGACCTCTGTGCCATCCCCAAAACTACTGCAGAGGGTTGGGGGAAACCCAGGATAGATTGGAGTTGCATGGTAGGACTGGGGATAAATTTTTCCTTAGTGTTGCACCACATCCAGCATTAAATTTTTACTGCTAGGAAGAGGCATTTTCTGCTTCAGCTGCCAGAATAATTTACCTAGTCTTCTGATACTATGCACCTCAATTTGGGGGTGGGGGGGATGCCATTTGAGGCAGCAAAAATCTCTTGGGCTGACCCTGCTCTGCCCCTTCAAGCCCAACAGTGTCCCTGACCCTGAGTAAATATGTTTCCTTTCCATCATATAAATAATAGCTTCTATTCAGTACTATGGGGAAAATATTACGTTCTATACTTAATAGGGGATGCAACCTGTTCTCCTCCCAGACCTCGAAAGCTCAGGCCTTCCCAGAGGACATGGAGTGGGTGCAATGTGTTTCTCCACTACTGAGTTATGGCTCTTTCTTGCACTGCCCAGAGGTCCCTTGCAGTATGCAAGCATCTTTCTTCACCCATTTCTTATTGTAGTGGTCAATGTATTATGAGTCTGAGATCACCTCTCCTCAGAGATCACGCCAAACCCACCTCCTCCCTCACAGATCACCCCAAATCAGCTTTCTTTCCTTGGCCCCAGCAGGTAGACTGCAAATGAGAAGGTTGGGATGGGCTTTGCAAGCCTTCCTGCTCTCCCCATCTTGCCACTGCCACTGGGAGCCACAGAAGGAGGGCTGTGGTTTTTTCTCTCCTGTCTCTCACAGCAAGCAGCAGCCCCTGACCCGCCTTTGGTTCTGTCCATTTCTCCTGTTTGTCCGTCTAGAGAATGCCATCTTGGAAGCCCTGCTTAGGTTGTGGAACTCCCTCCTGAGGGAAGCTATCTTGTCCCCTCTTTCCTGGCTTTCAGCCAAATGGCAAACAATTCCTTTCTTAGGAAAGCCTTTGACTCTTAATTACCTTTCATTATATTGTTTTGTTTCGCAGTTGGTTTTACTGTGAATGTTTTCTGCTGGTGGTTTTTAATGATGATGTTTTATGTTTTATTTTGTTTCAAACAATTGCATATAGGATATTTTCTGCATTTGGTTTTTCTCTCTATCGAATTTGCATTTCCTTTTATTGCTAGCCCTGTAGGAAAGGCAGAGCAAAATGTGCCTTTGTCAGCCTTGTGCCCCCAAATATTGCGGGTCTCCAACATATATCATCCCTATCGGGGATCTGCAATGATAGGAGGTGTAATCCAATCTGAGAACTCGATATTGAATAATACTGTGTTAAACAACCAACCAACCAACCTGTTCCTGGATTCTCCCTCTTTCTCACATTCTAGTGTGACCAAGAAATAGAACCAAGAGCCATTATATACAGATGATGACGAAGGTCTGTGCTTGGGGGTCATAGGCTCTTATTGGATTCTCTCAGACAAAAGCTAAGATTGAAATAAGTGCACAGCTAGTTCTTCATAGACTTGGAGTTGGAAGGGACCCTGAGGATCATCTAGTCCAACCCAATGAGAGCTATGGGCCAAAATGCTTTCCACAATCTGGTTGCCCTCTTGACGTTCTCAACCAGTGCTTTTTTCAGGAGATATTCAAAGGATACGCGGGTGCAGAATGCTGCAGCGAGGCTCCTCACGGGGTCTCTGCCATGGGAGCATATTCACCCAGTGCTTTCCCAGCTGCACTGGCTCCCAGTGGAGTACAGGGTCAGATTTAAGGTGCTGGTTTTGGCCTTTAAAGCCCTTCACGGCCTAGGACCCTCATACCTACGGGACCGCCTCTCCCGGTATGCCCCGCAGAGGACTTTAAGCTCCATAAATAGCAACACCCTAGAGGTCCCAGGCCCTAAGGAAGTCAGATTAGCATCAACCAGAGCCAGGGCCTTTTCAACACTGGCTCCGGCCTGGTGGAACGCTCTGTCTCATGAGACCAGGGCACTGTAGGATCTGATTTCTTTCTGCAGGGCCTGTAAGACAGAGTTGTTCCACCTGGCCTTTGGCTTGGAATCAATTTGATTCCCTCCCCCTCTTCTTTTTTCCTTTCTCCTCCTGTGATGGAACTCCTATTTGGGGACTTCCCTGGCTTTTTTCTGGCCCATGTAGGACCAGTCTGGAAAGTTAGCCTTGGTGAAGACTTGACGTTTTCATCCCCAAAAAAGTTTTTTATTTGAGTTTCCATTGAAATGAGGCTGTATTTTAATGATTCAATGTTGTATTTTAATCTTGTTTTTATGTTGTATTTCGATCAGTTTGTTTTATATTGGGTGTTAGCCGCCCTGAGCCCGGTCTTGGCTGGGGAGGGCTGGGTATAAATAAAATTTTTTATTATTATTATTATTATTATTATTATTATTATTATTATTATTACGCAGTACCGGAACCTCTTTTGTCGTTTTTAAAAAGTGTGGCACTTACTATAACAACTTCACAGTGAGTACCAGCACCTATTTTTCTAGAAAAAAGCACTGTTTTCAACAATGATTTCCATCAGACCAAGCCAGCACAGCCACAGTGTTGATGGAATTTGTAGTCCAAAATATCTAGAGGGCTACAAGGCTGGGAAATACTACGCTAAAGTCTCTCTTTGAATTCCAGCCAAGGAAACAGATTGCAAATGGAAAGCTTATCAGGGGGCACGGCAAAATCTGCTTTCCCCTAAATACTGGGATTTCAAGGGACTGGAGAACATTCAGGTCCTGTCCCAAAGGTGCTCCTCCCTGCACTCATTTTCTTTCTTTGGTGCAAGTGAACAGTTGCCATTTTCTCCCTGGCATGATTTGAAAGGGAGAAGCTAAACTGATGCATCCAAGGACACTGTTGAAGCAGATTGTTGATGCAGGTAGAAGACCCTCACCAACCCATGTCTATGACAATGACTAATATTTTGTTAGCCTAGTGTTAAAAATCACTTAGGAGCCATATCAATATACAATATTAACAGAAGAGATTGCCACCGTATTTAAGCATCTTGCTTTTTCAGATTACATGCTAATTGACTCTTTTTTTCTTTTTCAATAGCTAACTCAACTTTTTTTTAATTCTCATTTTAGAGGTACAGTGTAGAAATGTCAATCAGACACCCCAAAAAGATGGAATTGCTGAGTAAAGTTGAAGCTTTGAAGAGAAGTGGTGTTTTACTACCCAGCGATCTCCTTGAAAAAGTGGATTCAATTAATGAAAAATGGGAACTGCTTGGGGTATTTGCATTTTTATTACTGTTCGTGGGTTGTGTGTACTTTTTGTGTCTTGAAGTATGCTGTCTGCCTGATTTCTAATTTGAAGCACAAATATCTCTTTCATTCAATTCACTACATACATTTCAAACAAGCCACTCATGCTATTACAAAAAAAAAATACACACATAGTATTTCCCTTGTCTGTTGATTTTTTTATTCCCTGCTTGTCTCTTGTCTGACTTTAATAATTTTAGTTCTTTAATGCAGAAAAAAATGTAAGTAAAATATGCCATGTATTATGGGTATGCACCAAGTCAACTCTAATACAGTATATCTGATATACACTGACTGTCATGCTTGAGTGAATGTTAATAGAATTTATTCTGAAGGTACATGTTAGAGACATCTACTCTTTAACTATTTACTATACCCTTAAGATGAAAAGTGGGGATGTCACTACATATTTCAGGTCACACTGATGGCTGAAAAACAAATATGCAAATTTAGTACAAATCTGAAGTCCTGGATCTGAGTAAGAATGCAGTCTGGGTAAGTTTCATTCTGCTGTATTCAGCTCGTATTTGACAAAAGCAACAAAATAAGTTTCCCATAATTCATTTCATGCTATGATGAGTTCAGTCTCAGCCAAACATGAGATAGAAGAATCTGGGAAAAGATGCAGTATAGTGATTCTCTTACCCAGACACCAATAATGCATGATGCAAGAAGCATTGTTGTGCATTAGATTATTTCGACTATCCATTTGTTTTCTTGATTGTTTCCATTCATAATCAAAGGTGCCATAATTGCTTAAATAATAATCGAGTGAAATAATAATAATAAGAATGTGATATTTTAAACAATAAACAATAATGAATCCTGCATAAATAATAAATAATAATAATTCAGGCATAAGGAGTATTTTTAATAGAGGATAGATTAGCACGCTATAAAAAGATTGCAACATGTGTCCCTCCAGCTGTTGATGAATTCAGCTCCCATCAACTGAGCCAACATGGCCAATGATCAGGAATGAGTTGTAGTCATAGTGCAACAACAACCAAAGGGCCATAGGTTCCCCATCCCTTCCTTAGTTTAAATATGTGATTTTTAGGAAAAATGCATTGATTCAGAGAGGGTACTGCATGCACAGAAGTGGACTTCCAGCTTGCGCACATATACCCTCAAAAGGAACTGTGTGCACAGAAGCCCTTTCCATTTCAAAAGTGATTTGCCATGTGACATGGGAGATGGCTGGTTCCTGAAAGACTGAGTTCATCCACACTTGCCAGCAAAATGCTGACTTTTGTTGCTTAGTGCAGTGGCAGACCTTGGGGTCTCAAATTTCAGTGGCACCCAGTACGACGACAAAATTCAGCACCCCATCATCACCCTTTGCCTTCCATTCTACATCGTACTTGCGGCAACCCCAAGGTTCCATGCCCAGTGTGATCAAACTAGCCGTGTTCCCCTAATTCTGCCTGTGTTCAGTGGGCCCATGCCTTGTGCATTTTCTATTTTTAAAAAATATTTTATTAAAGCATTATATACAAAAGCCAAACAAAAAACAAACTAATCTTACATTAGATATTTCTAGACTTAAGATCATTATTACAGTATACATAAGCAAATTGTCAAAAAATCTAGAATACATGTATGTTATATAAAGGAAATAAAGAGTGAGAGAAAAAGAAAAAGAAAGAAAAAGAAAAAAATGAAAAATGCACAACAATAAAACTGAAAAATTAACATTTTCTATTTTTTAACGGAGCTCTCTTCAGAAAACCCATGTTTCTGTGCCCACTCTTGGGCTGTGCTTTGTCTGATTTTTCTGAGAGTGTCTGCCTTGCTCTGCTCTCTGTGCTTCCCGGGGCTCTCAAAGCAGCTACTGTATAGCTAAGAGGGGTTGCTAAGGATGCTCTTTGGCGAAATTGACTGGCAGCTTCGCTTGCCCCTGGAGCCCACACGCTTCCCTGCGTGTCTCTGCTCCCTCCGGGCCCCCAGCTGCATTTAGCAGAGTGAAGTACACAGCGGTAAAAGCAATGTGATGATTGCCGTGTGTGCAGTAAATCAGTCAGACGCTCGGTGTCTTTCCTTATCTTACAAAGAGCTTTAATCTCGTACAAATCAACAGATCATAACTTTCACGGAGACAGAGCGCTCATTTCGGCTGCTCTACGTTCCAGCACTAAGCTCACTCTCTGTGTGTTACAGAGTAGACAGACACTCCCAGTGTTCTAAACACGCCTCCAAGAATGTGAGACGTCACTCAGAACTTCTTAACCCTGTAAGTTCTGACTCTCTCCATATGCTCTAGGCCAGGGGTCGGCAAGGTTTACCTTACCTGGGCCAGTTCACTCCAGCGGAGATCCTCTGTCGGCTGGATTGCGTGTGTGCGTTAGTGTGCGCGTCTGTGATTTCCTGCATCTGCGCATGTGCAGTCACAATTTTCGGTGCTGCAGGAACTAGTCCCCGCGCCGCGCCGTGCTGCATCAGTTTAACACAGCACGTGGGGACTCTCTGAGTGGGCGGCTTGGTTCGGGGGCGGCTCATGGGCCGGTTAAATGACCCCTGTGGGTCACTTGTGGCCCATGGGCGTTAGGTTGCCTAACCCTCCTCTTGGCTTCCAGGACTTGTTGCCACCTCATCTCTTCTTGCTGTTAGGAGAGGTTGCTAAAGATGCTCTGAGCTTAGTCCTTCCTTCTCCCTTCCCTCTTCATTCCCTGCAGATGCCAGCTCCTCCTACTTTTTAGAGGACAGGTTTTGTGATTATGCAGAGATGTCATACAATCAGAATCTAGGTGTGAACTTTCTCTCCCCCCTCCCCACAGCAGGGTTATTTGGGGAATGAGAGGAAAACCCCATGTCCAAGCCAAGGCAATATCAACCAGAAATGTGCAGTTCAACAGTCCGTAATGAAAAACTGACAGGGGATGGGGTGGAGAGAAAGGAGAAGCGAGGAGACCGCCCCCTGCCCGCAGACCCGTGTAAACTTTGAAGAAAGCTGTTCACGAGCCCTTCCAAAATAGGTTTATCAAGAGGGCTAAATTTCTCTTCAGATTTTCTGTGCCTCTAGCCAGATCGGATTTCCGCAAGAAACCTATGGCAAAGCCAGAGGCCAGTATAAAAAGCTCTCAAACATGGGGGAATTAATGGGTGCACAAGCCATTAAAAATACGGGCCAAGTGAAAGTATGGAAGTGCCCTCAGGCTCAAATCCCCCTAGGCATATGGAATCATCTCTTTTGGTATCTTGTTGAGTGTTTGATCAACTTAACTTCAAGCACAATGCTAAACGTCTGCGTACTGTTGTATCGTAGATGATCAGCTGGATGACCAACTAATCAACTTTCCCCCATCACCCAGTAATCAGATTTTTTAAACATAAATAAAACATTACCCTGACATTTAAAATGGATTTCAAAGACCCTTTTTTTTTGCATGTTAAGATCAAGATGCAATTCTATATCACTTTCTCAAATTAATTTCTGCATTTAGCCAAAAGTTGTTTTTTTCCTCTTAAATGAAATTTCATGTATAATAAGAAGTTTCTGATTGAGTTTTCTTTAATTTAATTTACAAAACTCTGCAGAAACTAACAACACTAGGCATACTGTTTTAATTGGCATGATTACATTTTAATTGGCATGGAAAAAAATTTAAGACAAGGATTTTAACTTCTAACAATGGTAAAATAGAGAGATATGGTTTTTAATATTACTTTCATCTAAGGTGAACAGTGTGGAATGGAAATACATTAGAATGAAATGTCAGTGGTGCGTACAGTTTAATCTGTGAAATTTTGTCCCCTGTGCTGAATATTACTCTGTCTCAATTGCATATTAAACAACCCTATCAAGGCAGGCATTGGCATCTGCTGTGCTGACACAAATTGTGAATTAAATGAAATTGATGTCCTCTGTCGTATATTTATGAAGACGGACCATTCTCTGAAGTATTCTGTTTATGAAGAATTTATGATTGCAAACTGTTCCAGAACAAAAAAGTGGCAATAAATTCTTTTTTGTGACCCTACCCTCCAAGGGCATTGATTTCACCTCCTGCTGCTACTTTTGTTACAGCATAAAAACAATAGCTAAAGCTGGATTCCACTGAGAGCCTTCAAATTATCAATATTTGAACCATCAAAATAGAAGGGTGTTGCCAAGAATATGTTGTTTTCCTCTGTTATGATCTACCCAACACACTGTTTACACAATGCTTTAGAACAGATGAGTATCTGTTGATTTAATTCAGTGTGTGTTTCAAAGCTTATTTTAAGGCTGTAAATTATCAACACACTTAGTCCACAGCCATCCCACTGACTTGAACAGAGCTAATCCTAACCCTACCATCCTTTAGAGATGTATTGATTAATGCAGCCAGATAAGAATCTGCCTCCTTGGCAGACGTAGGTCCTGTTCCAAAGTAATTGCTCGCACAGCCCCAACACGTAACAGTCATAACCTCTTCCCTCTGTAGGCAAAACAAAACAAAGGAAAACTGACCCTTTACCTCATATTCCAGCTATTATCTAAGCCAGCTCCAAGTCAAGCTAAAGGCAAGCAGTTTTATCTGCAAAACAAATAACAAATTTATTACAGTAAGCAAAGAAAAAAAATAGTCAATCAGGTGCATAAAATCTGCACCAGACTTCACTTACTCACAACACACAAAAAATCTGTGCCAGACTCTGCTTTGCATATGCAATGACAGCAAAGATGAAAGTTTTCTTTTGTAACAGTCTTGACACAGCTGTTTTAAAATGATCCAGGCCACAGTTAGCCAGCTTTGGCACAAGGTGAGTGCCAGCTGTACTCTACTTTGCTACGCTCCCATGTCCTCCATCTCAACATCCTCATAAACCAGGGGATCTGTGGATAGTATGAGGAGATACCTGCAAAATACTATGACTTGTATCTAATGTGGGACTAAGTAATCATTCCATTAGTGCAAGGATTTCCACTTGTGCAACAGGACATCCCCTTCCTCCCCCAACCTTTAGGAGCAGATTTGAGGAGGGCGCAACTTGTGTGCAGAAGGAGGAAGAAGAAAGGAGGAAGGCCCGGCTGTCCAAGTGAGAATCATGGCATTAATGAAACAGTTCCTTAGGGCTGCGTTGGCAACAAACCTACATCCATATGAGAATACAGTTGTACCTTGGAAGTCAAACGGAATCCGATCTGGAAGTCCGTTCGACTTCCAAATCGCGGCTTCAGAAGTTGCAGAAGCCCCATCGGATGTTCAGGTTCCGAAAGAACGTTTGCAAACCAGAACAATCACTTCCGGGTTTGCAGCGTTTGGGAGCCAAAACGTCCAAGTTCCAGGGCGTTCAACAACCAAGGTACGACCATAATAGCATTTGAACTCAATCCAAAATTGCCAGTAACTACCGAAGACTCCAATGATTCTATATGTTCAGAACTAAGCTACACATTATACTGCAGCTAAATATAGTGTCAACTTCTCAGTTCCAAAGTGCCCTACAGAAGGAAAGGACTCCTCTCCCAAAAATTCCTTCTCCCACCTGCTCATATCCCCACCAGTTACATCAAACTCAGATTAATGCCGAGTGGACCAAGTGAGGTCATCATCACTAAACAATTTGCAATGTCTTGTTTATATGTGCTGCTAAGAAATTATCGGCTTAAACAGCCCAAATCCAACCATGTCTACTCAGAAATAAATCCTATTGAATTCAATAGTCTTAGTCCCAGGGGGGTTAGGATTGCAGTCTTAGATACAAAATGCTTTTGCAGGGACAGCACTTGTGTGGTTTCCCAATTTTTGCCTGTTGTTCCCTAGTGCTGCAGCCACCTACAGCACATCCTGCACCACTTTGGAAGGTCTTCCAGCCCTTGGGAGTGGCTGTTCAGGGGTGACAGGGATCTGCAGTGGGAAGGAGAAAGCAGGAATTCTATGCTGATCCAAGCCAAAGAATCTTACAATCTGTCGGACAAATCCAAATGAAGTCTTTTGTTAAGATAGCAGAGCATGGGTTGCAATGACCATTTGACCACACAAATGCACCCTATATGGTGCAGAATTCTTGCTAAAACTTGGTCAGGCTAATATTCCTGACCAAACTACCTTTGAGTGAGAGTACTCATCCCATGTTAATTTAGTTCTCTCTATGGACTCATACTAGGGACGCGGGTGGCGCTGTGGGTAAAACCTCAGTGCCTAGGGCTTGCCGATCGCATGGTCGGCGGTTCGAATCCCCGTGGCGGGGTGAGCTCCCGTCTTTCGGTCCCAGCTCCTGCCCACCTAGCAGTTCGAAAGCACCCCTAAGTGCAAGTAGATAAATAGGTACCGCTTTATAGCGGGAAGGTAAATGGCGTTTCCGTGTGCTGCGCTGGTGCTGGCTCACCAGAGCAGCTTCATCACGCTGGCCACGTGACCCGGAAGTGTCTCCGGACAGCGCTGGCCCCCGGCCTCTTAAGTGAGATGGGCGCACAACCCTAGAGTCGGACACGACTGGCCCGTACGGGCAGGGGTACCTTTACCTTTACTTTACCTATGGACTCATACAACTGGATTATCAAGAGGTTATATAGGTTAGCTAAGGGGTTGCCCGTGTCCACCCAGAATAAGTAAGATGCTTAAGCTACAATTCTATACCTGTTTTCTTGTAAACACCACTAATCTCCAAAGGACTTACTTTTGAGTAGACATGCGTAGGATTGCACTGTAAATAACATACAAAAGCAATTGTAATATTGGTTGTATAGAGTTAATGATATAGATGGTCAGGTATCAGGTGTGTATGCTTTGGAACGTAAGATTAATCTGCGGTTTCTTTCTCTGTTGCATTAGAAAACCCTGGGAGAGAAGATGCAAGACACAATGGTAGGACACAGTGGGCTAGGTGCACGTGACCTGCTTTCGCCTGAAAGCGGAAGCCTGGTAAGGCAGCTGGAGGTCAGGATCAAAGAGCTGAAAGGGTGGCTGAGAGATACCGAGCTTTTTATCTTCAATTCCTGTCTGAGGCAAGAAAGCGAAGGAACAATGAATGCTGAGAAACAACTGCAATACTTTAAGGTAATAAAACACACACAACAACAACAACAACAACACCACAGCGTTGATACTAGGGCTGCTTTTTTAGAGTAAACTAAAATATTAAGCAAGTGTATGTATTAAGCATGTGCGCCATGCACACATTTCTTTCCATTTGTAGCCATGTTAGTCTGTGTTGCAGCAACAACAACAAAGAATTTTGGGGCACTGTAAAGACTTCCGGCACATTTGTATGGAGACGCTGCTTTTTTCAATCGTAGAACTTAATTTTACGGATAAATCTTTCTGTACATAAGCATTTACAAGGATCAGAATAATTCCAGCCTTACATCTTAACTCCTTATAACTGTCTCATTGTATTCATTGCTGAATTCTGTATACAACATCCAGCTTAATGAAGACTCATTGTGTGATTTTAGGAACTAAAGTCATGAATTACTGTTGCATAAGTTTAGCATACATAAGAGGGAAATGGAGGAGGGAGCAAGCAGCTTTGTGTTCCTATTCTTTGTGCTATGGCAACACCTTTGCTCTAATATTTTGATACAGTCATGTCCTCTTTTTGAGCTGTCAGATCTAGCAAGCAAGCACTCTGAGATGTCCCTTTGCGATATGAGTCGAGTTGCCCCGTTAACTGTTGCAGCACAGACGATGCTTCCTATACCTCCTATACCATAGTCAATATGCCAGTGGACAGTTACAGTAGCCAATCTGCATCTTGATTATAACTGTGGATGATACCCAACATTAGTCATACTCATATGTACTCATATGTCAGTAGAACTACTGACATCAATTAAGTCTGCTAATTTCATTGGGTGTACTCTGAGTATGACTTGGATCAAATCCCCCAATATTCCTTGACTTCAAAGAAGGTGACTGAGGTGGAATTTAGCTTCATCTGTGGCATATTCACATAACCACTTTTTTCAGACAAACACATGAACACACAAACGCATGAATCATACAAATCTAATTTTTCAGTACACTGAGATATGAATCGCTTTAAGGGGGGGACTCATAACTTGTCACATAATATTAATTTATCTTGCCATCTGAAAGTTGGACACCTTGCTTTGCTAGGTTGACTCTTTGGGCTTTTGCAGCTTTTGGTGAATAGGGAGGAAGGACGGTAGTTCTGATCTTCACAGATTGGGACCAGGGTCAGCGAAGGGCCACTTATCTCCACAGTTATAAACTTATGAAACTCTAAGAGCTACTCAGTGACCAATTTGGTTTTCACTGGCCTCCTGAATTATAAAAGAATTGGTGCCTCCCTTACTTACTGGAAATCATTCCACAATAGGAATGCCAGCACTTACAAGGCTTTATCCCTTGTTGTCAGACACATAATTTCATCTGGTGGATGAAATGCACATCTTAGACTTAAAGCAGGCTCATTTTTGTTGTTGTTATTGTTGTTGTTTATTGCCCACTCTTCACTCTGAATTCCCAGGGTGGGTTACAATATTGTAAAATACAATATTAAAAACAGTTTTTAAAACTTAACAAGTACAAAAAAAAAACAACAGCAGGAAAATATAGGTGCATGCATGACTGTCACTCTTGCATATTTGTCTATGGTTTCCCAGACTTCCTTCTTCACCGGGGTCAGCAAACTTTTTCAGCAGGGGGCTGGTCCACTGTCCCTCAGACCTTGTGGGGGGCCAGACTATTTTTTTGGGGGGGGGGGAATGAACAAATTCCTATGTCCCACAAATAACCCAGAGATGCATTTTAAATAAAAGGAAACATTCTACTCATGTAAAACCACACTGATTCCAAGACTGTCCACGGGCCAGATTTAGAAGGCGATTGGGCTGGATCCGGCCCCCGGGCCTTAGTTTGCCTACCCATGTTCTTCACTAACATGTGAAGTGTCCCTGAGAGTCTTTTAATGAATCACAGCTGGCTGACCACCCAACTGCAAAAGCATCCCTGCACATTCATTTTTAGACCTAATTGTCCTATAGTCTAACCATATAAACAGATCAAAAGTAAGCAGTAAACTAATAAAACAGGATGCAGCAATAATAAACTACATGCTATAAAGTTTTATCATTAAAAATTTTTATCACTAAAAGTTTTATCTTTTGGCACTAGCAACAAGAATCAGCACACATCACAATATATGAGCATGCAGTGCATGCAGCTCCCCCCCCCCAAAAAAAAGTTCCTATGACATTCTGAAGGTTAAGGCTGCAGTGCTAAGGCTCCTGGGAAGCTGCTCCAGGGAACATACAATATATCAGGGTCTCCCTTTCCATTGTTAGGCACAGATATCTAATGTCGGGTCAGAGAAACCTCCAATGCCCTGGCCCAACAGATTCCAATGCTGATGGGGGGGGGGGAGAGAAAGTGGGTCAGCAGCAAGTTTGTGGGCAGGTTGAGTTAGAACAGGGAAACGGCTGGGATTCCTTGGATCCAAAGCTATCTCAGCCACCCATATGTCCCCCCAACCAGGTAATGATTTAGATTTAGATGCTATAATGTAGCATCCGGGGACAGTCCCCAGATTTACAAATCAGTCCCCATACAAAATCCATTGAAGTTGAAAAGTGTCCCCAGATTCATTGAAAAAAATCTGGTAACCTTACTATAACGTGCTGTGGAAATAAAGGGTGAAGCAATTATTTAATTAATAAGGCAGCTGATGAAGTGAAAGACCCTTCTGCCTGCCACTCATAATACACAGTGCTGGGATAAGTGGTAGCATCTCAGCTCCAGATGGTTTTGGATGATGCCTATTATTTTGATCCATTCAAGTCTGGTTTTAGGCCTGGTTTTAGGACAGAAGGAGCCTTGGTTGCTCTAGTGGATGACAATTATTATTATCATTATTATTTATACCCCGCCCATCCAGCTGGGTTTCCCCAACCGCTCTGGGAGGCTCCTAATTAAAAACAGATCAAAAACAGAATAAAACATCAAATATTAAAAACTTCCCTAAACAGGGCTGCCTTCAGATGTCTTCTAAAAGTCAGACAGTTGTTTTATTTCCTTCAGATGTCTTCTAAAAGTCAGACAGTTGTTTTATTTCCTTGATGAGAGGGTGTTCCACAGGGCAGGCACCACTACTGAGAAGGCCCTCTGCCTGGTTCCCTGTAACCTCACATCTCTCAGTGAGGGAATCACCAGAAGGCCCTCGGAAGTGGACCTCAGTGTCTGGGCTGAACGATGGGGGTGGAGACACTCCTTCAGTCAGAGGATGGTCACAGGTACTACTACTTTTTTAGTTCTCTTGGACCTCTCAGCAGTTGTCGTATTCTTCTAGATCACTTGTCTGGGCTGAGCATAGAAAGCTTGGTTTTACAATGATTCTGGTATTTCCTGGAGAAGTGTTTTCAGACCATGGTGTGGGAAGGGCAGGACATCTCTCATGGCCACTAGCTTATGGGAAACCACAAGAGTTCATGTTCCCCCCACTCCCCGCCATGATTTTTAACATCTGCATGGAATCATAAGGAAAAGTCATCTGGAGATTTGGACTGCAGCATCACTGTTATGTTGATAACACCTGACTCTACGCTGCTGAGGGCATCTGGTCCCATTGAGCAGGCAGATTGAACATCAACACACACACACAGAGAGAGAGAGAGAGAGAGAGAGAGAGAGAGAGAGAGAGAGACAGTCGGAGGGCAGCAGTGAAAGCAGGAGATGCTTCAACCAGCACCATATGTGGTTGTGGACTAGTTAAATGCTCCTGTTAATGGTACAGGCTGCTGAGAACAATGGGAGTGGCAAACCAGCCCACAGTTGCATGTTTGCTTCTAGTTGAAGGTCACATCCTGCCAACTCCAAAAGGTTTCAGGTAAGGGAAAGGGTCACTGACCTCTACACAGTAATAGCCTGCAGTTCCTACTAATAAACTCTTTGACTGGAGGCTCCTTTCTCTAGCCCTCTCATGGAAAAGTAGAAACTGTTTAGTGATCTCCATTCTCTTATTTCCAGTTGACTCCCAGAATCAGGGGGTCTTGATAACATGCCTGGTGAGTCCAGCTCTCCAACAATATCTTCAAAGCAAGGCAAGGCGTTTATGGTGACTTGCAATCATGCACAAATATTTGAAATAAAATTCACTTTACTCTGAATCAAGAAAATTCAAGCATTTCAAATTTTGAAACTACTTATTATAGCAGTTATGCCAATGTGAGATTGCTTACTGTGCAATGCCATGGGGTTTAAAGATGACAGTTTGTTAAGTAGTAACTCTAGTCACTAGGCAAGCCATTTGTCTATATTGTCCTGTCATGTGGTGATAGGAACATAAATTCATTTTTATTTTTTATTTAACAAGTTTTATAGACTGTTTAATCAGAAAAACCTCATAAAACAATAAAAAGTATCCAAAAGAACATGCTGTCAGAGTCAAAATTTAAAAACAAGAAGACACAAATTTTAAAATAGATAAAATCAACAGTTTTAAAGCAAATGTACATAATGAAATTACATGTCTGAGTAGGTAAAGGTAAAGGGACCCCTGACCATTAGGTCCAGTCGTGGCCGACAAGAAGGGACGCGGGTGGCACTAGGGACGCGGGTGGCGCTGTGGGTAAAACCTCAGCGCCTAGGACTTGCCGATCGCATGGTCGGCGGTTCGAATCCCCGCGGCGAGGTGCGCTCCCGTCGTTCGGTCCCAGCGCCTGCCAACCTAGCAGTTCGAAAGCACCCTCGGGTGCAAGTAGATAAATAGGGACCGCTTACCAGCGGGAAGGTAAACGGCGTTCCGTGTGCTGCGCTGGCTCGCCAGCTGCAGCTTGTCACGCTGGCCACGTGACCCAGAAGTGTCTGCGGACAGTGCTGGCTCCCGGCCTCTTAAGTGAGATGGGCACACAACCCTAGAGTCTGGCAAGACTGGCCCGTACGGGCAGGGGTACCTTTACCTTTACCTATAGACTGTTTAATCAGAAAAACCTCATAAAACAATAAAAAGTATCCATAAGAACATGCTGTTAGAGTCAAAATTTAAAAACAAGAAGACACAAATTTAAAAATAGATAAAATCAACAGTTTTAAAGCAAATGTACATAATGAAATTACATGTCTGAGTAGGTAAAGGTAAGGGACCCCTGACCATTAGGTCCAGTCGTGGCCGACTCTGGGGTTGCAGCACTCATCTCACTTTATTGGCCGAGGGAACTGGCATACAGCTTCTGGGTCATGTGTCCAGCATGACAAACCTGCTTGCAGCGAACCAGAGTAGCGCACGGAAACGCCGTTTACCTTCCCGCTGGAGCAGTACCTATTTATCTACTTGCACTTTTATGTGCTTTCGAACTGCTAGGTTGGCAGGAGCAGGGACCGAGCAACGGGAGCTCACCCCGTCGCGGGGATTCGAACCGCCGACCTTCTGATCGGCAAGTCCTAGGCTCTGTGGTTTAACCCACAGCGCCACCCAGCTTGCTTAAACAAAAAAGGTTTTTTGCAGACATCAAAAACAGTACAATGAAGGTGCCTACCAAATATTAATTTTATAAAAAAAAAAACTGTGGTGAAAACTGGAATGTTACACCTGGTAGAACAATACATACAATTTGTTTATCAAGAAGTAAGATGGATCTAAATAGTTGTTGTTGTTTTACCCCAATACTTTCCATTCTCCTAAAATCTTCCTGTATCTGCCAGCTCGTTTCAACTTGGGATAGCAGAAGCTTTAAAATAATGGCTATGTTTTAAGAGATTATTGCCAAACCCACATTTTTTATTCCAGGGAGACATTGTGATAGATGCCAGCATTTCAGTAATGATATAAGCAATCTGTAACCTATTATAATTTCCTTTCAGAATAACTTAATTTTCATATTGTTTTATATGACTGGAATTTTAATAGTGTTTTTAATTTAGGAAAAGAAGTATACTATGCATTACTAATTACACAGGAACAGGGATTAAATAGCAGCACCCTGAACTACATTTTTAAAAGAACAAACATTTTTTAAAGTACTTAACCCAGCATAAGGAGTGGCACCAAGAAATTAAAAAATGTCATGCTTAGATAATCATAGCTTTATAGACAAAAAACATGTAAAGAGGCATAAATTCTGCGCTTATTATTTGACTTATTTATTATACTGTACTGCTGGAGTCAAGCTGGAATAAATACAGGTGCTACTCATTGGCTAGCAATGCGAGAAATTTAATTGTTTTCAAGTAATTTAAAGATAATGTATTTGTATGTATATTTCAAAGCCCATAATTTGACAGGAGTAGTTATGCCAAAGTCACTCAGGTTGCATACCAATGAGTCAAGCAGAATTTCCTAAACAATCGAAATGTACTTAAAAGAAATTTGTTTGATGGCGCTTGTATTTTTCACATGTAAGTAGAGTGAAAAGGAAAATAAGTTCTTTATTAGAAGTGTGGATATTTTTAATAATAAATGTCACATGCCATTTCCAAACTTGTCAGTGAGATGCCACACTCTTAAAAAGGAATCTTGGTAAGGGAGATGCTCATTGCAGCAATTGGGTGGATAATAGTATAAAAGGTATTGTTTTTAAATGAAGGGAACCAGTGCCCTATTTTGAAAGAACTCATAATCTATTTTAAACTGTCATTCTATGTTTCTGACTTGCAATTAGATGATCTTTCCAAAATGTCAGTCTGAGATTTTCCTTCGACCGTCACCCTAATAAAATCTGACGGCAAGTGTATTATATCCAAACTCCCCCCACCCATAATTAGCATCAAAGATCCTCACTAAGGTTAATCAGGAAAGTTGTACAAAGGGTTTCCAATGAATGGCCATGAAAGCAGCAGTATGCCTTTAAAAACACCCTTGTAATATAGGCAAGATGGATGACAATCAGGAGACAAATGTATGAGCAAAGCTGTTTGGAGAGAATAGTTTTGTAGTGTATGATGTATGTTACGCAAATGAGCTTATTAGGACTCTCATCTATTTTATTATTGGTGCCCAATTTAATAGAGGCATTTAAAAAACAATATTTCTGCCTGACTCCTCGGAAGGAAGAAGATACATTGATATAATTGAAAGCAAATGATTGCATGTTGTGCCATTTAATCATGTCATTTTTCAGTGGCTGTTTTTTGCACTTCACTGCATGCTTATAGAATATTTAGCTTTATATAGATTAGGTTCCACCACCAGAAACTGAGCTCAGCGATTATTTTAGGCAACGTTTTCTTTTAAGTTTGGAATCAGTTAAAAAAACAGCCAGATTTGTCAGTGTTTTCTTTAGAAGATTATAAGCCATCATTCACTTCTAGTATGTGGCATTTGGTTGTATTATTATTATGAGAGATAACTTATTGCTAGTTGTTCTTTTCAAGTCTCTAATGGAAAACTTTATTTTTTCATCATTTACAGAGCGCATCTACAATAATTTTTAATACATGGGGCTCACCAAGCCAGCAGGAAGAATTAGAAACATGCTCAAGAATCTTATGGAAAGCTTTCATTAACAGTCAGTTTTATAGATGTAGATGTTATCAAGATAACTGGTCATAAAAGAACATGGAATTAGTATGGAACCTATACATCCCGGTTTTCTAACTGCACTGTCCAATCTCCTAAGAAATCATTTCTAGACTTCGTACAGGGACCAATGTATTAGAGACTATGAAACAGCCTTAGGTTGCAGTCTTATACAAATTTACCTCTATATCTGATCTTCTAATGTCCGGGTGAGAATGCAACTTCTTTACTCAGGCATATCTCTACCTCTCCAGAGTCTAATTCTGAAAAGACTCACAGAAGAAGCTGATGATGGACAGCATTGGTTGGTTGGAACCAGTGCTTTTTTTTCTTTTAAAAAAATGTTTAGGGGTACTCTCATTTTCCTATTCATATTGAAATACTGCCCCTCAATGAGGCCAAACTTAGATTCACGAAATGTTTAGGGGTATGCGAACCCCTGTATCCCCCCAGAAAAAATCACTTGTTGGAACCATTTATGAACCCCTTGCCCACAATCCCCTCAAGCAGCTTTGTTACAGGTCAGGAGGTCCCAGTCTCAGTAAGGCTTTAGCGACATTTTCAGTTCTGACGTGAACACAGCCCTGTGCAAGGCAGAAAAATTAGGAAGAATGGGGCAGCCTTGCATGTGTTGATTGGGGAGCTTGGAAGTATCACCAACGTTTCATTGGTTGAAGCAACATTTGATTTGCTAGTATGCAAATTTGTGATGTAAAATGCTGGCAGGGTTTGTGAATGAGGAAGTTGCAGTCGCTTCTAGCTTTGATATTCCCTTCGTGTTCCTGGAGAATTTTTAGCAATACACTTCAGGAAAGTAAATACAGGCAGGTTAAGGAACATTAGAAAATGCATTCCAGCTATAAATTGAATAATAAAGTTTGTGGGTATATTTTGGCATAAATAGTGGTTTTGAATTTTGTCATTCAGCTTACTTAAAATTCAGAGATATTAAGGGGAGAGTGTTCCCTCATTCCAGAAATAATGGGATTTTGGCTATTATAAGAGTAAGGCAATTGAAACAGTTATAGGACACATTTTATTAATAAGTAGAACATCTGTATAAGATGTCCACCTGCTGATAAACTGTGCAGTGTTACTTTACAATGAAATGCACTTAATCATTTTAAGACATCTTCTAATGACATCTTATTGGGATTAACATTTTGAACACAAATACTTTTAGGCATTAAAACACCCATTTTAAATGAGATTGCATTGTCTTGTTTACCCTTGTTCATTAATAAGCAATCTGTTAACTGCTAGAAAACTTAAATTGTGGAAGTGCAAGCTGATTAGTAAGCAATCCAGCTACATTATGGATATAATCATATTTTTTTGTTGAAGACTTTCAGTTTAACAATCAACTTGCCCTTTACCCAAAGGCATAAAAAGGTATGTATACATATAGATATTAGACATTAACACCATTGTTTTGCTTTAGGAATTCAGCTTTGCACTGGTTAGGAAACAGAAAACATTCAGTGGGAGAGCTACTTTTCTTATGCAGAAAATGTATTTAAGTGCCATCTTACTATTATTTTTAAACAATGGCAATATTTAGCTTTTCCTCTTGGAAACAGCAGTGTCAGTTAGGAGGTTGCACCCAAAGAAGTCCATGTTTTTCAGTTACCAGCATCTCTAAACAGCTCAGATATTTTTCACAAGGCTTTTCTTATTAACTGTAATTCCCTACCCCCATCCCGCTGCTACCAAATTTTCCCTAAAAGGAAACCTAAAATGCTAGGGTGATAGCTTAGATTTTTCTCATGGGGTTATGTACTTTCATCTGTAGCATCCTGCAGAGAGAAACAGATGTTTTCACGGTGCACAATTTAAATTGCCTAGTAAGCTCCTGAATGTGAAGAAATCTTCCGTGCTCTAATATGGTAGAAGATACTAGATCCACAGTAACTCGGTGAAGGAAACACAGTGTGTGGGAGCAGGGGAGGGGAGCTAGGCTGAAGAATACATCTTCCTAGACACTTGTGGTGGCATTTTCCCCTTGGTATCTCTCTTCAAAAGCACTTAACACACTGTAATGTTGACTGCAGAATTGCTCAGAACAGCACAGAAACAAAGGAAGCCATAGGGCAGACAGATCAGAATAAAGAGAACTAGCTACTCATCATGGTGGCTTTGTTCTACCTCCATTGTTGGATACCCGTTGCTGGGGGGGGGGTCACAAGTGGGGCAAACACTGCTGAACTAAGGTCCTCCTTTTGGACTTTCTATAAACATCTGGCTGGTCACTGTAAGAACAGGATTGTCAGGTCCCAAAACACAACAAAAACAAAATGCAACTTGCAAGTAAGAAAAAGATCTTTATTCAGGCTCAGCAGCAAGGTCCAAAAATCAAGATTCCAAGGTACATGAGTAGGCCAAGAGGTTCATATTTTAATGGAAGCTACAAAAATGTTCCAACAGTTAGCAGGGAGGACCTCCCACCTCCATCCCTGGTTGCCACACTTCCAGCCCTCCACCTGCTTCTCCACCGTCTTCATCTTGAGCTGCCAAACCATGCCAGATCCTGATGGAGCCAAAGGGCCCATGACACGGATGATGAACTAGATGGCGTTTTGGATTGTTCCAGCAGGGCTCTTCTTGTGTTCTTTGTTTTTTGCAACAGAGGGACACGGGTGTGTGAAAACTGTAAGGAAGAAAGAAAATGTTTCCTTGGTTGAATTACAAGTTGAAATGTCTCTGTTATCCCACATCTTTCCGAAGCAATCAACTTCAAAATATTTAAATCTATAACATATGGAACTGTTCAAAAGTTTTGCTGGCCTGTTATACCAAAATTCAGAGAGTTGTGGAAGTGCTGAAATCATACCTTTATTAGAGCCTACAAACACTCAGACCAGGGAAGAGTTGCATGTACCGGTAATTCTAAAGCTGGTACCCTGCCTTGTGAACCTTGGTTGATCCTAATATGGTCCATGTTTTGCAAGCCCTCTGTCTTTTATATATGGCAGTGTTTCAATATTCCTATATGTTTGCAGTGTTAATTTTAAAAAGGTGTCATGGTAAATTCTACTGATAGTTTCTAAATTTCAGTACTATATGTGTTTCATATGGAGAGGACCTATCAGGGGTGGGGAAGACCATTTGGACTGGGGCCTCAAGCTCAAAAGGGGCCTCAGATTTTATTTTATTTTTAGACACTTGTATTTTTGGCATTTGATAAGTTTGACAACTTGCCTTTTGGAAAGGGGGAAGGGAAGAAGTGCTGGGGCTTCCTCTTGGCTTGCTTTGCTGTCTGCTGGAAAGTTGTGTGTGTGTGTGTGTGTGTGTGTGTGTGTGTGTGTGTGTTGGTAGTGGTGGAGGAAGATACATTTGCTGTTGCATTAATTTTGCTGTCTTTTCCTGCTCTGGCATTGGCTGCACTGTTAACTTCTCTTTGTAGGAAAGGCTAAATCTGGACTGTTGCACATTGTGAGAAAATTGGGAGAGGAGAGGGATTAATAATAATAATAATAATAATAATAATAATAATAATAATTTATTTATTTATTTATTTATTCATACCCCGCCCATCTGGCTAAGTTTCCCCAGCCACAGCCACTCTGGGCGGCTTCCAATCAAATGTTAAAAACAATACAGCATTAAATATTAAAAACTTCCCTAAACAGGGCTGCCTTCAGATGTCTTTTAAAGATAAGATAGCTACTTATTCCTTCACATCTGAAGGGAGGGCGTTCCACAGGGTGGGCACCACTACCGAGAAGGCCCTCTGTCTGGTTCCCTGTAACCTCACTTCTCGCAATGAGGAAACCCCCAGAAGGCCCTTGGCGCTGGATCTCAGTGTCCGGGCTGAACGATGGGGGTGGAGACGCTCCTTCAGGTATACAGGGCCGAGGCCGCTTAGTTCTCATCCTGTTTCTTTCTTTGTTTGTTTGTTGAATTGAGGAAGTGCTGGGGCTCTTGACTGCCTACCTGGTTTGTTCATGGAGGGGCTTTTGGGGGGGAGGGGTGATAATAAATAAGCAGTACAAATACAAATATGAATTTGAACGCTCATGTGCTGCAGAGCACCTGAATAAAGTTCATGAACTGGTGCTCCATGGACCATAGTTTTGGAACCCCTGCTATAAGGTATGGTGTTGCATAATATTCTTAAAGCAACAGCAACACTGGACTCTGCAAGTGACTGCTGAATTCTTATACTTATACCTATACTTATACTTATAAAGTGCATTGACACTGACCATTCTTCTGTCCACAGTCCCTCTGCTGCGAAATTAAGCAGAGACGCCGAGGCGTGGGCTCAGTGTTGCGTTTGTGCCAGCACCTCCTTAATGACCAGGATACCTGTAACCTGAACGCAGATCACCAGTCAATGCAGCTGATAATTGTAAATCTGGAAAGGAGGTGGGAAGCCATCGTCATGCAAGCTGTCCAGTGGCAAACTAGACTGCAGAAGAAGTTGGCAAAGCATTCCGTAAGTGACACCTGCTTGATGTTCCTTCCCTTCAAATGCATTCACGTGGGGCATTTCCCCAGCACCTTAAAATCCTTCCTTGTTCCTCTTGATATCTTCACTGAAGGCGCAACAGCGAGCCAAATAATTAGGCTTCTGAACCTTTCTCCCCAAACATATAATGATCCTGTCAATGGAACCAACTGATTAATGGGCTATGAACACGTTGCACAAACTCAAGTTCTGTTTTTAAACACATAGATTCTGACCCTTTTAAGGCGCTGAATGGATTTTGTGGAATTGAAATCAATGGCAGATAAGGATAGTCAATGGTTTTCTGGATTAGACCCCAACATGTATTGTTGTTTGTAATATGATACACTTCAATCATTTGTCTAGATCTCTATAAAGCAGCCCCTGGACTTATTCTGAACATCCCGTTTGTCCAGCACTAGTCTGCATCTATGTGCTTTAGCGCATCAATTCCAACCTTATTGCCAAACAGAGTTAGAGAGCATGGAATAAATACTATGGAAATAAGAGTTTTGTACGGGTTCAAAATATTAAAGTTGGAATTGTTCTACATGTAATCTACTTCAGCACCCTCAATACATGTTCGCCCAACCTTTCCTTGAAGACCTGTGGAATTCTGACATTGCTTGCAATGGACAGATTGAAAAGTGTCTCGCTTTTTTAGCAGCATTCCTAAAGGAGCTCATGACATAAATAGAACACCACAGGGGCAGCTGTGTGTTGGTGCCTTTGTTGGACCCCATCCCTCTATTAGAGCCAAATCAGGACCTTGCTCTGGTCCTTTCTTTACAGGGTAGTGGTGCAGAGACTGCCCATCTGATCCAGAAGCTTTATTCCTCTTAAAATAGCAGCAGTTGGCAAAAAGCTGTATTGTTTTTGTTGTGTTGTGCTCTCACTTTTTCACCTTCTGGTGCCGACTGTTCTCTTTTGCCTGAAGCAGAGGCAAGCGGCAACTGTGAAAAAGCTCTGCAGGCTGCTGAACACACGTGTAAAAGCGCCACTGCAGCCGGAGCTACTCTCATCTTTGCCATGCGAGCTGCTGCTGCTGGGTTTAGCTGCAGTTCCTCTAAATAAGCTGCTACGTGCTAATTAAAGGCTAGTGCTGCTCTTGCAGCAGGAGTGAAGTAGTCTTGTGGCTCTATTTGGATAAGAATCGATCGGGAGGTGAGGTAGGGGGAGTGTAAAAGCACTGTGTGTTTTCTTGATGTCAGGATGCCAGAGAACTTCACAAGCTCCACACTGCTTTGTTCCCACTTTGCCTGGGGTAACCTAGACTTCTTTGCTGGACTGAATTACATTTCACCTGGTAGGGAATGCAACTGGTGAGAAATGGCAGCCATTAAGAACTCTCCATATAGGTTTTATTTTTCGTTTTGGGGAGGCCTCTTGCTACGAACATATGCATTCCATATGAAAACAGGGCTAGTTTCCAAATCTACCATTTTCTTAGATGATAAAAAGAGTTCTTAGAATCAGGATGCTGTAGTTGAAACTGAAATTAGCTAGTCTCTCTTGCATTCTTTTTCTCTCCCTCCCCTGCCGTCTCCCAATTCCAAGCTGGCATGCTACAACATTTCCTTTCATTCAGTTCCTGTGTAGTCATTTCTTGGGCTGATCCCAAGATTGCTTTCTCTGCTTTGCCTATCTCTCTGCACTTGATGGCGTGCCAGTCTTGGCACATGAATGGTATCCCCGGGAAACAAGTATATAGTTTTTTTATTTGAGGTTGTCCACAATATACTGTAATATATGAAAACAAATGGGATGTGTTTACATCTCTGATGGCATCAGACTCGGTGTTGGCAAGAGTCATTGACAGTGCAAATGCTGGCCTGGTTGATTAGATGTGTTACGGAAGTTCAGGAGTTGCTTCCATCTTCTGTTCTTTTAATGCATCTATCAGCATTTTCCTTTGACCATTTTCCTTTTCATGGTCCCTAATGGCAACCTATTATTCATGCTCGGGGGTTATGTTGAAATTATTTGTAAAGAGCTTGGAGATATATATATATATTAGTAGCTTTTTAAAAGAACTTTTTGCTGTCTTTTAAAAGATCTTTTTACAATATCCACAGTTTTCCCCAAAACATAAAGTTTCTCTAGGACTGATAGCAGAAGACAGTTTGTTTCTCATATTGTCAGTGTATGTCAATATGAAAGCTGGCATTGAATTGCTGTGGTTTTTCCTTAAAATTCTAGAGCAATCCCCAATACACTTTCCCCATCCAGTCATGTGTCAAGTCTATTTGCATAAAGTTTATTTCATTTAATTCATTCATTTGATTAAGTGAAAAGGATTTGTGAATAATTCAGACTACCTGCCTATGAAATGGAATTCCAGGAGTGGTTTAACAATCAATCCTTCTTCCCAGGGAACTCTGGGAACTGTAACTCAGAGAGGAAAATAGGGCTCGCCTAACAGCTATCAGCACCCTAAACAAACTAAAGTTCCCAGAATTCATTGGGGAAAGCCATGGCGGGAAAGTTGTATAATAGTGCTTTAAATGTACGGCGTGGGTGTGGTTTTGGTGTAATGTTCTCCTAGTAGCGGCTCTACCCAAATTCTGTCCCTGCAGAAGTGTCCAGACCCTTTTCAAAGGCGGCCCTGTTTAGTGCTTGTTATAGTCATCCAGTTTGGATGTAACCATAGTATTCATCCCTAGGAACAGAAGCAGTTGGTTAACCAACCTAAGCTAGTAAAAATATACTCATGGTCACAGCTGCCAACAAAAAGATTGACAGCTTGTCCACAGTGCTGCTTGTCCCATACCTAGGAAGCTCAGGTCCAAGCAGTTTTCCACTTGATCAATGCTTTCTAGACCCAGGTCTGAGCGGTTTCCCCTGGTCCTGCTCCTTTCCCAGGAAAAACCTTCTCCTTGTAGAAGCTGCTCATATAAGCAGAATTGCCAGGGCTACAAATGAGGGTTTAGGCAAAACAGCTCTTCCAAAAGAGAGGCTGTTGTTCTTTTCAATTCATTATCTGTGATTTCACTGTCCTTGCCTTGAAATCTGTCACATATAAGAGGCCACTGTTCTTTTTTTCCCCCTACACAACTGAAGAAGCTGTTAGTTGCCACATTTTGAGTTGGTATCATTTAGGTTTGGGATGCCTGCCTGATTGAAGTCTGTTCCTGGCTCTCTGCAATATTTCTGACTTAGATTATTCATGTGGATTTGAGAAATGCTTCCTTTCCATCATGCAAATTTTCCTCTGCTGCCGAACGCTTCTGTAAGTACACTGTACTGTGTGTCCAGCTCAATTCCCATGTGCATTGGCTTTGAAAGTATGCTGTACATCCAGCCACATAATTGAAAATAATAAGGCCACAATAAATGGGATGGCCTTAGGGTATAACACCCAAGGGATTCAATTGGTGTCACTCTGCATCAATGTCCATGCATCATGGTAATTGAGGTAACATAACCAATTACCACATTTTAATTAGAGTTGTAAGAACTTGGAAAAATCTGCGGTGGTGAGACAGCTCACTTTAAAAAAAACAACACCAAGCATTTGCTTTCCAGAAGCCTTTTTTCTTGGATGCTTATTCTTAGGAGTCAAAGAGGTTGCTGAAAGTACCATTTGAGAGGAGGTTGGGAAAAAATCCAGATTCTTTTTAATGAATGGAAAGCAAACCTGGAAACAAAAATGTGCTAAAACGCTGCATTCCTGCTAAGCTGATATCCTCATCCACTTCTTCTTTTGTGCTTCCCTGACACTTTTAGGGAAAGAAAACAGTTGTTCATAAAGTTGGCCCTCAATGAAGTGTCCTTGTTCTCTGCCTTTCCCATTGGTGAAATGCTTTTTTAAATATATATATATATATATATATATCAATAGCATGATGCTCATTACACATGTTGAAAAATCACCTATAGAAGAATGATGCACAAGTTATCACGTTGTTGTTTTGATACACATCACCACTCAATACTAATAGCACTTGGCATCTGAAATGGCCTAATTGCGAACTAAATAATTATTTTGTGAAGCAAGAACAAATGGCAAAAGAAGTAGCATAAGAATTTACTATAGACCTCATTCTGCAAGCTGGTGTGAAAATCAGGAAAGAAAACACAGTCAGCATCCTGTGGAAATTACTTGCTCCATTTATGTTCCATTAATACCAGATACTTGATAAAAGCCTTCCACGAGCATGTGTGTCCACAGGATTTTTTCAGGGAGGGGCACAGAAAACACTTTAAATATGAGAGAGCGGTTTCTTTCTAACCTCAGAACTCTGTTTTGCCCACAGTAGAGTCGATCCACAAGTAGAAACTTTTTTCTGTTTATTGATATCTCATTCTGGATCAGAATGTTTGTCTATAAAATGTTTGAATTCTTTTCATTTACCTTTTTGTGACCTTATTTTAAACCTTTGACTACTGCTACTACTGCAATGACTACTATTCCACATTTTAAGTATATTTTGTTGGCACCTGTCTGTCTTGGGAGACAATGGAAGGGTGCACCTTTGGGGCTAAGTCAAACCATTGGAGAGTTACAGCGCCTGCTATGGCTGTAGAGACCGATATGAGAGAGAGATGTTTTGTTGCAGGTGGGGCAGATGAAGGTGTCCGGTGGTCCTGATGCAGGTGTACCAGTTTCACCAATTATTGTTAATCTTAACTGGATTTAAAATGCTGAATTATCCCATTGGTATACCTGTTACATTCAGTTTGTATGGAGAAAACAGTACAGGGTGTTACATTTTTAAATAAGCAGGAAGATAAAATTGATTCAATTTATATATCTATATATACACACATATACTAAATTAACAGCATAGTTCTGACCAAGTCTACTCAGGACTAAGTCCTATTGAATTCTAATGTATTTACTCCTAGATAAGTAGGGTTAGGATTGCAGCCTAAATAACAATGACATTTCTCTATAATGCTGACAATGATTTGTCTATAAATGAGACTTCACTGCATTTATTTAGACTGTAGGAGTCTCTGTTTTTGTAGTCTATTGTTTGTTAATACTGTGAGAGAGTCCGTTAGATAGCAATACCTGCATAAAAGGTCATAGGTTCTAATTTACAGTTTAACTGTTTTGAATTACAGTTTTGAATTTTGCTAGAAAAACTGCTACCCTCCCACACACTTGCTTTGGAGTGAGTTCTATTGATCTCAGTTGTATAACTTCAGTTTTGATTTTAATCTGTGCCAAGGGGTATGCTCACAGTATGTTTAAACATAAACAGCAAAATTGAGGATACTTTGAAGCTCTTACTTCTGAAAGCAGATACCAGTGTACTAAAACATGAGTAAATGGTTCCTGTATTTTCACTTCCATTGCCTAGTATAGCAGGACATCTTAGCATCTAGCTAAGTTTGCATCAAGTAAACACTCAGAATTATTGTGACATTATAATATGCCAAAACAGTCCAGCATATGTTAGCTATTTTGATATTTATTTTCTTAGCACTTTAGCATTTGTCTATGGGAAAAATACACTTTTGAGAGAGGATGCCTAAATAAGAATTGTGTATTGTTGCCTAAGTGTGTGTGTGTGTGTGTGTGTGTGTAATTAGATGGATGGACTGACATAAGCATATACACAAACATCTACAGTGTACCTATTTCCCCATATATATTTTAATGTTCCTATGTGTTTCTATATATATTTCACTGTAAAATGTCACTCCCGAGAAAGGTAAATTGATGGTTATGTAGAATTTTTCATTTTCTTTATCTATACAGCATTTGTATCATCACAGGAGTTCTAATCCATATTCAGGTCTCCATATTTGGTGTGCAGTAATATGTAAATTACCTAGCCAGCTGCATTAAGCAGTGTTTGTTTATTCTATTTCTTTTGGCACTGTGTGCACCTGAACCTCTGCCAAAAAAAGAAAAAAAAATCCTGGCTGCTTCAGGGAACACTGTTCTGGAGAAGGGAAGTTTTGAAAGGAAACAGCACATCACAAATGAAACTGCACAGTTTGAAAGCATCAAAATCAAACCAAACTTTCTGTTCCTGGAAATATTGGTGTTTACAATGTAAAAAAATGATGTGTTTGTTATAATATAATGAGGACACTGAATCTCTTTAGAAGGCTCTGTTTGCACTGACTCTGTAAACAAAGATGCTCCACTGAGAGCCTGCTACATTTGGCAGTTGGCTGCAACCAGTGAAAGATGAACATGGGAAGTTTAAGGGAAATAATTTCAGCACGGCATATTCATTTCTCTGAATGTGTGGCATTTGAATGTGTTTGGACTTGGACAGCTGTGGAGCTTAAGTGTTAAAAAAATGGCATTAATGATGCATCGAGCTCTCCCCCGCTTATGCTGGCAGAGTCCTCCTTCCAGTCTTCCAGTCTGACACTTCCTCTTTTATCCAGCCAGCTAATTTCCCCTCTTTTGTGAGGAGTAACTGTTTTCACACTACTGCTTACCCAGCAAGCCTCCTCATTGTTTCATGCTTAATTATCTTCTTGAGCTTCACCTTCTCAAGTGAAGAGAAAGAGGCTTGGGCCTCCCCATGACTCTAATGAAAGCTCAGTTTTATAGATGCACTGTGTGAATAAATGCAGTGTCTGATCTAGCAACATAATAAATGAGTTCCTAAAGTTTATGGAGTCATCGCTTATGCAGTCAGTTTACTCAGCAATGTTGAAAGATGCCGAATTTTTGCAGTTCAAAATTATTCGTAGTAGTACTGTTATTATTACTATTAGGGGGGGAAACGCTGTAATTCATCATGGAACTAGGAGCCATGAACATATCCCCAGAATGCTACAGATTGTACAAAAATACATCGCATTTAGTGCACACACAGACCTGATACACTTAGATAATGGGAAATTGTATCAGTGCCATTAATACTGATATTTGTCTCCCCTGTTGCTATTAGCTGTTAGTGCCTCATTTGCTATAGACATATTGCACCTCATAGGCCGTGTTTGTGTGTGTGTGTGTGTGTGTGTGTGTGTGTGTGTGTGTGTGTGTTTCGCTACAATTATAGCATTGGGGGTTGTAGTACTGGAACTGCTGTGCGATTTTGGTCATTTCTATGACCAAAATCACTTGCTTGCAAGCAGAGGGATGTATTCAAGCCCAGGCTCTTGTTGTTCGTCAGTTTTCTTTCATAAGTAGTGTTAGCTCCTGGCTATTTTGCAGTTCCACACTTAGAGCAATTGCAGGATGGAAGGCAACCTTAAAAAAAATATATACAAGCAGTTTCTATAAGCAATACGGCAAGCACCTGAAACAAGCAATATGGCTCTGCCTTCAGGCTTACAAGGTAATTAAGATAACATGGAAAAAGAAAGAACTATGATAACTGGCCTCAGAATACTATCTTAGTCATACAACTGACCCTCTTTTGTTCCACCAAGGAGATTGGGATACATAAGCAGGCTCCTTTGTAGATTTTTATTTTTTATTTTTTCTAAAACAAACTTCTATCCTGCCCTTTGTTACAATACCCAGGGTGGGTGCAACAAATAAATACATAAAACTGCTGACCCTTTTACCGCATGTGGCAAGGAGTGTCTCTGGAGCTTCTCAGGGATGAACCTTCCAGACTACCCAGGTTGGCCATTGGCTCTTGCATAAGAGGATTTCCTGCTTCAGCAGAACTTTGCTTGAACAACAAGGCCTGTGTGTATTGCTGGTTGGTGCTGACTCTTGACTTGTTCTCGAATCTGCCTTCTAGTTTTCCCTCTGACCTAGATTGCTTCTTGGTTGTGATTCTTAGTTTCTTTTCTCCAGTTCTGCCTTCTGGTTTGCCCTCTAATTTGGATTGCTGTTTAGTCCGTACTTTAGCTTCTTCATCGCTTCAGACTGCTGTCTATGGAACAGCTCTGGCCTGAGTGAACGATATTGCCTACAGAGACAGGGGACGGTCCTTTTGCTCATACCCTGCTGCAGTCCTCAACCCCAAATCCTGCCTATGAGTTGAGGAGCTAGAGAGGAAGGGTGAATTGGCAAAAGTCATCTTCCTTCCAACAGTAACAGCCTGTTCATGGAAAGCAAAGTCTGAATCCATTCCAGTGTGAGAATATTTACGTGTTGCGTTGCTCTTGATAGGATACACATTTGAATAGGATTTACCCCCTTCACATTCTTGAACAACTGGTCATGCATAAATGTGTTTTTAAGGCACATCTAGCTATCTTGTTTGGTGGTGGTGGTTTTTCGTTGTTGCTTTTTCTTCCTGTGAATATCCTTTATTGTACTTGTTTAGAAGGGGGAATTAATATATTGCACCTGAAGCAATGTTGAGACCAAAATGACATTGAAGCTTGAACACACAAACGTATACATACCTGTCATGTAACTCCTTGACAGATGAAAAGCAAACTATAGAGCAGCAAAAGCAACTTCCAATAAAATGTGCTGTGTTTCCAGATGTTATCAACACAAATAAATCCCCTCTTCCTATACGATTTGACACGTAAACCAGTGATTGTCACTTAAATTGATTTAAAATGTGATAGACCAGAAAGTAACCACTGTTTTCCACAGTCCTTCCTTTTTTGAAGTCAGAGTGTTAACAGTGCTTAAGACCCAGTACTTACTTAAATGGGTACGCCCCACGCAATTTGTGGAAATTGTGAAATTTTCTTTGAATTGTTTAAGTGACCAAAATTTTAAACAGGACACCCATGTGTGTGTTTTTTCTGCAGTAGGTAATTTTGAAAGTTCCTTCCCTTGAACATTTGCAAGGGGGTTTAAAGGTTAACCAAATGAGTTTCTGGCATGGGCTAGGATCCAAAAAAGGGTAGAAGATGGATAAATTGATTTTGTCATCGCGCCACATAATTCCCAGTGCAGACCTTTATGCTTGGAGCCCTGGAATGAATCATTCTGGTGACAAACTGTATCTTGCAAGAAATTACGAGTTGGAATCAGAGAAGCAGAGTTCTTTTCATGCAAAAAGGGTTTTCTACCCATACCTTTCTTGTACAGCTCCACGTACCCCTGAAAAATCAGTTTACAGCAGTATCAAACAAATTCTGCAATCAAACAGGAAGCTCCCTATTCTTCCATTTTAGCCAAATGTGGGTTGCTGCGTTTTGGCCAAATGGGGGTTACAATCAGTGGTGTAGCTAGCCACTCGGGTGCCCAGTGCGACACGTGCGTCCTGTAGCTGGGGATGGGGCGAGGCACCCCTGGGGGCAGGGTGCACTGCATCGAGCCTCTCCACCGCCTCCCCCTCAGCTGGAGAGCAGTTGAGAGAGAGGTGGTCGGCAGACACATGCCCCACGCTGTGGAGCCTGCAGGCGCCCAAACTACCACATCACTCCTAGGAGAGACGCGTGGCTCGGGCACGCTGCAGGCCCCACAGTAAGTGCTGGCCCCCACAGTGCGGCACCCAGTGCCAGCCACGTTTCATTACGTTTGTTGACTGAACTAAAAAGTTTCATGAGCCCAATTTTATTATTATTATTATTATTTAAAACTCATATTTTTGTCATTTTGTCTCCCCCCCCCCAGTGATGACACCCAGGGCAGACCACACACCCCGCACCCCCTTCCTTAAGGTTACCAGATTTCTCTCAATGAATCCAGGGACACTTTTCAACTTCCTATTAAATAGATGGATTTTGTCAGGGGACTGATTTGTAAATCCGGGGACTGTCCCTGGAAAACGGGGACGTCTGATAACCTTACCCTTCCTCCAGCACTGGTTACAATACTATAAATGGTGTTTTAATGTCCCAGGTTTTCTCTTGATTCATGTCAAAGAAATATAAGTTGAAAATTAAGCTGCCTTTGCTTTTTCAACTGTGGATATTGGGGATGTTGAGGAGTGGGGCAGGGGCAATCAATGGAACAGGGAACCCAGCTAATGGCCCATCAAATTCTTTCCAAATAGACAAGGAAATGGGATTATCTCTTCCTCGAGCTTGCATATTGAACATCACAGCATTCCCAGTTGCTGCTCAAATGCCCTTTTATCTTTATGTTTCTTATTATAAGATGCGCCTCAATGCAATGGATGAAGGATCACTATTAGTTGCACAAAATCAGATCCTTTACTGAGACCACATGGGTTGTGGACACCCTGCTGTGGTCGATGGTGCTATCCAACCATGTTTACAGACATCTGACCCTAGCATTCTTAATTGACCTTTCACAAGGATGTGGGTATAGTTTGGTGGTGGAACACATACTTAGGATGAAGGAAGCCCAAAGCTTAATCCCTGGACTAGGAAAGACTCCTGTCTGAAACCCAGCTAGTATAGTACAGACAACACTGAACCTAGACAGACCACTGTCCTGTCTTAAAGCTCAATACAAGGTTGGAGCCATGCTTTGTCAAGAGCTCAAAAGGCTAATTATTTTCAATAAGAAAATTGATTTAGGGGGGAAATGTAGAACATATACCTCATCGTATCTCACAGCATAAAAATGACTCCTCTACTTCCCTTTAAAGCTAGAGTGATTTCCATCACATTTTCTACCAACAAATGCTAGGAAGGGCTATGAACAAGCGAAGAAACTAATATAAGGACTGAATTATAGTTGTGGGTACCTGCAATCATGAAATTTAAATATATATATATTGTGTGTCTGACTCTAGGATCTTTATTTTCTTTAAAGAAAAGTAAACACAACATTGCTAATTAGCTTCTGCTTTAACTTTAATTACAGTAAGTATATGAATCTAATTGCTCTTGCCTCTAGAGAGCCATAGTAAAGCGCTGTATTTATACACATTTGTGGACCCAAAAATGTTGCAGCGTGAATGTCCTTTTACAGTTGCTGCTTATTAATGATGAGGTGTAGGTGTTGTGCAAAGAGGATAGCTCTCTGTTTGGCTGCAACACAAGGAGACCCATTTAGAACAAAAACATGAGGGCTGCAGAGGTGAAATGGGCACTGCAAACATGATTACTTCCCTCAGAAGAAGTAACTGGCATGCTGGCATTTTTCAAATACAAAATCATTTTTGTTTTTCATTGTGGTTCATACATTCTTAGAAGTGGGGGATGGCTTCTTTCATTCATTTTGCTTCATTTCCACAATGGTTTATCCACTCGTTCAGAGCTGACAACTAGTGTAAGCGAAAGAAAAGGTAGTTGCTCCAACCACCAAAACTCTTTGTTAATTGTCCTGTAAAAGCATATGAGGTGCTTATGCTACAGGTCTGTTCTGTCAAGACATAAAAGCATCTTTATTGGAATATTACATGAAGAGGGAGTTTTTACCTATTCCTTGTCCCACCTGCCACTTTCCACACCATTCTGGAAGCCCCTGGAGAAAATTTTCAGCCGGCTGCAGAAGGAGGAGAACCTTTCTTTCAGCAGATCCTGGGATCTACAACCCAGTGGATGGTGTTCAATGAATTTTTACTCAGGGTAGATCTACTGAAATTAATTAATTTCCCATGTAAAACTCTGAGCAGTTAAGTGACAAAAAGTAAGTTTTGAAATAAGTGATCCCACAATTAAAATAAATGAGTTGAGGTTATGTCATTGTTTCTGTTCTGCTGTGGAATCTGCATGATGTGCAGAATAAATGAAGCAGGCAAAAGCTGATTTACAGCAGCAATGTTATCTTCCTTGCCAGAAAGTGACAAGCGTTTTATATTTAAGAAGCGGGTGGGTTCTGCAGGTTCACAAAATTATGGAGTCTGTAGCTAGTTTCCTGTCCCTTCAAATCTTAAAGAAGACATTAGTTACTCTTGGTATGCATTTTGAAATATGGAGAAAACTTCAGTGATGTCTCTGTATGCATGGAAGTTTTATGTAGAAGGTTTAAGAACTTATAGCCCTTTGGAGCTTTGCTTCACTAAACAATAGAATTCCAGTATCCCAGAATTAGAAGACATCTCATGTGTCATGCAGTCCCATCTACTGCAAAGTGTCCAGTTAAAAGGTCAGATAGGGAAATTGGATAGGAGCAATTTCCCATCTTTTCTATTGCATTGCACCACATCCTTTGAAAAGCCCGCCCCCAAGGAATGCCTATCTTCTTTTCTTTCACAGTTGAATATACATCTAAAAAAAAAGAGGGAAGGCTTCATCAGATTAGCTTTAAATGTTGTATACATAAAACCGACAATTTCATAGGAAGGCAACAATTTTCCCCCTATCGTCTTGCTTCATTATTCAGCAGTTTCCCAGAGCAATGTCAGCACAGGCAATATATGAAATTAATGTAGTATTTGATTAGACGACTGATGGATTGCTTTTACAACTAAAGTCTTTCACATTCATTAGTCATACTAACCAGTCATTAATACTGCTTTTATCAGCAAACAAACAAATGGAAATTCAAATAAAAATTCAGCAGAGTTGGGTATACTCTATACAAAGGAGCTGTTATAAGAACTTGTATAACAGATGAACATTAACGCCCAGGTTGGGTGTCCCCAGGAATCTCATCCACGCTAAAGTCCCTTGTTGGGAGTGGCTTATGATTTTCATGCCTCCCTGGCAACCACGGGTCTGTCTCAGTTGATATCTGGCCCCACCCACATAATACAGAACACTCTGAATTTGGTGTTTTGTGTTAGAAACCTGGTGTAGTTCCTTTGTCAAGGGCAGATAACATGATGGTGCATTAGCCACAGAGATCTACTTATTCTGAGTCAGACAGTAGGTCCATCTAACTCTGTACTGTCCACACTGACTAGCAGAAGCTCTCCAGGGTTTCAGGTAGGCAACATTCCTAGCCCAGCCTAGAAACGCCAGGGGTTGAACTGAAGAACTTCCACATGCAATGCAAAGCAGATGCTAAGGTAACTCCAGGTGGTTTCCAGATAGTTTAGCAGGATGTTTCTGGTGCCTTGGCTGGCAAATCCCTTGAAAACACCTCTGCAGTGGTGGAGCAAGCCGATTGGGTGCCTGGGGCGGCGCACATGCCCAGGGGCAGGACCAACCGCCTGCGGGGCAGGGCAAGCTGGGGCAGGATGCTCCTTGGGGCCTCTGAGGAGTCTGCCTGCCTCCTTCCACTCAGCCGCCCTACAGCTGATGGGGAGGCGGCAGGCAGACCATTTGGGCAGCACGGAGCCTGCGGGTGCCCAGGCCACCACGTCACTCCCAGGAGAGATGTGTGGCTTGGGTGTGCTGCAGGCCCCGCAGTGAGTGCCGCCTGGCATTTTGTCACTGCCTGAGAGGTGACAGACTTCCTGGCTAAACTGACAGAGGTAGCCACATATCTCAGGACATCAGCAATCATGCTGAGACTTCCTCTTTTAGTGTGGTGTTGCTCAGGACATCATGGCTGCCATGAGAAGCATTATACTATTACCACCATATTGTATTACAAACCAAAAACATGTAGGTTATACATTGGGTTGACTGTTCAGTACTGGCCTAGTATTTGAGCATGATTGTACAGTCTCCTCTGCCGTTGTCAGGTTGTTATATGGTTATAGTTAGAATAGTCACTCCCTGTCTCTAAAAGCCAAACTAGATATGGCACTAAATTTATCACTTTGAAGCATACTGGGTTGTGGAGTGGGCAGGAGGGCCATTGAGTGGGACCACAGCACACAGTAGGGGAAGTTTAACCTTGGCTCTCCAGCTGCAATTGTAACAAAAAAAAAAAAACCCTACCTCATCTTGTCTTCTACACAGATAATCCTAGGCACCCTAAAACTAGCACCAGTTTCCTGAGGAGTTTGTGGTGCTGATCCTGTTTGTAGCTATGGGTGGAGGGACAGGCAATTAAGTCCTTGAAATACACTGCAGATTGGCACCTCACCAGATCCAATACCAGCAGCCTCAACCTTGAGTTTGGGAGCCATTAATTGGATGAGACAGAATAGGCTGAAGCTCAGACGAGATGGAGTTTATGGTGCATGGTGACCCCTAGATTCTAGAGAAAGAAGGAACTGCTGTTTTTAATGCGGTTCATCCTTGGTTAAGCAGTATGAGAGATTCTGTTGAACTCACCATGCTATTGCTAGATTTCTAGTTTAGCAGCCCAATGCCCAGTGAACTTCATAGCTAAGATAGAATCTGAATGAGTTTTTCTATGTCCACACTCTGAACTTTACCTATTGCTCTTTACTGTTATTTATTGTATTTCAGTAATTTATCTCTTGTTTTATGCAGCATAGCAAAACTGGTGAGAAATGGGCTTTTTACAAGGAGTAAGGAACTATGTATTGACTTTCAGTTATGGAGGTGGGATGTACTGTTTGTGATTTAACTGATTATTCTATTTCTCTGTTTTTAACAGGAATCCCTGAATGTTATCGATCCAAGCTTAATGGAGCTGAATGGTACAAATGAAGATGCACTAGAATGGGATGAAATGGATATAAGTAATACGTTGATTAGCGTTAATGAGGAATTCAGTGAGCTTGATCAAGAACTGAAGCAAGATGACACAAAACTGAACTCTCCCTATGAAGCATGTGGTAATAACGACTGTCCCAAACAGGAGGAAAATCCCACTGTGCATGAAAATTGCCTCAGCAGCCCAAGCATTACAGCATCTCCAGGTCCACAAGTCTACCAAGTGTACAGCCTTCACAATGTAGAGCTATCAGGGGAAAATCATATCTCTCTAATGAAAAAGACATCCAAATCCTCCACACTTACACACTTGGACACTTTAAAGAAGCATGTGAATAAGAACTCTTTGTTGTCACCAACCAAACATTTGCCAGAACTAATGGGCAGGACCACTTTGACAAGCCCACATAATTATATGTATCACAGCGGAAATGTAAGTAGGCATTCTGACAGTCAGAATAAAACAGTCAATGGAAGTGAGGCAGAAGCTATCCAAAATCCTGATGTCCATTTGCAAAATGATACTGATAGAAAGCAGGATAATTCTGTGACTAGCATTTCAGATTCCCAGTTAGGGAATATAGTTGATGTGATAAAACAAAATTTAAAGCAAGCGGATGGGGAGATCCATTTTAATTTCTTAAATACTTCCCAGTCAAAGTCCAGCAACAGAGCTAAAAGCCTGGGCAGTATCGCCCAACAGGGCTCTGAGGGTTCAGAAGAGTTGCAACAAGGAAAACACAACGTCTTTACATTTTATGACTATTCTTACCTTCAGGGTTCCAAAATCAAGCTACCAATGATAATGAAACAATCAAACTCAGAAAAAGCACATAAGCAGGGTAGTTTGCTTCATGGCTTTTATTTTGATAAAGTCCCCTTGAAATCGGAACATCAACCTTTAGAGTTCAAGCCACTCGTATCTACAGATGAGATTGCTTTCTCAACCAACTTGGATGATGGAGACCCCAAACGCTGTGAATTTGTGGAGGATTTGAAGAAACTGAGCGACCCAACAAATGCAAAGTTGTGCCCAACTTTATCTCATAGCTCTTCTTTAGACTCCCTTTCGGTGACAAATGAGTTGTTTGGCTCGACTGTTTTTAGAAGTGGAGATGGGCTTCATCGTAGCACATCCTTGGAGAGTTGGCTAACACCCTACAAAAGCAATGAAGATCTTTTTAGTTGCAATGGCTCTGGAGACCTAAGTGGAAGTAGTGATTCAGTTGGGGAACTTAGCAAAAGGACCTTAGACCTTTTGAATCGTCTAGAAAATATCCAGAGCCCTTTAGACCAAAAAATAAAGCGTAGCATCTCTGATATCACACTCCAAAGCACTTCTCAAAGAATGTCCTTGGCTGGCCAGTTGTCATTGGATATTGCGTCCTCTATCAATGAAGATTCGCCGGCTTCTCTCACTGAGCTAAGCAGCAGTGATGACCTGTCTTTGTGCTCTGAAGATATTGTACTGCACAGAAATAAAGCACCAGATTCAAATGCATCATTCAGAAAACACCTCAGTCGGTCGGTAGCTGATGAGAGCGATGTCAACGTTAGCATGATTGTTAATGTTTCCTGTACCTCCGCTTGCACTGATGATGAAGATGATAGTGATTTGCTATCAAGTTCTACTCTCACCTTGACTGAGGAAGAGCTAGGCATTAAAGATGAAGATGATGATTCTAGTATTGCAACTGATGAGGATATTTATGAAGACTGCAATTTAATTTCAGGACTTGACTACATAAAGAATGAACTCTACACTTGGATCAGACCAAAATTTAATCTGACAAAGGAGAAGAGAAAGTGCAATCTGGATGATGAAATCCAGGGCTGTAAGAATTTAAGAAGTAATGAGACTTTGAAAGCAAAGGATTCATTGAGCATTGAAAAATTCTTGAATGATTCCATACGCAAGCTTTCAAAAAATAATGGCAACAGTAAGAACACATCAGAGAGCCATGATGAGTCAGGGACAAAAAGGCAAATAAAAAATGATGGCTTTCAAGTTTCCAAAGATCACTTTGTGGATGACATGGAGAATGGAAATGTTACTATTACTCAAGAAAGTCCAAAGGAAGAACATATTCAAATTTCAACTGCTGCCATGAATGTTAGCCCACTTAGTAAAGGAAGTGAAAATGAATGTTGTATCTGTGAAGCATTTACTGATAGTTCAGATGATTCACATATGGATGGTAAAGAGCCAGCTCAATTGTCAAAAATATCCAGCTCTCAGAAAGAATATAAAAAACATATTCAGTTTGAAGGCCATTCTATTATAAAACCTTCTACAGAATTTGACTCGGATATGAAAAGTTCAGATATGGCATTACCAAAATCGCTACCAAATGATCAACAAAGCAGAACAGGAATTAGTGAACATGGTGGAGATTGCTGTGCATCTTTAAAATCAAATGAAGCAGAAGGAAATGCATCAGCTGGCTGTAGTGATTCCTGTTGTAGCTGTGAAACTGCTGCTTTTGATAAAAGAAATGAGGAGGATTGTTCAGTGCACAACTTTGTGATGGAGATAATTGACATGGCCTCAACAGCCTTAAAGAACAAGTCTCAGCCTGAAAGTGAACCAGCTGTTCCGCATTCATTAGCCCAGATCAGGGAAAAGGTTCTAGAACATTCTCACAGGCCCATTCAACTTAGAAAAGGTGATTTTTATTCGTACCTTTCACTTTCTTCTCATGACAGTGACTGTGGGGAGGTAACTAAATATGTTGAAGAAAAGACCAGCACTCCAGTCCCTCTAGACTTTGCGGAAAATATTGAATGCTTTTTTGAAGCCTGTCCTGAAGATGAACGAGTGGAACAGCAGGGATATCTTCCTGACAGTGAAGTGGAAGTAAAATACGAAGCCCTGGATTTAACAGATGAACCTAAAACATCTGCTGAATGTAGTGGCTTTTCTTTCTTAAGTGAGGAGATGGACATCAGCATGCCTGGCTCTCTTAGCCAGATGATATCAGATAATTTAAGTTATGCTAGTGAATCTTTGAGTCTGGACATCCCTAATGAATGTCCAGTCTTGAATTCCTTCCCAAATAACTCTAAAGAAAATCATCTCAGAGAGCCACTTGAGATCGCAAGGTCTGAAGAAGGTTTTGCTTCATCTATAAAGGCCTCAGCTGAAGCCATTCAATTAACGCCTGATCACTTGAAAGAGAAGGATGTTTTGCACCAGGACACTAAAACTCTTACATGTGAAGAAAACCTCCTGCATCTTCACAAAGAAAGGCACATAAATACACAGAGGTAGAATGTATTCCTCCATGGACACACACGTTGTTTCATAAAGAGGTAGGTACTAAACACTACGAGCTTTGCTTATTGCTGACATGACTATAATGAAGCAGGAAATGTGTGGCCTTTCAGAGTGTTCGAGTAGATCATAGCATTGTGTCTCTTGAATTAAAAACCATTCCAGGCCACTTCTTTTATGTTTAAGATACAGATACAGACTCAGATAAACAAGCATCAGCTGAGAATGGCAAATATGCGTTCAAATCACTACCTTTATTTGTCAAGATTCACAAAAGCAGGAGCTGATCCCTAGCTGATCACTTCACATATTTCCTTCCCTGTGAAAAGCAGCTAGTTAAATACTATTTTCAGCTGATGTGAACAGCATTCATTTTGTACTTTGGCTCAATCTGTGCTCAAAAAAGAAAAAGAACTAGCCCTTGTGTGATTCAAACTTCTTGGTTGCATTTCCTCAGATATTTGTACTATGCAAAATTACCCGATGAATCCAAGAGAAATCAGTAGCAATCTTCTTTCTGCAATGCAGCAGTTATCAGTGGAAGCAGATTCAAAAGAGATGCAATACTGTCCCACTATGTTGGGGAAAAGGAAGATGGGAGAAACTGAGTGTTACACCTAGTATATTCTGGGCTTTCCCCAACAGCCCTTTGCTTCCTATCAGTGGCGTAGCGTGGGGGGTGCAGGGGGGGCCGGCCGCACCGGGCGCAACATCTGGGGTTAGGGCAAATCCATGGGTTAGGGGGCGCAAATCCACGGGTTAGGGGGCGCAAATCCACGGGTTAGGGGGCGCAAATTACTTGCCTTGCCCCGGGTGCTGACAACCCACGCTACGCCACTGCTTCCTATCTGGGTAACTCTGCTCAGAGACAGCAAACTAGTCCACACCATGAAAGTGAATATAGCTGACCCTGTCTCTGTTGATGGGGAAGGAAAGTTAAGAGGAGAGGATCTCCACTTGCTCTCTTGGTTCTAGGTTACCCAACTCACTACAGCCTTCTGTGGGCATTCAGGAAAATGGTTTAACACATTTGCGGAGGGCAGGGGACAGCAATGAGTGCACTAGGTCCCCATCCCCATCTGTGAGTTGGATTGTGGCTGTCTATATTGGAGCATTTCCTGTAATCTTGGAGGCTTCCTGTGTGATGTAGATCACTGTAAAAAGCAGGGTTCCACATCACACAGGAAGCCCACATAAGTGGAAGCACTCTGCAACTCAGCAAGTACACTTGTTACTGTTCTCTGCTCTGTCACACACATTAGATTAGCCAGATTCTTAAATGCCTGGAGAAAACATGTAAGACAGGAGAAAGGAACAGCACATGCAAATGCACTATCTAAAGCTATTCCTTTCCGGTGATTGCTATATGGGAATGCAAACTGCCCTACTGAAATAGAAAAATGACCCTTCTCTATTGAAGTACTGTATGGGCAGCTTGGAAGAGGATAGTGGTATCTTTCGCAGGTGCCCAAGTATGATGTGATCCTGCACCCCCATTGCCCTGAGCTGTAGAAACAACAGGAGGATAACACAGTTAAGGGAGAAGCACTCACAGCAATTTCATGAGAGTTCCAACAGAACTACAATGTTTACCATTTCTGTAACACGGGATATATACATAACACTCTACCACAGTGGAATCAAGTAACGCCCTGATCAAATGCAGAGAGGAATATTAATTTCATTGGCCTAACTCTGCAAAGGATTGTGTTGAAAGAGTCTGCGGCAGTTTAAGGACTAGTACCTTTGGGCTACAATCCTATACATGCTTGTTTGGGAATAAGCCTCATTTAACTCAACAGGCTTATTTTTTGAGTAGACATATGTAATCTGATTCTATTGTTATTGTGGTTTAATATTTCTTGGACTACAAAAGCTTATGTCACAATAAACATAATGATTTTTGAAGTGCCACAGGTCTCTGTGATTCTTTTTCCCCTGCCAAAGACAAACACAGGTTTCTCATTTTACCATTTGTTTCTGCAAAGATAGACAGTGCTTTGATGATAAATCTATGCTATATGCCCTAGTCCAGCTTCGGAGTTCCCTGTGTGGATTACTTGCTGGTTCAGGAACTCTGAGCATAAACTACATGCACATCTAAAGGAGGATATTTTATATGCATTAAATTTCTTTCATTGGGATACACATCCTGATGTGCACCCCCATTTGAATTTAGTATTTCATAAATGCCTTTTAAAGTGCAATTTGAGCTGGATTGGGGAACATGTCCATAGAAAATTGGTATTTCCAGTGCAACCTCTGCTCCTGTGAACTTATTTCATTTCTTGTGCTATCCACCATTGACAAAGTACCATCCCATGGGCCCATTTTTCCACCTCATTATCTGTGATCAGAACACTGCTATTTATTCACACTGTATTTTAACAACACTCTGTGTAGCGAAAACAGTTTTGCAGTTTTTACACAAGCACCATTTATTCTGGAGAAATTCCAACACGGCAACTGCTTGTGAACTCCTGAGATTAAGAGACAGTGCAGTCGCTGCTACGGCCAGCTCAACCTCTGGAAACACCCGCTTGTGTGAATTGTGCAAAGGCGTGAGCAGCATAACGTTAACATTCAAGTGAACTACCGTTGCCCGTTCACTCAGAGTAAGACCCAGTGAGTTCAATGGGGCATACTCCCAGGTTAGTCTGTATAGCAAGGTTAGCCAACATACTGCCCTCCAGATATTGTTGAACTAAGAACCTCATCAGCCCAAGCCATCACTGCCAGTGTTCAGGAATACTTGGAGTCATAATCCAACAACACCTGCAGATCACTAAGACTGCCCTTGTTTGTGGGATTGCAGCCTCAAGATGGCTTTATGTGTGGAAGTCCAGGCACATTTTGCTGGGGAACTCTGGGTCAGAGTACTGTTTACGTTACAGTGAAAGGAAACTCTCTGCCGAAGGCTCTGGTATCTGTATTTTCAATGGATTCTAGAAGTCCCTTCCCCCCACTGTAAGAGCTTAGTCGATACTTTAACTTCATCTCTCATGCTATGGGAAATGAATTAGAGGCAATCTATCCTAATTTGTTAACTTATTCAAATAACAGTTATTATACTTAACTATGCTAAAGATTATCTTTTTGGTGGCAGATTGTTTATTTTTTTGATGAGCCTAATTACTGATTTTCCAAAGGTAATTTACATTTATTACTAATACATCTCTTAAAATGTGACAGATAAATGTTGTTCCCATAAGTGTATTATGAAAAAAGTTACTATTTAAAAACACATTATTTAATTTGAAAGATAAATGGCAAACACCATTATTTTTTTTTCCTGGAGCACCTGTGCTGCTAAGCTCATTAAAATGTGTGATTTTATGTGGAGCTGTGATACTTAAGAGAAAAAATTATCTATGGTATATGTGTACCCTAAAAATAAACTCAGTTCGCAAAGGTGACAGTATGCATATTTACCAACGTAGCTCAACTAATTTCACATGATTTTTGCTCCAGCTGCAAGCCAGAATAAAGCTGTTGTGAGCAAATCTATTTTGCCACTGAATGTATGTAAGTTGTAATCTCATTCTTTTAGCACCGTGCTATAAAATTGACCATTAAGCAAAAGTAATAGCAGCTTTGAAAAGTTCTATATCAGGAGTGATAATTCTATCCTGTCATCTGGTGTGGTTTAATACTGCACTACTGTTGTTGTTTTTAATTTCCTCATGGAGGTGAAAGCTTCCAAAGAATAAATATACAAAGCAGATGAGATCTCACACTCTTCTGTTGTTGCGTTGAGTATGACCCATGACCCTCCCCACCTGTAGAATTTTTTAAGGAACATAGGAAGATGCCTTATACCGAGTCAGAATATTTGTTCCCTTTGTCTAGCATGGTTTCCTCTGACTCTGGCAGAAGTCTTTCCCATTGGCTGCTACTTCATCTTTTGAGCTGGAGATGCCACAGATTGAAGGTGGAACCTTCTACATGCAAGAATGTGCTCTTCCACTGAGCTGTCTCCCCTTCCCTGTGGTAGAGTCCCCTCTCTTCCTGCAACAATGCTAGAACTGGCCACCATTTGTACACATGGAGCACAGTTATGGAGGCAACGCATTTGCATAAGCCAGATCCCACTCAAAGATCACCCTCTTGGGTGACTGATTCCGGTTCATATGTGGGGGGTTTTCTGTATCCTTCATTTCAGTATATATCCTCAGACAATCACATATCACAGCAAATTTGTTCCGGGATGCCTGATTCCAGGCAGAAATACTGGGTAGTACCCAACTGAATTGTACTCAGACCCACTGAAGTTAATTTATGCATATTAGTCACAACTAGCCAACCAATTGTTTTTTAATTCCCTGATAGCGATGTAAGTTTAGATGTTTGAAATGCATAGAGTCCTAGAGTGAGGCTTTTTTAATTGAAAGCCCACTACTACAAGTTTTAAGAACAGGCATGCTACAAACTTCCCAATGATGCATTAGGTTCCAGTTCAAACCACATGCCTGTGCTTTGCTTTTTTTTAATACAATTTTGTGCAAACACCATTTTCTATAAAAATAGAGAGGTCAGTTACAGCAAATAAGATCAAAGCTGAAGGTACCTGGATAGAAGCAGCTATTTCCACTTAATTTGGAAGGCATATAATGCAAGCCTGGAGTGCCACCTCGGAAATGCTTGAGAGAGGTACTTTGTACTAATCTCTTAGCTGTATTCTGACGGTTATTTCTTCATAATCCTCATCATAAGCTTTGACTCTTTGTTGCATAGGTTAACCGTAAACTCCAGGCCATGAAAGTTCTACCTAATGAAAAAGCACTCATTGCTCTCACGATATATTAATGCAGCATCTTATATTTACAAACTGTTTGTGTGAGTCCTCTCACTTTGTTGACTCGCTTGTTTTATTCTTCAGGGAACTATAAATGATAACTTAAATAGTTTGTGTAACCTACTTACACCCCAAGCCTAAACAGATTACTTGGAAGTAAGTTCCCCTGATTTTAATGGGACTTACTTCCATGTAATGGGTTTAGGGCTGGAGATTATTTTGGTTGGTTGGCCTTTATTGAGTAGTGCATTCCTATTGATTGGTACACTTGCAAAAGGCAGAGAAGGTAAGTTCACAGGCACCTGAAAGGACAGGATGGAGGGAAAAGGTCATGCTTGATTATTTCCCCTGTGCCTTTTGAAACTAAATCTTGTTTTATAAAAATCAATGAGGTTTCTACATCAATAAAAAGACATCTCTCTGATAGTGACTTAAACCTCAGGCTGTGAAAAATTGTTGCTCGTATCCTGTCATTTCTTGTTTTTTTGCATATAAGTACATTGGTATGAGGTCACGGAGTAGCTATTTTTGGTTGGTCTGAAACAGGCTTGTGTTTTGTAAATGAAAATGTACTTCATGTAACTTGCTATTACCTTTTTCTTTTTCTTTTAGAAACTTGGCTGCATTTCAAGTGCAGGCTCATCCTCTAAACTCTGGGATGACCTCTAATTCCATTGTATCACTGCCTTTTGTTACACTTGACTCCCAAGATAAATTTTCCTTCCAACTGTGATTTGTCCATGTTGGTTTTGTGACCAGGATGCATATGCTGGTCCTGTTTCAATTTTCACTTTTGCTTTGTAACAGAACCATTTGCTTTCATGTGGATTTCTTTCCCAAGCTACCTCTTAACAACTTACCCTTCCAAACGTGTATGTCTCTGTATTTACTTTTCAGCCACAAAGTTTTTGGTTTTTTTTAAATGATTTTGCAGTTCCACAGAATGTGTTATTATTCTGGGTCACCATTTCTGAATTGTAAATGTCAGTTATTCTCCTATTTTATGTATTAAATTTGATATTTTATGTGTATAATGCATATTGTTTATTGAAAGTTTTTTATGCTATAGAATGGGAATTTTATTTGATTACAGCGAAAGGAAAAGTCCCTCGTGCTCTTGAATCAACACAGTGGAAGTTACACAAAAGATATACAAATGCATCCTTTCATTTTAATTTTACAAGATTAATCTATGCAACACTTCAAGAAACAACTACACAGTGTTGTATATTAAGAACTGTTAACATTCTACTGAATTAAGTACAACATTTTGGTTTTCTACAATGCTTCTTGAGGTGGTAATCAGAAAAAAACCCCACATTTTTAAAAATTGTGCCTTGCTGTATTTCTTATAACATTTATTAAAAAGCTGCTTTCATAGTAAAATTATGTTGGTTTGAAGGAAGGAAATAGCAAGGTGTGAATAATTTCTGTATATATGTATAACCAAGTGTAAACATTGATGTATAATTACAGTATAAAATGCTTTAATGTTTGTGATGCCCAGTGGTGTGGAAAACATAAGCCTTAAAACCACTAGATTGCATGATAATTAGAACTGGCATAATAAATGTAGTTTACTGGGGAAAATTTGGAATTGGCTCTCATTTACCTGAATCCTGCTTAAAAGCAAGCAATGCATACAGTTTCTAATAAGTATCTATTTACTTATACAGTCCCTGTCAGTTCTGCATAGGCAATATAAGAATATATAATGAGGACACCTAAGTCTATGTGCAGACCAAACACTGAAGATTTGCCCAAACATCTTGGCCATTGCATTAAAAAAAAAGTTGTTTTATTTATTATTGTTATTGCATTTCTATCCCGCCTTTCCTCCAAGCAGCTCAAGGTGGTATATATGGTTCCCATTCTCCTCCTCCTCAGGGTTATCCCAACACCAACCCTGTGGGATAGGTTAGGCTGAGAGAATGTGACTGGCCCAAGGTCACCTGTCATGGCTGAGTGGGGATCCGAACCCTGGACTCCCAGGTCCTAGAATAGCTAGAACTACTACACCCCACTGGCCTTTAAGATGCAGATATGATGGAGACCATAGATCTTGCTGCTAGAAAATGAAGAATATATAAATATGTACATCACATTAGGGTTAATGTTCAGTGCTGGAATGTTTATTAGTTGCAGTAACGTAGAAAATGTACTATATATACATCACCATATTATATAGTATATATATATATATATAGTTATATATATACATACTATATAACATCACCATTTGTTGATCCCTTGTTCCAAAATTTCCAAACCCATTTGGAAGGCATTTTCAGCCCCATGGAGGAAGATACCTTCTACTTAGTGCTGACTAAATAAGATCCTGAAAAACATTTTGAGGGTGGGAGAACAGGGTAGGGGCTCCTGAATCCTTTAGGGAACTTCTTTTGTTCTAACCCTTGTGCTGATCAATTAACTAAAACGGGTAGATCCGTCCAGAAATGATGGCCTTAGAAGACCTGCCTCTCTCTTCTCTCACCACTTACATCAGTCCCTTCTTTAAACCTTAGCAGCATTACCTCAAATATGGTTCAAGTCTGCTGCTTGTTTATACTTCGAAACTAAGGCGGCAAAATGGTTTCCTACTGTTGCAACCCTCATGGGTTCAGCTAAAACAGAACAGCTCCTTTCGCACCGAATTGCCATTTCTGATGCAGGTTTGGCCACTGTTGATGGTAGAAATGTCAGAGGTTTCTTATGTCCATGAAAGCAACCAACAGGAACCTGTCAGCTTGCAAGGGTTTATCATGTGGTAAAAGGGTGAAGTGAAAATATGTTTGTGCGTCCTCAGATCACCTTTCAGCTTTGCTGTTTAGTTGGCATGGTCCAAGTCTGGCCCCTGGCTTTTACAAAAGGTCCCAGAAAGGTGGACTGAGCCCTGCCTTGTATTGAGCCCTGAGGAAAATAATGTCATTTGGCTTCAAATACCAATACAAAGCTTGCCATTTTAAAAATGTGGTTGGAGAGGGGCTGCTTTGAGCTAGAAAGCATCTATATATGCTTGGAAAATAATATACACCAGGTTGATTTTCTCTGCACATATGATAAATAACTGGCACCACTGGATATTAATCACAAAAATATCCTTGCATCCTAATTGTCCTAATAGTGCAATCAAATGTGTTCTAACAATTGTTGGTATTATGATGATGAGACTATTGCACTTAATCCAAAGTGGATTGTTTTTTAACATGGCAAACAGGACACAAGAGATGCATTTTCCAGCTGCTGACATTGTGGCAAGAATCAAAGAATGCCCCTTAGTCCCCTTAGGTTCTTACATTCATGCCAGTCCCAATTGATTAGTGCTGCGTTTGGCAATATCTCACTAGAAGTCTTTTAGAAGTGTTTTCCCCTTATGCACAGGGACTGTTTTCATGTGCTAATCTGATTACAAAAGAATATTTTTATCTGTGTTCTGTGCCAGTAAATATCAGGCTGCCCTGCTATTTATTTTAATTTTACTTTTAACAGCTTTTTGCAACCACAGTTTACAACGGTACACTTTGCTTCAGGTAGTGCACACCGACTTGTTTGCAACTCTGGATGCAACAGTGAACACAGCTCTGTTCCTCCAAAAGGGAGTCCAACTTCCCCAGTTAGCCTTTGTTCTTTTCCTCCATTGTATACAAAGGCAATACTTGGCCCTTAAGTCCCCAGATGACATCTAATGTCTAGATGCAGAGCTATAACAATTTGCAGGCACCATTGTGCAGACGCAAAGTTAAGAAGGAGCAGATGAGGGGGGTCTTAGGATATGTGACGTATTGGACCAAACAGGCATAAGAAGAATCTGCTGGATCAGGCCAATTACCCATCTAGTCCAGCATCCTATTCTCACAGTGACTGACCAGATGCCTGTGGAAAGCTTGCAAACTGGACATGAGTGCAACAGCCCTCTTTCCACTTGTGATTCCCAGCAACTGGAATTCAGAGGCTTGATGCCTTTGACATTGGAGATAGAGGGTAGCATTGTGGCGAGTAGCCACTGATAGCCTTGCCCTCCATGAATTTGTCTCCTAAAGCCATCCAAGTTGCAGGCCATCACAGCCTCCTGCAAGGCCCATAGTTTAACTATGTGCTGTGTGAAGAAATATTTTCATTTGTCTGTCATCAATCCTCTAACACTCAACTTCACCGGATTTCCATGAACGCTAGTGTTACGAGAGAGGGAGTACAATGTTATCCAATTTCTCCATGCCATACAATTTTATAAACTTCTACCACGTCAGCTTTGCTCAGCTTTTCTCTAAACTAAAAAGTCTCAAACACGGCAACCTTTCCTCATAAGGAAGTTACTCCATTCCCCTAACCATTTTGATTGCCCTTTTCTGAATCTTTTCCAACTCTACTATATCCTCTTCAACACAATAGGGAGATCTGTCATCAAATTTCCCTCATTCAAAGTAGTTTGGAGAAGTGCTTTCTTAATTGGTATAGCACCATTGAGGGAGGAACCATTTAGCTTTTTTCCCCCAATCCTGGTGCTGTTTCACCTGACTCAATCACAAACACACTGAGGCTGCTGTTGTTCCCATTTGTGGGGGGGGGGGGAATTGCAGGCCCTACATTCACTCCACATGAACATTATTTGCTGCTGTTGTCATAGAATAATGATACGAATGAAGCTCATCATTCATTAACTTACTCAAGAGTGAACTGCCCTACCTGTTCCACTTTTCCAATGTGAAGGATACTGTTTTCTATTATTGAGTTTCATGTAAAACCATCTGTGATGCATGCACACAGGAGGGATAAAGTCTGGAGGTGGAATATTGGGTTCATACCAGTCATCATTCCATACCACTAAACCAGAGAGCCCAGGACTTGCCGATCAGAAGGTCGGCAGTTCGAATCCCTGCGATGGGGTGAGCTCCCATTGTTCGGTCCCAGCTTCTGCCCACCTAGCAGCTTGAAAGCACATCAAAGCGCAAGTAGATAAATAGGTACCACTCTGGCAGGAAGGTAAACAGTGTTTCCATGTGCTGCTCTGGTTTCGCCAGAAGCAGCTTAGTCATGCTGGCCACATGACCCGGAAGCTGTCTGTGGACAAACACCGGCTCCCTCGGCTTATAGAATGAGATGAGTGCCGCAACACCAGAGTCGTCCACGACTGGACTTAACTGTCAGGGGTCCTTTACCTTTTTACCAGTCATCATTCTTTCTCCTACTTCGAATGTCAGCTACACAAATGTACTGCAAAATGTATCATGGGCATTTTGATTTTGGCATAAGCTCCAGGAGAGTAAAGAAGATGACAGATTTTCTCACAAAAGCCAAGTATTTGAATAAGGTGTAAGATTGACCATGCAAGATGAACTCTCACTGGAGTCATTCTTAAAATATTTTTATGCCTGTATTTATGTGGTATTCATTTTAGTATAGGGTGCTCGACTAGGCCCTGGACTGGTAGCTTGCAGAATTTGATCTACAGTGGTACCTTGGATTACATACGCTTCAGGTTACATACGCTTCAGGTTACAGACTCTGCTAACCCAGAAATAGTGCTTCAGGTTAAGAACTTTGCTTCAGGATGAGAATAGAAATCGTGCTTCGGCGGCACGGCAGCAGCAGGAGGCCCCATTAGCTAAAGTGGTGCTTCAGGTTAAGGACAGTTTCAGGTTAAGAACGGACCTCCGGAACGAATTAGGTACTTAACCCAAGGTACCACTGTATTTCTGTTTAAAAATGGGGATGTGGGGGATCTTCCAAAGAGACACTTTTGTGGAATAAGTTTGAACCTTTTCTCCTATCATAACATGACGGATATGAAAAAGTATTGAAATTAATGAAAGGTTACTTAAGGATGATCTGTCATTCACCATTTTTTTCATAGCCCCACTGCAGTGAAATGGACTAGTTGTGAATTTAGAAGGGATGAACAAAGATACCGCAGTTGTTTCCATGACATGTAATTAATCTGTGGGTTTTCACTGCCATGGCAAATGACAGGATCAGAAAGCCTGGTGGGACTGTGGCTGGAGCTACATAAGCAGCTGAGCTATGAAAGCAGCCAAAAGTGTGGCAATGGAAACCAATTCTCTTCCTCAACAATATGGCCACATATAGGAAACAAGGAGGTTGTCATGTAAAAAGTCAGACTGCTTCTCCATTTAGATCAGTAATGTCTGTTCTGTAGTAGCATCTGGTGGGGCGGAACCAGGTGGTGCAGCATTACTTAACTGGCTTACCCACACGGAGGTCACTGCTGGTAACTGAGGGGGATGAGACAGTGGGGAAGGTTGGCACAGTGTGGCTGCAGAGTCTGCTGTGGCAGGTTGGCTCCACCACAGTGCCCGCACCATGCTGACCTCCCCACCACCCCTCTCCCTCTCAGCATACCTGGACCCTTACAAAGTTATATAGGCAGAGACAGCTCTCTAGGAGCTTCTAAAGAGCTTACAATATGAAACAGAATGTGGAAAACAATGGAAAGAGGGAAAGGAGAGAGGAATGGGAAATAACGAATGAGCAAAAGGCAAACACAGTCACATGTACATACATACAGCTTTGTTACAGTTGGGAGTGAGGATTAAGAGGATAAAACAAAGGCCACATAGAAAGGGTCAATTCTGAGCAGGAACATAGAGAGAAAAGTGCCACAGCCTTGCCCTGAATAATTATTACAATGATAATAGGCATCAAATATTTGTTCAGTTCAAAAGGAAATGTTTATTCTCGTACTTCAGAGTTCAAGATACTATGGGCTCCTCTAGATATAGATGAGACATACATATCTTGATAATGTTGGAAGGTCAGGTGTATAAGATCTAGGCAAAGTTCCCAGAAACCTCTCCAGAGTTCATATTCTGACCCATCCAACATTATAAAGGCTAACATTATTGTTGATTTTCTGGATGTGAGCATTACAAAAAAATATTAAAAAATAAAATGAAGTTAATATCCATAGGTTAATTCTGGTGAAATCAATAGAGCACACTTCAAAGTAAAATGTTTGGTTGACATGTAAAGGAACTACCATTCTGTTACTAAATACTAAGCTACTAGGTACTTTTATATGCTGTTGGAAGAACTGATGTGATCAGCAAGAAACAAATCATTCCAATTACCTGGCATGCTATGGGGGAGCAGTATTAAAATTATCTCTACTCTGACACTTTGGTTGTCTGAAGTAGGAATTCCATAGGGGATAGGAAACGTATGCAGCTACCATGGATGCTGTTATGATAAATTATGGTCCAATAAAGTAAAAACACTCATATTTCAGGCCAGTTGGGTAAGGCCCATTTCTAAATAATAAGCATTCCTTAATCATATATTTCAATAGAGAAATAGTCACATGTGAATCAGCACCGCTCATTTCCTTCCAGAAGGACTGACATCTTAAACTGCACTAGACAATGAATCACCTTGTCAAATAAAGTACAAAATGGAAAACTGTTACCAGACTCATCTGATATAATGACATTTACAACAACATGTTTGAGGTGATAAACCGACAATAATAATTATATTTCGTTTAGACTTTCATTGTAGTTGGAAAGTTTTATACAATCATACACTTTTTTCCTCGGGGAAATGTTACAGTTTGGCATTTTAATTTTTGGCATTTTAGACTCTTAATGAACATGTAAGCTATACTTAAAATTCAGCTGACTAGCCTTGCCTTGTATCCTTGCTTCCATCCTTTAAGTCTTAAAAGGTATAGGCCATGCATAATGTTATTAGCATCGTGTTATATGCCACCCCAATCTCTGCCATGGGCAGGGCTTTTTTTCAGCCAAAACTCACTCTTTTGTGAGTTCCAGCTTTGGCACCTCTTTTTCTAGAAAAAGAAGCCCTGGCCAGCAGTCACGGTGTTTTAAGATCTATGGTTTATTTTGCACCTATATACACCTAGAATTTTCCATGGGCAGGGAGGGAGTTCACAGCATTCCATTCTTCCCCACAGCAACACAGTCCACGGCATCCTGAACGCCTTTCCCCTACCTCTTTCACAGCCTCCCAAGATGGTTATGCCCTTCAGCTTTCCCCCTCCCCCTGTGGAGTTCTAGCTGCTTGCTTTCTTCTTCACCAGTAAACCCAAGCCTCCTTCCTGTCACCTCACAACTCTCCCCATCATCTTGGTAACCTCTGTTTTGCACAGACATGGAGGGATTCCTCTTGAGGTGATAACTACTGTCTATTGTTTCATATTATGGTGCTGGAGGAGACTCTTGAGAGTCCCATGTACTGCAAGAAGATCAAACCTATCCATTCTTAAGGAAATCGGCCCTGAGTGCTCACTGGAAGGACAGATCCTGAAGCTGAGGCTCCAATACTTTGGCCACCTCATGAGAAGAGAAGACTCCCTGGAAAAGACCCTGATGTTGGGAAAGATTGAGGGCACTAGGAGAAGGGGACGCAGAGGACGAGATGGTTGGACAGTGTTCTCGAGGCTACCAGCATGAGTTTGACCAAACTACAGGAGGCAGTGGAAGACAGGAGTGCCTGGCATGCTCTGGTCCATGGGGTCATGAAGAGTCAGACACGGCTAAACGACTAAACAACAATTGTTTCATAATGACTTACATTCAGCAAGCCCAGCCAGGGTAGAACTGCTGCAGCCTGTATTCCACACCCCCATAGACCTAAGTTAGGCAGGCAGCATGTACAGGATGGGATTGCTCTCCACCTGAAGGCTCATGTATGTAGTCTGGGGTACTCCTTGATTCTAATTTGTTGCTGGGTGTCCAGTGGCTATTTTCACCGCGAGCTGGTTCAGTAGCTATAGCCATTCCTAGAAAGGAACTGTAATCCTTGCTTTGGTAACCTCCCAGCTTGACTACTGGAATGAGCTCTGTGTAGGGCTGCCCTTGAAAACAGTGCAGAGACTGCAACCAGGACAGAGTGTCGCAGAATGGGTTCTGACTATTTCATTTGCCGATAAGCATATAACACCACTTCTGAAGCATCTGCACTGGCTGCTTGTTTTGCACCAAGCCGTATTCAAGGTGCTAACTTTAATGTATGCAGCCCTGAATGGCTTGGACTCAGCTTTGAGAAAGACAGCCTCTCCATACACTGTCCTGAGTTCCTGCAGGAAGGCACTGTTGATCATACTACCACTAATTTGAAGTCTGGTTGCCTGCAGTTCCAAACAGGGCCAACTGTTTCCCTCATCCCCTAATCCCTCCCATTAAGGGCATGAAATACAGCATCTTATGGGCTGGCATATATACAGGGCCTTTTGTGGAGAGGGACCTCTAGGGGTTGAGGAGGCTTATAGTCCTACAGCTCCATAATCTGCTCCACAACATGCTGTTCCTGGCCCCACCTCGAGTGAGCAAATAGGACATGTGATTTAGTAGTAGTCTAATTTTTTTTTGGTTAATATGGGTGCTGTCATTTTAAGAGTTCTAAAATAATGTTTTCATTATAGCTAAGGGGCCTAAAGAGCTGGAAGTGGCCCAGACCACTGCGGACCTCTGAAAGAAGCTGTTTAGGAAAGCTCTCCTTAATCTCTTTGGGATCAAATGAGAAGAGTTTACAAAGCATCTAAGCTCCATTGAGTTCAGAGAGTACTTTCTCTAGAATGTAAACCAACATTGTCCCAAACGTCAATTAACAAATATGGAGGAATTTATTTTCTTCACAATGCTGGGTTGACTACGCTAGGTGGTCTGAATCCATATAAAATATTTCCTATGTTCCAATTGGATTTTAATTTTTTTTAAGTTATTTTGTGACTTAAGAAGAAGAAGAAGAAGAAGAAGAAGAAGAAGAAGAAGAAGTCTGTGCCCTCCACAAATCAGAAAACACTAATGAATAAATATAGTCAATTCCATGGGGTTGTACCTCTGTCTTTAGATCCACAACGCAGAAACAATTGCTTGCTTGCTACTTGTTGGTACCCATAGGCATCCAGTCTGTTACTGTGAGAACAGGATACTGGACTAGATGGGCCATTGGCCTGATTCAGCAGGTTCTTTTCATGTTCTTATGTACTTCACTTTAAACCATTATCTGAACTACTCAAAAGCGACAACATAGCAAAATAGATGACAAAGGGACAAAGGGAAAATTTGCCAGAAGTACTGTGATACTAAATATTCAGATGCACGCAATGCCTAAGCAATCTAAATCAACATAGATTCTTAAAAGTCATACACTAATGAAGAACCAGCATGTGAAGAGAATGAGACTGAAAATGGCAATGTGCAAATCTTAAGGTTATGGATTTCTTGGAATAAATCATTACATCTGCACCGCAAATGTGAAACATCAAGCTGAGAAATTGACGGAAAAGGTGCTGTTTTAAATTTTTATCTAGTCATCACAGTTATCCTCTATTAGCATGTCATCTCAGTCCAAACATTGTGATATGTACTGTACCTTACAAGGTGAGTAGAGATCGTTTTGCTACTTAGCAGCACAATTAGTGATATAGTTCATCATCTGTCAACATGCCTTGATTAGTTACATATCTCATGCAGAATTTTGAGTAAAGGTCTGTTCAAGTACTGAATATTATATATATATAATATAAACTCACAACAATACACACACATAATCATCATCATCATCATCATCATCTATTATTTATACCCCGCCCATCTGGCTGGGCTTCCCCAGCCACTCTGGGCGGCTTTCAAAAAAATATTAAAATACTATAATACATCAAACATTAAAAGCTTCCCTAAACAGTGTGTGTATATGTGTGTGTGTACAGTTGTGAGTTTGCAGCTGGGGGAGTTAGGCTGTATGCCTTAAAGGTAAAGGGTAAAGGGACCCCTGACCATAAGGTCCAGTTGCGGATGACTCTGGGGTTGCGGCGCTCATCTTGCTTTACTGGCCGAGGGAGCCGGCGTACAGCTTCCGGGTCCTGTGGACAGCATGACTAAGCCGCTTCTGGTGAACCAGAGCAGCGCACGGAAACGCCATTTACCTTCCCGCCAGAGTGGTACCTATTTATCTACTTGCACTTTGATGTGCTTTCAAACTGCTAGGTTAGCAGGAGCAGGGACCGAGCAACGGGAGCTCACCCCAGCGTGGGGATTCGAACCACCGACCTTCTGATCGGCAAGCCCTAGGCTCTGTGGTTTAACCCACAGCACCACCCGCGTATATATATATATATATATATATATATATATATATAGTTGTGAGTTTGCAGCTGGGAGAGTTAGGCTGTATGCCTTAGTCGCTCCTAATTCCTGGATCTAGCAAGGATTCAATTGTTGGAATAGCCAGGCCAGCTTCTGGTAATGGCCTAAGCATGGGTCATTAAGGTAAAAAAGGAAGTAGCTCTGTGCCAAAGAACAAATGGATCCTGCCTCCCTCAACTGGAAAAAAGCTAGAGTTGTGTGTGAGAGCTAAAGGATAGAAGCAGAGGGCAGGCAGAAGCCTGTGAAAGAGAGACATGATTGATTTCTGCTGGAATCCAAGACTATGTCAATGGGGAAAGCAAGACCTTCTTAGGGTGTTAACACTGTGAGCCCCTCCATCATAGGCTCAGGTTGTATATAAATGTAAATAAGCCATATATCATAAAGATATCATAAAGTTTCCACTGTCCCTCATTCTGAGAAAACCAAACACTGGGTAAGCACCTGGAGCCCCTAGAGTCTAAACAACTGAGCCTCTTGGGCTTGTCGATCAAAAGGTCGGCAGTTCAAATCCCCGCGATGGGGTGAGCTCCCATTGCTCTGACCCAGCTCCTGCCAACCTAGCAGTTTGAAAGCATGCCAGTGCAAGTAGATAAATAGGTACTGCTGTGGTGGGAAAGTAAACAGTGTTTCTGTGTGCTCTGGTTTCCATCATGCTGTCCCATTGCACCAGAAGTGGTTTAGTTATGCTGGCCACATGACCAGGAAAGCTGTCTGTGGACAAACAGTGGCTCCCTCAGCCTGAAAGCAAGATGAGCGCTGCAACCCCAGAGTCGCCTGTGACTGGACTTAACCATCCAGAGGTCCTTTACCTTTACTTTTTTACCTTGTGCAATATTTTTCTGATGCAAACCTTTTCAACACTCCAGCTTGAATGAGAGGTGGAATATACAACTAGAAAGATTGTGCATGGTAACACAATTCTTACCAGATTTGTGCTTCCTAAATGCATGTCAAATGTTTTGAAAGAAATGTGCCCATGACATTAAGGTTTAGAAATCAGAGGCAATCCTAAAGACATTTACGAGGGAGTAAGCTTTACTGAACAGGGCTTGCCCAAGACATTTTCCGCCTGAGATGGACAAGATTGCGCCCCTTCCCCATTCCACAACTAGAAGCCATCTGGACTGGCAAATGAATCTTACTTCAGCACTAGTGCCAGGATAGCACCCCACATTGCAGCTGAAACAGTAGGCCAGTTGAGGGGTCCAGGAGAGGTCATGTGGCAACAGTGGGAAGGCCTAGGAGGTTCAGGAGCAACAGCTGGATGCTGATGCTGCTCCTTCCAGCAACTGCTGCCTGAGTGGATTGTCTCGCTTTGTCTAATGTTAGGGCCGGCTCTGTCACTGAATACAGTGGGACTTTTGTGAACAGGATTATACTGTCACTGGGTAAATAAAGATGGAACAGAAACAGTAGTTAATTATGGGTGATTAATCTTCATTTTTGGCATTATCTATTACCCATAAATCAATCGATTTAAAGCTCACCCAGTACAGTATTGTCTCCTCAGGACAGAAGTGTTTGTAAGCTCTGCTATATTCAGTTCTTTTCAATTTGAGATATCGGACAGGGAAACAAGTGACTTCTGATGTCTCACAAAGAGAATGGGATCGCAGTCAGCAGTGGGGTTGCTTCATACATTATTCTAGAGCCTTCAGATCCAAGCAACTTCACGGAACACCCCTCACAACCTGCTTTTGGCCCTGGCAACACTGGAGTTTTTACATCCATTGGGTCAGGGCATTGGAGAAACTGGATGCATCAGAAAAGGAGGCTTCAGTATCAGCAGAGACAGAGCTCTCGTGGCGTAGATCTGGTCCTGCCCTATGGCCCCCAGGATGTCCCCCTGCCCCACAAGGACTACAGAACTGCTGTCTAAATAATTCTTCACATTGAATTTCAACAAAGTTCATGGTTGTAGCACAGAACATACTTCTTCCCACCAACCTAGAAAGGATAGAAACTAGATTGACAAGAATATTATTCAATTGTTTCATACAGTTGTCACATTTTTCCCCTCAAGCCTTATTCCAAAGAAACTCAGGGATGAAATATCTTGTTTCCTCTCGGTGTACATTTCATCTTAGGACCTTATAATGTCAGAAAGTTCCATTTACATGGACGCAAAGCAAATTGAATTAAAGTACGTTGCCTTATTGATTTTTAATCAGGCTGCCTAAAAATCATATAGGAATAGGAGTATATAAGTGTGATATGTATATATTTCACTAGAGCTTTTGATGTGTAGCTGCAGCTTCAAGCCATATTCCTAGTGGTGCAGCAATAAAACTGCTAGCGCATTTGCAAAGGTAAGCAAGGTCCGATATGGGGTTTGAATTGGATGGGGAACCACCTGTTAAGATTTCTGCATTGCAGGGGGTTGAACTAGAAGACCAATGGGATCCCTTCCAACTCTACAATTCTATGATCCTATGAATTATTCTCTTCCAGAGTTATTCTAGTTAAAAAAGCTGTTCCAGCATCAGCAGGAATTGCATGCATATTATGTCACCCGTCCTAAAATAGACACAAATGTATTATCCCAATTGCAGTTACGTCAGTTAAATAGTAAATCTGCCAAGGTGAGTAATAAAAGCACAGCTCTTTCTATCCTTTTTTTGCAGGGCAAAGTCCAGTGGAGGTTGGCTTCAGTATAGATATTGAATGATGCTAAGCTTTCACACTAGGACACACACCTCCCAAAAAGCAGCAGTCCATCAAATAGTATTGCATACATCTCTAGATACCTAATTCCATGTTCAAATTATGAGAGAATTCTTGGTTTAGATCAACAGAGATTTTTAAGTTCCACTAGAATTGCAAAACTGTCTACAAATCTGTTCTCTAGTTAGCATATGTATTATTAAAAAAAAATAGTTTGCATTATTCCATGATACTCTAGTATGACCAGGAAAAAGAACCTAGGATGGGGTGTACTTGTAGAAGATATTCTTCTTGATGGCTGATGTCACCAGGGCAGGAAATGATTTAGCCTCTGCCTATGAGCACACTCTCCAAGGGCTCCCATTTAATCCTGTGGAGCATGAATAGAATGTTGCACTTACTCAGGACAACATTGTAGTGGGAGGCAAAAACTCGTCCATGCATGCTGAGTAGCAGGTAGAGCGCCTCTTGGAGCCACAGAGCTGCTGAGAGTGCTGCCATTGCTTCTGCCAGACAAAGAGCAAAGAGCAGCTTTGATACAGTCCCTTATCTCCTCCCACAAAACAGTGATTGGCAGCAAGAAAAGGAGAGCCTTGGTAAAGGCATTCTTTGATTGGAAGCGAGAAGAATCGGTTTCAAAATTACATCCTTTCCCTACTCTCTCCTTGATGTTTTCCATAAATGGAGAGAGCTACAAAAAAAAAAAATGCACTAAATTGGATGAGAAATGTTTATTCCTTTTTTAAAAACCTCTTTCAGACTTCTCAGGTAGTTCTGAATATTCAGGACAGGTCAGGTATGTGTGGATCACTTTGGATTCTGAAGCACACCAAATATCTCCAATGCTGGTCAATTTGTATTGATTTGTGCCTTGTCAAGGCTTTTGCATAGCCCTATTATTCAGTTTATTAATTTGGCTACCACTTCTGGGTAGCTTCTGAAAATATTAATTTTATTTATTTTGCTTATTCTACAAAATATTGCCCAGACCCAGAATTTAGGGTTCTTTATAGTCAATGGGGAGACATATTTGTGTGTGAAAAGGAAAAGTGTATCTAAATCTATTTCCTCCATTAAGATGAATGGGGAAACCCTTGAGGGAACACAGCATATGCATCATGTATTTACCAGTATATATTTATTTTTCTACCAGTTTCTTCAGTGTTGCACATTGCCTTTTGCAGACACAGACAGATAAGCTCAAAGACTTATAAAATGTTTGTTAATGGTAATTTTATTATTTCTTTCATTTCATTTCACTTCATTTGTGAATCACTTCCCATGAAACATCCTGAAGTGATTTTTTAAAAAGTAATTTAATAATAAAACAATTAAAAACCTACTTAAAAACAATTTCAAGTCCAACTGAGGTACAAACTGAGATAATGATGATGATGATGATGAAGGTGATGATTTTAAAATATCTCCACTTCAATGACTTGTTGGAAAATAAAGTTCTTAAGGAGAAACCCAAAATATAGCCAGGGCAATGGGAGATTCCAAGACCCAATTCTTATGTAATATGGAATGGGCCTCTTGATGCGATGGTATCTGCAGAAGACCCTCTCCTTCAGATTGCAGTGATTGGTTGGGTATATAGGGGTGAGAGAATAACAACAAATCAATAGCCTTTGCCAACATGGTGGGCTTCAGGTGTTTGGGGGGTTATGGTCTAGACTATCTGAAGACTATCAGGTGGACAGAACCTGAATAATAATAATAATAATAATAATAATAATAATAATAATAACCATCCATGATAATGAAGATATTGTGTGAGATGGGCAAAATAAACATTTAGGAATAGATTTTAAAACTTCGTATTGGGCGCAAGACTTCAGTGTAGTACATGATTGCCACAAGTCTCTCTGATGCTACATACTTTGCCTTGAATTAATTTATAAAAGTCAACTCCTGCATGACCAACCTTCAGGTTCTGGGGTTGGCCAAAGGGAAAGGTTGTTAGCTACTTCTCTTTGACCTTTTTCTGGCACTGTATCTCTACTGCACCGTAGGGAGGTCAAAAGTGCACTTGTTGTTAGCACCAAAGATTAAGTTTAACCAGATTCGTGGACCAATGATTGTCAAACGGCTCCATTTGCAAGACAAGTGTGTCCTTTGCCGAGCAAGGCAGATGAAAGAGATTATTTCCAGGGGTCAAATTTGTTCTTCTTCTCTGACCTCTCTCAAGATTTGCAATAAAAGCAGTGAGAATGTTCTGTAACAAAGCAGACCTGCAAAGAAAGGAATTCTGCCTCTCATTTCTTTCCACTGTCAGTCTTCCAGCTGGTTAGGGTCTCTCTTCTCATTTCCTCCCACACCCACATACATCATAAAACCCTAGTGAAATCACATTAAAAAACTAAAAGGCCAGTGTCACACACCTACATTTTTACATGTTAAACATATTTTAGGATCTTCAAATAGTCATAACTGATCTATTTCAGCTGTGGTTCATATTTTATTTTCAAACAGTGGTGAAGAACTTGTAGCCTCATAGATACTGCAGACTCATTGATGTTCTCCAGATCAGCTCTCTGGGAATCACTTTTACTTCAGCTGTGTGTTTGAGGGAGATCAGCTGCTACATAGTAAGCTCAAGGGGGAATAATAATAAAATGAGCCGAAGGGTGGGGCTGGGGTCTAGTGAAAGAGCATGAAGGTGGAAATGAACATGACTGGAGCTGCAATGGAGAGAGAAGGTGCAAGCAATCGGTTCCTATTTGTGTTATTTGAAGGGTACATATGGGAGAAAGCCAAAACAGATGGAGAAATGGAAGAGGAAAGTCCACACACATACACAGAGAGATTGCGGGGGGGGGGGATGTCACATGTGCACACACATCTGTGCAATTCTGGAAACTTAGACATGTTTCTGTCCTGGGATGTCCTTTGTGACAACTTGTTTATTGAATATTCATCCTGATTGGGTTGGGGAAAGTTTGCAGGGAGGTTAGAAAATGTTGCCTATTTATTGAGCATTCATTCTGATTTGTTAGCAGGGAAACTGTACCACATAACTGGTATCCTCCTTTCCTTATTGCAAAAAGTCTAAGGTAGAGGACTGGGTTTGTTGCGCAAGTGCGTCAAATCAACTTTAATTGGGCAATCTGAATTTGGTAGTATGTGACTGAATCTCATGTAAAAATAGTGACAGTTTAGGAGTGCCCTTAGGGCTGAGTAGCATGTGCTCTGCACACAATCAAAGACTAGCCATTCACTGGCAGTCATGCCTGTTGCATATGTTTCATGTGTCTAGATGGGGATGTGTAACTATCATGTTTCCATCAAGTTCAGTAGAGGCCTGTATAAGCATTGGGATGCAATGGGAGATTCACATCTCTTAGTGCACATCTGCATTAGTTGCACATATCAATTTCCCATGATGGATCAAAGCAACTCTCTGATTATCCTTTCACGCTTTCTATTGTTGACATCTTAGGCTTTCTCCTAATTCATGAAATTGCGGAGCTTCTATCATAATTGTTTTCTTACTGCAGCAACACCACTGAAGATACCACCCCATCACAGGCAATCCTGAGCTGACTAAACTGGTCTGACAAATTAGCAGATACCTCTTAACATAAAACCAGTGCTTTTTCTGGGGGGACGCGGGGGTACACATACCCCTAAACATTTTGTGAATCTAAGTTTGGCCACACTGAGGGGCAGTATTTCAATATGAATAGGAAAATGAGAGTACCCCTGAACCTCTTATTTAGGGGGGGGGGAAACCACTGCATAAAACCCTTATCAAAATTAAATAATTTTTATTTCTATTTAAAAAAACAAAACAATGATAATTTTGGATCAAAATCAATCCCTTCAACAAAGGGTAAATTAATCCACGATCCAGTTTTGTTTTGTTTTTAAGACCAAAGTGTAAAGCTCTACTTTGTGGTGATGGGATTATGTCCCTCATCACCAAGCTGCAGATTCAACAGCCCAAAATGTAGTAGAAAAATTATTTCCATACTATAGTTTAAAAGAAATGTGCACCTATTATACGAAGGCTGAGAAGACAAAAACTAGCTGACTTACATAGTACCAATGACATCAACAAGAAGCCTAGATGAGAAAGAAGAATCCGATAACCATGGCAGATGACATTATTTAACTTGAAACCAGTTTCCAGAAAATTGCCATAATTGCTCTGATTTAGAAAATAGTCCTGTGGTTATTTTGGTTATGACTTTAATTTATGTTTTACTTGCAGCTGTAACTGTTTGTGTAATATGTGGAACAGTTCTGTTTAAACATTACCTCAAGCTAGGTGGCCAGTCTCACCATCCATTGGGTGCCTCAGAGGATAAATTATTGGAATCTAAGCAGATTTATACCTCATGCTTATTCCCTTGGCTAATGTAAAATTTTGCAGCTGGAATAAGAGTTTTATTCCCAAAGTATAAGTGAGATGAAAAATGCTGCAAGCACTGGAAATTAAATAGGTTCAGGTGACCTTCTTCCTGAAAATGTAATTTAAACTGATGTTCTCAAACCATGTGGAAGTTGGGTGGGACAGGCATGCAGGCTTGTGGCTAACGTCTGCCCAAAAGGGTTCAGCCATTTTGTATGTCACTGACTGTATTTCTGAGGGGCAGCTATCACCCACAGAGGGTTAATTGATTTGGAAATGCCCAACAACTCTCCTGCCGCATTTTCCCACATAGAAGTCCAACATAACTACTCAGCTTTTTACCTCAGAACTTATCATTCACCATATGTTTTAATTAGACTGGAATACAAAAATGCATTTTTGTTGTTGAGGGAAACACTGGAGGTGTGAAGGCCTATTGGTATTTATGACAGAACATCTTTGGGAATGTATATGAATATCCTAGATGTGAGAATATTATTATCCTTAAACAGAATCAGCAGATTGTTTTACAGGAAAACAAAAAGTAGTCAAATGTCTATGACTAAGGCTGGAATCTTAACCATACTTACCTGAGAACAAACCCCACAGAATTCAATATAGGGATGACATCGGTCCCTACTGTAGAAAAATGGGATTATTCTGTTTTGGGTGGGGTGAGTGTTCCCTGTCCCATTTGGAATTCAAATGGGATGCATTTTGTCCTGTATTTGAGTTCATGACCAACTGGATAGCTCAGTTGGTTAGAGCGTGGTGCTAATAACAGCAAGGTCACACATTCAAACCCCATATGTGACAGCTGCATATTCTTGCATCACAGGTGGTTGGACTAGAATCAGGCTCTCCAGCTGTTTTGGGACTACAGTTCCCATCATCCCTGACCACTGGTCCTGTTAGCTAGGGAATGATGGGAGTTGTAGTCCCAAAACAGCTGCAGGGTCAGGTTTGGCCATGCCTGGACTAGATGATCCTCAGGGTTCCAACTCTACAGTTCTATAATTCCTTCTCCTCCACTGCATGGGCAGAGAGCGGATCCGGTGGAGAATTTGCATGGGCAGGGCAGAGGGTGGGTCCAGTTCATTGGTTGGTATCGCCTGCCCAGCTTTGTCATGCTGGCCACATGACCCGGAAGCTGTATGTCGGCTCCCTCGGCCAATAAAGTGAGATGAGCGCCGCAACCCGAGTCGGTCACGACTGGACCTAATGGTCAGGGGTCCCTTTACCTTTACTATCTTTGTTTATATTATATTGTATTTTAATGTATGCTTATGTTCTAAATATATTTCTCATAGGCTATGACCAGAGCTGGTTCTTTTCTTTTCTTTTCTTTTTTCTGTTCTGTTCTCTTCTGTTCTTTAGGCTATTAGCATATATTTTTATGTTCTTTTGCCACATGTAATTCCCCAAATTATAGATGGTTTACTACACCAAAACATTTTTAGCTGGTTTTCTCAGGACTGTAAAGCATGGCAATGTCAAGTCAAAGAACCAGACTTCTCCTGACTTCTGAATAGAGTCCAAAGAAGGAAGAGTCAACAACAACTAAGCAAGGAAGTGTTGATACATCTATTTGAGGCTTCATACTAAGTAAATCACTCTTCATGACCTCTTTGTAAATATCAACTGGGGCATCATATCCCACTTGAAATCAAACAATTCCACAAAGGTAGCATACACCACATATAGTAAAGATGCTTGGGACCACCTTATTAATTGATTCACAGTATTTCAAGATTCTTAGGATACTTGCCAATGACCTAGGAAGCTGGGATCTAGAAGGCACATAGCTCAAGCCTTTTGAGTTCCAAACAAGTCTGAGATACATTTGGATATATCTCTCTCAAAACAGCGAACATGGAGTATACACCCCAAAATAAATAAAGTACGATTAAAGTGATTATGCTGCTTTATGTGCACATCAGATGTGACACAAAGTTTAGCTAATAGTTCAGGTCCATAATGGAAGGTGGAGCTGTGTGCAAGTTCTGTGACCTCTTGACATATTTAAGGCAGCTTTGGAGATACCAGACAAGTAGCTTAAACTCCACATACTTCCAGGATATGCATGCCCTCAATCATTTCCTAATCTAGTCCCTGCAAGGACTGAATAATAGCCATTTCACTATATATTCTATCAGTTTATTCATATGCATTTTATATGCTATATCGATTATATCTGATTCCAGGCCACTGTTTTTATCTCCACAGTTGAGACTATCTTTCTATAAATTTACTCCATTGTTCATAGGGTTTAAAAAAGCTATTTTTGAAATGTAAGTTTAATGGCATCGCCCTGGGTCATCACTTTTAGTAAATGAGATGCTGGTGCTGGAAGACTAGGGGGAAAAATTGCTTCCTGGAGTTTCTTCCCTACTCTCCACCCCCCCCCATCCCCTGATGAAAGCAAAGATAGACTGCAAGTCGGAGACCTCACAATAAGGCACCCTGTGTAATTCCACCCAATTACATAGAAAGGAACAATCCAAGCTTCGTGCCGGCAATAAATCCTATATACCAATTATCCAATTGTCACTCCTTATGTAGACAAAACAGCACCATTCACGTACAAGGAAGGGAGAGGTATTAGCAGGTCCACAGTGAAGTTTGCAGAAGTACAAAACACTTTTAGGGTTAGGGTGTGCTAAGGAGGGAAAATCTCCCAAATAGCCCAATCAGGAATGAGCGTGCTTGCTGGATGTAGAATGCTGACTGACTTTTGGAGGATGTGGGGAGAAGCATTGACCCTCCTCCTGGTGCCATTTCCTGCTAAAAAAACCCCCTCAAGCTGGTATCTGTCTCTAAAAGTCCCATATACTGCGTATGGGTATAGGGCAAAGAGTTGTTTCAGGGAGGAAACAGTGCAGGGAGGAGAGTGGCAAAAAGTATGCACACAAAAAGGTAACTCTGTGTGCGTGCATGTATCTCAATAAGTGAACAAGCAAACAGCAAAAGGGTTTGCATGGTTTATTTAAACAAGTTGACTTCCTCATTTCACAGTAACACTGTTGTAATTTTAATTTTTTTGTAATAGCTTGCAAGATTGTGTGTTGAACCATGGTAAATTACTAAAAACAAACAGATCATTTATTTTTATTTTTTTACAGTGGTACTAATTGCTTAGTAAAGTAAGCTATCTGTATACCTAAATGGTCAGCATTTCAGACAAAGAAAGGAAACTAAGGTCACAATTCTACACTGTTTCTACGAGTCCTTCCATTCCACTCAATAGGATTTGCTCCAGAGTAATTCCACTGAAGACAGGAGTGCCTGGCATGCTCTGGTCCATGGGGTCACGAAGAGTCGGACACGACTAAACGACTAAACAACAATAACAGTTGCACTGAGGGTTGCACTGTGAATTACATTCATGGGCTGGTACTAATGGCCGCTGTGCTGAGGCAGTAGCTTGGAGGAACCGGCTTAAAAATCCAAATGCCACTGCAAAAGTTTATTCATATCTGGTGCAAGAATTTGAGTCTGCCAGTGGAAGGACAGCTATCTTTAATGCTAATGCTACCCTCGACCCTGAGCTTTGAGAGGGCCTTTTTAGCCCCAAATAAGCTTTTAGACCCAAAGAAGTTTCATATGAAATATGCCAGCCACAACCCAGGCGAATTTTGCATTGGATGGACAAATCCCCCATATTGTCTAGGCTATTTGGAGCTGATTCCTCTCCCATAATTAAGATTCTGCAATTTAAACCAATCCATAGGATTAGGCGTTAAAGTTTAGTAACATATTCAGCTGTAAATAATCACACTCCTTGCCTTGGCTATGAATATTGCAATGGGATCTGATATATATTTGTAAACTCTAGGTGCTAGTAACATATACTACACTGGAGAAGTCTATAGGGATTTGGGAAGTCTATAGCAAATTACCCCAGGACTTGGTGAAACATTTGGTTTTATTTGACACTTTAATCAATGGCCTGTAGGAAAGAGAATATACAGAATGTTAATTCAGAATCAACAATTGTTAAGGCACTTATTAGGAATGCAATTTGCTATTGGAATAAAATGTTTATAACAAATTTCTCTTTAGTAATTAATTGATGGTATTTGAGAAAGAGTCTAGTGAGATACAAGCGCAAACAGTTCCAACAAACCGTATCCACAGCTAAGGTTTCAGGCTGTCATTCCCCACAGGCAGGGCATTCCACTCATCCCTCCAGATCTTTTGTGGTTGGTCCCAGATCTCCTGTCCTTTCCTCCTTTACTTTTTTCTCTCTTTTTTTACTGGGTGACCTTCAAATTGCAGCACTGGCAAGATCCAAGCCACACAACCATCTTCATTCCCCAGAGGCATCTATACATAAAAGTTAGTATGCATATTTTATGCAATTTTTTTGTCTTGAGCCAGTGCCCCATAAACCTGGCAATGCCTCTGTCCCTTTTTCCCACCCCATGTTCCATCCCTCTGCCCAACTGTCCCTATAAATTCTGTAGCTACTGAGCATGCTCTTTCCTCTTTTCGACCTCCTAGGCTTGTTGTTGTTGTTGTTGTTGTTGTTGTTGTTGTTGTTGTACTTTACTTCTGTAACTCTCAAGCTTTCTTGAGCACAGTGACACTTCACACTTCTCAATGGTCCTTTCCACGGCTGCAATCCTTTCTGCGCCTTGCTATTAAAAGGGATTCTGATTGAGCAGAAATCATGTTCAAGTCAATGGAGATAAAATCAGCTTAAATTCAAGTAAACTGCCTAGTAGATCAGATAGTCTATTCAGAATTAAGCCCCACTGAGTTCAAATCGACTTATGTGAATGTGAAACCTACATTAATCTGAGCACACTTTGACATTAGAAATGTGTCTTTTGTGTATTCTCGGCAGCGTTGATTATAAAATGCTTACATAATTACTGGGCTCAAAAGCAATGTAAACTTCACATATGAAAAATGTTATTTAGAGTACTAGCAGGGCCCAAAACAGATTCAGAGATGGATCCATATCCTACAGCCCATTCTCTAGATTTCACAAATCAGGTACATAAATATAGACCAATGTCCAATGATGGCTGATAGTGCCTGTAGAATGTTGCATACATGAGATGCATCCTCACCTTTCAGTGCTATGTACCATGTCTGGAACATTTGATGACATGGGGCTATTGCCACTGTTGCCAGTGCAGTACTGCTGCTTTGACCACTTGCACTCTTGCAGTGCTTAGAAAGCCAATCTCACCACCACTTTGCTGGCTAGAGAAGGCCATAGACAAGCAAATAACTAATTAGCATATTAAATGGTTATAGGATGACAGTAAATTTCTCAGTAGGTGATTGCACTACTGGGATTGTCATGCATAACCAGTCTGCAGTACAGCAGGACATATGGCTAATGTAATTCCTACATATTGCCTTTTCCCAAGGGGTGAACTCTACACCTCTGCAGACAAACAATGTGAATTATTTATCTAAACTCTGCTTACGCCTAATTTAAACCCACAAAGAGAATGAAAAGGTTCAGTCCTGTCCCTTTAAAAGCCCATAATTAAATACTGATGATATCGTAGAGCTCCTTAACTGAAGTGGCCATTGTTTAAGATAAAGTAGAAATAATAATATATAATATTATATTCTATTTCTGAAGTTCAGGAAAAAGTGCCCATCATTATCCACGACATCTACACATAAGAGGAAGGTTTCTGAAGACTCAAGAGAACCCAAGATATACACAAGTATGAAGCAAACATACTTGGTGTGTGTAGGGGGGGGTTCTGAAAACAGCCCCATAAGAACTTAATGGCCTGGAATGTTCCATGACGCAGCGTGGGGGAGACTGAGAGCTGGGGGGGCGATTCAGTGGCTGGAAAGGGCAGAAAGAGGGTGTCATGACCCCAGAGTCCAACAGGAATGAAAAGGTAATCAGAGGCTGCCAACTTTCCAGCTAGGTAGCCAGCCCAGGTGCAGGGATCTGAGCCTGTGGCTGGAGATCGGGAGACAACTGAGGCTGAGGAACAAAAAACCCTCCTGTATCTGTAGGGCCAGACCCTGGAACCCCATGGGCATTCCGCCTGAGGAACCAAATGCTTCCCCCAGGACATCGCCAGTCCAGTGACACAGGGCACACACACCAGGCAGGGAATGGAAGAAGAGTGCCCATCTTCAGGCCACAAGACTGGCCATCTAGAACTAGTCACAAGGGGGTGGAGACTGAAGGAGGCTGTCTGAGAGCAGGAGCTCTCAGGCTTCCTCAGCTCTCAAATTTATTGAAACAAGTTGCTCACTCGGAGCTATCCGTGGTCCTGCAACTTGCTGGCTGGCTTGCGTCCTTCTCCATGGGATATGGCATTGGATCAGAACACAGCAGAAGGAGGAACACACAGAAGGCTTTTGTTTGTTTGTTTTTTAAGGGAATATTGAATGAATCACCTCATTGCCTCAACAGATTACTTTCTGGTTCACATTAAGAAACCCTTTTTAAATGTTTCCAGGGATTGAAGTGGGAGATGCCTCACCTCCTACCTTTCTCCAAAGAGACCCCCAAAAGGTAGCAGCAAAGCCAAGAATTCTGCTGTTTATAACTTGGATCTTATTTCAAAACATGTTAACCCCTACCCTGATTATTTAGTTTTTATTTATTTATTTATCAAGATATCTGTATATTGCAATTTCATAAAAAAAAAATAAAAGCAGTTTGCAACAATTAAAACACAATAAGGACAATACAAAAAAATAAAACAGATTACCAGCTGACTATTATGGAACACATTAAAAAACAAAATCTGTACAAACCAGTGGTGGCAAAGCAAATTCTTCCACAAACACTTGAAAGTCAATACAGGAGGTACCTGCTGAATCTCAGTTTCAGGCTGAAGGCTCAGTTTCATGTTGATGCTGAATGAGCCTCACTAACTCTGGGGACAACCAACCAAGTATCCACAGCTGATATCAGTGATTGAGCTGGTATATAAGGGATCAGGCAGCACAAAGCAAACACAGTTCCTACTCCTTACTGTATGTTTGAAGTGGCTGTGACTCAGAGATTGCAGTGTGGTTTACATTGCAAAATGCTGGCCAGGCTTTGAGCTGCTTTTAACAATCCTGCAGTGTCGTCCAGTGATATTAGACTGTATGCTAATGAAGGGCTGGTCTGAAGTTGAGAGAGTGCAACAGCCCATTACTTTTATCCCCAGATTGCTGATTCAACTGACAGAGTAGCGCCCCACAACCCTTTAATGTATTTCACTGATATACCACAATTGCAGGTCGAAGGTGATGTAAGAAAGCAGCACACAGGAGCCTCGCAATGTTGTTTACTGTTAATATTGCAGGTCAAAGGTGAGGATGAGGCAAGTTTGGATTCCCAGTCAAAAGTCCTCCATATCTCTCAAGCTGAAGCAAATGTCAATGTACTTAAAGTTCCTCTCAAGTCAGATCAAGCAATCAACTGCAGGCAGAAGCCACATGATCCATTGACTTGCATGCAGACTGGCTGCACTTTTATATGTGATCAATGAAAATACTAACAATACCATGAACTAAGACCCACATCAGAGCAGGAACTTCCATCTTTGAGACTAGCTTGTTTTTCAGTCCCCTTACATAGGCTCAGATAACACAAATCCCAGGGCTGCACTGCAACATTTTGTTGGAGGGGCCCATTTGTTATATTATAAACTGCACAGTAGCAGCAGCGGCATCTGCACATTTTATATTAACATTCCGCCAAAGCCTTCTCCTTATTGCTTCAAGGAAAATTCAGGAGCCACAGTTTATCCCACTCCCTCAGTGAGGGTATAGCACCTCTCTTTCTCTTTGCATTTTGCCACTGCAGAAACTTTATAGAGCAGCAATTCAAATAACAATAGTATCCACATTTAAGTACTGGAGAGCGATTAGTTTACATCCTCCTTCCCCCACCAGACCCTCTTCAGTCACTACTGCTTTCTTTAAAAAAAACATATCTGAAGGACTGCAGGTTCCCCATTCCTGGCTTGATGGAACAGCATTTTACTATATAGGCCTTAACCAAAATCATTCAACACCTGGATCTTCGACTGCATTCCATGCAAAATCTGTCCTTCCCCCCACCCCTGATAATGATATTTTGTTCTGTGCAGCAAAAAGCAGATGAAGAAGAGAAAAAGATTTGTATGCATATAGAAAGAAGTTTCATTCCAAGGGTAAAGAGGTAGATTGATGAGGTTCTTCATTTATCACTTCTGTTGCAAAGACGAAAATGTGTTCCTCCAAGAGAAGCCAATTGCAATATTTAGGAGAAGGTAATTAATTTCAAGAACCCAATTCTGTTTGAGCCTCTCTTTCTTTTTCTTTTTCAAAAGTCTAGTTTCAATCAGATCGCCATTTGTATTTATTGAAGTATGCGAGAATTATGAACCCATTAAGAGGAACTTATAAATCAGTCATATCATTTATACAGTGCTGTACATTTCTAGATATTTTGGGCGTGGGTGGGGACTTTAGTCGTGGAGAGAGAAACTGGTTCCAAACAACCATTTGCAACTTGATAGGTGTTACGTAAAAAGCTCATCTAGGGGGATTTGGTACCCAGTTGCCCAGGTTGGTTTCATCCCCAAACTCCTTGGCTCCTTAGTTTTGTTCTACAAATGGCTGCAAAAATCGGGATGCTTTGACAAGTGTAGAGAGGAAGCAGTCCTTGGCATACACCAGCTACCCTCATTATCAAACTTGTCCTCAGTGACTGGCAGGGGCCAGACACTCCAGATAAATGATAATGCCTGGCTCTGCACCTAATATTTTTGTTATTTGCCAGCACAAGCACACAACTCTATTTATTCCTCTTTTCCAATGACCACTGCCTCCACTGGTAACCTAACTGCATTCCTCAAGAACAGGATCCTCCACCAGTGTTTTGCACCTAGCTATCTTGCCAAATACAATTTGGATCAGGGATGCTTTGCTTGATTGGCCCACAACCCTCACCTCGGCTCTCCCTAAGACGACCCTCTTTGCTCTGTGGTAGAACACATGTATCATCATACCTCAGGCTATTTAGCATGTCTACTTGGATATGGCAAACCCCTCCCTCCTTCAGCACCTGACCAACCCTAGTTCATTTCTTTGTCTCAGGTAATTCCTCCACTCAGGAACACAAGTTTTTAAACTTTTGTCCTCAAGGACCAATCGTTTCCTACTCTACTTGAATACCTGGTCTTGTTGTCATGTTTGTTGTTTTTCCTTGAATTTATCAGGAACTTTAAAGGGACATGAAGCCATACGTTGTCCTTCAAAGCAATCTGGAAAGAGGTGCAGGATATACATGAAACAAACAAACATTGGAGAAGCATATTGGGAGGGTTCAAAGGAACTGAGGTTGCCCCTCGGAATTCTTTAGTTTTATGTTAGGATAGAGAACCATCTGCAAATATTGAAAGGTAGGTTGTGGTTTACATCCAAAGACTCGTCCTTAATCTCTTCAAGGCTTCCACTAAATGGCCGTGACCTCAGACTCCTAAGTCACTGCAAAGTTCAGGAAACACACTCATTCTTTACTGCTCAGAACAGGAAACTGTTCACATTTCAATCTTTCAACTTCTCTCTACCTTGCCTATTCAACTTTGCTGTCTTTTCTGCCCTTCTGTGGTCCAAACCCATGCTATTTTCAGTCAAGCTTTCTCTGGTGCACCTGCACCTCCTTGGCAGCCTGCCATATCCCTAGCACCATTCACCATTTCTTATATGGCAACAGTAAGATTCCCCACCCCTGTCTCTCTTTATCAAGGAAACAAGCCAAGTGTCAGTTGTTGGTCCAGGCAAAGTGGGCTTGTGAAACTTGCATACGTCATACTTGAAATAACCATGTTATTATTCTGTAACCATTGTGTCCAGGTGATTCAAACTCTTTAATGCCATTTTGATGTTTATAACAATAAAAACAAGTTTCTTGCATTTTGTTGAGACACAGCATGGAACCATTTTATATTTTAATGCCATATTGGTATTTGTAGTGACAAGCAACTTTCTTTTGAACCCCGATTGGGACTCAGTGGTTCCTCCTAATTCCTCCAAGTATAATGCACCTTCTGTGTGATACACCATGACACTGGTCCAAAGATCTTGAATATCACACCTCTGTGGTTACATGCATACTTGGTGGAGTGTATGGACAGGGACAAACGTTTACCCTTTCAATGTTGTTGGATCACAGCTCCCATCATTCCCAGCCAGCATAGTAATTGATCAGGAGTTAATGGGCTTTGAGTGCAGCAACATCTGGAGGGTCTAAACACAACACTCCAGCTCCTCAGCATAGTGCTGGAAAGGGGAAATAGTTGTGATCATTGTGCCTATAAAAAGCCACAGAAGAAACTGAGCGGAGGTAATTGTGGTTTTGGACAGCACAACATGGGAATTTCTGCTCTCCATTAGCAGCTGAACCAAAGTGGGGAGAGGTGTGCAGATTTGTAACCAACAAACAACATCACCAAGTTAAAGTTTAGTTTCAGATCAGCCCTAATCCCTACAGCTAGAGTAAGAAAAGAATAAATCAGTTTCCTGATGCTTCTTAGCTTGGGGTCCAGAGACTCCTAGGCACATGGAAAGAGACTGCAATGGACCAGTGGTAGCTCTTTGGAACTGAAGTTGCTCATACTCAAAGGCTGAGCAGCAAGTCAGACAGCAGAGTTTGCCTCCTTTTTCGGCACACACAACACAGAAACAGTATTCTGCCTCCTAGTGACTATAGCAGGAGAACACTTGTGGTCTGGACAATTGCCAAACAATAAGAGGAGGAAAGTCATTTACCAGAGTATGAAACTCTGGTAAATCAGCTTCTCCAAGACCTCCAAAAATTCTGGTTTCATATATCTCTGTGATGGATAGGCTTTTTGTGCTCAAAATTAGAATATTATGTCCTTTTCCCGTGGCTTCTGTAGAATTGCAATGAGTCATAAGTACCCTGGAATAGCTACATGAATAGAAACTGATGTTATCAGGTAAAGTTCAGAACTATCTCATTTGCCATATTTTATGTAGCTCAATGTATGGCCAACTCTGGCTGCTTGCCTCGTAAAACAAATAGAGAGCAAACGAAAGTGGATGAAGGTTACCGTCCTCCTGAGATTAAGAGATGGAATATGGCAGGATACCCGTGAGCAACCCTGGAGTGGCTGCACATCAGTTTTGCAACTGCTCCAGAGAAAAAAGATGGAGCAGAAACCAGACACGGGCCAACATAGCCCCTAATTGCAATTGCTGTAGGGCTGCCAAGTCCATGGAAACAAAGTGTGTTGCCAAACATGATACTCCCATGCCACACGGTTCATTTTTCAATTCAGCACCAAACACTTTGTGTCCTCTACTCTCATGGAGAAATAATGAGAGAACAAACGCATTCTAGGAGGGTACATGTCATGAGCCAGTATACTACAGTATTTGGAGTGTTCAACTAGGGCTGGTGGAGGCAGCCCAGGTTCAGATCCCTCTTCATGAAACTCCCTGGATGACCTTGAGCCAGACAATGGGTTTTATCCAATCTTCCATGTGCTCAGTTCTGCTGATGCAACCTGACTTCTGTTTCTTTCCCTCCCCTCTAGAGGAAGCCACAACTCTTCAGAGGTGGCTTTGAGGGCATGCTGGGATGGGGTGGGGGGAGCAGGAGAGGAAGTGGAAGCTCCATTGCATGCACAGGAGTTCATTGCATCAGTGGAGCTACAGCACTGGATACAGTCCAATGTCTCCTAGCCTTATTACCGTACTTTTTGCTCTATAAGACTCACTTTTTCCCTCCTAAAAAGTAAGGGGAAATGTGTGTGTGTGTTATGGAGCGAGTGCAGGCTGCGCAGCTATCCCAGAAGCCAGAACAGCAAGAGGGATTGCTGCTTTCACTGCACAGCGATCCCTCTTGCTGTTCTGGCTTCTGAGATTCAGAATATTTTTTTTCTTGTTTTCCCCCTCCAAAAACTAGGTGCATCTTGTGGTCTGGTGCGTCTTATAGAGCGAAAAATACGTAACTCTCAGAGTTTATGTGAGAATACGATGAGAGGGAAAGACCGGATTAAAATATAACAAAAAAAATAATGCTAGGTTAGGGTTGACATAATCACAAAATTGCAAAGAAATTAGACATTTTTGAGCTATTTCTGAGGAAATTTGGCAAAAACAACACTGCCGACATAGGCTGCCATACATAAATCTTCAGTTGCAGTGTGCACCAGCGACACATATCCGGAGATATGTGCACACTCAATCAGCAGAGTATAGCAGAAACGATGTGGCGCTTAGGTGTGGCATTCTAAGTAATTTATTAAGCAATATATACAGGACAAAGCATTCATGGCGTCTTCTCACATCTTCTCCAAGAGAGAGAGAGAAAGTAAATAGTACAAAAGTACAATACAGCGGAAGAGATAAGACTGACTTCCGTTCTCACACTTTCCAAGCCTGGAAAGTAAACACAGACATGAGATGTAACAATCACATATCCAGCAACGGGAGAAAGAAAATGCTGGCAATCTAGTCCAACTATTTGCAATGCAGGAATCTCAACTAAAACATCCATGACAGATGACCATCCAACCTCTGCTTAAAAACCTCCAAGAAAGGAAAGTCCACCACCTTCTAAGGAAGACCATTCCACTGTCAGACAGCTCTTACCATCAGAAAGTTCTTCCTAATGTTTAGTCAGAATCTCCTTTCTTGGAACTTGAATCCATTGGTTTGGCTCCTGCAATGAAATAGATACAGATGGTCCTGAGGAATTATTTCATGAAGTCAGGAACGTGAGAAAAATTGTGCCTCTTAATGGTACCCTTTCCCTCTCAGTGTATCTCCTTACGCTATTAGCTGAATAAATCTCTGAGTTCCTTTAACAGTGGAAAGAAGTGTTAAGGGTTGTTGTTCTCTGACGGGGGCAGTGAATCATTTTCACCATGAGTTAATACAGAGAGCTCAAAAATGTATTGTCTGATTAAGTAATGTGAAGACAGTCTAGCCTACAGGCTAAAAGACTGTGGATTCTATCCCCTTACCTGAGCTTAGCTGATTTCCACTGTCTTTATACTTCAGCCTAGGGGTAAATATGTTTTCACAAGTGCTATACTTTGGAAAGGACATTAAACAGAGATCCATTCAGCCAGTATTTGATGGCTATCTCGGCAGAAGTTATACTAGAGGCACTTTTCAAAGAGTACAGGGGTGAGTGAAATCTTAGCAAACATTATCTTTCTCTACCTTACATGGAAGCTAATAATATGGTTGTGCTGAATGTTCCCAAGCAAACATTTTATTGTAAAGGGAGGTCTTCCGTGAGACATGGAAAACTTCACAGGCCAATTCCTTAGATCACCTTATTTGCCACTTGTTCAACACCAAGTTGCTGCTGTTTGTTTCTGTGGTGTTCGTACGGAGCCCCTGGTCATCTCACGGACTATTGACCCGTACACCACTAATCCGCTGCCACCAACCAGGTCCTCCCTGGTAAAATCACTTCAGTCTCAGTCAGCTTTTCAATTAATAAAGAAGAGTGTATTTTATTTCAGACATAAAACAAAACTTTTACAGCATACCAAACGGTGTTCCTCTTTACTTTCTTAATCTTATGTTCCTCTCTCTATCTCTGCTACCTCCCCACACTCAAGGACCAACTGCCCTAACTGTCTCTCTATTACCAACTGCCTTTCCCAACCAGCCAACCCATGAAATGCAACCAACTACCCACCAACAACTCCCAACGAACTCCTCCCAGAACTAGTCTTATAGACCCACTGACTCCACCCCCCTGGGTCCTGTCTGTGCAACCTATTTAACTATTTCCTCTCCAGCACTCTCTCATATATGTTAACATCACAGTTTCGTTTTGCTGATCTGCTCACTACTGCCTTGGGGGCGGGGGGGGGCGAGTTCAACAACCTGATAATATAATCCCAACCATTCAGGGATCACATTGCAAACATGATTTTTGGCTATGTGGCTGACATCACACAGATAATTAATTGAAAGCCAGAAAGCACCGCTCTCACTTGCATGCCAGGGAAGGAACAGTGCTGAAACACTTTTGCCCCTGTTTAATAACAACAGCAGCAACGACAACAACATTATATTTGATTTTTTACTTGTCATTCGCCATAAGGTACTAGGGCAGTTTGCAACAATATAAAAAAATACAATATTAAAATCAATTAAAACAATTTACAACCCTCTCCATCAGTGAAAGAGCAAGCACTTTTTACAAGGAATTATAATGTTCATGAAAACTACCCCCATTCATTTTCATTCAACCCTGCCAACTTGTGGCAGTAGACCCTTAGGTTTTACCTCTTTACTTACTGAAAATCTCAGTTTTAATTTCAAATAAATATACTTTTCTCCTTAAGGCTCATCTAAAATTTATTGACTGGAAATGCTGTGCTAAAAGAATTAAAATTAAGAATATTTCATATGAATTGATGAAGGTAATGGATTACTTTAGCTATTTGTTCTATTGGGTTTTTACTGTAAATGGTTTTGTAATAACTGATTGTAAATCAACTTGAATTTGTTGCTTAAAGCTGTAAGCAATCACTATATAGAATAAAAATCAAAGTATAAAACAATAAAATGGGGGTGTTATATATAATGTTATTTATTATGGATTAATATTATGATGATTATAAACTAAGATTCACAAACTATACAATCCAGATAAGGTGAGCTGAAAGAGTGGGCACATTTCACAAATATGTTTGTTCCTTGCACAACGGAAGCCTCTTATGAGCGTTTTTTCATAACCCTTTGTGAAACTGTGCTAAACTTTTTTCAGTGAGGCAGATGCTGGGGGAACCAGGGTGATGCTTTCTCGCCTCAGTCCAGTTGCAGACAGCTGACTTCTTTGGCCAGGATGTGAATGTGGACATCCATTTGGAAGAGCATCTGCATGCACATTCCTTTGCAGGTAATCCAGTACAGATGGACAATATTAAGATGCAAATCCAGATCCAGATGTGTATCCACATGTGGCTGTCATCCATCTGGCCTGCATTACTTTTGGTATGCACATCTGAATGTGCATCCTCATCTATATTCTGCCCTAATTAATCTCGCATAACCAGATAGAGCCAGATCACAGTGTAAGTCTTTGTGGGTGAGGAAACAGCCAAAGCAGTGCAGTCACACAGTGTATCGTGGGAATTCAGTGTATGGTCCTTCCTTCCCTCCACACACTTATTGGAGAGTTTAGTCTGACCTCAGAGATGCTACCGCTTAACACAAGTGAACTGCCTACAGCCTTGTGTTTATTGACAGTCCTTTATTGGCTGACATCACACAATAAAGTAGTTTTCTAAAATGGTGCAGACGGGGAACAGATGGGGAACACGGTCTGCAAATAGTGCAGAATTGCACAAGAGATTTGAAAGTATGGCTTTGTGTTTGCACAGATTTCCTCCCCCGCTCCCAAAGCATAGGGCCAGCCCTACTATTAGGCACACCGAGGCACATTGTTTCCTTGATAACCCTCATGAAAGTCATATCGTATGAACTATCCCTTTTGTAGGCCGTTTCTATTAACTCAAGGGAGGACTAAGTAAGTTGGTCAACACAATCAGCAATCTTACTGAAAACAGTGTGGCACTGAAGTCAGTGGGACAGTTTCGGAATATTTAAAGTGTACTCTTTAAGCTCATTTTATCCCCAAGTCCAAGTCTTTTGCAGAACAAAGCTACGCAGTTAATGGTAATAGTATACCCAAGCAAATTATAATACTAGTATAATGTGAATTAAATAGTTTTAAAAAAATAATCATATAATTTGTCCTTGAAGGGCATTTCCATTACAACCATTTTCTAAATATTTGGAAGCAAGTTCTATTATAATTTAAATGGAATTTACTTCCAATTAATTGTACTTAAGCAAAGTCATTTTAGTTCCTGGCACTAATGCGAGTGTGTTGAGATATCATTAAAAAAAATAAAAATGCCTCAGCCCTCAATTCAGTGGTTCCCAGAATTGCTAATGGAATTCTACCATGCCTTGAGACTCACCTGATACATCAGTAGCTATACATGGCAGTCCAAAGCACAGCAAACACTGTCAATTTAATGGAATTGACTTCCGCAAAAGTATACACAGAGCTGAAGATTTAAGAAGCATTGTCCAAAGTTTGCAGCAGCATGCCAACTTACCCAAGATGCTACTTTTACTCATGAACGGGAATCAATTGTTAATATGAATAATGCAATACATATAATAAAAATAGATGGTGAGGTATAGGTCTTTTCTGATTCAACACAAAAGAGATATTCATTCAATTTCTAACTATGTGTGTTCTAATTCATGCCACTGTCTACTGTGTTGTTGGCACTATTTAAATCTTAAACAATAACAGAATGATAATTTTGCAACCTCGTCATTAGCTGCATTTTGTCATCTATTTTACAAGCTTCCTTCCTTCCTTTATAATTTACACTGTTGAATGCTCCTCATCTGTAGGCTACCAGGGTAGTATATATCTCTTTATGTCAGTGGTTGGCCATTTTTTTAGCCGTGGGCGGGTCCACTGTTCCTCAGACCTTGTGGCAGGCTAGAGAGGGGGCACCGGGGGGGGGGGAGCTGGATGAAGAGGCGAGGGGGGCAAGTAGTCCTCCTCCCCACCCCCCAGCCCCAGCCGCTGCGCTTACCTTCCTAGGGGCTGCCGCCGCTGCCACCACCACCACCACTGCTGCTGCTGCTGCTTTTTGTGGGTAGGCAGAGCGAGCTCATCCGCTCTACTTTCTGGCCCACAGGAGCACCAGGGCAGCGGCAGTGGAGGGAAGATGAGCAGTGTGAAAGGGCTGGCTCCAGAGAGGGGCTGCTTAAAATGGCGCTCGGCCAGCTCCTCTAGGCAGGGCGGGGAGAAGCCAGGAGGAGGGAGGGAGGAGGTGCCACCACGGGGTGTGTGAGGAGGAGATGGAATGGTGCAGGGGGGGAAATGGCGCAGTCCAAACAAACAGAATCCCCATGCCGATCCATAGACAGTCCGCGGGCCGGATCCTGAAGGCAATTGGGCCTGATCCGGCCCACAGACCTTAAATTGCCGACCCCTGCTCTATGTAATCGAAATGTAAGAGTGTCGTCACGAGCCCCCAGGGAGGATCTGTAGTGCCACATCTGGATTTGCATAAAGTCACTGCAGAATAGGGGAGCAACAAGACTCATCAGATATTTAGTAATCCACATCCGGTAATAACACACAATACAAACTGTATTGTTGTTGTTGTTGTTGAATTAAATTTATCCAAAGATCACAGTGTGGTTCACAACATAAAAATACAAAATGATAACACAAAATATATAATAAAAGAAAAGTAACATCAAACCAATTACCCTGCTCCCCAAAACACATTCAGAAGGCCGTAGAATGTGAATCAGCCCAAGAACTAATTGAAGAGAAATGTTTTTGCTTGGTGTCTAAAGATATCTAATGAAGGCACAGGTGAGACTCTTTGGGGAGAGCTTTCCACCATTGGGGAGCCACTGCAAAAAGGCCCATTCTCGTGTTGCCACCCTCTGGACCTCTCGTGGAGGAGACCCACCTCAATCTATAAACACCACAATCCTTTAAATTATTCTCCACATATATGAAATTAGGCCAATTATCTTAGTGGCAAAAAAATATAATAAAAAATAATTATTTAAAAAAATCCAAATGTTATGGCGAAAAAGGATTTTATATATCCTGTCTACACAGTGCAATTCCATACATGTCTACTCAGAAGTACTGCTTTGTGTTCAAGGTGACTTATTCTAACATTGGCATACCCAGCATGCCCTCATGAGTACTGCTGGACTACAATTCCCATCATCCCTGATATTTGGCCATACTTGCTAGGAATGATGGGAATCGTATTCCAACAGCATCTGCAGGGCACCACATTGGCGACCCCTGCTCAAAGGTAAGTGTATATGGGATCACAGCCTTGTATTTATTTCTGTTCTATTTTGTTCTATCTCATCCTGCTCTATGAATACTGTTTCACTTTCCACCTAAATGATATCTGACTAAAGTGAAGCAAAAATTAGATGATACAATGAAGGTTTGAGGCATTCTCTCTAGTATCTGTCACAGGCTCCTTCCAACAGCAGATAATGAAAATTCAAAGTCAAACCATTTAACTTTAAGTAAATGGAAATGAATTTCTAGAGAAGAGATTTTCTTTCACTTGTGAGAGAAAGGAATAGGAGTTCACTGGCAGTTAATATAAAGATACCACATATAATTGTGATAATATAATGTATAAATATTAAGTGTTATTATATTACACAACCTGTGGGTGTGGGTGTATGCGTTAAAAAAATTTTTTTTAGCATCACTGAGTTTTTCCCCATAAGACTTTGGATGCAATATGGTGCATTGTAAGAAAATACATTACATTATTAGAAATGCTTTGAGCTCAGATGAAACAATTTGCAGAACATCTTGTAATACGATAACAACTGTGTAAAAAAAATAAAAATCTGAAAGGTGGAATCTAACATTTGCATTCTGATCCTCATGCCCGTGTGTGTTCCAACACATACATGGAGCTCCTCAATGTATGCCCAGAAAGGAGATGAACACTGCTTCATTTATTTAACAAAATTATTCTACTGCTTGATTTTAAGAGAACCTCTAAGTGGTTTACAAAAATATTATAGAATCATAGAATCATAGAATCTTAGAGTTGGAAGCGACCGCAAGGGTCATCTAGTCCAACCCCCTGCAATGCAGGAATCTCAGCTAAAGCATCCATGACAGATGGATATTCAACCTCTGTTTAAAAACCTCCTAGAATGGAGAGTCCACCACCTCTTGTGAGAGTCTGTTCCACTGCTGAACAGCTCTTACTGTCAGAAAGTTTTTTCGAATGTTTAGGCGGAATCTCCTTTCTTGCAACGGAAGCCATTGGTTCGAATCCTACCCTCAAGAACAGGAGAAAACAAGCATGCTCCCTCCTTCATGTGACAGCCCTCAAGATATTTGGAGATGGTTTTTATATCTCCTCCCAGTTTCCTCTTTTCCAAGCTAAATATACCCAGCTCCTTCAAGCACTCCTCATAGGCTGTTTCCAGGCCCTTGATCATCTCGGTTGCCCTCCTCTGCACATGTTCCAGCTTGTCAACATTCTTCTTAAACTGTGGTACCCAGAATTGGGCACAGTATCCCAGATGTGTTCTGACCAAGGCAGAATAGAGTGGTACTATTACTTCCCTTGTTCTAGACACTTACTTCTGTTGATGCAGCCTAGAATAGCATTAGCTTTTTTTACTGCTGCATCACACTGCTGACTCATGTTAAGCTTGTGGTCCACTAAGACCCCTAGATCCTTTTTGCACGTACTCCTACTAAGCCAGGTATCCCCCATCCTATATTTGTGCATCTAGTTCTTCCTGCCTAAGTGCAGAACTTTATATTTGTCCCTATTGAAATTCATTTTATTGACTTGTGCCCAGTTCTCCAACCTGTTAAGGTCATTTTGAATTCTTCTTCTGTCTTCTGCTGCATTAGCTACACCTCCCAGTTTGGTGTCATCTGCAAATTTTACAACAATCCCCTCAATTCCTTCATCCAAGTCATTTATAAAGACATTGAACAACAACGGGCCCAGGACAGAACCCCGTTGCTCCCCACTTGTCACTTTTTTCCAGGATGACAAGGAACCATTAATGAGTACAGTGGTACCTCAGGTTAAGAACTTAATTCGTTCTGGAAGTCCATTCTTAACCTGAAACTGTTCTTAACCTGAGGTACCACTTTAGCTAATGGGGCTGCGCAATTTCTGTTCTCATCCTGAAGCAAAGTTCTTAACCCGAGGTACTATTTCTGGGTTAGCGGAGTCTGTAACCTAAAGTGTCTGTAACCTGAGGTACCACTGTACAGTGGTAACTTGTGTTACGTACCATCCCCCTTATGAATGCTTCTGGTTATGCACTCTGCTAACCTGGAAATAGATGCCCCTTGTTGCGAACTTTGCCCCGGGATGCGAGAGGAAGTTGCGCTCCGGTGGCATGGCAGCAGCGGGAGGCGCCATTAGCGAAAGCGTGCCTCATGTTATGAGTGGTTTCCAGTTATGAATGAACATCCAGAACAGATTAAGTTCATAACCAGAGGTACCACTGTACTCTTTGGGTTCGGTCAGTCAACCCTATGAAAAGATACATTTAAATCATTGATAAGCAACAGTTAAAAACAGGAAAAACATATTCGAAAGATGGTTAAAATCAACTGCAGCTAAAAGGAATTAAAGTACATCTAGCATCTACTCACTGGAAGGACAGATCGTGAAGCTGAGGCTCCAATACTTTGGCCACCTCATGAGAAGAGAAGACTCCCTGGAAAAGACCCTGATGTTGGGAAAGATGGAGGGCACAAGGAGAAGGGGACGGCAGAGGACGAGATGGTTGGATAGTGTTCTCGAAGCTACAAACATGAGCCTGACCAAACTGCGGGAGGCAGTGGAAGACAGGAGTGCCTGGCGTGCTCTGGTCCATGGGGTCACGAAGAGTCGGAAACGACTAAACAACAACAAGCGTCTACATGTCCAAAAAGGCTTGCCTAGACAATAATGTTTTGTGCAGGTGCCAAAAGGAATACAGAGAAGGCAGCTGCCTGATATCAATAGGCAGGGAGTTCCAAAGTGTAGGTGTGGCGACACTAAAATATTGATTTCTTACAAGTGCATAGAATTATATGGCATTTGTAACAGTGCCAGATTGAAGTGGTCAGTGGGTATATAGGGGGTAAATTGATCTTGCAAGTAAACTAGACCCAAGCTGTTAAGGACTTTATTTACTAATAGTAAGACCTTGAACATGGTCGGCTAATAAATGGGCAATTGGTGCAGATCTCTGAGCAATTGTGGCACAGCCTTCTGTGTTAACTGCAGTTTCTGGGTCAAGCATGAGGAAAGCCCGCATAGAGTGCACTGTGGTAATTCAGTCTCGAAGCCACCATTTCTACAGAGGGACAGCTCTATTCAAGAACAGGGATGGGTGAGTGTGAAGTTGTCCTTTCTGTTTCAGTGAACAGAAACACGGTTGTAAGTGAGAAAACTCCATGCGCCTCCATGTACCCAGAAAATCACTGGATTGAGATGTTAGTGTTTCTATCATATTCCTTCCTAGCGTGTCGGGAAGAATGCTAGGCTGAACATTTCCCCTGTATGCTAATTTTGTATGCTACAGGCATTTCATTTTATTTTTTCTGTATGGGAGAATATTCAAACATGCACAATGATTTTGTTGAAACAACTGGCTTACTCCTTGTTGTGCTTCCACTGGCAGGTGAGGACCTTCTTATTCCAATAGGCTATTAGGAACCAACTGTTTTTAATGAAAGAGCTGCTGCTGTGAGGTTTTTATTGTCATTATTTCTATTTTTGATAGCTCTTTTTACATAGACACCGAAACACACCAAGCAAGTTTTAATTCTATTAGTGTTTGATTACGTTTTTAATGATTATTTTTTCTATGTTTTTAGCTTTTTCTATTTCCATGTTATTTATAAGCCACTTTGAGTCCCAGTCTGGGGAAAAAGCAAGATTTAAATAAATGTAATAAAAGACTGATAAAGTCCGTGGGCACGTATGCAATGTTACATGTGTTGATCTATAAGATACCGCATGACTTTGTTTTTGCTTCAACAGGCTGCCTCTGGAAAATGATTTTGCTAGCTGCCTTGGGCATTTTATATAGAAAAGCAGGCTATCAATATTTGCTGTAAGACTGAGCAGCAGAGAGTTAATGAGGCCAGGATGGCTGCAAATTTTTCTTAAAGTTCAACAAGCCAGATTGTTGCCAAGCATGTTTACTTTCATTTTGGCCAATGGACAGGCCTTTCTCTGACTTCACTGCCTCCCCTTCTTCACTCGTTGCTGAGGTTGTAATCAAGGTGTCATGTGTGTAGGGGGAAATAGAGATAGCCATTTTCAGTCAGAGACTGGCATAGGAAAATGCAGAAAAGTACATTTTCCTAAGGACAGCTCTGCTAGATTGAGCCAAAGTCTCATCTAGTTCAGCATCTTATTCCCACACTGGCCAGTCAGATGCCCATGACAAGTCTACAAGCAGGAAATGAGCACAACAGAACTCTCCTCACTTGTGTTTTCCAGAAACTGCTATAAATAACAATTGAAGAGGATTTACCATAGGTTACCCTTCCCCAACCAGGCTTCCTAAGGGTATTTTTGACTAGAGCTTCTATCATCACTGACCAGGTTGGTTGGTGCTGATGGGAGTCCAACAACATCTGTAGGGTATGAGGTTGGGGAAGGCTGATGATCTTACTGTTCCAGTCTAAGATACCTGTAGCTTCCATACAGTATTAATTTCATTTCCCTTCCTACTGCCATAGATTATCAGATCCACACGCACACACCTCTTTTTTTCTAGTCCACATTTTGCATTTCAATAATTGAAGGCAATCAATGAATTAGAACCCCATAGATTTTGTACGTTTCGGTCAAGAGCAAATTCCCATTAGCTTCTGTAAGATGCCACCCTAATAATATTTATGCATTTATTAAACTTCTATTTTTTAATTTTTTATTTCTATTATTAATTAGATTTCCATGGCAATCTTGTTCAGCTGAGCTACAGAGCATCACATGTAAATGAAAAGTCAATAAATGGATGTAGGCATTCAACCTGAGCTGTTAGATACAGGGTATCTATCTTGCCATGCCAAGTTAAAAGTGTGGCAGGTTTTTATCTGCAAGATGTTGTTTGCAGATGATGCAGCCTTGACAGCACACTCCAAAGAAGTTCTACAGAGACCCATCAACTGTTTTGCCCAAGCCTGCAGGGCATTCAGCCTCACCATCAGCCTGACAAAGACCAACATATAGGGTCAGGACATCACCTGCACTTCATGCATCAGCTTTGGGGACCAGATGTTTTGTCTACCTGGGCTCCACCATAGCCAGCAACCTTTTCATTGATGCTGAGCTTGGCGAGCGTATTGGTAAGGCAGCAATGGCAATGGCTCACCTTTCCAAAAGGGTATGGGAGAATGTGATGCTAACAACCAATACCAAGATGAAGGTCTACCAGGCTTGTGTGTTGAGCACCCTGCTTTATGGAAGTGAGCAGGGGGCAACTTGCACCAACCAGGAGTGGTGGCTCAATGTCTTCCATAGGTGCTGTGTCAGGAAAATGTGGGGCATCAAATGGCAGGACAGAATCTCAAGCAATGATGTGCTATTCCAAGCCCACATTCCCAGAATGTTCACACTTCTGTCTCAGCAACGTCTATGCTGACTTGGTCATCTACTCAGAATGGAACATGGCAGGATCCCCAAGGATGTGATTTACAGGGAGCTGGCTTCAAGCACCAGGCCTGTTGGCAAACCAGCTCTACATAATAAAGATGTCTGCAAACATGACATGAAGGCTGGCAACCTCAAACCTGCAGTGTGGGAATCCCTTGCAGACAACCTCAGTGCCTGGAAACACACATTAAGAAGGGCCTCATATGATGATCTCAGGATCCAGATTGATTCATACGGGGAGAGGCCGTCTTTGAGGTTTTGACTGGGTTTTATCCTGTGATACACCTTGGAAGTTGCCGGAAAGGCAGCGCATATATATATATATAAAATTCCTTCCAGCATTATTCTTTTTATTCAACCCTATATTCATGCCATTCTTGTACAGCTTCCTAAGGAAAAGGAAGGGTGCCGTTAAGAAGTCTTTAATCATTCCTCCAGCCATTTATTGACCTGTTCTCTAAAGGCCAAATACACTTCTTTTTTTTTTTAATTAAATATTTATTGGTATTTTCAAAAAACCCACAACAAACAATACAAAAAAAAAATAAACAAAATATTCGAAACTAAACAAAAAAAGTAGAAAAAACACATACAGTTTCTGATACTTATTTTCCTCAACCTTGTTTCTCAGACCTCCTCACACCTCCCCTTCTTGTATTCCAATTTAAATTGTCAATTCAGCAAGTCCTTAACTTATTTCTTCACCTTAACTTAAACATTTGTTCTAACATACTGTTATTTTACTTTACTTCTTTTTTCCATTTCCTCCATTTATTTTTAACAGCCTTATTCTCACTTAGTTTAAAAAAAGAAAGAAAAAAAAAAAACCAATTTCACCTTATTAAAATTACACATCAATACTTATACCTCATTAATTTATTCTTGAACCTTTTTCCTAAGGTCGACCAAAATTTCCCTTCCACGGTTTACCCAATTTCCTTACCACTAACAAAATATAAAACAAACAAAACAATGCAAATTATCCTTATGTACCCTTTGGATTCCCAACCTCCACCCACCCTTCTCCCGGTTCCAGTCCCCAACCAATATCCATCAGTCTTTATATTATTTATTTAGCCTGGAGATCTCAGGTCCGAGGCCCTTATGTCTCTCTCAGTTCCTTTCTGCCGGTCTCTTTGATAGACCTTGATGTTAAGCCCCAGGTCTCGGAGGGGCTCCGGCCCAACAGAATCGGTGTTGCTTCTAGCCAGTCCTCCATCCTTAAAAGCAAAAGCAAAGCCTATGGGGTATTCCAACTCTTGTTTCAAATTTCTTTCTAATCCAAATGTCCCCACAGCTCCAGCTTCCACCTTCAACAAATTTATAATCCTCAGGTCTTCAGATCTCCTCAAAAGAGGATCTCTCCATTTTCCAAATTCCCAATCAAACCAGGCTTTCCGCATCCAGTTTTTATTGTCCTTTTTTATCATCATGTCAGGCCTCATATTGTAGCTCTCCTTTGACTCCTGCAAACCTCCAACTCCTCCTTCGTTTTCTTCAAAAAGAACATATTGCTCCATCGTGTCTACGCTTTCGGTTTCATTTATTTGTTCAGTTGAATAGGCTTCCTGTTTCAAATCCTTATCAGACTCCAAGCTGTTGTTTACTGTCCAGTGTAATAGCGCTACCTCTGTAGACAAAGCATCGTACTCATCTTGTAAGTTTCCCAAGAGAACCAGTGCTCTGTCCAATTCTGCTTGGAATTTAGACACTCCAGCCATTTTTGTAATGTAGTATCCTTGTTACCCCTCTAGGGGGATTTAATTCCTTGATCTTCCTTTCAGCTCAAAAACCAAAAGTCCAGTTATTTTGTATCAACCTTATTTTCAACAAGTTATCCCGAATTAACCAGCAAAAACAGCAGAAACAATGTTCTCTTTTTCCAGCTGACAACTAGCTGACTAGCAGCTCACTTGACAGCTGTCAAAATCTTCCATACAACAGGCTTTCTCATCGGACGTTCCCGGGTCTAGGGGGGGGGGTGTAGTTTCAGCTCCCAAAATTCTTTTTATCCTCCAGAATATCCTCTTATAATGTCCAAACCGTGAGGTCAGGATCTTTAGTTAAAAAAAAACAACAAGAAACAGATTCTCTCGACCTTAGCTGCCCAGTCCTTTGCTTTAAGTTGTTTACAAAGAGGGGGGGGTGGACTTCCTTTTTAGCCCCTTCCCGCTCGTTCCAAATCCAAAATAAGAAATTTTTTAAAGTTCCAATCTCCGTATTACTCACGGGTTGATGTTTTAGGATCCAATCACTCTTAGAAGAAGTTGGCGCTCTCTGTCAATGGCTTGCGGCTTCACTCCGTAGACGAGGGAGTACTCTCAGCACCACGCCTTACCCTGCCTCCGTTCCGAAGCCTTTAAAAAGGCTCCGTCGCGGATTGGGGGGGCGCAAATGGTGCCCGCCGAGTCTCTGTGTTCACAGGCATCCGCGCCTGTGATTTTAAGGGTCCCCGCTTCGCCGCAGCGGCCAGACCCAGACGCTACGGAGCCGATTCCCTCCGGAGCTCGGAGGGAATCCGCCATTAAACAGTGGCACCAACCCGGAAGTCCTCAAGGCCAAATACACTTCTTGATCTGCATGCAGAATTCCTATTGATATCGTTAGGAAACTTACAAAAGATGTCAATTAGAGAGAAAATAAACCAGTTTAAACTACTTGTGAATGTCTCTATCTGATATTGTTCATGAGACATGGAATTTGAGTAGCATTTTGGTTAGTGAACGGGGGCAGGGGGATGAGGACGATTAGCTAGCTATCCCATATTTTTCTGCGAAGACTTTATATTTAACACTGAAACAATTGGTGTCCCTATGGTATAAACAGGATAGATAATGAATATAAGTGGGATAGAAAATTAATCCTACTTGTGAGGAAAGAGACAGTCATAATTCACTTAGGCTTCTCGGCTCTTACGTTATGAGGTCTTCAGCTAACGCATGGGATCCATTCTACATCCCATAGATGCTCATTATGAATTCTTTTTATGTGCAACATGTGGGGACTAACTAGTTTCATATCTCTTGGTATCAGCTGTAGTCCAAAACATTTTGTATTAAAGTGGAATGCAAACACAGATGCTATTTAATACAAAGGATTTGAATGCAGACTCTGTTTTAACGTTGAATTATTTATCTTAATTTGGTTTAGAACAAAAAAAAAATCCCTGTCAAAGTAAAAATAAAAAAGGATATTATTGATTTCTTGTTACAGAGCTGCATGAGGAAAAAATGTGCGCTCTAGTTTGGCCTATCATCGACACAATGCCCTTTAGTGTGCTACAATGGGGATCAAGATATTTGCCAGTTAGAAATCTCTGCTTAGCCCTTTTGAGATGGTTTATAATGCTACATTTAGAATGCCTATTTCACAGTAAGCAATATCTGGAACCCTGACCAAGAAAGATTATGCTCCTATCAAAGCTGTTGAAAAGTCTGAGGGTCAAAATTTTTCAAAACTGAACCTCCTAGGGGTTTGCTGCTGTGGTGTCTCTGGGTGCAATAGCACCTCTGGGGCGTTTCCTTGGCATCCACAAAGCTTCTGAACAGCTTGCACCCACCCTCACTGCGGGTGCAGAATTAACACCCCCCCAAACACTCCTGCTTTAAAGAGATGATGCTAATTGCTAAGGGAAGAACAAGTCATTCTATATCTGTTCTAGCCAATTGTTTAGATTTATGTTAATTGGGCCAAGTTTAGACTAGAACATGGGCTGGGGTCCTCTTTGTGTCTTAGAACCAGTACTATGTTTCCAGAAAAAGAGGTTCCCGAACTCACCATGAATGCCTCCCTTGTTCTTTTATAATGGCAGAGTGCCTACCTGAGAGGTGCCAGAACTGTGCTCTGGTGAGTTCCAACCGAAAAAAAAGGCCCTGCTTAGAATTAGCAAAGGACCTAAAGTCCAGGAAAAGCAGGTGGACCTCAGAAAGTTCCTTCTGGTGACACAAAGGGGAGACTGGGGGTGGGGGCAGAAATCTGAATCAGTTCACACCTAGTAATTTGTGCTTTCAGTACGCAAATGGAAGCACAGCCATCGTTTGAAATTCACAGTTCTCTAAATTTTGCAGGGCACTTCTCCAGCCAAGTAATATGCAAAAAAACTTTCATATACATTGGTGAAAATAACATGCCAAAATGCATTACATTGGGGGAAATTGCTTTGCAAAAATGTGTATATTAGGAGAAATTCACGCTAAGATGCTGGCGAATATTCATTGGAACTTTTTTTTTTTCCAATTGCAAACTGATGTGGAAATGTGGAGAACTGCATTTAACACTGGGTAACGGAGAGAAACCGAAAAGGATATATTTGCCCATGCCTAAAGGAGACAAAGCAATATTAAACTAAAACCCAACGTGACTGTCACCTGCACAAGCGGGCCGTTTTGCATGAGCAAAACATCTCCACTGAGATGGCTTTGAACATTCCAAGGAACCAGAAGGGTAGGTTGTACTTTCTTTCTCTGCAGTTCTTCTGATGTAAAGGCTCCAGATGCAGAGACAGCTTGTGTATTCCTCAAACACAAGTTGTTTCTTCCCCACCCCAATATTACATCAGAAACAAGAGAAAAGCACAACTTACTATGTTTTCCTCTTCCGCTGTCTGTTTAGACTGGCAGATGCCGTTCTAAATTTTCCATAAGGAAGTCTCGGGGAGGAGAGCATGCAACTTCATGCCACTCAATATAATATCTTTAGTTTTGTCAGCAGTACCTGAATCTAAGAGGGATGCCTAGGAAAAGAATGAACGCTGACAACTGAAAAGTTTCTCTCAAAGCTCTTTTCTTCCAGGACAAAGTCAGGCAGAGGAATCGAAGCTAAAGGAAGCCTGCGTAATAGATGCTGGTATAATTTAGTCCACCCTTCTTGCAGGGTTAGCTTTTGCTAGGTTGCTAGGCCACATCACTCAGCTCAACAGAGTATGGAATAGGGTACGTCTTCCGCTCCCCCATCATGCCCCTCCAATGGAATGCCACTTTTTTCAATTTTTTCAATTAATTTTCCAAAAAATTTAAAACAAACAAACAAAAATCTCAACTTTATTTAAACCAATCTTATTAACATTGTTAAGTGACTTCCTTGAGTCCCTCTAGTTGAATTTCAGTGAATATCATTATAACAGTTTTCCAAAACCCATTTTCTCATAAAATTAACTTAATCACTTAACATCTTTCTTTCTGTTTAAACTTTAAACATATCAATCTCTAACACTACATATTTAAATCCTAAGCCTATCTGATATTTGCAAGTTTTTCCAATTAAATTATCTTAACATATTTAACTAAATAGTCTTTAAATTTCATCCATTCCTCCTGGTACTCCTCCTCTTTCTGGTCGCGGACTCTTCCAGTCAGGTCAGCTAGCTCCGAAAAATCCATCATCTTCATCTGCTATTCCTCCACTGTAGGTACTTCTTGCGTTTTCCAATTCTTAGCTAACAAAATTCTTGCTGCGGTTGTGGCATACAAAAACAGTTTAACATCTTTCTTGAGCAATTCCAAACCTGTTATTCCAAGAAGAAAGGCCTCTGGTTTCTTAATAAATGTATATTTCAACATTTTTTTCAATTCATTATAAATCTTCTCCCAGAAGTCTTTCACCTTGGGGCAGGTCCACCACATATGATAAAAGGTACCCTTCTTTTCTTTACATTTCCAGCATAGATTATCACTGTTATGATATATCTTTGCTAATTTTATAGGGGTTAAGTACCATCTATACATCATTTTCATAATATTTTCCTTTAACACCGTGCATGCAGTGAACTTGTCCCCTTTCCTCCACTATCTTTCCCAGTCTTCAAATTATATTGTGTCCCAATGGAATGCCACTTTTGGGGACTTCACCTGGCCATGGTTGAACCCTGGCTGCACTGGGATGGAGAATTTCAGCCAGCATATCTCCAGCTGAGCTATGGGCATAGTCAAGTGGGGGCAGGGGGACAGCTGCCCCCCAATCAAGTAAAACAATAAAAATACTTAACTAACTGACCAATCAGGTCCGTTCTGCCCCCCCAAGTCCTGCCCCCCCCCAACAAAATCCTAGCTACACCCATGAGCTGAGCTGGAATGAGAGACTTCACCCAGCATAGTTCTGGCTAAGGCCAGGCTCAACCTGAGATCTGACTACTACAAACTCTGCTCAGCCCAACAAACTCGGGTTTGGATAGCTCCCTTAAAAAACTCCATTCTATCATTACATCCTATTCTATCCTATGGAGAACATACAATTCCCATGCCAGAACAGCTCGACTGGATATCAGTTTGTTTCCAGGCACAATTCAAAGTGCTAGTTATCACTTATAAAACCCTTAAGTCTAAGCTATCTGCTTAGTTGTGATCCCTCATATGAACCTGCCTGGGTTTTGAGATCTTTGGGGGAGGCGCTTCTCTAGGTCCCACCACCCTCACACATATGTTTGGTGGGGACACAGGAGAAGGCCTTCTCGGTGGCTGCTCCCAGACATTGGAACTCCTTCCCTAGAGAAGCTAGACTGGCTCCCTCTTTGCTGTCTTTCCACAAGACTTTCTTGTTCCATCAGGCTTTGGGGAATTGACTGCCTTTAATCAAATGTCTGGTGCTGTGCTGCTTTCACTGGAATTACTGGTATGTTTAAAACTGATTTTATATATGCATACTGTTTTAAATCAATATTTAACTATATTTCAATGATTATGTTTTCTATGTTTTAGCAGTTCTTGATTTTATCTGTAAGTTGGCTTGAGCCCCAACAGGGGAAAAGGTGGGGAATAAATATATAATAACAACAATAATAATATCCTTTCCTGCCTGTCCTATTCTTTGTAAGTCACCCTAGCACAGTAAGAAAACACCATTATGAGTCTAAATTAAATTTCCACACTGGCCTTTATCCAAGGATCACAGGGCAGTTTACAATATAAAAACACAAAAATACATAATACAAACAAACACAGTGCCCCCTCCAGTTTAAAAGGACATAAATTGTTTACTTAGCCAAAGGCCTAGGAGAAGGAAAATGTTTTTGGATGGTGCCTAAAGATATGTAATGAAAGTGCCAGGCAAGACTCCCTGGTGAAAGTATTCCATAAATGGGGAGCCACTGCAGAAAAGACCCATTCTCATGTTGCCACCCTCTGAACCTGCCACGAAGGGGGCACATGACGAAGGGCCTCAGATGGCTCACAGGCACAATTCAAAAATCCACTCTAGGGCAATACCTTCATTTGACAATCAAAATGTCACAGCATCCTAGGCAAGCTTTCAAGTTCACCATAACTCTTCTTCAGTCTAGATGGTAAACTGAGCAAATGTGGGGCTGTAGGGGCAGGGGAGAGGTGATGAAGCCATCTCTGGCTATGCACACATTAGTGGCTGAACACGCAGTGAGGTTGTCTCCACTCCACTCCACCCTGGCATTTTAAGCTGCATTTTTATATTGCTGTAAACACCAGAGAGTGGGTGGGGATGTTTGCACCTGTGCATTGCTTATTTGGTTTCTCTGGATCTGCAGCTTCTGGACTCCTATCCACAAAGCTGTCATCTGTGTGTGTGCAACAGCTGTCTCAATTTAACTGTGAAGTGAATGTGGCTTATGTTTTCAAATTGGATGGAGGCTGGCTTGAGGGCAAGTGCATCAAACAGCAGCATTTCTTAAGAAACGACTGCACTGTGGTTAACATCATGTGAACATGGCTTCAGACACCAACAGTGAGAGCCCACTGGAGCCAGAGTAAATGGTGATGTACACACAGCCAAAGTCTACATCTTGTAAGTGTGTTAGGCTGGAATGAGGTATGAGGCAGCAGACATTCAAATGAAGCTGTATTAGGTGCTGTTTGGGTATCAAGTTGCACTGAGGTTTGCAAACACAAAAGCCAGCTGTTACCAAAGTCTGTCCTCTATCCCGAGGCAAAACATACAGGGTTTTTTTTTTATAGATGGGCAACAGGAAACAAGATACTTGAAGTAGTCCTTGTATAAACAAAGGCACAGATTCGTTTTAGGTGGAGCACTAGGGAAACAACAGCCAAATTAGGTAGCTTTGCCTAGCAGTTGGAGAGAATTAAATTTATTAATTTATTATTATTATTGTCAATAGAAGTTCATTCTTTAAACCAAAATCGGTCTTTGCATACAGACCATTGCACATCAGTTCTGGTGAAAATTAGGAAGGAGTGCAGTGCAAGAGAAGAAATGTGCATGGGCTGAAAGACAAATGCATCACTTGAAGGTACCAACTCAGATTCTCACGACTCTGATATCCCACAACTGAAATGTGGGGAATATGCAAACGTATAGCTTCGCCTCCCATGAAGATCTGAGGCGGTGCAGTCCTAGGAGAATTGTGTCTTCCTGTATGTTTGTTCTTATTAAAGGTAAAGGTACCCCTGCCCGCACGGGCCAGTCGTGTCCGACTCTAGGGTTGTGCGCCCATCTCACTTAAGAGGCCGGGGGCCAGCGCTGTCCGGAGACACTTCAGGGTCACGTGGCCAGCGTGACGAAGCTGCTCTGGCGAGCCAGCACCAGCGCAGCACATGGAAATGCCGTTTGTTCTTATTACTTTACACTAAAGCATGAAATACAAAAATGTTTTTGAGAGAAGTCTTATGGCAAATTGCAGTAAAATTTGCAAGCATCCAGGTTACCTGACTGCTTGGCCAAAAACTCCCATCTGCAATGGTAATGCTACTGTAAATGGGAGTTTCCACATTGGATAGGCATGTGTCTGCAAAATCAAACCCTTCCATTGCCCCATTCTCATTCAAGACTCTGAAGTGACTTGTTTAGCTTTCCTTAAAACAAATATAAACAATGTCTATATTTTCTATTATGAAAGTTTGCACATATCACTAACCATAGTTTGGCTCATTGTTTTGTTCAAGCTTGGGCTCCTTGAAAAACCACCAACTCTAATCAAAGTTTGTTCTTGGATGTAAATATGGTTTATCTAAACCACGTGCCAAAATTCAGACCACATGCTAAACCAAACCATGGCTTAGCTCACAGCAGGAGGACTGGGTAGGCGGGGAGCACACAAATTGTGATCTCCTCTCCTGGAAACAGCAGGTACACATTTGGCAATTAGAGAATTAGCTACCACAAGCGTTGCGTGGGCGAGTAAACCAAACAACTGTACTCCAGCGATACGCACAGACTGACCGGCCAGGAGCCACAGATTGTGCGTGCAGACAATAAAAATAAATCAAATCCCGCCTGCTTGGGTGAAACAAGACTTCCCCAAATGACCGTCCGTGTGGATAGTCTTCCTTCTCCGGGCAAATGCTTTGGCACAATTGCACGGATGGGCTGAATGGGCTAAGCAAAGTGCAAGCGCGGAGAAGGAAGGAAGAAAACGGAAGGGGCTCGGAGAAAGACCCGGGACTGCAGTGCTTCTGGTCAACGCCAGGGGAGTCTCTCCGCAGCTTGGCGAGGAGGACCTTTCTCCCTTTGACATCCCTCGGCTCCCCGCGAAGGGCAGAGTGGGAAAGGCACGAAGCGTGGGGCTGCGAGCGCGGCGCATTCCAGAGGTGCTGCCCCCTAAAGCGCCTTTGCGAAAGCTCCGCGCGCGGCGCCGGCAGGGCAACCCGCCATTCAGTCATTCCCCCCCCCCCCGGCCCGCTGCGATTTGCGGTGTGAGTTTTTGTCTGCAAAGCGACAAACCAGAACAAGCTTTCAGGGGGCGGGAAGAGGAATTTGACTTTGCCCTCGCACTCCGTCGCCAAGGAGCGGCCAGATCCCTTCGAAGCCCCAAACTCCTTGGCGGGGTCCAAAAACGGGGAACTTTTCTTTGTCCCGGTGTAGGATGGCTACGTGAGTCACTGAGGCTGCCCGGCATGCAGAGAAGTGCCGGTGTCGAGCGGCTGGTGTGGATCGGCCCGGGTTAAGGGGACGGCGGCGGGCTCCGCCACGGCTGCATGCAGCCCAAGCAGCGAGCTGCCTCGCTCGTCACCACGCTCCTTGCGTTTGGCGAGGCCTTTCTTTGCGCCGCGCCGCGCGGTATAATTGATATGTTGGCAGAAGAGACAACGCGGACCGGTGCGTCCAGCGGGCAGCTAGGCGAGAGGCAGGCGCGCGCGCGCGCGGGCGCGCACCCCCACCCCACCTTCCCAAGTTTGAGTAGCAATAACAGTGGCGCACACTAGGAGGGCAGGAGAGTCACTTCCCTATAATAGAGAAGCAACTCTGCCGTTGCACAAAAGCCGCGCGTTTTCTCCTGGGTGCAAATCAGCCCTTCATAGAGAGCAAAGACAGAAGGCGGCTGGGGGGGGGGGTGGAGAGGAGGAGAAGAAGAAGAGGAGAGAGGGAGGGGGAAGGCAACGCTAGTTCCCAAGAACTTGAGCTAACGGCAGGCTGCTTCCTCCTCCACTCGTCTTTTCTTTTCTCTTTTTTGGAGAGGGGGCTCTTCTCCTCGCCGCCACTTCTTTCTCCCCCCCCCCCGCCCCAGCCCTGTCGGTTCTGGCCCATAGCTCCGCGGTCAGCGTCGTTCTTGAGCAACAGAGGAAACCCTCCAAGACTTTTGCGTTTGGGGGGCGGAGGAGGAAGAGAGGAGGAGGGGGGCGGGAGGCAATATTTGCTGCCCATCGTTTTCACGGCCACGCGAAAGTAATCGCGCGCCCCCTCCTCTCTCTCTGCGCTGTCCCTTCTCCGCTCGGATTCCTCGTTCCTGGACTGTAGAGATTCCCCTTCTTTGATTCCCCCCCCCCTATTTTTAAATTTTTGCAGCCTTCCCTTCCCGCCGAATCCTGACACGTTGCATGTTTGCAGATTGGTGAAAATACCTTCCCTCTCCTTCTCTCCCCCCCACCCCGCTTTTCACTCCCAGCCCCCCCCCCGCCCGCCTCAACTCAATCTCAGCCCAGCCGCTCAGATCAAAGCGCCGTGCCTCCCTCCCAGTGGCCGCCGCTCACTAATGGGATTGCAGTGTGCCTGGCTCTGCTGCTGCAGCCGCCGGAGGGAGAGGAGCTGCTGTACCTCTTCGCCGACACTCGCTGGGTGCTGAGCCGCGGGGATGATCCGGATCTTCCCGGATTTCAGCGTGCAGGTGACTGCAGCTGCGGCCGGCGGGGCGGCGGGAGGAGTGCCGGCCGGTCCGGGCATGGGGAGAGCCAGTTCCGCAGCCAACGGGAACCCGCAAAACGTCCAGGGCATCACTTCCTACCAACAACGGTAAGTACACAGCCCCCAAAGTGTGCGTGTGGATTAGGCTTCCTCACTTGTTTTTGTGCGTGTCTTGTGTGTCTTTCTGTGCTCGTTTGTTTTTAAATTTTAAGAAATCACGTCTTGCTTGCTTTTTCTTTTTGAGGGGGGTACCCAGACACTTAAAACAAAAAAGGATCTTTTAAAAGCGGTGCCCAGAAATGTTCCTGGAGCTTCGAAAGCAACAATAACAAAAAAAGGGGAAAGTGAGATTCATGGCAGCTCAAGGGCTGAGGATCTTCCACTCCTGCTGCAAAGTTTGGGATCCTGTCTGCTTAGCCTCCTTCCTCAAGTAGGGATTTCTCAATGTCAATGCCTTGTGCAAACCCCACAGCATGGCAGCCAAGAGGTATAATTGATCACCCTACGGTGATTGATAATTTGTTTTCAATTGAACAAGATAGAGTTTTCACTTGGCGTTTCACCCTTTGCAATTCCACACTTTTATTACAACAGTATTAGCATGTCACCTGTTACTAGGGGAAAATCTATCAGGAAACCTTAAGCGGGCTCAGCACTGTGGAGTATTCAACTGAAATGCATTCTAATGCAAATTTCCGAGGTTCACAGACAGCTCCTTTAGGAAGGAAACATAACCAAGTTGGCTTAGGCAATAAGTCATAGTGAAGTTTAAGGACCTTGCTCACCTTTTCACTCTCCCTCAACCATTCACAGACAGGTGGTAATGTCAACAGGACCTATAATTAAATGGCATTCCAGTCCTTTTTTCCTAATAAACAATAATGCTTTTGTTTGCTTTTCTTTGTCACTAGAAGATCACAGCAAAGATGCAATGATAAAAAGGGAGCAAGAGACTAATTTTAGACTGCACCCTGCAACATTATTTTATTCTTTTTGGTGCCTTCTAAGTTGCTCCAACTGTTAAGTGTCACGATAAATGAAATATTAGATGAGAAGCTCAAGGATGTGTGCAAACATAAACAACTCATACTTTAAACTTAAATTTTGAAGTTCACTGGTTTGGGAACTCTTTAGAACCACCAATGTTTATATTTCAACCATTAAAGTTTAGACTATGACCCCACTCTGTCCATCATTATTGTGACAGACAGCTGTTAGGGCCAAGTTTGGGGAACACAGTTTGCTTTTAGTAAACTGCGTGCTGCTGATACTTCTGCACATTTAGGATAAACTCTTGAGATTCTTGAAGTCATCTCAAGAGACGCTAAAGCATGCTCAGAGCCTGTGAATGTTTGAAATTCAAAATCAGTGTTGTTTTGCTTAAAGCAAACACAGGAATTCTTTATATAAAGTAAGTGCTGTGTGACAGATATAAAAGATAGATAAAATTTGGTGTAGCTCTAGCCTTCCTTGGTTTCCGAATTACAATTTTTTGTCACTTGGAGAATTCTTAAAATTACAGAGGAAACCTCTTTAAATAGGAAGCACAGTGTAAGAATCAAAATAGTTTTGCCTCTGAAGGGGGAAGTCATGGGTCAGAAATAGCAGATTAATTTTTACACAAGTGCAAGATCCTTCCTGAGAAATTATGCATTGGAAAGAATATATGCACCATCTCAGTTTATAGTATTAAAACGTAAAATTGCCTAGGCTGTAAGGAGTTAAAGGGATGTAGTCACCTCTAACCTGTAGCTATTTATCCCAACTAATGCCTATTTACCTGGGAGTAAGCCTCATTTAATTTATAAGGATTTACTTCTGAGTAGACATGATGAGGACTGCACTGTAAGTCCTATGCACACTTTCATGGGAATTAGTCCTATTATACTCTGTGGGACCTACTTCCAAGAGCTTAATTTAGTTAGTATAGGTTCATTCTTTTGCAATTCAAATTTATATTCCAAGATTCTTCCCTTTCAAAATGCACAGTAAAATAAAACCCTTAAAAAGTTCAGAATATTAACTCTGCACAGGCAGATGAAAAGTGAGTTGTATTCTTTCATTTGAGCTATTAAAAATACTCTTCCATGTGATTCTGTGAAATTGTTCCAATAAGGCAGGAGGGTATTGCTACTTCTTCCACACTCATTACAAAAGCCAAATGACACCTGTTAACTTTATTGCTTTTTAGTAGGATAGGGGAAGTTAAAGGGTGTTCAGAATGCCTCCATGGAATCCTGTAAGATCAGAATCCTCCAAACCTGAGTTTATAGGAACAGCATTTATATTCTGTGACAAAATAATTAGCAGGTCCCTTTCTACGCAGATGTACTTCCTTACAACTGTTTATCTCTAATGATTTTTGTGTGCCGTAATGCAAAAGAAGGACTCCTTCTGATGGGTTTGAATCAGAAGAAGGTGAATGAATAGTGTTTCGGGGAGAGAGACAGAAGCTGTTTGTAGAGTTCCAGGATGCAAGCTACTCAGGCTGGTTGTATCTGCTTCTCGGAGTCCTGAGGGACGTCAGGCAGGTCAAACTCGCTGCCTCCTGTGGCAGAGATCATATTTTTGGGGTCACTGACTGCGCCCTGCAGCCAAACTTTCCAGCACTTTGCAAACTCCTTATGCAGCCATCCTCTTACTTACGCATGTGTGGATTAGTTGCATTCCTTTTAATTGCCTTCAAAATCCAGCTGGAACACCTTAGATTTTAAATGGTCTGATTGCCCTGCTTTTGCTTGAAAACTTAACTTTTTGTTACTCCAGGAAGAAAAGCAGGGGGCTTAACACATTACTGACATGGAACTGCTTTTCAGCTGACATTCGGAAAATACATTCGGCAAGTGCCCCCTCCCTCGGGCTCTTAACTTAAAAAAAATTAAAAATAACCACACCATTTCCTCAACTATGCTCACTCCCACCCTTTATTTCACACATTTCCTTTTCAAGTTTATAAACTGACACAATAGCAGTCCGTATTAAGCACAGAGTGTGAACTTTCCCTAGGAGGCCGGGCGATCGCTGTGCCACGAGAAATACGGTAAACTGTACCTCGCGATGGATTGCTTTTGCACCCATTTCCGCGCAGTCTCGCGTCCGCTCCGTAGTATTACGGTAGTTGGACGGAGGACAAGAGTCAGACGCATGTGCAGCCAGCCTGCGTAGCTGAAAGATGTCATTCCATCCTCCGTGCACACACACGCGCACATGCTGTGTACATAAAGACACGCACGTATGCTAATAGACGCATAGGCACCCAGATCTGTGCACACTAATAACACCCCCCTCTGCATGTGCATATGCATACATATGTATGTAAGTAGTGCACACACACAGATATAACGTGTGCACTATGTACCATGCAAAGTACACTCTTCCTATCCCTTCTTTTGACCCTGCCATTCCGCGAATGCGCGCAGCCTGTTGCCAGAATCCGTCCCCAGCCGCCAAGCGAGTGCCTGTCTGCGGCTCTCCAGCCTCCCTCTCTGTCTCCCTCTCCTGCTGCCGCCGCCGCCTGCGCTGCTCCAGAGAAGGAAAGTCTGCGAAACTGCAACTGAGTGGCGTTGTTGCGCTGGCAGCGGAGGCTCTCGCGTCCCTTTGCACGCAAGGAGTCAGAGCGCTCGGGGCCGGCGAAGCAGCAGCTGGAAAATGCCCAGAAATACTTTCACAGCGGCCAAGCGCGGGGAGCCCTGACTTCTCACTTTCCCGCCCCCCTCCCCCGGCCATGGCCTGGCCCCGCGCTTGAGCCGGTCCCGCGGGCTCTCTCGCTCTCTCTCTCTCTCTCTCTCTCCCACACCTGCCGGGCGATGCCAGCCGCCGGGGTGCCCGCCGGGGCTGCGCGCCTTTCTCCGCCCGCCGCGGCCGGCCGCTCGTCGCCGCGCCTGACATGCCTTCGGAGGCGGCGGAGCCTGGGCTCTCTCGGAGGCTCGTCGGCTTCTGGACGGCGGCGGCCCGGGCCCCAGCGGCGCTAGCGAGCGAGCCGAGCAGCGAAGCAACAACCTGCGCCAGGACCGCTGCGCCGGGGAGCGGGAGCCCGCAATGCATTGGCCTCCGTACTTTTCCTCAGCCTGCCTGCCTGAGCAGGGCCATTGCCGCCGCCGCCGCTCCTGCTAGACACAACACCACACACCAGGAGGGGGAAAAGTAAGGGAGAGAGAGAGAGAGGAAAGGGGAGAGAGGGGGAAAGGAAAGGAAAAAAAAAAGCCCAGGAAGATGGCGCCCACCAAGCCAAGCTTTCAGCAGGATCCTTCCAGGCGAGAACGGTAACACTTTCTCTGTATTGAACCTGAGGCGGCAGCGCCTGCCTGCGTCTGGGGCGCCGCCGCCGCTTGCAGCCTCGGGTCTGGTTTGGTCGGCTTCCATGCCCGGGAAAAGGAGAAGCGGAGGGAGGGGGTTGGCGGTGGAGGAGGAGGAGGAGAGGAGAGGAGAGGCAGGCAGGCGGCGGCGGCGGCGGCGACTCTCCTCAGCCTGCAAAGCCCCGCTCGCGCTGCTCGGGAGTTCCTCTTGGTGCATGCATATTTGTCTGCTGCTGCTGCTCACACAGACACAGCAGCACACTTGGCTAGTCTGGCAGCAGCAGCAGCAGCAGCGATCCTGCGCCTCCCCGCACATTGCAGGAGTCGGTGTTTGGCGGGAGGGAGGGAAGGAAGGAAGGGGGAGTGAGGCGGAATTCCCGGGAGGCAACTTTTCGGCTGGATGGTCTCGGCGAGGAGGAGGAGGCGGCGGCGGCGGGGCGGCAGGGGGAGAGGCGGGGAGCTTTCGCCAGGCCCAGCGTTGCCTTGTCGAAGGGCCGATTGGGCTGGTGCGGCTAGGCCGAAACGGAACTGGCCGGGCTCTTCTTCGCAACTGCTGGGGCAACTTTAGGCGGAGGCGCCTGGCGACAATTCCGCTTAGCCCTTCTCTCTCCTCCCGCGGTTTTTTTTTTGGGGGGGGGGCGGGGAACCAACCCCGAGGTTGGCGTTTAGTCTGTCGAACTTGTTTGCTCTAATGCGCGGTCAGGGGAGATGCTCTGGCAGAGTTTGCTGTGGCGGCCGAGGCTAGAAGTGGGCTCGCCTTTGCAAGTCTCCACACTCCTGTTTGCGTCGCGCGCTCTCTTCCCCCCTTTCCCGCTTCTTCCCATATACTTTTACTGCCGTTGCTGGTCGGCTCCGCGTATTGTCGGTGACATGTCTGCGCAGCTGTCATCCGAGTCTCCAAGTGAAGTGTGTCTTTAGAGAAGGGCTCCCTCTCGATGGACAAGGGAATTCCCGGCCCATTGAAAATTAATGGGCACATGGGGCAGCCCCGTTTGGAAAGTAATGGGTACGTGTGGCTGAGCCACTGGAAACAAGGAATGAGTGGGCTAATTGAGGTATGAAAGACCTTTGAAAGCAGGTGAGCTTTCAGGGCAAGCCACCCATGACCTTTCTGCAAGAGCATGCTGATAGGTTTTGTCCGAGCTCATAAAGTTTTAGCCTTGAGTCTGTTGTTTCTGAGCATGTGCAGAGCACGTTTTGGGTAAGAACAACCGGCCTTCCTAGAAACAGTGACAGGGCTTCTGGAGCATAAGGTGTGAGTTCCAGGCAGGGTTGATACTCATCACTTCTCTTTATGCAGAACAATTCCTGCACAAGGGAAAGTGGAGGGGTGCTGATGCGGGGAATCCAGAGAGGACAATTGGGAATGGCATAGAGGTTGCCATGGGTACTGAGAGGCTTGGTTACTCAGAGCAGAATAGTTGTGGAATGATAGCACCCACCACAGCTTCCACGGTACCTCCTCCACTAAGCAACATATTGCAAAGTTTACAAGTTCACCTGATGTTACTGAACAATGCTTTGAAAAATCTGCAGAGCATCGTTTCAATCCTATATGACCAAATGGAGACCATAGTACATAATGGTTTCCTCTTTTGCTCCCTTTGATTTTCCAGTTCTGCTTGGTGAGGAAGGTTCCCATTTGAGATATAAAATGAAAACCGCCCCCTGAGTTGCTTTTAAAAATGTCTAAATATATTATGGGGTGCATAATGATTGATCAGGTGAATGTGAAGAATTGTAGTTGTTGCTTTATGCTGATACAATGTACCATTTGGCTTTAAAAATGTGTACTGATCGGGAGAGTATAAATGTAAATATGTCCGCTCCTTGGATTAAAATGGGTATTTGAGGGTGCCATCTGTATCAGCTGAGCTAGTGCTTGGAATTGAGCCGATTTCATATTATTTTCTAAATAGGTTTAAATACAAACATTCTGCTTTTGTTCATTCTGTACTTAGTGCTTTGTTTATAGTATAAGCTGTTGCATCTTGTACCTCAAGCTATATTTGGATATGCTCATGATGGAAATACATCATCTTGTTGAAATTTATGGAAATCAGAGGTTTAACGTCCCTTTACTTCTCTTTAGCTATGAAAATTCTGTGTTTTCCCTCCAGTGACTGTAAAAGCATTTGTGTATTACTAATAATGTCTTTAGCAGCATGCTGGTTTCCTGCACATAGAGTTGTACATTTGAGAGGGGAGGAAAGCCAACACATAAATACCAATATATGCTGTCATCCTTTCAAGCACCCCCCTCACCAGAGAGTCCTGTTCCCTCCCCCCCCCCCTTTATGAGCCTAGTACTATATTAGTAAGAAGTGTATTTGCCGGGACAGCTTCAGTAATCTCTCCAGCAGAGGCATATTTGTGTGCCATTTTGGGATTTTTTTCAAGATAGGAATCTTGAAGATAGAATTAATTTCTAGGGGAAACTTCATAGCCTGTGCATGAGTGCTTTCTTTATCACCTGTCTCCATTTGGCATTCGGAGAAGGTAAATCAAAGTGTGCGATTTGTTATTCTGCTCCACTTGAGAGCTGTACTAAATAACACTTGGTCTGAAATTCTGATTGAAGTTGTAGGAGGATATACTGTATTTAATTTAATGCCCTTTAATAGCATATTCTTGTTCAGCTCTGATGCTGTCATCTTAAAGGTTGGATCAGAGTAGTTATATCCTGTAGGGAGTGGGAGGAGTAATAATTTCAGCAAGGGAAGTAGCCTACATGCATGAAACGCCAGTAACCCAAAGCTTGGCCTAGTGTCCACAACATTGTTTTATGCCTTGAGGCTTAACTTGTTGTCACTGTGTACGGCGTTCCAGCTATTTTAGGATTTAAGCGAACCTGAGTTGTTTCTTTGCAGTGGGGGGAGAGGCTCTGCTTAAGATATGATATGTCAGGCTATTGGCTCTTAATGTAAGATAAGTTAAAAATGCATTTGTTTTTAATTAAGCAAATGCATAGTATTTTCTTAGTACACAGTCCATACTTTACTTGGGTTTTGCATTCAGAAGCTTAAGTCCAGTTTCTCTGAAACTGTACGGCCTCATCCTGCACATTGTTATATGCATCACTGCTGCAGTTTTATCAATCCATGCTTAACTGGAAGCTCCACTGGAGATAGTGCTACTTACACAAATAGAATTGGGCTACTCACGCCATTGAAATAAGGAGGTCTCTGTGTACAGAACTGTAGGGTAAGCCTCAGTTTAATGCACACTTGCTTGGAAGTAAGTCCCTTGACAATCAGTAGGGTTTACTCATAAGTGTGGTTAGGACTCTGCTGCTAAGATATTAAAAATGAATTCATTATGCAAAAGTCCAATATTCACAAATATCAGGATATTATAATTGGTGAGCTACAGATTTTTTTTTTTAAAAAAAACAAAGACTAGAATTCTTTGTTATTTAGCAACTATGGATAATTTTCAACATTTTTTGGTCATTATTTGAGAAAAAGTTTTTGAACTTGTTGCATTTACTTCTACAGTCTTATAGACAGAAAATGGTTCAAAAGAACCTAGGATTATCCAGCTTTGTGGAAATATCCAAGGATGTTAAATTCACACAATTGTAATGCATGTGATATGCCAACAGTGATTTGTAAAGCATATCACTGTGTTATGCTGTAAAGTAAAGACTAAAAAAAAGCTCCCTTCATTTTTTTATATTTCTTGCTAGAGTATATGCTTAAACACAGCAGTGATAAATGATGATATGCATTGTCTAACACTTGCTTTTATATAAATAGCTCCAGAAGATTGCTTAAATGATAATCGAAAATATGAAATAGGGTGGCCTTCATATCACAAGGCCAAGGGTCTACAAATGGAAAAACTGAAATAATGAAATATTTCCAAGGCAACAGACTGTCAACAAGAACAGTAATGCATGGGCATATCATAGAGGTACCAGAGAGGATATTAGATCTTATAGCTCTAGAGCTAGGAGTTATAATGACCTTTATTAAATAGAACCGCCCACATTGCCACAATATCTCTGATTCCTGATTTATGGATTAGCAGTTGCACATTTTGAAACATGCTGCCTATATATTTTGTTTACTGCATTCATACTTGGGTTCACATAGTATTTGTATGAGCATTGATCAACATATAGTATGTGATTTTAGCAGCTAATGAGATTTAATCATACAGGTTTTTGTCTGTATTTTTCATATCCCAAGGTTCTGTAACAAAAAAAGTTACAGCTATATAGCATGTGGTTGTTGTTTTTAAATCTTGATACGGAAATTTCAGGACATATTGGAATATAGTAGTTAGCATCCCACCTGGGAATAAAAATTCCCTATGGGCAAGTTGCATGCTAGATCCTAAGCTATTTCATGGCATCATGGTGTGAGATGGTGAGCAAGTTAAACTTCCTTTGAAGTTTCTTGCTAGGTTGCTATAATAATACTTTTACCTTTTAAGAATTTGGTGTTCTGCTTCATTATTAAATTATAAAGCAGAGCCACTTCAAACATAGGCATTGCTGGAATATCGTTTTGCCACTGCTTCCATCCATCTGCTTTAAGTGTAACCTATTGTTTTATAAAATGCTTAGAGGTTTTGCTGCAATTGAGCTATATATACATTTTGTTAAGCAAATAAAAATACTGTCAATGTTTTATTAGAAAAGTACAATTGTAAAACTATTATGCCCTATGTAGTTTTTAAAACTGGTAGTTTGCATGTAGGAAAGTCTGTATCCTGAAATATTTTAATTTGCCCTGGAATTTCATATCCTTCACAGTAACTTTGGTAAAATTCTGTATGTGATGGAGCCATTTTATTAGTAGACTGTGAACTGCTAGATGCACAATAATCAGAAATTACTTTTCACCTGTTAGTTAACGTTTAGACTTCGTTTTAGCCAACATTGATATAAGAAAATTGTCCATTGCATAATGGAAAGTTTTTTGATGTTAGTGTTGGTTAGGAGCCGTTTTGATTATATCCATCTAATTTCAAGTGTGGAGGAGGGGACAAGCATGAGGTGCTCTAGTGGAATATTTTGCATGTGTGATAACACATGAGACTTTCGCCTATGGTCAATCAATCTGAATATTATACCACAAGTTGCTGTCTTATAACCCATTCCCTTGGAACTAAATAGCAACAAATTCAGTAGAGCTCATCAGTACTTTTCTTAAGTATTTGCAAAATACAGCTGGATACTTTATAGTTGATAAGGGCTTAAAACTGATAATTAAAATGAAATGTTTCTATGTTGTTCAACCTGAATAGAATAGGATATTTTGTAACACCTTTTGCTTTGATATAGATTGCTTATAGTTAGAATGAGATGCTTGAACTATTGATGCCTAGAGACCTTGATAGGGTAATCATAATTTGTTGTAATACCATATAAATTTGCAGGAGGATAACACCGTATGGATATGAAAGCTGCTGTATCAGATGTGACTGCAACATTGTTTTGTGACCAGTATGATCAGTAGTTTCACAATATATAAAGTGCTTTTGAATGAATAGTTCTCCTGTGCCCTTTATTTTAACAGGACTTTGAGTGAAAGTATTCATTAATAATTTATGATATGGTTGTGTATTACACTGAAATATACACTATACTGGGAATAGCGTCTTCTTTTAAACTTGAAAAATATAGGCCCTCTTGCTGGGACTATACATTTAAGCTCTGTTGTCGTTAAAGAAAAGCCAGAACTAACTGAGTGCACACGTTTGGTAGGAATAAACTGTTTACATATATCACATTTTTGTTCTTCAGCTTCCTATATTTTACTTCTTTCACAAGGTTGATTTCAAAATTCTTGTTTGCTGCAGCCATTGTGTATGCATTTAAACTCTCAAATTTGTAACGGAACTTTTAAAAAAAGATGGAGTGCTGGTTCATTTAAAGGAAGAGATTTAATCTTCTTATGTAAGTTCACATTTGTTCCATTTTTGCATAGAGCAAAACTTCTATGATACTGAGTGAATAAATTCCTTATTTTACTTAATCTAACCGTTGATCAGAGGCACCCAGAGTTCTTTAGAGCTACTTTAGGATTCTTCACCTCTTTTTTTAATAGAAAGAATGATTTAAGTTTGTTTTGTTGTTATCATAATATTATCATCATCATCATCATTTATTTTGTTTATGACTCATCCTCCCTTGAACAGAGTCCAGGGCAATGTATAACAAAAGATAAGCAATGCAGTTACATCAGTGATTAAAACAAATACAGGAGTAAATTATTCACAAAGTAACAGTCATTAAAAACAGAATTCTCACATTCCTGTTTAGGGCACATTACAGTATTACACAGAAGAGGCCTGCTTGTGGTCTGGATCAACTGAATTCTGTCTGCACAGGGCAGAAAATAATCTCCGCTTACCTGGGGCTCTAGGAAGTGGCGTTTATTAAATAGAACAGCCGTGGCTTGGTCCAAAGCGACATTTTCTTTCCCCCTGCAACCATGGGTGGGACACCCAGCAGCTCCCCTTTCAGCCTCATTGGGCTTGGCGCCAAAATGTGCGTTTGAATGGAAACTGCATTTTATGTCTCACCAACCATGGATAATCAAGGTGGGTGTGGGGGCAGCTCTCTGATTGTGGAATTCTTCCCACCCCCAAAGGTGAGACTAGTTCTGTCCCTGATGACACTTAGGTAGACAGCAGAAGTGTTCTTTTTCCATGTGGATTTTACAGGTTTTTAATATATGCATTCCAACTTTTCATTGAATTTTTGTGACATACAAAACATGCAGACACCGAAAAAAGCAAGCAGCCAATAACAAAGTAATACAGTGTTGCAGACTGAAATAACAACAGCAAACCGGTATACCAGATTGCAATCATACTTCACTGAATATCAGATGCTATTTAAATAGCCCAACCTTAATGAAGAATGAGAAGCCAAAGGGATATGGGAGAATCCCTCCCTGTTAATATATTCAAGGAAGGGAAACCAATCTGCATCAAAATTGTCAGATTTAGCCTCTCCCCAGACCACTGTGTCTGGTCAAGCGTTCCAACAAAGTGATGCTCCAGACATTGGAGAGCCATGCCTCAAATGGTAAAGTGTCAGGAGACTTGCAATAATGGGCAATAACTAATCTGGCAGCCACTAATAACATGAAGACTAGGTTTTATGTGGTTTTTAAATATATGATGGAAGGTTTTAACTCTGTTTTGATTAGAAGGTTTTGTTGTTGAATAACGGTGAATTGCATGGTTGTGCTTTCTTATGTAAACAGTTTTGGGGGCACATTTTAGGGCTGAAAATCATTACAAATCATTATAAATCAAACTGAAATAAATATACAGAAAATTAATTGATTTGGTTAAATGAGAAAGTACCTGGTCGTGAGGGAGAGAAGTTAAGATACTAGCCAAGATGAGGGATATTTTGATCAAATTTAATGGATGCTTACTGGAAAGTTAATATTCCTTGTAGGAAGATGGAGTACTAATTGTCCCCAGTTAGTGACATGACATAGGACCGGGGAATCTACTTGTACCATTTTCTCTGTTCACTGCTATGCCTCTTCAACAGAAAACAATTAGACCTGGTACTGTTTGGATTCAACTGAAACCCCCAGCAGGGGAACATTTCCCAGGACCTGTAATTGCTGATCTTAAAGTGGTTGTTCTTGAAGAATGAAACCTTGAAGAGGTATTACTGTGTGAAATTGCTGAATTACAACTTAGCAAGAAGTTCAGTTATATCACCTCTGGATTGAATTGAGATACTGGGCTTTTATCCAACTGCTGGTGTTCATTCACTTAGCTAGGATGTTTGTGTTGTGTTATCAATTACAGCTGCTGTGAAGTCCCTGTGTTTATTTTATATACAATTAAACTTTTAACACACTATATTTTTTGCATTTTGTTACCATGTGACCTACTATTTACATTTCCCACCCTCTAGATATAATATACATTTCTTCAGTAATATAGTATACAAATCTGAGACTAAATAAATCAAAATACAACTAATCATATGTAAATCCTGCCTTTTCTCCTAGGGTGCTCAAGGTAGCATCACCACAGTCTCATTTTATCCTCCCAACCCAAAATGTAGTTGTATGCATTGTGTATGAATATCATAATACCCAGTTCATATGCAGCTAGGGGTAGGGAAATATATATATTGGCTACAGGCATGCAGACATTTATGCAGAAGGTGAACTTCACCGTAATCAAATTGAGGTTTCAACAAAAATATACAGCACACAGACTGGGTCCACGCTTATTCAGCATAAATAAAATGCTTACCTTCTGCTTTTTCCCATTTGTTGGCTTTTATGAAAATAAAGTGCATGGCACCAACGAGAGGTTTACCATGGTGCCACCCTAATGTTATCTGAATTGTGCCCATTTGAACAAAGCTCTAAACATTATGGGAAAGGATGTCTGAAGTCCCTCCTCTCATGTGAGTCTAATCAGTGCGTGAGTCTAATCAGTGCTTTTGATCTTTATCAGAAACCTTACTGTATTTCCCACTAGAGACTAGGTAGGGCCTTTTTTGTGGTAGCACCCATGTTGTGGAACTTCCGCCGTAGGAAGGTCATGCTGGCCCCAGCTAAAAATTGTTTTACATGGCTTTTGATGGGTTTTAATTTCTGCTTTCTGCTTTTGTTTTAATAACGGTTTGTTAAATTTAAATTGCTGCCTTATATTTTGTTATCTTGTATTTCACTTAAGAGGGCCTTGTGGGCAAAAAAGCAATTCATATATATTTTAATAAATAAAATAGCTGATCACATTTGCAGCAGCTCCCTTATGAATTAATTGTTTCTATATGGTGTTAGAGGGCTGTGTCAGACTGTACTATTTCGTGGTATGGGAAAATTCAAATTGCTATTCCTCAGAAACCAACTCTTGCTTGAATCCCCTTTTCGGACACTGAGACCTCACAATTAAACCTTGTCAAATTAAAGGATGAGAGGAGAGATGTAGATACTTACCTGAAAATTCCCAAATAGTTTTGCTGTAAATAGGAGCAAATTTGAAAAAAACCATGATATATATTTAATCAGTTAGAAACAGTGAAGGGGAATGATAAGTGAAACACTCATATGCATTGCTGGGCTTGATATCTATCTGTCTATCATCTATATCTATCTATCTATCTATCTATCTATCTATCTATCTATCTATCTATCTATCTATATCTATCAACTTTGTGATTCTTTTCAATTTAAAAAAATGTAAATTGTGGAACAGCTTGGTTTTAGTAACCTGTATTTTTAACCAATGAGTTTCCCTAACACCCCACCCCCCAGTGCTTTAAAAATCTGCATATGTATCCATAGCAAGTGACTAATATTTTTGGAGGTCAGTGATTATGTGAACTTATTTGTAGGGCTGGTAGGTCCCTATACATGAAAAAAAAAATCACAATCATATCAGTAGAAGGTTGGGTTGCCTTTATAGTTTCAAAATCCTGAAGAAAATAAACTGTTGTCCACTATTTGGAGTATATATTTCATGTACTGTATTGTGAATAATCTGCCCTAAAGTTTATTTTATTTTTAAAAAATCTCTTTAGCACTTGGCAGGATTATAGAGACCAGTCAGTTTACTAATGCTTTATATAGAGGCCTGCAAGGTTTTTCATCTAGAGAAGAGACAGTCTCTTCTCTGGTCATGTTCCAACCGGTGGCTAATTCTGCAATGCTGGGCAAGGGATCTGGAGATATATTAGGTCCTCTACTTGAGAGCAGGAGAGCTAATAATCACATCAGATACACTAGCTTGTGCAGGGAAGCCTGTATTCTGCTGCAACAACTTAATAAACACTGTTCAGTTTCTCAACAAGGAAAGGAAGACTTAAACAGAGGATTGGAGGCTCCCCCAACTTGATAAAATTGTGGCTTTTGTGGAATTGTGCATTTGTGTAAATTGAAAAGTATAGATTTGTCATTCAAATTGCTGGTAATGGTTAATATATGCTTGAGAACGAGAACGCAACATTGACATTGTACTTTATATAAACCAGAGGTTTTCATTGCTTCATTTCACACCCTTGTCTATTCATGCCACTTAAGCTTTTGAATCTCACTTGGATTAAAGTTCACGTTTCTGGTGCACTAGCTTAAATGATACAGTTTGTTGTAGAATTACCCTTTTAAATTTGAATGCCATTTCAACATAACTGTATAATTTGCTAAGTTTTGGAATAAAAGTCTTTTTTCCCCAAGGCAAGAATAGGCTTGCAGCATTGTAGAGAAACACAAAATACTCAACCACTTGTAGGTAATAGTCTTTATAGGTCAAGGTGGAGGTCAGTGGAAAGGGCTGAACGACTGAATGTTTACAATATTGGCTGTGGGATAAAAAAGGGACTTTTGTAGAGTGTGTTGTTTATCCCTTAACCTTCATAATGGCACAAAGTGGCTGATCCTATTTGTGAAAAGTATCACTGGATACAGAATTGGCTGCTATGCTTCAGTTCTGTATAAACTATAGGTTCACAAAGAGATTCTGAAAACTGGTATTAATGAATTAATGCTTTGTTTGTAGGAAACAGAGAGGACCATAAACCTGCCAAAATAATTTTAATGTCAATATATTTGCATTCTTCATATATTTTTTTCACTGACTGTAATATTTAACAAAGCATATGTTTCTGGTATGACACCCAATCGCTTTGTTTCCTCCCCTACATTTTGGCAGCATAAATGAAATAATTGCATTCAAATGCTATTATTTGAAGATTCAAAGTTTATATTAAAAGTATTTTACTTGACTGGATGTTTACTTTAATAACCATAATGTTTCATGGTTACTTTGTAAGAAACATGTTTGCTATGTAAGCAACATTTACTTGTGCTAAAGAGGATTATTTTTATTACTGTATTTACTTGAATCCAATGCTCACCTTTTTTGCCCAAATTATGTTGCAAAAATTAAGGTGCACATTAGATTTGATGGTGCATTAGACTTAAGTAAATACGGTAGATCTTTACATTAATATATATTTTAAAGATATTATTTTAAAAACTAAATAGACAAGAACATGTATACTCCTGTAAAGAGAAAATATTTGAAATAAAAGCAAGTAGTTTTGGTTTATACCAGTATATAAATCAGTAGGGGAGGGCATAGTTGATAAATTCTGTAATTTAAAGTGGATTGCTATAATCTGAGTTCCTTGGGGGTTCAGATGTACATATGGCACTCAGTGCACCAGTTATTTACTGTAAGGAAATGCTATTCAGGATTGTAGAAACTATGTTGGATCGAGGCTCAGTTATACTTAAAGCAGATCTTTTGAAATCAGTGGGGCTTGTCATTACTAAAGTAAGAACTGTTGGTTTCAGTGAACCCATTGTGTATGAACGAGAGCCAGGGAGTTTGTGTGATATGCACAATGCAGAGAAAACAAGCTATGCTGAAATCCCGCTAGAAATAAATGACACATTAGAGATAAAAAATTAAGCACTAACGTAAGCTGTCTGATTTAACTTTGCTTTTCCCAGGCGCTTAAAAATTGTTGTGGTCGAATACTCAGAGTTTAAAAGCAGATCTTCCCAATTTTCTGTGTGGTGGGAAATTGGAATTGCTCCACCTCACCAGCCCCCGAGCATTGGAGCCATATTTGATCTGTGTGCTCACCATTCCTCAAAATAACGAGTGCCAGTTTCATAGACTGCTTTTATGCTGGGCTCTCCTTATGTAGCACCCTTTCTGAATCAAACTACTTTTGTACAGTATCTATATATCTATATATCTATATCTATGTCTAATCTACACACACAAATCACAGAAGTATGTCCTATTGATATAAATGAAAATTACTTCCACATAATAGCCAAAATCAAACACAGATCTAACTTCATGTAAGTCCACTAATTGCAGTGGGTTTCAGTGCCCAAACTCTGTTGCAGGAAGTGGCTAATCTATTAAGAATCCAGGTTGTCATATTCTGGCTTGAATTCTGCATTTGTATGATGGAATAATGGTATACAAGTTTTAAAGACAAGATACCAGTTAAGGTGGAATACAATTAACATGAAGACTTAATTGGTGCTTAATTGTCGCTAGTTGCAACCATAATCTGAGTTTACCTTTGTATTCCAGCTGCTATGGTCATACTGTACAACTGGAGTGCTTGTTTAATATCCTGGAAGCATATGCATGACCATTGATTGCAACAGAATTCTGGACTAGATAGATACTTTATTGTTCAGGGTTGTGTGTGTATTATATTATATATTCCTCCCCATGCTCAAGATTAGAAGATCCGTACTGTACTGTATTGTTTCTTAGATCAAGAATCATGGTAATAAATTAGATATTTATCTAGATCCATACCTAAATGCTGATGTTGTCTTGTCTTCACTTCAGTACTTTCAACTGAATAGACATCTGAATGTGCCTCTACATCTGGTGTAATCAGTCATAAGCAACCATGCAAACATCTACAACTGAAGTGGGGTGAACATCTTTCCCAGAACACCTGATAGTTAGTAGTTGCTGATCCTTGCATTATTGCATCCGTTTCCAGCAAGGCAAACTTTTCAGGATCAAGGCAACAGTTAACAAGTCATTGCAAGTAGTGTTTGCAGTAACTTTTAACAAATCCAGTGTGGCAATCTATGAAAAGAAATTGAAATGACTAAGATGCTTCTCTAATTTGTATTCTGTATTTGGTAGCCTTGAAAAAGTATTATTATTTTTTACTTCTGGGAAAGGCAGCTAGAATTTATTTTGTCATAGCTAAAGCTTTCCCGTTTAACGCTGATTGTACTGACAGAAGAAATAAATAAAAGACGATAAAGTAACAGTTCTGGTTTTTCTCTTTTTTGCCATACAATGCTGTTGGCACTTCTAACTTAATTTTAGTTATGAGGAACACTAATAATTTAAGTGTTATACAGTATGAAACAAATAATAGATAGATAAACTTTATCTGATGAAGCATTGAAGCATTCTGTGCACTTTATTTGTTACAATCTGTTTAAGAGAAAAAATAGCTTCCCCTTACTAGGTTCCATTAAACACAGTTGGACTTATTTCCAAGTAAATATACATAGGAATGTGCTGCACATGTCTTTATTTTTTAGGTAATGTTATAATTTAAATACCTGCTGTGAAATCACTTTTTGATTTTTTTCTTTCTTTCCTGATGTTAAGGGAAAGTAGGCTCATCTTTTTTCCTTTTCTTTTTCCTTTTTTTTTTTGCAGATTTTTATTGTTCTGTGTAAATGTAATTTGTTAATCCTGTGAAATTTGTCATAGATAAATTTGCTTGGATTATCTTGTCAGTACCGTATCTGCATTCTTTTGTTCATTGCTTATTCATAATTTAACAGTCTGGCAGTGAGCCTTTTTGGGATGCTCACAAAAGATATATGACCTCTACCAGCTGCTACTCTAACCTGCAGAATGCACAGCAAGACATTAGGAACGTGAGGATTCCTCTACTGATTAAAGTGCTCTTCATTTAAACAGTCTGTTCATAAGAATCTCAGGAATTTCTGTGAATAGCTCTTTCTTACTTTCTTTTTTCCCATCCCCTTACAATTAGTTTTAACTCCCCATCCCCTGAGTTAAAGAAAAAACTAATAATTTCTATACTAATTTGATGGTAGCCCTTTCCCCCCCCTCCAATGGGAGTTAGTGGAATTATAAAAATTAAAACTATTGACAATGTAGTTTCTTTTAAAGTTAAGTGTATTAACAGAACTCCCTTTGTTATGATTTTAAGCCTACAAAGACTTCCTTTGACATCTAATGTTGTGTTGTTGTTTTATGCTGGTTTACATAGAAGTTGCCTGATTTAACCCTACTGTCACCCAGGCACTTGCGGATTCTACTGTGTGAATGCTTCGTAGTGTACAATACACCAAAAACGTAAATAGAATGTTGCTTAAGGTGTAACAATACTCTAGTACTAGCCCACTTTACATTTTTTCACATTTTAACTCCCCCCCCCTTTATCTGTAGATCATCTTCTGAGTAATGGCTAATTTTCACCTCCCCTTTGTGCTTGTCCATGATTCTAGTTCAAAATAATTCATGGCTAATCCATGCAGTATTGGTTCATCTTCATCACTTTTTTGTGATTCAGGGCCTTCAAAGAGCATCATTCTGTGCCATTTTCAGCTCTAGCTTCTTTCACATTAATCCTTATATTAAACAAAGCGTCCTAGCTATTTTACAAAAATTATATTATTTTACAAAATTTTTAAAATTATATTTCCTAGTCATTTTTATGTTGCATGAGCAACATTCCTTGGAGTAGAATTTGAGTATGTAAAAGCCATTGCTTTTCAGTCCATGTGGTGCAATCCTAAGCTTGTTTACACAGAAGTAAATCTCACTGAACTCAGTATATTTACTGAGTAATTCTGCTTATGATTGCAGTCTTGGGTATCTGTCTTGTACTCAGTTCCGGCCTATTTGCCTGTGTACCTCAATCTACTTGGATGCGCAGGGGCTCTTCAGTTTCTCAGGCAGAGAAACTTCTTCCACGTTGCCTGCTATGATCCTTCTTACTGGATCATTCTAACATGGAACCTTCTGCAGACAAGCTCTGTGCATACTAGTGAGGTATGGATATGTTCTTCATACCCTTCAGTATAAAATTACACATTAATCTTAACTTTTCTTGCAAGTCACCTCAAACCCTTAATGGAGGGACGAGGTATAATTGGCCCCAATTAGAAAGGGGTCTGTGAACATGCAAGACAGCAGCAGCAGCAGGAGCGAGGTTGGGATTCCTCCCCTTAAGCAGGTGGGTTTGGGGTGGGTGGTTTTGCAGAGCACATAGTCACTGACGACTTGTTGCTGCACTTGCCCCCCCCTCCATTTCCAACTGGGGAAGAGCAATGTTGTGGTAGCCAGGTAGTCAGCTTTGAAGCTCAGTGGGTGACGTTGGGTCAGTCACTATCTCTTAGCCTAACCACCTCAAAGGGCTGTTGTGAAGATAAAAGTGATGGGGGTAACTATGTACACTGTCTTGAGGGAAGGTGGAATATAAGAGCAGTGACAGCATACGCTCCATTTCACCCTCTCACTTCCTGCTGGACAGCTTTCTAGTACTGTAAATGGAAAAGGAAAGGGTATTGTGTGTTTTAACATACAGGTTGGGCTGAATGGGCCCCATCCAGAGAAAGTCAGTTGCACATAAGCTTAATTTAAATGGAAGTCATTCTGTGGATTAGGACCATGTGTTTGGATCAAGACGTTATGTTGGAATAGGAAAGATTTGTATTAAGTAACTGTTCTGTACAGGCGTTCCCATGTTATGTTGGATACGTTCCAAGACGTTATGTTGGAATAGGAAAGATTTGTATTAAGTAACTGTTCTGCACAGGCGTTCCCATCTTCCTGCAGTCCACTTGGTACTTTGTTGGTGGAGGAGGAGTTAGATTGCTGAGTGATGGTGATAATAAAGTATTCTTTCATCCAGTGTGAGTACTGCTAGACTGAGAAAGAGATCCATCTTTAGATTTCATTTCTGATATTGCCAGTTTCTTAGACTGTCATCAGAGAAGATTTTTGAAGGCCTTGTTTTAGCATTGAATAGTTCTGTGTTCCTTTTTTAAATAATTACTTTCATCTCATTGTAGCAATGTGTTTGAAGGTACAGGTCAATAAGGATGATCGCATTCTGAATTTCATGATCTGTGTAGTGGAACAAATTGAAAGCAAAGCCTGTATCAATCACTGTGAAGGGAGGGTTAATTGTTACTGCTTCTCAAGCCTCTGGACAGATAAACCAGTAATGAAATACTTATTGCTCTGATATGAGGATGCTAAAGGAGGAAACAATTGGAAACAAGCAGTCTTCAAAGATAACAAAAAGGCATTTTTTTAAAGTAGAACTAAAGCGGGACTGTGCATATCGTCAGTGTTAACTTTCAAAAGTAATATTATTTTGAGTACCACAGCTTCTAATAATTTTAGAAATGGCTGTATGTCTAAGAGAAAACAAACATCTAGCCTTAAGTAATCATGAGTTTGAAAGATCTTATGCAAATAATTAGAAATATTTTACGTAGTCTGAAGTTTATATAACTGCTGTGCATTAAGCATTTCCATTTGTTTTTATTTTTTATTTGTGGTATGTTCCATATTTCTAGAATATTTATATATATAGATTTTAACACAGCTGTATTTACTAAATCCAGTATGTTTTGTCATCGTATGAAAGCTTTTTGTCTACTGTTGATGAGCACAGTAAAGGAATGTTTTAAAGGCAGAAAAAGTGAGGTGAAGATGAGTTCAGCAAAATAAATTATAGCATTATAGTAAATATTTAACCATTTCCAGGGTGCCTACTTGATATTTAAACATCTGTTAGTTACTTATATGTTGAAATATATGCAAAAATATTTAGCCAAATTGAAGTCTTAGGCCCATGACAATCATCTCAACACAGTGGGTAGTTCTGAAAATTAATGAGAATGATAATACTGTAAAGACTGTTCCAGAGTTTGCCCAAATTCATTATCTAAGACTCTTGTTAAGAACATCTCAAAGAATTTTAACCAGGAAAATATATTAATGGTTCAAAACCATTTCTCAAAACGCTGATTTAGAAAAGTATAATGGGATTATATATGCAAGAGCTATAGTTAGCAACACAAATAACACAGGAGAAGGGCATTATATGAGGACACATTATCCCAACAGATAGTTTTTGACTTTGATTTTCAGCTATAGATGTCAAGCTTCTCTTGTTGATTTATATTTTGGAAGCTGTGGGTAGTATGACCATAGATAATTTACAGTGATTTTTTTAAAGTAGCTGGAGTCACTCAGGGCCCCATCTTCACAGGCCAGGTGGGAAAAAACCTGCAGGGCAGGGAGCAGGTGTTCCTGGAATCACAGCCAAGAGCTGAGGCACCCAAACTCTCAGCCATTCCAAATCCTGCTGAATAGTGTGGCTCAAGGACAATTCAATCTGCTGAACCAAATCATTCTCCTTAAGGTGTAAAAGCAAGATGTTGGACACTAGTGTGGAAAGCAACTAGCAAAGGGTAGATAACAACTCACATCATGCCACTTTTGCCCACCCAGTGAAGAGATGCCCATCTACTCATTTGCAGCTATGGTCCCACACTGGAGCAACTTGCCCTCCATTGTGCCCAGAATAGCGTAGAATGACCACAGATGTGTATCCAAATCGAGCGAGGCAAACCTGCCAAGAAGGAAAGAGCAATAAACATCAGATAGGTAACAAACAGCAATACCTCTCCACTGAACTAATTCAAAGGCAGTAGTAGTTTTTAAAGGCAGCAGAGCACCATCTGCCTATTGGTGTAATACTTGCATCATCCACACTCACAAGGGCCACTTGCTTTCTCCCTTCTCAAATGGTTCTTCAATCAGGGATACTTGTGTTAAAGCAATCTTCATATGTATCACTTCTGTTGGATGAATAACTTGGGTGTAAACTTGATCTGCATCCAAATGCACCAGGAAGCGTGGAAGCCGACAGCATTATTTTTAATAGGCTATATATTTCAGATGTGTGTTACACTGAAATAAATGGTTGTAGGCAGCATTTGCACTTGATTACATGTTTACATATACATTAAACTTTCTAAAACCTCCTGTTCCTGTGATTATTACATACACATATATTTATTTTGGATCGATGGAACTGCTGGAAGGAGTGCTCTAAACAGAAAGCGGCTGACTGGTCCCCCTATCGTTGAGAGGTCCAGGTATGCCCAAATTCGTTTCATTTTCCACCCTGGGCCCATTTTGGCATATGGGACACCTTTACTCATATAGAGCAGTGTTTCCCAACCTTGGGCCTCCAGCTGTTTTTGGACTACAATTCCCATCATCCCTGACCACTGGTCTTGCTAGCTAAGGTTGATGGGAGTTGTAGTCCAAAAACCGCTGGAGGCCCAAGGTTGGGAAACACTGATATAGAGCACCGGGGGTGTGGGGGGCTGTGGAGAGAACCCTCAGGCTACCACAATCTTCAGTTGACTAGGAAGTCCATTTCAGCCAAGCCACATTTACTTACACCTGACACCCTATATGATGTCAGGTGGGACAGGTTGAGACTGAAAGTAAGACTCATACTCCTGTCTCATTCTTTATATGACACACACACACACACACACACACACACACACACACACACACACAACTATCTCTACAAAGAGTGATAAACAAGTGAGAGCGATAGAGAGCTGTGTGTCATATATGGAATGAGATCAGAGTACCTGGCTTGGTTTCAGCTGTACACTTTTTACACAGAACTTGTGTCTAATGGTACCAAAGTTAGGAGCAAATTCATGTTAACTAAATTAGTTCAGTATAGCAGTTGATGTAATCCATACCACATGAAAATGTAATGAGTACTTTGACATTTTTTGTTAATTTATCCCTTGTTGTGGGGGCAGGGGAGTCTGGCACCTATAATATGCCTGGTTTGGGGATGGATATAATGCAATGCCTTTGGGCACCATTGTGAAGTCCCTGCAGTAATTTTCACGAGTGCTAGAAGTTAGTGATCATTGTAGATGTTTCTGAACCAGAGCCTAACCTTCAGATTGGAAACTTTTGCTGTGTAGAATATTACTAATACATACTCCAGCCACAGGCCAGCTAACATGGAGTCAAATGGAGCATGATCCAGAGATACTGCTCAGTAATGATTTCACTGACACTTATTAGAAATTCTGAGTGACTAAGTCACTAAAACACACAGACACAATCTAGTCGCTCATGAGCAATGCAGATTTTATGTTGGCACTTTTGTAGATGAGATAGTTTTTAATGAGACTCTGGACAATATATTTGTAGATTTACTTGCAGGTTATAGACATGTTCACAAGTAGTGGAAGTGGGCAGAGAAGATAGGTGGTGGTGAGATGATGTGGAGGAGGAGTGACCCAAGGTGAGGATGGGTGAATAAGAACTGCAGAGAGGAAGATGGGAATCTCAGCTTGCCATTTATGCTTGAAGAGCTTGCTTTACTTCTTTCCCCCTTCCATAGACCTAGCGCACAGAGTTTGCTCACCATAGAAAACCTGAGACCAAACCATATGGAACAGGAAAAAAATAATGATAGGGATACATACAATGTGTGATAAAATGCCACGGCTATAAGATCACTATAATTTAAGTGCTAATCTGGTTCTTAAATGCTGCATTTTACCTAGTTATTAAAGCTAAACCCAAACTCATTAACTGGGATTTTGATTTGGCTGGGACTGAACTGGCTCAAATTTACTGTTCAAGTTGTAGTAGTATCCAGTGAGAACACACTCTCTAGAGAGGCATAAATAATTTCATGCTTTGAGGAGCTTGCACTCAAATTGTTGCCATATTTTTCTGGCTAGTAAGTCTTTTTTAATATGTATTCATTTTACTGTAGATTTGTATTTTGCCACGGTAATTTTCTAGCATCAAACATGGTTTAACTTTACATTTGGCATTTATGTGCCATTTTTGCTAGAGAAGTTTCATTGATGTGAAACTTCAGTAATGTCTTGAATCTTGTGATGAAAGAAGGCAAGATACATGGTTAAATATTAAACATTCATGTAATAGATTCCAGTTAACATAAGAATAAATAAAAACAACAAATACATTTGAAGAGCTTGAACTCATTTGAAGAATTCTAAGCTTGTAACTACATGATATTCTTTGTGGAAAGAAGATAGGTGCATAAAATGTGATTGATAAGAGCTTCGGGCAATAATTTTTTTAAAATTGTAATGTTCTCTTTACATTTACACTAGAATTTTTCAGGATGAAAAGTTCAATAAAATAGAACTGATTATCTAGTTTTCAGGTACATAGCTCTTCAGAATCAATAAATGCCTATTTCCTGGCCTTTAAAAAAAATAAATGTTGCTAGTAAACATTTTAAAAAAGAGATAAATCAAAAATGTATTTCTAACGATAGGTGAGTCAAGCACATTTTAAACATGTAATCTATCTTGGAATTAAAAACAAATATTTTTTAATGCAGTTTGCGTTTCTTGTTTTCCAAAAAGTTAGTTTTTGTCGGTCTCACAGGGACTAAAGGTTTATTTAAGGAAGGGCTATACTAATAATGCATGATTACAGCCAAATAGTTTTTAAACCTGGCCATAAGAATGGTTGCAGAGGAAATGTCTTTAAGGAAAACCGCAGGTGTGGCCACATCACACTTACCAGAGTTATGTGCATCTTACAGTGTAGTATGACACAACTGTCTTGTCCAGTCTAGCACTGTTACAGTCAAATGTGGGTGGCATTATGTTGAAAGTTAGAAGTGTGACTGCTTTGGAAGAAGCCCCATTCACTTTGTAGATACTGAATGTCGCAGTTTGTGATAGGTGTTGGAACAGGGAGAGATTTGATTCAATTCACATTTAAAAGGTGAGCGTATCTGTTTTGCAGATCCTTCAAGATGGTCTCGTATCTAAGTGCTATGTTTGTTTACATAAGACATGCATTTGTGTGAAAGTGGAAGCTTGTAATATCAAACGAAGGCCACAGTATTAATTTCACTTACCAATTTTCTTGAATCTCAGGCCATCCAGTGGCAATGTTCCACTACCCCATCACACCCTCCATAACACTCTCACATCCTTTTTATCATGAGCCTTGAGGCATCGCTGGGCTCAGGCATGGAGTGGCAGAGACAGAAGAGGAAGGTGAAATGGGGTGTGTGCATGTCTGCAAGCAGGAAATGGAGGCTGTAGGAGGCAGGTACTTCTCACTCCCAAGATATGGGTGCTCTGGATTAGATGGGGAGTGCCTGAGCATTGAGGCTGTTGTGCCTTACTACCTGTTGCTGTGCATGTGCTTTCTACTCTGCATCAATATAGATCCCTTCCTTGATGTCAAGAAAGAGCCCCGCTGTTGTTGTCTGAGTGGCAGCCAGGACAGTTTTTCCCTTACAGTTCCTTTCAAGTTCTGCCAATTCTTCACAGCCCTTCTAGTTCAAACTAATTCCAGCTTGTCAACATGTCACTAACCCACAGTACATCACGGATGCCTTTCTGGCATTAAGTGCAAACATAGGCATCATATTTCACACAGATTCTGGCTGACCAGTACTTTTTCTAGCCCAGTAAGGCCTTCATTGGTAAAAGGCTCCCTGAGCCAAGCATGATATTATTCTTACCTGGAAGGTCAAGGTGTATGTTATGGACGGGAGTTACCTGCACATGGAGTGAAAGCATGTCCCAAGGATTGTGGTGATACTTCTTCCAGGTTGGTTCTCTCTCTCTCTCTTCCATTCCTACTGGTTAATTCTACATGCTAATAGCTTCTATTATGAGAGCCAGTGTGGTGTAGTGGTTAAGAGCGGTAGACTTGTAATCTGGTGAACCCGGTTCGCTTCCCCGCTCCTCCACATGCAGCTGCTGGGTGACCTTGGGCTAGTCACACTTCTCTGAAGTCTCTCAGCCCCACTCACCTCACAGAGTGTTTGTTGTGGGGGAGGAAGGGAAAAGGAGATTGTTAGCCGCTTTGAGACTCCTTCGGGTAGTGATAAAGCGGGATATAAAATCCAAACTCCTCCTCCTCTTCTTCTTCTCCTTCTTCTTCTTCTTCTTCTTCTTCTTCTTCTTCTTCTTCTTCTTCTTCTTCTTCTTCTTGCCTGGGGTTCCCCAAATCATGGATCTAACCCTGCTTAAGACAATCACTTAATTATGCAACATGACATGCAGCCCCGGAGAAGCTGTTTACATTCAACAGGCTGCATAATCTGTAGCCTGCCAACCTGGCCCACTGGCAATATATTATGGCCTGCTCGTTCCTTAACAGCTGCCTTCTTTTTGCAGTTCCAGGCACCCTGCAAAACCAGGTGGTATTCTGTGCCCTTGGTGACTCGCCTTCCATGGTTGATTTGATGTGCTTTGATGGGTAACAAGTTGTGCAGGCAGGCCTGGCATAAAACTTTCCCCAAGTGTTTTTACTCAGTGATTTCAATGAGTATCACTGATGGCGTGGTGGTCTTGTGGCAAAGGAGAAGATGAGGGTTGCAATGTACCTATTGTTTCACACTTCCCCCGCAATTCAGTTGTAACACCATCAATGCAATATTAGAGAAATATTTTTTAAAATCTCACCTTTCACATTATCTGTAATCTTATGCAGAAGATGCCTTGATAAGAAATAACTAAACCACCAACCAGTGAATTGGTTGCTTTGATGGCATTAAAAGACAACATTGATTTGAGTCCAAGTGCAATGCTGCAAGTCTCCAAGACTGAAAACTGTGCAGGATTAGGAATATATGAAATTGCCTTGCTCTCAGTTTAAGGATCCATACTAGCATTTGTTGTGTATTGAGGAAATTGCTTTAAAGGACCCTTACCACTGCACCGTCTTGAGCATGAGTTACCTCAAGCTCAGGCACCAATGTGATGTCTTTTCTGTGTCTGTCAAATGTGTGGTTTTGGACTATAAATATATGTAAACTGTTGGGTATAAGCTGATTTTGCAGCATTGTAGCTATCCCATCCCCCTTTCTGGCCAAGAATCTTCCAGCTCAGTTTTATATCTTGGTCAGTTCCTATTTTCTGTGTGAAATTACTTAACATGAACAAATAGGCTTAATAGACATCCTCTCTGCTTTCATTGTGAGGCAACGGGGGGAAATACAGTATGTGGCGGCATAAATGAGAACATGATTTATAGGGGACTTATACTATACATTAGTTTGCAATTGTTGAACTGTAGGAAAGGAAACTGAGTATTCTGTTATTAAAAGGCTGCTTTCCTGAACAAAAAAGCCAGATAGTTTTCAACTGAGAGAGAATATGTATCACAGATACATAATACGTATCTCAGATATTCGTATTTTGCCTCAAGTATGCTTTTTTGTCCATATATCAATCATATTAGCAGGCCAGGCAACACCTTGTACTGGATCTTTATGGCCTCATCATTTTATATAAACAAGGACCGCCACATGTCCAAATATTGCCTGATTTCATCACAACTGTACATTTATATCATTAAAGAAGTTCAGAAAGAGGTGCTAGCTATCCTGCAAGTCAGAAAGGTTTTAGCTGTGACATAAATGCATGGGCTCACTTTATTCTGGTATTTGCACTGGCAGATACTTGGTGGTGGTGTATTAACATTGACAAGGCTGTATTATCATCTGCTGGTAGTGCTGCCTTGTTCTTAGGCGTAGAATTGTTTGTTTTAATTATTGTACTGCATATGATATTTTCATGGCTGAAGTAGCTATGGTTGTAAACTGCATCAAAAGCCTATAAATGGGCTATAAGGTTAGGTAAACAAATGTATTTAAATTAATTATTTAGTGGTATTAGGATGTGATGCTGAGGTATCTGAAAATGGTGTTCCGTTTTTTGCTAGCTCTGGATAGCATTCTTGCATTTGGTTTTGCTTCCTTCTTAGAAATTCCCACTTCAACAGCACAATTTGGTATCCTTCGCCGAAGAACTTATGTGGAATCTGAAAACCTATGCAGTTATTGGAGGCCAGCACATTTTACTGAAAACTGACCAGTCGTCTCCGCTAGCTCAGCCTCTTGGGGTTAATTTCAGTCGCTTGTGAATCTTCTGTTCTGCTTGCTGGAACAGGAAGAAAAGTCTTTTGTTTAAAGGTTCTGAACTCCAACCTTTCCTCAATATTTCTATTCACAGACTGACAACTGGGATTTCCCTCTTGTTCTAAATTTTGATACTTCAGCAGTAGTATCATGAAAGTTAAGTAGCCGACAGTTTTCTTTCTGCTGTAGATTATCCTGCCCTGAACCACTTCTTAAGCATCATCACATCCTAGCACTGATAAGAGAGATGGAAATAGAAACTTACATTTTCCAGATGTTGTGAGAAGCTGCCTGAAACTTCTAGAAGGACTGAGACTAAGAGGAGGCTTAGTCTTGGAGTATCTGAGGTACAAGTGAGTGTAAAAGGGTCTGGTGATGTTTGGGAATGGAAAGCTGGTATTAAAAGCAAATGAGCATATGTGCAGGTTAGAGCAACCTTGTCCCGTCCAGATGTTCTAGAGTACAACTTCTGTCAGCCTCACCCAGTATCGCCAATGATCAAGGATAATGGTAGTTATAGTCCAAAACATTTGCAGGAGTTTGGAAAAGGCTTGTTTAGAAAAAAGCTGATTGATGAAAGGATTTATTCTTTTTAAATCATTTCTGCTGTGTTTTCACATTGAGTGCTGAAGAAGGCCTTCCCCATCAAAGGGTGTTTGATTCACGATTTCCTCACTAGACCCGTATATAATGTCAGAGGTCAATTATTCTACCATAGGTTTAGAACCACAGTATGTGGTGTGGCCAAATGAAAGGCATTATCTTGAAAGCTTGTAGTCTGGGAAGTTAAAGGAGGAGGATATCTTCTTCCACAGAAAATATATGCATATAGATTATAAGGCTGTGGAATAAAACTTCCTATCCAAACTTTCTGCTTTTGCTCTTCATGGGTTAGAGTGAGTAGTTTATTTCTGCTGTGAAGAATTACCTGTCAAGGAATTTAGGGCAGAGTGGCTGAAGAGAGAACTGCCCTCCAGATGATTCCTATGCTTATTCTCAAGTCTGCGAGAGGCAGATACATCAGAGGAGAGCCTGTCTGAGAAGTATTTTGCCACTCCAAGGAGGCACAGGAAGTGCCAGTAAAGATTTGTTTGAGCAACACAGGAAGTGCCAATGAAACTATAACATCTGACTGTGCTAAATGGATCACCAAATGGAAATGCACTTTGAGGAGCCTGTTATCACATAGCTTGGAAACTGAGCAATGTTTGACTGAAGGTGGGTTCCTTACTTAGTGAAGCCCTTAGTTATCACCCCTAATTACATGATTGGGCTTAAAAGCAAACCCCTTTGGCCTGGCACATCAGAATCCAAGGACACAAAAGATGTTCCAAGTCATAGTCTTGGGCACATGAATTTTCAGCCCTATCAGGAGTGTTAGATGGTTTTCTGATGAGTCTCAGGACCTTGTGGAATGGAATAGTATAGCACCCACAAGGGTAGCTATCGTAGTGGATACTTTACCTTGACAGTTATTTCACTCCCTTTAAAATGTTTTTTTAATTATCATTTTCAATAACAAGAACAATCAATTTACAACAACATTGACATTTTTTACAATACTGCATTCCGCCTTTTTAAGAAGAAACCTTCTGCACCATAGGCAACAGCAACAGAAGGAACTGAACAAAAAATAAAAAAATAATGACCACCTGTTTTGAAAACACTGAAGAAATAAAATTGCCCGTATCTAAACACAGATTAAGATCCACAAGAAAAAAAAACTTGGAGGATGTTCTTCAAGCTACTGTTTTTCAAGCACTCAAATTAAAACTGGTCAGAATACTCATCTTAACAAGAGAGTTGGCTAGTATTCTCAGATGATGGGTTGAGCAGCTGCAGAATTGATTTGTGAGGCAGCAGAGGCCACAAAGATTCATAGATTTAGGACCATGTCTCTCTGAAAACTGCTTGCTAATTTTTACCACACTTTGCATCAAGTGGTGTTCAGCCTCACTGAATATTTGGAACTTTCCAACAGCCGAGACTAAACTTCTTCCCATTTCAAACAAATGTTCCTAGTTGATGGTGCTATAGATTAAGACATATACCAACAAACTGGAATGTGTGCAGAGAAAGGCAACAGAGATTGTTGGGGCCTGGGAATGGTTGTATGATGGAATCTTAATAGAGTTGATTATGATTAGCCTTAAGAAGAGGCAATATGACAGCTATGTTTGAATATTTTAAGAGTTGTTGCATAGTTGATGGGCCAAATTTATTTTCTGTTGCTTCAAAGGGTAAAACTTGTGCAAGAATAGATGGGCTTGGATTCAATGATAGATTTTCAGTTAAATTCATATCAATTAGAGCTTGCTAAATTATTTATTATTTATTATTTCCCACAAATTGTGTCTTCTTCTAAAAAGCATACAGGAACTTCAGATTGCAAGCACACCAATCAGGAAGGAAGGCAATACTCAGTGTATGACATACATAAAACCTGGCTGAAACTTGTATCTTGCTGCTCAGTTCAGGTCTTTTCCAGGTGGTCACTTTAGAGAGAGATAAATGCTCAACTCTTTTCTCAATTGACGCATGGGATGTAGACAGTTTCTCTTGAGGTTGCATATATTTTTTGAAAATATTACACCCAAAATACAATATTGTTGCAGAGAAAAAATGTGTGATTCATTTTCCTGACTGTTGATTAAGTCTACAGAAGTCAATTGTCAGTTTCACACCTATCCCTCCAGCAATGAGATTTCTTACTTCACCTTGAGATTTTAGCTGGCTTCATTGCTGAGATGAAACTGACAAGGCTTCTTCAGAATCCTCTTCAGAGTAGTTGATTTCAGCTCCCTTGTGTTTGTTAGACTAAGGGTGCTGTTCCAAACAAATTTATTTGGACATAAATCTCTTTGAAAATTTTTTTCTTTCCAGTAGCACCTTAAAGACCAACTATTATTTATTATAATAAATAATGTTGTGTGCATGCACACGAAAGCTCATACCAAGAACTAACTTAGTTGGTCTTTAAGGTGCTACTGGAAAGAAAAAAATTTTTTTTTGTTTTGACTATGGCAGACCAACACGGCTACCTATCTGTAAATAAATCTCTTTGGTATCACTGAAATTTACTTCCTAATAAATATGGTTAGGATTGGGTTGCAAACATTTCCACCCTTTCATGCTCTGGAAAGCATATAATTCTGCCTTAAATAAAAAAAAAGGGAGTGAGCAGTGTGGAAATTCATTTTCCGCACCCCAGAATAAGGTTGTATATCCTGCAGCATTTAGAATGTGTGAACAGGCCATCACACTGTTGCTTTTAAATTGTGAGGAGTATCCTAAAAATATAAAATGTGATTGAGATGCATTTTGAACATCAGGAAAATGATATGCTGGCTTACAGCATTTTGCCCATAATAGTCAAAATTTGTATTGATATATATGGAATAAAAAGAAAACAGATGATGTCAATCCAGTCAATTGCTTTTGAGGTCTGATCCCAATGGTAGGGGAAAGAAAATTAGAATAACTTTGATATATTTGTTAACTACTGAGATAAAGTTTAAAGCAAAGGCACTCTCTTTAAAGTGTTAATATCTGTGGATGAGCTAACACTATGATAGTTCAAAATTCAAGCTATCTATTTGAGATTTACGGAGTTCCCCATAAACTTCAGTTGCTTCATATTATTATTTATTTGATTTCTTGCCCACCCTACACCACAAGGCAGGCTACAAGAATTTAAAATGTAGTATTAAAATCAGCTTAAAACAAATGCAGTCAAAAGAATAGGGTGGGTCCTAAAAATATATCATGTGTCCAAGGCCAAGGTAAACAGATGTGTCTGAATTCCTGTGCAGGGCTTCAGAAAAATCACAGAAGCATTAAAATGCGTGCAGCATTGTAACCATCATGCAACTCAATGCTATCCATTTTTATTTGGAATTGGGCTTCATTGATTTCAGTCAAATTTACTTCACTCTATATGTTGTTGTACATTGAGCACAGAAGTGCATGTCCGAAAACCATTTTACTCTAATAAGTTGTATGTACCTGCTACTAAAGGATATCTAACCATTTTCACCACCTAGGAGACTTGGTAACACATGAGTTTATGAAACAAACATTTATTTCGCCTTCCATCCTGTAGTCATTACTTTTGCCTTGACATCTAGGTGATAGCAGTTTTTTCTTTGCCCCCAGTCCAAAACGACATGTGAGAGAGAGTGGAAGGAGCACTTGTGCTTCTTTGAGATAGCACCACCAGTTACTGCCTTCAAAATTGAATAGTCATGAATATCTAACAAGGATTTGGGAACGATCCTTAGTTGAGGGGTGGCACATGTTTGGCATGCTCAAAGTCCAAGCCTAAATGCCTGGCATGTCCAGCTTCATTTCTTTTCACCTCAGATCCTGGAAGAGCCTCTGTCTGTCTGAGTAGGAAGTACAGGGAAAGATGGGCTAAAATACTCAGCCACATGGCCTAACCTGGTACTTTGAAAACAGGAGAAGCATTTCATTAAGCTAATAACAGAAGTGTTTTATTAAGTTGATTTTGTGGGTTTATAAAAAACGAAATAAGATATTATGTGCCAAGATACTTGTGGCTTTTTGAATATTGTAAAAATACTTCCTGTTCTCTTTCCACACAAAAAGCAGAGAGGGGTGAAAAATGAACTGTTATCCCTAAGTATGTGTTTTAAAATTGACATTTTTCAAATGTGTTACTGCTGAAGAAATGACTAATTGATATTTTTTTTAAAAGACGAAAGGAAGAAACGCTTAAGATGGATGATATATTGCTTCCAGTTTCACTCAATGTAGTAAGGAACATGGATGCTGTATAAAGGAAACTAAAGCTTAGGTGTCCAAGAATTGGGAGACACTCCATCTCTTTGCAGTCCAAGCCCCTTTACTGCCCATCCACACTCTGGATCACTTCGGCCACCCCTTCTATCCGGTTGTCTTGCACCTGGGCTCCTGGGTGACTTTAAACTCCCTGTAGCACCTAAGTCACACAGGCCTCCCACCTTGCATGGAGTCACACCTCTTCACCCCCCTCCCCCTGTTAGCAGCTGGTCAGTTCTACCAAACCGCTAGTTCCACTTCAGGCTTTGTCACTGCTCCATTGGGTCAAGCCAATCAAGGAGTGTTGCTGACCCTCCCTTCATTTCGGCTCTGGCACACCTCACTCACAAGCCCCCCTCCAGGAAACACAAATTCCGCTTCAGACACCAGCGTTGCACCGCCACCCCACTCTCCGCACAGTGCGAGATTGTTCTGGTCGAGTTTAAAAGCAGATCTTCCCAGTTTGGTGTATGGTGGGGGAATTGAAATCATGCTTCCTCTCCAACCCCACCTAGCATTGGAGCTATATTTGATCTGTCTGCTCATCATCTCTCAAAATCATGGGTACCAGTTTCATAGACAGCTTCAGCATGTGCTGGGCTCTCCTTACGTAGCACCCTTTCTGAACTAAACTTAAAGTGCTGGTTTTCACCTAAGAGCCATAAGCTGTTCAAGACCGCAATACCTCAAGGATCATCTTTTCCCATATGAACTGACCCGGACCCTGCGATCATCGTCTGAGGTTATTCTGTGTGTGCCAGCTCCACATGAGGTCCAGAGGGTGGCAACATAAGAACGGGCTTTTTCTGTAGTGGCTCCTTGTTTCTGGAATGCTTTCCCCAGGGAGACTCACCTGGCCACCATCATTATACATTTTGAGGCACCAGGTGAAATAGTTTCTCTTTAACCAGGACTTTAGCTGATTAACATTCTATGTGCTTTTAAATGTGTTTGTGGGAGGGGTGTGTGTTACTGGTTTGTTTTGTTTTCTTGTTTTTGTTATGTATACTTTGTTTTTATTTTGTATTTTTATGCTGTGATTCACCCTTGGATGAAAAGCAGTACAGTGGTACCTCGGGTTACACACACTTCAGGTTACAGACGCTTCAGGTTACAGACTCCGCTAACCCAGAAATATGACCTTGGGTTAAGAACTTAGCTTCAGGATGAGAACAGGAATCATGCAGCTGCGGCGCAGCGGCAGCGGGAGGCCCCATTAGCTAAAGTGGTACCTCAGGTTAAGAACAGTTTCAGGTTAAGAACGGACCTCCGGAACGAATTAAGTTCTTAACCCAAGATATCACTGTATACAAATTTAAGATATTAAATAAAGAAATAAAATAGATCTTATGTGCTCCCCATTTCATGTGTACAAGTGCCCCTCTAGCCAGGGCTTTTTTTTTTTAATGAAACAGGCACAGCAGTACGGCTACCATCCCCCATCTGTTGTGTGCAAATCAGATATTACACTATTGTCACTGAAAATGGTCTTATGGGAATATCATTCAAAGGTTAAAATGAGTTTGGAACATACTTTGACGGATTGTGCCGAAAAGCCCAAAGAGAAGTTGACATGAAAGCTGACTTGGTAGCATGAAATTTATGAAATCATTATTGACTGACAGGTTGGAGGCAGTGTAAACAATCAGGCTGAGGAGAGGATCTGACTCTGAGAAAACCAATTTCCAAATAAGAAATTACGGTGCATGGTTTTGATTGAGTTTTACCTCAGCTAAAATAATGAAGATTGCCTGTTAAATTTTTTCCAGCATGGTGAATTATAGTGCAGAATCCATTGTTATTAAAAGGTGGGTTTTGTTGTTCTTCTTCTTGTTGTTGTCAGCTACAACAATTTCAAAAGAGCACAATCCGTGTGAAAGAATGAATAAAATTCAGGGAGTAGCATCAAGGACTTTGGAGCTCAGAAAACTGAGTTTGGCAGTGCTAATTTGTATTAAAGTTGTTGTTGCATGACAGCAGGAAAAAGATTTAATGCTTGCCACCTGAATCAAGCCATGGAACATTGGTTTCTATAACTGCCATGAATTTGAATCAAGGCCAGTATCTCTAAATTTGAAATAAACTGATACTGTCTTGAGGGAGAGAAAAAAATAGGCCACTTATGTGTGGGAAGGTATTTAGAAAATAGTATTTCAATTTAATTTTTAGCAGTATATATATTTCACATTATTAACACCCTGGCCTGTTTTGCTCTTTTCTGTTAGAGGTGTATATATAGATGAGAATGTTTTGCCCCAAAGCCATTTATTATCAGCACAACAGCCCTAAACAAGCAGTGATTTTCACACAACCACCGGTTCCAGTTTATACCCCCACTGTCACGGTGCAGCCATTCTACCAGAATGTCTTTTTCTCCCTTTCGTTTTGTTACTGCACAGATGGCAAGAATAAGAATTCGTGCTAAAGTGGTGGTAAGGCAGTGTCTCTGCTTTCCAGGATATGGGTTCTGAGGTCTGAGTTTCACCTTGGCAAAATCCAGCCCCACCCCAAAGCATGATCTTTGGGTTTCGAAGAGAAGCAGATATTTCTAATCACTGTCGCTGTGAGCCTCAACAGGAGACTATTGTAGTTGCTCTTTGGCAATGGGAAATAAATCTTTCTCTCTCTCTCATGTAGTGTATGGTAGCTGCTTTAAAACTCGAATCTGTGGTAGCTTTGGGCTTGGGGAGGTATTCGGGTGAAGCCACACCAGATGTTTAAAACACATCCAGTGCAGATTTAAAGCACATGACCCCCCCCAAAGAATCATGGGAGCTGTAGTTTGTTAAGAGTGCTGGGAATTGTAGTTTTCAAAGGGTGAAACTGCAGTCCCTAGAATTCTGTGGGGGAAGTCATGTGCTTTAAATGTATGTGTGGAACCATGTAATGGTGCAGACCTCAACCATTACCACACCCGCCCCTTCCCGTTCTCTCAGAACTGTCTTCTTTGACAACCAGTTGTTTGTCTACTTCAGCATTCTGATTCTGATTCTAGCAACAGCTTAATAAATAGGGATAATTCACAAGGCCCTTATAGATTTCTGTTGTGGTTTGTCCTCAGCATCAAGTAACCACTTAGCGGCTGGGCTATAAAATGACAATATTTCTGTTATTACAGCCATCATGGGTCAGTTTCAAAGCAGATCCATACAATATGCAGTTGTGTGATTCTCCCTGCACAAAATGTAAACCCCACTGGTTTTTGAAGTAACAGTACGTTTGCACCCATTCTGCTGCTGTTTGGCTGTGGTTCTGTGACAGTCCACAAGTGTTCTCCTGTCATTCTGCTATCCCAGTCGCCTTCCACAGACCTCAGTACTTCATCCGTTTTGTTCATGACTGCTTTAAGAGAGATTACACTGGTATATATCCCGGTGGATGATTGCAAAGCAGTTTCTATTCATGTATCTCACTTGTTGGGAATAATGTTTCTTGTTTGCTGCTGTCCCATATTTTGCTTTCATTTGGCAAACCGAGCCAATTGACACAGACAGGGGGGCAGGCGGCAGCAGATTAACTTGTTTGTCTCACTGACGGGCACACCAATCCATCTGTTGTTGCCACCACCCAGCCATCTCTTGTGGGGCTCTCTAGAGCACCAGCCTCATTCCTATGCCTGAGAGAATGGCTACTTTTCTGTGGCTAGCTAGAAGTTCTTTCAATGACATTTAAAAGAGGATTTCTAGCTGCCTTGCAAAAGTGACAATGGTGGTTATCCCACTGTCTAAGGCCACCTTGATCAGAATGCCCTTCTATTTAAAAGCAAGTGGTGGGGGAGAGGAGGAGGATTGGCAGGAGTGCAGCGGTGGAGCTGTCTGCTTCAGGTGGCACAATGTCTTGCGCTAGCCCTTATGAGGAGGAAAGGCACTTGACTGGTTGTTGCTATGGAACCACATCACAGTCTTTTGACTTGCTTGTCTGATCTACATCCACACTCATCCCTCTCCACCCATTTTTCTTTCATCTACAGCATGCAGACCAAGAACTTTGAAATATGGACACTGATTCATGCTTAAAGTACAGTTAAAGGGTCAGGCACTATTTGAGAATTGTACTGTCTCAAATCAAAATGTGAAAACAGTGAAAATTCTGGTCAAATCAGAAACCGTCAGGTCTGTCCAAGAAGAAGAAAGGCATATATCAAGGTACACTCAGCAGAAGTTGGTACGTTGTGCAGAAATAGTAGTAAGATCAAGCAAGATCAAAGATAATCCAGTAGACAATATGGAATCACCTTGCCAGTCTTCATGCAACAGAGATACCCAAAATAAAGATGCTGGTTTTGGTGATCAGTAGACTCTCAGACAGATGTGGCAAGGCAGGTAAATATGAGAAGCAGCAAGGAAGTTTTGGCTACAGCTAGACTAGGAGTCAGTCTGTATACTGAACAGGTGTACCAGGGATTGGCTTGCTTGCTTCTGAGCTTTACTCAGTATGCTGCCTGATTCTGAATGAGCAGTTTTGACAAGATGTTAATAGGTCTGGAGTCTTGAATTGCATGTATTGCCTTTGCTCCGCCTGGCAATGTAGGCAGAGCTGCTCTGTGACAGCCACTTGGTCCTGTTTCAGGCAAATGTGATGACAGAGAGCATACAGGCTAATACAGAACTGTAACATCCTAGAATGGGTCAGAACAGTAGAGGATGCACAACTGATTTGTGCTAAAAGCTTTGAATGGTTAAATATTAAACTCTTGTAGATTGATTTGATATACCAGCTTTTAGAGTGCTAAAGAAACTGTTAAAAGTGAGCTGTGATGAAACGAGGAGCATCTTCTTGTTAGAATTTTTACCTGGAGTTTCTAGTTTCAGTTCAATTTAAGAAGGACGGATTTTTGATCCATTATGTGAATTCATCAGCATCCTGGTCCTACACTTCTGGTTTTAAATACAGCTTTTATTAACGTCCCCAAGGATTGCTCTGGAAGAAGCTTTGGAAGAAGGAAGGAAATAAATGCAGTAGACATTTTAAATGGCTGATGAAATTTGGAGACCCAGAAAGTAGCTAACCAACTCAAATTATTTGATGTCTTTGTTGTAATATAACATGCTTTCTTGAGTTGTCTTTCATGTCCCTGATGGAGCCCTGAGGATATACTCCATCTCAACCTGCTTTAACCTTTTGCCATGCTCAAAGAGGCAGACTCCTTGGCGTGGAGGATGGGAATCTCTTTGGAACCTATCAGTGCTTCTCCTTAATCAGTTGAAGTGCTGTCTGTATGATAACAAGAGTCGTCCCTCTCACCCCAGGTTGTGCCAGCCTGAGAGGCTAGAGACAGACTGGAAATTTAACCTACATCTGTGGCATGGTAATACTGAGCATATCCTCTGGGCAGGTAGGCCAGAGTTGAAACTTAAAATGATTTTTTTTAAAGGAATGTCTTCAATTTGAAACGCCCCAGGGCTCAAACCATTTTGTGAAACTTCCAGGCTTTAAAAATAGCAACATTGAGGTTGAGTGTTTTTTTAAAAAATGAAAAAACTAAAGTGAACACTCATAAATAGGATTAATATAAAGTTCTAAAAAAGGAGTTAAATTATTTCCAAAAGGATATATGAGGGGGAAAATATGTCAACATTTATTGTCGTCACCCAGTTGCCAGTAGTCTAGATTATTGGGTTAGCACCCCAGGATTCATAAAATTAAACTGATGAGCAGTTAAGTCTAATCTTATATAGTGAGTGATTTCCCCACTACCACCACAATTAAAATATTTTCTCAGTTAAAGGACAAAGTTTGTTTCATGTGCAGCTCACCAGACACTTGGAAACACAATATTATTAAAAATGCACCATAAAAGTATAGATACATTTTTAGCATTGCCTATAACATCTATCTTCTTCATTCCCACAATAGCGCAGTGCAATTAATGATTACTGTTCCCAGAGCTAGTAAAAAACCAAGTTCCTGGCTCAGCTATGTGATGTTACTCATCAAGGCCTATTGTTTCAGAATCAAGCCTAGAACCCCAGAGTGGGATTCACCTAATTAATCCCATCAGCAGAAGCCCTGTGCAAGGACTTCCACTTGTGCTGTGAGGATTTCCTCCCCTCTCCTCCCCCCCTCCCATGTGCCCTTTTACCATTGGTTCTGGGAGGGCTGAGAGAACCACTGAAACAGCATGTTGTAAGGAGGAGACAGTGATCATTTCTTTTGTCAAGCCAAAATCCTTGCGTTGATGGAATGATTGGAGGAGTGTGGCGTTGAATTCCTTCCCCTGGTTTTGGAGCACACTAATAGTTCTGTACTTTTGTTCCAAACTGATTCCCCTTCCCCATTTAATTCATTTCGGCCTTAAAATATTTTCTTATAGCAGCCCTAAAACAGAGTAACTGGAGTCATACCAAAATGTGAATAGCAGGAAAATGACTATCTGTGATAACACATGGTTGTAGAAACGAGTGTCTGCGGTAGGGATTTCTGGATGTGTTTTGTGTGTGAAAAGTGCATGAGGCATTCATCTACCTAGGCCAAGTACTTGTTTGCAATGATGTAACTTTTTTAGATGGAGTAGTTTTTCCGTGGTGCTGCTGCCCTGCAGAGCTGAAAGTAAGTTATGAATGCAGTACTGTTCAAGAGTAGAAAGGTTTGCTTGGAAGAGAGCGGTGTGCCTGGGCCCCTACTATTGAGAAGATGCCAGTCAGGAATGAAAAAGTCTTTCATGAAACGATAGCTGACTTCCTTGTGATACAGTACAATAATGCAAAGAATTTCAAATCCAGCTAATGTGTGAAAATAAACACAATACTTTTAAACTTCAGGGGAAGTATTTGCTTTTAATTGGATGATATTAACTGATCACATCTAAAAAATAAAGTTGTCTCTCTCTCTCTACTGTCTTCTCTAAATGAAAAAAAAAAAACTAAATCGGGCATTTATAACTCTGCTTGTTCTGAATTCTCTTTTGGTGCTTCTTGGTTGTAAGTACAAAAGAAGTCTTCTGAGAAGGAAGGCTTTGAGCATGACATCAGAATAAAGGAATGCTCCTCACAATGCAGTGTATTAACAGTACTGCTGGTTTAAAATAATGTTGTTGTTTTAAAAAACAACCAAGTTAGAAGCAAAAGTTCAGAAAGAAAACGCAACAAGTCATTTTCATCAACCTTTTCCTATTTGTGAGAAGGTGATTTGTAAGACTTTTCATTTAAAGTGTTTGTTGTGATATGAAATGCTACTTTAAGTAAATAAGTTGATCTGCTATGTGAAAGGCTGTGAATCTAGGGACTGTAGATGAAAGGAACTTGTGAAAACTACCTATGAATGGCCATGATCCACATATCTCTTATGCAACTAATCTGCTGGGGGGGGGGGGATATTATAAACAATAGCACAGATACCAGAACCTGTCCTCACACCCTCATTAAGAAAGAAAGCCCTAGTTCACAAATCTTCGATGCAGCTCATGATTTGTCTGGAGAGCTAACCACAAGCCTCTGTTCAGATTAAGCTCTAAGCCAAACCATGGTTTAATTTAGCGAAGTGCAGTAGCAAAACGATTGGGAAGAAGCAAAGCAGCTGAGACCTGCTTGTTCCTTCATTCCTCTAAGTGTGAACTGAGTCACTCTAGAAATACCCGTTGCCTATAGCATTGCAGGGAGTTCAGCTTGTGGCTTGGCTATGGTAGGGTGGGGTTTCTTCCTCCTTCTCAGCTATAGTGCGGAAGGAGGGGCCATTCTTGGCCTCTTCTGTTGCATTGGAAGTTGGGAAATGCTCAAAGGCTTCCAGAGCCAATCATGAGCAAGCAGAGGGGTGTGGCTTTGGGGTGGTCTGTTCCCTGGCTTTTTAAGCCAGCCACATGGAGTGGAAGCTAGGCAGTCTTCATTGAATTCCCCACCCACCCTTTATGATGGCCATTAATGGGGTAAGGTGGTTAGTAGGCGTGCTCAGTTAGTAGGATGTTATCAGTCACCGTATTTGGGGCCAGGACTAATTGGGCCCATCTGTGGGTTTTGCCTACCTCATAGCAATTGTCCCAACTTTCTGGCAGATGAGGCATTGGGTTGGATCCAGGTGGGTAGGGGGTTGCCCTCATCCTGCCATAAAGGGTGATCCACTTAGAGGAGCCTGGGGAGGTGCTTCCTTTCCAGGTGCTCAACTCAGGGGCAGAAGGGCCTTAGCACCCACTACCAGTGGTCAGGGGGTGTGTGACTCCCAGATACGATGCACGTTGTAGGGTGACCCCTGACAGTGGTCAACTCCTGCTGTCCATCCAGTACCAAAACTTGCATACATCTGTAATCAATAAAGCTGTGGCCTTCTTTGATCCCAGCACTTGTGTCTTGTGTCTTATTTTATTTGTTAACTGTGTGTTGAATGCCTACCCACCAAACCCTGGCTTCACTGTACCTGCCAAAGCACCTTCTAATCAGTCCAGCACATAAAATATGCCTCAGGCTTGGATTTTTAAAAAATCAGTGCTCTTATCTGCACTGATGGTAGATTTTCAGGTCTGGGTCTTTGCACAACACAGATTTAGTTCAGCTTTTCGTGGAAAAAGTGTGGAACGGCTGTTCCTCATGTGCAAAGCATATGTGTATGGTGATCAAGGTATCGTGTAGTCTGCTCTCGATCCACAATTAACACTTTTGCATCCTATTAATTCCAGTTGGAGAGTTAAGGCATGGTCACATGGTCACATCTGTCATATTGAAATTAGTTGAATTTTAAAGTGCTTTATATTAATGATTAATTTACAATAATACTGGGTTAGATACAAGGGTTGTGTGAGCTGAAGGCCACTTCTGCAGTTAATCTTTTTTTCTCAACCATAGCTCCCTATACTCCCAAAAAGCCCTTTTAGAGGCTTAAATGGCCTTCCTGAATGGTTTACATTGTGTTGTGGGATGCTGCAGTGGAAGGGATGAATTTTCTAGCTGACTTATATTTAAGAGATTCCGTGATATCACAATCTGCTGCAGAGAGACTATTCCGGAATTTCGCAGATGTACTATTTATAAACCTTTTTCATATTTCCTATCAAAGTTGTACAGTCGTACCTTGGAAGTCGAACTGAATCCCTTCCAGAAGTCAGTTCAACTTCCAAAAAGTTAAAAAACCAAAGTGTGGCTTCTGATTGGCTGCAGGAAGCTCCTGCAGCCAATCAGAAGCCTAGTCAGACGTTAGGCTTCCAAAAATAGTTTGTAAACTGGAACAGTCACTTCCGGGTGTGCGACGTTCGGGAGCCAAAACGTTCGGGAACTAAGCTGTTTGACTTCCAAGATATGACTGTATTCATATTCAGCTTGAAGCTATTAGTTCTTTACCTCACAGACAAGGAATTGAAATAGGCTTCTTCCTTTTAATGTAGGACTGTTCCCAAAGATGCTTGCCTTGTGAATTCGGCCAAGCATTTTGATTATTCTTTACCAACAAAACGCTCTTTGATTTCTAAGTTGCGCGTTAAGTTCATAAGAGTGACTTATTTTAAGACGTTCATACAAGTTAACCTGTTGAAACACATGAAATATGCCTGCAACAAGTATCTCCTACATGACAACTCCTGAAGAACCACTTTTCCTTTATTTCAGTAACCCAGATTTCTGTGGCAGTGATACTCCTACCCCTTACCCCAGCCCCAATCCCATTTGGTCTGAACATAACTGAAATACCTTTAACACATGCTATTTTTAATAAATTGCAAGTATTGGTTTGACTTACAAGAACAAAGTGAAGCAAATGAGAGAAAGAACCAATCTTTTTAAATGTCTAATGTCCACTATATATATATATATATATATACACATATGCGCTCTCAGTATGCCATGGCCTAATCTGACTAAACATCCCTTTAAAATTAGGCTTCCAGAAAAGAGGAGGGGGAACCTCTTAATCCTTTAATGCTCGAGTAGCAAAGCACCACGTTTTCAGAAAGACTCTGCTTCTGTGCAAGTGACTTAAATTAAGTGGCCAGATATTCAAAAGCAATCAGTTCCCAGGAAATCTCACAATTTTTGTGCAATCATTTCCTTTCCTATTTTTTTTTGTCCTTCCTTAAAAAATAGGTAAACTCCAGAAAGTGAATGTCATTCAGAAATTGCCAAATTTTCTTGACTGCCTTATTTATTTAAAGTGTGCGGAGCAGGTGTACAAGTGTTGTTCCCCCTCCTGCTGCTCTGCCTTCTTGCTGGCTGCCTGCTGGTACCTTTCTTGCCACTTAGGTATTTATTTCTACAATGCATAATTAAAATTAACAATACAAAAAGGGGAGGAATTGCATTGCATTCTTAAAACTTTCCAGGTTTCTTCTCTTATGGCTGATTTATTTGATAAAACAGGCTATCATTCATAAGTGGAAAAAAATAAAAAATGAAAGGACAGAAGCACAAAACTACATAATATTTACATTTCTTTTTTTTTAATGTTATGACAGAGAAAAAGTATAGCATAGATGTAATGCCTTTTCTACACTAGTAATATGTACATTTAAGTTGCACTTAAGCAGGATTGCTCATCTCTACATTCACATGCTCAGGGTTCCTTAAACAATCTAGAATTTCATTTAGAGTGTGCCTTCCTGTGAATCTTAGCTTTAATTGAAACAAAATTTCTCTCCTGCTATGTTGTGGTACTGCATTCAAGGTTCGTTAACCTGAATGGTTGCTAGTTTGTCCCTCATGGTCTTAAGTCATAATTCCCTAGCCACGCATCATATATACACTCAGATATTTCTCTTGCTGATAATGCTTTGCTCTTTGCCAATAACCACCGGATTTCTGCAGGAAGTGGAATAGTTCAGAGTAGAACACGCATACTCAATTACATTAAGCAAAAGTAACAAATTTGCTTCAGTGGTACTGATGTACATGATTTTTAACTTGTAATTTGCATGTCTGTTGCTTTTGAAACACACCCTCCTTCTCTTTCCCAGTGATTTATGGCCATGAGCCTGCTGCTACTTGACGGATGCAGAAAGTACAACTGAGAAACATGCTACGTGAATCTTGCATTCATTCAAATCTTGTCCCAAAATGTGTGCTAAGACACAAACGTGAAGTTGTTTCAAGCTGCCAAATTTTTAAGTGAAACACTAAATTTTAATCATTCTTATGCTTTTTATTGTGTTGATAAATTTTAATCAAGGTGACCGCACAGAGTGGATTTATTCTAGTCAATGTGATCTAAATCATTATTTTAGTCACCATACGAAGATACTTGGTTTAAATCATTAATTTAACTCAAGTTTTCCAGATTGTGTTTATCGTACTTCTTAAACAAATATGCATACTAATTGGTCGCTATTGGTCGCTAAAATGTTTTGTTACAAAAATATATCCAATCAACAGAAATATAGAAATATTATGGGCAAATTAATAAGAAAACCATGCCTTGTGCTATGATCAAAATTTGTCTTCTAACATTATCCTAATCATACTTGGTTGTCTGAAAGTTGATAAGCAATTATCATAATTTATGTTTTAATGTTATTTCTAAGTTTATTTTTCGACTTGGTTTTTCTCTATTTTGATTGATTAATTAATGATTGCTTAGGTTTACTTACATGCTGCTTTTCCACAATGGGCTGTGTCCAAAGTGACTTACTGCAAAACATTAGAATACAACTACACAAAATATGGAGCATGTCAGTTGAGTTCAGAAATGACAAAAAAATCAACAATTTAACAAACACAGAAAAAATTCAGTATTACAAAAAAATAAGTACATAGATAAAAAGCAAAGCAATCGTTAACTGATAATAAAGTTTCTGATTACTGGTGCATTTGCATGCGAAGGAGCCTGGCTTAAATACAGTTCAGAGGGGAGGGTTACTCTTAGCAGGCTAGATGACATAAAGCCAGCTCCTATTATCCTTAATTATCTCGAGGAGGCTGGCAGCAGCAAAAGGCAGATGTTGGGGAGGGCAGCCATGGCCAGTCTTTTCCTCAGCCTCCTGCAAGTATCAGCTGCTGGTGCAGGTCTTACTGCACATCTAATAAAAGTCTTAAAACCACTGCACTGCATACAGCCTTTATATATTACATAGGAACACATTTAAAAGACTCTTACTTACAAACATAGTTGGGGGGGGGCGTCTTGGAAAGTTAGCAGTGTGTCTTAACTGCATTGTGAAACAATGGACTTGGAACGCTTCCAGCCAGTGTTTGAGAATTTCCTTGTCATAAAATAAAGGTTCTCCTGTTTGAAGAGCAAACATTGACAGAGCTATTTGAAATGTATTGGAAAGTCAGAATTGGAATGTTTTGAAACACCAGCTCTGGCATAGTTTGCCTACCTCTTCACAATTTACATGAAGCATTTATTATTCTTGCAAAGTGTAATATAATGTGTCTCTTAGAGGATTTCACTATTTAAGTAGCATGTACTTTGTTCATAACACGTCTAAGTGTTTTGGGTTTTGAATGGGGAAAATACATTCAATGTGAGAGATAACTTCCTTTGGATAGTTCACATTTATTGGTTCACAGGCAGTGGTGAGTGAACTTCTAGTGCTGCTGTTGCTTAGCTCTTAGAGAAGACCTATATTTGTGAGCAAAGTTGGATTATTTCTTTTCACTTGGTAACGTCATTATCTGCATGAAGGAAATGAAGAGTCGAAAGCATGGATATCTTTGATGGCTTAGCTTAAATGCTTGGTGGTGGTGCCTTTGCTGAAAACGAATCTATATAGCCTGTGCACTTCTCCCAAGATATGGCCCTATTATTACCCAAATCCTCAGTATCTTTTACTTGAGCCTTGCTGTAATTATCTTGAAGTCAAAGGGATTGGAAATGAAAGAGAAAGGGAAATGTGTGCCCGCCTTTCAAATCTGTAAGAGCGATGGCCAACTTAAATCAAATGGATTAAGTGGTGTTACATAGGGGGCCATATTTTGAGTGGGAGATGGGATAGGGATAGAGATATAAATAATAAATAAATAATTGGTGGTAGTCAATACCAGAGCCTGTTTGCTTTTCTGTGCAGCTGCCTTGAGAGCTGGGTGGCAGTCTCTAAATGCCAACCCCTCATTTTTTATTGGTATATATCTGATCGGAGCAAGTTAATACAATCACGAAAAAATGTTTGAAACAGAAAATTAACTTCCCCCACTTTGCTGTGCGATTATAGCAGCATGTTACACTTTCTCACATTACTCCCCCCCCCTCCGCTTGCTTCCAAATGAAGGTTGCAATCCTATACACACTTTCAGGGGAGTGAACCCAATGAATTCAGTGGAACGTCTGAGTGCCAAACTATGCAATATATCAGAACCAGCTTTGTATGTATGCATTTGTTGGCTCAGTATCATTTCCCTGAATTATAGCTGCACTTTGTTTTAACTTTTCTACTCTATATTGTGAGAAGAAACAGTGTGCAAGAAGGTACTAAGCAGGAACTCTGTTCCCTAGACCAGTGGGGTGCAGCTGTTGACTGAATAGCTATATGCTGCATTTAAATAAATTGTGTATAGACCTGCATGAGATTTTAAAAGAATCCAATAAAAGTAAGCATGGGGTTGCCAACTGAGGCTGGGACTACAGTGATTCTCCCCCATAAAAGCACCACAAGTGTCAAATAGTAAAAGGGGAAAAAATGAAAAACTCCCATTGGCACCAATGTGAGTGGGGGGGGGGTTTGGTGGGATCACTGTGGTTAGGGAATGCTCAAACCTCTTCGTATAATGAAGTCCTAATCCACATTGCTTTCCCTTAAGTAAAAAACAGAAATAAATACCCATCTGAGATGCAGTTCTGTATATTTAAATATAATGTAGTTTTCCCCTGAGATAATGTTAAGACAAACCTAATGTGAGAGGCTTTCATGTCTTCCCACAGTGGTCTAGAAATTGCCAGCCTGTTTATATACCCCAGAACATTCAGTACTTCATTAGCTGGAGAGCTATTGTAAAAAAACTAACAAAAACAGGAATTCCCTCTTCTCAAAAATCTGTCTGATGCACTTTTCCTTTATTATTCGTTCATTCACTCATTAATCCATTCTCTCTGTTTCACCCATTCACTTTGCTGGGCTCATAAATGTAGTAGTATTTTTGTCGCAAATACAAAATAAATTGCCCCCTCTTGAATGGAGGAAGAAACAGTGATGCTTGTGCAATAATTTTTAATTGAATGAGCCTTTTTCAAACACAGTAACAGCTTTTCCCTCACCATATTTATTGTCTTGGTGATAAAGGGGGGGGGGGAGTACAGCAGAAAGCAGTGAGCAACAAGTTTATCAATTTGAGCAGGCCAACTGCACAACTAAATGCATGTGAAACTTAACAAATCCCTTGGGGAAGCTGACTGTAAGAATTTTCTAGTCTGTGTCGAGTTACTGAGGTGCGACATGGTGGATTGAACTTAATGCCTTAGGCAAGCAGAGTCAAATAGAGACAGTTTAAGATTTTGCTGTGCCCATGAAGGGATCTGCTAGCAGTTGTCTAAATGAAGCTTTCAGAAAGGAATATAGCGTTATCATGAGCTCTTTTCCCTGAATATTTCAGTGAGTTATTCTAGTTTAAAAGAAATCCTAGTAGGATTTCCTCTGTATAAGCTTTGTAGCAGCTGAGAAAAGATTGGAGTTATTCTTTTCCTTACCAGAAGAAACAAGGGACTATAGTAAGATACCCAGTATATTGTGGCATTTGGTTTGAAAGGGATATTTTGTCAAGTATTCCAGGCTGAAATGAAGGACCCCTGTCTGATTGGGGATTGACCTTGTTTTGACCTATGAGATGGTGCTGCGAGAAATTTGTAGAACATGTATCTATCTACTTGCATCCACTTTGCATTTACTGTTATACAGTATTTGTTTCTCTTTGTATGTATCATTTGGGGAGGAGGGAAATGACCATAATTCAAGTATGTTTCTATTAAGTGACAACATATTGTATTGCAAGATCTGGGTCTCAATGCATTATTCTCTCTTAAAATTTGGTAATATTTCTTTCAGAACATGTAAGTTTCTTCTTAATTTAAAAGCACTTAAAAAGCCCTCAAGATCATCTACTGTGTCTTTTTAATTTGGCCACAGAATTTGCTACATGCACACTTCAGAGATTCTTTGCCCTAAACAGTAATTGTTTTCCATAGTATGGAAGCATAAATAATGTTGACTTTTCAGGAAAATCAAAGCATATATCACACCCAGCACCGAAACAATTGAAGCATATAGTAAAAATTAACCCGTATTTGTATCAGGATAATGAATGTTTTCTGCTAAGCCCATGAGGAAAGTCAGCAAAATACTGTGATCAAAAGCACCATATGTGAAGGAGTAGAGTGTGTACCACAGGGCACCATATAGCTGTACAAACTGCACAAGGAACCATTGGCTACCTACAATTCAAAGTGTTGGTGCTGACCTTTAAAGCGCTAAATGGCCTCAGCCCTGTATACCTGAAGGAGCGTCTCCACCCCCATTGTTCAGCCCAGACACTGAGGTCCAGCTCCGAGGGCCTTCTAGTGGTTCCCTCACTGCGATAAGTGAAGCCACAGGGAACCAGGCAGAGGGCCTTCTCGGTAGTGGCCCCCTCCCTGCGGAACACCCTCCCATCATATGTCAAGGAAGTAAACAACTACCTGACTTTTAAAAGACATCTGAAGACAGCATTGTTTAGGAAGTTTTTAATGTTTAATGTTTTATTGTGTTTTTAATATTCTATTGGGAGCTGCCCAGATGGGAGGGATATAAATTATTATTATTATTATTATTATTATTATTATTATTATTATTATTAATGGTGCTCTTCCTTATCTTCCCTTCTGATTGTTCTAGCCCAAGATTTTTTAAATAGTGTTTAAAAAGCATTACTATCCTACTAATATTTTTGCCTGGCACCGAAAACCAGTGCTATTTGTTTAGAAAAAGAGGTGCCGGAACTTACCATGAATGCCTCCCTTGTTCTCTTATAAGGGCAATGAGGTACCAGAACCAGTGACTTCCTGCTGAAAACACACCAGAGTAGGTGCCAGGTGAACTTCCCTGTGGAGAGCATTCAAGATACTGTTTGTTTGTTTCTTTTCTTGCTTGCTTGTATAAGAACTTATCAACCATTCTACAAATAAACTGAGCAGTGTACAGAAATAGAATATAAAACATAATACAGATAATTAAAAAATGGAAAAAACAAAGAATTAAAAACTTTAGTTCCTAGGTCCCATAATGGAGAAATCCCTTTTCATGGCTATGTTTGTCTCACCACACATGACAGGGCAAGCAGAGGAGGGTCTCTGTAGGATGGTTCCTTCTCAGCCTGTCTCCTTCAGAGAGATGAGAAACAGGAATGATCTAACAGGAAGAAAAATATATAAAAAGAGGTGGTAAAAAAAAGTACTTGAGAAAAAGATTCAGGAGAGAAATCTATAAATGGTTATGGGTGGGGGTGGGGGGAGAATACTGTAAGTGTTTAGCCAAAACTACTTACCAGTTTTCAGGTAGGTATTCTATGTGGGATACTTGTCGTTGAAGCCAGCCCCAGCCCCACCCCAAATCTGCCTGACATAAGCCAGTGAACAACAAAACATGGCTGAATATTAAATAAGTGTACTAATAACGTCCTATAAAAGGGTGCAAAATGCAAGAGGAACAAATACAAAGCCCCACATAATATAATTCCATATGGTGCTAGTAAGTTTCCTACAAGGATTAAGGTTTCTGTTCATGAAAACAGTGAAGATTCCATATCTACTCCACTGGAACCACATCCGGATCAAAGCCAGCACTGTTCAGATTTATCATGATGAGCTTCCGCCTTCCAGAAATCTTCACAGCTGGCAACTGTCCTTAGCATGTTTGAAGTAGGTGCTGTAAGATCCTGTTGAGTTAATAGTGTGGTGAGATGATAGTCACAGTGTTCTAGTGCGGAAGTGCAATGCCTTAAGAGTTTCAATATTGTTACTGTTTGATTAACACATGATTAAGATAATGTTCAGTTATAGTTATTTTATTATTATTATTTATTACATTTGTATATCGTTAAGATCACAGGGTGGTACACAACATAAAAATACAAACAAACCAGTAACCCCGCTCCCAGTCTTTGTTGAGGTTTTCCAGGAGGTGCTGGGTTCTATAAATATTGCTATCATAGGTAGTGTTTTTATATATACCACCTCTTTTGGTATACATAGGCATAACCAACCCCTTGAGGAAGCATAAGATTCCAACTAAGATCTTTTCCTTCCTATTGTTCCACCAACTCTGCCTCCCCTTGCCTCTTACCCCTTAGCTGGTGGAGTCCCGTTGGCATCGATCTACGGAGCTTGCACTTTTACAAAAATTGTTATGTGTCTGTTACGGTTGTCAGTCTTTCAGTGCGTACAGGTCAAGGGGGAGGAGCTAGACAAAGAACGATCCAAGAAGTCCTCAACGGCAGAACAGGTGGAAGATAAGAAGCGGTATCCCATTAACATTTGGCAGGGACTCTTACTATACTGTTTTAGATGCCGGCTAAAGGTGTTTATTAAACAATGCTTTCCAGATAAGTAATTGAATATGCTTTTGGTTTTCTGATTTTATCTGTCTATTATTGACAGTTACTTTATATTGTTACTACTTTATTTTTTTAAATTGAACAGTTGATCTGTTTTATAAATACATTTTTTTAAAGCACTGCTTTTTGTGTACTTATTTTCCCCTTCTGTGCAAGGTGCTTTAGAAGTGAAGAGATCTGGCTCAGCAAGTGGGATTTGAGGATAGGCTCGTTAAGTCTTTCTCTTGCTTTTTTCTTTTCTGTTGTTCCTCGCAATATGTATATTGTGAAACCCTTCTTCTGTCTTTAGAATTGGCCCACTGTACAAATACCTGTAAATTTGGGGAAGGCTTTTTGCACCCCCCGCCTCCTGACAAACTGATTCTAAAGCAAAGTCCTTTCCTCCCTTGTTTAGAAAGTCTGACTTGGCAGATGTATTATTAAAAAATCAATATGACCCTACAAATCAATATGACCTGTCTGACAACCAGCTGAGCAATCCTGCTTATAATATGCAATTATTTGGCCCAAGCCATACAGAAATCATCATAAGAGCTCTAAGATGGTGCCAACAGATCACTTGGAGCTTTCTTTGTTTTTAGTAAGCTTGGTCTTGAACTTTCTAATAATCTGTGATGTTTAGGGAACAATATACTTGTAAACAACATGAAAATTAATCAGTTGTGTTCCAATAGGCAAACAACTATTTATAATAATATTTTAATAGTAACGAGGTAAACCAAATATTTTTTACTTTTTCCTTTGTATGCTTATCTAGTGAAATATTTTGCTATAACATAAGATTATGATCCTGGAGGTATATGCCACGTGCAGTATATCTTCTTGGTAGACTTTAGAATCAGGAAAAAAATGTCTGAGAAAAACATAAATATGTGGTAGGAGTTAGCACTAGTAACATATTGTTTCCAAAGCTTTTTTAGAATTTTATTTTCCTAATTTTAAGGAGAATTTGGGAGGCAAGTATAACCCTGCAGTAAATCTGGCTGAGGGGCGTTGGGAAGCAACATGAATGTTGTTCTGCTGGCAGAGATGGAGCTATACCAGTGGAAACGTTCACTGCCATACAGGGTGCAATACCAAGGGTTCAGGCCCAAGGGACGGCAAAAATTGCACCTCTCCATTCTTCCTCTCCACTCCGCTCAGAGCAAGGATCTACAATGCAGAATGAAACTACAGCATACTTGGCAAATGCTTGGCCAGCAAAGAGGTTCCACTACCTGCCAAGGCAGTTGGCTCCAAGGTTGAATAGCTCTTACACTTAAGTTTCTCCTGACATTTAAGAAAAATCTACTTTCCTGAAAGTCCTACCTTCTGAAACAACAGAGAACAGGTCTACTCCATATTCTGTATGGCGAAAGCTACTATCACGTCCCAATTTAATCTTTGAGCTAAAAACGTTCCTTGTAGGACTTGGTTTCCAGAGGCGTGCTCTAGATATACTCAATTTGTCAATGTCGTTCTTAAAATGTGGTATTCAGAACAGGACAGAGTAATCCAGATGCGGCCTGATAAGTTCAGAATAGAGTGGAACTATTATTTCTCTCCCCTTCATGGATCACTGCCTTGCCGTGGCGAAGGGGCTTGAAGAACTCAAAGAAGCTATGAACTATGCCGAGCAGGGCACCCAAGATGAACAGGTCATAGTGGAGAGTTTTGACCAAACGTGATCCACCTGGAGGAGGAACCGGCAAGCCACTCCAGTATCCCTGCCAAGAAAACTCCATGGACAAAGACAACAGGCATATAAAAGTTATGACGCTGGAAGATGAGCCCCTCAGGTCGGAAGGCGTCCAACATGCTACTGGGGAAGAGCGGAGGACAAGTACAAGTAGATCCAGAGCTGATGAAGCGGCTGGGCTAAAGCCGAAAGGACGTTCAGTTGCGGTAATGCCTGGAAGTGAAAGGAAAGTCCAATGCTGTAAAGAAAAATATTGCATAGGAACCTGGAATGTAAGAACCATGAACCTGGGTAAGTTGGATGTGGTCAAAAATGAGATGGCAAGAATAAATATTGACATCCTGGGCATCAGTGAACTAAAATGGATGGGAATGGGCGAATTCAGTTCGGATGACCATCATATCTACTACTGTGGGCAAGAAACCTGCAAAAGAAATGGAGTGGCCCTCATAGTCAACAAAAGAGTGGCGAAAGCAGTACTGGGATGCAATCTCAAAAATGATAGAATGATCTCGATACGAATCCAAGGCAGACCTTTTAACATAACAGTAATCCAAGTTTATGCACCAACTACTGGTGCTGAAGAAACTGAAATTGACCAATTCTATGAGGACTTACAACACCTTATAGAAGTGACACCAAAGAAGGATGTTCTTCTCATTATAGGGGATTGGAATGCTAAAGTAGGGAATCAAGAGATAAAAGGAACAACTGGCAAGTTTGGCCTTGGAGAGCAAAATGAAGCAGGGCAAAGTCTAATAGAGTTCTGTCAAGAGAACAAGCTGGTCATCACAAACACGCTTTTCCAACAACACAAGAGACGACTCTACACGTGGACATCATCAGATGGGGAGCATCGAAATCAGATTGATTATATTCTCTGCAGCCAAAGATGGAGAAGCTCAATACAGTCAGCAAAAACAAGACCTGGAGCTGACTGTGGCTCAGATTATCAAAATTCAAGCTTAAACTGAAGAAAGTAGGAAAAACCACTGGGCCGGTAAGATACAATCTAAATCAAATTCCTTATGAATACACAGTGGAAGTGAGGAACAGGTTTAAGGATTTAGATTTGCTAGACAGAGTGCCTGAAGAACTATGGATGGAGGCTCACAACATTATACAGGAGGCAGCAACGAAAACCATCCCAATGAAAAGGAAATGCAAGAAAGCAAAGTGGCTGTCCAATGAGGCCTTACAAATAGCGGGGGAGAGAAGGCAAGCAAAATGCGAGGGAGATAGAGAAAGATACAGGAAATTGAATGCAGATTTCCAAAAAATAGCAAGGAGAGACAAGAAGGCCTACTTAAACGAGCAATGCAAAGAAATAGAGGAAAACAACAGAATGGGAAGAACCAGAGATCTGTTCAAGAAAATTGGAGATATGAAAGGAAGATTTCGTTCAAAGATTGCCATAATAAAGGACAAAAGTGGTAAGGACCTAACAGAAGCAGAAGACATCAAGAAGAGGTGGCAAGAATACACAGAGGAATTATACCAGAAAGATATGGATGTATCATACACCCCAGGTAGTGGGGTTGCTGAGCTTGAGCCAGACATCCTGGAGAGTGAAGTCAAATGGGCCACTGCAAATAACAAGGCCAGTGGAAGTGATGGTATTCCAGCTGAACTATTCAAAATTTTAAAATATGGTGCTGTTAAGGTGCTACACTCAATATGCCAGCAAGTTTGGAAAACTCAGCAGTGGCCAGAGGATTGGAGAAGATCAGTCTACATCCCAATCCCAAAGAAGGGCAGTGCTAAAGAATGCTCCAACTACCGCACAATTGCACTCATTTCACACGCTAGCAAGGTTATGCATAAAATTCTACAAGGAAGGCTCAAGCAGTATGTGGACCGAGAACTCCCAGAAGTGCAAGCTGGATTTAGAAGAGGCAGAGGAACCAGAGACCAAATTGCAAACATGCGCTGGATTGTGGAGAAAGCTAGAGAGTTCCAGAAAGACATCTACTTCTGCTTCATTGACTATGCAAAAGCCTTTGACTGTGTCGACCACAGCAAACTATGGCAAGTTCTTAAAGAAATGGGAGTGCCTAATCACCTCATCTGTCTCCTGAGAAATCTCTATGTGGGACAAGAAGCTACAGTTAGAACTGGATATGGAACAACTGATTGGTTCAGAATTGGGAAAGGAGTACGACAAGGCTGTATATTGTCTCCCTGGTTATTTAACTTATATGCAGAATTCATCATGCGAAAGGCTGGGCTGGATGAATCCCTAGCCGGAATTAAGATTGCTGGAAGAAATATCAACAACCTCAGATATGCAGATGACACAACCTTGATGGCAGAAAGTGAGGATGAATTAAAGAACCTTTTATTGAGGGTGAAAGAGGAGAGCGCAAAATATGGTCTGAAGCTCAACATCAAAAAAACGAAGATCATGGCCACTGGTCCCATCACCTCCTGGCAAATAGAAGGGGAAGAAATGGAGGCAGTGAGAGATTTTACTTTCTTGGGCTCCATGATCACTGCAGATGGTGACAGCAGCCATGAAATTAAGAGACACCTGCTTCTTAGGAGGAAAGCAATGACCAACCTAGACAGCATCTTAAAAAGTAGAGACATCACCTTGCCAACAAAGGTCCGTATAGTTAAAGCTATGGTTTTCCCAGTAGTGATTTATGGAAGTGAGAGCTGGACCATAAAGAAGGCTGATCGCCGAAGAATTGATGCTTTTGAATTATGGTGCTGGAGGAGACTCTTGAGAGTCCCATGGACTGCAAGAAGATCAAACGTATCCATTCTTAAGGAAATCAGCCCTGAGTGCTCACTGGAAGGACAGATCGTGAAGCTGAGGCTCCAATACTTTGGCCACCTCATGAGAAGAGAAGACTCCCTGGAAAAGACCCTGATGTTGGGAAAGATGGAGGGCACAAGGAGAAGGGGACGACAGAGGACGAGATGGTTAGATAGTGTCTTCGAAGCTACAAACATGAGTCTGAACAAACTGCGGGAGGCAGTGGAAGACAGAAGTGCCTGGCGTGCTCTGGTCCGTGGGGTCACGAAGAGTCGGACACGACTAAACGACTAAACAACAACAACAATTATTTCTCTGGATATTATGCTTCTGTTAATGTGGCCTAAGATCACTCTAGCTTCTAAACAGCCCAGTTGTGATGCTGGTTTGTGTGCAGTTTATGATCAACTAAGACTCCTGGTTCTTTTCGCTTATACAGTGGTACCTCGGATTAAGAACTTACCGTATTTTTCGCTATTTAAGACGCATCAGACCACAAGACGCACTTAGCTTTTGGAGGAGGAAAACAAGGAAAAAAATATTCTGAATCTCAGAAGCCAGAACAGCAAGAGGGATCGCTGCGCAGTGAAAGCAGCAATCCCTCTTGCTGTTCTGGCTTCTGGGATAGCTGCGCAGCCGGCATTTGCTCCATAAGGTGCACAAACATTTCCCCTTACTTTTTAGGAGGGAAAAAGTGAGTCTTATAGAGCAAAAAATACGGTAATTCGTTCCAGAGGTCCGTTCTTCACCTGAAACTGTTCTTAACCTGAGGTACCACTTAGCTAATGGGGCCTCCCGCTGCCGCTGCGCCACAATTGCGCAATTTCTGTTCTCATCCTGAAGCAAAGTTCTTAACCCGAGGTACTATTTCTGGGCTAGCGGAGTCTGTAACCTGAAGAGTCTGTAACCTGAAGCATATGTAACCCGAGGTACCACTGTACTGCTGCCAAGCTAGAACTCCCCTTTTCCTAAGTTTGTACATTTGATTCTTAATACCAAAATGCAGGACTTTTGCATATCTCTGCTGAGTATCATATTGGTAGTTTCAGCCCATCCCAACCTGTCAAGATTATTTTGAATTTTGATTCTGTGTTTTCTAACGTTAAATACCCCTCACATCTTCTTATCACAAGCAAATTTGATACAAGACCTTCATAGCACCTTTATGAACACAATTCAGCAGTTTGCCAAGCCATAAGGCAAAGTTAGGCAGCCACCTCAGGCAACAAATGCTGAGGAGCAGAGAGTAGAAAGAAATGTGTATACCATGCAGCCTGCCATGTGTCCCCTAGGCTAACCTGCCACCCTCAGGTAAAGTGGAGAATGTTGTCCCATTGTCAGGATCAAAATAAGATTCGGCTGCAAGTCTGGTTGACTTTTGTACTGTATAGGGGATGAAGGGAAGAGCCATCGTGTTCCTCACCTCAGACAACAAATGTCCTGAAGTGGCCCTGGTAACAAGTCAGGGCTAGCATGGAGTTCTGCCATTTCTGTGGATGTGTCAGAGAAATGAAGGGGTTATGGGAGTGGCATATCTCCAGCCATCTCAATCATGCTCTTTTTCTATGGCTACACAGGCAAAAATCATACCAGAAAACACGTATGTTACCAAAGGTGTACCTAGGCTCCTTTTGGAACCTCTGCCTATTGAGATCAAGCAGGCATCTTCACGGTACAGTGGTACCTCTGGTTACGTATTTAATTCGTTCCAGAGGTCCGTTCTTAACCTGAAACTGTTCTTAACCTGAAGCACCACTTTAGCTAATGGGGCCTCCTGCTGCTGCCGCGCCACCAGAGCACGATTTCTGTTCTCATCCTGAAGCAAAGTTCTTAACCCAAGGTACTATTTCTGGGGTAGCAGAGTCTATAACCTGAAGCGTATGTAACCTGAAGCGTATGTAACCCGAGGTATCACTGTACTCTTTTCGGCACCTGCTAAAAACATTCTTGTTTTGACAATCCTACCCCGATGCTTAGAAAGTTAAAGTAATTTTAATCTGTTTTAGTATTTTAACTTTCGTATGTTTTAAAGTATGGTTGTGAATTCTTCTCAGCTTTATTGTTTATACCAATGAAGCACAGGGCATTCTTCTACAAAGTGCACTCTATGATGCCCATAATGTATCTGGACATGAAAATCGCCAGCAATGAAAAAACAAAATGAAACAAAAAACCCCAAAGAACTAAGAACAATCCAGGGGACATGTACATCAGGGGGAAAGGAGGGGAGCAGAGGTTGTCAGGAATTTTGAGCTATAATTTTTCCAGCCAGAGTTGTAGATACAAATTTGCACTGCAAATTGACCTAACAGTTCTGGGATCAGTTCAATTGTGTCATGCCAGCCTATAACATATATTACCCTTCCCTAGTTTTCTAGAATTTTATTATGTTGTAGCATCCTATTTTGTGAAACAATATATTTCCTAACATTTTATGATGACCTATGCTTCTAGGCAAATAAAGGATGATGATTATGAATGCAGCTTATCCACAAAGGTCAAATGAAGTCAGTGACATGTACAAGCTGATAAGTTGACTGTAGCCAATTTTTGGATGTTGTGCTATGAATCCCCCGGATGTAAGTAGACGATGGAGTACTGAAGTCGTTTTTAATTGAACTTTTCTAAGCGTTGGTTCTTCATAAACCATAAATAACCCGGGAGAATATATTGTTAACTGTAATGTATTCAGATCATCCCATGTATGGCGCTGTATATGAAAACCTCTTAACTGATTACTTCGGATGTGATAAAAGCATAGTGCATTTAAACACTGCATCATATTTGTCGTCGTTTTAGTGGATAAATCTGTTGATCTAGAGCGCAGCCAACCTACTCCTTTCTCTCATTCATTTATGTGATGAAACTGTCATAAATGTGTATCTGATGAAGGACGCTGCCTTTTAAAGGAATGAATTTACTGATGAAAAATGCTCTGTGTTTAAGAGGTTTTCACTTATACCATGTTAACTTTATGGGTTGAATCGATTCCTTAGAATGCGAACAAGCCGGAGTTAGAAGAAACAAAATTTTCTATTCATGGGCATGCAGATTGAAAGTTTGCTGGAAAACTGCAGTTTTAGTTAATTAAAGTCGATACAGGCAACTCCCCATTGACATGCGTCCAATTGATGTGTGACCATGCGCATCACGTCACACCTGGAAGTGAATTTAAAAATTGCAAAAATGGCCCTAGAAGAGCAAAAAGGGCAAAAACAGCACCAAACAATCCCATGAGCCTTTGCAAGTACAACCCCATGAAACTTTGCACCAAACTTTGAGGACTGTGGAGAGTTGGGAGTTTGAGCAAGGAGGTTTGGAGGAAATGATTGCCACTATTCGTGCCAGTCTGGTAGTTGTTGCCATTTTTTTAAAGGGGTTTTGAAGGGTTCCCAGAGGTTTAGAGGGTGTTTGCAGGCTTTTTCAATGGTGTTTCAAATATAAGCGATTGTGCTTAAATGTGCAGTGCCTCATAACATAACCCCATGCAAATTGGGAGTTGCCTGTACTTGAGAGTTTTTAAGACTGTAATTTAATATAGCTTTCCTTCTTTCCCTTATTAAAAGTTCACTGGTCAGCTTTGCTAATAACCTCCTACCTTTTGCTAAGTGCTTGTATAATGGTGCTGGTTCATAGCAGTTATTACACAAGAATCAGGCAGCCCTCTTGGCACCTGCCCAACTTTGCATTGCCCATGTACTTGCTATTCTAAGTGTTTGAGCATATTATTCTTCGGTTGGGCGGGAGGGGCAATCAGATGCAGAAGGTAATGCACAGTTAAGCTTCTTTTAGGTAATAACATATAAGAGATTTGCAACAATTACTTGGATCTGCATTGCAAAAAATCATTTATGTGCACTGCAGAAAGTATTCCAAGCATGCCATGAGGGATTGAGAGGAAGTTGGAAATGTCCTAGAAAATAAAGGGGCTGGTCTTAGACATCTATTCCTAGTATGAAGTTCAGCCTCACACAACCAAAACAACAGAAGTGGGGTGTTGAATTCATCTAGTTTCCGCAATGATATATCAGTCAGATTATCTGCTTGCAATGCTCAGAATTCCCCCTAAATATGACTGTATAAGTGCAGTTACATATACCTTACATAGAGGTAGAAATATTGCTAATGCCCTTAGTGTCCCTATGGTCCTTTCAGCACAGCCATGTGAAATTAATTTCCCTCTCAGCTTGTACATTAGAATAAATAATTTCGTATGTGCCAAGTTCTGTTCTTCTATAAACCGTAAATGTTTATTCCAGCACCTGGTAGGTCTCTTTATCTCTGAACTTTTGTGCTCTGCAATATTAGCTTCCCTAAGGCAGCGAAATTAAAAGTTACTTAAGGGCTTTATTGAGTCCACGTATTTGTATTTTCCAGCATTAGAATGTTTGTTTACTTTGCAGTGATTCAACCCCACCCAGCCCAAGGACAGCCCAAGCTGTTACCCACACAATAGGACTTGGTGTTTGACCATAACTGCAGGCTCACTCCACAGGCAATCAGCATTTTAATGAGCGATTAAAGGAAAGTCATTGTACTCTTGCTGCCTTATCACAGTTGCCAAATAATTTTCTGTTTGAGTAGATAGATAATGTAAAAGAGAAACCTCACCGCCATCATGTTGTTGTCATTAAGGGCTCTTTTAACATATTTATAATGTTTTAAAATACACATGACAATTTAGAGCAGAGGTGATTATAATAGTTGAATATTAGCTCACACTTTCCATTTTATCTTTTTAGTAGGGCTATGATGCCCCACCAAAATATGCACATAACCTTTAAAAGTTCAAATGAAAGGAAGTCTTGGAGTCATCGTGTGTTAGGGAGGTGTGTGATAATAGATGGTTGTTATGCTCTGTGCATCCTAGGAACTATTAGGTAAATTGTATCAGGACCCTGATGTACAGTGTAATTGATGCAAGCCCTTTCATAGCATTCCAAGATTGAAATCAATACTTATTGCAACAAATAAGTAACAAGTCAATACTTCTTGCAACTGCAATCCTCCTGTAAGCGTTGGTGTGCCTGTAGTTTTAACTTCTGTTTTGGAAAAGCAAATATGTTTAGGAAGATCTGTTTTGGGAAAGCAAAAACGACAAGCATACATTTTAGTAAGGCACCATCTTGATAGCAACTAGTTTAAAGTCACAATCAGACACAATTAGCATAGAAGATTCGTAACAAAGATAAGTTAAGAGGCCATAATATAAAAAAATGGCACACCAATCTAGCCACTTAAGAATGAATTTCAAAAGCAGTTAGAGATGTTACCCAGAAGGGGTGGAGGAAGGCTATCTTACTTAATAGAAGGCAAATGTCTTACTGAGCACTTAGAAGCTCTTTTCACATGTCTATAGAGGCTTTGTGGATTACAGCCAGTCTTTGTGTTTACTTTTTGTTTGTGTTGTGCAAACATATATTAATTATCTGTTTGTGACGGTGAGAGTTCAAAAATATTAGTTGCTTAACTTGCAATATTATTATATATCAAATTATATATTAAAATTCTTCCATTGTGCATATGTACAAATTTATGGCACGTTCTATGCCAGTGAGATTCATGTTCCAGTTAATAAGATTATGTTTCCAATAATAAAGATGCTGTGTTTCCTGTATTGCTGGGGTTAGACTAGATGACCCATGTGGTACCTTCCAACTCTACAATTCTGTGAAGATATTACGTGGTATTCAATGCTGGTTCTACTCTGAGTTGACCCATTGAAGCTATTGGATGTGACTAACTTAGGTTCATTATTTTCAGTGTGCCTACTTTGAGTAGCACTTAGTTGGGGTCCATCAATGTTAACAGTTTTTAAAACGGGTAGAGAGTTTTTAGGGGAACACAGAAATTACCCTAAATTTTAGGCAGTATTTCTGTTACCAACACTCTGATTCAGCTAATTCTACTGGAGTTTGCCAGATAGCTTTCAAAGACTCTCAGTTGGACATGCTGTAGCAGATGCTGGTGTTCACTTTAGGCTATGCAAATAAATGAGGCACTTTTGATAATGGTGTTTAGTAATTCCGCTAGCTTTCCGCTAGCATGTTAGGCCGAGAGTGAGTGGCTACCCCAAGGTCACCCAGTGAGCTTCATGACTGAGCTGGATTTGAACCCTGGTCTCCCAGGTCCTAGTACAGCACTCTAACCACTATACCACACTGACTCTACTTATCATAGTGCTGTTTGTCAGGTCAATTTTCTGCAGATAAACTTGATAAATTCAATTTGATCTTTATAATTGTCCTTGGAAACCTGTGTGTTGTGAAACAAAATAAACTTGTATGCGGTGAAATCAACTACCAGCACAAAAATTGACTCACACTGGCCTCGTTCCCATCTGAAGAACAAACCGATGAAAGCTTGTGGTTAGTGAGAAGAGTGCTTAACTGCAAGGCTGGGTTCGGACAATACATTAAGCCCAAGCTTTGGTTTAGCTCAACATGGCATGGGAGTGAAAAAGACTGGGGATGAGCAAAGCATCTATGAGCCTACATGTTTGCATTGTGATGGTAAACCATAGTTTGCCTTACCGTGATGTGCAAACCAGGCGAACGTGCAATTCACTTGCAAGTTGCAGGAGATAGCTGGGCACCACCAAAATGAATCTCTCTGCTAATGTGTGGTTGAAAAAAATTGGTGTCTAATTGCAGAAGTATTTGCTGCTCTTGCTTTAATTCGTTGGCTGCTGTTTGCAAGGGCTGAAAAAGGGAACTATAATGGGATGGAGTCATGTACATTCCTCCCTAGCACACATGAAAATATGTATGAGATGCACCCACACATGACTCTCTTGTGTGTAGTTGAAGCCCTCGTTTTGTCAAAAACTTTAGAAACTTGAGTTTAATGATGAACACAGAAATGTGTTCTGGAAATGGTACTATTAAGATGGTGACTAGAAAGGGTATTTTAGGATGCTTGCAATATTAACAAGTATTTAGATTTTTCCAAAGTGCTGAAAGATTTGCTGCTGCTTTTTTATTTTTATTTTACATAGATATAGCTCCAGCAGCTTTGGATTCTTATTTAAATAGCTCGTAGGTTTCAGAATTAATATCATGCTTTTAAAAAAGCTTTAAAATCTTGTTTTATTCCCCAGAGATTTGTTTTCTGCTGTTGCGATTAGATGATGACAGCTAGCTGGCTTTTAAAATTGATCAGGAAGTATTCTGGCAGTCATTCAGTGTTGTAAAAGCACTTTAATGGATATGAGCTATTCACCCAAATCAGACTCAATGTCAAAACAGGCGAAAATACAGCTGTCACTCTGGACAACAAGTTACACATATGCAAGCAGCTGCTTAAAAAAATACTGAAAGTCAAGCCTGAAATGAATTTTAAGGGGTTATCTGCATATGTGCTGCTGATGTAGGCATGTGTATGTATTTTCTCTAATATTTGTTTTGTACAGGAAGCCTTTTGTTTTTGCATGCATGTCTCTGTGCAAAGCCTGACATGAGAATTTTGTTCTCGGTGTTCATATCTTGAAAGTGAAAGGTTTTCATTTTGTTTATTATGTGGCAAACATTAACTGGTGATATTTGTAATGTAATTTATCTGTTACATTTGGCCCTGAATGGGCTGGGAATAGTGGAATGTAAGGAAAGCCAACCCTGGCCTTGGTTGAGCTACCTAGGCTTCCTCATTGGAACCCTGAGCTTTGCTTTCTCTTCCTCCATTGATGGAAGGTGGTAGCTTAGCCTTTGGAAACTTTGACTGCAGTTAGTAAGTTAGACAAAGAACAACCAAACCCTTGTGTTTCTCTTTCCCAAAGGCATGGTGAAATATTCATACATGACCTTCACATAGGACAGTACTTTTCCTTATGTTATGCAGGAAAAAATACATGGTAGAATTAAACAAGTGGGATATGTGTGCAGGAAATGAGGTCCAATCATGCAATGGGAGTCCTCTCCCCCTCTTAACCCCATACAACCCCTAAACCTGTTCTGTGGGCTCCCCAACCCCTTGAGAGTAGATTTAGGGGGGTGTGTGGAGGCATGCAGTAGGAGGAGAGAGGGAAAATAAGTATTGCACAAGTGGAACTTGTTTCACACCCACAATGACTTAGTTGAATCCTGCCCGCAATGAGCAATGTGTGCAACAGCTTCTGAGGATGTGTAATTGTGGAGAAATTGACATGTTGCAGAATTCTCACACATACCCATGTATGCTAAATTTCACTTTGTAAAGCATTCCCTGCCATCATTTAAAAGTTATTTAATGTAGCACACCTTTGGAGACAATCCATATATTCCTATTTCAATGAAGAACTTTCTGGGTAAGCTTAAACATTCATGGATAGTTGGAGAGTTTCCCTGGCAGGATCTTAGTTCTGGAATCAAACAGTTCTGGAATCAAAATGATCTGTTTCAAGCCAGTTTCCATGGATGATACTCAAGTAAGAGTAGACTTTTTGAAATTAATGGATCAATTGTAGTCATGTTACTTAATTTCAGTGGGTCTAATTTGAGCAAAACTTTGCTGTATACCACCCAGGTATTAAGCTTGCACAGGTCAGTTCTTTAGAACCATGAAGAGTTTAGGACACAGTGGCAGGAAAAATGGGCAAGAACGGTATTCTGTAATCCTTTACCTAGTAGTGGCAAATAATAAAGTATTTACAGTCGTACTTTGGAAGTCAAACGGAATCAGTTCTGGAAGTCCGTTCAACTTCCAAAACAGTCTGGAACTAAGGCGCAGCTTCCTGCAGCCAATCAGAAGACGCGGCAGACGTTCGGGTTCCAAAGAACTTTCACAAACTGGAACAATCACTTCTGGGTTTGCGGCATTCGGGAGCCAAAACATTTGTCTCACAAGGCATTAGACTTCCGAGGTACCACTGTATTTGGATCTGGGCTTGTGGATCTCTGTTAGGTTTCTTACTGCCATCACGTTCACCCTACAGGTGCATTTTTGTTAAAATATTCTCGTTAGAAACATAAAAACTACTATTTTGCTATCAATGGAGATTTTATTTTTTATTTTTCGTAAGTGCTACAACTCAACTTTTTGTATCTTTGGGTTTTTCCCCTGCACTTGTTTTCCTTTACGTTTATTCTCTAATCTATTATATTTTCTCTTTAATTTTAGTTTGTTTATTTAACTATTAACAAATGTATCTGTAACACACTCTTTATCTATATAGATATTAGGGCAGATAAGATAAAACAACCAAGCAAATCATATAGTATACGTATTAAGATACAACAGCAAAAACAAATGCATGCAGCTAATGCCAGAACAGACTAAAACAATAATCAGCATAAAAAAAGTTGAGGCAAGCTGTGATAGAGAGAGAGGTGCTCCTTTAGTTATTTCATTGATTAAATGCCTATGATCATACTTCACCAATAGTACCAGGGGGAGGGGGTTACCTATAAATCATAATAAAATATTATATACATTTAAATGCAATATTCATATTTATAGAACATAAGGCCCAGCCATCACACTTAAGTCATAAACACCATGGCAGTAATAAAGTCAAGCTAACAAATCATTTATATATATCATATCCTTCCCAAAGGGTCCCAACCATGTATGATTTTAAATGTAGGCATTGGAATCTTGGAATGGGTTCAGAAGCCCAGTCAAAAGTATTGTCAATGTCAAAGTGATTCTATTTGGCTGGACCAGTTCAAATTCCAGCAGCTGCTTTCTGCAGTAATTGACATTTCTAAGTCATCTTCAAGGGCAGTCTCCCCACCAGTGCATCACAGTAATCCACATAGGAGGTTACTTGGGGATAGTCTATCAACGGTGATCTGTGCTCTTTCTGAAACCGAATTTTGGTGAGCTATTGATCACTTTCACCTGATCATGTCTTTATTTAGTGGCATGAGACTTACATCCATTTTGTTTGATTGGTGGAACATATAACTTACTTCTGCCATCGATAGGTTGCAAGTTAATCTTGACAATTTATTATTATTAAAAAATTCTTTGTATTTGTTGAATTTGCCTATTAGGTTTGATTACTGGTTTTTGTTTTTTAGCCCTATTTGTTAATGTTAGTGTTTGTTAATGTTAATTTGTTAATGTTAGTGTTGCAGTATTTTTTAAAAATCATTTTGCACATTTATAGAGAAAATACTGTATTGTGAGTTTTTCCTTCTGACCTGTTACATTTTCAGAACTATTTTCCTGCATGATAACTCCTCACAGCTGCAGAAACAGGATCATGGCAGACTTGTGGCAAAGGCCTGCAATGTTGACTGTCATCTAATGACTTACTGTGCCTAGTATAAATTGCTGCTCAAACAGCATCCTTCCAGGTTTTCCTCCCAGGAGAGCATGTGCTTTAAAGAGTGACCTTCCTCTGCCCCAGCACGTCAACCTGGAAAGTTTCTACTTGCAGTTGAATCTGTGTCAAGCAATGGCTGTACTTAAAACTTACTTAAGATACAAAACGAGAAGAAATATTCTTTCTTTGTCTGTGTGTATGTTAGAATACCTGTATAGTTTTTCTTTTTCAAAAATTCTCCTACTTGTGCCTTAGCAGCCAAGCAGATATTTTCTCTTAAATGTTCATCTAAAACGTTTTCTAGCAATCTGGTATTCTTCGTTGTGCAATTTTAAAAAACTGAATAGTATAAGCTATAATCAGCATGATCCTTGGGGTCTCTTCCTACTCTACAATTCTATGATTCTTTGATTTATATATGTATTTCCTACCCATTAAATGAGATAAAACATATCAAGATACATGGAAAAATATGTGGTACATTATAATTCCTTCCCTATTATTGTGGTCATAATTAAATAAGGGAGACATAAGATAAAGTGTGAGGCTCATAGGATTATTTAGTCAGTGCAATAGTTTCAAGTTTCGAAAGCTAAGCCTTTGAAATGTTTCCAAAATAAAAAGAGTGTGCTTTTTTTGGGCGGGGGGGGGGGGAAATGTAGCCTAAAGTTTACTTTAACCTCAACCCAACCAGTTTACACCTTGCATACCTTCACTTTACTCCCATATCCAGCTACTCAGCCTGGCTAGTCCCAGATCCCAAACCTGCCTCAGGTAGCTTCTGAGCCAGGCCCATTCTTCCTTGTTTCTGGCTAAACATGTTTATCTTTCTAACGGCTGATGTAGAATTCCCCAAGTTCTGCTGTTCCTACCCCAACATTACATTTTAATAATCATGGCTTACTGAAAGAAAAAGAATATATTTACCTCTGGAGCAAAAGAATTCTCCTCCTCAGCGTTGCTCATTGTACATCTTCATTTAGCTTGTTTTATTTTAGAGCAAAGTGGAAGACAAAATCTCTTCAGCTGATAGAGATATCAGTTGATATTCTTTTGAATTGAGAAAGCTAATGTTTAAGTGCATGTTTTCCATTCTGTTTCTACCCAGAAAGTATAAACTGACAGACCAGGTTTTTTGGAACCTAGTTCTTATATGTAAATTACATTTGGAAAGATGTAAAGAGAGCATTTCTTCATTTTCTAAGTGTCTTATTTGTGAATCATGTTGAAAGTTGATGAAGGAAAATTAAAAAAAATTGTGAATCAATAAAGCAGAAAAAGGCAATTAAAATAATTTTTGATGCATACAGATCCCCTTAATTTTAAATTATTTGTTCACCCATGCTTCACAGAGAGTTTATAGTTACAAATATTCTGAATAATTTGCACTATATTTTTGGGCATATCAGTAATGAATAAATGCTTCTGTTTGATGATTTTCATAGAATGAGACAGGCTTTCTTAGGAAGGTGTGGACGATTGCCATGCAAGGCACACACTCCCCTTGGGGTTCCAGTAGGAGGCAGAGTGCCAAAGCCCCAGTGGGATAAACCAGCCTTGCGTGTAAGTCCTCAAAAATTACTAGCCTGCCCTGTTTATCCCTACATTGCTAGTTTACTCCTTTGAGACAAATTGGCTACCTGAAAGGGGGGGAAAGGATCTCTCTGTGCCAGTTTATAAATGGTTCCCACATGGCTGCCTAGAGCAAAGAATTTGTTGCCACTGGTGACCAGGCAAGTGGCTGTTTACAAGCTTGGAATAAACAAGATGGTGTTCCACCCGCTGTCTTTTATTGTCATGCTGGAGGTCAGTGGCACAACTATTTATTATTTTACTAGTTCATTGCTTCCTTCCACTTCCCTCATCACATAGGGATCTTGGAAATTATACACTGTAGCCCTATCACCCTCTTTTCTTGTTTTTCCTATCTTGCTTGTTCCTGGGCTGAAATCAAAGTGAGCACAATCAGGGAAGTAATTTCTCTTTGTCCAAATCGCATGTGGGAAAGTCGAGATAATTATTTGCCTGACTTCAGAAGCTCAACTCCACTTCTACATCACTGAACTTTTGGAAAACATTTTAATATATAAAAATGAATGCTGAAATTATCACTCTTGGCATTATAAAGTATATCAATAGCCTTGGCAAAACTCTAACCAAGAGAATGAGTATTTGCACAGGTTTGCTAATTCCTTTAATGACAAAACCACACAGTTGCCTTCAATACTGCAAAACTCAGCAGCTGCCATTGGGGGCATGCTTTTACCTTAATAATCAGAAATCTTAAATATAGGGCAGGTAGTTTTGGAGATGCCATGTCCAGACTTAATGATAAATATTAGTTCTCCCTAATTGAGTCACCATAACTTAGACCAGATGTTGCTGAAGTACGACTCCCATCAACCCCAGCCATAATGGACAAGTGGTCAAGGATTATTGGGGTTGTAGTCCAACAACTTATGGGAGGCATCACATTGACTACCCTTGCCATACACAGTTATTGTGAACTGCAATGATAAGGGCCTGTCTCTTTGCTTGAAAGAAAAGGTCAGATGTATAATGATACTTGTGAACAATATGCTAGGACTTTGAACCTTCCCTTGTCTTAGTAGCACACCCAGAAACAGAAAAGAGTTTCTGTCCTGTTCTGGTTGAAAGAGTATCTGTCTTCCAAGTTCCTCAAGGAAATGCCATTAATTGCCTGGACCAAATTGCCTGTCAACCTTACACAGGCACGAGAGTGAGGATCACTTACTTATGGCAGCTATGCCTGTAGCAGATATTCATTAAGTACAGGCTAAACTGACTCTAAAGCAGTTAACTGTATTTTTAAACCAATCTGAAAATGTCTTGTGTAGAACTAAGAGTTTCTGTTCACACCATTTACCCCAAATATTGTCACTTGAATGAAATTGTTGCTGAAGCTGCTGTATGTTTTGGTAAAAGCATCTTACCAGCCGAAGTTGCAATTTAATGCTGTGCACTTGATTGAACTTCATTTTTTCAGGCATAAAGGAAACTGCGTTACGTTCCCGTGAACACGCCCACTTGCCACCTGACTTTCACTAAAAGCATGTCCACTTGGTATAGTTTTCTTTTATAGAGAAGGGCTTGTATAAATTAGCTCAAGTGCTGCTGCATGATCATTTTCTATTTCTATTTTCTATTTCTTTTTCCGAGAATTACTCCATCACAAATTTAAAGGTATTCTGAGAGAGGAGAAAATAATAAGAAAATTATGGGAGTTGTAGTAACTTTGATTTCAAATGAAATGTGTGTTTTGTGTCTTTATTTCATTCTTAACGAAACTAAACTATGACTAAACAAGCCCTCTCCTCATGAGCTCCATTTTAATGAGTTATTTTTGCTTTCAAAGAAATCATAGCTTGACATGATATCTGAACTAGCAGCTATGATTTGTGTGAGCTCTCCAAACAATGATTACAAACCATGGCTTCATTTGAATTTCAAAAGCAGAACACTTAAAAATGGAGGACGTCGAGGAGGGTGGTGGATTATGCTAAGATACTGGTAGGTTTCGAGAGCTCAAGTTTTCTAAGAAAGCAAAACTATATACAGCTGCTCCTCTGTGTACACATAAGATCATAGGACCTTATACCAAGTCAGACAATTGGCTTACAGGGGAATCCCCACTTATGCAGGGGTTCCTTCCGGGTCACCATACACACAAGTTCTGCCCTATTCTGCCCCTGCCCCACACCCTTTTGGCGCCAAAAACGGCATGCGGATATTCAGCTCAGTTCTGTAGACATTGGCAGGCAGTGACTCTGTGATTTCATACAGCAAAAGGTCTTCTCTGTTCTTACCTAGAGATGGAATCTGGGACCTCCTGCATTCAAAACAGGTACTCTAACACTGAGTTGTGGCCCTTCCCCCAATTTTCAGTATGACATACCAGGTAGAGGTAAATAACACAACCATTATTTAAAATGATTTATCTTTTAATTGGACCAACTTTTGTTGGTGCAGGAGTATGCTGGGGAAACCCAGCCAGATGGTGTGGGGTATAAACAATACAATTATTATTATAATGCAAACATATGAGTTTGCACTATGACCTGCTGCTTACCAGTAGAAGTGTTGCTCAACTCCCCTCTGGTTACTGGAGTGTCACTAAGACCCACCCACACTGCCTGCAATAACATTTTTTTTTAGGGTTCTTTAGGGTGATGCGCAAAAGTGGCAACAACCCACAGCAAGCCTTGGACTTGGGTGCTTAATCTCCTTGATTTCCACCCTGCCAGGAGACTAGTTTAGAAGCTTGTACTTTCATTTGTGTAGACCATGGTTTCTAAAGCTGGCTTGCTGAAATTCATTACAGTTACTCTTAACCACAGTTACTCTTAACCAATTCTGGGTCTGGACAATATGACAAATTCTGATAAATTAAAGCAGAAGGAAAAGCTTCCAAATTTCTCTTTTCCATGTAAAAGGGAGCATGAGAGTCTGAGCTTGCTGTTATTTGTACATCTCACCCTAAACCCAGGCATAGGCGAACTCAGTCCTCCATAAGTTTTGGGACTACAATTCCCATCATCCCTGACCACTGGTCCTGCTAGCTAGGGATCATGGAAGTTGTAGGCCAAAAACATCTGGAGGGCCAAGTTTGCGTATGCCTGCCCCAAACCCTGAATTAGTGTGATGGGCAAATATGGTATGAGCTTTCGTGTGCATGCACACTTCTGAAGAAGTGTGCATGCACACGAAAGCTCATACCAAGAACTAACTTAGTTGGTCTTTAAGGTGCTACTGGAAGGAAAAAATTTTTTTTGACTATGGCAGACCAACACGGCTACCTATCTGTAACTGGGCAAATATGGTTATTATTTCAGGCTCATCTCCCTGGCCCTAAGGGTCAGAAGTGTCAATTTTATTTGTGGAGTCGGGGTGTATATTTGGCATTTTCAGTAAGCTATATTCAGACTAATTTACATACCAAATTGCTAGTGTCTTTGCCTTTTTTGTTTACAATAGTTTTATACAGCCCAATAGCAAATATTTTTAGGCATCTATAGAGAGATTATTACTATTACCATGCTAGTTCAGCATAAGTAGAAAATATGTTGCTCTGATCTCATTTCCTTTTCAACTGAAGCTAATATTTCACAAACAGGAGTAAAAACTTTAAAGCCTTGTTTTCACGTCATTCAGTCACTGGAGCAGGAAAATCCCATTGCTGTAATTACCTCAGCAAATTATTTTATTGAAGGCTGAAGATTGCAAAGATCCTAGTCAGTACGTTACTGTGTCACATATCCCTAAACTGGTGGCTTCTGGATACGAGTGAAATACCTCAATGTGAACTTGGGAAGCCTGTTGTGAAGGTTTCGCAAAATATGCCATTGTGTTTCTGTTTACACTATTAACACTGATTGTATCGTTTAAAACATATACAAATTAATTAATATATAATAAAAATTTCTAAGCAGCATAAATTATCATTATCATCATTATTGTTATTAGGTGGCTTACAACTTAGCTAGATGGCTTACAACATATCTAAAAACGTAATTAAAACATCAATCCTTAAAAACCTCCCTATACAGGGCTGCCTTCAGTTGTCTTCTAAAAGTCATATAGTTGTTTATTTCTTTGACAATTGAAGGGAATGTGTTCCACAGGGTGGGCGCCACTACTGAGAAGGCACTCTGCCTGGTTCCTTGTAGCTTTGCTTCTCGCAGTGAGGGAACCGCCAGAAGACCCTCGACACTGGACTTCAGTGTCTGGGCTGAACAGTGGGGGTGGAGACGCTCCTTCGGGTATACTGGCCGAGGCTGTTTAGGATTTTATTTTTTTTTTTTTTTTAAATATTTTTATTCAAAAGTTTTTCCATGTAAACACGACATACATAGACATACAAAAACAAAACGAAACAAAAAACATGTACCATTTCGTATCCTAATTTCTTATACCTTCCTTCCCCGACTTCCTCATACCTCCCATTTCTGTATTCCAAATTCTTATCAATTGTTCAGCAAATCTTCCCTTATTTTAGTTAAAGTTTAGACTAATCTTCCTTATTCTCCTTGTCTTAACCATTACTAATAGTAACCATTTACTTTCTAATCCAACATCATTCTAACTTTCATTAACTTTATAATATTTCTTTAAATAGTCCTTGAATTTTTTCCACTCTTCTTGCGCTGTTTCTCTTCCCTGGTTTCGGATTCTGCTCGTCATTTCTGCCAAACCCATGTAGTCTATCACCTTCATCTGCCATTCTTCCAGTGTGGGTAGATCTTGCGTCTTCCAGTACTTCGCGATGAGTATTCTAGCTGCTGTTGTAGCATACATGAAAAAAGTTATATCTTTCTTTAACACCCCTTGGCCGACAATACCCAAGAGAAAGGCCTCTGGTTTCTTGGTGAAAGTATATTTAAATACCTTTTTAAGTTCATTATAGATCATTTCCCAGAATGCCTTAATCTTTGGGCACGTCCACCAAAGGTGAAAGAATGTACCTTCCTGAGGCTGTTTAGGATTTTAAAGATCAGCACCATCACTTTGAATTGTGCTCGGAGATGTACTGGGAGCTAGTGAAGATCCTTTACAACCGGTGTTATACGGCCCCAGCGGCCACTCTCAGTTAACAGTCTAGCTGCCACATTCTGGATTAGTTGTAGTTTGCGAGTCAGCTTCAAAGGTAGCCCCACGTAGAGCGCATTGCAGTAGTCCAAGCAAGAGATAACCAGGGCATGCACCACTCTGGCAAGACAGTCTGTGGGCAGGTAGGGTCTCAGCCTGCGTACTAGATGGAGCTGGTAAACAGCTGTCCTGGACACAGAATTGACCTGTGCCCCCATGGACAGCTATGAATCCAAACTGACTCCCAGGCTGTGTACCTGGTCTTTCAGGGGCACGGTTACTCTGTTCAGGACCAGGGAGCTCCTCACACCTTCCCACCTCCTGTTCCCCAAGAACAGTACTTCTGTCTTGTCAATCTCAATCTGTCATTCGCCAGCCATCCACCAACCACCTCCAGACACTCACACAAACAAAATCAAAACCAAAACAGCAACAGTATAATAATTAAAACAAAAAGACAACATAAAGCCAGCAAAACAGTAGTATAAAAGTTCATGAAAACAACTAAAAACTGGAGTTCATATGAAAAATGTCTGATCCTATGGGTCAGGGAAAGCCTGGACGAAATTATAAGTATTTACAAGACATTTGAAGTAACGGATGTTTGCTGCTTCATGTATGAAATATTATTTGAGAAAGGTATTCAACCAATCAGTCACTAACTGCCAAACATTTACCACCTGTGCAAGAAAGATCTGATCTTAAATTCATGAGACATGTCTGCATATCAGGGTATAGGAGGGAGGAAATGGGACTTATGGGCTGTCCAGTGTTCTGCTAAAAAACCTGCTTTATCAGGCTCCTGCCTCTGTTGTCAACTTGGAGCATCCATTCCATCAGGCGATAGCAGAGGCAGGATCTTTCCATCAGCTGAGCTGAGAGACTAGAACTTTTGGCCCCTCCTCTTCTTGAGCTCCTTCCATTTCTACCTCATTGTTACAGGAATCCTGTGAGTAAGAACTGGGTCCATATTTGCTATTCCCACTTAGCCTTCCAGTTAGTTTTTGTTGTTGTTGTCACGACTTTTAATATTGTACACCTGAGTGCGGGAACTGGCTTCTTATTGATACAGTGGTACCTCGGGTTACATATGCTTCAGGTTACATACGCTTCAGGTTACAGACTCCGCTAACCCAGAAATAGTGCTTCAGGTTAAGAACTTTGCTTCAGGATGAGAACAGAAATTGTACTCCGGCGGCACGGCAGCAGCGGGAGGCCCCATTAGCTAAAGTGGTGCTTCAGCTTAAGAACAGTTTCAGGTTAAGAAACCTCCGGAACGAATTAAGTACTTAACCCGAGGTACCACTGTATTTGTAAGCTGCTATGCAAACCCCTTTTTTTGGCTGACGAGCAGAGTAAAAATACTTTAAAACAATCAAACGTGTGTTAGGACATGCCGATCATTGGAACGAAGTATTGCCACGTGTCAGAGTGTTTGTAGTTTCGAACAATTGTCTGTTTTGTCTTCAAGATTTATCTTGTGCTGTTACCTGTGGAAGCAGGCTTAATATAACACCCTATCCGCTAGTCCTGTTTGCTACATGCTTGCAGCCTAATTTCCATTATATTCACTGTGTTATATAGAAATACTTAATGTCAGGAAGGCAGTATTTACTGAAATACACAAGTTCAGAATTCATCATGATTCTGTGTGAAATCCACTCGCCCTTTGCTCCCCACCCCCCTCCTGAATTGGAATGAAATGTGCCTTAAACTGTAGTGAAATACATCACATGCAGCAACAGTGGGCCCTTGCTTCGCCTCTATTCCTGGTGTGAAATCGATACACTATCTTTCCTCCTGACCTGTTCTGTGACCTCCATTGCAGCTTTCATGCTGAACAGCAATTGCTTTGAACAGCCTGGGTCTGCCAAGGCTCACAAATGATTCCCCGCTTTTGTCTAAAACTGATGCTGATAACAAAGGAATGATTTTAAATAATGCAGTTGTAGTCGTTTTCTAATTATGAATTACATGAAAGTGCATGCTCTTCTATTATTAAACCGTTTCAACAGCAGATACAGTGGGTATATAAGCGAAATTGCTTCATACTGGGACAACGCAGGATTTCTGTCCTGAATTTTTTTTCTGCTAAAGTTTACGTTGCTTGTGGAAAACAGCAGGTGTAATAATAAAACATATTGTGGGGGGTAGTTAAGTGGAATTTTATATTCCTGTTGAATTTTGTAAACCCTGAAATGTAATTTTCACACCACTGCCAGAGAAGAAAAGTAGGTTGGACACAATTTAATTTCCCAGGTTTCCATACCACAGTCTTAAACTAAATCAAAGTTAAAAATGGGCACTGAAAATAGTCAACTATTTCTGTAAATTTGAACTTACATATACAGAGTATATGTAAATAGTAGTATTTTAAAATATTTTAGACATTTACCTTAAGATGTGGGGGAATTATTGAAGTTATAATTGGCATTTACACTTGCATCAAGAAATCCATTGTGCAATTAGGTAGATTAGGCTAATAGCTGTTACTGGCTTTGAAATTGAGAAACTGTCTGGTGTTATGCTGAAGTTATTATTGCTTACAAAATGTATTGGTAAGGAATAAAATGCAGAAGGACAGTTTTAAATATCTGTCTTTTGAGACTTTTCACACCTGTGATTTAAAAAAAATGAATACATCAATAAATATTGCTGAAACTATGAGTTGCTTAAAAAGCATTTTTAACAACACAGCATAACTAATCGAAATTACATGGAATAATACTAGCTTACTTTTACATTTCATTTATGGTGTGATGTACACGGAAATTGTCTTTTCTGTCAAACAGCAAGACGAATATTGCTTCTGACAAACTCCACTATAATAACTACTATATAAAACCCACACCCCTCTGTTTCTTTCATTCATTCCAGCTGTTATCAGCATAGCTTCATTTCTGATGCACTAGAGAATTTTTTATTTTTTTAAAAAGGTCTGGTAACAAGTGATTTTCCATAATGTAAAGAAACTTGTGTGTGGTTGTGAATCACTGATGTGACTAAGGGAGAACTGTTGTATTACAGTATTATATTTAATAATAAACATAACTCGTTTGAAGATTTCTTATTGATTATTTCCAGTCACATTTATATTAGTTTATGTGACGGCTGCCATGTTTCCTTCCACAAATAACCCTGGAATGATGGTCCAAGCCATTTTGAGATCAAAATATTGAGTGGGGGACAGGCCTCCTAAAGGGGAACTGTGCTGCCGCTGCTGCTGCCACCCTGTGTGGTAGCAGCAAAATAAGGTTCTGTTAATCTCACATTTCTTGATTATAACCATTGGTCATCACTGTTTAAAACAAGGGAACTGGGCATGATACATCAATTAAGCATAAGTAGATAAAAGCCAGATGAATTAAATATGTCAGCATACCCAATGAAAAAAATAACTACTATCTTCAGATCAAACAGTTATGTGCCTAGATTTAAAATCCTTTCTTTAAATAAAGAAGATAAGTAACTATTAACCATAACAAATAAAACTTACAAAAATAAAACTGAAATAATTGAAATAGTCAGGTTTTTCCAGTAGAATCTTATGTATTTGCCTTACAAAATTTGACTCAGGTGTATGGTAGTGCTATTAAGAAAGTGGCAAGTCTTCTCAATATCTTGATAGCCTTGCTGCGAAAAAACAGAAAATCTGTATTTTGACACACTCACCAAGCAAGTGTGGGGAAGCTTGTGGTCTCTACTCTAGTTCCTAGCTGTCAAACTGTGGTTTAGAGACAGAAAGTGTACATTCAAACTGAACCATTGAGCTATTCTCATTCAGTGAAAAATAGAAGATCTGTGCAAATATTTTACAATTAGTAGAAACTATCACTCTTTCATGGTAAAAGAACTAAAGACTCTGGATCTTTTTGAAACTGTATCTCAAACTTGTAATACAGTAGATTACTCTTGACATGAACAACATTTTCTAAAATTTGTATTAAAATCAAATCCCCCTAAGTCATATTACTACTTCATTATAAGCATGAATGAGTAATACAGGGTTTGTTCTCTCCAATGAATTGTTATGCAACAAGACTTGATGGTAATTCTACCTTTCCCAAAATCTGATATCAGGCAATTTATCTTCTAAACAATACTCCCGAGTACTAAACCTGAAACGTTCTGGCATCAGCCCAAGTCAAACTTCAAGAAGCTGATTCTCAGGAGCATTTCCCCAACTCCATAAATGTGATTGTTTTAATAAATAGTGTACACGTGTCAAGATTACTTCTAGTGCTGCCTGTTTATGTTTACTTGTTTTCCTGAAACAAATCTCCATTACCAAATAGATATTGTTTAGAAGTTATTTTAGGCACTCACTATAAAAACAGATCCAGTAAAATATTGAGATTGTAGCTTGTTGAATGGGAAACATGTTATTGTATGTGTTTCTTTAAAGTAAACATGGACAACTTATGACTCATGAGCTGTAAGCAGTCCTTGAAGGCCTTCAGTGCGCCCCACAAACCCCAAATTCCCTGCCATGTTGCGGTTTTACCTGCAAGAGATGTCCCTGCAGGAAAAGAAGAGTGTTGGATCTGTTCCCCAATTCTGCTCAGTCGGCGAGAGAACAGCAAATTGGAAATATGGATCCTGCCAGCTCCATGCTTCTAAAAGGTCTCCTTGCCCATTTGCTGTTCTAGGACCAGTTAAGCTTTTAAAGGTTGGGGTACACTTGTACATCTCCAGCCCACCTCACCCCAATGAAATGAGATTCTAGTTCATGAAGTCAGTTTGCATCTTTCAGCTGCTCCTGGCTTTTTAATTTTATTGAATGTGCGCAACAGAGAGAGTAGAGCTGGGTTCACGGCTCTCATGGGCCAGGAGTCAGCTTTTCACCTGCTGAGCAGCAGCCTGAAGGAGCAAAAGGCAAAGTGACTCCACCTGCTGCTGATCAGCCTTCTTGCTCCTGATGAGAACCAGCTGGCTCCAACTTCCTTGAGCAGGATTTCCAGCCCCAGTCAGTTGCTGGAAATAGCATTTGTAGTTCCTGGCCAAATCATGCTGTGTCTTGCTTCCTGTGACCCTTGGCTTTCTTGACCCCCGGATCGTCTGATTAGGTGAACTGAGATACTCCTGACCTTAGGACTGAACTGAACCTTGCATACGGACTCTGCCTCCAGGCAAGTACCCCCCTGAGACTCGGCTGGTTGGCTGGCTTCTCCCTCCACTGAGTTCTGCCGTGGCTGGCAGCACAGGACTACGACAAGGGCTAGGGACAAAGCAAGGCTGAAATGGCAGAGAATCTATGGAGGCTGGAAGAGCACTCTTCAATTAGATAGATAGATTAATAGCTGCTGAGATTAGTGAACAGGAGCAAAATTGTGCAGGAAAGACTCAGTATATTAATGTGTCTGTTGAAGAGTATTTTGGATCACCCTAGTAATTGCCCGCTAATATTCAGCAGAACCATGCAAGATTCACACACTGCTTCTAGCATGGCATCCATTTACCCATGCCTCTTCCGGCACTTGCAGAAAGTTTCATAGAGGGTTCGAAGGCTTGGGGGCCCGGGGGGCAAGTGCTGAAATGGCAGTGAATTGGCGGCTGGTTGCCTAGAAGATATCAGCAAGGTGGGATAAAGGGAAGTACTCAGGTGTAAGGGAAGCAAGCTGAATGGCTGGGGGGGGGCAGCCATGTGTGCTTCTATGATTGTGCAGGAGGGAGGGAGAGGGAGAATGAATATGAGAGAGAATGGATAATGTATGAATGTATGTGTGAGAGACAGACAAAGAGGAAATTAATAGATGTATGGAGGAGAAAGGAGAGAAAAAAGGTTGACCACCCATGTGGTTCTTCACTCCTGAAATATTGCCCACCCCTGGATTAAGGTAAAGGAAAGATGGGTACCTTTACATTCCGTAGGTTTATGTTGAATAAATTCATCTGTTGCAGTTACTAAGATTCAAGTAAACATGTAGATGTACCCTGCACTAACATGCTCTGTACATGCTGAATCTCCCCCCCCCCCCCGTGGCTTTCATACACGATAGTTTGCAGAACTCAGGACTGAAGTACATTTGTGAATGCGGTAGTAGCAGTAGTAGAGAGCAGGTAGTAATTAGTTGGTGACTTTAATGGGTGGTTGCTGCCCTTCAGCTGTTGTGGTGCAAGCAGAAGTGACCACCTATCCCAACATGTGGGATAATATATAATTTTTTAAATATTTTTATTTGAATATAAAATAACACCGTATTTCAGTATTGCAAAATAGTTATCCACCAGTTCCACAGTATTTTGCAAACCATAAATCTTTCCATAATTCCTCCAAAAAATATATGCGAGTGCACCATTTGTTTCAGAATTTACACTGCTTTTCTCTTCATGGTAGCCATACCTTCAACCTCAGCATCTGCACATTTGGGGAAAGTGAAGCCTGTTGTACATGCTTAGGAGCCCTGAATGTGCAGGGTTCCAGATCATATGAAGACTCTGCACATGTGCATCAGAGTAATAGATGGTAGCAATGAAGGCAAATTCTCACAGCCCAGCCCAGTAATGGGTGAAGCTCCTTATCTTGATTTGTAATTAACTTGTTTTTATGAACTCTTTGAATAACTCAGTGGAAGCTTATCTCCCCACCCCCACTGAAGGGTTTGGGTGGAATTCAACTAAATTGTTGTGTGTGCAGGACAAGGTCCACTTGCGCAGTTGCGCACACAATATGCCCATCCCCATGTGCCCCCAAATAGGCTCTGTAGGGGCCATGCAGTGGGAGGAGATGTTGGAAAGTTCCATTACATAAGTGGACCCAGTGTTAGACACTGTGATATGAATGTCTAGGCACACTTTAAAAAAACAACAACAATACAAAGCTGAAAATGAATGAACTGCTGCTAAAATATTATGTTCATTTTTCACATGGTCTAGTCCAGGCTTCCTCAACCTTGGCCTTCCAGATGTTTTTGGCCTACAACTCCCATGATCCCTAGCTATCAGGACCAGTGGTCAGGGATGATGGGAATTGTAGGCTCAAAACATCTGGAGGGCCGAGGTTGAGGAAGCCTAGTTTAGTCCTTCCCATGCCCCCCCCCCCCCATATTCTTAAGAGGGTCTCTTCTCCAGTCTTCAGAGAGCAGCTGGAAGTGGGCAGGCAGAAAAAGGTCCTCCTTTCCTGCCACTGTGCAGTTTTAATCTGAAATTTTAGGCCCAGAATTCAGAAACTGCTTGCGCTAATGGAATTACCTGTTGCAAAATGTGCCTAGAACAATGGGAGTTTCAAACACTATGGACCTCCTTCCTCATATGCATAACCACGCTGCGTTGAATTCCACCATTTATGTTAAGTTCAGAAAAAAACAAGGTTAAGCTTTTATGCTTTTGCCAACCCTCTGCTGCTGGTGGTTCCCTCCCCATTCCTTTCCCCCAGTTTATGAAATTGCAGGGGAGGAGAAAGAAAGCTGTCAAAAGCTGAGAATACACCTTATGTTCTATGGTTCCTATCTGTGATAAGGTAGATAGCATGCTCTGTGCCTCAGCTGACTGATTTCTAGGAACTGAAGTGTTTTCTCCGCACCTCCTGAAGAATTCCTCAATAATGGATGCTCTAAATGTATGCATTGCATGAGGACTAAGCGGACTTGTCAGGATAAAACCTGAGACTATGCTCAGGTTCCGTTATTAGCCAAACACTGGGGTATGCTTATATCCCAAGTCTGTACCTCAAGGATACCCCAGGAATCCCTATTTGGTGTCACAAAAAACATTCTTAGTTGGAGATGCCAGCATTGTTACAGTATTTTCCCAATAGATAGCTTAAATGTGGTATGTAGTCCAGGAAAATGTCAAAGAATTCAAACTGCGGCTTGCAGTTTTGCCATAAATTGTATCTTTTAGTTTTGCCTAGTCACATTTATTCACAGATGTGAAAATAATAAACAACCTCTTTAGGGTTTCAATTCTTCCCCAAGTGTGGAAAGGAATGTTATTCTTCCCTTTCCAGGAGGCCATGGTTATAAATAGTATATCTTAAGCTATCCAGAGGATTTTGAGCTCATGACTATTCATTTTCAGGCAGTCATAGAATTGAAGAGTTGCCTTGTTCAATCCATTGCACTAAAGTAGCCTAAATTTGTACTGGAGAATTGGTTATACACTTACATCCTCTTTCCCGGTATCCCTTCTGAAGAGATTCTACAACTTCAAGAGGCAATTTGTTCCATTTCTTAAGTTACTAATACATTTCAGAATCTTTTCCACATTGTTAATTGTTTATATTGAGGTTTTGTCCATTGATGCTTCAGAGCATGCGATTATGGGAAAACAATCACAGGAGAGACTTTCCTGGCCAAGATCAACCTTGTATTGGTACTGATTTCATGATTTCCATGATTCGTTCATCCTGAAGAAAGAAAAACTGCCAGGAAATTGTATCTAATTAAAGAAACAATTTGGAAAACACTGTTCAACTAGACCAATTTTTTTTATTAAATCTATGTAAATACAGAGATAAATTATTATTTAATATGAATCTAGCAGCAAGAATCTTGAATGCAAAATACTGAGAGGGAATGACAAAAAATGTACCCACTTGAGGGAATGGTACATTAAACTGTAGCAACTGGCAACTTCGAGGAAAATCACCTAGATTTTATAGGTCTGGCAAGAGAAAAAATAAATAGCTTTGAACAAGAATGGGCAATGTTTTAAGAACTTTGGAATAGCAAGCAAAGGATGACTACCTAAAATCCTTTTACAGTCTTATAAGAGGCCTATGGCCTTCCTCAAATTCTAAATCAAGCTATAAAGCAAAAATTCAAAACCAGAAAATGCAAAGTCAGCAAGGTGATTTAAACATTTGTCCCTAATAGTTCTAAAGGCAATGACAGTTGCAGCTATATATATATGCCTTATTTTTGTTCTGCCTATTTGGCTGGCTTATCACTTGAGTGTTTCATTTAATTGATAATTGCTTAAACGGTTCGATTATTTATTGTTTGCTCTGCTATTGTTGTGCCTTTATTGCTTTCATTTACTCCTTGTATGTATGTTTGTATTTTTGTATTTATGTATGAATAAATAAGTATAACCTCCCTTTGAATGTTCACAAATTGTTATAATTCACATGTCTGAAATATTATTTCAGTTACCAAGACCATTATTGTTGCAGATGTTTGTTTTTTACTGGATTATTATCAGTTGCCTTGAGTATTGATGATAGAAGAGGGTATACTAATAGTGATGATAATAATAGGACCTTGCAGGATCAGAACAAAGATCTACCTCCTTGCCTATCCATCTTTCTTTCTATTCTGTTCTTTATAGGGTGCCCTATAAAAAAAAAGGTTCCCTGGGTGGCTCCTAGGCAAAAATAGCAAGCTAATAATACAATATGATAAAACAAAACAAAACAACACAGTTTTAAAAACCGAACTATTCCAATAGTATTTTGAGATGTATTTTTATAAAATACATTTTTAGATGACAACAAAGTCTTTCAGTCTTTTGGTTTTCCTTTACGTTTAGAGGTGTCTTTGTTTTTAGAAGTAAGCAAGGATTCATGAAGAATCGCTAATGGTACGAACAGGTGGTTGTTTTTAATTATTAGCTTTTCACAAATGTGTAGCTGAAAAAGTCCTGTTCGGATGGGATCCTCTAGAAGCAGATGGAGAATAGAAAAGTCTGCAAATCTATTTTCAAAGTTGAAGAGTGGAGAGCAGAGAGAGCCGTCCTTTCTTAATTT